>NW_028277053.1:12602500-13982500 GCF_059951505.1 Python bivittatus
AAAAATAGAGAAATGGAACAAGAATGTGACAAAGAAAGGTGCCAGTGCTACAACTTTATGTCACTGGTCCCTGGTGGCCAAGGTCTTCTAGAAAATACTGTGTGAGAAACAGAGGTGATAAAAACAATTTCCCTTTGTAGCTTTGGAAAGGGAGCTTTCATTTGAGAGGTGTTACATGGAGTTCTCCTTTCGGCAAAGTCACAGGCATCAGGAACAAGATTTGTTTTGGGAAAAGAGGGGATATCAAAGCAGAACAAGCAGGAGAGAGAAAAGGCTTAGCTGTGATCCAAAGGGGGTGAAGGGTTTTTAATGTGGTCTGCATTTTCTTTTAGCCTTTCACCATGCCATTTTGGGAGTTCAAGGGGGCAGAAGACTAAGAGGTTGGCTATATATTTCTAGGAAGAACTTTCAGTTTGGAAAGACATGTAAAAGAGAGCAAAACCCACAAGCAACACTACATACAAATATTATTAATATGTGATTTGGGGAAAAAAATGGGGTTTGATGGGTACATGAATGATCAAATCTGGTTGGAGGGGTCATGCCATATGCTCTCTCTCCCTCCCCCGACACATACACCATATGCAGGGGGACAGAAACTGGAGAGATTGACAGGGTTTATGGTTATTATGGTTAGGATTTTGAGGGAGACAAGCTTTTACTTCATGATTCCTAGCTGTTTGTGAGTGGAAGGAAATAGTGACTTCTAATCTGCAGCAATGGAAATTCCATTGAAGTTGGGAAGAGCTAGGGTTAGAGTTTGAGTTGAGAAGTAGAACAATAGAAGCAGGGACAAAGCCAGCACATCAATATAGTAAATTAGTGATGGAGGGAGATATCAGCAATGGCAGTGTGAAGGAGTTGCAGATATTCACAGTAGCTAGCCAGAAAGGCCTTTGAAGTTGGCCCGTCTGTGATCTGTGGACCATCCACATGTGATCGCTAGCAACATCTCAGTGATCATAGCAAAGATTTTTTTTCACTACCCAGAAAGTAGTATAGACAGTGTTCTAAAGTTCTAAAAAACTCCTAGTTTTGAGCCTAATACTTTTCAAATCTGTGAGCCTTGCCCTCAAAATAAAGTTTTGGAAAATCTTCTGTTCTGGATTTAGGAAGCTTTTCTGAATCTTGATCTAAGTAACTGACATGCACAAAGTAAGAGATCTTGGAAGTTCAGCCCATGAAAGATGAAATAGTTCGTCTAACTTATCTGAGACAATAAAAATAGAACATGAAGGCCGATCAGCCCTTGAAAAGTCACAATCACAGTGTGCCATAAGATAAGTAGCCTGCCCTAAAAGCTTTTCTGCTAGATGATGTGACAACTTTTAAGAGCCCAGATTTTTCACAAGTTCAATTCACTTGCAATGGAGAAGCATCCTTTTTACAAATCAATAAATAAAATACCCCCAAAACAGAGCAAAACCCTCATTTATGACCATCAAAAAATTGAGAAACAAACCCATCTCATTTTTTTTCTCCGTTCAGCAGCTACTGCGTAATAAAAATATTTTCTTATTTTTCTTACCTAGACTTAAACTGCATTTTGGTCAGTTTCTGTGCTCTTATTCTTTTCAATAGAGATTCAGAGATAAAAAATTATGCATTTTTCTGTTGCTTACCACTGTTGCCTCCTCCTTGAAAAAATAAACAAATAGTAGCTGTCTTGTGATCTGTTTCTGCATTCATCTACATCTATTGAGGATAAACTCCAAGGATAGATATTCAACTATACATTTCACCTCAAAAATGTATTAAAATGTGCATTTTCTCTCAAATTCCAAATTCAAAAACATTTTTACATCAAAAACGAATATTTCAATGCATGTTTTAATGTTTGAATTGTTGAGAACTGCATTGGTGTATCAGAAGTCCTGATGATTTGTTGAATTTCAAATGCATTTTACTCCAAACAAGAGCAGGTTATTTGGTATGAAAATTTACAAATGCTGAATTCCTTAAATAACGGTGTGCTTTCTCTGCAGAAAACCAGAAATTCATTTTCTATAGTCACCACTGCAGCCTTACTTGAGATTGTTTAGGCAACTAAAGATAAACGAAAATTGTCCTTAATATAGTCATGCAAGTAGGCTTTCCCCTCAGTTTTTTATACATTCAAAATGATGGCTGAATGTCCTTAAAATCTTTATACTTTGTGACTGTGTTGAACTTTATCCAAGTTTTTCACTCTAACATCATGTGTTCATCAAGGAATAGAACAATTATTATTATTCTGAGAAATGCATCACTTTCAATGAAAGCAATGCCTGAAAGTATTTTGTTCTGTGAACCAAGCTGGAGTCTTTGAAAGTGCGAACAATATGCTAAATCATATTCACAGGCTATGCTTTGATACAGGAGACAGGCAGCCCAGCAGGAGTTTAAACAAAGCAAACAACCTTTGCATTTGCTATTCCTCTCCAATGACAGGACTGTAGAGGGCACAGTGCCATTTGGGAGCAATTTTAAGAGGAAGATTATTCATGCAAAGAACAACAAGGATCATCACAAGACAGACAATCAGGTATTTGTTTAAAACAAGCTTAGACCAAATTTCTGTGCAAGGAGATTTCAGAGCAAATTTCTTTGGGGATTTGGTTGTTGGTTCATATTTTGTTGGTAACCACTTTGGGGATTAGTCTGTCTTGCATCCAGTGGTCACCAGCAATTGTGGTAGCAAAATAGAAGGAAATCTGAAGTGTCTGACACATGTGAATTGCAGCTGCATTGCATTTTAGTTTGTTGGGAAATGTGTATATATATATGTGTGTGTGTGTGTGTGTGTATGTATAGTATTCTTTCAATCCTTGTCAGCTGCCCAAAGTCACATTTGTAAGATGGCTGGCCATATAAATCAGTTTAAATTTAAATTTCTTCCAGACTGTTCAAGTACAAGTTTCTGAACACAGAGATTTCCAACTGGCCAGTTCTCTTCAAAGCCATGTGATCCAATAGCTATTTTTGCATCTGTTGGCAACAGATGTATTAGTTACATATTTCATTAAAAAGCTTTAATGCTATGGGAAGGATATGATTTTTGAAATAAATAAATTGTCTTGGTGCACATATATTCCTCAGTCTCAGGGATCTGTCAGCCAGAAGAGATCTCCAGTTATATTCCAGGCATACATCCAAACACGTACATACATGTATTGCTATCATGTATATGAACATGCAGAAATGTCTGTTGTTGCCCACTTAGCGCTGCCCAAAACTGCTTATTTCCCGTAAGCTTCTGCTTCTGGTTACCATCAGTTTCTTCCAACATAGGAACCCAATCACTCCTTTTTCAAGGAACAGGACTTTTCCAGAACTCTGGTTCTTGATTAATGGTCTAATGATAATCACAGAACCCACTCACAAGGGAAACTAGGGAGTTTGGTATACTGGGAAATCAATCAATCAATTAATCAATCAATCAACTTTAGTAAGCACAGATATCAAGAGTGAAGACATAGGGTGGCTTGAATTTGAGAAGCTTTGTGTATCTGTGTGTACATTTGTGCATGAATGTATGCTTGTGCACATGATGTGTGTAGTCCATGAATTATCAACCAGCATCATGGGAAGCTCCTAAAAGCAAGCAATCAAACAAACAAACAAACAAACAAACAAACCAAAGCCCTTCATTCTTAAATTATCTGATGCAGCAGAAGCAAAGACGCCTAAGTCCTATCTCTTTATAGGTAGTTTAAAGAACTTGTGAATACGGATTTAACGTCTCAGTTCATGATCACTTTGCTCAGTCCTTGGTTTGCTTGAAGAAATAATTCTGAAAGATATGTATTTCTGACCATCCCAAAATTGACTGGATACCCACAACAAAAAATAATTTGCAGCTCTGACAACTTCTAAATGTACAGAATGCATGGAAAAGAAGTGTAGAAAATGAGTAGGAATGTATATGCAAAGATAAAAGTAATGATGTCCATGAGTCAGACTCGACTGTTGGTGACTGCATTCAAGCAGTTTTCTTGGCAGGGTTGCAGAAGTAGTTTGCTATTGTCTCAACTGAGATTTTCTTTCTGATTTCCCAAATTAGCCCATCAGCTTGAAATTCAGGGGTAGTCCATCCTGGTATTAGCCAGGTCCATCCTACTTAGCTTAATTATATTCATGGGTGGCTTCTTTCTTTCTTTCTTTCTTTCTTTCTTTCTTTCTTTCTTTCTTTCTTTCTTTCTTTCTTTCTTTCTTTCTTTCTTTCTTTTTAATGCTCATTAGTCTGGAAATGGGAAGAGGCAGACTTGTAGATGAAGCCATGTGAAATGGAAACATAGTGATCTTTTCTGACTTGAAGACATTAAATTACCTTCTTATGGTGTAAGATTCTCCCTTGCAATTAATAACCTTAATACTGATAGCTTGTTAATATTAGGTATTTATTAATTATTTTAATTATTTGATGCTTCTTGAATGTAATACAGTCTGAATACAATAAAACTCTATCTATCTATCTATCTATCTATCTATCTATCTATCTATCTATCTATCTATCTATCGCCAATGATCAGAGGAACACTGTCATTATGGAGTATCAAATATCAAGGTGAATATAAATATTCTCAGCTTCCCCTTGAATTTATCTCTTTATCTCTCTACGCAACTGGTAAATAAGGAATTCTATAAATAAACCATTTACACAGTTACTCAGGCACAGAAATTCAAGTGGATGTTGTGATATCGAAGAGATGGCTCACCTTACTAAATTCTTCCATGCACTTGTGCTGGCATGTATGTATGGACAGAAGCCAACGGAATCTGAGCTGTATAACTGCCAGTCATAACTCCGCTGGAAGAATTGAAGCCATTGATGGAAACTGAGGCTGTCCCTGTCTTCCTTCTGTCAAGAATATCCCAGCTCACAATTACCTTTCTTACCATACTTGTTGGAGTCATTTAACAGGATGTGCACACTGTATGAAATCCTACATGTATATATTGTATTTTAATTGTTGTTTAGTCGTTAAGTCGTGTCCGACTCTTCGTGACCCCATGAACCATATTGCGCCAGGCCTTCCTGTCCTTCACTGCCTCCCTGAGTTTGCTCAGTTTCATGCTCATTGCTTCAGTGATGCTATCTAACCATCTCATCCTCTGCCGTCCTCTTCTCCTTTTGCCTTCAATCTTTCCCAGCATGAGGGTCTTCTCCAAAGAGATCTCTCTTCGCATTAGGTGACCAAAATATCTGAGCTTGAGCTTCATTATCGATCCTTCCAATGAGCAATCAGGGTTGATTTCCTTTAAGATTGATGTATTTTAATAGTAGCTCTTATATATACAGTACATAGGATTTTACAAAGAATGCATTTTTATTATCTTTTGTTAACTTTGCATGTCACATGCAAGCTAAAATCATATAAAATCACATTTGCAAAAGAGTTAAAATACAGACCCTGACTGTACTTTAGCTGAAGATTTTCTTTCAGAATTTAGAATGGGCTGATAAATCAGATGCTGATCATTTCCTGCATCCTTCTACAGGGTGAATGAGCATATTTTGGCATGTTTACCTCCAACTGAGATAAAAAGATGACTTTTCAAAAGCACAACAAGCTACATGCACACAAAAATTGATGACATACTGTATATAAATGTGAAAATCTAGATTTCTCAAATGCATAATGTCTAATAGGTATATATTTATTTCAACATTCATATTTTTGAAAGCACTTTGATATTTACTTTTCTGAACCAGAACTTGTGTCAAATGATTTAAATGCCATGGGGAACTAATTTTCAGTAGTCTAGAAAATGCAAATCTGGTTAGCACAGGTTGGAGTTTGGAAAATGGAATTTCTCAGTCCTACTTTGAAAAACTAAGCAACAGCACTTGGAGTTTCATAAACCAACTAGTGCACTGACATGCTATACTCTACAGATGGATTTCTGTATGATTTATAATGATAAATATGGGCAGATTCTATTCCACTGTAATCAATTCTATATTTATTAGCATTCACAGAGAGGACTAAGAATGGGGGAGAATTTTATTTCCTCTACATTTTTCAGTGAAGCAACATAATTTAGATAAGGATATAGTTGTTAGTCATACCACATATTTCCCTGAATTTTATAATATAGTTAATCTATTAGAGAAAGACACACCAAAATAATTATTTTAGGGGGAAATGCAGGCAAAAATGTATCAGTGCACTAGGCATGAGAACTGCATATGAGAATAAGTACATTTTTTTCTTTATTGTTTAAATCACTCTAATGTGGGAACAGATTTATGATTGAGAGGATGTGAAGCTGACCTAAGGTGGCAATAGGCGTGTTGTACACTTCTTGTGAATTCTTGGCAACAGCTGTTCTGTGTACATCGAGATGTTCCTCTGCTTATGTTGATGCAGTCATGCTGACAAATCCAGATTGATGCAAACTTATTGATAATAGCATCGTTACACTGGAATTACATGAGTGCATTTGGGGAGAAAATAGATTCCATTCTTTGACAATTGATGGCCAATGATTGCCTAGTAGACAGAAATACCACTTTTTCATTTGTTTAAAATAAGGATAGGCTGACCATGAATACATGGACTCTCATTTAATATTTTCACTGGAAGCAGAACTATCGGTATGACACTTTGTGATTCAGCCAAGTGTTATCTTCTGGATGAATTTGCAAACTGAACTACTTTTCTTTAATTTAGAAGCATAGCTACTGTCATAGGAATATGCCCTGGACATGCTGCAACACCAAAAATGACCAATTTAAGTATAATATCTCAAGACCTCTCGAGGTAATAATGATTCTATGAACTGAATATAATATCTATAGTCTAATTATTTAAAATTTCCTGGATTCAGTGTTATTCACAAGGCTCCCTTTCATCTACATCAAGGTGAAACTTAAATTATAAAACCCTGTTTTAGATCTTTCTCATTTATATTTACTTTGTGAGCAACAATTCTTTAATGTAATAATGAATATCATTCTGCTATTGCTGGAAATGAATTCTGTGCCTCATGTGGCCAAATATTACAAAATTTTCAAAACAATAGCATCAAACTCTCTACTCATCCTGTTTATTAATTTTCTTTGAGTTTAAGGAAAATTGATTTGGATATAAATTATATGCAGTGAAAATCTAATCAGACACCTAATGAGGCTATATAAAACTAAACATTTAAGTACAGCATATTGTTTCCATTTTATTAAAGCTTTTATTGTCTATAATAATATAGGGATATCTGGAATGTTTCTATATTGGGAAATTGGTAGTATGGGGAATAATGTTAACAACAATAAAATGACAACAATGTAAAGTTTTATTTTCTTTGTAAAGAAGGATGAAATGTAGGAATAGTCAGCTGGATTACACTTTTGAAAGCCAAGATGCCTTGCCAATGTGTTGGACATGGGAGTTGAAATTCAGTTAAACTGGAGGGTACTATATTTTGGGAACATTCAGTACAGCAAGCTATTTTTTTACCTATTCCAAGGAGATAATCATTCTTACCTCCCTTGCTTTATTTCATACTTACAGTTACTTAGTGGACATGGGAATGTTATTGTGTGTGTGTGCGTGTGTGTGTGTGTGAGCTATTCTTTCTTTCTGCTGAGTACCTATTTCTTCTATGAAAGTCATGCTTAACATTTCTAGTCTTTGCTGCCTTCTGCAAAACTCCAACTGCTTTGGTTCACATTATACATTGGTAGGCTGCCTGCCTCATTTCCTCATTTCTTTACCTTTCCACAACCAATCTTTAAATATGCATGTTTTGTAATGTTGATTGTGAAGTACTACCCAATTGTAGTCCATGCAATATTCTGTGTGCAACAAGGATAATATACAATTTATGTTATCAGGAAAGAGGTGAAATAAAGATGCAAGAATGGTCAAAAGGAATATTACCTTAACTGTTGTCCCTTTGTCAATAACTATTATACTGTATCTCATCCAGAGAGCTTAACATTCCTATTTAAGTTTCATTTTATCCTAAAGAAGGACAACACAGCCAGGAGAAGCCAAAGGCACCGACTGGAACAAAGGAAGCACAGTTATTTTGTTTCTGTGCCTTGCTGAATAGTTGGATAATTGGATCAAGGAGAAGTGTCTATAAAGCTGCTTAAACTGGAGGGGAAAAAATCCCTCTACACGTAAATAATATGCCTTTAACAACTGCATCCTGTAGTAAGCATCGAACAATCCAGAATCCTAAAAAAAAAAAAAAAAAAAATCAATCATGAAGTTTGTCACCTTTGTCCAAGTTGTTAAAGTTCATTGCATCTAAAAAGCTACACTCAACAAACTTTATTTCTAGCTTCCTCTAGTTGGAATTGTTTAAACCTCTCAGCAACTGGCAGCACCAAGGTCATCTTGGCTGAACAGGTTCAGATCTGGTTAGCACTTAAATAGGAGACCATCTAAAATCCCCAGAAATATAGGTTAGCCTAGGAAGTTATATATTTATACCCAGCTAACAGAGTATCCTGCTATTTTACTAAAGGCAACTATCATTTGCATCAACACTGGAATAGTAGTGTGAGGTTTAAATCGTCTGCAGATAAATCCAATTTGTGTTCAACGGAGTTGTGTACTACTCCATAGATCTAGCCTGGGAAGCTAAAGAAGGAAGGGGAGCAATTTTCTTTGGAAGTGACTATTTATTTATTTATTTATTCATTCATTCATTCATTCATTCATTCATTCATTCATTCATTCATTCATTTAATTTATATGCTGCCCATCTCCCGCAGACTGTCATCTAGTCTTCCTTTGAAGGTTCTGACCAAATTCATGCCTGTTCTGAAACCCTAAGAGGATGTTAGCACTGATGGAATAATTGCAATGATTTGTACATCTTGGTACATAACAAAGAATATGAGGATACTAAACCTATGCACAGTGAACAGATGAACTACATAAAAGCTCTCTTTATTTAACAGGGGACAATGTGTTCTATGCATGTTTCAATAAAGGAAATGGTGGTATCAAAGTGATAAAAGCTCTTAATGCCAAAAGAGAGGGAACACTGAATTGTTTCAAAGCCAGAATTTTACGTAGCCCATTTTAATTGTATGATTGGAACTTAATTATACCATTATACAGTAATTATATACCATAATTACTGTTTTGTATGTTTTATTAAAACTGCATACATTAATTGCATCAAACTTCTTTTGATGAACTTAAGTATCACGAGCAGATGTTTACAGCCAGGAAGCATAGTTAGCCTGCCATAACAGCTTTAACAACATTTGTCTTGCCAGGTGACTATCTCAAAAGAAATTGAACAGGTTGAACAAATGATTCTGGGTTTGTGTGGCTATGTTGGTGCCTGTGGGTACATGTAAAATTGTCACCAATCAATGTAGGCATTTCTGGGTTACATAAGGCATCTTCAGATATGGATAAACCTTTTTTTTTTTTCCTTACTATTCCTCAATTTATGCTGCTGTCAAGAGAGACTCACCTAACTAATAGTGTCTATCTTGACTGATAGCAGGTTTTTAAGAGTATCCTTGGTCCATGTTAGGTGAGATGTTCCACTTAATACGCTACACAATATAACTATTCATCTGTGGGAGAAAAATGTGGGAGAATTTTTCTCACTGAAATTTCAAGATACTGATGAGCAGGGCAAGGAATCTGGAAAACTGGGAAAAAATTCTGTAATACTTTTTTTCTTCCTTCTTTCAGCCATCTCCTCCTTGTAAAGCAATTAGCTTTCACACATACTGTAGAAGTGCTCTTCTCCTTCGGGCCCAAGTAAGTAACTTTCACAGAATTGGGGGTGGGGAGGGGAGAAGGGAGGTAAAATAAGGGTGACAACAGCAATAGCAACAACCACAGCAGTAACAACCACAGAAAATAAGGCAAGTCTTGGTTAACATGGAGAAAGTTAATAATGATACCCCACACAATTCTCCAAATTTTCCAATGTGCTCAATTAGGCAAAAAAGTGTGAAAACCTCTTCATGACATTCCCACATTGTATCCGAGAGCCACTAGGTATTAAGTGGACACTCGCAAGCTGCACTGATTTTTCAGCAGGCAATTTTTCAGTAGGTTGTGCTGATTTTACAGGATGACTTAATCTGAGTCCAACCTTATGCTTATTTCCTGTCTAAAATGCTGCACAGATAAGACTATCAAGTTCCAGAATAGCGGGATCCATTCCTAATGTGACATTTTAAAGTCTTCTGATGGCCCCTGCCTTACCCTCAGTGAGGATTTGCATTTCTGTAATTGCAATTGTAATTGTACGATTGCAGAAAAATAGAACGAATGGCCATTTAGAATTCCTTACTCATAGCAATGAATCTTTTTAGCTTACTGGCGCATGGGAGATGTTGCTCTAAACACCCTCCTTTTTATTCTAAAGCGACAACCTTGGAAGGCACAGTAGACTTTGCCATGAGTGAAATATTTCTTGGGTAGTACTGAAGATAAAACCATATATCTTTGGCAGGTTTATTAGTCTAAGTCAAAGAACAGCAAGCCTCTCTCCATAATTTGATATGTACACTTTCTCCTGCTGCCCCATATATCTGCAGTTTTGATGTACTCATATATTTCATTATTGTCAAAGAAATTTGTCTGGAATATTTATAATAGGATGGAAGAGGGAATGCCTTAGTTTAAATTTCTTGTTATACTTAAAAAAAAAAAATTATAGCCCTTATTCATATAAGTCAGGGAGCATGCAATCTTAACTGACACACGCTGGTTTGGTTTCCATTTTTGAAAGTGATTAGCCAACTTGAGCTATTAGTCAGATATAGAAAGATGTAATTTATGGTGGCAGTAGGTTTCCTAGTGAGAATATGAGAACCAACATTCAACAACCAGAAAAGTTAGTAATATTTTCATTATTCAGGGACGGCTAGAGAAAGATTAAGCAAGAAACACTAATGCTAAAACTGAAGTGTTAGACAAATATACACCCACAAAACACAAAAACACACACACACAAACATGGAGTGGACCTTCTGTGATTGTGAGCCTCTACAAACTTTGATAAGACATCTTTGCACTAATTCCAGGTCAGGTTATTTATATATTTATTACTTATTTAAGATTGTTTTACATTGTATTTTAATAGTTTTTACTTTTTGTATAAACTGCCTTTCAACGAGATGGGGGTGACAATTTGATATATGAATAACGAAATCGATGGTGACAAATTTGATACATACATACATACACACAAATTTTGAGCATGTAACCTAACTCTATCCAGGAACTGTGTCAATATGTTGTTGGTACAACTGCACTGCATTTGAAATCACAACAGAACTAGTCTTCTTGCTTTGATAGTATGAAGATCTGCATAATTAAAAAGTTGTCTGTGACCCAACTGGTGGGACAGTTGCTTGATCTCTCCTTTCTATTCCTTTGTCTCCTTCCAACAGAAGTTCAGCCACCACAGCATTGTGCTCAGCATTCTGGGATCCATAGAACTGAACATGATTACAGGTTGGCTTTAAACTGCTTTTTGAGATGTGGGGAAGTTGCAAACATGGGTGGTGTAGAAGTATCTACTATTACATTTCAAAAGTAGGTTTTAAAACAGGCTTCCATGGGACCATGAATAGAGGCTTCTCCTGGACTTTCCTAAAGTGCAAGTCAGTGGTTGCACGCTCTTCTCTGAAAATTCATGCCAATATCAATTTCCGTGGAACGAAACAGACTTTACTGGTCTCTGTATGTGCACAGAAAACTTCACCAGAACTTTCTGAAACAGACAAGAATTTAATATCAGACGGATTTATCGGAAGAGCTTTTTGAAAGCAAACAAATAAGCAGACAAAAGAATTAGCGCCCGGCTGAGCTAAGGTGCAAGTGCCGCACCAGGGGAAATAATTTAGTTTGACCTTTTTACATTGAAATTTACATTTCTTTATAATGATTAAATGAACGATGGCATCATTTGTTGTGGAAAAGTTATACACTGGATAGCTGACAGAACAGAATGCTGTTCTCTCCTTTTCTACTCTACTTTACCAGCAAAATCTATACATCTATCAGGCAGTCAGTCAGTCTGTTAATCTGTCTGTCTGTCTGTCTGTCTGTTTTAGAATGGCTGAAAGGAAATGCATTTGGGATATCACTTAGTCCAGCATGATGTATCAAGTAGGGCCTCATTCACGGGAAAGAATTCTTAGCATCAGCTCTGCAGGATCCCAGCTAGGGATCCCAAGCTTTGAGGCTGTTTCTGGCTGGCTGGGGTTTGGTTAATGGGCAGGCTAGCAAGAGAGCAGTTGATGCCCTCTGCTGCAGCAAAATGTTGTAGCCCACAAAGAACAGTCCATCACTGTAAGAGAGTATTGCTCTCCTTTCATATAAGCCTTCTCTCACCTCCTCTTACTCCTTATTTATTGCTGCAAATGCAACCGTGCTTTGATTTTCTGAACTTCTGCTAATTAAGATGCTGCCACTTTTGAAGTCTCAAAAAAAAATAAAAAATCCTTTGCGTTCCATTTCAGTGCTCTCCTTATGACTACACGGATGTGTTGCATCCGTGTATATTATAGCATGGCCTCATATTGATTACTGATAGTCTCTTTCTCATTAAATGGGCCCCAATACTACTACAAATGGCCTTTGGTGTATGAGATGAAAATCTCCACTCATCTTCTATTGCAATAAAATCTGTTCAGGCTTGTCAGTTTTCTTTCTATCCTGTGATGTGCAAATACAAAGTCATCTTACAAATAACTTGCAATCAGGAGGTATATACAGTTTTAGAGATCATTCATCAGACTTCATTGTTTTATTATACTGTTGTCTTGTTATTATCTGTTGTTGTTGCTATTGCTCTTGTTCCTAGCTGCTTAGTTGATCTGGCCATGTCTTTTATTATTTCGTAGCTGCTAACTGTGGACAGAATTGCTTTAGGCCCATTGAACGATTAAGGCAGTTTTTAAAAATAACAGTCTTGTTTTTAGATTTCCTCTCTTTCATCTTGAGGAAAAAAAAGTGAATAGTAGTATTTTTGCACATTTTAGTATAATTCAGTGTTATAGGTTTCTTCTAATACTTGTATCTAAAACTTTGTAAAACTAAGTGCCCTGATCTTACCCACAAAACAAAGAGGCTGGCTGTTTCTTCTTTAGAAATATTCCCAGGTGCAGGAATTGATGCCACCTGGGGAAGCAAATGTATTTATTTTACTGATTTTATCTGAGACCCTGCCGGCAAACTAACATTTTTGAGATAAGTTCTCAAAGTTCTGCACATGATCGCTTCTAAATTACAGTAGTTTTCAGAGGAAATGAATACCTCAGATGCTGACCTGTTGAAAGGTATTCCCTGCTCAGCCTTGTGTACTTATGTCCCCAGTGTTAAGTGAAAAAGAAGCATGGCAGAAACAAAGGTGTATATAGGCTTCTGGTCCATCTCTCTTCTGAAGTTCTAACTGCACAACATTGTTACTGAAGATTTAGTGACAGGACGTTTTTGAGGAACCACAACACATAGATCTCCAAATCAGGTTTGGAAACTTGATCTGAAGATTCAGGAAAATGATCTTGAGATTGAATCCAAACGGAATGATTAGTTGGTCCTAATGAATAGTCATATTGTTCCAGTCTCATAGGCAATATGTTATCAGTCGTCTGTGGAGTACAGCAAGGGAGACTATTGTCTTAATGTTTTGTTTATGTGTCTCATGCAGACATCCAGTTGTCAGATATGGGGCTGAAACATCCTTATAATCATACCTTCCCCCTGCTCTGGTATGATCTATTATCAAATTGTTTCTAAGGACAAATCCATTTTTTTTCTTAAAATAATATAGAAATTTTCTAATGAACTGTGGTGTTATTCTTGTAGGAGATTAGATAGATAGATAGATAGATAGATAGATAGATAGATAGATAGATAGATAGATAGATAGATAGATAGACAGACAGACAGACAGACAGACAGACAGACAGACAATGTTGTAGATAGATGAAGGTGAGGACTTATTTGTGAGATACATTAGAGAAGGAGGTTGTGGCTCTACAGGTCTTTTTGATGGTGTAAGGAATTTTCTTTTTCAGATCTGACAGACTAGCCTTTCAGAAACATTGCATTCACTTCAAATTTAATAACAAAAGAAAAGGGGGGAAAAAAAACCCTGGAACAATAGTGGACAATAGCAGCTCTTTTTTCTAACAGAAGCACATCTCTAGGAGTTCATTTCTCCTTTCAACCAGCTTCACACTCCAATTTATTACAAACTTCATTATAATAAAACGTATAATCAGTAACAATGGAGAGGCCAGCTTGCTTGGGAAAGGTGGTGAATAAGACATGTCACCTTTCAAACAAAGATCATATTTGCTTTTTTGGTTCCCTTTAATAAGTCATCCTGAATAGAATTTCATTTGTATTACTTGTTATTGCTGGTCATTGGACACCAAGATTCTTCAGTACAAAAGATTTTTTATTAGGTTAAAGAAAAAGATCTCAGCTACGGCCATTATGTTGTAGAAGGCATTGGTCTACTTGGAGGTGCACTGTAGACCTTCTTTTCATGTTTTTTTCCTTGTTATTTCTATTTCTAAACCTCTATTCTGATCAGCAGCTTTAGTCTTCTCTATCTCCTTGTTCACCTTGGTATTAGCTTCCATGCATCTGAATGTAGACCAACAAAAAAACTAAAAAACCCTAAAAGTATCTAAAGTCAAGTCAGTGAAGGTAAGACAAAGGTCATGTAGCATTTGAAACAAATATGTGGGAGATTCAGTAATTTGGAGGACATTTCCATAAGTGTGAAAGGGCTTGTGTTCCACAAGAAGGGATTTGAATATCTGTAGCTCATGATTGAACTGTGCAGTTCTTGGTGCTCCATGAGCCTGGCTGTTTGCTTGCAGACATTTCAGTATCCAACTAGGTAGTATCATCAGTATGAGTGAAACTCACTAGCACCGATGATGCTACCAAGTTGGTAATAAAATATCTACAAGCAAACGACCAGGCTCATGGAGCACCAAGAAGCCAACAGTGTTTATGTTAATGTCATAACTTACATTTATGTCAGACTGATTGGACCAGGACACACCAAGATATCTCCACCCTACAGCTTCACATGGTTTAACTTAGCTGCTTGGCTCAAACTCCACTGAAGTCTCCCAAGCATCTGACACAGGGCAACTAGATAATAGGTTGCAAACTAGCATGATTTGGTGTCTATCAACATGAGAGTGTAGCTCTACTCCTTTACCAACAGTAGTTTAAACCCATTGCTGCTGTTTGCTTTTTTGTCTGTCTGTTTGTGCCTCTGAGTGAGCGTTGACCCCTGGTGACTGCCTGGACAAGTCCCTGCAGTTTTCTTGGCAAGACTTCAGAAGTGGTTTGCCATTGCCTGCTTCCCAGGGCTGAGAGGGAGAGAGACTGGCCCAGGTCACTCAGCTGGCTTCATGCCTAAGGCAGGACTACAATTCATCATCTCTTGGTTTGTGATTCCTCAACCACTGGCTTTTGCTGCTTCCTACCTTTCCTAAATTTCTACCAACTTTTTGCCTTCTGCTTCATGGCCTTGAAGCTGAACAATGGGTTGCTGATATACTGCACACCTCAGTCCTGAGAAGTACTGGCTCTCAGACTTTGCTACTAACATCTGTTTCTATTTTGGGTATCTTGAACTCCTTTTGAGAGACATGCATTCCTAGTTACTTTCCCAGTAGTAGTGTTAAGGTTCCTTTTGTATTGCCAAATTAATTAAGACCATACTTTTTTTTTTTTTAATGGCGTATTGGGATTCTTGATTTAAAAAAAAAAATTAATGCACTTTGCAGAAGTGGAACTGCTGAAGTGCATGGATCCAAGCTCTCAGTGAAAAATATAGCAGGTGGCACTTATTTCAACATTTATAATGTTGCACCAAAAGGTTTGCTTTGGATACAGCAAAACATCTTATCTTTGAGGCACAGTTCTAGGGCTCATGGAACATGTGCCTTCCATGATCACATGAGGACATTTGACAGTGAGTAATTTCAAGATATCTCAGTAGCACTTTGCATCTATGGATGGAGAAATATGGCTTCAGAACAGTGAATTCGACTTCAGGAGCACCAAGATAGGACTGTTTTGTGCTTGAGCAGGCTACCTGAGCTCCCATGAGACGGGATTCTTGGCAGTCCCATGTCTTCCAGTACGTCCTCGCAAGATTAGGTAAAGCAGACCAGACTCAGAATTTCTGACAGAACAGGCTTAGGATTAATAAAGGAGATGTTTACCACCATGGCAAGAACAAAACTGGGGAAATTGTAATAATCCATTCTCTTTTATTTGTATGAAGAGGGGAAAGGCATGTAAGTTTTGGCCAGGACCTCAGGGTACGAGGCACCTAGTTTCTATCTGGAAAGCAAGCACAGATTGAATGGCAATTCTCTATGTTCAGCTATTGGTGCTGATTGACTGGTGGTCTGCCAGGCTCACAAACATGCCCAAGCTCGAAGCATCCTGTGGTCCAAAAGCACCTGGCATTTCTCCCAACAGCCCAGACTAAACTTTGACACATTTTAAACTGGTTTCAAAACATTTGGTGATGGAAGGCTGGTGACATGGGAAAACCTTTATGCTCTCCTGCATTTTCTTAGCTGGTGCAATCTTCTAAAAATGCCCCTATAGAGCTTATAAAGGATAGGTAACTGAATGTCATCACTAGAGAAGCAGAGAAAGTCCAGATGTCGAAATTGGAGGGGCACAACTGGCCTTCAAATGATGGACTTTCTTCTTAGAAAATGAGTT
The DNA here is from genome assembly GCF_059951505.1 of Python bivittatus. NCBI lineage: Eukaryota > Metazoa > Chordata > Lepidosauria > Squamata > Pythonidae > Python > Python bivittatus. The sequence goes on from NW_028277053.1 coordinate 12,619,195, forward strand.
TTTGTAGGCCTGTGACAGGGAAGAAGTGTTTCTTTAGGAAACACTTGACATTGAAGTGTATTTCTTATGTAAGCTAATAAGAAGCCACCCCATGAATTTGGGTAACAATCCTATTAAATGAGAAGGGAAAGAAAATGAAAATAATTCTTCAGGTGGCTTTTACTAAATAAGATTACATGAAGTGTTGTGTCTGGTTTTCTTATTAGTAAAGGCTAAATTATTGATTAGACACTTCATGCTAATCTTGGTTTTAAGCATTCCTAAGCAGTCTGATAAGCTTATTGATCAGACTTAACTGATTATGTGCCCATATAGTCATCAACAATTATCAGTATCTTTACTATAGTGCATATAGATGTCTGACATTATGGATTAGAATGTGTAAGCACTAATTGATACAATTTACTTTAAATACGTTTGAGCCTTTGGATGGTTTTTAACTTATTACACACAGTAATTGCTTCCTCCTCTTCCTCTCTGCTCCCATTGTCAATGTGAAATAAATTCAGGCAGAGACAATTTAGCATTTTAAAATTATAAGCTCATAGCACTTTTGCGAATCAATTATTTCTCTATTTTAAATGCTTTTATTTCATACTTGTATAAGTGCATAAGACTGTATGTCCTTGCAGGGTATTATAATACTGTACAAATATATTAAATTCATTGGAAATATAGAATTATTTTAATTTTAACCAAAATATTATTTTTTCATATCTAAGTTTTTTAAAAAAATCTTTAAAAAATGCTACATAAAAAAAATAATAATGTAGAATCCCTGTCTACTTAACTGTTTAATTATTGCATAACCCAATTTTTGATCTAGAAACAAGTCATCTCAACATTACAAAATGTTTTTATTTTATTTTATTCCATTCAGAGCTCTTTCAAAATTCTTTCTCAAACCATTTGGTTCAAAATAGAATCTGATTGTGTGCGGGAGATGCAGTACTATCCCTCACCACCAGCATATCATTTTCAAAACCAATAATTTATATGGGCTCTTTCAGTGAAGAGGATCATGCTTTCTTCATTCTATGTGTCCATGATTTTTCTAAGCTGTCAGAAAGGACAGGAAAGATTCTGGGCCCTTTAAATAACCCATTTGAAGGCAGGCCTATCAATATTCATAGATCTAGGATATGGAACTTCTGTTGGCTTAAGGACCATACCAAGTGCCTTCACAGTATAGGCATCTTCAAGGCTTAAGGCTCCCATTTCACATCAAACACCCCACCCCCATAAAAAGGAACCCAAATATTTATCTCCATCCTCCTGTGAGAAAGAATATTAGTAGGTGAGATGAAACATCTGACAGACTCTGGGAAAGTGGAAGGGGAAATGGGACCATTGCAAAAGACACCCCTCAGCCTGGGGGAGGGCGGAGCATGAGAAAGAAAACTCAGAGAAAATCTGCCTTAATTTGACTAGGTATAAGTTGAGCTGAAGAATTGCTTTAACAGGCTTTCAAAATCCTATGTGTTACTAACAGTAAAGATCTTTTCCAGAATTCCAAGTGTTCTTTGTTTCCTGACTTTGCTTACCTTGTAGGGCTTAACAATGGGCTAGATGTGGTCACTATAGAGTTATTGTAGAAGACAGAGCAAGGAGGTATAGTGGTATTGTCCACTTTTTCACTATGTACATATAATATGAAATTCCTTTACATTTCCATTTAGAAAGGGTTACTTAGCAAATTTTGTAAATTACATCATTGTATTGTAAATTCCTCCACATTCCATTTCCGTGCTTAGAAGGATTGGTTAAAAAGCTGTTGCAATTTGTATGTAGCCAGTCACATTTTTTTTAACCTTAATTGTTAATACTGGTAACAATTAAGATCAAGAGCATAACACGAGTTCCCTAATCTGACACCTGCAGAGTGAAGGAAGAGTAGTGGAATTTTAGAAAAAATGTCTCACATAAAAATATCTTTGGAAGAGGATCAACTGTCCAAGTTACTGACAAGATATGTCATCTCCTCTTCAGATGTTACATGCTAGAGGCAATGTCTTATTTAAAAATATCTTGCCTGAGTTTTGACCAAGTCCTAACAAGATATTCCACCAAGCCACTCCAGATGTTGTATTGTTTCTAACTCTGTCTTTTGAATAAGAATAAAAAAGTTACAAAATTCCTCAAATACTTTGAATATCAGATAGACCCAAAGACTCTGGAAGATGCTATTCATAGGTCAGCAAGCTCTGGGAGCGATCTGTCTGCTGTCATTTGTGGGGCTCCTGAAAAACAAAAAGGATGCAGTTTGATATACCTTTTCTTTTCCTCAGTAACTCTCTTAATATTACTCAATATTTATTCAATAAAAACGATTTAGCATCCAACCTGGTTTGAGCCTAGAGGTAGTCCTCGCTTAGCGACCACAATTGGGAAGCTAAGCAAAGTGGTCACTAAGTGAAACTGCGACTGTGCTTATGATCTTACTTTAGCTTTCCTTTGCTTTACAGACCATAAATGTGAGGATTGGCCACAAAGTTACTTTTTCATCACTGTCATAACCGTGAACGGTTGCTGTACAATTGCTAAATGAGGACTACTTGTATTGTCTTCAAATCTCTGAATGTACTGGCTGGCTACCAATGCCAACACAGTGCCTAGACTGCATTTTTTGCATCTCCTCTTAGGTGAATATTCTGTACCTTGGATGAAGTGGCACCGCCTCACAGCCAAGCAATTCTTATGTCGCTTCCCAAGTTTGCTGAACAGAAAATTGATCTTTCTTTTGAAGACAATATTCAAAGTCCATCAGTTCTGAGTGCAGTTATGACTACCAGTACATTTGTCTAATACTGGTATGCAACATCTCTCCAGTTTCCATACAACTCCCACTCCCCCAACTCCCATTCTGCGAGCAGAGTAACAAAACCCGACTACCATTTCAGTATCCCACGAGTCTAGGAAAACCTGAGAAGTGATGCCACAGAAGTTAAATTGGAGTAATCAAACTGCTTTGAGGAAAGTTGGAAAGTGGATTAAAAATGGCACTTGGAAATGGGGGGGGGGGGAGAGAATTATTACTTAGACTTCTCCATCTCCAACACTTTGACAAGCTAAGATTTGTATGATTTGCTTCCTTTTCAATACAATCTGAATCACTGTGTGACTTGCGATGACAATACAAACAAATAAGCGAGACAGCAACACTGGAAATGGCTTCTAAATTATATTCCTCTGATGTTAGGATAAAGATATATTCCTTTCAGAGTTCCTCCCCAAGAAGATCTGGTCTCTAATCAAAATCTAACTTGTGACTGTGATTCCCACTTGCCTTTTCTTGTCTTCACCAGTGCTTGTCATGCAAAAGCTTTTTTTTTTTTTTAAGTCTTCATTATCATAGAATAAAGACCTGTGCTTATTAACTTTTGTGCTTTTGAAATAGCAGTGCTAATGGTCTACCAGCATGGATCCACTAAATTCCATTGATTCGTTGCTCTCTGGTGTATGCCTGCGAAGATAATGACTGGAAGTGCATTTCTTTTTCATATTTTTCCTATGACTCTTTTGAATCTACCGGCAGATTACTGAAAAGAAAACAAATGTAATGTAATACCTACCTTTTACCAGAGACAAATAATGTTTGAATTGTGGGAAATAGGAATGCTTTTGGGTGGGAAAGGCAACTGTGCCTGATTTAGCAAGGCATTCAATCAAAACTCCATGCTGTTCAACACCAATCTTCTGGTTTCCTGGGAAGCCCAATCATTGTTCTGAAAGAAAGGAGCATTGCAGAGTAAGCCACTCAAAGAGCCACAGTACCTTGCCTGTCGCTGCTGCTGATGGGGCTGAGGGTTGGCAATATGTTGTAGAGCTGTGGGAACTGATTAATGTTCGTCTGGGATTCTAATAGCCTCATCTTTGATTTGGCCTCTGCAAAGCCTCAGCAAAGATGATGGGCTTTTATGTTGGCTGAACGTGATCATGACTTATTCTTGACATATATTCAAGGGAATAATCCATAATAATCCATAGTAATAATATCCACAAGCAGCATCCAATGACCTTATAAAGTAAATATTGAAAAATCATTAATGTACATCTACTTCTATATGAAAATACTTTATAGCGTTACTTTTCCATTATCAGAATTTTGGACCCTGCCACACAGCATCTTTCAAAAGCTCCTCTCGTCCTGACCAGTCTCAGTACACTGGCTGGGTCTAAGAGCAGTACATATTTATTTCAACTTCTTTGTTACTCTTTTTGAAAATACAACAAACCTGGTTTGTTCCACCCACCCTTTTACAACCCTACAAAAAGGCTTGTTGGTGCTTCTATAGCACTTCAACATGGTTTTAGTGCATGCTTTTAATTCATTGTTTTAACTTTCTGTTTTACTTGTTTGAATTTGAGTGGAAAATGCTTCCTGAATATTTAGTTGTTGTTGTGTTGTTAGGAAACTAGTATAAAAATGCAAGAAAAAAATAATCAAATACTATTCTGTATGTTGAGGACATTAAGACCATTTTTGGTTGCTTTAAACATTATTATTAGAAAAGTAGAAATGCTAATGCTATGGAAGTACCCCCGTCTGCTTTGAACTATACTATTTCAGACTTTAGATAGGATCTTGTGTGACAGAATACTCTATACAATGTGTGTAGATATGTTGTGTGTATGTGTGTGTTTCTACGTGTGCATGTCTGCATGTAGAACAAAACTCTAGCCAAACCTCCTGTAATTTCTTATATGCATACCATATAAGAAACATAAAGAGGGGAAAGAAGAAATATATTCTACAGTGATAGTGACATCTCTTACCTTCCCTACAAGACAAGTTCTGCTCAATTTTAATAATATATAGTAAATATAAATAATTCTCAATTACATTTTCTTGCATGTATTCCAAAACATGAAGAATATGATGATGGCTGTAACATATTGCTCCAGTCTTAATTTGAAATTAGAACCACTGTCCAATTGTTCTTTCCCTATATTCTCAAAATATTTCCTTTCGACTTTAAAGGGAGTGAGTATATTAACAAGCATAATTATTAAGATGCAAGCCATCAGCCATCTACATGCTATTATATAACCTTAGTGCATACATGACATATTTGAACATCACAGTTGGCTGTTGGTTCTCCCTTCAACTTTTCTCTGGTTGTATTAATCTGCATTAATCTAAAGTGAAGTCTAAGGCATTTTAGGTTTTGAATCTCTTCCTTAAATCATAATAACAGCCTTGCTGGATTAGTTAAGGCCCATCTATCATGCATTCTATTTGTCTCTATATATCTTTATCTCATTACATAAAATATCTCCCAGATGTGTACCACACTAGAAAGAGATTTAAAGAATTAAAGAAGGTAGTATGTGGCCATAGGAATGGAACAGTATCCAATGGGGTTCTACATGCCAAGGTGAGTAGAAACATACCAGGAGGGCTTCTGATAATGACTTGGGGATATGTCAGATTTATATGGGAGATGGTGACCCCTCCAGTAGCCAGTTGCAAACTATGACACTCTATAAGTTGATTTCTTAACTATGGGATCACATAGGTTAATAACAGAGGGTAAGCATGGCCTAGTAAAAAAACCTGCTCATTTATCTCTTTCCAGAATCCACTGTAATAAATACACCATCTGAAAGTTTCCAAAAAAATTCCTGTGACTAAACGTCTTGAGCTTCTAGTGACTACTGTGATAGAGAAGGAACAACCTCATCCAGATCTGTTTCACAGATCAAGAACAGTCTCCTTACACGATCTATATCTTGCCATGACTTCATTTATGGACCCCCAGGACTCCAAGAACAGCATGAGGACGTGCAGCTCAAGAAGTGCCCAGATAGTCAACGTTTTTGGAATTGTTTTATTTATAATGTAATTTCTAGCCCTTTTAAAACGTTTCTACGTTTAGTGGTTTTGAGGCCTCTTTTAATGCTGTTCTATGTATTTGCACACTAAAATAAAAGATATGCGCAAGTTCTCCCAGTTCAGATGAAATAAAGAAATAGAGTGCATTGGTATCATCAGCGTACTGATAGCAATTGCCCAAATCTCTTTATGATTGCTCCCAGAAGGTTCATATTAATTTTAAATAGCATTGGGGAGATAGTGGTCCATCTTACTCTTATTACATGAGATCAAGTCTCGAAAAGCCCCCGTGCTGGCTCTGTGTCTGCTATAGGTGTGAAACCAAAACACATTCATGCCTTTGCTTTAATGCAATAAAGGTATAAGTGAGTGAAAGACCAAGCCTAACCATTAGTGGCAAGTAATGCTCATCTGCGGCACACAACAGAGAGCTTAACTTGTGACTGTGAGATATTCAGATTTCAGTACAGCTAATTCAACTGCAGTTAGCATGCAGCATCTTTCAACCTATCCCTGCTGTACAAAGCATTTTGCGTGCCTCACGCCTACAGCTGAAGTGAAGCAGCTTCCTGTAACTGAGGCTCCATCGGACTTTCCTTGTTCGGCTTTAGGTAGTAAATGGCTCCCCTCTTTTCAGATGCAAATGATTTTTATTACAGGGAGACTGGAACAATCTGAGGGCCATTCAATCTCCCACATCCTTTCCTAGCCTCCCTGCTGAGCACAGTCATCTGCCCCCTCTCTAACAGCTGCTCAGAAAGGCTGAATCAGCCTCCAAGCTAAATCTAAGGTTAGGGCGAAATGAGTCCCAAAAAGTTGTTTCCTCCAAAGTATTCAGAGTTGGAAAGAACTTTTAGGTGCCTTTCCCAAAAATGGGGTATGAGCAGCTGGAGAGTTGCCCTGGTTTCATAACATATTTTTCTCAGGAAAGATTACACAACCACCTTTTTAAAGGAATGGTTTTATTTTATGTCGGGTGGTACAGTCACCCACCCCCTGCCCTAAATCCCAGTACTTCTTATGATAGGGAGCTGAAAAGCCACTAAGCTATCATTCCCATCAAAAAACCAGGTTTTGGGAGGAGCACAGAAAAACAGAGTTGCTCCCAAGCTCAGCAGAGCTATGGCAATTGTTGGAGGGGAAGGGAAAAAAAAATGTTTTTGCCATTACAACTGAAACTGATCCAACTAGGCTGGAACAAAATTCAAAATCAGAACTTGTTTGCAGTTTGAAATATGGCACAGCTGAGTTGGAAATAAATTGACTGTGTTGGAGAACATAGCCAATCTCACAGGATCATAGAGGTCTGGAACTCCTTTAAAAGTAGCACAAAATTATTGTGTAGAAGTGCCTCCAGTCAGTCAGTCAGTCAGTCAGTCAGTCAGTCAGTCAGTCTGTCTGTCTGTCTGCATATATACATAAATATATACATGTTTATGTGTTTTATGTGTGTTATGTGTTTTATGTGTTCTATGGTTTTATATTTTTAAAGCTGCACTGGGGTGGCATTTAATTTCATTGTACAAGAAGTACAATGACAATAAAGATTACTTACTTACTTATTTACGAGTCAGGAATCAAGTGATAGATAATGTAATGGTTAAGTGTTGAATAAGGATACACAAGACATCAGTTCAAATCCACCATCAGCTACAGAATCTCACCGGATGATTTGGGGCCAGTTATTAAATTTTAACCATCTCTACCTTATAGAGTTCGATGCACAGTATCTTAAATGATAAGGTAGAATATCAATCTAACAAATGAATAATTAAGCAAACAAACAAATAATGCAGAAGTCCGTGATTAATGCCACAGTGAAACAGCAGGACAGAGCGACGGATTTTTCTTTGCTCCACAATTCCCTTTGCTGTTATAGCTACTATTGTGAATGGTGATCGCACTTCACTTGATCTCACATGGTGATGTATTCATGCTGCATTTTATCATTACTATTTATAGTTCAAAAGCTGAACATTTCAGAAGGAGACTTATCCAAGTCAATGGCATTAATGAAGACTGTTTTTATGTTCCAGCTTTGCCCTGCATTATCGTCACACCAGCATTCCTATGCTAAACGGGTGTCCTCATTGCTTTCTGGCTGTTTACTAACAAAGGATAATGCTTTGGGAACTTGACCAAAATAGGCTGAAATGCATGAATCTGTCTGGCTTTAATATGCTACCATGCTTTCTGATGGTTATCCTGTGTCATTTATATTCCCTGAGAAATCTTCCATAAGTGATCGTTGCTGTGGTGCATTTAAAGGTGGTAACTACTGGTGTGCTTCAAGATGCCATGCTTACAGATTTTGCTAGCAGTGTGCGTGTTCATATGTTGGCTTGTTTAGATTGGGACATCGTCACAGTTGTTCTTCTAGGAGAGACAATTAGTATAACTACAATACTTATTTTTCCTCCCACGATTTTTTTTTTCATTTAAAGTTTAATTCCATGCTGATACAAAGAGGAATAAAATAGTTTGAAAAGCTACCCACTCCCCATTCACTCATTCCTATAAAGTGTAGTGTGATATTTCCTGAGATAGCCAGTGTTTAATAAAATCACTGCAAGGCCACGCAATGTATGCTGGAAACCGCAGCAGGCCTGCTCTAGAAACTGATTTTGCAGACTGCAAACTTTCTATCTGGGAAGAACAATAATTAAGCAAGAAAAAAGATGAGACTTCTGAAAACGTTGGCTCATTGCTCTACTATCCCTGACCCTGATGAATGCATTTTTATTGTTAACAAATGTATTCCTTCCCTATGAAAACTTTTTTTTTCCCCTTCATTTCCCCCTTTTCTAATTTATTCAGCTACCCCATACATTGGCAAAATGGCCCTGGGTTATTTTTCATTTCCTGCAGTGTAGAGAGCTGTAAAGCTCCCTTCTTTTGCTAAGAAAATTGTAGAAAAGATAAAAGGTAAAGACTCCCATGAGGCTTGCAGTATGACTGCATGGACCTATCTATGCAGTTTCCTTGGCAACAGTACAGAAGTGTTTTGACTTTGCCTTCTTCTTCCCAGTCTGTTCTATAGCCCCAGGGATTCTTGGTGGTCTCCCATCCAAGTGCATACCAATCTATTATATTTTTTGTCTGGATCAGAAGGATGTAAATGATACCACTTTAAATGACATCAAGGGAGTTCTTATGCCTCTGCAATGACATACATGCACAGATGGTGAGAGAGGCAGTTTGATGGAAAAGAAGAATTTGTTTAGATCATGTAGCAAAAAAATGTGCCTCTAGTTTTACATAAGCATATGGAACTCCTGCTAGGATTTATCCTATAAATATGTACAAGGTGGTCATCGTTACTTAGCTATTGGTTAAAACAGACTTCACCTTGACACTCAAGCCTGATGGTTCAAGATGAGAATGCAAAAAATGAGGCCCCTCAGATGTAGTTGTATCTACCGTCACCAGACCTCTCTTCCCCAAAGTACCGTTAAAAGATCTCTCTTAATAACTAAGATAGAATATTGTGGTATAATTCTCTTCTCTTCTCTTCTCTTCTCTTCTCTTCTCTTCTCTTCTCTTCTCTTCTCTTCTCTTCTCTTCTCTTCTCTTCTCTTCTCTTCTCTTCTCTTCTCTTCTCTTCTCTCTCTCATGACCAAGCTAAGAATGCTGCTTCTCCTTCCCCCCCCCCTCCTCTTCCTCCAAGAATATCATGGAACATTTTATTGCCACCATGGAAATGGTCAAAAGTGGAAGAGGAAAAACCCACAATGCATTAGAGCCATCATCGTACCCTGGTATTGATTGCTGGTGTCAGCAAAGGGAGCTTCTTTGTGTTCGTACAATCTAGACTGAATCATCCACTGATTCCAGCAGAAGGAGAACTCTGAGAGAAAACTACCGTGCTGGTAACTACAATTACACAGTTTTAACACAGGATGAGAAGAACTACCAAAATCCCCTGTTGGCTACTACAATTCCAAAATAATTTAACATCAGAAGAGAAGAACAATGACAGTGCTTAATCATTGTCAGCAAACAGTTCTTTTGAAAAGAATGAAATATATATAAATTCTGATCTATTGTTTTAGCATTTTGTTTCCCAATGCTTATCATAATACAGAAACCAGTGATCCCAGAAAATGTCACACATATGCCATAGGCATCAATAAAAGCCTGGGTTATAAGTTGCCATTAAGCAATGTCATATCCTTGCGATGCAGCCTAATCAAGTGTCAGAAAGAGAACCAGAACAAGATTATATGTCAAGGATTCAGAAAAGATGCATCAAGAGCATTGAAGTAAAACGGGGAAGGGAAAAAAAATCAACAGTGGAAAAGAAAATCACTGCAATCAAAATGAAATGATTCTAATATGAAAAGTGGAACAATAATAGTTTAATGAAATAGTAATCATACTTGAATGGCAACTTAAAATTTTAATCTTTTGGGGGTGGTAGTGACTTATAAACAGGCTGTTAAAAAATAATGGAACCTTGATTTACTGGAAATCAGGAGTCATTTAATTTTGCTATATCAAGAACAGAGATGCTGCACGTTTGATTCAGTCAAAAGAATATAGGCCCTGAATAATAACGAATAACCCTCCCTTTTAAATATTCCGGCTCCAGCAATCAGAAGGGTGAACCAATTGGGTTATGATTGCAATCATGGATTCCGTGCACACGTCTTTGATTGTCAAAGGCAGTGGAGATAGAAAGAGAGAAAAAGCAAGAGAGAGGGAGAGAGAGAGAGGAAGTGAGGGAAAGTATTTCTGGGAAAAGCAAAACTTTTCCAAAAGTTATACTAACATCTTGCATTTATTAAAGCTACTGTTGTTCTTCAGTGGGTTTCAGAGGGTTAAATAGGATTTATTTGTTTATTGATGGATTTGATTTCTATCTCACCTTTCCATACAGTTAAATACTCACAACAGCTACCAAAAATTAAAACGCAGAGGAGCAAATACATCAAGGTAAATTAGAATGAATCCTGCCACTTGTTAGCAATTTAAAAATGGCAAAATGGGAGTATTTGAAAGCTAGAGAAGCTGGGGACTCTTATAGCTCTTACCCCTGGGGGGGGGGGGTGCTTACTAATGCCTAGGAAAAGGTCTTCTTCTGCATGTCAGTTCAACAGACGTCTGAGAGTGGGGGGTGTCTTCAGAAGTGTCTTTTCTGAAGGACTTAATATCAGGGGAGGTTCATAATGAAATAATTGCCTTAAGCACAGAATTATATGATTCAAACACTGTGCAATAGTGTATAGTGACACAATTGTCAAGACAAAGCAAACTTCCCTTAATAATCACTTACTGTATATAGTACTTTAGCGTAATTTGGCACTATTTAAAATGTTATGCGATTGATCAATAGCTCTTTGATTAGTACCTGGAAGATCTTTCAGACAACCAACCTTTTCCAAATGTTCAAATCCAGTACATTTCTGTTTGGACATCATATGGCTGTAAGGATGGGCAGGTTTCTACGTGTGTATGTTGCAAGATCACTGAAGACCACTAGTGAATAACGATTGTAGGTCTACAGTTCACAATGTTTAAATCATGTTTGAAACAGAATGTTCCTATCCTTTTCCTTAGTAAGACGCACAAGCTTTGGATGATGTACATATCATCGGGGATGGGTGAAGTACTGTAACACAAAAGCATGGGACCCCCCCCTTTTTTTTTTAACAAAGTGTTCTTTTAAAAACATCTGGTGGAAAGAGAAGAATCAGTTCCCTTACCTTACAGGAGGTGGCACCTGGGCCTGCCTGCCTGCCTGCCTGCCTTCCTTCCTTCCTTCCTTCCTTCCTTCCTTCCTTCCTTCCTTCCTTCCTTCCTTCCTTCCTTCCTTTTGGCTTTAGTGGATGGGACTCCTTTCCTTTCTTTTTTGGTAGTTATCAGATCACCATGTGATTTTGTGTGGTCACTTGATAATTCCTGAACGAAAAAAGAAATGGAAGGTCTTTTTTCCCCCATGATATTAAATAAAGTAAGGCTTTATTTATTCAGCTTCCCATGGAGAATTTTCCCATTTTTTTTTTCACTTCCCTACCTCCTCCAAAAACAGAGGAAATGAAAGGGAACTGAAGAGTGAAGCACAAGCTTAATTTCAATATAGTCAAATACATGTATATCAGTCACAGAAATAAAACACTGAGAAATTAATATTAATTTTCATACATAATTTCCCTAATGTATTTTGTTTTCCTTATTTTTTCTCTCTGTTGAAAAAAAAATTCTTATATTCTCTATGTGAGTTTTCTATATGAGTTTTATATGTATATTGTCAAAAACATTTCTGAGTCAAGGACTCCATCTCAAAATTCAGAAAAGTACAGTCACAAGTAGACTAGCTCATAGTACCATGACTTTTTTCTAAAAAAAGAAATTTACTAGAAAATGAGTTTGTTCTTGATAACAAGAATTTCTGAAGGAAGCATATTCAGGTGATGTGTGAGTGTGTATGCTGTTGTGTGTATAGAACTCCTTCAGATACTTACCAAAAAGCTTTGGGACCTATACATCAATAATTTAAATTTGCAACGAGCCTGGAAGAAATATATATATTTTTAATTTATTGTTTACCGTTTCAGTAGCTTGATGGTTTGCATAGCTTGATCTAGCTGAATACTTTCAGAACACTCGCATGCTGAATGGAATGAATGAAGAAACTTCTTTGAGGGCACTGGGAGGGAGGGTTCAAATCATATAATATCTTCAGGGACTATTTATTTGTTTGTTTGTTTGTTTGTTTGAATTTATTACAACCATTGAATTGAAATGGACTCTTGTCCTTTCCATGAGAATAACTTTTGCTGGTAGAGATGGTGGGAAAATTTTGACATCTTCCTCCTCCTCCTCCTCCACATATCTGCACTTCTCAAACCTATATGCAGACCTGTGCATATTTATACACTAATATCTACATCTTTACAAGTTATGTGAAAATGTTTGTAACTCTTCAGAGTATGTGAAGTATGTGCACAATAATGGAGTAATGATGAGCAGTTAGTGAAGATGCTTGACACGTGTGTAAAAAAAAGACCAATAGCATGTTATGGATATTAAGAAGCATTACTGAAAATAGAGATGCCAATATTATAATGCCTTTATGCAAATCAATTTTGTGACTATCTGGAATATTGTGTGCAGTTCTGGTCATCACAACTCAAAGAGGAGATGGTGAAGCTAGAGGAGATTCAGAAGAGGGCAATTAAGATAATCAAGGGGCTGGACAGGATTCCCAATGAGGAAAGATTGTGACACATGGCATAAAACTGTAGCATGTCAGGGAAAATTACTATAAATTTTGCCACAGAAACATAGGCACCAAAAGACATATTATTAGAGAAAATGAACACAAATGATCAAGTCAATTTAAAAGTTAAAAAAAAAATAGAAGAAAGGAAATGAAATTACTCAGAAAACAGGAAAGTGAATAAAATCAACCCAGAAATATGCATTTACCCTTTCCTCTGTGGTACAGTGTTTCAAAGAGATGCAAAGTGCGTGCTATGGGCTATTTACATTGCGGGGAGGGGTGGATCCAGCAGTGCATATATAGATGGAGAGTTTTATGAGCTTATGCCCCCTCCTTGTCTACTGCTCTGCCTGATCTTTGTCTAAAGGATTGCTGATCCCAAGTCACTTGCTTCTGCCTTTCTTCCCAGACACACACACAGGGACTCTGTCAGGATACTTCTTCTGGCAGGATGTAGCCAGCTGGCTGTGGCTTTGCCTCTCCCTGTACTGTTTGCAAATAAAAGTTTGCATTTTAGTTACAAAACATTCTTCAATCATCCTTGCTCAGATTAGGATCTCAGTCTCAGGAATGCTGAAAGTGAGAGAGACAGAATCAGATCACTTCAATCATCTTGAACACTTTACGGTGCTGAAATCAAAGACAGCAAGGAGGGAACAATAAAAGTCAGATCAGAAGTTCTAATTCTTGGTGTTGAGCAGATCATCTGCAAAATCCTGCCAGTTCCTCTGGACCCCTAATGGAGAGAAAGGATTTTCTTCTCTGGGATATGGGCATCAACCTTAGAAACTTTTCAAGGGGTCATTGAGAACATGGAGGGTTATGACTGCACAAGCTTCTTCCATACCAGTAGGCTGCTCTTGGGAAAAGGAACCAAAGTTAATTTCTTAATGCCAGTATTTTTGAGTGGCAGAGGACTTTCTGGCTGATCATGGGCTTCTCCAGCTACCTCGAAACTGCTGACACCACACTTGAGACCATTCAGCCAAACAGCATTCGTAACATTTCTTCTTCATATAATTTTACTGCCTCAGATTAGAAATGTAAGAGTTGCACATTGTGTCCCTGCAGCTAGGATTGTCTAGGGAGTTGCTGCTGTTCTGTTTCTGCTTTCTTTCCTGACGCATAAAGACTTTTTAATATGCATACAATTTTCAGCACCTATAGTGCTTCAGTTGTTTGCCCCTCTTAACATGAGCAAATTTTAAATGCCTTATAAAAATATCCAAGATGGAATATTCTATAAAAGTAAAAATGGCAATGATATAGCATTTAGCATTTTGTTGTTACTGGAGGCCAACATAAAATAAGTCTTTAAAAAAAGGTTGTGCCCATTGTTTCTGTTGGAAGTTCAGAACTGCGAAATTCTCTCCTGGTGCCTAGTAGTTTATGTAACAATGTTTCTTCAGAATCATTGTATGCAACAAACCTGATTCTAAATCTTTGTACTCCATTCCATTATGTCCCAGCTGTATTAATGTACTGATCTCTCTGGGTGTGAAATATTGTTTGGTGCAATTATAAATACTTATAGACTGTAAAAACAGAATATCACACTGGGTTTTAGTTTAATTTGAACATAATTATTCTGTGGGTGTATGTGGAAACTGGAGATGTGTAACTCAGTCTTGTACCTGCCTGCTTGGAACTAAATCACTCTGTTAAATGGAGTTGATTTCCAGGCTAGTGACATAGAGAAGGATGCAACTTTAAGGCTGAAATTTTATGCACAACTCTCTCTCTTTTTGGTGGTGGTGATGGTGGTGGGGGCGACGGGGGTAGAATTCCTATTGAAATCAGTGAAACTTATTGTTGCGTAAAGATTGCTAGTATTAGACTGGATATTACTGAGATCCAAAGTTTGGCTAGAAAATGAGAAAAGTAATTTAATTCTGAGCTACAAAAATTGGATTTTTAAAAAATAAACCAAGAAATGAATAAGACAACACATATGAGATAGAGATCAAAGGTATTCTGCCTTGATGTTGTTGCTAGAATTCTATTTATGTCAAATAAAAAGAGGCTAATGCCATACCTGAGTTTTGATCATCCTTTAGACTGCACCAAAGTCTAGGTTCTGATGGAACTGACACCTTGCTTTTCAGAGCTGCTCCTGATTGAATTTAGAGGCCACTTGTTGCCCTGCCTGGACAAAACCAAACACCAACTATTGTCAAACTACAAAGACTAAATGGAGAAACATCTCATTTTTGTCATACCCTAGTTTCTACTTTTTTGTCTATGTTTTTTGGAAATATTTTAAAAAACCAAGTTAAGTGAAATTATATAAGGTGATAAAAGGTATTGTCAGGAAAGGAAGCAATCTAGAAAGACTACTGACACTTTTGAACACTGGTGTTGGAGAAGACTCTGGAAAATAATGTGGACAGCCAAGAAAATAAACCAATGGATCACTGAACAAATCAACTCAAGAGTTCTCATTTGAGGCACAAACGACCAGGCTCAAATTATCCTACTTCGGACACATTATGTGAAGACCTAACTCTCTGGAGAAGGCTGTGATTTTGGGAAAGGTGGAAGGAAAGAGGAGAAGAAGAAGATGACAAGCAGCAAAGTGGATGGACTCTGTTATAGTGGTGATGGGTGCACGGCTGGGAGTCCTGAAAGACCAGGTTAGGGACAGAATGTCATGGAGAAAATCTATCTATGGGGTTGCTAGGAGTCCACACTCAGTCAAGTCCTAAAATATTTGTTTTCAGGAAAATAGTTTGGACAGCCTGCTGCTCTTGTCTTGTAATCTAGTTATTATTTGAAGATTATGTGAGAATTCTTTTAATGGTCATACATTGGTACTTCAAGAAATTTAGTAAAATACATTCATTTGATAGCATTAATCACAGACAGTTCACACTATATTCATACTGATTTTACATAAGAAATTATAACTATATTGACTAAAATTATATAATGTAATTTGGGCTACATACTAATAAATCAAGAAGAACACTGATGTATCAGGGATATCATGTTAGGAGGAAGATCCTGTTCATAGCAGTGGCTAGTCAAAGTTTCTGGGAAGCCCACAAAGAGCACCCCTGATCATAATTAATTAAATATTACCAGTGAATAGCAAAGCTAGTAATCTACCTCTCTTTCTTGCTTTTTCTCTCTTTTCCACCTAACTTTGGTTGATTCTAAAGTCACCTCTTTGTCGTTAACTTCCATATAGAAATAATATGAATCTAAATGCAGTGTCTTTGATGATGCTAAAATCAGTAACCACCACACTTCATGTATCTGGACATTTGTGTTCAGGAAAATGTTCTGGAAAATGACAGCACTCTTAAGTGTTTCAATAAAAGCATCATCCTTTCTCATTGTTTATTTTAAACTATGCATGGCTAAGGTTCATGAGAGTATAAATTCCTGTCACCAAGTCATACTGTGACCCTGGAGTCAATGTCAGTTTATGATATTATCACTTCCTTTCCTTGAAAAAAAAGGCAAACACATTCTCTCAAGCATGTGCTATATTTTTGGTCTGAATTTCAGGTACAGTCTATTGGGATGGCTGTCTTCATTTGGTGGAACTGGGCAAAGAATTTTCCAGGCCCAGGATGCTACTTGTTAAATAAAATGTCCTTTGGACTGGTAGCAGCGGACGGTCTGTCAGATATAATGACTGTTTGGTCTAAGTGCTCGCTTGGCTGAGAGGCTGATGGTGTCATTGAATGAGATCTCATCCAGTTCTGGATCCAGGTAGAATACTTTAATGGATGAAGGCTCTTTTGTCAGCATACAAAGTAATAAGATAGCATATTACCTGCCTTTCCTCTTCTGGGCGGTATTTGCTGGAACTCCCACATAACCCTAATCCTAGCCCTCACCCTCACCCTCACCCTCACCCTCATGGCTTATCACAGGTATTGACATTGTGCTTCTCTACAGCCTATATCATCCATGATTTCATCATAAATATAAGGGCTATTGAGACTGGGTGGAGAAACTGGGTAGAATTGTATCAGCTCTGTCTATCTGGAAATATATCATAGCATTGACATAGGCAAGAGGATTAGGGAGATAATTTTTCTTATCATCTATGAAGAATCTGTTTATTCATTAGGAGCCTGTCTTCCGTGGGCGCCAGATTGGATTGTTTGTATATAATATTGGGTAAAAGATAGCAAAAGGCATGACTGTTGATCCTGCTCTTAACTGAACTGGCTTTGGTGACTTCAGATGTAATTTTACAAAACCTTAGATTCTCAGTTTTCAAGCTGAGTCAGTCTCAACCCTTACCATAGATACTTACATTACTGTAATGGAAATAATAATAATAATAATAATAATAATAATAATAATAATAATAAAAAACACATACACACTATACATACATACATACAGTATATATACAAATAATCTCCCTCTCACCCATATGGGTGGTCTGTGTCCTCCTCAATCTTGGGTCCTCTACCAGAGGCCTGGGAGTTTGTGGGTCCTATGGAGGATTTGAGGCGTTCCTAGCTCTGCACTCTTCTGGACAGAGAGCTCTGATGTGGTTCCTGAGATCTGTTGGAGCCATTCTTCCAGCTTAGGAGCCACAGCCCCGAGTGCTCCTACCACTACTGGGACCTCTTCAGCCTTGACTTTCCACACCCTCTCTAGTTCCTCCTTCTGTGCTGTGTGCACAATTAAGTAATCTTGGAAATTTCTAATCTGTGGGTGCTGGTTTACCTATGCCAATTAAAAGGTGGGGAGAGAATTAATAATTGTATAAATAAAATTCTGAGTGCAAAGTCCTTCCTTCCTTCCTTCCTTCCTTCCTTCCTTCCTTCCTTCCTTCCTTCCTTCCTTCCTTCCTTCCTTCCTTCCTTCCTTCCTTCCTCCCTCCCTCCCTCCCTTCCTTTTCCACCATCTTGTTAGCCAGTATCTATAATCAACCCTTCCCCATACTAATATTTGTCACTTTATCAGTGACATTCTATAAACATGCTTAATATGTTTAATTACCAGAGAAAAATGTGCTGTTTTAATAAGGATATAACAGTTGTTAATGAAAGCCTAGTAGCAAAGAGTTTTATATTGTAGTTTAAATCAGGACATATTTTGCATTAGCAATGGTGAGAAATTAACAAGGAGAAAAAGGGAATCTATTTGCACAGTTTCTGCAAGCTCTGCACTAAAATGGCATCAAAACATTTTTTTTTTAACAGAGTTCAGAAAGGTAATTTAAAAATGCCTAAATTTGAAGCAAACATAAGCAATTATCAAAATGCATGAGGGTGTTTTGGTATTCCTAATTACTGTCATTACATCTGTTTTATCTTGATTTCATACCCTACTAATGACCTTCATAAATTCTAAACATCAACATATGCTTTCCCCCCCTCCTGTTCTTCATACTGTTGGTAGAACAGATACAAATAGACCCAATCAGCGACACTACAGATGTAGGCCATTCTGAAGCTCATATTTCTGTTCCAAAATCAGGTAAAACACGGAAGGTGTTACAGCAATTCATTCTGAAAACCATTCTTAGATCAAGTTTATGTTTAACTCCCACCCCTGTTGCTGCCCTCAAATATTTTCTCTTGCATTTAAAAGAAATATTTGCATTTTCCTATCCAAGGTCAATATTTCACTTTGGCTTGTCATGTCCCTTAACTACATTTTATGAATGGTAAGAGTACAAGGTGACCTTTGTCCCATCCTGACCAACAGGAATAAACAATCTAGTGACCCTCCCAATTTTTAAACAATTCCTATCAGTCCAACTATCAGAGCAAAAGGCAAGGGTTTTAGTCCAAAGACTCTGGGAGACACTAATTTATCTATTTCTGCTCCACAGTGAGTATGTCTGCTTTTGTAATACTGGCACACTGTGTACAGGCAGAACATTTTCAGAGGTTGCATGCATTGGACTCCATGTTGCATAGATCCAGACCACATGTTTGAATCCCAAATTTCTGAGCGAAAGATTTAGAAAATTAGGTTTATGGATACCAAAGTTTCCATCACTGCTGTAAGTAGAATAAGCATGCTTGTGAGGTCAAAAGGAAGGAACTTATGGAAGAAAGGTCCTCAGTGTGCATAAGAGTAACTGAGTCAGTTTCTGGACCTTCTGAGAACAATGTTTGGAACTATGCTGCTCTATAACATTTATCATCCGTGAGAGTGAAGGTAAGATCTTAAGACTAGGCAGAATCTGGTAAAGTTGTCTTAACTATGTCTGTTTGGAAACATATCATATAACTGAAATAGGAGGATTAGGGAGAGATTCCCCCCCCCCCCATCAAATGAAGAATCAGTTTGCTCATTAGAAATCTGTCTCCTATAAATGCCAGATTGGACTGTTGGGTAAGAGGCATTTCTGCTAAGGTATGTTGATCCTCCTCTTAACTGAGTTGATTTAGGGGACCTCAGAAACATTTTTATAAAATCCTAGGTTCCACAGTACTCATGTGGGGCAATCTCAACATATCATTAGACGAATACATTCTACAGGACTGAATTAAGTGTGTCCACAGGATTTGGTAATAAAACAATGGCATGGTCGAAGCAGCACCCTGCCTGTTTACTATGTGCATCACACATAAAAAATGGGTGCTGCTTTGATTGCACCATTGTGACCACCATCTTGATTTTTTGGACACACTCTACAGACTGAAAAAATATTGAAATTAGGTACCACGTCTTGAAAAAAACTAGACTGGCACCTTCCCATTACTAATTGATAATCCCATTGTATTTTTCCATGCAGAAATGTGCATAATCCAAGATCATCCTGAACGTTTAGGGGAGTTCTAACTGACATATTCCATCTCATTTCCCTTTGGAGTTATGGGATGAAAACAGTCACTGACATTTAATTTAGCATGTATCTTGCAAGCCAACACATTGTGGCCCACCTCCCATCAATTAGTAGGTATCTGCAGCATAAGAACATACATTCAGGATGCATTAGGTGTTCACTACAATTCAAACTGCAATACGTCCTAAGAGAGATAGTTTGGACTCCTCAGATATCTGTTGTGACAAGTTGGTGTGTTGATACCTACCCACAAGTGGTTTGTCTCCATTGCCACAATTGGGATAGTTCCAACAAGAGTCCAGAAAAGGATTAGTTATACATTATCAGCTTCAGTTAGTGAGTCATGAAGTTGTGAACATAAAGTTCTCAGACTTTACTGTGTTTACACTGTGTTTACAGAATTTACAAAGATCACTGTGTCAACCAACTTTCATAGGTAGGTGTCTGTCAACTACTTGACTTTTTTTTTTTTTTTTAACTTAGAAGATTGTAACAGCTATTTCTGGTTCTCGAGCATCTGTTCAAGAACACCTGGTACTTAAGAAGGGGGTTGTAAGTTAACTCCAGAAACTTTTGCAAAAGTCTCATTATTCAGATTTATTTCAGTCTGGGTTTGTTGTTTAGGTAATGTATCTGTTTTTAGCCTAGTGTGGTGTGAGCCTACCCATTATGGCTTGTTAGCCACTGTGGTTGACCAAACCATGATTTTAAAAAATGGCTAAGCATTATTTTATGAATCAAGGCATTGTTTTCACTTTTACTTTGTGTTCATAAAGTAGCAAAAAAGAGAATGTTCACTACAGTAGTTCTTGTACATGTGTATTTTGTTGGCATCAGCCTTGTAGAAAGGTATGTTATTGTTCTAGAAGATTGCACAGGGCAGCTGAGAGCAAAGGAGTGCATGACCTACTAAAAAAATGAGATAGTAGCTTGCTAGCTACATGCATTACTGTAGTCAAAATTCGTGATCTATGTGATCCTCTACCTTAACTGAATGATAAAGAATTGCTGTCATATGAGTAACCAAACAATTGGATTCCTGGATGATACAAAACACCTTCCTAATTTCTAAACCAATGTTTCAGACTCACCACCCTATTCAAATTGATAAACTCTACTGCAGAATTTGGTTCCCAGAATCTTACCTTGTTAAATGCAAAGGAGTCCAATTTTAAAGGATACAGGTTGCCTATTTCGCAAATATGTAGACTGGTGTAAATTGTTATTATTGAAGATTTCGTAGACATTGACAGTGCTAGTAATCAATTCAAGCTTTATTACAAACCTAAGAATTTCTGAATGCAGCTATAATATAGATGTGGCTCTGAGCATTTTTTTTTCTTTCCCTTTTTGGAAAATTAAATATTGTGAGGTCAAATAATTTTACTTTTTTTTTTTTCAGCTGTTTTGACAATTCTATGTTTATAGCCCCTAAAGATGCAATAATTATAGGGGAAACTTTTGCTGGTTAATTTCATAATCTATATCGCTAAGTCCCAACATGTTACAATTCTTTCCAGTTACTTTTCTTCAATTATGGTGACATTGAGTATTTTGTGCTGTAGATGTCGGTGTGTCTGAATTCAGAAGTCCCATAAATTTTTTGGCATGGTAATTCTGAGGGCATACTTTTTACATGAATCCCAATTTGCTATTTTGCCACAACACCATGCTTTGTCTTACTGTATAATCTGCGTGGTATGTTCTGTTCAGCCACATATTAAGTAGTTAACAGTCTTGTCTTTCTCTTTGTATAACCTAGGTTGGTTGTCCAACAACACAGCAACAATAAGAAACTGGAAACACAGCAAGTTTAGGTTATTGTTGTTGTTTTAATAACATTTGTTGCTAGTACTCGCAACAAACATTAATCCCTTTGTTTCCTTCCTGATGGATCCAATCTGCAGCCATTGCCACATGTTACTACTCATCTTGTGTTCTGTTTCTTTCAGGTACTGGCCACACAGAAGTTTTTCTTTCCAATTTTATATGCATTGTTGTAACTGTTTGGTTTTGTAAGCTACCTTTGATTCTGTCACGTTCAGAATGGTTTCCTTGCAGACATTTAGTGACATCCTCACTTTGTTTGTCTTTACAGAATCATTTAGACTTCTGATGTTATCCTCCATTGTCCACTTTGCCTGCAACAAACAGCAGTCACCAATCAATCAAAATTTGGTTTTTTGTACCTTTAGAATGTTGACTTTTTGAAATTCACTTATTGCTCTACCAGGTACTGTGAATTTGGGATCAGGTGTCTGGCAGTGATTCCTGTCCACAACTTGAATGTGGTCGGCAGAGAAAGGATTGGATGAAAATTGTTCTTTCATTTTGTATTTCATGATCCGAAGCCAGGCGAGCCAGGCTTTGATCGATCCTTGCAGCAACATTTGATTGAAATGATTTGCAAGACAAGAATGAAAAATGGATAGATGTTTGAGCCAAAATTTAGGAAGCTTATCTTTTCTGAACGGACTCCATTTTTAAAAAAATATTTTTAGTCATTTTTTTCCCCAATATCTGCTATTACTACAATATTTTCTAGGTTTGGCTATTTTTAATCTATCAGATAGCCATATGGCCATTTCATCGTGTTTTATTTGGTTATTGCACAGGTGTGTGTGTGTATGTGTGTTTTCCAAAATTTTCTTCCTTGATTTTAGGGAATTCAGCTGGTTTTTCATTTTCAGTTGAGCTTTGAAAACAATACGTTGATTTTTCTAAAACTGTCAATTTTGCTGTAATTCTTTGATTCTACTTTCATATTATTTAATTTTCTTAGAAGCTGTAACCATTCTTTGTTCTGATTTTTCCATGACTTTGTTTTGCTGCCTAAATTGAATTACTTTTTCAAACTTGTTTTTGTTGTCTAGTTCTCATTTTTCTCATTTTACATTTTGTAGGTTGCTAATATATTTTTGAAATTGTTGTATTTTATTTTCCAATCCAATTTTCTGCATTGGTTCAGTGTCTGATTTGGTTTGGAGCTTGCTTTCAATTTATAACCCAGTTTTTTTGAGAGAATGTATATGAACTAATTAGTTTCTTTGATCATTTTTGTCCTTATTGATTTGCATCATGGAAAAAAATCATTTAAATATTTTCTTTCATCCATTGCCACCTGAAACCCAGGTCTGGAAAATCTGTTGTCTGGAAATTTGTTTTCTAGTTACCATCCAGAAGGAGTAATCGGGATGCTTTGGGTTCAGTTCCCTCAGTTAAAGCCCATTTGGCTTGGAAGAACATGCTAGCATCTACAGTACCACCAGCACACAGCCTCATTTTCACTGAGGACCTCAAGCCCTCCCACCGCAGCATATAATGAAATGATGAAGCCATTGTGGAGGAAGTTATGTTTTCTGCAAAATTCTCCATTTCCCTATTGATTTTTGTTGGGGAGGGGGGTGTTCAGTTGGCTAGACTTGTAGTTATTAGGCGATCTGTACTGCTTACATTACAAAGAGGTCTGTGTGTCTGTGTGTCTGTGTGTTTATTTCACCACATGGGACAGTTAGGTTAAAAGTTGTGGATCATCCACTTTCTTTATCTGTTCTCTAACTTTCAAAAGATGGACATTTTACCAAATCAACACAAGAGGAATGAACCAGTTTATATTGTTTGTTGAATTAAAATTGAGAGAGAGAGAGAGAGAGAGAGAGAGAGAGAGAGAGAAAATGTAAAGAATGTTTTACTTCTTTTGTGCAACTTCAATATACATCTTAGGGTTGTTGTTTTTTTAAGCAAAAACTCTAGAAGAAGGCAGTAATAGCAACAGTGAGAAAACTATATATAATCCTCTCATGAATATGAATGGACCATTATAAGTACAAATAGTTATTAGATTTGAATGTTGCCTGTGTCCATGGGATGCACAAGAATTCATTACTAAAATTTAGACCCACAGCAAACAGAGCACGGCTGTATCACTAGGCAGCATCCTGAGAGGGAGTTTTAAGTTTCTATGGGGTAGAACAGATTGGACTGAATTAATTTCATTCTGATACTGACTCTCAGCAAAGTTTCAGTTCAACCTTGTTTCTCCAGATGATCAGAGAGATATAAAAGATGGCACTGTAAGTAAGAGAAGACTTTCATTATTTACATAAAATCCTAGCAAAACATACATCATGATGTCATGAAGCCAACTCCATGACTTACAGACCCACAAGAAATGTTGGGATACAGGCATGAATGACTTCATGACATTGTGGTGTACATTTTATTATTATATATTGTAATTTGAACTGGATGCCCGAGCAGAATGAGAATCCTGATTATTTCCAGAACTTTTTTTTTTTTTCCTGTACACAGTAACACTCAAAATAATTGTTGCAAGTATTGTTAGAAATTTCTTTACACTAAAAGGGGAAATTGTAAGGTGGTATAGCTCAAAATCTCTTGAGTCTATTTCAGTGAATTTTGGCACAGTTCATTGTCTCATATAACTCTAGTTAGCCTGAAAATGTCTCCACATTCTGCTGAAAAATGAGCAGTTACAACCATAAATTGCATCCTAGTTTATGGAAGTACTGAGTTAACTTTTTCTGAACCTAACTCTGAATTTAGACATCCAGATGGATCAGGCAGAATTTGATGAGATCGTTGTACAGTTCTAATTTCCTTACCTGATGCAAACAGTTGTGCATTAAAATTTTCATACAGTACTTTTATGAGAAAAAGGTCAACTTAAAAAGCAAGTCACTCTTACCAGAAGACAAAATATTTTCTGTTTCATAAAATGTTAAATTAGGGAGACATGAATAAAAAAAGAAATAAACTATTTTTTTTCAGATTCCCTTCCGCACTTTTTGCCTTAATTATTCTAAATAAACATGATTAATAAGCAGATCCTAGAGAAGCTCAGGAAAAGATGACACCATGAGAAAGAAACTCAAGATTGTCCTGCCTTGACTTTCTTTGTTTTCAGAGGAATGAAAAGGAAATGCTGACTTTCAAGATTCTATTATATAGTCTATATACAAGTGATGTCTGTTTCCTGACCTAGCCTACCTTAAAGGGCTGATATCAATCTTGAAAGCCTGATAGCATTTTTCTCACTGATATCAAGAGAGTCAAGGTGGGGCCACCTTAAATGTCTTTTTCATGCTTTCCCAGGTTTTGCTAATGATCTGAGCTTAGCCCAAGAAGACAAGATAAGCTTCAGCTTTTTGGGGTGGGTGGGGATGGCTGAGCGTCCTTCCAGTCAGTCTTGACTCCTGGCAACTGCCTCGACAAGTCCCTGCAGTTTTCTTGGCAAGCTTTTTTGGAAGTGGTTTGCCTTTGTCTCCTTCCCAGGGCTGAGACTGAGAGAGATTGGCCCAAGGTCTCCCAGCTGGCTTTGTGCCTAAAGCTGGACTAGAACTCACTGTCTCCTGGGTTCTAGCCTGATGCCTTAACTGCGACACCAAAGCCACTGAAGTGGCTCTCTTCAGCTTAGAGATATACAAAATGCACCGGTTCAGGAATGCTATGTCCAAGGCCCCTTGAACTGTTTCCAGTTTAGAGAATTTACTTAAAGGACCCACAGAACCATCATTAAATGCCTTGGTTTGGGGATAGTCATGTATGATCCAGAGTAGGTACAGAACTTCCAGAGTTCTCCAAACTATTCCATTCCTGAATTGGTGACTTTTGCCAGCTGAACAACTGTGATTTTCTATAGGTACAGAAAGTGTTACTTTGCCTCAGTGAACTTCAACGGTAGCACTGCTTTGACAAAATTGAACAATGTCCTGCTTATAAATATCAGCTTGCAGAAGCCAGGTAACTTGGTTTTGAACAGAAAAAATATTTCTGCCATGAGCAAAATGGCTGTTTATCAATATGTGGTGGCCCATATTACTTAGGTTTGGTGAAGTGCCACTTTGAAGTCCTCTGCATACATTTCATTGTTTATTGGTTATTTACCTACATACTTATTTAACAATACTTATAAACCACCATACTGATCCATACAGAGCCTGGGAAGTATACAATAGTTCAAAATGCAATACAATAGAAAACAATATAATTATAATAATAACATACTTGCCTAACCATTATGGTCACCCAGACAGTACTACAGATCCTAGAATAGCATTAATTTAACTTGATTCCTAAACGCATTAAATTATTTACTTACACAGAGATTCATATTCCATATGCACTGTTCGGGACAGATTGCCATAATTAAAGCCAGAACAGAAGAATATGTGCATTTACCAGAGGAATGAAAACAAAGCAATAGAAATAAATATTTAAAAATGCATCGTATACATTCTCTAATCAGTGCAAGCAGAGATAGCATATAGGATCCTCAGTTAAATTCTACAAATTAAATCTCTTCCTAAAGGTCTTAAATGGTTGGCAATTATATTTGCCTCTGAATTGCATAAAGGCCACCAACTGCATTTGTAAAATATAAAATTGCTATATCTCAGATATTGTGATTTCTCTTGAAGAGATGTCTCCTATGGCCTCTGAGGAAATTCCACCAATTCATCTTTCCATTTCTGAATCTTTCCAGAACATTTTGGAGCCAATGGTATGAACTTCTTCACTCGTGACAACCTTGGAACATTGAGAACATGCAAGGAACAGAATGATTCAATCAGTGCTCCCTGAGATCTAGTAGGAGAGTGAAAATATTATTATTCAGTCAATGCCCAACTGCAGCAGCTCCTGGAGAAAAAAATATCCCTCACCTTGATCCATATAGAAAGAGACGGCTAACTTCTTCTTCTTCTTCTTCTTCTTCTTCTTCTTCTTCTTCTTCTTCTTCTTCTTCTTCTTCTTCTTCTTCTTCTTCTTCTTCTTCTTCTTCTTCTTCTTCTTCTTCTTCTTCTTCTTCTTTAAATACTGCACGCGGTGTGCATTTTTTGGCTGTTGGTATAAAGTTGTTTGGCTATCAAGACCTTAACCTTGCTGCATAAACAAAAAAAATGTAGAAATAAAGGACAATTACTTAATTCTATTTGGATTAATTGTTTGAGTCTACCTATATCTAACAGCATTCCTGAGAACACAGATTTATTCTGATCCCTACCAGAGCAGCCTTAAGAGACAGATGGACACAGTCCTTTTCAAGCCTATTGCATAACACAAGAAAAAAGACATGAATATTTAAACTTTGATTTCACTACAAACGGTGTAATACAAAGCAGTCACTGCAATTGATTTATTATAACTTCATTAGCTTTTCTACAACTATATCAATTTATCTGAGCTGTGCCTATTGAATGCCTGCTTGTGACTGCCTATGTTGTCAAGGGAAGCTCCACAGATCAATAATAATAATAATAACAACAACAACAATGATGATGATGATAATAATTTATTACATTTATATGCTGCCCAACTCCCAGCAAAAATAGACTTAAGCCATATATTCAATCTGACCTTTGTTCCATGTGGTCATGGTAGCCAATTTTACACATCATTTTCAGATTCAGTTAATATATAGACATTGTTTCGGGTCATGTTTATTTAGGAATATAAAGGAGTAACATTAAAAATATACCACTATGAAAACTGTATCAAAGATGATTTTATATTCTTTAGTAGGCGAGTATTCTCAGAATTGCTGGGCATGGCCACTTCAGCACATTTATGTACACCAACAGCAGTATTAAGTTATAAACAAATATAGACTATATAGACTCCATAGAAGCTACTTGATTATGACTTCTGGAGAAGAAATGGTGAACTGAAGACAGCTCTGCTAAAAGTGGAGCCAACAACCATGGCAAAATGAAGAGCCAGCGAGTAGGCTGGCTCTTCCTAATTCCCCTCTGAACAAGGAGAGGGCCTGAGATCGCCCACAAGTGCTCCAGACAGTTGCTCCTCATAAGGAAAGTGCAAGACAGTGGTCTCCAGTAGGTTTATAGCTCTGGGAGATGAGGGAATAGCTATCTTGCTCAAACCATGGTTGGTGCCTTCGAAAGGACACTGCGTTTGCATACTCCTTTTTCTAATCACTTTTGGAAATTTCTTGTTAACTGCTTTTCAGCTATTAGGAAGCTTTGCATTGACAAGTCTGAAAGCACCAGGTGAGTTTCTTTCAATCTGTAGCTAAAGAAGTTTTAAATACAAGTTTAAGTATTTATTTATTTATTTGGAATAAACAGCAAAAGGGTGATTAGAACTTTGATTTTGGAGAGTTGCAAATGGACTAAGGGTCCTGATGGATATGAAAAAAAAAAAAGATTTTGAAATTAATTATAAGGATCTTTCCTGTAGGAAAATGGTTTTGTTTTGAATTCTTAAAAACAAAAGAGAGAGAGAGAGAAGCCTTTAAAAATTGGACACTAGAGGAACTAGAAGGAACTAAAGATTACAGTTAAAGGAGAAGCACACTTAAATTTGACTTACTAATACAGAATGGAACAAAATATTTTAACATTGGACATATTGAAGGATATTTTTGAACAATGGACCCAGAAGTTAATTTTAAGAGTGTCTGCCTCTATAGATAAACTGTGTTTAAAAGATGTTATGAAAGAGGAACAAGTTTTACTGGACAAGACTGAGACTGATCTGAAAGTGGATTTAAAAATGACAGGCTACAAGAATGACATGGAAAAAGATATTACACTGGACATACAAAAGAAACTGGTTGATGTCTTAATAATTAAAAGGGATATACAAGTTTGTTAAAAGTAAAAGGAAGGAATTTAAAGTTGGTTTATTTGATCAAGGTTAAAATAGATATGTTGTTGTCTCTGGTAACCCTTAATGGACTTTTGCTGATCAGGACTGAATGACAAAGCTTTAAATTCCTTCCTTTTACTTTTAACAAACTTGTATATCCCTTTTAATTATTAAGACATCAACCAGTTTCTCTATTCATAGATAAGAGATGGGATATGGGAAGAAGAGACTGTTGTATTTTAAGAGAAGGTGATAAGTTACTAAAATTGTTTATACTGGTTGTGATGGAAGAAGTCATTTCTTTATATATTTCTTTTCTTTTTCTTCACTATATTCTTATTTTTTTCTTTCTTTTCTATTTTCTTTCTATTTTCTATTTTCTTTCTTTTCTGGCCCTTCTATTTTTTCTTTTTATTTCTTTTTATTTCTTTTTATTCTTTTATTTTTTTTTACTATGTTTAGGTTTTTTATTGCTGTAAGCGTAATTTTTAATAAAATTACGATATATATATATATATATATATATATATATATATATATATATATAAAGCTACAGTAGTTGATTATAATTAATTGGTTCCCAAGCATATCAGAGAATTCTCTTTGCTTCTCTTTGTCATCTTCCCCAATATTATAAAAGGAGTTTGTTTTCTACAAATTGAATTTTTAATTTGTCTGTGTTCTTCAATTGGAATATCTTTAAGGGAAATCATAGAATTATCTCAATGACCGTCTTGCCATTCTTGCACTACTGAGATGTTCTTTTGGCTGAAAGGGGGGAAAAAACTAACAACCCTGAAATAGACCTCTTGAGCACATTGGACCTACCCACCTTTAAGAGAGAGTTTTGAAGGAGCTCAGTTCAAAACTTAAATACTTGATAGTTGTATTTGTGTTTGACACCACCCAGAGACTGTGTGTGGTGGGTGGCCCTATAGTGCCTTGATGAAGGAGTGTGAAGAAATGGTACTTGTTGCAGGATTGCAAATACACTGGCTTAGAAGGCGAAAGGAAACGTGTTGCTATGGGGACTGGGATGCATTTGAGGTCTTCCAATACATTTGTTTATTTGTTAAATAATCAACTTCCCTTTGAACTGTCTCTGAGATTTTTATAGCTAAATAGGGGAGAAATGCCACCCTGCTGGTGTTTTGAAGGTCCCTGAAGACCTGGATCTTCACCCAGGTCTTTGGTGAGGGTGCTTGAAGCCTTCTTGTCTTCTTTTGCTTTGTTCTCATCTGGGTTTGTTATCTCTGCCATCTTTGTTCTTGTTTTGTGTTGTTTTCATGTTTTAATAATTTCATGTTTTTAATAATTTGTAAACTGAGTCACGGGAGTTGGGCAGTGTATACATATAATAATAAATACATAAATAAAATGTTCACACTTCTGAGTAGAAATACTCAAACATAGGAGAGAGGACACACCAGGCATCTCTCTCCTCTGATTTTGTTTGTTTCTGTGTGGGCGGAGGGGGCAAAAGTGATGCTTGTTTTCATATGGACAAAGTGCCACCTGAGACACATGAATGAACTGATCGTTTTATTGGCCCCCTGAAATAGCATGAAAGCACTGATTGGCCAGTAGTACTTAATTCTCAGTGTCTTGCAAAGAAAAGGGAAGCACTGACTGGTTGACTGTTCTCAGAGAGCTCTAGGCTTGCTAGTTTACAGACACGGTCATGAATGTGGGGTATCTTGATGTTAAAATGGATCTGAAATGGCCAAAATAATCCACATCAATCTCAAATGCAATTTAAAATGTGTTGAGAAGGCCAGAAGAAGAAAGGGTATTCATCTGGAAAACTTTGTAACTGCCCTAGTGTCACGCGTTCTGATTTGTTCTGCATGTAGGACCCATGCCATTGATAATGCATCAGTAGGGTACATGGTACTTTACAAAGTCCAGGAGGAAAGATCATTTCCCCAAGGAGCTTATCGACAAAAGGTGTTTACAGATGAAACCACAGAGGAACAGAAGAGAAGACAAGTGTTCCAGTGTTTGTATTTACCACACTGGACATGAGAACTGAAGGACTGGACCAAAGTCCCCATGGAATAAGAGCTGAAACAAAGTAAGGAAGGTGGGATTATTTATGTGCAGGCAATGCAGTTCAATGTTCTGCAGTTGCTGTCTGTAGCGATATGAATGAAAGCTAATTCTGATGTTTGAAGGTAAGTCTAGCTTCAAGAAAACTGGAATTGTAGGCAGAGAGCTGTGTTAGTCTATGGTAGCCAAAAATCAGAAGAAATCTGGTAACAGATTAACAAATCTTATTAAAAGTTACAAGCTTTGGTGAGCTGCTGGTCACTTCATCAGATGTATGGAATGGTTAGCCACTAATTCAGCTGATGAAGTAATCTGCAGATCATAAAACTTAAGTCCTTTAATAAAATTTGTTAGTCAGAAAAGGTGCTAAGAAACACCTGATTTAAAGCAAAGCAGCTGAATATTCTTTTTTCCAATAACTAAATGAAAAATGAATGGAGGGCTTGAAGAAAAATAATTAAAAAAATGTATTCTACTCACATCTCCTATAAACAAAATTCTTACTGAGATGAATATGAACACAGTGTCTGAATATCCCAGAAGAAACTGTTTTCATGCTATCAAGCTAAGCAGCACAAAAATATCATAGGCTGCTATTAATGCACTTGAAGCATCTTAGGACTATATGTTTATTTTTCTTTTCTCCTTTTTGCATTTCAAAGAGATTTTTCTAGCATCTTTTAAAATAGTAAAAATGCTAAGAACAAAGACTCCCAGTCATTTATGGACGGCAATCAATCTTGTGTGAATTATTTACTGGACTTAAGGACTTAGAAACTATGTTTCTAATCAGATACTAATCAAATTTTTAGATCTAAATGAAAGTTTGGGCATGCAGTGAAATAGAATAAAATTACATTTGTATTACTATTCTTTCCAAGGGCGTCTTTAGAAAAGTCAACTAAAATTCATTATTCCTAGCAAGAAATAAATACTTTTGGAAGTTGTATCTAAGGTAGAGGATCATTATCCAGTATGAGTTGTCATCTTAAACAAACAGGTAAATAAAATTGTGGACCTCTTTGCATTTTCCTTAACAGTAGTTTCCTGTAATTTCTTATTGTAACTGAAAAGCAAAAAATAACTTATTAGGTTATTTATTACCAGCTTAGTTATCACACTAAAAGAGTAAAAGAGTAAAAGAGAGAAATTGTTTGGGGAGACCAGTTCAACAAGCACACCAGCTGAGTTCTTTCTAGCATAATGGGATGACCTAGAAAAAGAAGGAAAAGATCATCACCAGGGACTGTAGACTAGATTGGGAAGTTAAAAACAAATAAACTCTCAAAGGAGGCAATAGCAATACATTTCTATAGCTTGGCCATGAAAACCACATGGACATATCATTCTAGTCACCACAACATGAGGTCCATTTGAGGAAGGCTATAAAGAGATGACTGGAAATACACCTTGATGAAGCCCATTTCCATTGTGATATTTCCACCAATCAAGCAACAGACCTGGAGTCAGGAGAAAGTTTTCCTATTGCTTGCTTTACTGACACTTTTGTAGGAACTAATTCCAAGGAGTCTGCAAGAATTATAACATATACAGGCAGGCCAAGGTAAGTGAGTAACAACAGAAGATCAGAGGCATATATAATCAATCAGTAACAATAGCCCAATACACTATAATCTGAGATTAACTAAATGGTGTGGGAAGTGTTTCTTCTTCTCTGTCCTGAGTCTTTGAAAGAGAGATAAAAATATTTGACACCTTTCATAATCTGAGATATGAAATCTAACTTAATGTCCCTGTTGATGTTGTTCTCTTTGATCATCCCTTTCTATGCTAAAAGCCAGTTGTGTACTTTGTCACCTAGAGGAAACCGTGATATGAAGTCCTTCAAATGGATCTGGACAAAGACAATTGCTTTGTAAGACTTCTCTATAAATGGTCACAGCAGCATTCATGGACTGGGTGTCAAAATCTCCATGAGGGCAGGTGTGGTATCACAACTGAAACTCTGCTCCTTGGTACCTGTGATCATGTTTACAAAAGGGGTGGGACTTGTTGTGCCCATCATCTTTACCCTCTCATCTCCAATGCACATGCATGGTTGACTTTGGGGTGTATTTGAGTGGGAGATGCTAGCTTGTAAGTACATATAATCCCCAGATCTCATATATTGTTTAATTTCAGAGCACTGGCATGAAATTATGAAAGCTTCCATAAGCAACTCCCATGCATTTCACTAAATGGGTGAGGAAGAACTTCTCTGTGAAGGATATTATAATTATTAATCATAACAGTTATGACAAAGAAGCCTATTTTAATTGGGTGAGGGAATCCCGCATCTGTTGATTAGGATTAGAAACATTAAAAATAGCAACACAAATTGAAGGAAGCTATGGGTAATAGTAGTACAAAGTGATCCCCAGCAGTGTGCTAAATGATGCAAAATTAAAATAAATTAAGTACTTCAATTGGCATTCATGGGACTAATATCTTAGGAAAAATGATTAAGATGATAAATCTATAGCCTAATCTCACTGACTATACTTCCTGATGAATTAATGTATACATTCTTGTGGTGAATGTATGTACACAGTCTTGATTTCATTAACAGGGTTTATAGCATTGGAATTTCCTGAATTATTTTTGTAATTACCTTGATCTGTTCCTTTTGGACTAACACAAAGAGAAGAACTTTTCCCAAAGGTTCTGAAATAGATCCTCAGCTCAGCCAAGTACCCAAATACCTTTAAAAATAAACATTTTGAGAGAAATTATTATCCAAAGTGTAAATTTGAAAGAAAAAAAATAATTAAAAATGTTTAAAGGCATGTTTAAGTTCTCTAAATTAAGAGGTATTTATTTATTTGTTACTTATTTTATACCCCATTATTCTACTCAAGCAAGTTCTCAAGGTGGGCAGAAATAAAATAACACAAAAAATAAAAAATTAAGAACTAAAATGAAACAACAATACATTTTCACCATTTGATTAACAATTAAATGGAGAGAATGAATGGGGCATTAGCACATGCAAACGTGATATGGTCTTAATTGCAGTCTGTTTTATCCAGTTGTAATTGTTGCTAGATTTAATTTATGTATGAAGTCAGTTGCCTAAATAACAATGCACATGTCAAATCAGAGTCCTTATAAATTGAACATTCTGACCTTCCCATAGGCAAACTACTGTTTTATATGCC
Source organism: Python bivittatus (assembly GCF_059951505.1). Classification (NCBI taxonomy): domain Eukaryota; kingdom Metazoa; phylum Chordata; class Lepidosauria; order Squamata; family Pythonidae; genus Python; species Python bivittatus. Next base: position 12,652,863 of record NW_028277053.1, read on the forward strand.
AGATCAGGTCTTCTTACATCCTTTAGGTCAACAAAAGCCAGTGTATTCTAATGATTAAGGTAACAAACAAGGATCTGGGAAGCCCATGTTCAAATCTATCTTCAGCCCTGGATTCAGTGGTGGGAGATGTGTACCATTTCTAACTCCTGGAGAAAAGGCAAGATATAAATGTGTAAAATCAATCAATCAGTCAAGTACGTAGCTGATATGACTCTGTGATTGAGTCAAAGACATTTGAAGTGGTGGCACTGATAGCTGAGGTCATCCTGTTCATTCATTGCAGACACCAGAGGATGAACTGGCAGAATCACCAACTAATCCTGGTGGAAAATCTCCAAGAGACCTTAAGAATGCTTCTGAATCCATCCAATTCCAGGGCAACCATCAAATTTGGTATTCTGCCCTCGGCATGGAGAGAATCAAGCATCATTCTCTCCATGCCAACAGCCACCCAGTGTGATTTAGTGGTTAAGATGTTGAATTAGGATTATGGAGATCTAGAATCAAGTTCAGCCCCAGCCTGGAATTTTTTTACCTAGTTCTTCAAAAATAGCCACTACTTGAAGAGTTTGTTTTTCTACATTAAGTTTCCTAGACTTTCATTTTTGGAGGGTTTTCAACCTTTAGTCTGAGAATGCTGGGATGTGGGGGAAAAAAAACCCATTCTTTCATAGCTTTGGTTCAGCCACCTCTCCTGAGACTTCTGCTCTTGTTTTAAAAGAATTCTTTTTTCCATCTCTAAAGAGGAAAAGCCTGAGAGTTTCTGCCTTGTATATGTGATGAAGAAATGTACAATATATTCCAGCCTGCAACATTGTTTGGCAATATTGGCAATCAGGCAGGTTCACAAAATGCTTGGCAAGCAGGCAGGTTCACAAAATGATCCTATCTGTACTTGCTTAAAAATAAGAACCATTCTCAGACTCCTAGTTCCTCTATGCATGTGTGCAAAATAATAATTTGTGGGCAAGAGGATTATTTGTGCATATGCTGATGGGTGAGTCAATTAGTTTATTTTACAAATGAGGGACCTTATTTTGGAGGAAAATAATTTTAATTGATAATCATTTATTGATAATCATTTATTGTTTAGCCCCTTCCTTCCTTCCTTCCTTCCTTCCTTCCTTCCTTCCTTCCTTCCTTCCTTCCTTCCTTCCTTCCTTCCTTCCTTCCTTCCTTCCTTCCTTCTTCTCATTTTTTCTTTTTTTTTCTTTTTCTGGCAAATACACATATGTACACATATATGGATACAGATTTTTGTTAACAGGGGAGGAAAAAAAAAAAAAAGCCTTCCAGGACTGGTTTTAGTGGGAATTAGCAAATTTAGCTGACAGGATAAAGAAGCTGCTGTTATATGTTTATAACTTCTTTTTTCCATGTTTTATCTAAGATTCCTAGTTGTTTTCCTTTGGGGCATACCCAGTATTGCTTTCTTAAACCATGGTATCATAAGTGGAGGTAAATTGATGGCATACATTTATTTTTGCTTTTATGATTGGTCTTGGACTATAAATAAATAAACACATTCATTAAGCCCCTGTTTCCTTTTCAGTCCCCTAATCTGTTTAGATGAAGGCTTCAGCCATTCTTCCAGAGGATCTGTACAATGGATAAATTGTCCTTTGCTCAGAGTAGGAACTCAAGTGAAAATTGAAGCAGGAAGCCAGGAGAAGCATGAGTATCAGCAGGCTGGAATCTACCAGTAAAATGGGGCTGGTTTGCAACATCTTGGTAATCAGAAGGATCCTGTTAGAAGAGAAAGAATCAGTATTAAAAAGAACCCAAAACCTTTATATCAAAGACTGAGTGTAAACCCAAAGAAGGAGTACAAAAAACCTACAGGCCTCCCCTCTGTAGTTTAGGGCTGGCTCTTTCCTTTGTATCCAGGACTTCAAGAGATGATAATAACAGAGAGATTTATAAGTAAAGACTGGCAAAAGTCATACATGCAACATGAAGCAGAAATTATGAAAGTGTATTTCCTGACACACTTTTTATTTATCAATAATAAGTCAACAGCCTTACGATGGGGAGGTGAAGGTGAAGGAATGTGGGGCTTTTTTTCAGAAACTGTCCTGCTTGTTTTGGTAAATTCTGTTTAAGACTTTATCTTTTTACCTAGGAATAAACATACTGAACTCAGTCAGACTCCTAACTGTCTAGCTACATATTGAATTATGTGGTGCCAACAGCAGTTTATCTAAATGTTCTGGAGGGGCGGAAGTTCATAGTTTCATAGTTTTGTATTATCCAGGGAAAAAAATTAAAAAGGACAAAAACAAATGGATGCTGTGTTATTTGTATGCTAATTTTATTTCTCTGTAAGGAGGGTGCACTCCTAAATACAGTTGTGTGAAAAAGAAAGTACACCCTCTTTGAGTTCTATGGTTTTACATATTAAGACATAATAAAAATCATCTGGGCCTTAGCAGTTCCCAAAAGTAGGTAAATACAACCTCAGATGAACAACAACACATGACATACAAGTATTACACCATGTCATTATTTCTTTTACAAAAAGAAAGCCAAAATGGAGAAGCCATGTGTGAAAAACTAAGTACACCTTATGATTCAATAGCTTGTAGAGCCACCTTTAGCAGCAATAACTTGAAGTAATCATTTTCTGTATGACTTTCTCAGCCTCTCACATCATTGTGGAGGAATTTTGGCCCACTCTTCTTTACAACGTTGCTTCAGTTCATTGAGGTTTGCAGGCATTTGTTTATGCACAGCTTTCTTGAGGTCCCGCCACAGCATTTCAATCAGGTTGAGGTCTGGACTTTGACGGGACCATTGCAACAGCTTGATTCTTTTTTTTTTTCAGCCATTCTGTTGTAGATGTGCTGGTGTGCTTCGGATCATTGTCCTGTTGCATGACCCAATGTTGGCCAAGCTTTAGCTGTCAGACAGATGGCCTCACATTTGACTCTAGAATACTTTGCTATACAGAGGAGGTCATGGTTAACTCAATGACTGCAAGGTACCCAGGTCCTTTGGCTGCAAAACAAGCCCAAATCATCACCCCTCCACCACCATGCTTGACGGTTGGTATGAGATGTTTGTGCTGATATGCTGTGCTTGGTTTTCACCAAACATGGCACTGTGCATTATGGCCAAACATCTTCACTTTGGTCTCGTCTATCCAAAGGACAGTGTTCCAGAAGTCTTGTGATTTGTTCAGATGCAACTTTGCAGACCTAAGCCATGCTGCCATGTTGTTTTTAGAGAGAAGAGGCTTTCTCCTAGCAACCCTTCCAAACAAACCATACTTGTTCAGTCTTTGATTGTACTGTCATGAGCTGTAACATTTAACATGCTAACTGAGGCCTGTAGAGTCTGAGATGTAGCTCTTGGATTTTTTGCAATTTCTCTGAGCATTGTACAGTCTGACCTTGGGGTGCATTTTCTGGGACGTCCACTCCTGGGAAGATTGGCAACTGTCTTGAATGTTTTCCACTTGTGAATCATCTTCCTCACTGTAGAATTATGGACTTTAAATTATTTGAAAATGGCCTTATAACCCTTCCCAGAGTGATGGGCAGCAACAATTGCTTCTCTAAGATCATTACTGATATCCTTACTTTTTGGCATTGTGTTAACACACACCTCAATGCTCAAGACCAGCCAACTCCTAACACTTCGGCTGTTATTGAGGTAGTCACACTTGCTGATGATCAATTGATCGAGGGTATTTGATTAGCAGCTGCTACTTAGCCTCTTCATACCTATGGAAGCATAAAAGGCGTATTTAGTTTTTCACACATGGCTTCTCCATTTTGGCTTTCTTTTTGTAAAATAAATGATGACATGGTGTAATATGTCATGTGTTATTGTTCATCTAAGGTTGTATTTACCTACTCTTGAGAAGTGCTAAGGCCCAGATGGTTTTTATTATGTCCTGATACATAGAACCATAGAACTCAGAGAGTGTCCTTTCTTTTTCATATGACTGTATTCTCCCTTAGGAACAAGTTGTAGGTGCACAGGAAAGCAACTTCTCAACTGATAATCTAGTTTGTATCTGTGTGCAGGAAAAGATGTATGCATATTTTGGAAGTTGTTTTTTTTTAATTGTTTCTAGACACTTCAATTCTGATCCATCAGCACTGGAATGCACTCCCCCCCATCCCCCTTCCTAGGATCCCAGAACATAACATGTTCTTTGCCCCTGGTCTAAACCCAATGAAATAAACTTAAAAAAAAAAAATAATTATTGGGATCTCTTGCTTGACTGGACCTATATCAAAAGTATTCCTTTTGGGCTGAAACACAAATATGTCCTAATGGGATGGAGATAGGACCCCAAGATTTGCATATTGCATGGCATATAGAAATAGCCAGATCCTCATTCGCAATAATGCAATGTAATTAAGTGAAATTAAATGTATGTGTTAGATTAATTTTCATGCTATCCAGTCCAAAAATGCTGGGCAGTGGGGAACAGTATTTCAGAAGGTATCAAAATCCCCTCAATTAAAACTCAGTTAAAACACACAGAGTACAGTGACAGGCGTGCACATTATCTCTAATCCTTGCCATCCACCTTTGCTGCCCCCAACTTCAAAAGCAGCCTGTTTCTACAACACAGGAAGGCAAACTGTACAGATCTGAATAATGAAGATTTCTCTCTGCTTTTTCAGCTTTTGATATTCTCTAGTTTATTGAAGCCATTAAGCTTGATGTTTAAACAGAGGTTGTTATAACCCAGCATGGTATTGTCACAGAGATAACAAGCTAAAAGTGGATGAAGCAGCAACATTATGCAATTAAAACGTATTTTTACATTAAGTAATCTTTATACTGTCTTTTTCTAGTCTGTGGCTGATTCGGTAAAGCAAATGAAAAAAGGCATGCTTGTCACATTAGAAGAACTCTAAGACTATATTTTACTTAGAAACCTTTTTTTCTTAGATAATCATCATTATAACTTCTAAATATATCAGCTACTTTTAGTTCAGATGTTTTATATGAACCCCAAGTTTTAGTGTCACTGTTGAGCTGTATTATTTAACTACAGACCAAGGTCTGCTGGAAGAAAATGTAAGAAATAAAACATAAGCTTTCCCCACTGGTTTAATATTGCTTTTTCTCTGTTAATTAATATTGACCCTATTAAAAGAAAATACTTCACATTTATCAGTCTCTCTCTCTCTCTCTCTTTCTCTCTCTCTCTGTACATACACACACACACACACACACACACACACACAGACACAAACGTGCACACACAGAAAAATATAATTAGATTCTAATTTTGGGACATAATTGTGTTGATTGCTTTCTAATTACAAAATAGTCTGCATTTTAATGAATTAACTAGAAGTTTCATGATTCAAGATTCATAACCAGTTTAAATGTAATGTTCTTTGCTTACTTACTTGAGTGAAAGCTATTGAATTTAGCTTGTTTTCTTTCTGAGTAAGCAGGCATGAAATTTTGCCCTAAGTGTTTAAGGTGGATATATAAATACCATGGTGAAAATCATCTTTAAATCTCCAAACAACAGAGGATTGGATTCAGATGTAGACTAAGTTCACAGACCACAGTAACAACAAATGTGCTTATTTGATTTTAGGCTTTAATGTGCTACAAAATCCAGACACTGATTTAGAAGCCATAGTAGACTGGCACAGATGAACAACATTTTGATGGACCAAGGCTAAATGTAATTGGTGATGGGTTACATTTTTCTGAATTCAGCAAAGTCTTTAACTTGCACTAAAATGTTCATGTGTTTCTTTGCCTCAAAGGTGGAAAATATGATATTGATTCTTGGTAACTAATGGAGTTTCATGGACTACTGTAAGAGTTGGATTCTCATATTGCCTTCAGCTGCTGCTGGCATCTATATTCACTAAGACTACTTTGTTTCTGTTGATCCTGTTTAAGGCAATTTTGTTGAAAACCTGATTTGCCTATTTGAACACAATGACTACCACCAACACCCAATTTGATTCAAACCAAGAATCTCACAAGAAGTAAAATTCAGAAAACTGACATGTTATACCTCCTGTAGACTAGTTTGGGGAAACCCCAAAACGAGCAGATCATTTTCAGAAAACGGTTGAAAATTGCAGGCATGGATGAAGGAGAAAAGGTTATTGGGATTTAATTTCTATAAGATAAGACACCTATTTTTAAATAGAATGAGATGACATTTGTCAGCATAGTGTTAACATCTATGAGCATAAAACCTGCCCCAAATCGCTGAGGATTCAGAGGAAAAAATATTATTCTATCTTCAAAGTTTAATGGACAATGTCTGTGAAGGTCATACACACCTAAGGGGCCCCCATTCAGCTGTGAACCTGCCCAATAACTTAGATCAGCAGAAGACACTTTTTCAGATCCACCACTTCCAAAAATTCAGTAATCTGGTATCCAAGAGAGATTCTTTTCCTATATGTATAGTGACATTATTTTGGAAAAAATAAGGGACAAACCTGAAAAAGGGGGAAATCTGAAAGAAGTTCATAAGGATTAAAAAGAAAAAGTTTATGTTTGCAATTTGGCTTCACAAAGGAAAATTCAAGAGCAAAACCAAGAAAATAAATTGGTAATTTATTTTGTTGAAAACCTGATTTGCCTATTTGAACACAATGACTACCACCAACACCCAATTTGATTCAAACCAAGAATCTCACAAGAAGTAAAATTCAGAAAACTGACATGTTATACTATAAAATAGAAAATAAATTAATCTAAAGGACAGCTTTCTGATGCCTCTGAATCAGACATGTTTTTTCTCTCCCAAGAAGTTGAATTGAATCAGCTTGTAAATCCATTTTAAGTGGATTTTGTCTGATTTGTTTTAACCAGTGCATTAAGCAGAACATAAAGTGACAAAGTAGCCTGGAAAAAATCCAGAGGGCTGAATTGAAGCTAGAGGTTCCCACAATGCCAGTAAGATCACTCAATTTTTCTGGGCTTTTCAGTTTCCCAGTTAAGATGACATGATTTTGATTTTCATGGATCATTTCTAAATCACTCCTCTGTGAATTGAAATACAAGAAGCTGCTGCTACAATATATAGTAGTTGTTTTCATAAATTAAGTCTCAAACGCCATGTTTGAATAGCCACCATTCAATATTTTTGTGCATAAAATAACTTAGGTTTAAATCTTAGCACATCAGGTTCTCCCCACATACACAAAACAATCTTTGCTATGATCTTGGAGAACCACTGATATGTGGTGTAGATAAGTCTTCCCCTGAATCCTGACCCAGCATGGCTGATGCCAGTTGCATTCCCAACACATGGAAGACATAAAGATGGAGAAGGCTGCTGTAGGCATGACTAATGGTGTAACTCAGTAGAGATTCCTAGCCTGAAAAATTTCCTGATGTATAAACTTCAACTCCAAGAATTCCCTTGCCAGTGTGCCCATAGTTTCCATGGTCAATGCTGGGGCCTGAAGGCCACGCATCTAGAAATCATCAGGATTAGGAAACAGTAATAGTCCAACTCTATTTAACAAACTTTCCTACCTTATCCTATTGCTTTAATAAGAGTGTTACTGAAAGTTCACCCATACTGGAGACATTTCCATTATATTGTCAGATGAAATTGCAAAATCCTTGCCAAAAAAGGAGGAAAGCTCCATTCATTTTAAGATTTGGTGGCTTCATATGGAAGAATCAATAAATTTCGGATGTGTGCAAAATTTAGCTCCAGTCCTACTTCCTATCTGTTTAATTTTAAATGATTGAACATGAATATAAAGGCATGGATCCCTGAAGTGAAGGTGGTTTTACATCCATCAGCTATAAGAAGAATTACATGTTCTGTGTGTCAATAGGACCTTTTGAGATGATAGATACTAAAATGTAGTTCGCAGCATTATTTGCCAGGAAGTTATTTTTATGAGTTCAGTGCATAAAATCTGCTAGTGTTAGATAAAATTGTCAGAATAATTAGGTTTCCTTTTAAACCACATCGCTGAATGAAATGTAGTAATTCCAAGATAATATTTCCTGAAAAGATGCCAGAAGAGAGGGAGGTGATTCACAGCTACCAATATATGAGACACCCTTTGCTTAAATAAGCAGAGGCATACTTACGACATTAATGAGAAATAGACGGCTTCTGAAGGCCACCATATATGCCCTGAGTGAGCAGAAGAGGTGCAGTTTATCAGGAAATGAGAGATGCAAAGTGAAGAGCTTGAGGTATACTTTCTAGGGATAGTAACTGAAATGAAGATCTTACACAGTCTTTCTCGCAAACTCTCTTGAATGGTCTCTGTGAGATAAAGATTAGTCTGAGAAAATAGAAAGCTGCATTCCATCCAGTCAGTCCATTTTGATTCTCATCATTTAGCCTGACCTATAGTAGTCCCTGAGAATTGTGAGTTATGCCTGAGATTTAATTTGGAATCTTTTGCATGTAAATCAGCAACATCTAGCCAAGCTTGGCTAAATTTAAAAACCTAAACAGTGTTTGACATGGTTTATGCTTTGATGAGAAAATCTAGACTATAGGCTAAATGGAGAAGTGTAAAAAAAAATTCCTGGAAGATGGGCATAACATATTGCTTCAGTATGGTCAGGAAAACTTCTTGGGTGTGTCCGTATTATTTCCGTGAGGATCTGAGTTCTACTTGAAGGACAGCCATTTTGCCATGTGCTATATTACTGAACTACGGTCCTTGTTTGTTAGAGTGTTTTAGAAACTGCATTAAGGATTTTTTCTTTCTTTCTTTTTTTTTTTTTTGCCAATATACCCTTGGCTGGTACCATGGTATACTTAGTGGCTGGAAAGTTCCAATGTATTTTGGAAAATTTATCTGAATGAGACAGCAGGAACACAGAGAATGTACTGTATATTAACATTCCTCTTAAATGGACATTTATAGGCCTTGGGATAAAGGAATGTAATAAATATAAATAGTTTCTAGCTGCTTTTGTTCTTGTCTTAAAGAAACCTAATGGGTGCAATGCAAAAAAGAGTGGAATGTACTAAGGATATGTAAATATTTACAGATTTTGTCATTACTAAAAAATTGTCATTTACCAAAACTCAGTTGTAAGCATATGATACAGAGGACCACTAACACACATGAATCTTTTCACAATGAAGTTTTTTTTTTTTTTCATATGATCAAAAACCCATTTTTTTTAGTAATTTGAGGAGGAGGAGGAGGAGGAGGAGGAGGAGGAGGAGGAGGAGGAGGAGGAGGAAACTTTCCACGCAACTTTTTTTTTTTCCAGAAAATATAAGAATAGGTGGTGGATGGGTAAATAAAATCCTTCCTTCCTTCCTTCCTTCCTTCCTTCCTTCCTTCCTTCCTTCCTTCCTTCCTTCCTTCCTTCCTGCCTGCCTGCCTGCCTGCCTGCCTGCTTTCTTGCTTTTTTTCTTGCTTTCTTCTCAGCTACTCAAACTAATCTCACTAGCTATGTTTGGAGTTTGTCTGCCACATCTTTAGCAAACCCTGTTACAATAGGTTTAGACAGACATATGTTGGAAAATTACTGAGTTCCTCATGGGCCCAATACATTTGTGAATTGATTGACATATGGATTGACTCATCTCTTCAAATTTATGTTAAAGAGGTGCTTGATTTCCTCTGATGTAAAAAGCTTGAAGGGATTAACTTGTCAAAGAAAAAAGGTGAATTCAGATATGAGTTAAGGATTAGACCTAAGGCAGGTCTATCTATTATTTTCATGAAACATCAGTATTTCCCAAATAATGTCAAAATCTTCCACAAGCTGATCCAAACGTCCAAAATAATAGAACTGGATTCTTTCCATTTCAATGGCCAATCAACTACTATATCAATGATTGAAGAACTGTTGGCAATTCTCTTCTCATATCTTATTGAAATGACTTTAAATATATCTATCATCCATCCATCCATCCATCCATCCATCCATCCATCCATCCATCCATCCATCCATCCATCTATCTATCTATCTATCTATCTATCTATCTATCTATCTATCTATCTATCTATCTATCTATCTATCTTTCTATCTCACTAGAAGATTTTGTGATGGAAGTTCACAAGTAAGGGTTGTTGTTTTGTTTTCCCCTGAGTTTGTAAGAGAAAAGGAATTGAAGGTCCTACTTCTTTCCCCTTCCATCTGTGCTCTCTCAGCAAGATTAAATATAAAAATAAATTGAACATTACTTTTGCCACACACAAATATGTAGATTTGGAACATTTTTCTCAAAAAATAAATGAGCAAGCATAATGTTTTTGATTCATTTGTTTAACTGGGTACTCTTTATCTAGTTTTAGGATGTGTGGAGAACAGATCATGTTTTAGATCATATTTATGCAGAAAAAACTGAAAATTCAAAAAGGTTCAAAAACTTTTAAGCACCACTGTAGCTGGAAAACAGTCCTTGTGATAGAAGCTGTTCCAACTTTAAAGAAATTTTAAGAAGTTAAAAGCTTTGCTGTTTAAGACTCCCTCCATGATATTATTTATAAAACAAGAGGAAAAAACTGATGTCAAGAATGAAGGCTGCTGAATGAAGACTGCACAGCTAGAAACACTTAAAAACGATGCAGATTTGATTTGCAAATGGGCTGTCACACAGGGGCCATTGTGAAATGTAATATTGACAAATGCAAAGCAATACAAAATAGCTTTTGAAAACCTTTGAACTGCAGCACAATGCTGATTGAATTAAAGTTTACAAAGCCTAACCACTTAAGACCAAAACAAAAAACAAAAAACCCTACCCTACCAAGCTAAACTAAGCTAAACAAAAAGGCAAGCAAAAAGCTATGACCTTGCAATGATGATGATTATGTCAATAAATGGGGTGAACAAAAGAATTGTGTCCCCCGCCCCTCCCCAAATGTGTGATCCTCCTCTGGACAAGATATAAGACTCCTTTAAAACAAACTCAATTCCCGTGTTTTCACGGATTTATCCATGCACTTCGGTTGACATCAGCATTGGAGTGAGGCCATCATGGTTTGCTGCAGGTGCCATGTCGAAGTACTAACCTGACCTGATCTTGCTTAGCTTCTGAGCCTGGATGAGATTGGCCAGCAGTAGTTTAAATACCAGCAAAAGATTGCCACAGAAACTAGGCTAAGCAAAGAGCTTTAGAGAGAAGAGAGAGCTGTACCATTTTTCCATGTGACACTGAGCAGTTAATGGATTCTGCAGCTGGCTATGGTTTTGTATAACCAGGAGGAAGGGCTCTTTAAGTTGATCAGTCAATCTGTCTGGTAGCATTCATGGGATCATTGACAAATGAAAGCCTAGAGAATTATGCTAGTACTTTTCACTTCATTGGATTGCCTGAGAATGAAAGCCAGAGAAACCAGAGCAAAGAGGGCATATTCTTCCCTTGAGTCTTATTTGAATTATTTCTTATTCCCCCAGCCCCTATTCCAGGATGGGAGGAAATGTCAGGTAATCTCTGAAGTGATCTGAGGGCATTGTTAACTAGGAATGGAAAAACTTCACACACAATACATTCTTCAGAAGTTGCCGAAGAACAACTATCTACATGCCTTAGTAGTGGCCATGCTGGCTGGAATTTCTGGGGGCTGGTGCTCAGGATCATCTTTAGCTTAGATAACTTATTTATTCCTCTATTTATTTACTAAATGTTAATGTTAAAAACCTCATTTTTTCCCAGGAGCTCAAGGTAGAGTCCACTACTTTCCTTAAATTTTCCCACACAGCATCAAGTCTATATTGAGAGACTGTAACTAGTCACCCAGAGACCTTTCATTAGCAAGTGTGGACTTGAATGTGATTCTTGTTCAGCACCTTAGCAAGCATGTCACAGTGACTCCCTTCTCCTTCTTGAAACTAGCTTTGGTATGGCTGATATCCAGAGAGTGAGAACGCTCTTCTTTGGGGTCCCTTCCCTGGAATGTAAAATTGACAGCTCAAAATATGTGGTCGGATGACTTTGTTTGGCTCAACTAATAGAAGGTCTGAAGACTTGCTCCTTCTGGGTTTTAATTTACATGTTTCAAAGCTTACCCCATTTATAGAACTAGACACAATTCTATTACGTACTTTTATGCTTCCCTAGAAGTTTGACTCTTTCCCATTCACTTATAATATCTGTAAAAGTAGAATGCTGATAAGAAAGCCAGCTGCTTCCATCTCACATACCTGCAGGGAATTAGAAGAAAACAAAATATAAAATTACCAATTTAAACATCTTGATAGGTTTTCACTTATTCATAAAGTTAATTTCATGGTCACAAACTGTTAACTGAATTAATATTCTGACATTTACAGTAAGCATTTTTTTAAAAAAGAAACTAATTAATTTCTCTGAGTGTTTTTCCCTTTAATTTTGTATTTTTAATCAGTTCACATGTTTATAATTAAAATATGACACTAAGAGGCTCTTTGGATGAGAGAGAAAAATCCCAGGAAAGAATGCTTCTGGTTTTTCTATTATTTAAGTTTCTCATAATTTCTTAAATCTGCTTCAAATTAATTATTGTCCTACCCATTATCTTTGCAAGGAAGATAAATTACGTTTTATAGCACTTTTTTTCCTAGTTACAATGAAACTATTTTGAACAGTAATAGTTTGTATATAGTATAGATTTAACTGAAAAATACACCTTACTGCCCAAAGGCACCCTTTTTGCAGCCTTTGTGGATTTCAAATCAGCTTTTGATCTGATTCCAAGGGAAACTATGGCAAAAACTTGAGAGATCTTCAGTGGATAAAAGATTCTTCCTTCTTATTCAGACTGTTTATTCTAACACCTCGTGAAGAGTCACCCTAACCCTTGGGGACACCTATCTGGAGCTGTTTCCACCAAAAGAGGAATAAGGCAAGGCCCCCCCTTGCTTTTTAATTTGTACATCAATTCAATAATTCAGGCTCTTTCATCTTTTCATCTTCACTCTCCAGAGTTGGCAGATTGTGCAATTCCAGCCTTGTTGTAGACAATGTAGTAATTTTGTCTCTCTCCCAGGTGGGATTGAGAAGGTCATTGAGAGCATTGGTTTTCTTTTGCCTAAAAAAAAAAAAAAACTTGCAGTAAATTATAAAAAAAATTAAACTAGTGTTTGCATGATACAACAGTAAGTTACATAAATGGCAAATTAATGGGACCCCAATACAGCAGGTACATACTTATAAATATCTTGGGGTGAAGTTCCAGGCTTCCTTATCTTGGAGCGCACATGGCTCTTATCGGGCACCATGGCCCAACATACCTCCGCAGCTATCTTACAATTCTTCTATTCAAAGGGGACACATTTTATTCCTGAAGCTTGCAAGGTTTTTGTTGCTAAGGTCATCTCTCAGCTTCTTTATGGGGTTCTGATTTGCATTTTTACAAAGTTTAATATCTTGGAAGCTGTTCAGTCCAAATTTATAAAAGCTATCCTTGCAGTTCCAGGATGCATCAACAATGCTGTTTTATGATTCAAGATAGTTTTGGTTTCTGTAGGTGACAAAGCCTGGTTCTGTCTCTTTAATTTCTGGTTGAAATTGATTTTTTCCCTTGTGGGTCTGGCTCCACTGGTTCTCAGAGACTGTTTTAAAGCAACCTAGCTAACAAAAGCTAATTGCAAACTCCATTCCTAAGGACTCTCTTTGAAACGTCTCTGTCCATTAAGGCTTGAAAATGCCAGGAGTCAACTTAAACAAAGTATCTGGGATCTTGATTTTCAAACCAGTTCAAGCCTAGTATGCAATCCTACAGTTTATGGATTCTTCTCAAATGGGCAGGTGCCACCATCTTACCTCTCTTCCATTCTAATTGTGAAATCTCATTGGGCTTTCACCTTGGCCAGGTTGGATGCACTACCTTCTGCAGTTCTGTGGGAGTGGCATAAAAATATCCCTTTTTAGCAGTGCTTCTGCCCATGTGGAGATGGCTCTGTGGAATCCCTAAGCCATGTGCTCCTTTGTGTCTCTGTCTATTGGGAATTCTGGAAGATATATATGTATCCCATTTGAAAGAACTACCCTGGTAGAGAACACAATGTCTATCACTATTTCTAACTGCTTCTATCTGACCAAGACCCTGAGATACCTCTCCAGGTTGCCCAATTTTGTGCTATCATTTGTTACATCTGCCCTGCCTATGGCTTAAATTTAGCACAAATTTCAGTGATTGCCACTGCTATCTGTATTAAAATTACTATAATAATGTATTTTATGTAATTTTATTGCACTTTATGTCTTTTTTTAAGTTTTATTAATAATAATTACAGTTTTATATATTTTACTGTTGTGCTCTCTGGTCTAAAGGCCATAATAAAGGTTTGATTTGATTTGTATATTAGGGAAGGGGGTAAATGCCAGGGGATGGAGCCTGATACTCCATACATAAAACTCTACATAAATAATGGAGTTCTTTTTTTCATGTGATCCAATCTTTTATGAAGTTTTTAATTCAGCTACAAAGAGGACTTGGGCACATAAAACTTGGGCTGGATGTAGATACTGAGGCTCCTAAGAGGAAAGCAGTGGTATTCTGTGTGACTCACTCCACAGCCAGTGCAGAGTTAAAACCATGTACTAGTTCTTGCAAGGAGTGTGTAATCCAATCTAAAAAGTGTCATGCTCCCAAGAGATTAGAATGACTAACAAGGTTAAAGACCTCCCAAAAGACTTGGAAAAATAAAACTAATTTGCCATTAATTAGAGAGGTGGCACAGAATTTTTATCTACTCCTATCTCAAATCCTGGGCACTCATTTTCTGCACTTCCCTCTCTGTGTTAACAAAGTATACCCTCCCTTTTCTCTGGTGGCAGTTGCATGCTTACATTCAATCCTCCAAACAGCTTGTCCACATTCCCTGGTTGTGGAAGTTCAGGTTATCCAAGCTGGAAGCTATTCACAACAACATTACAAAAGGGTGCCCAAGTGCTGCTGAGACCATGACATCCATTTGTGAACAGCCTTTCCTGCAACACAGGCAGCAAATAAGTCACTGAAGGCTTTGAAGATTTTAGTGTAATACAAAGACTCATGGACTTTGGAGACATGTAAGTTATTCAAAAGCTCCACTGGGCCACATCAAGCTGATGCAGTTGTGATAAAAGAACACAATTTATTTGCCACATCAGAGTGGGAGTAAGATCACAACTGGTTCTAAATTATGTTCAATCACATTCACTACCAGTCTTCAGAACTGTTACTCTGTATCACCCTCAACATTTTAGTATATCAAGGGGCCAATACAATATGAATTTGAGAATTGGTCAGTGACCATTATAAAGTTGAATTTAGTTGAATTGAACTAACTATTTTGCTGTAGGGTCAAAGATATTTGGAGGTGATCTCACTGTTAGCCCAGACCATCCTGTCATTCTGCTCAGAGAATACTGCTTTAGCTGAATCACTAGGAAAACGTGTGGAACAGTCTCCAAAAGACTTCAAGAATCCTTCCGAATTCATCAACTTTCAATGGCAATCATCAAATTGCAACTAACCTGAAGAAGAAAACTGACCGGTTAATTATTTCCCCATGTGAGCTAGTGGGATGTAGTGATTAAGGTGGTGAACTAGGAATAGGGAAGCCTGGGTTCAAGTCTGCCTTCAGTTTCATTGTGTGACTCTGGGATGTAATGGTTCTTGTCTCATAGCCCAACAGCCTGCAAGTTTGGACAGAGATTGAAGGTAGGTGTTCTATGTGTGTGTGTGTATTCTATATTAATAAACAAAATTAAATTTTCCTAATAGTATAATCTTTCCCTATGCAAATAGCCAAAGAAATATTGGTTTTGGAGTAGGATTGGAGGATCTCAACATCTCATCCCCTTTCAGTGACCTTGGGTTAGTAAAAGTGGCTTGATCCATGGAACGTGCTCACCCAGGATTTGGTTAACCATGAATGAATAAGCCACTACTGAATGGGTTTGGAAAATGCACTACCCCATAAGCAAGCAAACTTCATTATGACTTCAGACAATGTGTGAAGCCAGACTGACTTCTCTGAAATCTTGTTGTAAGGATAAAAAGGAGAAGAGAAGTGTGATGTTCACTTCCCGATTCTCTCAGAGAACAGTCAGGGTAATAAATGTGAGGAATAAAATAAATAAGTCTGACTACTTGTTGGGGACTGAAACTGCATTTTGCATGAATAGAAGGACAAACCAGCACAATAAAACAGCAAGTTATTGGAGTTGATGGACCAGAGAGGCCACCAAGCTAATTTTGTGACTTAGGTCATTCACTTTCTATCAGCATAACCTGGATTACAGGCTGTGGTTGGAATTATACAAGCTGCCTTGTACTCTCAGAGTACTAGTACTGCTATTACTAGTGGATGGTAGGCAATGTGAAATCCTAACTAGGATCCAAAGCCTCCCACACATAAAGTGAAAGTACCTTCATGTGTTCAAGATTTAAGTAAGACAATATTTTACTTGGAATGCTGCTTTCAAGGGCCTCACAACTTTGAGGGGAAAAAATGAGGTTGGGTGGACCTGGAACAATTATCTGGAACATAATACCACCCAAAATAATTATATTCAGTTTTGGCTTCAATGAGAATGAGGAATATATTTGCTAGGAAGGCTGTGCAACATAGCACTCTGTGCCAAGGAGTCAATGTGCTTCATCTTAATACCTGGAACAGAAATGATGAGATAATGATGACCTACAAAGTGGAAATGAGACTGATCTGTTCCAACTGGCCACCTCAATTCAGGAAATGTATTTTATGCACATGATGTTCCACTCCACAGATTCAAACTAGGGTGTTGTAGTGTTTTGTGCAGCAGTCTTGAAGTCTTCTTCAGTCAAACCTTTGATTAAAAACAAAACACCTGTTTGATGCTTCACACAACCCAATTTTATACCCTTCCTTACCATTTTTTTCTGGGTGTACTCTCTTCATGTATGTTTAACTCAGTTTATTACACTGGAATTTGGATAACTTTTCATTGGTGTGTTTGTGGACATTTGCCACATCCAGGCCTCATTTCAGATACTTTGCTGGATTCTGTACAAAAATAGCAGTTTTTGGAATGTGAATCATAGTGTTTCATATATAACCCAAAGCTACTTTGCAGTGAAATGACAACCTTTTAAAATAAGTCAGATTCAATGCAGGATTTCCTCCCAACACTCAAAGAGAACCATAGCAGAAAAAAATAATTTAGTGATGATAAAATAATCTAACTATACTATTTTGAGAGAGGAATAGAACTGAAATATTATCCTTTTTTTTTTAAATGAGACTTTTCACCTATGTTTTATTTCTGGAATTCTATAGAATGATCACAGGTAGATATTAGTTATATATATATATATATATATATATATATATATATATATATATTTATTCTGAAACAACAAAAAGAAAAGCAACCCTGAAATTATTTGGTGTCTCAGTTATTCTGTTTTGTTCTTTCTCATTTAAGGGAAAAACTAGATGTGAAATTTATTGTGACATTTTCCCTTACATAACTGATGATCATCAAAAGCATGATTAAAAAGAAAAAAAAAATTATCCAGCATGACAACTCTGAACAATGTGCTGACTATGGAGGGAATTTAAGGGACGTTAACCTCTGTAGCCAAACTGGAATTATCTGTTGCACCCCTGCCTTTTGTAATTAGACAAAAGCTCCCAGTGGGGACAAATTATTAATGCAATGTATTTAAAATACCTGTCGAGCCAATTATGGTCTTTCAAAACAGCTCACAATGTTTAAAAGAAAAGGGGGACTCACATTTTTTTTCTTTTTTTTAAAGACACAGGAGAAAAGGAATGGACTGAAAAGGGAGAGAAGATAAATCAGTTCTTTAAGAGAAGAATAAAACTTTGGTGAACTATGAGTTGGGGTTACAATTAAGGCTGAATTTTTCCTGAAAAAATTCTTACTTCGGTAGCAATTGGAAAATTATTGGTTGCAGATGCCAGATGTTTAGACTCAGTCTGGGATTTTTATCCACTTATTGAGTCCCTCCCAAGCACCTGGGATAGGCAGATCTTATTGTTTGATAGTGTAAAATTATTATTATTATTATTATTATTATTATTAATTCTGAATACAAACTGATAAAATCTTGGAGCATAACACACAAGACTTAACTGTGGTTGAAAAAAAAAAGTGTGCATAATTGATGTGGCAATACCAGGGGATAGTAGAATAGAAGACAAAGAATTGGAGAAGATCACAAAGTATCGAGACCTGAAAATCGAAGCTGAAAAATTATGGTATAAACTGGCCATGGTGGATCCACTCATTGCCAAGCAGTTTAACAACATACTGCAAGGAAGTGAAATTGAAGACTGATGGACATCTGGCAAAACCTAATTGATAGCGAAAGATCCAACAAAAGAGGCAGCACCAGGCAACTACTGGCCAATTACCTGCCTACCAAATTCTTTCAAATTGCTAACTAGTGTGGTAGCTGATGCAGCCCAACAGCATCTGGTTGAAAACAATCTCTTTCCATCTGAGCAGAAAGGAAGCCACCCAAACAGTAGAGGAACAAAAGATCAGATCCTAATTAACAAGATGATTTTGGAAAACAGCAAGAGAAGGAAGACGAATTTTCATGAAGCTTGTATTGATTACAAGAAGGCATTCAACACCCTACCACATGATTGGATAATCAAGGGCCTCGAAATAATAGGAGTCAGTAGAAACATCAGAAGCTTTGTGCAAAGATCAATGGAAGAAACAGACTGGGAGAGGTTAATATCAAGAGAGAAATCTTTCAAGAAGACTCATTATCACCAATATTGTTTGTCATGGCATTGATTCCTCTGTCAACAATACTGAACAAGTCAGGCCATGGCTATCAAACATCAAAATATCTGGCAGGCTATCCCACCTACTTTACATGAACAATCTGAAGCTGTATAGAAAAACACCATTTCAAAAAGAATCACTGTTCAACACTGTCCAAATATACAGCCAAGACTGGAGTTTGGACTGGACAATTGTGCCACCCTTACCACAGGGGGAAAATAGTGAAAATGGAAGGAATCAAGATAACCTATGGAAATAACATCAAGGGTCTGGATGAAGAAGATCATTACAAATACCTGGGCATCCTTCAAGCTGACAACATCAAACATACTGAAGTCAAGAAGAAGGTTAGTAGTGAATACATCAGAAGAGTGAAGAATATATTAAAGTCCAAACTCAGTGGAGGAAATATCATCAAGGCAATTAACACCTGGGCAATTCCAGTCATTAGATACACAGCTGGAATAGTGGGTGGACTCAAGCAGAACAAGAAGCCCTGGATAGGAAGACCAGCAAAATAATGACAATGAATCATGTCCTTCATTCACGCAGTGACGTTGACAGACTCTACTTACCAAGAAGCATAGGTGGGCGTGGAGTGTTGCAAGTACACCAGACAGTTGAAGAAGAAAAAAGGGCATTAGAAGAATATCTGAAGGACAGTGAAGAAGATGCGCTGAAACTAGAACCCCATGAAGTCTTACTGAATACCAAAACTGGCCTACAAGAAAGACCAAATGAAGAATAAAAAAGAGACATGGCAAGACAAAGTATTTCATGGCCAATGCACAAAAAGCTAATAGGCAAAACAGACATCAACAAGACCTGGCAATGGCTAAAAGCAGGAAAGTGGAAGAAAGAGACAGAGGGGCTAATTCTGACTGCACAAGACCAAGCCTTAAGAACAAATGCATACAAAGCCAGAATTGAGAAGGCAGCAACAGACACCAAATGCTGCCTCTGAAAAAAAGCTGAAGAAACAGTGGACCACCTAGTTAGCTGCTGCAAGAAGATCACACAGACTGACTACAAATAATGGCATGACAAAGTAGCAACAATGGTGCATTGGAATATCTGCAAGAAATACCATTTGCCTGCAAGCAAGAACTGGTGGGACCACAAGCACCACTTGAAGACTATCAGCATTGACAAAATCACCCTCAGTCAATTGCAAAAGGCAGCTTGACTTGGAACAGCTTACATCCTGCAATGATACCTTTAACTCCATCAAACAACATCTGCCTATCCCAGGTCCTTGGGGAGGAATTGATAGGTGGATAAAAATGTCAAATCCAGTCTAAACATCTGGCTGACTACATAACCAACAACAACAATAATATATTAACTTTATATGTTGCACAACTCCCAATGAGAAGCATGGGTTTTTTTCTTTATTAATGCAGAAAGAGGGCTGTCTGATAAGCAAGCGGTGAGGAGGAAGAATATTCAGAGTCAATGCATGGGAAATGTTAGTGGTGGCAATGAATTAGGCAGGACAATCCATGGAAAAGAAGCAGGCTGATGGGTGGTTGGGTGGTTGTAGCACAGCTACATGAGGAAGCAGGACTGGTGGCTCCCAGTTTTCATCTTGTCAGAAACTTGGCATCGAAATAGGACACTAACAGATTATCTGAAATTTAGATGACCCTCAAGATTTACATCAGGTTTGTACTGGAAACCCTTTAAGACTTTTTGCTGAAAATGGATAAAAATGCTGAATTTGGGATGTATTGATTAAAAAAAATGTTTATGGGAACTATCATATGCAATATGGGAGGGTGGAGATGGTAATTGCTATATTTGTAACTGCTGCAAAGAAGTCACTTCTTTAGATGTTTTTCTTGCTTTTTTGTTATTCTTCGCTTTTTCTTTTACCCTTTTATAATCTTTTCCTTTTTCTATTTCTTCTTCTATTTGCCTGTAGTTTTTAAAAATATTTGTAAAATATTATTTTAATAAAAATGATTCATAAAAAAAATTTACATCAGGTTTGTGGTCCAACGGTTCTTGAAAACTGTAAGAATATTTGCAGCTGTATCCAACCACATGTAGCTCTTCTTGATTTGTGATTCCAGACTCTCATATGAAAGCCATCATTAACTGAAATGTTTGGCTGAGTTATTTCATATAAACATCCAGGTTGCTGCATTAAACAGAGAAATACAGACTTGAACGAAAGGAAAGAAAGGAATAAATAAACAAATCAGTTTTCTCTACTGTCTTCTCCCACATCATCACTTATGACCACTTTCACCATCCCCTACATGCCCAACTTCTAAGCTCTTTTCTCTGTGCCGTAACAGAATAGACTAGCTATTAGTTGAAATGATATTCAGAACTTCTCATCTGCATTTAATACCTTTCTTGAATGTTGGAACAAGTTTTAAGCTTGTTCATTTGCATTGATTTAATATTTGAAGGGACACGTTGACATTTATGACTCACTTTATCCAGTAATTATTACTTTTTCAGTCTGCCAAAGCATCTGTTTCCCATCTGACAATCAGTGTCAGCAGCTGATCATATCAAAGTGGCTGGACTTCTATGTCAGAAATTTATAAATTTATTCTCTGAGAGCCATTATTGATCCTGACAGGCAGATAGTATGTGGTTTCTAACATAGGCAACCCCTTGAATGAAACTGAAAGCTGATGCCTCA
Source organism: Python bivittatus (assembly GCF_059951505.1). Lineage (NCBI taxonomy): Eukaryota > Metazoa > Chordata > Lepidosauria > Squamata > Pythonidae > Python > Python bivittatus. The sequence continues at coordinate 12,674,192 of NW_028277053.1, forward strand.
TTTAAAAGAGGTAATTAAGGGCTAGTTTAAAAAGTTGCGATAATGAGAACCGTGTTGTGTCATTATTCAAATAGGAATTTAAGAAATGCGTGAGAGGATATACAGAGCACTTTTTAAATGAACTAAATTAGAATGCTTAGTATTCTATTATAATCTTTTATTATAAGCAGGTCTCAGAAATGGGTTACGTGGGGAAGAAAGTCAACATCCTCTCACATCTTCAGCGCAAGTTATTTTTGAAGCTTTTTAGTAGCTTATCCTGTGGAAACGATTCTCAGAAAATGAGAAGCTGAGTTTAACACTCTGAATTTTCTTTTATTTTTGCCTTTGCTAATTCCTGTCAAATCCTCAATTTCATTTCAGACTCCTTTTGTGGCTGCTATTATTAATGAAAGACTGATATTGAATTACTTTACCTCCTGACTTGCTAAGGCTCAGAAGTGCATTTTATGTGCATGGTCTAAGTATGTAAATAGTTGAAAATTACCACCTTTAACTTTGAGAAAGCCAGCTCATTTAGATCTATGGGTATCAGAAGCACTGTTCACTAATACTCAGCATGAATCTTTAATCTACAGGAAGCAAACTTACCACATAATATTATCACATACTATTCTCTCACATTTGCTACTGTGTGAGAACATATATAGTAATATTTTCTTCCATATATATTAAGTTTCTTCCATCTTTAGTGCTTCACTATTGAAACTTGATATTAAAGACATATTTTATTTTTATCCATTCAATCATGTCTGATTCCTGGAAACTGCCTGGACAAAACTGCCCTGCAGTTTTTTTGGCAAGGTTTTTCAGAGATGGTTTGCCCTTGCCTCCTTCCTAGAGCTGAGAGATAGGAAGGACCCAGGTTCTCCCAGCTGGCTTCGTGCCTAAGGTGGGACTAGAACTCACAGTCTTCCAGTTTCTAGCCTGATGCCTCAACCACTACACCAAACTGACTCTAAAGACATGTATTTGACACCAATTTAGAAGGTATTCATCAATCCTCATTTATTCAGACACAATGTTTCTTAATAGGAAAAACTGGGGCCTTGCCTGGTAGAACGTGAAAGGTTGGGGGGGGGGGGGGCTGAGTATACTGTAGGCTCAGCATCTTTCAAAAAGTGTTCCAAAGTCCTTAGTAACCTTGTTCAGAGTTCCTGAACATGAAAAGTGTTAGTGCTACATATATTATTGAGTGCGCATCCCTAGAATACAACAGAATTCTCTGCAGAGTGTGGGATTGCTGAAGCAGATGTTCAGTGTTTCTCAGAGGACAAGTTAACATGGAACAATATCCTCAAGAAAATAATTTTTAAAAGACTTGATGTAGGAAACTGTGAAGCAAGAGCCTAAAGATCAGGAAATAATTTTTTTTTGTTTGGTTAATAGTGAATGTTGTCTACATTTCAAGACAAACTTGGAGGCCCCTGTTTCAACGAAATGGCTGATTTAAACTGAAGTGGAAAAGAATCTTATAGGGATTAGGAAGTTTCTTCCAGGGACTCTTGCAATACCTATATAACTTTTCTCTAACTGAAATCCATGATAAATTTTGCAGTGCCTACTTTAATCAATCATTCTAGGGATTCTGAAGGTCCATTTGGTAAAACTTTGTCAAGTCAGTGATGAGAAGGCAAGGATTCCTTGACCAGGAAGGAATCATGAGTTGACCAGGAGAAGCTTCAGCTTTAAGGAAAAAAAGATCCTTCAGAGATGGGGAAAGTCTCCCTTGGCTTCAGTTGTGAGACAGGTGCTACACTGTGAAACTTTTTCCCCCTTCAGATCCAAAGAACTCCACAGCCCTAATAATAAGTCAGCCAGTAAGCCTTGTTGTTGGTCCACATAGTGTTTAAGGGCTATTCCAGCCATACTATAGTCTTTCAAATGAAGACATGCATAGTCTATTCTTCAGACTTCTCCCTTGAATAAATGGTGCACTAGAAGTAAAATGGCTACATAAAGATAATTTTACACGGAGGCAACACAGATGCTGCACTCTCATTAAAGATTTAAATGTGCTCAACTTTAGAGGTAGTTAACAGTGACATTAATTGGACAGATTGCATTGCACTGATGAATGGAGACAATTGCACTGGGGAATTTGAGGAGAACTGTATTGCCTCTACACCAAGTTTGCAAGCTTAACATATGAGGTGGCATGTGCAGATGGAGTGGTGTCATGCTTGGTGACCTTGTATCATTTGATTACCAAAGAGCACAGTATGCAGCGTTACATGATTTGAGCTTTGTAGAGCTTTTGATATTATGTCTCAGAAATGGACGCTGAATGACAATTTGTGATGCAAGCGAGCTGGAGCAATGCTAATTTTCAGCTGAACACTGGGAAAAAAGGGAACATAATCAAAAGTCAGTCATGATTATATCGCTAACATAGATGAGAGTCTGGAGGATGACAGCAAAATAGGGAAATGGCCACTGAGCTCTGTCAGATATAATTCTCAACTAAGCTCACATGTGGAAGAAAAAAACTTTCAAGTACTAATGTATGTTCTACAATAGCAGAGTTGGGTGTGGTGAATTCTTGGATGGAAGACATCGAGCCAATGTCAAGGCTTTAGGGTAGATGGGGGAATATAAATAAATAAATGTCTGAAGAAGGCGATAGCAAACCACTACAATTTTGCTGCTAAGGAAACTATGGATGCCAGACTGACTTGAAAAAGACTTTATCTGTCCTTGATTTTTTGTCAAAGAAAACAAGTGACATAGGACTTGGTTACATGAAGGACCACCTGTCTTCTATAGCATCTCCCCAACCGATCCAATCTGGCAGAGTTAGTGTACTTGATTAAATAATGCCATGTATTGGAACCCCAGAAGCATGTCTTCTCTCTTTCAGCCCCTGCCCTCTGGAATGAGGTCACTGGCATTTTGAAGGACCCTGAAGACATGGCTCTTCACCCAGGCCTTTGATGAGGATAATTGAAGCCCCCTTTTTTCTTCTTCCACCCAGTTTCATCATTTCTGCCATCTTTATACTTTTGTTTTTGTTTTTCATTGTTCTCTCGTTTTTAAATATTGTTAACAATTTGTAAACTACCCAGAGTTGCTGGGAGTTTGGTAGCATATAAATTTAATGAATGATTATGGTTGGTTAGACAGTCAGCCAGATGCTTAGATGGGATTTGGCATTTTTATCCACCTATCGAGTTCTTCCGAAGGATCTGGGATAGGCAGATATTGTTGTTTGATGGTGTTAAAGGTATCGTTGCAGGATCTAAGCTGTTCCAAGTAAAGCTGCCTTTTGCAATTGACTGATGGTGATTTTGTCAGTGCTGATGGCCTTCCATTCGTGCACCAGATGTTTTGGGATTGCACCCAAGGCACCTATTACTATTAGTACTATCCTTGCTTTCTTTTGCCTCAGTGTTTCTATTTTGTCAGTTCTTTCTCAACCATTCTGCTGTCTCCAGGTATTGCAACATCCACTATGCAGACTTTTTTTGCCCTTCTTATCAATAATTGTTAAGTCTGGGGTGTTGTGTGGCAGGTGCTTATCTGTTTGAATTCTAAAGTCCCAGAGCACTTTCACTTCTTCATTTTCTATTACTTTGTCCGTTCCTGCTTGCAGACAAATAATATAACTTGAAGACATTCCAATGCACCATTGTTGCTACTTTGTCATGCCACTGTAGTCACTCTGGGTGATCTTCTTGAGGCAGCTAACTAGGTGGTCCACCATTTCTTCAACTTCTTTGCAGAGACAGCATTTGCTGTCTGTTGCTGTCTTCTCAATTCTGGCTTTCTATGCATTTATTCTTAAGGCTTGGTCTTGTGCAGCCAGAATCAGCTCCTCTATCTCTTTCTTCCACTTTCCTGCTTTTAGCCATTGCCAGGTCTTGTTGTTGTCTGTTTTGCCTACTAGCTTTTTGTGTATTGGCCATGAAATACTTTGTCTTGCCATGTCTCTTTTCTATTCTTCATTTGGTCGTTCTTGTAGGCCAGTTTTGGTATTCAGTAAGACTTCATGGGGTTCTAGTTTCAGCGCATCTTCTTCACTATCCTTGACATTCTTCCAATGCCCTTTTTTCTTCTCCAACTGTCTGGTGTACTTGTAACATTCCACACCCACCAAGGATCCTTGGTAAGTGGAGTCTGTCAATGTCGCTGCATGGTTGAAGGACTTGATTCACTGTCATTATTTTTCTTCCTATCCAGGGCTTCTTGTTCTGCTTGAGTCCAGCCCACTATTCCAGCTGTGTATTTAATGACTGGAATTGCCCAGGTGTTAATCGCCTTGATGGTATGTCCTCCACTGGTCTTCTTCACTCTTCTGATATATTCACTACTAACCTTTTTGACTTCAGTGTGCTTGATGTTGTCAGCTTGAAGGATGCCCAGGTATTTATAGTGATCTTCTTCATCCAGACCCTTGATGTTATTTCCATAGGTTATCTTGATTCCTTCCTTGATTCCCTACCATCAACAGGGGGAAATAAATCCTATTTTCCCCCTGTTGATGGTAAGGGTGGCACAATTATCCAGTCCAAACTCCAATCTTGGCTGTATATTCAGAGAGTGTTGAGCAGCAATTCTTTTTCGGATGTTGTTTTTCCATACAATTTCAGATCATTCATGTAAAGGAGATGGGATAGTCTGGCAGATATTTTTGATGTTTGATAGCCATGGGTTGACTTGTTCAGTATTGTTGACAGAGGAATCAATGGCAAGACAGATGGTAGTGGTGATAGTGAGTCTCCTTGAAAGAGTCCTCTCCCATTCTATCACCAGTGACCAGCAACTGTGTCTTCCAATGTGCCATTGATCTTGCACAAAGCTTCTGATGTTTCTACTGATTTCTGTTATTTCTAGGCACTTGATTAACCAATCATGTGGTAGGGTGACAAATGCCTTCTTGTAATCAATCCAAGCTTCATTCAAATTCATCGTCCTTCTCTTGCTGTTTTCCAAAATCACCTTGTCAATTAGGATCTGATCTTTTGTTCCTGTGCTGTTTGGGTGATTTCCTTTCTGCTCAGGTAGAAGGAGATTGTTTTCAACTAGATGCTGTTGGTCTGCATCAATTGCCACACCAGTTAGCAATTTGAAAGTTGTTGGTAAGCAGGTAATTGGCCTGTAATTGCCTGGTGTTGCCTCTTTTGCTGGATCTTTCACTATCAAGTAGGTTTTGCCAGATGTTCATCAGCCTTCAATTTCACTTCCTTGCAGTATGTTGTTAAATTGCTCGACAATGCGTGGGTGCAGAACAGTCACATATTTCAACCAGAACCATGCAGTTCATCTTCACCTGGTGCTGACCAATTCTTTATCTTCCTTGCCCCTTCTCCATTTCTGCTGTTATTACAAGTTCTTTCATTTCAGCTTCTTTTTTATTCCTAACTACCTCCTTTATCCAAGCTGCATTCTTGTTGTATTTCTTTGGGTTGTCCCATAGCTGTGCCCAGAACTGCCCTGTTTCTTCTTTGTCAGGTGTTGACTGGTTCATTGATGGATAGGGAGAAACATTTCTGATTCAACTGAAATTGGAGATTCTGCCTATAGTGTGCAATTTGAGCTTTGTATCTGCTGATCTTATTACTGTTGGTCTCACAGTAAGTCAATTGTTTTTATCCACCTATCAAATCTTTCCCAAGGACCTGGGATAGACAGATGTTGTTGTTTGATGGTGTTAAGGGTATTGTTGCAAGATGTCTTATTCTTATTCTCCTTTGGCCCCAAGCCTTCAAAGATAGATTCTGACTGGTTCATTTCTGAACTAAGCAATGGAAATACCTAATTTTAAAATGATTCACAGGGGCTCCTACAACCTTGACTTACGTCTTAGCATGGTCATGCTACCATGCTGTAATCTAGAAGTCATGTTGGCTATTCCTTGGAAGTTAGGGTTCCAGACTTCTGTTTCATCTTCTTTTCTTTGCAATGCCATGTTTTACAGTGCAGCTACATCATAATAAGGAATAGTTTTACATGTTGATTTGCAGAGCTGTGCATGCCCAGGAAAAGACCAAAGTCTTCAAGGTTTGTGAGTATTGGAATTATTTTATGTTGCAGCCGAAATGGCAGCCTGTTATAATATATGTTTGTCTTTAACTATAACCCACCCCAGTGATGAAGGTCTCTGGGTAATGTAAGCAGCAAACACAAATGGAGGAGGAGGAGGAGAAGGAGAAGGAGAAGGAGAAGGAGAAGGAGAAGGAGAAGGAGAAGGAGAAGGAGAAGGAGAAGGAGAAGGAGAAGGAGAAGGAGAAGGAGAAGAAGGAGAAGGAGAAGGAGAAGGAGAAGAAGGACTGAACAACACAATAACATCCTCTAAAAAAGCAAACAAACAAAAATCAGGCAAAATAGGCATCCTATTAGTTGGGGCCACACCTTCACTGAAATAATGTCAATTTAACTAGTTTTTGGAATGTCATGCAACTGGGGGCCACATGAAGGAGAGTATTATGCAAAGTGGGGCTCTCACAGAGATGGTCTGCTGTCTCACCAACATCTCATGCATCTCAAGGAGAAGGGAACCTTCAACAGGCCTTGTCTAGATGACCAGACAAGATGAGTAGATTCAACTCAGGCAAGGAATGAAAGGGACAGAAAGAAACCAGAATAGCATGATGCAGCCAAACTCCAACCGTTCCTCATTCCTTGCATGCATTCTCTTGGCCAGCTTCTTCCCATCACCCTAAAGAAGGTTCTCGTTCAGCCATCCTGGGAGAGTTTGTTTTTGCACAGTGTAAAGCAACATGGAAACAACCTGATTGTTGCAAAACAAGACAACAGTTGAAACACACTCATTCTTAGTTTTCTGAGCAACCTAAAATGAAATGACCATCCTGTTAGAAAAATCATTTATTTTATTTTGAGGGGGAAAAAAAAACAAACTCCACCAAATCTTCTTTTCAAGTAAACACAGCATATGCTGTATGGTATGCATCATCTTCAAATATAGGCATTTCTCTCCTTTAGAATTGGGAATGGTTTAAAATAGATTCTGTGGAATCCTAAAAAAATCACAGGGCCATTTCTGCGCAAGCAGTTCTGTTGGAGCAGATCCACCAGCAGGGTTTTTTCCCAGCTGTTTTCTAATGGTGAAATTTGGGCAGTGGCTGGTAGACAGAAGCCCTTCTTGATTATGGGCTTTTGGTTGTGTGCAACTCTCCAAAGATAAATTTCTCTGTTGGCTTTTGAAATTGTTTTTGCATTTTTTAAATTGAATTGGCTGTTGCTGGGTTTTACTTGTCATATTAATTGCGTAAGTTGAATTATTTTGTGGTTACAGTTTTAAATGTTGCATACCTTTTTTGAACCTGCTTTATAAATCCTATGAATATATCAGTTAATTAATATTTATTGTAGAGATTTAAGAATAATCCCCTGGGCATTTGTGAAGACCATTTTTTGATGTTGTGATTGCATGCTCCACGCAAAAGGTTTTTCAATTTTTTTAATAATCATTTCTATGCATGCTTTATTGATTATTAGATCCCCAGATTCACATGTTGATTGGGCAGCCATATATATATATATAATAAAGAAATAGATCATATTATAAAATCCTCTCATTCCAATCAATGAGTTTGAAAAGAGCTTGATGTTCAGAAGTGGGGGGAAAAAAGAAATGAAGAAAGCAACTATGTGATTGGTTGAAAAATAATAAATTGGATGTGATTAAAGATTCACATGTTGCTATTGCTGCATATTAGCATATTAGCTTAAATATCTGGAAATAACTGCATTAATTGTAAAACACAAGTCTTAATTCTAGCCATTCACTGTACATGCCTGAAAAGTCAAGAAAAAAGCCACGAATAGCCTATGCATGTGTGTATACACAATGTGCACAATATATTTATTGTCATTTTTTACCCCTAGTGACTGCATAGATAGACCTACTGTATCTCCAACCTGATTTATCCCCAGACCTTCCAATGATGAATGTGTGTATTTGTGTGCATGTCTGCATGTGTGTGTATGTGTATGTATGTACGTATGTATAATGTATGCGTGTTATATATATATATATATATATATATATATATATATATAATCCTTATCCTTCACATATATCAAGATTTGCTACTTTGAAGTCCTGAACAAAAGGCAGAATATAATTTTAACAAATAAAACAAGTAATAAATAAAAATGCATGCATAAGTATCTTCCCAAAAGTGAGGAAATAGGTATTTATTTATTTGGGGGCCTTCACAAAGCATATTTGAGAATTTGACTAACTAGGAGCATTCTTTGGTATGTAGGAGAGTTGCTTCCAATATGGTCCTTGGCTATCCATTTTTAGGCACTCTCCCTTAACATTCTGAACAATACACATCAGCATTTGGAAGTAGAAATCCATCAGAGGATGCATTAAATTCTTTTCAACCAAGAGCAAACCATGGATTTACACAGTCAGACCTTTCTGGAGGAGCTGGAAGTGTAAGTAGAATTTATTGCCCCCGACCCATCTTAGGTTCAGCTGGAATGGTTACTTGCAACAACAGGTACAGTGGGGACAAAGTATCTGGGTGGCTTATTCATGAGATGATATTGACTAAATTAAAGGTAGAATAATTAATTGGTTGAATGATTTTCTTTTCTTTCTTTTTTACCTTGCTTTCCAATGCCCAATTAACTTAAAAGTTGAGGCTACTATTTCTAAGCATGATCCAGTCTCGTTTTGATATATTCAGTCTTCAGTTTTATGTGTATTTGTTTGGAAGCAAATTTCTAACCACACATATATAATTTTCGATTTCTGAAATAAATTGTCTGGACAGTGATCTTATCCTGCAGAATTTAAGAAAAGTGATGATTATCTTCTTGGTTTTTTTATTTCCAGTTCAAAACAGCCACATGAAAGAAATACAACACAGATTTCGTTTTACATAAATTACCCAGATCCACTTAAGTAGACTTCACCAGAGCATGGACAGCAACAGGAAATTGAATTTTTTGGCATCTGTCATTCTTTGAGTAGAAAAACATTGCAAAAAGCAGTATAACATCTGTGAAAGTTCCACACCAAACCTGAATATAGTTGGAAAAACTAAGTACAAATAAGGTATATTAAAGCTAGTTTTATGGGTATATCCTAGAAAGCTGCATGGAGAAAAACATTTATCAGGAATACCTGATTTTTATTTTTTTTTAGAAAAAATATAAATAATAAAACTGCACAAAATCTGGGTATATTGAGAAAATGTACATCCAGAATTTGTATAAATGCATTTTAATATAATTGATGAGAAGAATTGGAATGATCCAATGCCATTACCTTTATTTAGTTATGATAAATAGATGCTTTAGCTATATTATTGAACATTGCCATTGTTAAATCCCATGATTCTGAGTTGACTGCAGCAAGTACAAATTTGATACCTAAACACATTAAGAAATATGAATGAACCAGAATAGACTTAAAAAAAAAACCCTGATTCTGGAATATCTATCTATCTATCTATCTATCTATCTATCTATCTATCTATCTATCTATCTATCTATCTATCTATCAGCCAATCATCTCATACACCATACTGGCATAGACTGTATTTAATCAGATGCCACAGATTCCTATTTGAGGGAAAACTATATTTGAAAAATGATAATCCTGTCCATTAACATAACCAAGTCTACACGTCCTGACATTGCAGAATATGTAGGAAAAGAGGATAGTGTGGCATTTTTCCACATACAAAACAAATATATTTTTTGAACTGGGTGAACAAAATGCTTTCAAGCTTTGCATTCATCCAGAGTTTATAAATGATTCAATCTTCTTTGGGTCACTTCCAGGGGAGCCTGATTAAGCTCAATTCCCAGTTCAAAAGTCCCATTGTGTGTGTGTGTGTGTGTGTGTGTGAGAGAGAGAGAGAGAGAGAGAGAGACAGACAGACAGACAGACAGACAGACTTAGGCTTTTCCTTGGCTAATACAGGAGCCTCACAGACACTGATTCAAGGACAGAACTCTTGAGAAGCCTTTTTTTTTTTTTTTGCAAAAACAAATCAAGCCATTAAGGAAGAAATCAAGCAACTGTATGTATGTATGTATGTATGAATGTATGTATGTATTGCATTTATATAGCTGCCCACCTCACATAAAAGTAGCATGTAAGGTGTGTGCTCTGAATACATGACAGAGCAAAATCAAAGTTCACATAATGAACCTTTTTCTAGCACCCATGGTGCATTCAGTGAATCTCACTTTTGAGTGGAATAGTTGATATCTGGGCATTTCTATTGTAATAAACTAGTCCATTCCAAGGTTCATTGATGTGGAATGAAATTAGAGCATTGTAAGATATATTTTGCCAAAAAGCATGGGTATCAGTAAAAGAGCATCTGTGGCTTTAAATTAATGTTTTAAAGGGCTTATACCATTTTGGTTTTGTACTAGAATGGGGTGACATTTGCAGGGAAGGTATATTGCTTTTAAGGGATGGTATCTGCCAAATTTCAGGGAAATAACTACGTTCCTTTACAGATTTTTAAAAAGTATTTCTAATTATTTCGCTTGGGATAGAATGTACTGAAATTTGCAATGAAAATGTCTCTTTCTAGCGTGGAAAGTAAGGGAAATATCAGCGCAGATCAACAAGGATTGATGGCAGAGTTAGAATTCAGACAGACAAGCACCTGCACAGACTTAACAATTGTTGATAAGAAAGACAAAGAAGTCTGGATAGTGGACATTGCAGTTCCTGAAGATAGCAGAACGGTTGAGAAAGAACTGGAGGAAATCACAGAATACAAAGACCAGCAAATAGAAACAGAATGACTGTGGCAGAGGAAAGCAAGGATAGTACCAATAGTAATAGGTGTCTTGGCTGCAATCCTAAAACATCTGGAGCACCACTTAAAGACCATCGGCATTGTCAAAAATCACCACCAGTCAATTGCAAAAGGCAGCTTTACTTGGAACAGCTGACATCCTGCAACGATACCTTTAACACCATCAAACAACAACATCTGCCTATCCCAGGTCCTTGAGAAGGCCTCGATAGGTGGATAAAATGCCAAATACAGTCTAAACATCTGGCTGACTGTGTGACCAACCATGATAATCCCATTAAAATATTTTGGTGGGATGCAAATGGATTTCTGAACAAAAATAATCTGTTTGTTCCTATCCCATATATTTATGGATAGAGTAGCTATTGTATCTTTCTTCTGGAGTTTTCTTTTAGGGGGGAAGAAACTCTCCCACACACACATGCACACATACCAATACATGCACCCACACATACAAAGAACAATTGCAGCATGCCTAATTGTTGGTGCAAAAATATTCGTGCAATTACATTTTTTCTTCTTCTCACTTTGTCTAGGTCTTCCTGTGCCTGACACCCAGACATCCATCCATCCATCCATCCATCCATCCATCCATCCATCCCTCCATCCATCCCTCCCTCCCTCCCTCCCTCCCTCCCTCTCTGCCTGCCTGCCTGCCTGCCTGCCTGCCTGCCTCTCACACACACACACACACGTTTGGGATGATATTTTGCATCAGAGATTTCATTCTGGGTAAAGACGTGGTGCCTTTTAAATGTGGTACTTCACTGATCCAACCAACAAACATCTATTTTAGTGTGGGTGGGGAAAAAGAGAGAAAGAGAGAGAATGTGATAGTAAGTTCTCTTGACAGTCCTTAAACAAATTATGCACATAACATTCCTAGAAAATATATTGCTGGTGCCTTTTTAAAGTAAACATGCAAATATAAAAATCAGGCTTGATTCATCTAGTCCACAATCTATTTCCAAATGACTTCATATCTTTTGTACACAACACAAATCTATGGAGATATAAAGATACACTTTACAAGATATACTTTACTTTATGACATACTGCTCCCAAATATTGTTGTTTATCTCTCCCCACTTCTTTTCTCCACTCATAACCACTCCTTCTTCATTGCCCACCCTGTTATTGCCCATCATTTTGTTGAAGGAGCATTTTCCCCAAAGGGTTTGTTTGAGCTAGTGATCAGGGCACCAATAACAGTGAAGCACAGGTTGGTCTATTGATTGGTTCCAAAACAAAAGTTTCAAGAGAGAGGCTTCCAGAGGTGTGAGGTTTATAAGCTTTCTACGAGATCAACCTTTCATTTGATTGGCTACATTACAAATGTGAATGCTCATTCATTAAATAATAGTCCATACCAGTCAATGTGATTGATTAGGTTACCCTTACTGATTGGGGTAATTCAAATACGTATTAAAGAGGTGCAGAGGATGAAGTCATACTCCATCTATATAATGGATCCCTTGGACGAAACAAATAGCATCTAAATTGTTCTTTTTTTTAGCTTAGCCACTGTCAAAAATACCTTGAGTCCCCTTCTCTGATTGTTAATCCTTGGCAGCCAGGTTTTTATTCCTCTGGTTAACACTTTCATTTATCTTGTTAGCACCTTGTTACTTCAGCATGGCATGGCTGAGAATTCCAAATGTGTGATAGCTTTTAGCTGAGTTTGGGCTAACTGGGGAATTCTGGCTGGCTGGGGAATTCTGGGAGTTGAAGTCCACACATCTTAAAGTCAGCAAGGTTGAGAAACGCTGGTTTAAATACTCTCCATAAGTGTGTTAGAATCCCACGTTGGACTCTTCAGAATTTCTCTTACATCGTCTAATGGTTGTTATATTGGATGGAAATGGTTATCTCTAGAAATTTTAGTGAGAGACTGTAGAATATGCTGTTGTCCTTCTCCTTCTGTATTTGAGGGGAGTACGTTTAATACCAACGTTTTAAAGCTAGTAGAATCTTAATGCTTCAATCATTCAGCAACCCCCTCACAAAAAAACTTTTTAACCCTTTGCCATTTGAAGTGGCATATTTTTATTAAGAAACAATAAACTAGTCGTATATCTCATGACAAGTATCAAATCAAGTAATTTGTGTGCTTTATGAACTGACTATCTGATGAGTAATGGTTGTTTTCTGTCCTGAAAGGTAGGAAAGGAAATCAAATTCTAGGGTATAATTCCCAAACTTTTTGCTCCTGCTGCTACTGTTTTGGTGGTGGTGGTGGTTGTATTTTTAGCAATTCATAAGCTAACAGAACCTTTCATCAAAACACATCATATAAAAGTAAACTTCATATCAGGGACTAGCAGAAAGCAAACTTCACCATGGTCATGCTAAGCTTCCTAATTACATTTGTTCTCACTCAGATTTTTCTCCCACACTTGGTCTCCGTCTGATTCCATTAATTTTCTACTTAATGTCAGCAGTATGATTGAGAATGACTCTAGAGGCTGAAAAAAAAAAGTGGGGGGGGAGATTGCTTTATTTTTTGAAGGGGTAATAACCTTTTATGAACAAATTCATCACACTATTTCTATATGGGCTTTATTCTGATATGGCATTTATATGTTATATAATAATATCATATAATACCCTAATTCGGAAATAAATAACTGAAACAGATTTTGGTTTATTTGATGTTCTTAAATTGTCATATAAACTAGCTGAATCCTTTGGGGTTTTTTTGGAAGAGGTTGGCACATGTATTCAAGAAAAGAAGGACAAAAAAATCTACTTATCTGCCTACATACGTGTCATCTAATCTATCATCCAATTCTGTAGGAATGCAAGGTTTCAGCTTTATGGATGATGGTATTCTGTTACAAATAAAATAGGAATATAATTTTCCGATAAACAATTATGAGGAAGAAAAGGTATTCTCTCTATTTTCAGGTCTATAGTCAATAACAATATCTTCATATTTCAAACTTCCTCAGCCAGACAGATTAATTGGTGGTAGAAATAATTGGCCCTATATCTGGATGCGTGTTATGCAAAGAATGGCTCCAGGTAGCCTGGATTAGGTTATATGTGAGAAAAGGATAAATGGTGCCTTGAGGAAATATTGCAGTAAAAACAAATTTATCTCAAGGCAATGTGTTGGTGGCTGCTATCACAGCTTTTCTCAGGGGGATATATATCCCTGAACTTCGAGATCTTTGCTATTTTTAGCCTTCAGATCACAAATCTGTTCAGAGATATCAGTTCCTTCCTACACTCACGGATAGCGAATTCAGTCATTTTCCAGCTACCTTATACAGTGACACAAAAGACCAGGTTGGTTTATTTTAGTGTGAAAAGTTAGTCACATTTTTTGAATAACAAGGACATTGAAGAATTGGAAAAGAAAATTCCACAGGCATCTTTGTGCACGTTTGATGGGTCTACATAAATATTTCAGGAGAGATGTATCTAACAGCTTTTCCCCACACAAACTGTTAGATTTGCTGCTGCTTCCTAAATGAAATCAATGTTCAGAGCACTGTAACTAATTGAGTCATATTTTCTGCAAGCACACTGAATAATCACCTTGCTATATGTATTCTGTGTTTTACTGTTGTGCCTACTTCTGTGAGCTGAGGAAAGGACTACAACCCTCACGTTAGAAGAGGACATCTCCAGCTTTGGTAACCAGCAAGGAGGGAAATATGGTAGTAAGAAAAAGAAGTGAAAACCCCTCTCTGCAGTTTTTATGGCCAGAATATCAGATTTTGTGGTTATAAAACTACAGACCTTTTCTAAACTAAAAAGAAGGGATCAAATGTCTCACTTTTACCATCCTCCTCATCACATTTTTACAGAGGGAAAGGGTATGGTTTGCGAACAACTATCTATGAAAACACACTACTATGACACTGTGTGGATTGTGAAGAGCAAACTGTATGGATATCTTTTGGAAATACTCAACTGTGGCCCACAAATGCATACATTCTGTCATTATAAGTTAATAAAAGTGAAAACGCTTAAGTTATTCAGATTTTCTTGTGCCATGAAAAATAGGGTTAAATTGAGATTTCATGAACAAAACTTCTATTTAATCTTTTTTTAAAGTCGAAATTACTGACCCTTTGTGTGACCTAATTTTGGTAATTGGAGTTGCTCTGATGAAAGGTAATTCATTTAGTAGATAAAATTTTGTTATCTATGCAATGTTTGCCAAAGCTGGTCTACATTCGACGAAGCAGAGTGGCATTCATGGGGGAAAAAAAAGTCTTTGTTAGCTATATCTCTTCTACAGTCTATGAAAATAATGACTCTGTGCTCTTGAGAAATGGGAGTTACCTTAGTGAATCGCATTTCAATTGCCAGGATGTTACTGCAGAGTAGAGCCTGCCAATATTATTTTGGCAAGAGTGAAACTGGAGTTGGAAAAATGATAAAACTCTGTAATAGAAGGGTGCAGGAATACATGACACCAGGGCTTCTTGTAATGCATCAGACAGCATTTCTAATCAAACTGATTTCCATCACATTGATCTGTATCTCTGTTCCACGCGTATACACAAACCTCAATAACTTAGCTTGCTTGTGTCGTAGGAGAAAACAAAGCCCTAAGTGTTTTGATAGAATATTGTGCCTTCCAGAGTTCTGAACATCATTAATATTGGTTTTCAACATAGAATCAGGCTTAAACTCACAGAGAAAATGTTTGTGCATGCTCAGAGGTTCATTGCTTGACAATATGTGAATAGAAAATGGGGTGACTTCAGAGCTAGCAGGAAGGTGTGAAGATGCTTTTCCTTCAGCATGTCTACCATATTTGCAAACTTTGGCACAAGATAAATATAGCACAAGTATAGTAAGTTAAAAAGTGCTATATTTAACCTTTTTACTCCAATTTTCTGGCAGGCATATAATATATTTTATGTCAAACTTCAGTGAAAACTACTTATGTACTTTATTACATCAAGGAAAGGAAAAGTTCTGAGCAGCACATCAAAAATTATTAAGTCTTTTCTGTCCCAAAAAAGCCTAGGGCAACAATGGCTGCCAAATTTATAACAGGCACGCACAGTTTCATTTGGAGTTAAAATGTTGTTTGTACTGTTTGCATTGGAGGCATTTCTTAAAATATGCAGTACAATATATTAGAGGAAATTTGCCCATGATACCCTGCACATGATGTCATTGACTAAATGTTACCATGTACAGAGAGTACGAACATCCATAACTTATAAAATTGTGTCTTTCTTGCTCTTCTCTGGTGAGTACAGAGACATCCCTGTTTTCATAATGTGAGTGATTTACTGTTGCCGTCTTCCAGGGTTTATTTATTTGTTTATTTTATTTTGCTGGTATAAATTTGTAGTGAATTTGCCGCACCTTGTTGGCTTCCCATGTAAGTACTAATCATCCATGGTAATCTTGGTGTTTCCCTCTGCTGTCTTTGGAAGCTAACTAGCCACATTAGCAAAAGTTCATACAGACAGTTGTATTCCATATAAGGGAGAGACAATATGATGAGATTTCAAGGGAGCATGAACAATCAAGAATAGAGTACTATATATTTTTTTTACTTATGAATGGATTTTCTTATCTATGCTTTGATGGAAGAAACTCCCAAGGGATGGGAAAATGTTTTATAAAGCCTGTTCAAAAAATAGAAGCACCGTGAATTGCCTTCATCTTGAAATAATTGCAGGAATGGGACAAGTTAATGAGGAGAGTCAGACTTTTGGGGGGAAGGCTTTAACTTTGGGGAGAAGGTTTTAAAAAATTGAATCATTCTTCTCTAATGGAAGCAAATGCCATGCCTCTGCTGAATTAAAATATTATCTGGAAATGTTCTCTGTTTTTAGTAATGAAATTGAGATCTTAATTTTTTATCTGAGAAATTATCACTTTGTTCCCTGTTCCCCCAATAGAACACCTGCACCATCTACTCTGTCCTAAGAAAGTGACACTAGTAACTTTGAAGAATTGATTTTGGGAAGCCAGATCCCACCACTTTCCATTCTGCTGGGGAATGGAAAACTTTGGATCCAGTATAAAAAACACTGAGTGCTACCCCCAAGTCCTCCCATGCTGCCTCATCATTTTGTGGGGGGGGGGGAGAGGGGGAAGGGATGTACAAAGAATACCATGGATAGCCAAGAAACAAATAAAAAGATCATAGAACAAATTAATTCAGAGTTCTCACTTGAGGGACAAATGTTCAGGCTCAAAGTATAAAAATCTGGACACATTGTACAAAGACCGAGCCCCTTTGAGAGGTCCATAATGCTAGTAAAGGTGGAAGGCAAGAGGAGAAGAGGGCAGCCAGCAGCAAGACAGATGGACTCAAATACAGTGGTGATGGGTGCACTTTTGGGGAACAGAAAAGCCAGACTGGGTCCAGATCATCCTGCGAAAAGAATATGTGTGTGGTCACTGAGAGTCAATACTGACTTGATGACACTTAATCAACTAGTTGTTGGTAATAGTCTGATATCTGGATATAGTATTTATGCTACTGCAGCAGGGATGCCTTAGAACAGTGTTGTCCAAACTTGACCACTTTAAGATGAGTGGGCTTCAACTCCCAGAATTCCCTAGCCAGCATGGCTGGCTGGGGAATTCTGGGAGTTGAAGTCCAGTCATCTTAAAGTGGCCAAGTTTGGACAACACTGCCTTAGAATGTCAAAGCTGTGCTCAAATTAAGTTCTGAAACTGCATATCAGTCACCGTTGACTTGTAGCAGACTTCAGATGAGACACCCTAATGCTCACCAGTACTGAGTAATTTGAGTCATATTTCATTTAGTACAAATAGAGCCACCACTTCCATTTGCAATCTACCGCTCTTCATTAACAACTACAAGACAGAAGTCCAATAAACAATTCTCGATACTCCCTTTTTGCTATAATTAGCAAAATAAAGCCTTTGGGGTGTTTCAAAAGCTAGTTGTCTACACAGAAACATTTAATTATTCCTAATAAGAGTTGTGCCTACCATTATTCTTTTGCTCTATTCTCAGTAGCAAACCCGTCTTTATTGCTTGTTGGAGATGCCCCCTAAACAAATATAAATGAAGTATGAACCTGGAAATGAAATCATTATGGCTATCGGTTCCTTTGTTTATTTAGTATACTCCTAAACTGTATGGTCAATGCAATTTTTAGGTTACATATAAATCTTTCAAAAATATACAGAATAAAATGATAGAAATGTAGGAGATTCATGCAAGTAAATTTATTATCAATCATCCCCACCACCACCACTATCACCATGTGAGTCTACAGTGAATGGCAGCATCTAACAACTATGGCTGATTCATCAAAAGCTAAGGAGGACTGAACTTGATTTGACCTTAGAGGGGGTTCACCATGGAATTCCAGGGCCCTAGGCTAGACTAGGAAGTGAGAAGAAAAAACTGGAAGAAGGTAATGGCAAATGATGTTTATAATCCTGCCAATAAAACTTCATGGATGCACCCATGCAGTCAACAGGAGATAAACCTAACTCTGGGTAATATTTACCTTTCTAATAATAAACCCTAGTCTCATTTATCATGTCATTCTGCTTTTGGACTGCCAGCACACCAATAAGTCCTCACTGTTTGTGAGATGGGCAGCCATATAAATTATCTAAATGAAGAAGTGGATTTCAAATATCAGTGATTAAAAAGCTCTGCTCTGCTCTCATGGGAAGACTGACATTCTTAGGCTCACAACTTCAGCTTGTTTCCTACAGGAAGAAGTAAGTTGGGAGATACCAACAATCTTGTTGGTAGAATCCAGAGGCTCAGGAGCAACAATTCTTTGTATCTTTCATCCTCTTGATCACTAGCAGCTTTAGGTATAGAAGTGGCAAGCAAAGGACTCCCTTATGGTTCCTCTATGTTTCTATGATCTGCTTTAATCTGACAAGAAGACTCATACTCTTAAGCTCTTCTGCCTGCTTCCTGAAGAGAGTGTATTTATAGTTCCTTCCTTCTTTCTACTTGCCTTCTCCAAGAGTACAGAAAACCACGGTATGTAGACAATCAATCATAGCATGGATTTCCTCAATTAATTTTATTTAACCATTTGGATATAAGTATGCTCTGATAAATGAACAAGTTGGATAATTCAAACCAGGGTTATCTCAACATGAACAAGAAATGAGACAGCATTGGGCTTAAAATCAGCAAGTTTTTGATAACTGAATTTACCCTATGAATTTACAATTCGTTTTAGGAAAATTCTCTACTGTTCATTCTTTGAGAGAGAGCTGGATGAGACACATTGATTGGGGAAAGAGTATTACTGAAAGCATGGAAGGATATAAATACTGAAGACATTTATGGCTGCAGGTTGCAGAGCTAGCAATAATAGATCGATAGTTCTAAGGCAGATAAAGTAAGGAATTATAGCAAGGTCTGTAGTGACAGACAAATCAGTACATTTCAGGAGCCTGCCATGTTTGCATATGTTTACCTAAGAATTAGTTTGATCCCATTTTTATAAGGATTCATGATTTTGTTTTTGTTTGTTTTTTAATCCAGATGAAACTGTATATTATTATTAAAGGTATTTTATTCCAAGAAATATATTTTGCAAAATAATTTCATTCTTTTCTTTTCAGGGGAGAACTGTCTATAACATTTGATAAGTTTGACACCAGGATAACAAAGGCTGAGGCTACACATTCATCAATCAGTGTGGAATAGCTGCTTTCATACAAATTCATCAGGCTGTTGCTGCTGCTGCTGCTGCTGCTGCTGCTGCTGCTGCTGCTGCTGCTGCTGGTAGCTTGGCTGGCTACATGTTACCCTGACCATCCACAGATCAAGAGAAGGAGGTGAACTGATGTTAAGCAATCCTGACATTATGATACGCATGATGCCCTTGTGGATTCTACTGGACATCCATGGTCGTTACCACCATAACATTTCTTTCCAATCTTAGACCATGCTTAGATTTTTTGAACTCCAACCTTACTGGGGAGAGGCTTACTTCTGACATTTTGTATTTCTAATTCTCGTATCTCAGGGAGAGGGAGCTTGTAGACCTGCTGAATTGCCGAATTGTAGCTCCTGCCATCTCTCACATTTGTATTGCTGGTTGGAAATAATGGGAGCTACAGTTTAACTACATCTGGTGAGCCAGATGTCCTACATGCTTTTGTACCTGTTGGAAAACCAATCTTGAACAAGTCATTAGATGCTTATTATTTTGTGAAATAAACAGAATCGGCAATTGCATGAGACTGTGGATGAATGCAAAGGTTGTAGAGTCTTTGGGGTCCTCTGAGCTTGGCTGTTTTCTTGCAAACATTCCATTAACCAGCTAGGTAACATCTTCGGTGCTAGAATGGAATGGGGTTTGCTCTCTGTTTATATATTGTGGTATGCCCTGCCAGTGTTGGTGGGGGTGGGGGTTTTGCTTTGTTTTATTTTTGTTCCTTGATTAGGGTATTGTTTACTGCTTGATTGTCTGGTGATAATCTTAGTGTTAATCTCTGGTTATCTGGGTGATGACTGCTGGTGAGGAGATGTTCTGGTCTTTTGTTTTCTTTTCTATTGTCTCTCTTGAATAGTGTGTAGATGTTGTGTATCTCTATGTGCCTGTTGATGGCTGCCTTGTCTGAATACCAAGCTTCCAAGAACTCCCTCACATTTTTGGATTTAGCTTGGTCTAAGATGGTGACAGTTTCCCAGTTGAAACTATAGTTAAGTCTGTCCATGTGTTGTGAGATTAAGGAGTTTTCATAATGTCTTCTGACTGCTAGTTGGTGTTCATGGATGTGCTCTGCCAGCCTTCTGCCTGCCTGTCCTACATAGTGTTTGTTGCAGTCCTTCCACTGTATGTTGTAGATGACTCTTGTTTTTTCTTCTTGGGCTACTGCATCTTTTGGTTTGCTTAAGATGTTTTGGAGGGCTTTAGTTGGTTTGTGTGCTACAGCGATGCCATGTGTTTGTAATGAAAACCAAACCCACTCCATTCTAGCACTGAAGATGTTACCTAGCCGGGTAACGAAACGTTTGCAAGAAAACAACCAAGCTCAGAGAACTCCAAGGACTGCACAGTCCAACCCTGAGCTACATATATTTGCTTCTATGGAATACAAAGGCTATTAAGTTGTGATACATATACACAGAAGTTTGGGGACCACTTTTTAATGAAATTGTATATTATAAGAGTCATAAAATAAAACACTCAAAACTGCATTTACTGAAAGCAAATAACCCGGAAAAGCCTAAATGAAGTCAATTACAGATGTTGTATAAGAATTTATAGCATTCATACAGAATGTTATTTGAAAGTGAATTGCTTGGTCAATCTGAATTAACTAAATAACTGGGGAATGGATTTAGAAATGAAGCAAGAGACTTTAACTTTTGCTGAAGCACTGATGAAAGAACATTGTCATTGCCTCTGTTATTCTTTGCCACTTGTTTCACTGAGTGAAAGTGAGAATTTGGAGGAATAAGAATGGAGAGATTTGTCAAGAGGAGCCTCATTGCGTTCTTTAGTATCTTCCACTAGAATCTTTTAGAAGCTGGATTTCCCAAATCGGTTGTTTACTTTGACTCCAGCAAGATTTGATGTGAAAAGTTCACTCAAAATCATAGTAGCTTTTCTTGTGCTGCACACTGGATGATTTTGGTCAGGACAGATGAAAACTTAGAGTTGCTCCCCATCCCCCACTTCCTATGTTTATATTGGTTAAAAAGAAAGATAGGATAAATAATGCAAGGCACGGTGTGTGCCCCCAATAACGAAGTATTTAACACGTGCAGATATTGTTAGAGAAAAATAAGCTCATGAAGACATCTGAAAAGCCTCATGTGTGCCCACGTTTGGCATACATGTTCCTAAATGGCATTTTCTGCAAGAATGTATGTATGTAATTGTATGCAAGAACAATTCGTTCATTTTCCCTAGGCTTCATTTTGTGCTCGATTAGTTTTCTTACTCAAACTTTCAAGCCACACGTCTCATTTAGAAGCTGTGTAACTGGCCTAACGTGGTAGTAGGTTGCAAGTGCATGTAGAATTTAGCGAGGAGTGATAAGGCCAGAACAGAATACGATTTTGCTCCTTGGCAGGGATGGTGTTGTTTATTACCTGTACTCAGCATTGAAGTACAGAAAGTACCTCATTACAGAAAGTCAGAATGAAACCAAAGTGATGAATGAATTAAAACACAAAGGTGAGATAACCACAGCCTTCCAGGCTGCACCAGTTCATCCCTCCTCTTCCAGAGGGAAATCCTTCTCTTGTGAACACTAGAGCTCCCGATTAGGCTGCAGACATTCATGTTTGTCTAGAATAGAATTATAATAACCTCGGTTTGCATAAAGATATACAATAGTGGGAGATCTGGTGCTCAGGGCAAGTTTTTACTTGCATTGTGATGGAACCGGTCAGCACTCTGGACTGACAGATTGCAACATACAGTATAACACCTGAGCAAAAATGGGTGAGTTTTTATATTATTATTATTGCTGTTGTTGTTGTTGAGAAAAATGAGTAAAAAGAGAACAAGAAAGCAGAAGAATGAAAAGAAGCATAAAACGTAAATCCGTCTGCCCTAAATGGAAGGGGGGGAAATCATGTTGCATTCATACCTTTTTACACAACTATATTATTAACATTTAAGTCATTTATTTAACAACAGCAAACAGATTTGAAATTAAACTTATGTTAAATGTTTAAAGTCAAATATTTTAAAGAGCTTTTCGTTGGGGACTTTTGATTGTGTAATACTTGTTCAGATGTAGAGAGATGAATTTCCCATGCTGCGGCATAAGTTATCAAAAAAGGGTGTTCTTCAAACCTTGTTGAATCTTTTTTTCCCCCCAATGATAATAACACATAGCATCCATTCTGTTGACCTCCTTTAGTTTTTAAACCACTGGTATATAATTCAAAAGAACATAAGGTTTGCAAAAGTCAGTAAGTCTTTCAAAGCAAAATTGATATGTGAATAACACTAGTTTAAAAGTATGTTGTTATAACAGGGAATTCCATTATATGATCTACTCTTGCCTTTTAAGCTAACTGAGGTGATATCTGCTCTTCTGTAAAAGAAAATCCAAAAAAACAAAACAAAACCAGAGTTCAAGGAAGTTATATATAATGTTATATATAATTTTGGTCAGAATGAATAGCTGTTTCAAGTTGATTTGTCCCTGATTAATTGAAAATGAATGCCATATGTATCAACAGAGATGAAATAAAAGTAGCACAAAGGCAACATTTGATTAACATAATTAGTAGATTGGACAAGGTGTAGGCTTGCTAGATGGAATTCTCCAAGCTTGGTTTTGGGGTTGATGATGTTTCATTCTCTTGCTAGGTGACAGCTTCACTTGTGGTAGTTGGAAGGAACTGATGAGATCCTTAAAAAGAGACAAGTGACACTGCTTGATTAGGGAAAGGATAATAACTACATTTATTAATGTCTGGAAACCCCTTATGGACTTTTTGCTGAAAAAAGAAAAAAAATGAACTTGTGATTTATGGGTTTGATGATGAGAAAGGATAGATTATGGAAAGAAGGAAATCATGATACAACCTTAGAGAAAGAGGGTAAAATATAAATGCAGTTATAACTGCTGTTAAGAAGATTGGAAGCTGTTTCTTTATAACTTCCCTTCCCTTCCCTTCCCTTCCCTTCCCTTCCCTTCCCTTCCCTTCCCTTCCCTTCCCTTCCCTTCCCTTCCCTTCCCTTCCCTTCCCTTCCCTTCCCTTCCCTTTCATTTGTATTTCTTTTTTACTTACTCATAAGAGGTAGTCCCCAGTTTAAGAACGAGTTCTGTTCCCAAGGCCTGTCCTTAAGTCGAATTTGTATGTAAGCTGGAACAGTATTATTCTATAATACTGTATAAGTGCATTGTGTAATAAACTCAAACCATTGTGTATTTAACTTGAACCATTGTGTATTTAACTCCAATTTTGCTACACTAGGCTACATTCTTATCCATAGGTCATCCTTAAACTGAACGTTCTTAACCCGGGGACTGCCTGCACTTTTCTTTATTTTCTTTACTTCCTTTTCAAAATATGTAATGTGTTTATATGCTTAAGAATTCTTTAATAAAAATTATATTAAAAAAGAGACAAGTGAGAAGTTTGAAGAATAAGAAATAATGTCTAAACCAATATATGGATGTGGAGGAAGTGAGATTGATTTGCAAAAAGAAAAAGGTACAGAGAGACAAAGTAAATGATGTTGATGATTTCAGCTATTTTTCTCCCTCTTCATGCCTTGTTTTCAATTTATTTTGCTTATTTCTTCTTTGTGTGTATGTGTGTGTGGGGAGTGGGTAGGGAAGAGGGCTTTACATAACGTTGCTTATTTAGAAAAGAAATAGCATGTTAAGTTCATCTGCATTTATCTAAGTAGATTTCTCAATTAAACTTGTTTTCTAAATAATAATATAGATTATATCTGAAAACAAATCATGGGAAAAAGGATGCGAAACACAAAATATTTTTATGGTACAGCCAACCTGCTGTTCTGGCTTCAGTATGTATGTATTTGTGTATACATTTGTTGACATGTATGCCCTTGTTTTTAATATGACCGGTTAGATATTTAAATTGGAAGTATCACAATATTTCAGCAGGCAATTTTTCTGAGAGTCTGTGTAATGCAAATATATTTACTTCATTGATTAATTAATTGGTCACAGATGATGAATCATCTAATCACTGTTTTATTGATAGGTAGACTTCATGTTTAGGTTTGCTGGAAGGAAATCAGTGTTATTTGCTATGAATTTCCTATGGTGGAATTTATTTGCATCCAATAATTCCTAGTAAATTGCCTTGGGTCTTCGGTTCCTCAAGTTTAACATTGCCTTAGGTAAGTTACACCACCCTAAGCCAGAAAAGGAATTGTTTGGCTTTTAATTTGCATGTTGCAAGAATTATTATTATTATTATTTTGGTTGTGGGGGGGTAAGGTATAGTTTACTGTATAACATTTCATGTGAGGGAAGCCAGAGTCCAGCAGAATGTCTGTATAGTTTCAGAGAGATGTTTTTCCTAGTTTTATTTTATCCTAGATATGGCATTGATTTGTACATCACCATTTGCTCTTTCCAATGCAATGCATGACCAAAGAGAAGAACAGCACAAGTGGGAGAGATCTCTCTCACACACAAACACTAGTGGATGACCCCTCCTGAAAAATAAGTGAAGACAATAGGAATTGCTAAGTCATTACCTCAAAGCAGGAGGTGGGAGCAGTGTGCAAAGACAGAGGACTTCTGGGAGAGAAGGTGTGCAATCTTTAGTCTTGCATCCTGGAGACCTTAGCAATTTGGTCCACAGTAACCCCAACAGGGTGAAGGTTGACCCTCCAGATATGGGAAGAGATGGAAAAGGTTTGACCTCTGCATTTTCTTAGGGCAGAAAACTCATGTGTTCTTATGTTGGCCCTTCAAGGTAGTTCAGACAAGAAGCATAAACCATGAGTACTAACTCTACCTTTGTGGTAAGGTTACAGTAACAGAATCTTACAAGTCTGAATGCCCTTCTCCCCTCCTTTACTTTTACTTTCCAGAAAACTTGGAGGGTCCCGTCTGAGATACTTCCCATGCCCCCTTTCCTTCTGTGGGCTGATATACCTTTTGCATGATGGTTGCCTAGTCTGCAGCTCTTCCTTCTGTCTCCCAAGGTCATTTCCACAGACCATTACATCTTAACTGGCAGTAAGCCCCATTGAATTCATTAGGGGTATGATCTGAACTGTCACCTATTGAAATTATCTTGGGATATAAATCAGGGATTGTTAAGTAGAAAATAGGAAGCAGACTTTACTCCCTGAACAGGATGAACAAAATGGATTTTTAAATCAATGACAAGGGGGAGTCTCCCTTGTCTTGGGGAATTTTGTGCTTTCTCTCCATCACCATTCTGGTTACTCATATTTCTGTCATGTAATAAATATCTGAATCAAAGCATTAGACGTGTGTTATTTTATCTCTCTCCCCCCCTCTAGTGAAGCACAGTACATCCAGGAGAAAATTAAAAATAAAAAAGTCACAATTCTGGCAGCATCTGCAGTTATTAAAATATTATTTTGCACAAAATGTCATTACTATTTGGTTTAAAATTAATGCAATTCATCCAACCATAAAGAAGCTCCTTTAAAATAAATGGCTGCATTCTAGGCAGTGTTACTGGGCTGCTGATTACAATAGATTCTGACATTTTTGACAGTTTTATAATTCTCATATTCTGTACCTACCTATGTTGCTCTGAAGTGTCTCTGCTTTGCTGAATATTTCATCCTGGGGAATGGTGCTAAAGTTTGCTGAACTGAAAGGACAATAAAGGAGTTTGATGGGGTGGTGGTGGTAGAATTAGTAGCTCTACAAACTGGTTTTAAGTAGTTTGGGAATATTTAATAGCTGCATTTGGAATCTAACATAATGCATTAAAAATGAATGACTATCTCTTTCACAAATCATCATCTCAAAACAAGGGGCAAAATCAAACTTCAAAGAAGCTTGTGCATTTAGCAAGCAACTACCACTTTACCTTTGAATAGGACAGATTATGAACCTGTTTATATTATATGCTTGCTTATAAGCTCTATGGTCCTTTACTTCAATCCACAGCATGTTTAAAAATATGGGGGAAGGGCTTTTCCACATGGAACGACTTTTCCACGAACACAAACTTCTATTAAGTAAACATCAAGATGATTGTAGGAAACCATCTCTATGCAGGTAAGTAAGCTGACCTACTAACCCAAATACACATATTATCAGCCCCACAAGGTAGACCAGACCAGGAAATCAACTCCACGGGAAGGCTAAAACTACTTCTGTTGAGATTGGCTCTAATAACAGAATCTTGCAAGCCTGATTGCGCTGCACCTCCTCCTCCTCTTTCCTGTGCTTCAGTGAATTAGGGAGGAATCTATTTCAGCCACTTACAAATGTCATCTCATTCCAGACTTTAAAAATGCTTCCTTTGGCATAGGCAACGGAGCCTGCATATCTCCATCAAGGTCATTTTCCTGACTCTCTACACATATAGTTGTTGTATTAAATCTACCAAAAAATCAGCGCCATTGTTTCTGCCTTATCCCAGTAGAACTGTGCATTCCCACCAGTCTTTCAGAGCAAAGAGTCAGGATGTGAGGATTGCTTGTGATCCAATCCAAGCTGCCCATTCTGTTTGGACTGGTGATTTGATTTGAACTGATCTGGATAATCAGATCAATTTAATACTTTAAGTTGTAGTGACAAATTGACTCAAGTGGATTTATTTTTACAATTAATTCAGAATTTTTTTAAAAAAGCGGGGGACCCATAAACCAAAGCCCTTTCAAGGTTTCAGAAACATTCAGTTCAGGGGTTCAATCAACTTGGTTTTATACTGAAGCTGGGGGCATATCCAAATTGGGCTCACAAGCTGTTCCCATCTTGTGCTCATGTCAGCTTGACTCAAGGCTGAATTTAGAAAATCCTATCTGGACTGGGTTGCTTTGGTAACAGCTTGCAAGATCTTCTTTTCCATCCCAATTTTCTGTTCCAGGAAATCAATTGCTGATTGCTTTCCTTCTTATGGGCAGTTCTTACTGGATATATACACTTTATATGTGCATGAGTATGCATGTGTTTGTAAGACAGAGAGAAAGTTAAATTGAATTTATATATACAAAGTTAAGGCATAAAAATGCAAATAAATGCAGGCATAACAACTAACTTCATTCCTTTCTTACTGTTCTTTTCTAATGTCTTCTAGAGCTATCTTTGCCACAAATGTTATACAGCATAATGGTTCTAACATTTGCCTTGTAAATAAAGCCAGAAGAAATATTTGCTTATGTGTTTGTTTTAAAGATTTCTATCTTTTCTCCTGAGCAACCAATTTCTTCTTGACTTAAAGAAAGAGTCGAGTAGTGCATTCTGTACCCTCCTCCCTCCCTCCCCCCTCCCCCTCCCCCTCCCCCTCCCTCCCTCCCTCCCTCCCTCCCTCCCTCCCTTCCTTCCTTCCTTCCTTCCTTCCTTCCTTCCTTCCTTCCTTCCTTCCTTCCTTCCTTCCTTCCTTCCTTCCTTCCTGTTCAGGCTTTCCTGGCCAGAGTGCAAAGTTACTAAGAACTAGCAAGTGATAAGACCAACAGAAGAACAGAACAATAAATAGCTGAAGTGAAATGAAATAAGAGGAAATAAAATCCACCATTCCAATATAAAGTAGCCACTTAAATTTCAAACTTGTTAAAAATGAAACTAAAATTCCTGGAAGAAGAGCAATTTCTTAGCTGTGTATTGAAAGGATAGCAATGGGGAAAGTATTTCAGAAATGGCACCTCCCAAGTGAGATGACATTAACACTTGTAGCCACCTGACCAATAGCATTTGAGGTACATCCTGAAGTGTCTTTCAGTTACTCTAATCACAAACTAACTAGAAATTGCCATCAATACTTTGGACTGGACTCAAAATGAACTTGAAAGGATCTACGAATCTGGTAATCTGGAAGCTCTGATATGTCCAAAGCAAAGTTCATGAAACATTTTCAAAAGAAATCACATTGCAAGAATTTAAACAAAAGATTATCAGAGGTTGTATAATAAAGATTTTCCCTGTCCAGCTATATACAACCTGCAACCATAAGCTAAAACATAATGTAAGGTAACATAAACATAACATTAACATAATACGACATAACATAACATCATAACATAATGCCTCCTTCAGGTCAGATTTGACTCCTGGTGACTTCATAATCATGCAGATGTTTTTTAATGCTTTCCCCCTACATAATTCCTAGTCCTTGGAAGCAGTAGCATCTGGGACAGGGGGCAAAACTCACAAGGTAATGGATAGAGTGTCATGATGCCAGCCCCATCCCTTTTGAATGTGTGCGATGCATGTACAAAAGGGGTGGGGTGTGCATCACAGCTCTCTATCTGCCATCTTGCCAATTTTGACCACACCCTGTAGACACTGCTGCTGGGATAGTGGTATGTGTGTGTATGTGTGTGTGTGTGTGTGTCTCACAATCCCAGTACTAACCATGTTTGACCCAGTAGTAAAGCATGCCTTTCTTCCCTCTAATTCTTAGCCACTTCAAGTAATATGAAAAATTGTGAAAAGAAAGCGGGAAAAAATCACAATGCATGCCGACTATTTTAGTTCAATATTTTTTAAAAATATAAAGCTTTAACTTTCAATTTCACTAATTAAAATTCATCCTTACCAATCTGCTTTCACAGCTAATCAATGAAAGCTTTAATTGATTAACTTACCAAATTAAGTGATCCATATTTATAGCCAATCACTTTCACTGTTTCAACTATTACAGGCATTGCAAGAATGTTTTTATTTTTCACCATACAATTATGATTAGAATGCATTATTTTAAATGTGAGAATTACTTTAGATTGTTTGTTATGTTTTAAGGTCCCTTGAATTTGTAGAGAAAGTGGAGGATATATGATAAAATTAAGCTCTGAAAGACTAATTTTGTACGATCTACATGGGATCTGTATTTCAAAGGTCACATGAAGTCAGCTAATTCTTGTTTCTAATGAAGTAGCTCAATAAAATTTAGGATGCAAGTCTGTCACTCCTCTGACTTTAACCCACAATTTAATGCAAATATATATTTGCTGTCTTGGGGGGAGAAAATAATCCAGCCATGTTCAGCACTTCTTTTTTCCGTTAAACTCATAGAAAAAACAAAACTATTTCAGGTACTTCTGGTAATTGCAGTTGGAAATTGAACAATCTGCCCAGTTCCACATTCATTCATTGGAATTTAGAACAGCAGGCCATTGATTTCACTGTCTTTTGACTTGACCATATCAACCAAAATGATGGTTTGAGGATGTAGGAGAAGCAGTAGCCAGAGGTTAATGTTATTCATCTAGCAGCATCACTCTGGGAAAAAGAACGCGCGCGCGCGCACACACACACACACACAATAACAAAGAATTGATCAAACTCAAGTGTGGGGAGACGCAACAAATGAAATTGTATCAAGCAGCTCAGAAAGAAATCATCTTCCTAGGGAAAAAAAGACATACTGAGAAATTCTACATCCCTGTATATTATGAGTGTAAATGTAGCATTTGAACTCATGCAATAAAAGTTGAATTCTCTGACAATGGGGAGATTTTGAAAGCATGAATGCTTACTAGGCCGTGGTAAGAAACAGAATACTTTACCTTGGTGCCTATATATCAGAGGCACATTAAAGGTACAGGCGATCAATTCCCAATGAAGTATCCTTTAGATAAGTAGGGTTCACCTCATCCAGAATGTACTGTATGTACATTCTGTAATGGTCTGTGGGAATATCCTTGAGAGGCAGGAGGAGAAAGAGCCCCAGCCAGGGCCACGGTCAGATAAGAGACATCTCAGCCCAGAGAAGGAATGAGGGTGTGGAAAGAATCTCAGAAGGGACCCTCCCTAGTTCCCTGGAAAGTAAAGGCAGGGCAGGGGGGAGAGAAGTGTGTTTTCAGACCTGCAAGATTCTGTTATTGTAACCTTACAATAAAGGTAGTGTTAGTACTCATGAACTTTCTTTCCTGTCTGGACTACCTCAAAGGACTGATACCACTATGGCCAAAGATTTAAAATCATGTGATCCTAATATTCCTGGAAGTTGGAAAAAGCTGCCACAGGGACTCATATATTAACCTCGTCTGACTGATCATGTAGACATACAGTATGTAGTTAGAAGTAATTTTAATTATAGTATACGAGGACTTGCCTCCAATGGGCTTAAAAGACATTCACAGCATGGTAAAGACTTCTTAAAAGCAGAAGTCTTTTTTCCCCTTCCCTGGTTTTCATATGTGACCTAAAAGAAATGTGTTCACACTAAGACAAAATGGGGAGCAGGGACTTAAGATGAATATGACTGAATAGATCTTTTGGTTGAGATAATTTTAAGGTAAATTTGATGCAAGCAACAATGTTATTTAGCACAAAGTGTTGCCTACAAGAATTTCAGAGCCAATGTAGATGTTAAGATCTAAGGAGAAGGAAAGATTGACAGTCCAAAACTTAAAGCAATGTCAGAGCCAAAGAAGAGTATTAATATAATAATTTAGTTCAAATATAAACACAACAAAATCCAGAAAACATCTGTATGTCACAGGAGCAGATCAGAAGCATTAGAAACTCTGGACTTGGTCATTAGAATTAATCTGGGATTACATGAGCAGCTGAGCACTTGTTGACGGTTTCAGGTAAAATTGAAAAGCTACCAGGCACAGGCTTAAGTGCTAAAATAGGGCATTTTCTCTTAATCCAAGTGTTGTGCTCTGTAGAAGTCAATTTTAGTATCTGCCATTCACCACACCTTGTTTCTTGCCCTCCTATGATAGGGATCCATAAGACATGGGGGAAGAAGAGTGTAGGATTCTAACAATTTTCCTTCATTAAATTTCTTGTATCCAGGAACATGGCTTGGTCCAGTCTCAGCTTGGTCATGAAGCTTTGCTTCAGTTAGTTCTTGTTGCCTGATCTAGTAGTTGCTCTACCTCCTCTTCACATGAGGATATATCAGGAGTGAGTAAGCAGTTCTTTTCTTTAACTACCCTTCTAAAAGGATTGAGCATCCATAGCCAAACAGACCCCACTCTTCTACCAATTTTCAAGCACTTAATGCTAGACGTTGGCGCACTTTTAATCTTTTCATATGAAAGCTGAATCATTATCATTATCAGATTTCATTACTACTTCCACATCTCTTTATTTTGATATAAATATATAAAATAAAGGGAAATGGTAGTGAAATCTGTGATAATGAATGAATGAATGAATCAGCTGCCATAACATCTGACAGAAGCAGAATGGTGGGATCAACCAAGCCAAAGAAATATAGGTCAGCTTTTCGTAAGAAAACAAAAACAAAAAACAAATTAAGATCTTAATAGCTACTACTATTGGTCATGCTGAAATTCAGATGGGTAAAATAAAAGTGTTCTAACCATTTTAATCATCATCCTATAACTGGTAAGAATTTTTGTTCTCAGTAGTTATACAATGGAAGGACAGGATTCTTTATTATAAAAAAATTGGGAAAAGAAAATCAATACATATCCAATCTTGATTGTAAGGGTGCAGAGGGAATTGGATAAGCAGGGGAGAGTCACAAAGTGGTAAAATCTAAAATCAACAAAATCTCCTTGAAGGTTATCTGGTTTTATAGGGTGTCATATAACTCCATCTTTGTTGTCCAAATGAAAAATGTATCGGCCTTTTTTTAAGCAGTG
Organism: Python bivittatus; assembly: GCF_059951505.1. Taxonomy (NCBI): domain Eukaryota; kingdom Metazoa; phylum Chordata; class Lepidosauria; order Squamata; family Pythonidae; genus Python; species Python bivittatus. The sequence continues at coordinate 12,706,128 of NW_028277053.1, forward strand.
GACTTAAGTGGATTTTTTTTCCTTCTTGGGCAACAGAAGGAGCTGTTAAGCATAATAAGGTTTATCTTAACTCTCTTTGCTAGAAGTACAGTTATAGACAGGTAAATTTAGAGTTGCTGTGGCTTTCCAGTATGGTACAGTGGCTAAGCTCCTGGGTCATAACCAGAGGTTCAGGTTCAAGTCTACCCTCAGGGTGGCGTTTGGGTGACCACACTTTCTCAGCCCAGTCTACTTCATGGGGTTGTGGAGACAGAACCCCAGTAAGCCTGGTCAAGCTCCTGAAGAAACGGCTGGATACAAATATAACAAATGAATAACTATCAGTACATTCTAGGAGTGATGTAAATAGCTAATAAAGAAAGGCTTTCTATGGATTGATTCTGGAGTGGTATGTACTGAGATCAATCAGCAGCCCTACCCAGATTTGCTCTGAATATTTGGAATCGCAGAAAAATTGCATTTTGAGTTGTTAACACCAGCAGTGAAAGAGCTTTTATTTGAAAAATGCCTAGTACATTTTAATCTTTGATTCACATCCTGAGAACATTTGAACCCCATCAGCCGTGTTTGATTTTGAGTGAACCTGTGGCATTTCCATTAAAAACTATAGACTGTAGTTAGATCTAACTCCCTTATCAATAAGGGAACTTGACAAACACATGGCAAATCAGTGATCTCCAAATACTGAGATGTCTGCTTCATGCATATCACACTTCTTGAGATATCTGAAGAAACAAAAAAGTAGAAACTATTACCCTTCGCATATTACTACCTTATCCAAGTAACCATTTGATGGCAGCAAAGACTTAGAGTTTTATCTCCCTGCTGCCAACTAGTGGTCACCCCCGTACTTTGCCACCCAGGTGTGGTAGCGTACTTTACTGCATGGCAGGATGATGTGCAAGGAACTGATAGCTTTGGAATTCTTTTCTTCAGGATAGCTTGATTGTCCTATTAAACAAAGAAGATGATTTTATCGTGCTGCAATAAGGTAGCTCTCTGAATCCATCCAAGGAAGTAATGTCTTGAATAATAACTTGCATATAGTAGTCCATCTCTTCTGAACCTCTGCACACAGGGCTTCTGGACAGGGAAATGGGGAAGAATAGACAAATGGTTACGTTGTCGAAGGAAGTTTATCTATGTCCTCAGCCTAGAAGAGAGGAGATAAATTCTGAAGTCTCTTTACTTGAAATGTGTTACCCACACATATTTTTATTGGCTGGTCTCCAAATCTGGTTGGCAGGCCATAGAAATCCTTTCTCAGTTTCTTAGCACTTCCTGATGGCAATTGATCTTCTATATAACCTACTTGAATTTCCTCACTTTCCGTTGTGCTCTCTCTGAGCTTTCATATGACAAGCTCCACTGAAATGCAGAAATTGCTTCCTGAGAAACAGAATGACAGAGTGGGGAGAAAAAAAAAAAGTCTAATCAGCTTACATGCAAGCAGTGATTGGCTACATCACATCTATCTAGGGAGGGAGGGAGAGAAAATTCTGCTTAAATAACAAGGGGATTCTGGCTAAAATGGGTTCCTGTGGTCCTGTGAAACTTTACTTCCAGCAACCCTCCAGGGACATTGAATGTTTCCAGATATTTAACCCTGTAAGAACATTTTATTCTAAGAAGGACAGTCAAAGCCACTGTACTAATCACTGGATTGTGGGAGAGAATTAAGAAATAGTACCATCTTCCTTTGATTTTCCCCTCTGGGTCTTTTCCCTACTGGCATAAGATGTTTGACAAAGAGCAAAGTTAGCCAGGGTCAAGTCTACTATCAGTTGTGGAAGTTCAGTAGGTGACTTTGGGCCAGCCTCTCACTCTTACTCCAACATAGTTCCCAATGTTGTTCTGTTTCTGGAGGAAGGATTGCTATGGATACCACCTTATCATTGTGGAGGAAAGGTGGGGTACCAACTAAATAAGTTTGTTTGTTTTAGACCGTTGGATTTAATCAAAGGCCACCATCTCTTTCTCATAGCTTTCTAATATTCCTAGGGTTCCTCCTGAGCCATTGAGATAGCCTAGGATATAAATCTAAAGAAACAATCACTATCTGTACCTAGGCACATTGGGCTAGAAATTAATGCAAAACATTAAAAAAAAACTCTTTGAGAGTTCATTTTGTAACACATTTTCTGGAAGTTAAATAAATAGATGTTGTGACAGTTAACAGCAACAAATAGTGAAGAAATGGCCTACCACAAGCAACAAATCAGATTAATGTACCAATTCCATTAAAACCCCTTCCCACAGAAAAACACTTTGTCATGGCTTGCAACAGGATCATTTTATCTGAAATGTAACTGAGGATCCCTATAGGCAGTAAGACTCAACGGAAAGATCAGTAAGAGGAAAAGTGCTAATTCATAACACTCAGAATGCTACAAATCACAGTATTACAAACACAGAAATCCACTGAGTTAACGTGGGATTCCACATAACCACTACAATCAGATAATATGTACTACGTTCAACAACTTATTTATTTGCTGGTGTATATAAGAATTACATCTGGGGTCATCAACCTGGAACCCTCTACTTATTTTTAAAGACCTGATCGAGAAATGTGGGTCAACCAAAAAAAATGTTACCTGTTTTATACAGTAAAATCAAGATGTGCAAGTCACATTTTGGACATTATGGTCCACTGAGTCTGTGGACCATTGATTCATGTAAACAGATGTCAGTGATATTTAGACCTGAGGATTAATACTGACAATACTTTTTCTAGGCAACAACATGGTGGAGAACTCTACTGTCTTCTTCCCCATTAACAACATTAATGACTCCCCATTAATCATCATCATTACTCCTCCTTCTCCTCATCACGTTATGATTTTTGGCATCCTGAATTTTTTGGAGTAAACCTGTTGTCCCTTGTCGGGAGTGATGTGTATGCCAGTAGTAACAACAAAACAAAGCAGAAGCAAAAACTTGAATATGAAAGGAAGTTGGCTATTTCAGCAAGACAACAGTTCAAAATACACCTCCAACTCAACCATGAAATACTTACAGGAGAAAAAAAATAAAAGCGTGGGAATGACTTTATCAGGGCTTCGTTTTGCTTTGTTTTTGTTTTGCTCTAGTTATAATTTCCATTATTACTGTAGATAAGCTATACCTGACGTAGGTGAGTTCATATCCTAGAAATGTTTTTGACTACAGATCCCACAATCCTTTGCTTGGAGGGTAGGAATTAGACTTTGTAAGCCTCTAGGGCATGCCACCCTGCCGAAACTCATGCTAAACAAATGTGTGTCCTATTAAAATGCTTTTAATGGAAGGCAGTAATTTGAAACACACTTCATACAGGCTCCTCTCACATTCACGTTCTGCATGAGATCTCTTTGCATAGAAAAGCCACCCCTTTGTCCAGGCTAATGTAGCTCTTGGCGTCGTGATGTTTCAAAAAGTAAATTTCCCCATCTTCCCCATTAGGAAGTGAATGGCTATAATCCACTTATGTGAGACAAAATAAACACCATCAGGTATGAGCACCATGAAAAGGAAACTAACAGTTCCTGGAAGTGAAAGAGTGAATCTATAATATTTCCAGATTGTGCCCCAATGAAGCCTCCTCTTCCTCTTCCTCTTCCTCTTCCTCTTCCTCTTCCTCCTTCTCCTCCTCCCCCTCGTTTCCCCATGTGCTGCTTTCAAAAAACCAGTTATTGCGTACTGTTAAACATCTACCATTTCTAATTGGTTAATTAGAAAACCAAGAAGTAGCTGTGGGCGTTGTGTTTTTTATACCTACTAACCTAGCCCTGAGAGAACATTAAGAAATGGATTTCCACATATGTATTGATCCTGTTTTTTTTTTTTTAACTGTTTCTGTCTTCTGTCTCTTGAGCACATAAAAAGACTCCAAAACTTTCTGATGGATTATGATGTTCAAATGAATGGTAACCCAAATGCAGAAATCATTTAGACCAGCCTTTCTGTTTTGAAAAGGTGTGGGCTTGCTGCTAAAATGGATGCTTTTATGCACCTATGACAGGAGTGTCCATCCATTAAGTGATTTCAGAAACAGCAATACAAATCCTCTCTGAAGGAATTCTTCTTTTTGGCCTGAAGGAAAAGCTGCTAGTTTTACTGCTTATGGGGATATAGCAGTTAGACACATATGCTAGAGCTTGGAATAAGAAAGAAAAAGAATCAGACCGACTTAAACATGACAAGGACTCACAGGATAAGTGATAGGAAAAAGGAAATTCTACAAAATCTTTGAAATGTGGGCATTGCCACAGCCAAAAACAACAAGGACAGGGCATCCTTATTTATTTACTAAATGTACGGTCATAGACCAAAGGAACACCAAGAAATTAGATAAAATAAATAAAACAAGTCATAATGTGTTAAGAAGAGAATATAGCAAGCAAAATGAAGGAAGTACAATGATAATAATCGTATTGGTAATAATAACAGTAAAAAGAAATGAAGGACCTACTGAGCTTCATAAGAGAATGTGGAAATTATGGAGCCAACTAATTAGAACCTGTGTCTTCTAATAATAAATGCTATAGCACAGAAAGTTCACAACGTTCCTATAAATTGCCGCAGGTAGTAGAGTAGGTTACATGGTAGTAAAATCACGATTATATTTGGAGCCAGCTGTTTATAGGTTTTCACCATAAAAGACAGAGAAGCCACAAACAAGGGTTGTTCATGCACAATCCTCATCCACATCTGAAATCTGAAAGAAAATCCTTTCTTTCTCAATGAAACTCCCCTGAGGAATTTTGAGGAATTTTGGGGGATGCACAGTTACCCATCACTAGAAGTAATCAGTTTTCAAAAATAATCCATATTCTTCCAGATGGCTTCATCCCATCTAAGCAACTTCCCAAAGGTTGGGAAAAGTTCTAAAAGATATCTTAAAACTTGAAGGACCTTTCTAGGGAATTCCACGCAAAACCAAAAATGTTCCAGTGAAATCTACAGGAGTTTTTCAATCAGTGGCTAGAGATGCAGGATGTACATCCTTGTGCACATTAGAATGTACCTGTATGATCTCTGATTCTCACAAAAGGTGGTATTCCAGCTAAAATATGAAATCTTGAAGCTAATGGACATTGGAGTAGCGCATGATGGACTTTCCCTTGAGTTGAGTTTGACTCCTGGGGACAACGTAGACATCTTCTTGTCATTTTCTAGGCACACTATGGAAATGGCATTCCATTCTGAAATGCCACTTATTTAGTACCTACATAGCACAAAGACACATAAAGTAGCTTCCAGGGTACTTTGAGTATCGAAGCTAGTCTTCTTTTTAATGCAAAACAAAAGCCATTTTCCAGAACAATTACACAGGAATTTTGTTATATACCTTTTGCAGCAAGGGGCATATAGTGTTAACTTTGTTCAGGCAGACATCTGATTTCTAGACGTCTCAAAAAGCCCTTGAGGAAGACATACGTTTTGCTTCATGCTTTTGACATAAAGATAGTAGCAAGTTAATTAATTACAAGTACATATTTGTTGTGGAAGAAAAGTTGTGTTGCTAAATTCAAAACCTAAGACCTTTATCATGTCAATCATAATGAGATGCACACAGAAATAATTTAAATTGCTGGGTTGGTTGACTATTAAAACCTTTTTTTTCCGATACAGTGGATTAAGCTGTTTACACTAATCCCAAAACTCTTCAACTATTTAGTCTAGATTTAGTTTGCTGAACTCAGAGAAACAGCTATGGACTAAGTTGCTTAGGCTCTTTGAAGGATTCTTTATCGCAGTTGGAAATGTCTGTGTAATGACCAAAGATCAGCTGTATTGTGGATACAGATAAAAGAACAGAGCTGGCCTTCTTCAGCAATGCAATCCCACGAGCAGAAGGTCTGCAACACAATGCAAGAATGAAAGACCTGAGCCTGACATTGTGATGTCATAATGCTTATTTCATTCATGCGGCACCATTGTGGTTAGGAACAAAGTGGAAAAGTGGATACGAATGGGTGACATTCTCCCCCCGACTTTCTTTTAAGAACTAGCATTAAAATAATTTTGGAAGGGGGGGGGCGCTATTCTTCCTAAAACAGCACTGTGTTTGAAATTGTTCAGATGCTTCAATGGGGGCAGCCTTGGGTTGCCAAGATTTTAACTGGTGCAACACCTTCAAATATATTGTATATTCTTGCTTGCTCTGTTACCCAATCTGAAGTTTGGGTACTTCTCTTCCAAACTGAACAATGAACAATGATTTGCAAATTGTAGAGGGGATTGCAACAATGGAATAACTTTCCTCTAGCTTTCTGGGATGCAGCTTGTCAGCTGCACAGTTTTTTAAAAGATTGGACCCTATTCTGTAGGAACGGTACCACTGACCATAGAGGTGAGACATGCGCCATGCAGATATATTCTGATATATAGAGGAAATTAGCAGGACATCCTGGGAATATAGACCAGACTAGGAAATGGGGAAAAAAACCATGCCTCAAAAAGGTAATGGCAAATTCCATCATTGACATGTCCCTGATGCCACTGGGAATTGAGCTTTCCAAGCAAATTGTATTACAGCTCCTGGAAACTTGTACTGATCTTTTGGAAAACTTTTGATGGTCTTGAAACTTCTTCAGATTGTTTTACCATTGGAGTAATCTCCACATTGCCATCTTTGTCTTCAGGACCATTAGAAAATATTTCTGATTCTTGTGAGGCACAGATGTTTTACATGGAGGACCACATTCATGGTGCAGTCTAAACAAATATTAATACAAGCCCTTGTTTATTATTAAAAAAAGTAATCTCTATGTATGCTACAAGACTAGTTTATTGAAGCAGTTTATTTAAACTGCACAAGAAGATGCTTTTTAAATTAAAAGAGAGAGAGAGAGAGAGAGAGAGAGAGAGAGAGAGAGAGAGAGATGCCATTGTTAAAAGAGTGTAATATAACTCAGTACAGTTTTTAGGCCATGCCGTTCTGCAATATGATATATGCATAAACCAAACTGGTACACCTGCAGGCTATAGGCCTTCTATTAATCATTTAATAGATTGTGTTCCCACAATTCATCCATCTAGGTACCAGCTGCAAGATGTGAAACCAAACAAAGAGAAGAAAGTCAAGAGATTTATTCCAGTAAACATATTGATATGCTACTTCCAAATCATGCACACTCACATTAAGCATCTTAGTTTTTATGTATATCAAATGTTTCCTATTCAACTGTTTAATGAGATTTACCTGTTTGTCTATTGTCCTTTCCTGATATCTTAAGTTCTGCAGCAGGGTCTCAACCTCTCTTCATGTTGGAGATTCAGTATTTCATGGTTCACACCTATCTTTCCAGGAAAGTAACAGTAAAAACGTATTCAGGTGTTTATTTAGGGATTTAAAAAAACAACAACTGTTGCATGGGTGGGAAGTGTAGAAGGTTTCTGTTTTCCAAGCCCCTGAACTTTCATGTCCTCAGAATTTTGTGTCACTACTGGGACCAGAAACATCCATGCAAATGCCATTTCCTCAGAATGTGGAAGATATATCAGGGCTGTGCAACTATCTGGATTTGAAAGAAGAAGCATTTGCAGTGTGTGTGTGTGTTTGTGTGTGTGTGTGCGCGAGTTACACCTGCAGCACCTGCTCAAACCAAATGTATTTTGAAGGAGTTGCTAACAGGTACATTGTGCATAGCAACATACACCGTGAATCTTATTTTCTCCTTCCAGTACAGATTGCTGCAGAATATGTATGTGTGGGTGGGTGTACATACACACAAACTTGAATACACACACATGTATTTGTATGTAGAAATGGGATTTTGTGCAACTTAACCCTCCCTTCATGCATTCACTTGAATTCTTTATCATCTCCATAGGTTCATATGGAAGATCCTTTGCACTGTAGGACCATCTTTGCTTCTTCTATGATACCAAGATATATCAGCTCTATAACCATTTTATCTGAAAGAAATATGGATTTTTTTCTTCAGCTAATTAACTTTGATGCTTCAAAGTGGGCTGTGGGAACCAGAGGTAGAGGTGAGGAACATCTTCTGCTTCACTAACATTGTGGACACTAGGAAAATAGTTTGATGCCCATGGACGGAAACCCTTTTCTATACCTTGTTTGGGTAAAATGCCCTGCTGGAAAGATAAGGAAAGGGGATTCAGGAATCAATATTTCTAGTCTCCAATGGAAGTGACTTTTGTGATTAGCCCACCACTGTTTTTCCCAGTTACTGTATGTTGGGAGAGGTGTTACTTTTTGCTCTATTTCATTATTTCCTAGTTTCCCAGCATTAACTGTTGTGATGTTTCATGAACAATTTCAATTAATTGATTGGCTTAGCAATAGGACATGAAAATATTTAATTTGGATTTTTTATTTAAAGGGAATGCAATCAAAACTCCAAATTAATTCAAATGCCTCCAAAATAATACGGATGCCTTTTCAGAATAAATTCAGAAATGAAAATCAAATTTCCAAAGTCTGATTATTACAATTAGCATTCAAATATTGAATCAATTTTAAAATTGTTTTGAACCATCAAATTAAATGAAGGTAGGACAAGAACTAAGATTGAAGTGGATCCAAACACAAAATAAGGAGGAATTTCCTGACCATGAAAGCTATTAAGTAGTGGAACAGTCTGCTTCCTGGAATCATAGATACTCAATCATTGGAGATTTTCAAGCAAAGATTGAACAGGCATTCATTTGGGATGGCATGAGAATTGCTCAGGTTTGGACTAGAAGACTCTAAATAGGGCCTAACCCTATGAATTTATGATTCTATGGATTAATTTTCCAAATTTAATCACAATCAGTTTGAATTGTACCTAAATCCCACAATATAACAGCTGTTTTTCTATATTTGTCTTGTATTTCTCCTTTCCTTCAACTCTCAGCAATGTACTCTACTGCATTTAGGAAAAGGCACCATTATTTCTTATCACCACCCCTTATTTTAGAACACACACACACACACACACACACACACACACACACTGAAGTTTAACCAATCTATCTGGAATCTTCCAGCAACACAGGTAATCATCATATGAGGAGTCATAATTACTGCAAATTTCACCATTCTGACCTGGAACGTAAAATTATGACCTTTCTTTGTTGTTGAAATTTAGATCATAAATGACCACAGCTTGAACATTTCATTACTAACCTCTAATAACTTAATGAAATTTGACCAGGACCATCCTTCCATAACAATTGAGATTTCCTGTAAATTTCATTTCTCTGTGGTGAAAATATTCATAATAAAAAAGACCACTGTGGGCATTATACAGTAAACCAGAATTGAAATGAATATAACTGCACCTATGTTCTGCATATTCTAAGGAAAAAAAATTCTTAGAGTTGAACTTAGTTGCTAGTGATTACATGGACATCAGTATAGTTATATTGGCAGTTTGTCACTACTTTCTTCCAAAAAGTTTTATCAACTTCCCAGTCTAGCAAAGAGACCTCCAATTTCCTGGTGGATCCTATCCATGCACTAATAAAGTCCAACCTTGCTTAGTTTAGATCAATCAAGGTTTCTGACTTTGCTTCAGAAAAAGTTATAGACACCATAGACATGTTTGTTTTTGTATGCAAGATACAAAAATTGTACTGCAATTATTATTATTATTTTAAATGCCAGATAATAGGAAGGTAGAGTTCAATTTTTCCAAAAGCAGTTGCTTCTTATAAGGTACATAGAATACATTCAACACAAGCCATTAAATGTAGGGACTGAATTCCATTGTGAATGACCTGATTTATTTTCAGGAAAAAAAAAAATCTTATAAATTCAGGCTTTGCTGGGCCTTTGTACTTCACAAATGCTCAGAAGCATTTCTCACTTCAAAACATTTATTAATATGTTCAAAATGTATACATCACTGAACGAAGATGTATCTATAAAACCATATTTTAAAAACATATACAGTCTCTGTCTGTACACCTGTATGTGTGTGTGTCAGTATACATTGCAGATCAACATTGCATATTGAGGCCTGAAAATCACAGATGAATAATGAAATAGAAATGGAATGACTTTCTGGTGAATTCATATGAAAGTGGCAGAGACAGAAATAGAATCAGTTGTGAATTCTTTTAGAACATGACATAGCTTCTCCTAAATATGATGTATAAATGAGTCTTCACACCATATGAACTTCCCTTATTACTTGCCACAAGTAATTCATTCTGAAACTTCACCAAGCAGTTTCTGGTTGTGAAGGAGGGTGAATCAGGACCTAATTATTAGCTGAAAAAAACTGCCCTTGTTTTGTCTTCTTTGATAAATAATAACACCGAGAAGCTAAGAAAAAAACCATACACCGAAGATATGGTATGTGTTACAGTAGTTAAGCTGTTGGGCCAGGACTGGGAAGATGCAGGTTGAAATCTATCTTCAACCATGGAAACTCACCTGGTGACTTCGGGGAAGCCATTTTCTCTAAGCCCAAGTTACCATACAGGATTTTTGTTGTGGAGATAATGTGATAATGTAATCCACATATAACCACCTTGAGCTTCTAGAAAACAGTAACACCAGTAAACAAGCTACATATACAAAATAACACAAGGAGATGCATGGGAACACAGATACCATACTGCAAACATTAGTAGAATGATGGTAGTTCCATCAAACGAGCACACATTACTATCTGTTTGTTTTCTTTCTTTCCTTCTCCCTCTCTCTGGGGCTCAGTAGAAATATTCTTTCCACAAATTAATTTTGTCTGGATTGTTGATGTGTGGTTATTTATTTATTTTTCTTTAAAGCAAGCAAGCAAGCAAAATGGATTTAGGGCACGCTGTTGTTAGTTCAGTGAACCACAAGGCTCACTTAAATATTGCCAAAAGCAGCTTTGCAAAAGCTACATGCCAGTTTCTTGGCTGATTTTTTTTGCTTTACATCTTTTCCATGCATTTCTTCAACAGAATACATAGAGCTCAAATAATTATCCACGTTGCCATGACCAAAGGGGCTTAGATTGGAACCCAACAATTTTGAAGGGATCCAAAAAGTCCATCTTACCACCTTGGCATACCGTGGTGTGGAAAAAAGCATATGAGTGTCCTGCCCTAAATGGAAACAGCTATTGCCAGTTCACTCATCTTAAGCAGGAGTAAGACTCTTGCAACAATTTGAATAGGGGTCCTATAATAGATGAACCCTGTATTCCAATTCTTCTGAATGCAATCCAAACTAGGAGGGTCCTAATGAGATACTTGTCCCCCACTATTAGTCCATCTTGCCTCTCAAAAACTAAAGTTACTGTAGAGCTAATCTTGAGCCTTGGTAAGGTCACAGGTAGTTTGGCAAAAAAATGGAAATGCTTTGCTATTTCCTTATTCAGGATGGTGTTTCAGCTTCAGCATGGTGTACCCAACAGCCTGGTAAAGTAAACCAGTGCTATCTGGTTGTTGTGGCCTCCGCCCTACTTCAAGGGACCATAGGAATGATGGATCCCCATTAGCCAAGACTCCCATCAGCAAGCAACTCAAGTGTGCAAATTACATTCTTTTCAGATATTATTCATGATTAAGGCTGCTTTATACAGAGGTTTATGGACAGGATTCCTGAAGTTCATAAGAGAGGACTACTCTTAGATCATGACAGTTCTAACGACTGCTATGTCTTCCTCTCTGCCTACCAGACTTTTTTCTCAGTATGATACCTGTAGATAGTCACTTCCCTTAGTCTGTGATTTTCTTTTCATTTTGGCAAAAGTTTGCAGATACTGCCTACCTTGGACCTAACAGCCCTTACAGTCATTGTGAAAAAAATACAGTGCAATGCAATAAAAGGAAGGAAAAGGAAGGAAAATCCCTCCCATCCTACATGGCATTGAAATAACAAATTTTCATTATGAAAAGCACTATGAAAATTTGTCACTGACTGCCAGAGAGAGAACCATTTCATTAGGGATGTATAAAGAAACACTGATAATTAAGAAAAAGAGAGGGGGGGTGTTTGTCTGCAACATCTGCCAGCAATAAGAAATAGCTAGTTGAATACACAGTTCACTAGGGCTTACAACATTCAACTAGGGTGTGGTTAAATATTGTCCATACTTTCATTATAAAGAAAATACAGTGCCACAAAGCATATTCTCAAAATAGGAAAGATACATCTTGTCCAAAGTTTGCATCTCTCAATTTTGCATGTCTTAGAGGACTTAAATATAAGCTGAAGTCCTGACCACTAGCTCAACATTTTCCACTAATAATGTGTAACATCTTCATAACATCCCACCGTGACTGGAGTGATATAAAGCTTGTCTTCATTACTGTTATTTTAGTGCAACAATGTTTGGATAACTCTAGAAGACACTCAAAAGCTGATAGTGGGGAAACAGCCTATGATAAGTTCCTATTAAGACTGAATAACGTTTCCTACTACCAGTCTGCAACCCGCGATAGGAATTCTGAGGAGCACCTTCCCAGAGCTAGAGGTGTCCACTGGAAGGGAGAATAAGTAAAGTTATCCACCTGATGATGTCACTGCATAAATGATGCAGCATACTGTATGTCGTTCATTCATCCTGGAGAAAGCCTACTTAGGTAGTCACTAAGGGTTGATCCTGACTTGATAAGACATAATTAAAACAAAAAGCAAAAAGCATCACTAACGCCATAATATGACTGACACAAACTACAACCTCTTGAACAATTTGGGCAAAAATGCCATCATTATTTCTACCAGATACCTCTGCATTCGAGATTTCAGAATAGGTTCCAATTCTAATTTCTAACCAAGCAGCTTAGCTCTGAGATAGGCTCTGCCTGTCTGCCTTGATCCATCTTCCAGCCTCTGATCAGAGATTCAGATGAAATATTTAAGATGCATTTCATTGATTGATTTACAGAATTTATATAGCTAGCCATCTCACAATATAGTAACTGTAGAAAGCAAGCAAACAAACAGACAAAAAAAAACCCACTTTAATAATAGCCAAACCCCATCTTTTCAGTATTAATGAAAAGAGGCTAGGTACCTGTGGTCACTGCTTGTTATGTTTCATCATTTTCACAAAGTTCAGTTTTATTTTATTTCTTTTTAAATTAATATGCAGTAATTTGTGCCTGCCTATGTCGGTCCCATATGTTGGAACTCATGTTTGGGTTAATTGGTTAATTGAGTATGATCATGGTGAATAAATAATAGGTAGGCAGACGCTTGTGATCCTCTCAGCATGGGCAGCGTTTATGATATCAGATAAATGTGCTATAGGGATTAGGAGAATTAAACTCACTCTGCAATTTTCAGTGAGTCACCCTAGTTTCCATTATTACATAGGATTGGAGTAGTTATTCTTTGGATTATAATATTATGAAGCAACTTTTCTGGGTTCAAAAAATGTATATATATATATACTGTGGGCAGGAGAACAGCTATACAAGCCATGTATTTTAAGAATAATCACTTACTAAATCTGTCATACAGGGAAATTGCAGGGAAAAATAAATGTGAACGTTCATGCTGCGAAAGAAAGAAAGAAAGAAAGAAAGAAAGAGGGAGGGAGGGAGGGAGGGAGGAAGGAAGGAAGGAAGGAAGGAAGGAAGGAAGGAAGGAAGGAAGGAAGGAAGGAAGGAAGGAAGGAAGGAAGGAAGGAAATTCACAGACTGGGATGTGTAATGGAATAGAATGGATTTATGACCAAATACATACAAAAATGATATAGATCAGAAATAGACTGATTCCTTCCATTGCTTGTGGCAAATGTTTAATTGAATACTGTCTAAGGTAGTGCGACCAGAACTTTCTGACTTAGCTGATTCAGTAGCTGCTGAATTCCCAGATAACACAAGCAACTTAAATACTGAACAGCTCAGAAAATACGGAGAAATCTATCACTATCAATGCAGTTTGCAGATGGCCTGTCCAAGTTCTGAAAAGTTACAGCTTTTCAAGAAGGGTGCTGATTGACCGATTAGTTGCATTGCTTACAGTTATGTGTGTCGTGCTGTTTGACAAAGACAAGCCCAAGCTTTCCCTTTCTGAAATGAACTTTCTAATGAGCCTCTAGACCTGCTGACTTGGGTAGATATCAGATAACACTTAACAAAGATTAGATAGATGCCAGAAGGAATTTTGCAGGGAGACGGATGTCAGATGCTATTAAAGGCTTGCTTTCCTCCCAACCAGTTTTGCTGCTAAGATGTGCACACAGTATTTTGGACTTCTGGTATACTGACAGGCGATGAATATATGATTTACGCAAGATATAATCTGTTATAGAAGGCAAGACTCCTGCAAAGATTCAGGTGATGCCTGGCTCTATAAATTACCCCAGTAACACAGAAGAGTAAATGGTTCAACCATATGAAATTAATATTTTATTTTATTTAGTTTTATTATATGGACCTTCTTTCATGCAAATCCATTAAGAGGAAAATTTAGGACCAATTCATCCCATATAAATGCAAATGAGTCATCAACATCACTGAAGAGGAGTATCTTAGGACTGAAAAAGGCTAAGAAAATCCTTGCCTTTGCAGATAGTGGTTTGACATGATTTGTTGTTCAAGGCTCATTGTATCTCAGACCCTTCAGGGTGGGAATTGGTCCCTGCCTTCTACTTTCATTGCCTGTCATAACTCAAATGAGCCATTGGCAGGGATCCCAATTGCTGGCCCCCCAAAAACTCAATTTTCACAGAGACCCTAGGTCATCTTCATCTTGGCCTCCTCCAGTTCTGTTGAAACTGCAAAAAGGGAACTGCAGGTTGGGCAAAGCTGCCTTAGATAGATGCGCAGCACCCAAACACTTGGGAATAAGGGCATTTTTGTTTGTCATTAAATCACAAGTATTGTTAACCCATTGTATATGCTTCATGACAGTTGTGGAACTGCAAGCTATCATAAATCACTTGGATCTTTTCCCCTTGCATCTAGTAACAGAAAATATTACCCGGGAAAAAGTGAGGCTGGATACCAGAAGCTCAAAGTTCCACAGCAAGAGTCCTAAATAGGTCTGTATAAAATATTAAGGGTTTGCCAGGCAGGCCTAGAAATATCCAAGGTTAATATTTTGTTTATTTAGGATATGGAAAAATAGTGATCTGTCCCTAAATAAAACTATAGGGAGGGAGGGAGGGAGGGAGGGAGGAAGGAAGGAAGGAAGGAAGGAAGGAAGGGAGGGAGGGAGGGAGGGAGGAAGGAAGGAAGGAAGGAAGGAAGGAAGGAAGGAAGGAAGGAAGGAAGGAAGGAAGGAAGGAAGGAGTTTCTATTGTTGTTCCCTCCCAATATTTTCTCCCCTCTACTAAAAAAAAAAAAAAAAAACCCTCAAAGCATTGATGAATTCATTTTGATTCAAACAGGCATATTGTGAAGTCCTTTGAATCACTCACCATCATCTCTTCTTAAGGACTTCAACCACATATCCTGAAATATTTTATTCCCTGCTGTCTTTATTTTGTTCCGAAAAGATAAATATGTCACCTCTTTTCTCCCTTAATTCTTCATTCAGCTATAGTGGCATGCATATCTAATGAATGAATTAATTGGATGTCAACTATCACCTTTCACTCCATTTCCCAGGTGAATATTCAATCACCCATTTTTACCTGTCCCCTTGGGAATAGAAGGACAGGTGTTCAGCTATCTGGCCTACAGATATTTCAATCTGGACTGTGCATGTTTGCAGCATGTGTTAATAACACTGGAATAGTGGAGCTAGATTTACAGAGGGTGCTAACAAGAAAAACAACATCTTGCTTTAAACTGGCTTCAGAAATGACTTGTAAAGGGAACACTCCTGTCTAACACTATTTTGATCATACCTGTATAGGACAAGCAGAAAGAGAAGGAACCATGACACAGCTCTTTCTTAAGGTAATGTTATCTGCTCTGTTGGCCAGAACCCCCCAGTTCCTCCACATATATGATTCCCCCATAATGACAGTCCTTAAAGACATAGTTGCCTTGGTCTGGGTCAGGGAGAAACCGTTTCTAAACAGGTTTATGAAATCATCTTAGTAAAGGAAATGAAAAGAGATTATTTTCTGGTCCAGTTCAGCTGTACATCCTGTTATATCCTGAGCTGTGGGAGCTTGATCTCCTCTAGCCCTTGCAATTGAATGAAAAATGGTAGATTTCATTATATCAACCGAGCCTGGTAAAGCTGTGGAAAAGTTGGAAGAACAGTTGTTTTGAACCCTGGAAAATTTACAGTAATGACACTTAAAGGGAATTAAGCTTGTGGGTGTGATTTGAAATAAGGTTATGTTTACAACCGCTGCTGTAAAATGCACTGCACACTTTCTATCTTAGAAAAGCCATCGGTTAAAGATAAGCATTAGTTTCATACCACTTTATTTTAATTTATTTTGTTCTAATTGTCAGCATCTCCTCAGGTCCTGCTGTGTTGCCTCATTGTGGCTGGAGGAGGGTGTTCCTGGGAGGGATGAGTGAAGAATGGCAGGAGTGTATGTGCCAGAGCTGATGAGGTCCCAGCAGGGTCACCCAAGGCAGGAAGGTCACCCCACCTGCCAGCCGAAGCAAGCAGGCACCTACATTGGCAACAGCGATACCGGAAGAGGCTGAAAGGCATCTTTTCATGCTGCATGGGAGAAGGCAAAAGCACTCCAGATTTTATCAAGAAAGCCTCAGGGACTGACAATAGAAAATGATTGACAATAGACAATCTATCTACGTGGTTGCTAAGAGTCGACCCTGACTTGATGGCACATAATCATAATCAATTGTCAACGTAATACACAATGATAAATTAATGATGAGGCATTGCTGAGGCATTGCTAAGCAGAAGGCGTTACTAAGCCTCACTTCATGATGCAAAGCTGCCCAAAAATATTACCAAGGACCAGTGGCTAGCCATCCATATTATTAAACTGTGATGGGAGAACTTCAAAATCTGCTGGAGTATTAAAGTATCAAAGGTCCTGTTATTTATCCAGGACAACAGTGACAACTAGGAAACCATCCCCAAAGAGGAGGGATAAGTAGAAAAGAAGCAAATAACAAAGAACTCTAAGTGTTGGTCGTTTGTATTCCAAGCATGCTTTTGTCTTACAAGATTTCCAGCTTGCCTCTTATCTCTGTGCAGAACCTATCACATCTGCTTTATCTACATCCTGATAGCAAACAGTTCGGAAGACACAGAAGCATTGCATCCACCCTAGCCTTGAGTCTGACAGTCATACAATGAAACTGGCACCCCTATTTTGTTAAAGCCAAACCCGATTAATGTAGTTTGAATGCACTCAAGTAGAATACAGTTTTGCCTAAAAAGCCAACAGTTCAGGGGAACTCAGGTTGACCTGCTGAGGAGAAACATCAGGCAGGCAGGCAGGCAGGCAGGCAGGCAGGCAGGCAGGCAGGCGGGCGGGCGGGCGGGCAGGAAGGAAGGAAGGAAGGAAGGAAGGAAGGAAGGAAGGAAGGAAGGAAGGAAGGAAGGAAGGAAGTCCTTGGTATAATCTTAAACTGAGGTTCAATACATCTCTGTCAACACTGCAACTTTATAACAACCCAGCACAATTTAGCCCAATTTAGCACAAGGAAGGGGAAGGGGAAGGGGAAGGGGAAGGGGAAGGGGAAGGGGAAGGGGAAGGGGAAGGGGAAGGGGAAGGGGAAGGGGAAGGGGAAGGAGAAGGGGAAGGAGAAGGAGAAGGAGAAGGAGAAGGAGAAGGAGAAGGAGAAGGAGAAGGAGAAGGAGAAGGATAAGCTGATAAAAGTAACTTCAGGTATGTACAGTGTCAATTCTTAGTCTGCTCTACTTTATAGGGCTGACAACTACTTCCATTTCCCCTTGCATCCCCTTCAAAATAGTCTGAAGTTTAAGAATGGGAATGGGAACTCTTTGACTCCTGAAGGCTGATTGCTCCCGTTTCTTTTTCTTTTCTTTTTTAAATAACTTTGGGTAATGAAGGACTGGAAATAGAATTCTGGAGTCTCATATATGTCCCATGGCCCAGGTTGTTCAACCCGGAAGCTTTGTGATGTCTTTAAAATACTTTCCCTGTGGGTTTTTGAACTAGTGTCCCTTGGAGTTTGTGAGTTCATTCGTGATTTTATTTTCAATCTGTAATGATGACCAAGAAAGAAAGGAGGCCAGTCTCTTGTAAGTTCCCTCTTTCTATGCCTTGCATTTTAGCTGAGCACAGTACAGAATCTTCTTTGCTGTGTCTTTTGCCACTTCCTAATTCTGTGTGGGTTGAGCGTCCCTGTTGTGTATGGCCGATTCGACTTGCTTGGCAGGCACTGAATTTTGCTGCTTCTGCACTGTCAGGTATTAGTTAGCATGTCTGTCCTGTGCAGGATGGCCTTAGGGATGCCATTCCTCTGCAAATTGCTTTTCCAGCAACTTACCAAAAATTGGCTTGGTAGGTTTTAAGGAGGGCCATTAAAATAGCAGGAAAGAATAACTTTTTCTACGTTCCCCCAACCCAGCACAACAACATGGGGTGGGATCTTGCAAGGTTAAGAGCCTATGTTTTACGCCATGTACTCAAACCATTTTGTCCTAAACATATTTCAGTGTCGAAGTGGGCTGCTTCAAGCATTCATACATTCATGCAAAACATGCTGTTTTGTTCTGAAATTGAGCCGTCCTAAACAGTAGCATCTGAAGCATCCTGGTGATGGGAAGCTGACTTGGACTGGGCCAGTTTGGAAGAGTTTTATTTTAATGTCAGACCCAAACTCCCAAACCATTTCAAGTTTGATCCAGTAGGATGAAGCCAACTGGGAACGTTCCAACTGGCTTGCTTTGTTTTGAATTCATAACAAAACATACTTACCATTTTGTGGACACTTCTCTGACATATCAACAACCTAGCCTTGTTGCTGTTGTTGGAAGATTTCCCATCTATAGCAGATGCTTCAGAGTGATGGAGTAGCCATCACTGATAACTTTTGCTTGCTTTCTGTGCCTTCTGCAGAAAAAGTCAAGAGCTGGACTTGTTGAATACTTATTCACCCTCAGTAACACGAGGAACCTGCGTGCAATTGGTTTGCTTTATCAGATGCCAGCAATGTCTCACTTGGCCACCTACTACTGCTGTCTCAAATTCATATAAACTTGGGTTCCAATTTTCACTCTTAAACCTAAACTCTTATTAAAGCTGCACTCCCATCTTCTAACAATGACAAGTGATGTAGCTGATCAGCTCCACAACATAGGGAATGACAAATTAATCGCTGTAGACTTAACCCCATTCCATCAACTCAGGCCTCTTCATTTCAAACACATCTCTACTGGCAAATGAAAAGAGTGCATTTCTGCAATCTGGTGCTTCAAAGCTATGGGCCAAAGGTTCTTTGAGGAGCCAGTTTTGAGCATGTATGAAAACAGAGACATTTCCAAAGATATGGATTAAAAAAAAACCCTGCAACCTAAAATATGAGCCATAATAATTGGAAGAGTTTGATGGATGCCATTGCAACTTGTTCAGGCCAACTAATAAATACCTGATCATCAGCAATAAAAGCCACAACTAGCTAGGGTGCATCCTCATAAAACCTTTAATCAAAATGCTATGGGTAGTCACAAGAGAAAAGCCATAGCACCTCATGGAGATTTTCAAATACAAACTCCAAATATCACATCCAGGCTGAAATTCTGCCCCAGTTATTTGAAGAACCGGAAGGACAAATTTGTCTTCTCTGATGTTGGCAAAGCTAAACGGTATGTCTATATTTATGGACCTTTGATAGATTTTCCATAGCATTCCAAATAATTAAATAAATAAAACATATTGAAAACCAAATTTAAATATATATTTCCTTTAGGACAGAATTTAGTGGTGAAAAAGCAGGGTAGGTATTTTAGAGAAAACAACTACATATTCTCACCAAGTGTGGCTTTTTACCATTTTCCACTCAAATACAAATTTTAAGTGCTTTCTAATATATATATTTCATCTGATCAGTGAGTCATAACATTTGGAAGTATAAAATCCTAACATGAAAACTACACGTAAAACAATGTAATGTTTTATTTTTCAAGTGCTTTGCCTGAGGAAGGTTTCCCTTCCTTCAACTTGCTTCCTATTTCACTTCAGATGAAAGTTTCATGAAGCTCTAATGTTTCTGTGCAGCAGACGGGGGTAAGAAGCAGTTCCATAACATCAGCTCTGCTCTAATTGCTATTCCACAAGAATCTTTCAGCGATTACACCAGGATTTCATCAGGAGCACAGAGGAAGATTTGAAGAAAGGGAGGGTAATTCCATAAATCCTATTATCAGGTTCTTCTTCTCCTCAGATTATACTGAAGTTTAGGAATTGTTGGCTAAGCTTGCTTTTTTCCTCTTTCCTGCTGTTCCCATTATTTCTTTCTGTATCATGTCCTTTGCATTATAGGCCTGCAGGCAGGGACTGTCTTCCTCTCATGGGTATAAATGGCGCTGGGGACTTTGGGATGAAGAGTGGATAACATCCTTCTCATGTCTGTTGATTTATTGACTTTTTTGGTGGAGAAGTATTGCATATCTGTATTAGATTTTTTTTTTTTTTGCTTAGATAGGGAGCAGATAGCAGCATTTAAAGAATCCTGGTTGGTCTTGGAAACTAAGCAAGATCTGCTCTTGCAAGTCTTTGGATTGTGGACCGCCTGGCCATTGGGAGACTGTTGACTAGACTGAGCAAGGGAAGAGAAGCCAACTGAGAAGAAGGCAATGGCAAACATGGTGAAGAAAACCACATGGTTGCAGTGACCACAAACTGAGCATTGCTTGAGGGTATCTTGACCTTTTATCTTTTGTTCACATTAGCAGTGTTTCTCAAACTTGGCCACTCTAAGATGGGTGGACTTCAACTCCCAGAATTCCCCAGCCAGCCATGCTGGCTGGGGAATTCTGGAAGTTGAAGTCCACCCATCTTAGAGAGGCCCAGGTTGAGAAACACTGACATTAGCATTTTAAAACATAGTTTATAGCTGATATCAAACTATTTTCCTCCTACAATAAACAATCCTGCAGCAACTAATTTGCATTTCAGTTCTGCATATAATACAAAGAAAAAAAGAGTAATTGGAACAAAATTAAAACAAAAACAAAAACAAAACAAGAGCAGCAACAGCAACATCAGAATTGAGCAATGGAAATAATGACTTTGTGGAAATGCCAACGCAATTATTGTGAGTACGCTGTAAAAACAGGACTAATTTACACCTCCTAAGTAAACAAGTAGAAAACTAATATTTCCCAAAGTACCAAAAGAAGAAGAAGTTTGCTTGCAGACATTTCATTACCCAAGCAGGTACCATCGTCAGTGCTAGTGAGTGTGAGGCTTGCTCCCTGGTTATATACAGTAGCAATGTTTTTCTTTTAGTATACAGTAATGATTTTAAATGAGAAATGTATGATGGCTCAGATTGGCTGCCCATCCAGTGTGTTTTAAGATCAGTCAGTACAGGCAGTCCTCCTTTAGTGACTGCCTCATTTAGTGACTGTTCACAGTTATGACAGTGATGAAAAAGTAACTTTATGACCGATCCTCATATTAACAACCATTGCAGGTCTATGAAGCAAAGAAAAGCTGAAGGAAGATCATAAACATAGTAGAAGTTTCACTTAGTAACTGCTTTGCTTAACAATCAAGTTGCCGGTCCGATATGTGGTTGCTAAACGACGACTACCTGTAAGACCTTTTTTTTTAAAAAAAAAGCAAGCATTATATTTTGACCAAATTCAGTTTTGGCCAACCTGACTTTCAAAATAGTAACATATTTTTGAGAGCCATGTGTCTGTGGAAAGCTCTAACAATACCGAAAGATCTAGAAATGCAAATGTAGTTTGTAGAACATTTGCTTAAGGTAAAAAAGAGTCATGCTTTACAGAGGCTGAAAAGCAAAAGATCTGACTGATTAACTGCCCTCTTTACTGTTATTTACAATGTCATCCTTGATAAAGAGCTCTGTGTTCTAAGAGTGAAGTCCTAATGAGCTGAGTAGTGTAAACATCAGATAATGCTGGAAAAGATTAGAACTTTTAGAAGCCAGCTTCTATACATGACTCTTACCATGGACAACTAATTTATATCAGGGCAAGACTACATATAATTAGAGGCACGTTGCTCAGATTTCTGCATGTTTCCATGAATGCCCAGAATTCTTTCTGGGGATATTCAGAATTAATTTAGAGAAATACTTCTCTTCCTGTCACACTGGGTCTGGTAGCACCTTTTTCAACTAATGGATTTGCAATAGAGTGTCCTGGGTGATTGAAATGTTTCTGTTCTGATGAAGCGAGCTGCAGCTTATGAAAACTCATCCCTTTTAATAAAATCTGTTGGTTGGAAAAGGTGCTACCAGAATCCTCCTGATTTTTTTGCTACCATAGAGTAACATGGCTTTCCTCCCACAATGTTGATTCCTGTTGGGAGGCTACCTTTTCCATGAGTTCTTTCTTAACTTTCTTAATGCTCTCATGTTCTTTTCTTTATCTGGTGTTACCACTATTGAATCAGGAGAAACTATCTACAGTATCTGTCTGTCTGTCTGTCTGTCTATTATGAAAAGTTCATAATAACATCAGTAACATAGAGACATGGTTATTTTCCCCCTGATTCTTACTCTTCAAATTTTCAGGAATTCTCAAAAAACAAATAAATAAATAAACACAAACCAACCATCAAACCACCACCTTCATACAGACCCAAAGTTATTATGTAAGCTTTTTTTTTTTTGGCTATCCGGGCTATGCAGTGATGATGTATATCTTGACTCTTTTAGAGAGCTCATATCTCTCCTTTAACCTGACACTTCTGAGGATCAGTAGATTAGCCAACTTAAATTACGTTGGCCCACTTTGCTATGGTGACTGAAACTACCTCATAAAATCAAGTCCTATTTGTAACTGCTGCAACTTGCTAAATCAGGGAGCTGCAGAGCTCTCTGCAGGCATTCAGCTAGCAAACGAGATTGTTAAAATTGAGGTAGGCTAAGATGTCTCTCCCTATATGCCTAGTTTCTCTGCTGATCTTATACTGAGAACTGAAGTCTAGAAGACATTTGAAATATTCTCAGTAGAAGTCTTTTCATGCACTTTTGAAGCATCCGCTAAAAGTTAGTACCCTCGCCCCCCTCCCCCTGAATTGTAAGTATATTGAATGAAATGTGCTTAGAAGCTCCCTCCCCAACATCATCTCTTCCCATCTGCAGTTATCAAAATGTCTGTTTAGTTTTCATTACCTACTGTAGATGTTCAGGTTTGAATTTTTAAAATTCCTTTTCTTTTTTTCTCTCTTTTAAAAATATTTATTTTATTTTATTTTTTAAAAATTCTTTTCTTTCGACTCAGAAGCAAAATCATCCTAGGAAAGAAAAGGCAATAAACTGAGAAACGATCAACTTCCTATATCCTCCCTTTTAAGTGTAACATTCTGAAAAGTAGCTTCAGTTTCCGATTCTGGAGGAGGAGGAGAAGAGCTAAGTATAAAGATAATAATTGGGAAGGGTATTGCATGCAAGAAGTCACTAGGAGTAAAGCTGAACTTAAAGGAAGGGGAGGAAATCCCTGCCCATTTCATTTTCTTAAACCCTTGTAATCTGTTCAGTGCCTTGATTGAAAACTGCAAAGCACTGACGTAAGAATTAAATACATTGGTCCACAAACTATCCAGGTGAGAACAAACTGGTTGACTTGATTAGATAAATTAGGTTTATTACTGAAAGAACTGCAAAATGTAACTTGGCAGTAAAAGGAACAGTTATCATGTTGTTATGTAACTTCCAAAACCTTTCAAAACCTGCTGGAAAAGAAATGGGTATTTTTTAAAATGCCTCAGAAGAGAAAATCTAGGGAGAAATGAATGAGTCAGTTCAAAGATCTTGCTCTATCTTGCTTATAGATAGCTAGATTTTAGCATCCCATGTTGTCTATCTAGTATAATAAGGATGGATCAGTTTGTTTGTTTTTTAAGCCAAATAATACTGCATAATCTATGTAGCCAAAAGCATGGAGTGAACTGAAACTGATGGACAGTATAATAGTTAAGATGCCAGTAAACTCTTAGTACTACACTGCGTACCCCTTGATTACCCCTTGATTCAGGGAGTACAGTGGGGTGGGACTGATTGTTTTAAATACGTTAGTACAGTTGTCCCCTCTCATTAGGCTGTAGATCTTTCCAGTGCATGCTCTCAATATCTGAGCAATTGCCTATTCCAGGTAGAATGCCTGATTGATGTTTCTCACCCTAAGATCTCAAAGTGAAAGGGGTCTGGAAGCACATTTCTTCACTTGCAACCTCTTCTCTCTGCAGCTGCTTCCCCTTCAACATTAGAATAGCCCTTTCCTTATTTTCTTTCAAAAACTGTTTACAAGAGTGCTTTTTGGAGGGAGGAGAATGAGAGGACCTAGTAATTAGGGGATCTGTGGGGAGAATGCTCAGGGATGCTGTTGCATTTATTTGTATTGATTTACTATGGATTTATGGTTTTGCTTTTATGTTGTGTACTTATATAGTTGTTTGATGACGCGGCATGCAAATCAAATTATCTGTAGCTATCACATATCTATCATCTCTCTTTCTCTCTCTCTCCCCCCCTTCTAATGGGAAAAGTTGGAAGCAGGGATGTCATAGAAATACTGACCAGGATGAGTGAGTTGATTTCTCACAGGATTAGAAATGAAGGAGGGTAGAAGGGAGAAGAATATTGTTCATGTCTTATTCTTTCTGAGTTCAAGGCCAAGTCATAGAAGTGAGACATGGGCTTTCATAAGACTTTTCATTCAATCTAATTGCTTCAAGAACTATATTCTTACAGGATGTAAAAAAGCATCAGGGACATGACCTGATCCAAATAATCCATCCCAAAATTACTAACAATATATAAGTGCAACAACAAAACAGTAAAAATGTATTGTACCAACAAAACCAAAACAACAGCAAAATCTTCATAAAGTATAGAACCAGAAACAAAGGGTAAATTAACTCAATGGTACCTTTAAGTGTCATGTCCATAATAGAAAATACTACCAAAATTTTCCCCAGTTTCCATGTGCCTTTCCATGTGTTAGCCTTCCATGGCAATCAATATTTATTATTTATTTATATTTCAAATTTGTCACCGCCCATCTCATTGCAGAATGACTCTGGGCCATCTAGAATAGATGTATTCTAAAAGTTTTACTCTGACAGTTGAATATTGCCTCGGATTTCTAAAAGTTACATTCAGATCTCTGGGGCAGAGATATTATTTTTGCAGCTGTTGGACCAGCAGTTTCTGGGAAAAAGACAATGTGGGATGCTGCTTTGGGTTGCTGGATTTTGGGGGAAAACCCTCCCCTTGACATCTGGAGCAGCTTGGCATTCAGTGAGACTTTTCATGTTGAGGCCCCAGTTAATTTTTCATTTGATGTCCTGCAGAAAGCTTTTATATTAGGGAACACATCTGTTCATTCCTCTGCTTGCCTTAGAAAGTCCACGTTTCTCAAGGCTCAGTTACTGCCCGGAAGATTTCAGCCCAGTCTGATGGATTGACCTGAATGGGAGAGCAGGAATGAGGAGAATGTTAATGCGACGAGGGCTAGAAACATGTGGAAATCCATGTCTCCTCCTTGTGCCTTTGAACATGTGAAAGCAACCTCCCATTTTTCTTCCTTGTTACATTCTTAAGGTATAGCTCAAGAAAAAATTAGTTGTTTTGACACAGCCCATCTGTGCCCGTTCTGGCTTAATATACAGAACTTGCTCTTCCAGGCTGCATGAATATCAACAAAAAGGAAAAAAAAAATAATACTAATGACATGCATGTTTTTTTCTCTGAAAATGTTTTCTCATGGTTCAAAATAGAAATTGCTGTCAAGAGATTGATGGGTCAATCCAATCTGCAAAATAACTTTGTTTCTTTTCCTTCCATTACAATTTTAATGCATAAGTACTTTGTTGTTGTTACCTATATCTTCTTTTCATGGTATATATTAAAAAAAAAAACTGTTTTCAAAAGCCCCCCCCCCCAGAGTAAACTCTCAAACAAATTCTTCAATTAGTTATACCTCCTACCTTCCACTCTGCACAAATCTCTGTATATTTAACCCTTTAACCCTGACAACCCTGAATATCATTTCCATCCATGTCTCATGAAATATACTAGATAACTTTAATAATAATATTTACTTTATTGTAGTATCTGGATACCTGCCTTCTCAAAATTGGGATGACCTTGATCCTTTTAGACTTTAGGAAGGATTTAAAAATTTGGTTTTTACCCAGGGTATGGAGTCATGATGATAAATGAGCATGTTTTGGGGAGGTCAAGCATGTTGATATACCAGTAGCATACAGGCCCCAATATACCAAATCTGTTGGTATATTGATTTTTGCTGTTTTATTGAAATTGTTGGTTTTAGTTACAACTGATATTTTACTCTGGTTTTATTGATATATTCTCCCCATCAATCTGTGAGTTGGGCAGCCATATACATTTTCTAAATAACTAAATAACATAAACAGGTTGTATTGAAAGCAGATGTCATTTTCTTGCCTCAGCTATCTGGACACCAGAGAGTATCCTGACAATACAAAAATTGACCATTTGTTATCCATAACATAATTGTCCTACTGACACTTTTGATAGGCAGTTGATGTTGGGTTCTGTAGGGCTTCAGATTCTCCTCAAAAAGGTGCTTAGGCACGTAGGGGGACACTGATGTAACTGCAGTCTGTAGCTTTTTAAAGCAGCTGCTTCCTTTTCAGGGTCATGTGGCAGCTGCAGGAGGCAGACACACAGCCCCAAGAAATGATGCAGCTGCTTTAAAACATTGTAGGAAGGGCTACATTTGCATTCTCTTGCATGTTAGGGCTCAGTTTCAGAACTATATCTGAGATTCTGTCATAGTCTTTCTCTGTGAAAACATGAAGGAATTAATTAGTACTCTGTTTTCCCTCCATAGCTAACGATCCTTGATAGTTTCAACTATTACCAAAGAATTTACCAAAGCATTTACAAGGAGTATTGAGGGCAAATGTATGTGAATGGAAGAAATGGGCAAATAGAGAAAGAAATTGCTGAGTGTGTCTTCTTAAATGGATTCACCTCTGATTATAACATTCTTCCATTGATGATCCATACTTTTCAAAAATCCATGAGCTGATTAATTTTAGGGTGAAATTTACATCTCACAAATATTTTTAGTGAAATTAAATTTGTATGGATTTAAAATGAAATGCAGCACATTGATATGCAAATAAGACAGAAGAAAACTTAGAGTACCTGTAAAAAGAGTAATGAATCAAATTAAGATTGGTTCCAAATGGACCTTCATGAATATCACTCCAGAATTAAGCCTTTCGTATAACCCTATGCACATAAATGAAGTCATTAGAAGGTACAAAGTAATCAGGTAGCACATGCCTATGTAAAATAGATATTCTCATTTCCATTTTATCACAATTCCTCCCAAGATATGGAAAGTCTTATAAAGATGGCACTGTAAATTTTTTAAAAAGAATAATTTATTTCCATAGCAAATAGAACATTCCATCTGAGTTTAAAAAATTAAATAATGCAAAAGTCCGTTAATTAGAAAAGTCTAAATTAAAATTCTTTCTTCAGGGTTGGGCATTATTCTTTTTAAAAAATAAATTTAAAATCAAGACACAAAGGGGAGGAAAGGTTAAATTAAGTGATATATGACATAATTCAATGCTATGAAAACTGAAAGGAGAAAAAAAATGTCCCTTTTCTGAAAACAGCTGTTTTGAAGCCAGTGGGACCAATTACTTCCTTAGTTTGTAAGGGCAGAACAAGAAGTACTGGACTTAAACATCTGAAGGGAAATGTGGTTTTGTATAATAATTATTTTAGGAAAAATCTGAATGATAATATTTAAACAATCAAAGAAGCTGTAGAAAGGCAAGGCAAATTACTTTTTTAGCACTGCTTTTCAGTCACAGGCCTTGATATCTATTTTTATCAATACATTAGAGATCAATTGTATCAACTAAAGAAAACTTTGCAAGGAAGATCATCCGTTTCACAGGACTTTGAACTAATAAGGTAACAGTTGCTTTCAGTCCTCAGTAAAATGCAATGAAAACATAGCCCACAACTTTATTTATTTACATGTATGGCCTAAATTGTTCTTAATGCTTTCGCTGCCAGTTTTCCACTGCTCAGTGTGGGTTTATTTTTTTGCCCATAGTACAGTAGTACTTAGCGCACATCACTTTCTGATATCCAAATTGTTTGGGTGATGCCATCCTGGCTCCATCTTCTAAGTTGGCAGCATCTTGGGAATTCCAAGGCTGTAGGAATTGGGGGAAAGAAATCTTGGAAGACAGCAGTGGTGAACCATTTCCATAGCGATACCAGGCAAAGGACTTTGACATGTCCATGAAGTCACCAGAAGTTGAGCAATGTTAAAAAGAGACTTTACTGTTTTATTATACCTCCAACTATTTGGTGAGTTGGCCTTTTGGTTTTGTAGAAACTAATAGGTTTTTTTTTCTTCTTGGTGCTTACACCACATAACTTGCACAAGGTGTACTGATAAGGTTTCTGTCAAACATCAGCAGTGAGCCTTACGTTCAATGAAGCCATCAATGGCCAAAGGATGTCTCATTTTGTCCAGTCCTTGTGAGGCAATAAGCCATGAGACACTGGGTTCTAATGCCTTAAAATAGTCACCTTTATATTATATTTCCCTTTTTTTCTTCTCAGACTATACTTCTCAGCTGTCTATCTATATATCTGGAAAATCAAGGGTCATGTCATTATAGATCTTCCATGCAAACAGGGAAAACAAAGAACTAAAAAATTCTTAGTGGACTCAGGGCTATAAGCTACATTGTAAAAGCTGGGCATTCTATCTGCTTTGACTAGATAGGGCAAGGAAGCAGTTAACGTGAACTGTCAGATCACATGAGATCTAAATACTTGATCTTTTTGCAAACCACATGCTACATGACTTTCACAGGTATGGAAAGACAAAGGGCAATTCAAATGTACAGCTAATTATCCAAATGTTATATTTTTTATGGCTTGGCACAATTAAAAAATACTCAGCTGAAGTGGTTTGGGTGAGTGAAGCATCTCTCTGCTATTTCTTAAAGATCCGCATCTTTTTAATGCTCTCCTAACCCTGTTGGTGCTTTAATGAGTCAAATAATTTCAGCAGCCGTATCTTTCATGCAAGCACCTGCATCATTTTTTAAGCTTGCACAGAAATCTGAAAATGGATATGTCTGCTGTAAGAAACTACGGGGGGGGGGGATTTATTTATTTATTTAAAATATTTATATAGCTACCTATCTTATACCGAACTTATACCGGGGGGCTCCCAACCAGCATCATTGTACTGAAGCAGCATCATTGTACAATTAATATATACATATATCTATTAAAACCACAAATAGTAAAAACCTGGCACCATAATAAATTTAGCAAGCAGTCCACCACAAAAACTCTCATCGATCTCACCCTATTATGAACTCATGACAGTTCCAAAGCAGTTTTTTCCAAATCACTTTGAAGAATATATTACTATTCGCAAAAGACAAGTGTGCATTCTGTACAAACAGCAGAATTAATGGAATAATTAATCATTTTTTGAAGTATGCATTGCCCTATTACTTATTACATGGCTATGACAGTCTGAAGAGTTGATACCACATTAGGATATTGGGGGAGACATTTTAAACTAATAAAAGTAGTGGTCTCAAATTGTGGATTTATTTATTGATATAATTCTTTTTTGTATCTAAAACAGATCGTCATTGTCCACCAAGCCATGCTTCTTGAGACAATGTTCATTATTAAAATACATATTCTTCAGTTTAAACCACAGAGGGCCCTCACTCTCATTAGCCTTAGTTTCACTTATCCACCATTGATAGTTAGAGACCAGGTCTTGGTACACAAAAAGACTTTTGTATCACAGTGGTTTTGACCTTGTTTTTGTTACGGTACGCATGCACAAACAAACGTAACCATAGAGTGTGTAAAGTGTGTCTTTCTAAGGATTCAGATTAGGTCATTGGCACAATGTACCTGTACTTCTTATCCTAATTCCTTGCTTGCTTGATTGGAAGAAGGAGGAGGAAGTGCTCATGTGAGGAAGAGGAACTGCCCCCAATTCCAACTCAAGCTCTTCTATACACAGTTATTAAAGTGTAACCTCTACCAATAATGTGGGCCATCTCTACAGTATACAAAACTATTAAAATACATAAGACACTTTGCTATCAGATAATAATAAAAACAGTATAAAAGTAATAATAATTTAGAATAATCATCATCAAAGTACTCCAAGCTCAGAAAAGAAAGTAGATTAAAATGTGCCCTAAAATATTAGAAGCTGTGCTTTACGTGTCTCGACATATTTACATGTCTCATTGAAAGGAGTGGAATTTTTAAATGCTTAGTGCTCGCTGGATTGCACTCAACAGTCTTTATTCTTTAAGGTATATGAAGACACAGATGCACACCCACGCCGTCGTTCTATAAGTTTTATTGGCGATCCTTTAAAACCATAGTTAAAGTATTTCTTCTAATTAATTATCCAGATATAGAAATCTGACCCCATGTTCTGCTAAAGGCCATCCCCCTCTTTAAGCCTGCCCCTAGTTTTCTTACTCTTCTGTAGCTCTAGAACCTTCAATGTTATTTTTCATCTGCACCATTATAAATGGAATTCAAAGAAGGCTATGAATTTTGCAGCTGGCTCTGCTCTATATAATGAGGTGAGCTGGCACCTCACACCTGATCTCTTCTGAATTAAATTTTGTAGCTTGAAGCTATTATTAACAGAATATATATATATATATATATATATATATATATATATATATATATATATATAATTTTGCCTCTGTCATCAGGTCCACATGCTGAGCATATAAGTGAAAGTTTCATTTATCCTTAAGCAATTTCATGCAGATCATAAAGCTTTTTGTTTCTTATCTCTTCCTGTATTATTATTATTATTATCATTATTATTATTATTATTATTATTATTATTATTATTATTTTCCAGTACTGCAGCAACCTCCATCTCCACCCCCCTCCCACACACACACACACACACACAACATGCTGTGCTGTGCATGTTGTCCATGATTTACCAGGGACCTAGGACTTCGGCCTGTCACCACCCTTCACAACTTCAGTGAAACCAAATATGTTAAAAGCTAAGATTCAGTGATATTTACTTCTGAATTGTTCATTTTCCTGACAGGCTGAACTGTAGTATGGCACTCTCTGCTATTTTCTTCTTAGGTGACATTCTGATATGCAGCCAAAGGATGAACTGCAAACTCTGAACATTTTTTTCCAACTATGTAGAGGTACCATTTTCTTAAATTCATGGTCTGCTTATTTAAAATAGAATCCAATCTTAGCTTGGACCAGGACTTGGGCTAATATTACATTAACTCTTCCGAAGACCAGGATTTTGAATAAAACAGCTTGAGGATAAATACTGGAAATTCCTACTTGTGAGTGGGGAAAAATGGCTAAAACAGTTTTGATATATAGGAGGTTCTTTGGACCTGTTCAGGCTGTCCACCTTTTTGAAAAGTGGGATATGAGGCACATAAAGAATTGGGGTCTCACCATATTGATATCAATGCTATTATGTCATGCTGCCAGTGTATCTATGCTGTAGTTGTTTAATATATCTATATTTATATATAACTTTATGTAACTGGAGGTTACATAAGACTTGACTGACTTGAACTTAAATTTATGTTTTGTTTTGTTATTCTGTAAACCACCCAAAAGGCATTATACAGGGCAGCTGGCCCATATGTGTCTGTGTATTGCATACATGCGGGCAGTCTCATTTATGTAACTTTCACAAGTCAGCTTTTATATAAATTGGATCTCCATTTGTGTGGTGCCCCTCTGTGGTTTGCACATTTTACACCTGCAAAAATCACAAAGGGGCACAGTGCAAATGGAGATTCAACTTACGTAAAAGCTGACTTGTGAAAGTTACATAAATCAGGAACTGCCAATCTATAGAAAGCCAGCCAGCTACTTCCATATATCGTTTTAATTTAATTTTCAACTTTAACTATTTGTGTAAATAATACACCTAATAAATTCATAGGTCTTTTCTTTTCTTTTCTTTTCTTTTCTTTTCTTTTCTTTTCTTTTCTTTTCTTTTCTTTTCTTTTCTTTTCTTTTCTTTTCTTTTCTTTTCCTCCCTCATCTGAAAAATATGCATTACAGCAGAGATTTTAGACACAGGACTATCCATTTTTTTTATCTCTCTGGGATCTAAAAAGTTATAGTTCATTATTCTATTGGGGGAAAAAAGTAGCAATAAGTAATAGGTTCAGGCAACTGTTGTTGCAGAAATTTATAATGGATGTTTCCGAGAGCACTGAAACTCAGAGGGCTATTTGTTATTAAAACATGTTCTGTATCTCTGTAGCACTGTGCCTGCTAGGTGTGCCTTCCTTCAGCTTCAAGGGAAGTGGGCAATTGGGGGAATTGCAAGGGATTCAGATCAGTTGGCAACTCAACCAGTATGGGTCAAGGATCTGGCAAGCTTCACCACCAAGGGAATAATCCAGTGACTTGGCTTAGGCATGGATTGTGACATAGAGAGCCAAGAGATAGAAAAGCTGGTTCTTAGACTGGCCAGGATGGAAGCCCCAGAGGTGAGTGAGACCAATTGCTAACACTGGGCAGGAAGATGCATTTAGCAGCCGTTAAAAATATTTCAAAGCGACTGTGTCTTTCCCTGGGCTCACACAGCTACTACCTGCAACAGCCTTGCAACTCCTCCAAAGTCCACATTTAATAATTCCTAGATTGCTTTGGTATCCCAGAAAAGTATGACTAAATGTTGCTATTTGAATTCATGCATACGGATCAGAAGGGGTATAAACAGGTGGTGTTTACTAGGGCAACTTACATCGGAGTATTGAGGAATAGAAGTCTGTGCTAAGCATTTAATCGGAAAATTGGCCTGCAAAGTATTTATAAATTAACAAATAATATCTTTGAAGAATAAAAATAACACCAGAGTTATTAACTGAACTCTGGAGCCCAGGATCTTCGCATGTGATGAGTGAAATGGTATTGTTTTCCTATATTATTCAATCCTTTGCTAAACTAAAATGCTGGGTTGTATTAAATACACATTTTTGTTGTACCTCTTATAGCAAGTTCTTCATCTCCCCCAAGGCACATTCATAATAATCACAATAATTCAATCAGTTGCTGATTTCGGCAGTCTTGGAAATGATGTTTACTTAAGTACATTATGTTTGTACAGCAGGCATGAGAGTGGTGCAAGTAACATCTTAATTGCCCCACACAAGTGAAAAGACATTTATGATTGTACAATGGCATCCAGGGGTGGTGCTGACGGAGAAATGGCAAAAGCAATATTGTACCAATGTGGTGCAAGCACCATACCTTTTGTACATGCAAAACAATTTCACGTGTAGTATATGTATGCAGAAGGGGGTAGAGTTTGTATCACACTGGTGCAACTCCCTCATTCATTCTTCCATAGTCCATAGAGCAGATGCTTTGCTTTTGACTGTGCCACTTAAGATATTTTTGTAAATAATGGAATAAAGAATGATAGACGCCATTTACTTGGGTCAGTTTCAACTTATTTCACTGCAAATTGGGATTCTTTAGGAAAAAGTGAGGGGGGCCAGGACTTTTGGCCGTGTCTGTATAGAAGTGCATAGCTTTAACACTTGATCTCTGTTTTTTCATGGAATTACTGTCATAAATGCATGGGCATTTGACATAGGTGATCAACCCAAAGGTTTGATCACACATGGAAAAGCAACAAAAAGATCTCTCTCTCTCTCTCTCTCTCTCTCCATTGAGAGATGGTTTGCTCAAGGTCCCATCACTGCATGAGGTAAAAGGTAGTCCAGAAAGTAGACCTTTTTTGTAGTTTTGTAGAAAAGCAACAAAAATAACTCCTATTCTATTCTATTCTATTCTATTCTATTCTATTCTATTCTATTCTATTCTATTCTATTCTATTCTATTCTATTCTATTCTATTCTTATCTATCTATCTATCTATCTATCTATCTATCTATCTATCATCTATCATCTATCTATCTGTCTACATTGAGAGATGGTTTGCTCAAGGTCCCATCACTGCATGAGGTGAAAGAGAGGTGATCCAGAAAGTAGACCTTTTTTGTAGTTTCCCCAACATTTTGGAACACATTTGTCCTTTCCTGTTGCACTCTGAAAAGCCCCAAGCTCCTCTTTTTAAAGCAGATGTTGTACATGAGCTGATAGTGGCTGGACAACCAAATTTAGCTATGTTATGTTGATTTGACAATATTGAATTTTACTATGGATGATTCTTTATGTTTTACTGTTAACAACCAACAGTCAGGATGGTATGAAAACCTGCAGATAAAAGAAATAAAACTGCTTGGATATGTGGCTGCAAATAGTAATCAATAATTTTATGATTTGGACTAAAACCTTTTGCATGCCAGCCAGGTTGATGGCCATTATCATATTTTATACTGTCAAATGACATCGCTTGATTATGCATTAAATGACAAAAGAATTCATATACTATTTACTTGGATATAATTTATCATGGTATGCAACACCTGACCTTTCTTTTTTCTAAGCTGAAACCAAACCAAAACAAGTAATCTTTGAGCACCCTCAAATTTCATATTTGATCTTTTTAGGACAGAAGTAGAATAGTCACTGGGACAGATAAACCATACAACTACATTCCTGTCTCATCTAACTGAATTTCAATTTATTGACCCTCATCCATTCTATTACCATGTTGTCCAAACTTTAATTCAGTACTTCTCTTTCCTGGATCAGTTTATGTCATCAATATAGATGACAGTTTATGAGAGGTACAGTTTATGTCATCAATATAGTGATGGTACTTAATTCTAAATCTCTCAATGATCTCACTCAGGTGGCTTGATGAAAATGTTAAACAGCATGAGAGATAAAACAGAACCTTGTGAAACCCCACTGCATAATGCCAAGCACCCTGGCCATATTCTCAGGTTTAAAAACTGAAAATCACCCAGCGAATCTAATCAAATCATGCAATGGACTGATGGTCTCAACTAACAAAACTGCAGA
Organism: Python bivittatus; assembly: GCF_059951505.1. Lineage (NCBI taxonomy): Eukaryota > Metazoa > Chordata > Lepidosauria > Squamata > Pythonidae > Python > Python bivittatus. The sequence goes on from NW_028277053.1 coordinate 12,741,107, forward strand.
TATGATTGATTATACCCTCAGTGTGTCTTGCCAAACTCCCAAGATTCTGTGTCATTTCATGCTGAGTCTGCGTTCAGATCCCTCAAGCTACTTGGAATGGTTCCAATGGGAGATATTGAGATAATGCAGTTGTGGAGGAGAATAATTACTTCTTGCCACTGCCACCACTGTACAGTAGATGCAATAGTGATTTCTTAGATGTGAGACTAATTTCCTCTGCTCACTTCAGAACTTGGTTCCTTGATCTTAGCTGGGTTCGATAGCAAGGAGCTGAATAGACTTTGTACAGTGGGCGACAACACTCAAGAATGATTGTGTGAACTTAGTATTCCATATAGATTCCAAAGGTGTCTGCAGAACAAAGCTTTGTTTACCCTACGGTAAACAAAGCTTTGTTCTGCAGACATCTCTGGAATCTATTAATCTCTGGAGTGTCCCCTTCAATGTCTCCACATATTCAGTTAATTCAGCTGGATTCAAACCTGCACTTGCTTCAGGCCTGGAGTAAAAATCCATCTCTTCCAAGGTCCCTAAAGCTAGTTAATGCTAATAGCTAAAAAGATGGAGCTGGCTTTGAGGACATTTCTGTGAGGGAAGCTGCAGCTTCGGAGTATTTTTGAAGATGGTTTGCAGTTCCATCCATCTGCGGAAAGGAGCCCCACTGATTTAATGGGACATACCTTAAAATAAATGTAAAGGTCACAACACTGTATACCTATTCTTTATAAAATGGTATGATGTGGAGTAACTGGATGGGATTTCCTTAATACTTGATTCTTAATGCTAGAGCTTGGGAACTTCAAATGAAGCAAGGTAAAACTGATAGTTCTTTACACAATTCAAAACACTTTGATGGAATCTGCTGCCTTAAGATGTAGCGATAGCTATCAACAACAGCTTTCAAAGGGAAGTAGACAAATTCATGGACTTGCTTTATGGCTACCACTAGCTACTGATCATGATGGCTATAAGGAACTGCCAGAATCAGGGGTTTTGTGACACCAAATACTGACTGTAAGGGAGATAACTTTGGGTTTTATGACCTGCTTGTGCTTTTCCTAAACATGGCTGGTTGGGCACTATAGAAATCATGATGTTGGTGTGATCATCTCTAAGCACACTTGTGTATTCTAATTTAATTTAATTTTACATATATTTATTTATATGTGTGTGTGTGTATATGTGTGCGTGTGTCCCACTGTACCGAATTATATGCATTTGAATTGTGATTTCATGATCAGTCCATATAGTTTTATTGGCAATAATACAGGTATGGTTTGCCACTGCTTTTCCAGCAATTTAGCAAAAGCATCTGAAGTTAAATGCTGTTTCCTATACCTCACCTTTATCTAAAAAATACACTAACTCCTTCTATCCTAGTTTACTGTAGCTGATGCACCTCTGAAACGTGATCAAGCAGCTTCTGTTTACTACCAGAATATACAAAGCAAGTAAGCTCAGGCCTGAAATAATCACAGTGGGAGCTTCTGAATATATGGACTCTGCTCTCAGACTCCTTGCCCCCAACACTCTAACTGCAGGAAAATCATCTCCAACTGGAACTGGCCCATTAGTTATTGGTGACATTTTAAATCATTTAATCAACTTATGGACAAGAAGGGAAAGTTCCATCAGGTTTATCAAAATCCTCTCAGCCTAGAATTCAGACAGATGCAAGATAACTTTCCAAACTCTACCATCAAACTGAACAAAGAACAGAGGTGCATTATTTTATATATGGAGCTACCACTCTCATTCAGAACATATCACAAAATCACTTCTGGGAAATAATGAACTCCTCCTGATTCAGCTGGATCAGCAACTTCCAGAAGAAAAATAAGACATTCCAAATTTCATCAGAAACTTGCATGTGCTGTTACCAGATCGCATTATTTCTTTTGTGTAACCCTTATCTGTTCAGATCTATTTGACATGGAAGATTTAAATCAGATATTTTTTCAACTGCAATGCCTAATGAAGGAAACAACAATAACAACATTGCAATACCTGGAGACAGCGGAAGAGAAGAGAAAGAACTGGAGAAAATCACAAAATTCGAAGACCTACAAATAGAAATAGAACAATTGTGACAAAAGAAAGCAAAGATAGTACCAATAGTAATAGGCGCCTTGGGTGCGATCCCAAAACATCTGGAATACCACGTGAACACCATCATCATTGACAAAATCACCATCAGTCAATTGCAAAAGGCAGCTTTACTTGGAACAGCTTACATCGTGCAGCAATACCTTTAACACCATCAAACAACAACATCTGCTTATCCCAGGTCCTTGGGAAGGACTCAATAGGCGGATAAAAATGCCAAATCCAGTCTAACCATCTGGCTGACTGTGTGACCAATCATCATCATCATCATCCTCGTATCAACAGAAATACACTACAAAATAAACTCAGAAGAACCAGTAAATTTCCATTTGTTGGTCTCCTCTAGCTTCTGGGTAACGTACACTGGGCTCATGTGATATCATGTTCTCACAAGGTTCTGTAGAACTTTACATGTGGATAAAACAGCCAATCTATGCAAAAGAAAAATGGGTGACAAATGTTGGGAAAACTCATCAAAAAAAGCAGCAACTTGGCAAAATATTCTCCTCCTCCTCCTCCTCCTCCTCCTCCTCCTCCTCCTTCCTCAATTGCCTAGGCATGAACCCAATAAGGGCTTCTTTCCAAGCATGTAAAATGGTTACACATAAACATTTGGCAGCTGAGAACAACAGAACATCACCATAACTCAAGCACAGCAGGGTCCACTGCTTCCTCCCCCCACCCTTCCAAAGTCATTGTGGATTCCTGTTTATTTAATAATGCTTTACTTGGTAGAATCATAGTGTAACAATACATATGGAGCATCAATACTGCTTGATGCTAAACAATCCTTCATATTAGGCAATTTTATTTCTTTCATGAAACAATAAATAGTGTTATTCTAGTTTGACTTGCCCAATATCTTCAATCAACCAAGTAGAGAAGATCTAATTACTGTGTTTTGTTTTGGGAGTTAAACCAGTTAATTAAAGTTGTGCATCCCTTCTCTGAGTCCACAATAATTTTCATTCTCTTACAATGAAGGTTGGCTGTAGAGGCACACTCTCTGCTCTCACTCATTTCCCAAGAATTTTTCAAAAGCCTTCCTTCCTTCCTTCCTTCCTTCCTTCCTTCCTTCCTTCCTTCCTTCCTTCCTTCCTTCCTTCCTTCCTTCCTTCCTTCCTTCCTTCCTTCCGGGCAACTGTGCTAGCTTACATTCTCAACTTGTTCTGACAGTAGGAGCACCAACCTGCTAAGGGAGGAGTGGGGTTCTCTGGCTCATATAATCATTACAGATGAAACAGACCCAATTTTAACATGGGGAAAACCAATATGCTTTGCTCTTTGCTGACCATACCTTCAAGTGTCATGGGATGAGCCATAGTTTTTCCACACCCAAGTTATACAACTCTAAATGGATAAATGAATGATCTATTCAGTAGGGACTGTGTGGCACTTGGGGTTTGAAGGCCAAAAGATGCACAGAAGCCCAAAACTGCCACTTCTCTTCCTCTTCTTGGCTGCTGCAAGATCCCAGGAAAAAATGCATTTGGTTTAATATGTTGCAGATGGGTGCTCCATTTGCACTCTCAGATGCTCCACAGTGTGCATCGGGAATGGATTCCAAAGTGCCGCATAGCATGGAGGAAAGAATTCAGATCTTTCCTCCATGCTAAGGTCTAAGGATCCTAAGAATCCTGAGATTTTTCCTTTTGTCTAAGAGATGCCTGTGGGCACTCAGGAATAACTACAGTCCCAAACTTTTACCTGAAAGGAAAGTAACCAGCAGTAGGAAAGCTACTTAGCTCTTAAATTCTGTTGTGCTATCCTCAAGGCTAAGCCCAGTAAAAAAATCAGTTGGTTCTGCCATTGCCTTGCTTCCAAGACATAGCAGTTGTCTCCTCGCAGCTTCTGGCCAACTTCCAGTTAGCAACTTTTTCTAATCCTTTACCTCCTATTGTTGTTGAAATGAATTGTGTGCTACAGGGCAGCCTTTTAGAGTTTCAGCCATTTCTCTGCGTTCCTAACATGCAGGACCATCAGGTGAAATGAAGGATACGTTTTGAGCCAAAGGTCTGGAGGTGTGGAAATTGGGGCTAAGCCTCAACATGCTGCCCTCTCAACCTACCTTCCAGAGCAGCTACTTCATTAATCCTAAATTATGTCACTATTAAGAGTGATTTCCTACATACATCTATAAAGGTATAGATACCCTAGATTCCTGCGAGATATCTATGCAGCTGCCTACAAGAGTCACTCTGAGGACTCCCTAGCAGTGATGCTGAGCTGGCAATGAGATGGTCACTCACCACACTGGGGCCAGGAAAGAAGGAAGTGGGAAGAAGCATGGAAAGGAACGGACTGAAAGGCAGACAGTTATGGCTAAGATAAGAGTTCATTTTACCAGTGGGCCCTCCTCCCAATTCATGAGTTTAGTCATCTTCCACATCAGAGAGCAGATCTTGTCTACTAATGTGACCTGGTGTCCAAATATGTGCTTTTTCCCTCCCCCCTCTTCATGATTGCAAGCATATAGAATAAGAATGATATTGTGATGGAATGGAATTATGAAGGCCAGACTCAGGGAGAAAAACATGTTCTTTCATCTCCTGAGGAGCGAGGGAGAGATAAGAGGATGCAACTGGCACCCCCCTGAGGAATTCACAATGTTGTTACTTGGGAACTGGGGTTTCAATCTGGGAAGATTCTTGCTAGAGGTTGTAGCTTAAAACATTGCTGGACTAAATTTACATGGTCTCTTGGAGTTCCTTGGGGATCTGTTGCCATGATTCAAACACCTTCGTCTGGAAGGTAGTATGGAGTCTGGGAAGATTGATGTCAGGCCTAGCCCAAGGAACTCCAAGAGACCATGTAAATTCAGTCCAGCAATGTTTTTTAGCTACAACCTCTAGCAAGAATCTTCCCAGATTGAAACCCAAGTTCCCAAGTAATGCCAGCCACAACATTGTGAATTCCTCAGGGAGGTGCCAGTCTCATCCTCTTGTATCTCCCTCGGTCCTCAGGAGATGTAAGAAAATGTTTTTCTCCCTGAGCCTGGCCTTCATAATTCCATTCCATCACAGATATGTTGCCAACAAACATTGGGAGAGTGTAGCCCTTAAATAGACTCCCCATAACTAGGGAAATGAAGCTAATCAATGCTTCTCTGAATGATGTACATCTCTAAACAAGTCTGGCCAGTCGGTTAGCTTGGGTGTGTGAGCATGTCTCAGATGACTTGTAATCAACATACTGATGCAATACAGGTCATCTTAGAGGTACTTATAATAGATCAAGCTCCTTTGTTTCCTTTCCCCTCACAGTGCCACACAGTCCCTACTGAATAGATGGGAGATGGGAAATGGAAATCCCAGCTTCAGAATCATGTTATCTTAGGTGCGAACCAAAGTTTCAGTATATTCAATATGAGAAAAAAAAAAATCCTCTATTTAGAATACAAGCATTCTACTAGATCTTGTATTTGGTAGTGGATAATTATAGAGGGATACAGAAGGCCATCTGTCTTGCATACTGCTATATTCTTATTTTAAAAACATAGAAACCAAAGGCAGAAACATTGAGATATATCATTGACTGTTTTATTTTTAGAAAGGATAATTAACAGCAATATTTGCAAATCCTGTTGAATACCCATCACATTTTATTGACGTAGCTTAAGCAAATAGCCAAGCTGTATGATTCTTGCATTAGAGACACAGTCTAAGAAGAATTAATAGATCCTCTTCTCTTTCATTTGACCTTTCAAAGTTTCTTGGGAAATCAAAGAAGCATCAATTTTGAATCTTTCCAAAAATGTGCCCTTTCTACACAAACAGAGTAATTTTCCAGCTAACATGCAAAGACCATAATACTTTATTTTTAGGCTCTTAAGGATTTGTTATCCCACAAAATCAAAACCAAGTAGATTGACAGTTATAGGTGTCACCATTTCTTTGTGTTCACAAATATCTGGCTGGCTTACTGTGAATCAAAAACCTTAATAAGACAAAGTTCAGGGGAAAAAGATTTGTGCAAGCTTCTGAGAAATATTTCATTAAATATATTTTGGCTCCCCTCAACATCCCTTGGATGGTTTATGAGCAAGAAACTTCACATTCACCTTGAAACTGGGCAAAAAGGAAAGTAACAAGCTATTCTTGAACATTGGCCTGTAGCCATTTGTAACATCATACTGTTGCAGTCCGTTCCTCCAAAGAAAGTAATTCAAATGTTACACACAGTCTGTGCTTAAGTCTCAACGCAAGATCAAGTAGCTGAAGTAGGTCCTCCAATTCCAATCAGTGACCCAGGTAGCATTCTTGATCAATGAATAGGGCTGCGCATCACTTTTGTATTAAGTCGTAAAGAGGCTTTAGAGCCTACATGGGCAGGCACAATGCGTCTGTGGAGATTACACTCTAGCTGCACGCAGCAACAGCACACTCTCAGTAAGGCATGCAGCTGCTTTGAGAAGTTTCAGGTAGGTAGTACGCAAACTCTTCTGGTGGCTTTAAGTGCCTTTGTGCCTTTGCATCCAAAACACTGCATCGTCCTATTAGTAAAGTCATATAAGCACTTTCCTTAATGGGAAACTGAACTGAGTTGAAAAAGACACTAAAGGAAAAGAGAGAGGGGAGGGCAGGTAAGATATGCTTTCATTGTATAAATAATACATTTCAAAATAGGAACTGAAAACAAGGTGGAATGATCTAAAGAAAGAATAAGCTAAGGATACAGCTACCATAAGCATTCTTGGGCCCAAATGATGAAACAGGACAAGACAACCAGATCACTTACGTACTTGCATCTGGGTGCAAAAGACTGGGATTAGTCTGTGAAACTGGATATCTTGCCATAAGTTATACTTAAAAAAACACAACTGCCACCTAGCATGTGTTACTGTTTTCTTCTTCAAATGTCTTCTGTGATTGTTTCTGAATAATGATATGACCCCAATGTTACCCATCATTAGGGACCTGGAAGCTTGCACACTTATTTAACAGCTGCACAAGTCGAAGGTTATATCAGAAATTAAAAATGTATACTGCAAAGCAGAATAAATGAAACATAAAATAAAAATAAACAGTACAGTTATCATAGAGGAACAGTAATTGCAATAAATTGCTATAGGTCTTTATTTCAAAGTCACCACTAATTTAGGCACGGGGACAATTTAACTTGATGTTTTGCTGCAAAATTTTGAAAGACACTCTTGCTTAGTAATGGGACAACTGTCATATAAGCAGCATACTGAATATGCAATTGCATCCAATAGAAACGTATTTTCAAAACGTATTTTGAATCCTGGTTCCAAAATGCCATTTGGTTCTAAAGGATAGTTGGACAATGAAGATCCTCCTTCATCTCCTACTTAGAACTTAGAACTGCAAAAGGGCAGTTCGTGGTTTGGAAACTTGTAATATAATTTACAGTTTCTAGTTCAGGTAGTCAGGAGATGAACTAGCACAACTACATATTTTGGTGCATCTGCACTTATCTTTAACCTGCTTCTCTCCTGCATTTCTGCTGGCTTGACTCTAAGCTGACTTAAGAGAATTCTGTCCATGTTGGCAACAGTTTGCATACTATGTAGTCTAGGCTAGAGGCAACAATGTCCTCCCGTTGGACATTCCTTTCCTGCTATGCTCTCCCACCTTTGTCTTCCAGGAAATTGTTGCCAATTGCTTTTCTTTCTGTGGGTGGATCTTCCTGCACATCTAAACTTTTGTATATGTGTGAATGAGTGGCTGTGGGTGTACATTCAGGACCCACAAAACACTTAAAAATAATTCTTTCCTACTGTTGCATTTTTTTCTGAGGGCTTATTAACCCATCTTCAGCTGACATATATCAGTCATATTTATTTTAAAATCAAAGGTTGCTGGCTCAAAATCCAGCAGATTTTTACAATAACAAGAACAACAATACTTCTGTGGAGTCCTTGGGGTTCTCTGAGCTTGGTTCTTTTCTTGCAAGCGTTTCATTACCCGGCTAGGCAACATCTTCAGTGCTAAAATGGGCTGGGGTTTGCTTTCTATTTATGTGCTGTGGCCTGCCTTGCCAGTGCTGATAAGGGTGGGTTATTTTGTTTTGCTCCTCTGGTAGTTCTTTGATTAGCATATGTTTGCTGCTTGATTGTGTGCCTGGTGGTAACCTTTGCTTATCTGGGTGACTGGGTGACTCATAGCAGAGATTGTAATGCAATGCCTAGAAGCTATAGCACTTCCCCACATACAGCCTAAAGTATGGATCCAGTATGTTAGATGACACATTTATTATAAAAAAGAAACAACTAGAGAAGACACTTGAAACCACTAACAGCATCTTCAAAGGAATAAAATTCACCAGAGAGGAAGAAAACAACAACACACTACCCTTCCTGGATATCCTCATCAGCAGAGGAAAGAACAGGAAATTAGAAACCCAAGTTCATCGGAAGACAACCCACACCAATCAAGTACTCCATTACCAAAGTAACAACCCAACTTCCCACAAGAGGAGCTGTGTAAGAACATTATTCAAGCGAGCACAAACACATTGCAGCAACCCAGAATAGTAGAAAAAAGAAAAAGACCACCTATACAACATCTTCCAACAAAATGGATATCCACGTAATTTTATCAAAAAGTGCCTGACCACTCAACCTACTACAACACAACCTACACAAGCTATGAAAAGGATCACACTGCCATACCTCAGAAACGTCTCAGAAATCACCAACAGACTATTACAACCATATGACATCTCTGTAGCACACAAACCAACAAAATCACTCCAAAATACCCTAAGTAAACCAAAAGTCCCAGTAGCCCAAGAAGAAAAAGCAAGAATCATCTACAACTTACAGTGTAAGGACTGTAACAAACACTACGTAGGGCATCCACGAGCACCAACTAGCAGTCAGAAGACATGATGAACATTCCTTAATTGCACAACACATGGACAAACTTAACCATAGTTTCAACTGGGAAACTGTCAGCATTTTAGACCAAGCTAAATCCAAATATGCAAGAGAATTCTTGGAAGCCTGGTATTCAGACAAGGCAGCAATTAACATAGAGATTAACATCATCTACATACTATTCAAAAGAGACAAAAGACCAGAAGATCACCTCACCAGCAATCATCTCCAGCAATCATCACCCAGATAAGCAAAGTTTACCACCAGGCACACAATCAAGCAGCAAACATATGCCAATCAAAGAACTACCAGAGGAGCAAAACAAAAAAACCCACCCTTACCAGCACTGGCAAGGCAGGCCACAGCACATAAATAGAGAGCAAACCCCAGCCCACTTTAGCACTGAAGATGTTACCTAGCCGGGTAATGAAACGTTTGCAAAAAAAGAACCAAGCTCAGAGAACCCCAAGGACTCCACAGTTCAACCCTGAGCTACACATATTCACCTCTATTGGTAACAATACTTCTTCCTGAGTTTCCTAATTTCCTGGTCCTTTTGCTTTATTCTTATTTTTAAAATGAGTGCATTTCCACTAAGCCCTGGCTCAGGTGAAGGAACATTCCCTCCTCTGCAAAGTAGCCAATGAAATCCTGGAGCTACATGAAGGAAGTAAAGAAAGCCCCAATGGACAAATGTAAGCAACATAAGAAGAAAAGACAACTTTCTGATTGAAGGGAGGTTGAATTTGCAGTGGGAGGGAGATTATTAAAGGTTGTTATCCTCCTTTTTTGCCCTCAAAAAAGATGGTCACTGTCCTGTTCTGGCAAGAGGGCAACTGGGCAGTGTAGCTGAACCTTTGAACGGCACAGGTACTTAACTTCCATATCGATTTGTTGATGTTTGAAACCAAAGGTATCTTTTTTGGGAATCATAGCATTAGAAAGTGTCATGGCACTTGCCATGCAAAAAAATGTTTGGGGTCCATGGACTAAAGCTACAAGACAATGTTACTGTTTCTAGAGCATATCCTCTCCCCCCTCCCCCGGCATTTAAATGCATTTTGATAGCCTGCCATTAAACAATCTAGATTCAGACTACTTTCTTCCACAACAGCTGGAGACCGAGGCAAATACTATTGAAGTAACATTTTGGTTCTTTCTTTTTATGGACTCCAAAGGTTATCAACATGAAAAATAGCCACACTGCTTTGTTTTATGAGCTTTATTAAGCTATCACATGCTGGCTCTTTGTATGAAGGAAACCCATTTCTTTATTTGTATTTGTTTTCCAGCACTAAGCTACATCAATTTTCTCTCTCTCTTCTACTGAAAAATCAACAAGATGCTTCTCTGAAAGAGAAAGCAAGAGAGAAAGAGAATTGTATTCAGATGACTTTAACTGCACTAATGTTGGCTGAAGTCAGAAGGAACTATGTCTAGGGAAACATCACCCAACATCACATGGCTTTATCAAAGATTCATAACTTGGACCTAAATAGCACCTTATGAAGTACTTTTTGTAAAATTAATTCAAATCAAGCTCCAACATATTTATCCTATTACGAGATGCTAGAGAAATGTATTCTTTGCATGTTGAGATGAACTGACAGTGTCTGAATCTTCTCAGGAAGTTGGTTATTCCCCACAAAATAAATAAATAAATAACCCTAATCAAGCTATATTAATAAAGAGATATTTGGAGAGAAAATAGATTCAAATATGTATGCAGAACATATATTTAATTACACTTTTTACAAAATTGTGAATGAATGTGAATATAGGATTGAACAGATTTATAGGTGAAAATAGGCAAAGTGCCATGGATTAGAAATATATTAATTTATCTATCTCTATTTCTATAATTATGTAGCAATTCTGGAAATTATTCTCAGCACCAAAGATCTTTGTGCACTTTTTCCTTCCTTGAAATTTTATCATGTTGGTTTTGCTGTCGTTTTGCATTTTATTTTATTTTATTTTATTTTATTTATTTTATTTTTATTTTTATTTTTATTTTTATTTTTATTTTTATTTTTATTTTTGGGGATGGGGAACAGCTCCCTAAAGCTAACTATTAGGGGTATGCAATGTGTTTTGAATTCAAAATGCTTTGAACTTTAAACACTCCTTTTAGAGTTGGAAACAGTTTTCCGAAACTTGAAACAGGCTACTTTACCATTCTGGGAACATCTGAGCTTAAAATCAATCTTGTTTTGAACTCAAAGCAGAGCCGTTACAAGACTGAAGCACTTCCAACACAATCATGATAGCCAGTTTCAAGCTTGAGACAACTCAAAGCTTGAAATGGGGTGCTTTGAGCTTCAATTTGAAACAATTTTGCATATACATACTAAATATGTATGAGAGAAAATGAAAGCTATGTCTGAATATATTGCTTCTAAAGACTGAATAAGGAAATACTTCCTGCTTGCACCTATGTGTCTTCTTTTTGCTACTTGCAGCCTTTCATTGCATCACTTCTTCACTTTAACACCTTCACTTTCTTCGCCTACCCATCTATGAAATCCAAGTGTTGCCTTCAGAATGTATCACCCACATTCTAACAGTTGCATGTGATGTTTAAGCATACCCCAATTCTATACAGTAGATTCTACCATTGTCTTCATTTATTTATTATTTATTTATCAAATTTATATGGCTGCCCATCTCACAAGAAATGACTCTGGATGGCGTACAGCAAAAAATATAACATAATAAACATGTCGAACACAATCATAGAAGGAGAAGGAGGAGGAGGAGGAGACCACCAGAGATTAGATCTCACTGGTCCTCTGGGACTTCCAGTCCTGATGACCTAGCCAGGTCTTGAGGGACTTCTGGGACATAAGGAAGGATGGAGCCAATCTCATTTTGGTGGGGGGAGGGGAGAATGTTCCATAAGGCGGGCACCTTATGAGATGGTTTTTAAATACTTCATCACTATGGAGATTCTGAAAGCAGGAGTGTTTATAATATAACATTTGCAAATACTGGTTACTTTAAAAAAAATGTATCATCTCTTCTCTACTAGGTGTGTCGTCCTAACAATTATTTTAGTGTATTGTCGAAGGCTTTCACGGCCGGAATACAATGGCTGGTGTGGGTCTTCCGGGCTGTGTGGCCGTGGTCTTGAAGTTTTGTTTCCTAACGTTTCGCCAGCACCTGTGACCGGCATCTTCAGAGTACAGGAGCACAGACAGGAGCAGTTCTCTCTGTGCCCAGGGTGATGTGACGCTGTTGTGGGTATTTATAGAGATCTGGGGGGGGGGAAGGGGGGATTTGGTGTGTGTGTGGGGGGGTTTAATGATTGACTGCTTGTTTTGGTGTCAGAATATGTGTGTATCTTCCTGGGGGTTAGGCAGGGTTTTTTCCTTCTATTGAGTTATTAACAAGTGGCTGCTGAGGGTGATTGATTAGCATGTTCACTGTGTGAATTGTTCACGCGTACCACCAGGACGTGTGAACAATTCACACAATGAACATGCTAATCACCCTCAGCAGCCACAACAACTCAATAGAAGGAAAAAACCCTGCCTAACCCCCAGGAAGATACACACAGATTTTGACACCAAAACAAGCAGCCAATCATTAACCCAAACCCCACCACCACCACCCACCATCCCACCCTTCAGGCACCCTCGCTGATCTCTATAAATACCCACAAAAAGGGTCACATCACCCTGGGCACAGAGAGAACTGCTCCTGTCTGTGCTCCTGCACTCTGAAGATGCCGGTCACAGATGCTGGCGATGTCAGGTTCGGTCAGCACGGGGCTGCAGGGAAGCTCGCAGCCAGACCACGCGGAATCCACCGGCGGTAGCTAGCGGGGAAAAGAGGAACTGAAAGCGCTGCTAATTAACGGGCCACCTGCGCCCAGCCAAACAGGAAAACCGCAGCGGAAGCGTTTAACTATAAACTGATAACGGCGCGAGCCAGCAATGAACGGGGCCGCAGGCAGCGAAACAAGATCGCAACGCAGCACAGTACCCGCGGGCTTGCACGTAGCGGGGAGGAACCAACCCAGCCGGAGGGGGACTGGCAATCAAGGACAATGGACCCTGACCGATCCTGCCATCATGAACAATCAAGGGGGATTATTGGGGGCCCATAATCCGCAGCTGCAACGTGATCGCGGGGCGGGAAAAAAGCGCGGGAAGGGGGGAATATAACAAGTGATGCAATTGTACCAAGCCAGTCCTGGCTTTGCTTGTGACTACTATGTTACGCATGAGTAAACCTTCTTTGTGAACCACACGTGTCACGAGAGTTTCTCTGTCGAACGGGGCAAACCTTACAGGCGAAACGTTAGGAAACAAAACTTCAAGAACATGGCCACACAGCCTGGAAGATCCACACCAGCCAATTATTTTAGTGATTATTTTTCTTTCACTATGTGTTCACTGCTGTAACTGCCAAACTGCAGATTGGTGCTGGGTTATTAGAAGAGATGTAATTACTTTGCTGTTGCAACTGTTGTCTTGTGACTGGTAAAAAGGATCATCTAGAAATTACCCTGGTCTGAAATTTCCAAAATATTTTAAATAAGCCACATGCAATGTCCCTATATATGTTATAAACTCATATCCATGATTATCTTCTCCATATTATTATGAAAAAGTCTTCCCTAATATACTGCCTGGCCTTTAATTACCCAAATTCCTGACTGGGAATTTAGAGTTGAAAACCAATGCATCTGAGAAGAGCAAGTTGGGGAGGCTGTCATAAAACATGAATTCTGATAGTAAGCTGTACTTCCATTTAGTATCTTGTTCATATTTTGCAAAGTAGGTTTTCTAACAAGATCTAGGTGTCATAAAATTGCATGTCTTACCAAAAGTTCTAGAAATCTGGAAAAAAAAAATAAAGGAGATGGTCATTGTCTCTCAGAAGTCTCAAATGTCTCTAAGAGGACATTACAGATAGAGAGGATTGGCTTTTGAAAATCTTCAAGTAATCCTAGAAGATAAAGCTATCTTGAAATGTGTAATATTTAAAATGTAACATTCAGTTCAACATTAGGAAAAACAGATATTTAATTAAAAAGAATACATCACCATTACATGTTATAATATTTAATGGCAATGGATGTTAAATGTCTAATGCCTGCCACATTAGATAATTTCATATTTAACATTTCTGCTTATCCAGCTGTATTCTTCTTTTACTCATCAAAAAACTGGAATAATATTACAGACATTAAAATTCTCTCTAAGATAACATTTTAAAAAGTTATCAATCATTTATTATTTTACTAAATTGGTGGGAAAATGTACAAAAAGTAACTTTTTAAGAACATAAAATACCATAAAGCAGAATCAAAATTTTTGATAAAAGGTTTTTAGTGTACATTTATGTTCACCAACTTCCTCTTCAGATAGAGTGCTTCTAGTAACAATTTTCACTGTCCTGAAGATAGCATATTTGTGTGATTTAGATAATCATATGATTTTCAAAACTATTGTTAGTAGTATTTAATTTAATTTAAACAAATAGGATTGAATTGAATACTGCAACCAATAGTTTGCAGTTTTAATATGTGTTTTAGTAAGTGTAATGTCAACACCAAGAAAAAGGATATTAAAATGACTTTTTAAAAAAGTTAAATCATGGTTTTGGGACTAACTTACAAACATAGTTCTATCTGTATCCTATAACATGATACCATGTTATATGAATGATATCCAGTAAGATATTAAGTGATTTAAAGGAAATAAGCTGGAAGAAAGCTTGAAATTAAGCAATAAGGTCCAAAGCAGGGGAGGGAGTTGTTTCAAGAAGCAGAATCGAGGGGGGGGGGTGGGCTTCATATGAAACTTAATTGAAACTTAATTGAAAGCTCTGCACAAGTGTGTGTGTGTGTGTGTGTGTGTGTGTATCCAAATGTATGCAAATACTGTATAGGCTTTTAGAAATGGATAGTAAATAAAATGAAATGCTAAAAGTGTATCTATATGGATCAAATTCCCTTTTTTCTCCCCCCCTCCTTCCCCTCCTAAAAGCTCTCTTCTTTTTTTTCCAACATAGAAGTTTGTCTATAATTTTTATTAAACTTTTAAACAAGAAGATGAAAACTTTGGATATTATATTTTGCCCATGAATTCTATTTCCATAACTTCCTTAGGTAGATTAGATTGAAGATTAGATTGAGAAGTGGTTATGGCCAATGGTTAATCCATGAGCGTTGGGATTTTAAATCTTAGCCTTCCTTCTCAACATTCTTTACTATAAGTCTTAATTTTCCTCCCTTCTTCCCGTCCTTCTTCCTTCTTTATTAAGCATCCACCAAAAGTGAGACTCCTAGTGCAAAATTTCTCCTATACTACCTGTAATGTCACCAAGTTTCACTAATGTCAAACAGTCAAAGTGAACTTAGCATGTTTGCCCTACTTCAGCAAGACATGCAGGACATTTCAGGGAAAATAACGAGGAGATTCAGATACAAAAGAATAATTCTCAAAGCTTTTTCACATTTCTTAACCAATTGCCAGAAATTATGAAAAAAAAAAAAATCTGTTTTATTTACATCTTTTCCCCCCACTTTCTCCCCAGCACATAGGAAAACCTGGGTCTGAAATCATGGCATATACTTGTTAAATGTATCAATATTTCAAAGAACCTTTTAAAAATAGAATTTAATACTATCAGATGCTCTGAATGTTAATGAACTTGTTGCTAACTATAATCAAAACCTTGAAGTGCCATTTCCTTTCCTTAAATTAGGTATAGATTCCTCACCCACTCACCCACCTCCCACCCCTGATTTCCAGTCCTTGTCATTGTGGTATGCTTAATCCATACTTATATAACATTTCTATATTGATCTACATTCCTGATGTCCATGCTGGTGTGATCACTGACCTTGAGCCGGACATTCTAGAGAGAGAAGTCAAGTGGGCCTTAGGAAGCATTGCTAACAACAAAGCTAGTGGAGATGACAGTATTCCAGCTGAGTTATTTAAAATACTAAAAGATGATGCTGTTAAAGTGCTGCACTCAATATACCAGCAAGTTTGGAAAACGCAACAGTGGCCACGGGATTGGAAAAGGTCAGTTTACGTTCCAATTCCAAAGAAGGGCAACGCCAAAGAATGCTCAAACTATCGCACAATTGCATTAATTTCACATGCTAACAACATTACGCTCAAAATCCTACAAGCTAGGCTTCAGCAGTATGTGAACCAAGAGCTACTGAATGTACAAGCTGGGTTTCGAAGAGGCAGAAGAACTAGAGATCAAATTGCCAACATTCGCTGGAACATGGAGAAAGCATGAGAGTTCCGGAAAAAACGTCTACTTCTGCTTCATTGACTATACAAAAGCCTTTGATTGTGTGGATCACAACAAACTCTGGCAAATTCTTAAAGAGATGGGAGTACCAGACCACCTTACCTGTCTCCTGAGAAATCTGTATGCGGGCCAAGAGGCAACAGTTAGAACCAGTCACGGAACAACCGATTGGTTCAAAATAGGGAAAGGAGTACGACAAGGCTGTATACTGTCACCCTGCTTATTTAATCTATATGCAGAGTGCATCATGAGAAATGCCAGGCTGGAAGAATCGCAAGCTGGAATTAAGATTGCAGGGAGAATCATCAACAACCTCAGATATGCGGACGATACCACCCTAATGGCAGAAAGTGAAGAAGAACTAAAGAGCCTCTTGATGAGGGTGAAAGAGGAGAGTGCAAAAGCTGACTTGAAACTCAACATTAAAAAAACTAAGATCATGGCATCTGGACCCATCAATTCCTGGCAAATAGAAGGGGTAGAAATGGAAGCAGTAACAGACTTCATTTATTTGGGCTCCAAGATCACCACAGACAGAGACTGCAGCCATGAAATTAAAAGATGCTTGCTCCTTGGGAGGAAAGCTATGGCAAGCCTAGATAGCATATTAAAAAGCAGAGACATCACCTTGCCAACAAAAATCCGCATAATCAAAACTATGTTTTTTCCAGTAGTAATATATGTCTGTGACAGCTGGACCATAAGGAAGGCTGAGCACCGAAGAATTGATGCCTTTGAACTGTGGTGCTGGAGAAGACTCTTAAGAGTCCCGTGGACTGCTAGAAGGTCAAACCAGTCAATCTTAAAGGAAATCAACCCTGATTGCTCATTGGAAGGATTGATACTGAATCTCAAGCTCAGATACTTTGGTCACCTAATGCAAAGAGAGGACTCTTTAGAAAAGACCCTGATGCTGGGAAAGATTGAAGGCAGAGGATGAGATTGTTAGATAGCATCACTGAAGCAATGAGCAAGAAACTGAGCAAACTCAGGGAGGCAGTGAAAGACAGGAAAGCCTGGCGTGATATGGTTCATGGGGTCACAAAGAGTCAGACACAACTTAATGACTGAACAACAACAATTGATCTACATTTTAAAAAGAGAGGATTCAAACACTGAATTAAATGAATCTTTTAATATGATTTTTAACAAGTGCTTTCCCTCAAACTCCAGATGTATTTTTTTCTAAATACATGGATGTTGGCATATTTTAATTGCAAGGACATCATTCAACTGCAACACTGGGAAGTTTGCAAAATCTTGTTGCTGGACGGTACAAAGATTTTGTGCGACAGGTACTTTTACCTTGAATTAGTGGTAGCCCTGAGGGAGTAGCAAAAGTGAATGTTCTTTAGGAAAGGAATATCTTCTCTCTTTATTGTCCATAATGATATCTGACAATGCTAGCTTGCAACCACTGGAGATCTCGGGAAGTTATTCAGAATCACATCACCCTGAGATGCTAAAATGCTAAGAGATATGATTACATGATACTTAATGTGTAAAATACAGCTTTCCTACTGATGATGATGATGATGATGATGATGATGATGATGATGATGATGATGATTTAAAATAAATGAAGTGTGATGTAGGTTGGGATACTTTATACAGTAAAAGAAAGCTTAATCCTGTTATTCAACCCTTTCATTTAGAAAACTTCACACATGCACAAACCCACAAATCCTGTAAAAGTACTTCTTGAAAAAAATCCCATTGACATCCTGGAAATTGAACTACTTCCTTGTCAAATATGTCAGGTTGCAGGAATCCATGTTACACCTTTGTCTTTTTTGAGTGGGCAAGAAGGAACACAGTTTACACAACAGGCAGCAGCAACTTTCTGTGTACAGAAAATGGGTGAACTAGGAAGGAGGCCAGGCTGCATTGAGATACGGGCTTTCACAATATGGGTTATCCACCCAAACTGGAAAGTATGAATTGTTTCTGAGCCTGTTCTGAAGCTCTGCTAGTCATGTTCCGAGTGATAACTTTTGCACTGATGTGGACATTGTTACACATGTGAAATGGGGTGATCCAGGTACAAATTGAACATTTATGTGCTTTTATAGTACTAAGCCTATAATTTAACTGACTATATTAGTTTCGATATTCTGATATTAATTGAGCCTGGTATGTAAGAATGGTGATTGATTGATTGATTGATTGATTGATGGTTGATTAGGGATATCAGTTTTACTGATTATGTGTGTTTATTGGCATTTTAGGTGTTACAGTTGTTTCAGTTATTGTTTTATTTTTATTTTTTTTACTTTTTACTTTTGTGTTATGTTGTTGGTGTCCTTTTATGGATTGTTAGCCACCCAGAGTCACTATGCTGAGATGTGTAACCATACAAACCAAATAAGTAAACAAATAAATAAATAGCATTGTAAACTTTTCTTTGCTCAAGTTCAAACTCAGATGTATATGACTTTGAGTTTCTCCATCTTAAATACATCCTGACCACGTCTAATCCTGGAAGGTGGGTGGTGTTGGGTTTAATTAGTACGTGGATGGGAAATCTCCATGGAATCCCAGAAGAAGTCATACCAAAACACTTCTCTATTGTTGTCACAAAAAAATTATATGGACATGTTGATGAAGTCACCAGAAGCTCACTCAAAAAATGCTATCATTTTAAAAAAAATAGCCTTTGGAATATATAATGTTGCAGACCTATGAATTATTTACCAATATTGTGCTTCATTCTCCTTTTACATTTAACTTGCTCAAAGGTCCCCACTTAGTCAAAGCATCCCTCCCCCCCTTTTTCTTTTCCCCAGTACGATTCTTAAGTATGCAAGTATTTCACGATACAGCCATCTGGGTTGCCAGATGGCTTCTTTTTAATGATAGTGTCACATTCAGTACCTTATCCAAATATTACATTACTATATAATCAAGCATTTTTATCCTTAATTTCTGCTAAAGTACCTCCTAAGAGTGTTACCATTTTCCTGTTCCATTCATCAAGCCCAAGTGAGATCCCTCTCTCAGACATGCATGGTTAACTGATTTTTGAAAGAAAATAAACATTGCAGGGCCTTGTAGGCTCAGATGGTGCATCAGATGGTACAGGTCAAACGTGACAAGTATGTTGCAGATAAGGAATAGTTGTGAGTTCTGCAGTCTGTACTTTGCATCCTTCAACAACTCTTGATGATCTCCACATGTAGTTCCATCCACTTGTACCCAGCTGGATTTCCATCTAGTGGCCATTGGCATTAAGTCTTCTGCAGACCATGCTAGTCATGGCAAAGTAGAGCATTTATGGCAGCAAGCAGCTTGTTTACTTTTTTCTCATTCCTAACTGAAAATAGATGACAAAGAGGTGAGACTTTCAATCTATTGCATCTCTGATAACAAGATCCCAAACATCTCAAAGAGCTTGGTTGGCCTAGATGGCTGTCATCTAGGGCTCCCACCAATGATTGTTCTGTAGTCTCCTATGGAAAGAAAGAAAGAAAGAAAGAAAGAAAGAAAGAAAGAAAGAAAGAAAGAAAGAAAGAAAGAAAGAAAGAAAGAAAGAAAGAAAGATGGAAGAGCTTCCTATATCTTTGGCCATTTGCTTGGGATGTTGGACAATTGAGGTCTATTGTCTTTATTATGTTTTCTGTATCTAGCTGCTTCCTGAGCCCTGCCTCATCTTCTGTTGCTCTTCTGTGCCCTTTAGATGGTAGAAAAGTAAGCTTCTTTCCCCATCTCCCATTTGTCTATTTCTTAAACAAAGGAAGCCAACAGCAGGTGATGCTACCGAGCAGTTAGACCTTGTTAGTTCCCTTATAGAAGAGCATTAATAGGGCTGCAAGCTAGACAGTGGGGGAAAAAAAATTCCAGAAAGTAGGTGGTAGCAAATCACTTCTATAGTGTTACCAGGGAAATTACAGGCTGTCATTGGGAGTCAAAGTAAATACAGAGAAGACTTTGCCTGTACTTTAAATGAAGCAAGGAAGGTGAACCAACTCATCTTGGGCAGTTTTGTGGTCCCTACTGAAATTTAGAAATCTGTATGCTCTTTCTCCAGAAATTTCTACCCAAATTGCTGAAAGTATTGGGTCACCATAGTATGGCAACTGCAACCAAATCAATTACATAGTCTTAGGTCAATAGGCAGCAAGAACAAATAGAGCTCAGGGAAGATCAGTGATAAATGATATCCATTTCATTACGATAGACAATGGGACATGTAATGTGAAGATTCTGCTTCAGCAAACAGATCCTTCACATCTTCTAGCACCGATTTATACCCTGGTGTTGTGTTGTGAAGCTATCTTCATTTGAAAATTCTCATAAATTGCATTTTAATTCTAGAATTCTATAGACCCCCCCAACTACATTTTGAAAATCATGCTTTGATATATTTACATTTATTTATCTATTTAAAATGGGCAGCTATCTTTTTCCTGATGATGGCTTTTTCCTCAAACTGCCGTCTCTGTTTATAATGTTAATTTTCTGACTGAAGAGTTTGATTACATCTGATACCAACTTGTGGATTTTCACTGTTGATAAATGCTATCGTAAATGACACTATTTGGTATTATTTGTAATGCATTTAAAGTACTATCGTAAGTATTGAATGAACAGCTTGTTGATTATTTGAACTGTTGTGTGTTGAAAAGGACTGAGAGCTGATTACTGTTACAGTGAGGCTTTAACTATTTTTTTCTATATCTATATCATCTCCTAAATTGCACAGTGAGGACAAGTCAGATTAGGAACACAATTGCTGAGTGCTCAGAATGCTTACTAAGTTATTAAAAATGTCATTAAGAAAAGGAAGACTTAAAAAAAAAGAAGTTAAAATAGGCAGGATGTTGAAGATCATAGATTTGTAACTTCAAGATAGACCTGAGCAGTTCTCCATAAATTGATAGGGTCAGTATCTATTTTGTGAGGCTGTTTCAGAAGCTCTGAAGAATAAAATAAGTGTCTTAAGCGTTTGCAAACGTTAAATTGGCCATTTACTTTTTACGTTTCTCAGCATTACCTGAGAAACGCTGGGAACCAGAGTTTCTCAGGACACAGAAGTTGCTATGTCAACAGCCAAAAGTCACCCAACTTCCAGCCCCTACTCCTCCCTGCAAAAAAAAGCAAAACACCACTAAACCATTTTCAAGGCAGAAAAATAACTTCTAGAATTAAACTACTGTGCGTATAAGAAGTGACACACTTCCATGTTGCTAGAGGTCCATAAAAAATCCAACAAATGACACACATTTTTCATCACGTTCACTCTGAGGAAGGGAGGTCATAAAATGGGTGCTGGAAGGTTGTATACAGTGATATTGATCTCAGGTTGCACCCAATTGTGAGGAACAAAAGAAATATCTCTGTAGAGAAAGAAAGAAAAAAAGACTTTGAATAGCTGGTCTGCGGACAGGCTTTATGGACAGATTTATCTCCATAAATAGGGTTAAGAATTTCAGTTAATGAACTGAAGCCAAGAAAGGCAAATTGTGCAATACTGTCAATTAGCTGGAAGACACTGAAAATGTGCAGTTCCTCTTTTAACTACAGTATGTACCTTTCAAGAGACATAAACATCAGTATTAGCCATATGCATCCATGAAGAAAATAAAATCAATCCAAGATAATATTTCTGCGTTGCCTTTATTAGGATCAATCAAATTAACAGAAAAAGGTGTTGCTTTGCATTGTTTTAGTTCTCCAGGATGCTTCTTCAGGATGGTGTACCAAAAAAAAAGAAAAAACAACTATATCCAAGAGCTCTTCTGTTATTACTGTCTAGGAAACATTGATGACTTAAGTGCTTTCAGGAAGAGGAGAACTGTACTTTAAGAAGACCGAGGCAGAAGGATAGAGAGACAAATTTGAAGGAGACAATTGGGAAAGAAATTTCAGGAGTTTCTCAGCTCACCAAGAAAATGCTTGACATTCAATGGGCCTTGGAGATTTTATGAGCGGAAGGCGCAGAACACAAAGCTTTTTGTAGGAAGATGTCACTACTTATAGCTTGATGCATTTTTCAGCAGTAGCGCTGTAAGGCAGATTGACCAAAAAATATCTTGCCAGCTTTGGGGGCATTTTTTTTGCTATTTAGCAACATTGTTTCAGGCAATGCTTAACTGTGCCACACTAAGTGGGTTTGGCTGGGGGACAAGCAACCATGGTCCTTCTAATGCAATTTTTTTCCAAGTTGTAGTTTTATTATTTATTTGCCTGTGACTAGGTGCCTCAGAGTTTTTGCCCTGCCTTTTCTAGAAGTTCAAAAGTTAAGAAATGACTGATGATGAGTTAATAATTGTTCCTTCATAATCCCAAAAGCGTATGGAGTCATTGGACAAATGATTCATTTGTCATATTCATATTTGTTAAATAAAGGATCATGGAGGAAGGGGCTGAACAAATCCCACTGGGTGAGAATCCACTTGCTAGATATGAAGGGCAGAGAAAATAGATGTCAAGGAATTACAGTAGCTGGTAACAGCTTCTATGAGCCTAGACCAACAATGCAACAGTATAATAAACTGAAGACTGATGTATCAGGGACTTCTCAGAACAGTTCTGAAAACAAGGGATGAGCTTCCATACACAGTAGTAAAGTGGAGAACATAGACATTGCAGGACTAGTGATGAGATAAGCAAAGGAAAAAGTGGCCAGAGAGATGGTTGAAGAAAGGAAGGATTTAGTGGCAGAAAAGTCATCTGGACAGAACTGAAAGGCAACTCAAGAAATGTCAGTGATTGGAACATTTGAGACCTTTTAGTTCCTTGTCATGAATCCATCCAATTCTTAAATGCAGTCAACTGGCAATCCTGATGGGTCCTTGAGTGGCTGTGATCCAGAGTTCAGCATCCTGGTACACTGGAAATGGAAGTCCTTCCAATTCTCAGGGCAGCACAAAGAAATTAGGCCTTCAAAGTCATTGCTTCCATCAAGGAGTGGTGGTATGAAGTTAGAAATCAGCTTTTATTTCTGTAGTGTACCAATAATAATACAGTACATCAATTAACTGACCCCCAAATCAGCCAAAATGTTACGATAAGAGCAGTTATGATATTGTTGAAGTATAAACAACTTCAAAAATATCTGTAAGGAGTGTTTCTGCTCTTTGTAAACTACCTTAACTTAAATTGTGGGGAAAGATATGTGCTGCACTTTTCACCAGTAGGAAAATTTAGAATTTATAGAAAACCATACAGTTTTAGCTACAAGTTACAGCTCTTAGCAAAGCTTAGATATTTTTCAAAGGTTACCAATCCTTTGAAACTTTCCTCCTTTCTTCAATGCTGTAAGTGGCTTGGGGAATAGACAATATGACATTTGGGCTAGGGAGAAACAAAACACTGAAGGATTCCATTCAGGTCTATGGAATATTCAGTGTGCTGATGAAAAGGTCAGTTGCCCACACATTGTCAAACGATTTTAAACAGCCAGAAACTGAGTAACATTGTTATATGCACCCTGAGTAGCTTTATTGCAGTTGTCATTGGATCACACAAGAAATAAATTAATAAAAACATTTGGTTTCTGCTTTTTGCATTCTGAGATTATGAATTATTATTCTGCTTATTTTGCTTAAATGTTAATTCGGTTATCACAGCTTATGCTTTATTCATGAGGACTATTTCAAATTTGAATTTTTGAATTGACCTATTTTGATTTGAATCAGATTTCTGATCACTGAATTGATTCAGTATATTAAATTGAATGAGATGTTCACAACTGATGTGAAGATTCAGTAGAATTTTGGATAGATACACACATAATCTCCCTCATCCCTTCAAGTCAGACTTTCAATTGAATGACTGTGATCATTTGAGTCAAATTTCATATTGCAAACTCAAATCAAGCTGACTCCTTGAATTGCAAATTTGAATTGGATCTCGTTTGATACACATATCCCTAATTGCATAACCCAATTATTTATCATGTGTTTCTCTCCACCAGTGTAGGAATACAACCATGCATAAGATAAGGTGGAATCTATCCATGAAAACCTACTTGCTATTTATGCTTCAGACGCATAAACATTTTTCTGAGATTATGCAAATTACAAGGAAAATAACGGTACATAAAGTGTTCATCTTTTCCGCTTAACCGCCAAAAATCGTCTTCTCACTGAGAAAGCTTTCAGTTAATCAAATATACTTGTAAAAAAAACCTCCAAGCAGTTAAAAAATAATGCACACTGCAAACGAAATTAAGCACTTTATAGTTTCATTGGCTCTATGGGAGAGATAAACCTCCATTGACAGCACTGGGACTTAAAAGTAATATATATGACTAGATTGTGCACTCTGAAATCAAATTATTTTCTTCATTGAATGTCACATTCCTCATAACTGGTTTGATTATAATTGATTCCTGACCCTCAAAAAAAAAAAAAAAATACAGAACCATGTGGGAAGGAAAAGCAATGGATCTGGCCAAAACCTGACTTAAAAAAAAAAAATCACCTCTCTGGGTTAGAACAGACAGGGATGATTCCTATTCTGATTTTTAATGAGTGCTTTTCTAAAAATTATTATGTTAAACATGAGATTGTCACAATTTCTCATCTGGAATATTTGGGATTTGCTAATTGACCTGGCATTTGCTAATTGACCTGCCTTAGCCACCCATTTGTTTACTCTGAGTCTCCTAATTCAGACATTCTGGAGAGATTATTCATCATTCCTGCAACACCACATTCAGCAGAAGTAGGTAACAGAAAGTGGTAAGGCTACGCAAATCATTCTTTACTTCAGAAATCCAATGGCACCACGCTCAGAAACGATAGCTATCACTTTTTAAATTAACATTCACAGAGCTCTCTAATCTGTTTGGAGTTGACATGGCGCCTCCCCACCCATCCACCAAATAACCCTAGGTAAGGTGTCCTTGAAAAAGAGATGACCAGCCAGTCCTTTCATTGTCGATCTTTTTGGTATTGAAGAAACACGTCCTTCATGTTTGATGAGATTCACATATGAAGTTTATACTTGCGTATGTGTATGAGAAAAAGGGGAGGAGGAATTGGCCCACAATAGTCCTTCATTATTATTTCATGATGTTCCCCACCCACTCCAGTCTGCTCATGTATTTAGCCAAGAAACTCAGTCTTTAGCGCATTTATGTTTTCTTAAATTATGATGACTAATTCCTTGTCAGTTACTGATTTCCTCCCACTTGACTCTACCACAGCAAATGCTAATGATGAATTTTTAATGGCCATATGGCTTTATCTAGCCCATAGCATTAATATAGTTATTTTTGTGGACCCTGTTTAATGCAGGTCTGAGACCACAAGCTGAAATATGAAGATATATATATATATATATATATATATATATATATATATATATATATGTTATATACGGCAAACATTAAGCTCAGTGATTTACTTAGGGTTTCCTTAGACTCTTAGATTACTTTTGAAAAATCATATAAGGCCCACACATAATCATGGCAGATTTATTGAAGACAAGTGATGTATTAAAACTTGGGAAGTTATATTTTAACTTAAAGGTAAATTAAAACTATAAATTTACCTTGGGCACAGATGAACCCAGTCTTCAGCAAACCATAATCACTTGCTTATTTAATTATCCTGGAATAGACTGCCCCATTCTGATCAGCCAAAGTACATTCTACCATTTTTCCCAGCACCCATACGCCTGACACTTTGTTCATCAGCATCTACCTTTCTTGATCACGCAATGCAGGATAAACCATTTTATTACAAGATGATGGTGTTATCACATTGTAATTGAATTTGGGACAGGCGTCTGGCAAGTTCCATCTCTGATGAATTCTTCATAGACCGGTGCTCTTTTTTTTTTTTTTTTGACCTCAGTGACATAAACGACCTAGTTCACCTGATTTTCACAGAAGAGTAAATCTTTCTGCAGCAGCAGTGTCTAATAAATCATTATGCCCAATCTAAAGCCATATATAGGATTTTAATTTATAACAGAAGATGGGATTCATCTCTTTTCCTAGGAACAGGGCATACGTGAAAAAACATTCCCCAAAGGGTTTAATGGGACCCACTGAATTCCAGTACAGCTCATACTAGCTCTTGCTTGAGAACAGAAATTAATGAACAGTGCCAAGTACACAACCATTGGCTATCCATTCATTTTGCTTAACATGCACAAGCCATTTATCTCCAAGTAAAGCTGATGACACATAGTTCTATCTTTCGTTTTCATCAGATTCATGCAAAGTGATAGAAGAGATGAATCAGTGTCTGGGCACAGCAATAGATTGGATGAAGGCCAATAAACTAAACCACAGTCTGGACAACACAGTACTGTGGTTGAAGGATAGATTATTTGTCCAGGTAAGCAATATTCCACCTGTTCTGCAAAGGGTTATATTCATCCTAAAGGTTCAAGTCCTGAGTTTTAGATTTATCATGGTCAGTTTTCTTTTGTGATATGAGATACCTTTTACTAATTTAGTCTGGCCTGCCACTTATGGTTCGATCTGGATTTCTATGATCTCACTACCCAGTATTTATTTACCCTGGTTACTTCCCATTTAGGTTACAGCAATGTATTTGTAGATGGGGCCACCCTTGAAGAGGGTCTAGAAATTTCATTAGTATGAAACTCTGGAGAAACAATCCTGAGTGGAATTGGGGAATAAGAATATGTTATACCACTCTCCTGAGAGCTACTTCTCTCCCTGATAAAAAGAACAGCAATTAACAAAACAATGAGCAGGTACAGTCTGCTTTGTCTTCACAGAAGAGGCAAGCTTGCAGCTTTTTACATTGGCAAAATGAGTTTTGCCACCGCTGACTGCCTATGCAGAAGTGTCCCATTTGAAAGTAAGGTACTTGCTGGAATTCTTTTAACATTCCTTATAATTTGATTGACTGATAGATTATGTGCCATCAAATCAGTGTCAACTCCTAGTGACTACACCGATAGATTTTTTCCATGACCATAACCTGGTCCTTCAGTTCTTCCATGGCACCACAGTAGCTGAGTCCATCCATCTTGCTGCAAGTTGTCCTTTTCTCTGTTCTTCCATCTTTACCAGCATTACAGCCTTCTCGAGAGAGCTAGAGCTTTGCATAATATGTCCAAAGTAGGATAATCTGAGCCTGGTCATTTGTGCCTCAAATGAGAATGCTGGGTTGATTTGTTTGATGATCCATAGATTTATTTTCTTGGTTGTCCATGGTATTCCCAGGAGTCTCCTCCAAAACCAAAGTTCAAAGGCATTAATATTCTTTCTATTCTGCTTCTTCAGAATCCAAGTCCTGCTTCCAAGAATGTCACAGGAAATACCACTGCTTGCACTATATTCTCTCTCTCTCTCTCTCTCTCACACACACACACACACACACAAAGGGAGAGAGAGAGAGAAGGGACAGAGAAATACTATTAATCATAGCTCCTAGAGCTTTGTTCCTTGGATTATTTCCAGTCTAGTTTATTTCTGACTCCATTTCAAGATGGTGGCACCACCTCCAAAACTCTTCAGGACTTGGGACTACATTACCTGAAGGAATGCCTCTTGTGGATATTCCTACCAGCATTCTAAAATCATTTTCTGAAGTACTACTCTAGATGGCTTCCAATGTTGAAAGACAGGGAGACGCCACCTAGCAGCAGTTGTTTCCTGTGGTTACCTCTGACTTTGAAATGTCTCTTCCTATCATTGACTTGATTGTCTTTTGGGCACCCAGGCAAAGATGCTTCCAAGAATTTTAATCAATTAATGGGTTGATTTTAAACATACTTGTTATTTAGAAACTTCTTAACTAGGGCCAATTCCTGTATCATGTTATCATTTTTCTCTTAAGTATTATAATTGCTGTATTTTCATACAACCATAGACTCATAGAATGTAAGGTGCATGTAATCCACTCCAACCTCTAATCTAGTAGACAGATCCACTACTGCAGTGTCCCTCATGACCATCCAAGCTCTGTTTAATGATCTCCACCAAAGGAAAGTCTACTATCTTCCATTGTTTAGAATTGCATTTGATTACTTGAATAAACCACCCTGGAAAAAAACAAGCAAACAAACAAACAAATGAGCTAATTTTGAAGGACAGCGTGCAAGAATAAAATAATGTGTGGGAGGAATGGATTTAACAGCTCCTCAGAGACTTAGGAGATAAGTTACTTATTCAGTGATTGTGCTTTTGAGAGAGAACAGGGGTGGGTGGGGGAAATAAGAGAAAGTGCTGGGCCTGGGAAACAGCCAAACATCTAGCAATCATTAGCATGTGGGCATATTGATGTATTGGCTCTCAAAGAGTTGCCTTCTCTTGACTTAATCTTTCCACTTAGGGAAGAGATTGCATGAACAAACTGTTAAGTATGAAGACATTCTTCTCTTGTAGAGCTCTTAAGAACATTTCTTAGGAAACTTGTTTTACCCACCATCTTTCCTTAAGGAAAAATCATGGGATTAGAAAAGCCTTGGAAAGTCTCTGCTTTAGTGAAACAAAGAAACCTACATTTAGAAGAGACTACTGATGAAATCAAGTTTAACTTTTTCTCAGTGCAGCAATTGAAACATCCCAAAATGCTGGTTTTGTAACTGGATACACTCAAGAAAGGTGAGCCACTGAGAAGAGGCTGCATGGAACTTAGTTTGAGGATCTCACCATGTTCACTAGTGCAAAAACTTGTTTTAGAAGGAGAGGTGTTTATGAAAAAAGATAAACTTCTAAATTCAGAAGGTTGGCTCTTTTAAAAAAAAATCTAAGAAAAATGCCTAGAAATACAAAAGAGGAATTTAATATTTTGACATTTTAAGGGTTGTTTTTGTTGATGCTGAGTAGTCTCCTCCATAGATAAATCTGTATTTCTAGAACCACAGTGAGTGAGTTGTGACTCACTGAACCAATCATTCAATTCAATAAAACAAAGTATTCTTCAAGTCAACCTTGACCTTTGGTGATTTCATGGACTCATCAGTGTACTTTTCTTGGAAACAATATGGGACTGTATTTATAGTAAAAGAATGTTGATGTCATAATCAGCTTGGCAGATTGCCAATTGTGTGTAGGTTTATTCAAAATATGCATTCTGTATAAATAAGCTGGGGTAGCCTTACAACTGTGGATCTTGCCCAGTGTGTAATAAAAGTTCTTCCAAGTAACCTTATTCATTACAATGCCAGCCTTGTGCATTTTCCAAATTGCTGTATGAATTCTTTTTGTACACCTACTTCAGTATTTCTCTATAGTAGAAGAGTACCAGTGGTTTAGTAGCAAAGAGTAAGATTGCTACATACAATTTAAAATCAGGGACACTAGAGCAACCAAAGGAATTGCATTTTTCAGCAAAACTTTAACTTAATCAAAGTTCTTTCCCAAGTACATTGCTACTGTAATTTTTTTTTCAAAGTTTTACCCTTTGTTTACAAAACAGAAAGCTAATTCAAGGTTGCTCAGACTTCTGTTGTGCTATTTTATTTCCTCAGCCACATGTGCAACATGCTGTAAATGGATTTAGCTTTCTTTAGCCTTTGTGATATTTATTCCATGTGATATTTTAAATCCTTTGGTTGTACAAGCATATTTTTAAGGATACTGGGGAGAGGCAGATGATAAGACTGTGTCGGTAAATGGGGAGTATAGAAGAGTCCAAGAATGTCCCCATCCTGCTCTGCATCTCAGCTCCAAATTTTGCACTTCCAAAATTTCTTTTTCAGGAATGGATGAACTGGGAGGAAATACAACATTTTCAAAGCTGATGTTTGAATTTTTGAGAAGACACTTGCTATGTTGATTATTTGAATAATCCCTCCTCCCAAATAGAATGGCAAATTGCTTTTGTTTTCCCTTCCTTGAAATGCTTTCAACTTTAACATAATGAAAAAGGCAAATAGGGACACCGGAGCAATTCATTCTCTGTGACTCTTGACATCAAAGGATCTTAGCTACACTTTCCTAGTCCTTTCAATTTTTTATTTTGACATAAAATGCATTTCGAAATATGTGTTTTGTAAGAAAAATATGCATCCCTAAACACATATTTAAATGCAAATAATGGAAAGGATTATTATTTTTTAAAAATGAGGATTACTGCAGAAAAGAATGACATGGATTTATTAATAGTCACGTGTGATAGTCTCTTAGTCCAGAAATCCACCGATCCATGCAGTCTAAGAGGTAAGACAAAGCAGAAAAGAATATGTATCCGGTTCAATTATAGAAGCTTATTTCCAGTTGATGAATATCACTAGAAGAGTATGCAATATGCTTTAATTGTCAAATTCTATGGTGGCCCTGACAGGAGACTGAGAATAAATATTGTTGAAGGGTTCAGATAATGTATTAATGTCCTGCCAGTAAGATTAATGCCATTTTGTTCTGTGGTAAGACTTTTGTGCAGTCTTATCCAGAAAAACAATATGCTGAAGGGATATCCAATGGCTCATGCCAGGCCTCTCCCCAAAGCACCAGGCCTCCTTCTGTGGAACAGGAAAGTCTGCTAACAAATTCCAAAGTCCTTTTGCTCCATAAGCACTAGTCTATGCTATCGCACCACCTTTCTTGGAGCGTAACTCTTCTGTTATGCCTGAAGAAGGAAGAAGACTCTATGGAATAAGCCTGAAGTGAACATTTGATGGACAGGACAAGTTTGGAAAGAGATAACAGGTACTGAGAGAGGAATGATGAAGACCAATGTTTGGACCTGCTTGGGCAGATGTTGCCCAGAAAAGCAAAAGGAGTGGATTGTAAAACTCCCCCCCCCCCACACACACACACTATGGAAACTCCAAGAAAGGAAATTAAAAGTCAGTGCTATTTCAGAAAGGTGTGGAGAGCTTTAAATAAAAAGCTGAGGAATTTGGAGTAGGTATATATCAGTGCATAGACAGAGAGACTGCTCAAAAGGCTGATGTGATCAGAGTAATGGGAGAATAAAGTTAGTTGATTTGGAAACTATAAAATGGAGATGGCCCTTTCAGCTATAACTCTCTGAACTCTCTCCCAGTGAGACTTCCCTAGCCTTCTGTGTCTTTTAGCTACCAGACAGGTATGATTACCATCAGATTTGATTTAAACCACATATCTGCACCTTGCAAGCGCTCAAAGCAGCTAACACAAATGGAAGACAACCACAGGATTAAAAAGTAAAACAAATAAAGGAACCACATACTAAAATATTAATCAAATAAATACCAAAGTAATCTAAAAGAAAGAAAGGAAGAAAGGAAGAAAGGAAGAAAGGAAGACCTGGTTAAAGGAATGCATTTTGTAACTTTTTGAGAGTTTTAATGAAATGGTTTTGGGTTGGGATGAGTTACTTGAAATTGTTCTCAGGAATTTGAAATGAAGAGCAAGGTAGAAGTGTTGAAAATCAATTAACTAGAAACAGACAATTCCCAAATGCATTCAAGAGCCATAAGTTAATGAAGAAACTGTATAAAGGAGAGTGGGTGGTAAATGGAAAAAAATAAAAAAGACCCTCAGTTTCAGAGATGGAAAGGGCATTTCTAAAACTATTTTTCATCTTTTTCCCCCCCCCTCAAACCTCTTCCTGGAAATGCATGGGACGTAATTCTAGAACAAATAATAATCCACATTAAGGGTATTTTTGCCTTAAAACCCCCCCACAAACAATGAAACTTTTCATATGACACATTCTACTCAGTTACTCTGCTGTGGATGAGAGAAGTCCCATTAAGAGTTACTGCAGATGTAATATAAGGCAAAGTTATAAACCTTTTTCTCTCACTAAATGTTTTCTTGTATAAGCTTCCTGCCTTTATAAATTTATATCACCATTTCCACGTCCTGATTTTAATCTTGGATAACCCAATTACGCCATATTTCAGGTAATGTAATTTTACTAGCACAGTTTGAGGGAGGAATGGCAAAATCTTTATGACAATATCTTCCTATAACAAATAGTGACCTTTGTTTGAAACCAGCCGTGTTGACTCTTCTGAAGTCATATGAAGCAATTATTTGTCTAAGATATATTACACAGAACAACACATGCTACTAAAAACTAAAAATAAAGAATTTTGCCACGATGCTTATAAAATATCAGTTTACAGCCCATAAGGAGGAAAGAACTAGTATTATCTCCAACCTTTCTCCAGCTTTGCAGTTTAGGGGCATATAAGCACTGCTTATATATTTTCTTCTTCTTCTTCCTTTGTCTTCTTTATATTAATTATTATTCAACAGTTCAATGTTTGTGTCTTTGTTTATACTGCAGAATAATAGAGCCCCCGGGGCAGCTTAGAATGAGCAAACATAAAAAACATTTTAAATATAATATAGAGCAAATAAAATAAGAATATAAAAGAGCATGCCAAATGCCTGTTTTAGTCCAGCAATCTGTTTCCAAAATATTCAAGCAGATGTCTATGGAAACCCATGAGTAGGAGATGTACGTGGTAGAAGGTTCCGGCTCAGGTTCCCAACGCTATGATTGGAAAGATGTCTGGCTCCATTAGTATGGTTAGAGAGATGGATGGATGGATATAGATCGACTAGAGGCCACAGACAGTTTTATCTTGGGTAATCTTCTTTCATCCCCTTTAAAAGCCATCAAAACTGAAGACAAATTTGGTGACTAATAAGACATCCCAAAATTACAAATTCCACACATTAACTATGCTATGCAGGAATAAATATTTCCTTCTGATCTACCCTAATTTACTGGGCTTATGTATCTTGATAGCAACAGGAAAATTCTCCCTTTCTACCATCTCAGCAACATGAATATGGGTTGCTGAATAGGTCCTCTTTAACCTATCCCTCTTGCTAAGTGAAAAAACTCTCTTACACAACCTCTGTTCATTAAGGGAATTGCTCCAACCCTTTTTCTTTTCCAGTTTGAATGTTCCACAAACTTAATTACTTTGGTTCCTCTTTTCTCTTTTTCCCTTGGGCTACAATGCCTACAGTATTCCAAGCTGTTCATACCACAGAGTTCCATAAGATACTTCAGGATTAGTGTTTTTACATTTTACACACTGTTATGATTGATTTTAATTGATTTTAACTGCTTTGTAAACTGCCCAGAGTCATTTTAATGAGATGGGCAATGACAAATTTGATATATGTATGTATATGTATATGTATATGTATATGTATATGTATATGTATATGTATATGTATATGTATATGTATGTGTGTGTGTGTGTATATATATAGAAAATTTTCCTTTATAATGGAAATAAAGGAGGTATTGAGGCCATGTCCCAACTTACATCCATTCAAGGCATAAATCTGCTCTGGCACATCTATTCTGGTGTGATTTCCACACCCCATTCCCCACCCCCCGAAGGACATTTGTAGAGAGATTGAAAAGTAATAATACTTTATTTTAAATTCTGGAATTAAGAGAAGTGTGACCCAGGCGTCTTTCTCTTTACCTTGCTACAATCTCCTCTCCTACAGCCTTCTGATGCAGGTTTTATACATTTCTTGTGCATATGGAAATTCAAGAGCAGAGGAACAAGATGCAAGAAAATATGGAGGTAGACCTTTCCTTTTCTAAAACTCAAGAGGCCATGAGTAAAACAAGGAGAAACAAGAAGAGCAGGTGGCAGCTGTGGCCAGGGAAGCCTTTGCACAACTTCATCTGATGTGCTTGTTGCACCCTCTCCTACATCGGGGTCGGGGGGACTTCAGACAGTCACACATGTCCTGGTCACCTTGTGACTTGACCACTACAATGCATTCTACATGGGGCTGTCCTTGAAGACCATCCAGAAGCTCCAAATGGTCCAGAATGTGTCACCATGAGCAGTAATGGGCATGCCTTTGTATGCCCATGTAACACCTTGACTTCATGAGCTGCACTGGTTGCTAGTTTGCTTCCAGGTGTGATTCAAAGTGCTGGTTTTTACATATAAAGCCCTACATGGTATAGTTATTTGAGGGACCACCTGTCTCCCATAGCATCTGCCCAGCTGATTCAATCTTGCAGGGTTGATCAGGCACTCTCTGAGTTTCTTCAATTAAACAATGTCATCTATCAGGACTCTAGAAGCATGCCTTCTCTTCAGCAGCTACACTCCGTGAGGCTGCACCCCGTGAGGCTTAAATCATCCTTGTATGTGTCAGCCTGCAAGTCAGTCTTGACTCCTGGTGACTGCCTGGACTATTCCCTGCAGTTTTCTTGGCAAGATTTCAGAAGTGGTTTGCCATTGAGTGCTTCCTAGGGCTGAGAGAGAGGGACTGGCCCAAGGTCTCCCCAGCTGCCTTCATGCCTAAGGTGGGACTAGAGTTCACAGACTCCCAGTTTCTAGACTGATGGTTTAACCACTACACCAAAGTGGCTGTAATCATCCTTAGCCTTACTGATATTAGCATAGTTTTTTTACCCTTATTCCAATACACCTGAAGGACAATGTCAAGGAATGTAAAATATGTTAGGCTTTGTCACCATTACCTTAAAGGAAAGTCTGGGACTAGCAGTGACTGGGAGCAGATGCAGAAGAGGCAGGAGTGGGACTGGTAACGGGCACAGCATATTTCCTGCCTGTAGAGTTGTCTGATGTTCCAGGATGGATGGAAAGCACTTTAACTAAGTATGAGGGCTCAAGTGGGCAAAGCCAGGATCAAGGAGCCCAGGACCAAGTGTATTTTTTATTAAAACACTATGTTTTGTTCCATGTGTTTTCCACATCCCAGGCTGAGAAACTAATGGCAAAATGTCCATTTTCACAGAAGGGTAAGAGAAAGGAACAGGATTAAAATATGGGTCTGATTAAATATGGCTTGCTTCCTAGATCCTGCAGTAGTTGATCTTCATTGTTAGAAGTTCTCTGCAATAAGCAAAGGATCTATTTAAAGCTTGCCCTGGGCTCTTCTGCTGTAAGCTCCTGAGTGTAGGTTTGAGTGTTTAGAGAAAGTTTTGTTTCTGTCTCCTGGATGAAGCTCGGGCAAGTAGTGGGAAAAGTCTCAATATCATTCTGCTACTACCAAGATCCTTTTTCCGAGGACTCATTAGTAGATTACAGATTACATTAGTATACATATGTGTCTATCCATTTCTTCTCTCTCTTTCCAAATGTGCATCACATTGAACTTTCATAGCAGGGGATGGTATCTGGTCAACTTTGTCTAGTTAGTTCATGGATGGAAAGACTCTAAGGAATACCAGGGTTGTAGGCTAGGCCAAAAAAAAAAAAAAACTTGAAAGAAAGTAATGACAAAACACTTCCATAAAACTCCCCAGATGTACCCATGAAGTACCAGTAAAACTCCCCAGATGTGCCCATGAAATCTGAACAGTTGAGTTCAGTTTAAAGAAGACTTTAACTTTAGTTTGAAGTTATTGTATATATCTGTTCCCCAAGGTTGGACAGATCCTTTGGGATGTTTTTGGCTTTCCCTTTCTCAATCTCATTAAAATATTTGGTGTCCTCTGCAAGCTTGTAGACAGTCTCATAAAATTCTAAAAAGCTAGTAAAATCAGACAATATATTTACAGGTCCTATGCTCCTCAAAAAGTCATTTTTGTAGGAGATTGGTAGCTTCATATTTAATCATGCTAGCCTTGAACACTGTTTGCTAGGTCCTCTCCGATCCATCCTTTTCATTCTTTCTTCCCCAGTGTAATGCGGGAAAGAAATTATGTAAAGGAGATTGTGAATTTTGCCTGTCTGCCGGTAGGAGAATTCTCCGGGAATGCAACAAAACTGGAGTTTTAGTGTGCAAGAGAAAGACAGAATTTGAAAATGGGCCTGATCTGACTAAGGATTGCAGAGAGAGAGGGAAAATAAAAACAAACAAAAACAAAAGAAAACAAAACAGAAAACAAAGAAACCAAAGCATTCAATTATTGGCAACTGTCCCATTCTAAGCCCCTCCCTCCCCTCTTCCTTTGCAGTCATGTGACCTAAAACAGGACTATTTTAATGGGTTGGAAAGAATTCCAGAAGCCAACATGTTTTGGTTTCCTTTCCTTTTCTTCTTTTGCCCCCCCAAAGGATTCTTTCTTCCTTTTGTTCAAAAATTAATCTTTCCTTGCCATTATTCATATTTTTCCTTGTGATCACTTGGATTCAGTGTGTGTTTCTTTACTGACTGGCAGTGGGCATTCTAGCTGAATTTATATTACGGTGATTGCGGTAAAAGTTTATTCCCTTGAGTTTGCCTTTCAACATTTTTTCAGTGTTTCATTTTTTTTAAAAGTGTGATCTCCTGAAGTGTCTGTGTTGGACTTCTTTGGCAATTTTCCACTTACTATAAATTACATTTGATGGCACTGTAGCAACAGTTTCCAACTGCTTCAACACTCACCACATAAAACCATATAATCAAAAGCAATATACGGTATGATAACAAAACATGACTCACAGCACCTGAACATTAAGTATACAGATTTAAAACTTCTATTTTGATAAGGCTGAACAACACTGGCATTTGCAAGCTATTCCTATATTATGAATGATGTTATAATAAAAGATGGGCTCCACCATCATGAAATATTTGTGTGTTATACGGATCTTGCACTGAACTCCCAAACTCCACAAAAATGTCTAGAAACATTGAGCACCAGTAGGGATAGGTAAACAGTTCATAATGAAAGGAAAACTAAAATGAATGTCAGTTCTTTCAGAGTAAATGCAAAAAGCAAGGAGTGAATATCGTTTGATGATTGTCATGTGCAATTCTTCCTTTGGGACTCATGGCAGAGCAATTTTTCATGGCTGATTTTCCCCCATCAAGAGAAAAATCATGTCTAGCCTTTATTGTGTTTAAAAGTTTCCCAGAAATTGTTCTAGAATGAATATTCTGAGACATTTAAGTGGAAATCATCAGGACTATCCTCTAACATCAGCTCTGATAATGCTTCAGACATCAAAAGTTTGAGCAAAGATTATAAAAGCAAACAAGCTTAAATAATGAAATGAATGAATGCTGGACTTCTTTTTTTTTTTTAGAAATGAAGATTGAAGCAATTAGTTATTTAGTTGCTGAATATTAGCACAACTAATATTAGCACAACTAATAACAAACAAAAATTCTCACACATTGCTAGCATAACGAGAACTTTCTCCTGTGTTCCAATTAGAGATACGGTGATCAGAGTAAATATGGTCAATGCCAGTTCTGAGATGTTCATTAAAAATGGACAACCTGCATTATATCTTACCTGCAGTTTTCTTCCTAAAGTGAAAAATAGACAACACTGTACCCAATTTTCTTTCATGCATGAAGTTTTGTATATAACTTGTTTGAAGCTATGCATGCGATTTTTAGTAGTATGTGGCATTTTCTATCCATTATTCTGTGATACAGTCATTTTTTTTTTAAAGAAAATTGCATATTTTCCAATATACATTCTTTTTAGATGTATCTTCCAGAAATGTTTACTAACAGTCTTAGGTGGGCCCCTGTTGCATTTTTGTACCCTGTTGCATTGTTGTTCTGTTTTAGTCCAGGTTGCCTGGTTATGTGGGTTTTAACTGTTTAATTGTTTGTTTTTTTTTACTGGGTTTTTTTTGGGGAGGGTGTAACCCACTCAAGTCTTCCTGAATGGGTGGCCATAACAAATCTATTAAATTAAATTAAGTTGAATTAAATTAAATTCTTCTACCTGAGTCCATTTGGCAAGTTATTTTGCCCCACTTGAAATCCATGGCAATTTTTGTTTCAACTCCAATTTTAGAGCAAATTCATGGGTTCTAGTGGTTGCAGAAAATTAATGCCTGTATTTTCATGCAACGTAAATTCTTTTCATTAGCATAAAAAGGTGCCTATGGAGTTGGATGCAATGACCAAAATTCCAGACATGGTTCAGAAGCGAAGAATTTAAGGAGATTACAACACATCCTGGTTGCACTAGATTCAGAATTATATTGCCCGCTCTGGAAGCTATCTAACCATGGAGATTTTAAATCTGTGATGGCTTTTTAAAAAATATCCCTTTGCATGAATGTTGTTGCATGAAGAATCTAAGCAGTACAGTTCCTCAACTTCACATACCAGCCACTGTGAATCTGGATATAACCTCCTTGGTAAAACGTAACCTACCCAAAGTATAACTAAACTTTATGTTATGCACAAAGGAGGGGGAGAAGGGAGAGAGAGGAGATATGAGAATGACTTCTACTTTCAGCTTTAAGAGAAGCCTAAAATATACATTTACAGTGAACAACCCAGAGCAAAGAAAAATCGGAATGGGAATAGGTTTTGTTTTAAATTTTGTAAGATCTAACTTTAATGTGCCAAAACAACTGAAGCTGAAGTTTTTAAGTAATACACAGCATAGATCAAATATGAGAAGCTATCTTTGAAAAGAATGCTAAAAGGAATAGAAAATCAATTTCTGCTGCAAAGTGAATTTTTATGCCTTTAAAGAGTACAATGTCAACACAGAACAGCCAAAATGCCATCTGTGTAATAGCATACACTACGACTGATGGATGGCACTTTCCATTTTGTATGGCAAGAGTCTTAAAAGGAAAGATAGAACCAGGAATGTATTTATTTCCATTTCTATCCTGTCCTTCTCTGCAGTGTAGAGCAGATAACATCAGTTTAAAAACACCATACAGACTGGGGGGGGGGAGCAAACCCCAAAAGTGAGTAGAACACCAGTTACGTTTTAAATAAAAAGTAGCTAACCTGACTTCTAACTAGCTAGGTTGCTAAAAGCCAACTCATGCAAAATAAACTTTAAGAAGGTATGAGGTTCTGGAGACTGCAGTGCGTTAAGCTGATTTACACAGATTCCTTTGAACTGGATTCAGCTCCTGTTAAGGTCATAAGATGGCATGATATTGAAGGGGGTTGCCATCTCTCTCTCTCTGTCTATCCTATAGCCCTATTGACCACAGTCAATCTTGCTTAGCTTTCTAGATAGGCCAAGGTGAATGAGGTATAATTTAGATATGACTTGCAAATCGAAGTTCCAAAAGAAATAAGGACTCATCTTTCTGAATCCCTGCTGAAACGGAAAAGTCTGTTTCCATGGCATATTATTTTTATCCTTACCCTGAATGACATGTGAAAACTCTCTGGATTCCATTTGATGTTGAATCAGCTCGACGCTTGTAAGGTTTCAAAGACACCCCCCCCACCAGTTCTGCATTGAACAGATATATCTCCCAAGCCTGGCGCAGCTTCAGACAGTGCTATTCCTGAATTTTTTGGTAAACAGATTCTGAAATTGATTAAAAAATGATATTACAGCTACTCAGAACTGGTGGAATGTTTTTTAAGAGGTTCACAGTCTGCGGTTACCTATTGATTAAAATGTATCTAAATAGCATAGATAGTATGCTATTAATCTAGTGACTCTGCTTTTAGGATATTTAATTGGAAAACAATATAATGAATTACAAGTTGTTTCTTGAAATATTCTTAGTTATAGTATTGGAATGTTTTCAGATATGCTATAGATTTCTTTTTTTACTTTTCATGAAGGACATTTGTTACATTATTGGTATATTGATTGCAATTTTCATATGGTCTAAGCTTTCCTTTGAAAAGAACTTCAGTGTGCAACTAATAAAAAATAAATTAAAAGATTTAAACAAACATTTGTGTTATCTGCATTCCTAAATTGCTCCTAAGAATTGTTTTTTCGTGTAATCATATTCCCTTTGATTGGTTCATAGGAGAGGGTAGATGAACTTGATACTTATGTTTTCTCCCAATTTCTATCCCCGCCCCACAATCTTTCAGTATATTATCACCTACTTTTTTTTAATTTGCACATTCAATGCATGTATTTCATATACAATTTTTGCAAGCAGCACCTTTTGGGGGGGGGGGTGTGGGGGGTATTTTTTCATCTACTAGACACATTTGTGTGTGCCTGTTTCCATAATAAATACATTTTTTATGCATTCTTAGTTGCTAAAAATTCCAAGAAAAGTAAACAATATAAGATAACTGCATTCCTACTCACATCTTGATTTGGTAAATGTAAATGTGATACATTCTTAGCAAAGTTAGAACAAGATTCTCCCACAGTATTTGATAAATCCCATACCTATTTAAATAGTTCATGCCTCTGCATAGCAATCACTGAAAGATTGATCATAAATGTTAATATTTAGACAACTTTTGAGCTGTAAGCTGTGCCTGGACTGAATGCAGACTTAAATATAAGACTCATGTGCAATATTCCAAGATAGAAAGTAATTTATGAGGAAAACAGTGCTCAGTTTATTATACAGCAAAGCAGTTTGAGATAGACAGATCTATATAGCAAACAAACTTTAGAACTAAAACTAATGTTGAATATATCTTATTTCCATTGCCATGGAAGAAGGAAAACAGAAGCAAATCTATCATAAATACACCTTCAAGCAGAAGGCAAGGTTTCTGGAGGCTGATCCTCATCAATTTCCTCTGCTTAGGGATTTACCATTAGAAGCTGAATGTGACATCCTGACATCCAATATCTTTGGCAAGTTAAATATCTCTGCAGCTGGCACTAAGATTCCTCTAATCCTTCTTTTCCCCTTTCTAGAGATCATTGCATTGACAGATCACCCTTTTTATCCAAGAGAGATGGGTTTATTAATCTATTTTTGGCCCATATAATGTTCATCATATGTTCATCCACATATCTGCTTCATCCAACAGTCCTATTCACCTGCAAATAACTTCTTTAGTTATTGTGGAGAAAATCTACACAATAGTTTGTTGTGTGTGTGTGTTTGTGTTTGTTTCACTTGGAACTCAGTGGCAAAAATCAGAAGAGAGGTACAGCTTAGTCAGGCCAATTCATGTTGGAAATCACAAGGGAAAAAATCCTCATGAATGTCTAATCCCAAACATCTTTTGGTATATAGGAATCAGATCTGGCCAGTCTTATCTGGAACTGGAAGCTTAACAGGTTTTGGCCTGGTTAGTAATTGTATGGAAGACAATTGTAGATTGGAAAATCAAGAAAAGGCCCAAAAGAAGTTAATGGCAAACCATTTCTATACTGTTTTCCAGTCACTGTGTTTAAATAATCACTGACAAACCCTAATATGTGCATTAAGATGTTGTGAAATCTTAATTCTTAGGCTGCTGTGATGGGGGAAATAATACCATTGTTTTTGTTCAGATTAACAGAAAAATAGTTCTATAAATGCTCTGCCATAATTACTGAGAGAATTGCAAGTTGATTATGTTATAGTATATCAAACTAATTTCCTTTCTTTCTTTACATCTTCAAATGTGACTCAAGTAAAAAAATCAAACACAATCCAGTAAAAAAAAAACAAACCCAAAAAGTTATAGTGAGTCATTGCTTGAAAACTATATATATGATGTCTGTTTTGCATTATGCTATTCTCACCACACTTTGACACACTCCTACCAAAATATTTTTGGGGAAAAAAAAGATTTTGCATTTGTGTCCTTTCTTTTTTCACTTTCGTTTTTGTTTACTTAAATGCATGGATGAGAAAAAAATAATTAACACATCCTACTTTAACACTAATTAACTGTAACACTTCCTACTCTACTACTGTCCTTATTACACTTCCTACAGTCCCATTCAATTGAAATGAGAAAAGGAATTTTAATAAAATAGAATTTGACACTGCTATGTCAATGTTCCCATTATCCTTAGTCATTGGCCATTATAAGAGTGGAATCCAACTAGAAATCTCAGGTCATTGGTTGCTCTAACAGGGACCTCCTATGGTTAGTCGAATCTATTGTGTATGAGCTTCAGTATAACACCAGGATCATAGTTTGACTAGTCCTGTGTGCCTTTGAAAAAAATACCAGTATTGGTTAGAGGTCCTGGCCACTCGGGCTTCCATTGTCTGTGGTGGATTTAAGAACATTCTCAAACTTTGATCTTTTGAAGTGCATGCAACCCCTACCAGAAAAACCTGGATACTTGGACAGATGGGCCGTCCACAAAGATGTCCTCTATCTCACCTGGGTTGAAATGGAATTGGTCCCCACTACCATGTTTTGGCACAGATCCAGGACAACCATTAGCAAATGGTCTAGAATTATCCATGAGATCTGGGCCCAGGTTAGTTTTCTTTAGGAGTGGCCTCATTTTGATATTACCTGTTATTTCAAAGAGATTAGTACCTTTCTTTCTTTCAAAGAAAAATGGTGGTCCTCTGATTCTTTCTGTAACATAACCACACCAATACTGGAACCCAAATCATGAAATGCACAAATGACTTTAGCTTCAGACAGATTTGCAATTCTGTTGCAGCCTACTATTAGGGTATGACTGATTCATTTTTAGCTCCTTCACTATTCTAATCTATTTTGTTGGGCAACACTCTGAAGATGCAACAATGGTAAGTTTTTGCTGCCTTTAATGATCTGTCATCTGCATTGGATTCCATATGAGTCTTCCTCCACTTGTCCTGCAGTTGTCATCCCATTTGTTTCATTGTCATCAGCTTCAGAATACATCAAGCAAGTAGTTTGTTTCTGCCAAGTGCGAAAGGGCACTTGAGGACAATCATGTCAGGTGCCCAAATTACTCCATATTGCATTGTTGATTAGGGCTACAGAAACATTCAGCCTTACCAAGTGAAAAATCATCCAGAGACCTCTGAAAATCCTTAAGATCCAGTAGCCCCAGAGATGGGGTATTGAAATTGGCATCCAAACTTTGCAAAAGAGAAAGACTGCTGAAAATCTAAATTTTGATAGATAGAAATCTGTTTATAACAACAACAACTCCTCCTCCTCCTCCCATGCCCAGATGAATAATCCAAATCAAGATTTTGACCTGTGCTCTTACCTGAGACCTTAGCAGCTATTATCTGAAATGGAAAATAATATCTGAATGGAACAGGTTGAGCAAAATTGGGAAACAGGCCATGTTAGGTGGTTGGTATTTGTCATGCATTTGTCCACATCTCCTTCAGTCAAATGTGACTTTTCCCAGGATTGTGGGGCAACTCCAAAGGGCAGCCAGGCAACCCCAATCTACAACACTGTGAGGATTGCAAGTAAGTGCTTCATAAAGGTTTGGGATCTAGATGGACTGCATGAAAGGAGTAGAATGGGATTTCTTTGCAGATAGTATTAACATCATAATCAAAGGGAGTTGTAATGCTAACCTATAGTATTATTGGGGAACATTTTTCTCCCATTTGGATTTCTTCCAAATCAGCAATGAATATGCCCCACCCACTTTTTTTTTTTTTGGTAGCAACGCACGATTCTGCTAATTCCTGCAGTTGACAGTGCCTTCCTCCCCCACACTTTACATTTCAAAATAGTTAGCAAAATAATTCATCTTTTCATAGAAGCATTTGTAATATACCGCTGAAAAAAGTGAGTTACCAACTCACAAAAGTTTGTTTGCTTTTGACCCTGTAAAAAGTATGAGAAAGCAAGCCATTACCAGTCACTGTAGTAGATTATAAACTCTCCTGAGCACAAATAAATAAATTCACAAATAATAAAGGTTAATTTTCCAGATCACCATCACAAAATGAAGCTTTGTGCAAGGAACTGGCAGGTTAGGGTGGACCTACTTGAGACTTTTCCTTTAAATAGTTCTGTAATATATTGTGAGTATTGCTCTAAAAGAAATGATGGTCCAATCTAATAGCATTATGTAAGCGTGCACATAATTGTTAAAAATTTGACTACATACTTTCCTTTCCTTGAGAGAAAGTACATCTGTCCATTAAGTCGGAGTAATTGTGGAGAGAATCAATGCAGGCATTTTCAGAATCTATTACCTGATTTACTAATTGCCCTGTATTACTCCACTTTTCTATTGGACTTTAGGAGTAAATGTTGCTTCTTAATTAGCAGCTAAAGCTATGCCTGCCAGAGGCATCTGCATTGTTTTATAAAACAGTTGGAGCACACTCACATAGGCTTAGAACATTGACATCCCTATTATTGATACCAAAGAGATCGTGGTGGGAAGCATTTGTCAGCCCTTCATGTTAAAGTTAGTTTGTAGACAATTACCCACAAAAATAACTGAACAGCAGTCTTTGTGTATGACAGGAACATTTCCCTGCTAGATATTTATAAACTAGTTTGCAGCTTATGCCCTGCAATGCATTTATTTATGAATTGGTTTCATTGTTTTAGAAAGAATATTGAATCTCTGCACAGTGGAAAGGGTTTCTGATTTTGCAAATCTACCACCAGATGCCCATCAGTTATGAAATTATGCCAAGCAAGGGGACATCCACACATCTTGTAACATATGCATACTTGAATGCCCCCCCCCCCGTGCCAAAAGAACATGGGTCAATCAGGTTTGTACAAATATAAAGGGTAATAAGGCCATTACCTGAAAGAGCAGGCGAAGAGTGAGAAATGAGAAAAAGAGAAAAAGATCACTGGGAATAGGTGAAGTAACGTTTGTAAATGACTTGTTTAAAAAGGGAAGGGAAAAGATGGCCCCTCTAAATAGAATGCATTTTTAAAAAAACAATAAAAAACTTCTGTGTGACACCAATGAA
This sequence comes from Python bivittatus, assembly GCF_059951505.1. Lineage (NCBI taxonomy): Eukaryota > Metazoa > Chordata > Lepidosauria > Squamata > Pythonidae > Python > Python bivittatus. The sequence continues at coordinate 12,785,667 of NW_028277053.1, forward strand.
TAGTTTAAGATTAGAGAATAAGGAATATGCCATTCTCTTGTTAAGGCCAGGATGATTTTGCCCCTCCCCCATCCCCCCACTTTCATGCAGAATGGATAAACTGGCCATCATTGAGCATATAGAATTTGTTTTATCTGATTTATTATTCCCTTTATATGGACGGGGTGGGCTCCCTCCAGACTCTTTTTCTTTAATGCAGCTTCTGTTGATCCTTCTTCTGGCAACCCTAAGAATTTACCCAATTGCTGATCATCCTATTTCATGCTACCTTTTATGTCTGTTGGCATCTTGTTTTCACCTATTCATTTATATTTTCATTTGGTGTATTTGAGTTTGGTTAGAAATTGGGAGAGTTTGGACACTCCTTGTCATTTAGATCATTTGCTAACACCCTGTGATATCAGATGTGATGAGTACCTACACATACAGTATCTAAATCTCATATTGAACAGTTTGAGAGGATGGGCCATCATTGATTGATTGCTCGGCATAATTGCTTGGCATAATTTCAGAACTGATGGGCATCTGGTGGTAAATTTGCAAAATCAATCAATTGATTGACTCTGAAAGCTTCCATCCACAAGTTGAACAAGAGGGGACCCTACATCTGCCTTCAAGGAAGAAAGAGATGCTTGGGTATAACCTGGATACATAAGGTACTTGATCCAAAAAGCTAAGATCAAAATGTCTTGGACACATGCTATCCAGGCTGTCAATCTCTTTTCTGTATACATGTAAAAAAGGCGTCTCTTTTAATCAATCTTGGGTCAAGTAATCTTTCCAGTTAAGAGTCAAAGGCATTTGGAGAGGGTGTTTAGATGGAAGAGGAGGAAAGAAGATAAAGAGATATGACGAACTGTACCTTGTTTATCTACTGTGTCTTCTTTTTCAAAGTTTGATTTTTTGGAAAGGACAATTAAGAAGACAAATATTTGACAGTATACTCCTTCTTCCCCACCCCAGAAGTCCACCACAAGGTTTGTTTGGTTTTGATTTCACACCAAAGTATGGAAGCTGCCAAGATGTTACGGATAATGTCTGAACCTACCATCTCTTGGTCTCCAGTAAAGAGTCAACGCTTGTCAAGACTATTAGATGATTAAAACACCTCTTTGTTGTATATTTCATGACTCTTTGCTCATGTGGAACAAAAATATTTAGAGGCAGCAAGAGTAACAAGTGTTCTCCACTCACCCATGTAGTTGAGCTGCTGGTACTGGTCCTCTCACATAATGTAATTATTAAATAATTTTATACATTTATTTAAAAGATAAAATGATAGCTTAGTTCCTGTATGGCATGGAAGTAAAATATTAACTAGACACTTCTTCCAGAGAAGATAGAGCTAACAGAACAGAAGAACTGAAAGAAGACAAGGCTATCAGAGCTGGGTTGCAGAAATCCAAATGGCCATTTGAAATGGTAACTCTTTGCTGATATCTATCAGTAGTTTGGATACTTAGATACCAGATCTGGTAGTCCTGGAGGAAGAGGATAAAGAAGGAGAAGAGAAAAAAAGAAGAAACGAAAGGGAAGGGAGCTAGTTTGGTGTGGTGGCTAAGACATCAGGCTAGAAACCAGGAGACCACGAGTTCTAGTCCTGCCTTAGACACAAAGCCAGCTGGGTGACCTTGGGCCAGTCACTCTCTCTCAGCCCTAGGAAGGAGGCAATGGCAATCCACTTCCAAAATCTTGCCAAGAAAATTGCAAGGACTTGTCCAGGCAATCATCAGGATTCAAGACTGACTCAAAGGCACTATATGGAAAGGAAAGGAAAGGAAAGGAAAGGAAAGGAAAGGAAAGGAAAGGAAAGGAAAGGAAAGGAAAGGAAAGGAAAGGAAAGGAAAGGAAAGGAAAGGAAAGGAAAGGAAAGGAAATGAAAGGAAAGGAAAGGAAAGGAAAGGAAAGGAAAAAAACCCAGACATTGGTAGCCCTTGGGACAAACTGAACAATCAGTCCATAAATAAGGATAGCAGATGAGTTTGTTGGTGCAGCCCTTTAAAGAGGGGAAGAAAATTACAGCCTAAACTACCTGTTCATATAATATTTTTAAATAAAGTTTTAATTGTTCATATCAACTAGTCCTCTGAATAAATGAGACACACCATGTAACCCATACACCCTCCCTGTTTCTAAGTCACTATGATTTCCTCCATACCAGAAAGGAGATAATCTCAAAACATTATAAAACTCTAAATTACCCCTTTTGGAGTGGTGGCAGTGAGATTAGAATGTAGATTTCTTTATCCCCCAATGAACCCAGTTTTGTCACACTGAGCATAATAAAAAGTCTACTTATTATTTAATCAAGACATTATGGAGAAGAGAATTTGTATTAATGGGTGTAGGTGGGGGCTAGGATTACATACAATGAACAAAAAGCTGTTCATTTAGGACCATTCCTTTTTTATTTTAAATGAAGAAGGTTAAGGTGCTTTCACTGAGCTGATAACTTTTATTTGCAAGTTATACACCAGAGGAACTTTAAATATTGTTTTTCTGCTTAATGCATATCATATATCTCATGCCTGTCCCAGAAGAAAAAGAAAGAACTGTGTCCTTCAAACATTTCAAATTAAATTTTTTATTAGCAATGAAAAAGACAGCTGATTGCTTCAAAGGGGAAATGCAGAGAGCAGTGAACCTTCCTGAGTGTGTGTGTTTTTTCAAAAAAGGATTTTGAAACTGAGCCCAGTTAAGGGGAAATCTTCACTAGCACAAGGAAGATAACATTCCACTGTGTATTTCTTCTACCAAACCTGAGGCTTAATAGCTGGAAATTCCTATAGAGCAGAGGGGTGTAGGTTACGAATAACTGTAGAAATGGTTCTGGGCTTTTAGAAATGTCAGTAGAAAGCCAGATCTCATTCAGCAGTTTTCTTACATCTCCAGCATGTTCTTTCCATTGATCTTTCCTTTTATCCCCTTAGGAGTTTCCTCTTGTTATCTAAGTACCAACCCTCTTGGGGTGACTTCAGTTGACTTTTCATCTACCCTAGATTTCATCTGTGTGACCCTCTCATTAGGGATAAAGCCAATGTTTACTTTCTGCTTTCTCTTACCTCATTATAAAACAATATTTCTAAAAGTCTAACACTCTCAGCTAGAAGAAAGCATTCAGTCAGCCTTTAGAAGAATTTGAAAAAAAAAAAAAGATACATTCTTAAAATTGGGCAATGAACCTTATGGAAGCTTTGCAACACTGAAAGCATGGAGGGACGAAAAGCCAGGCAGGGGACACACCATACAGGCCTTCTCAACATTCCTTTGTTGATGTAGAAAGTTAATATTTGCTTGTTCATGTACTATTAGAAGGATATCAGTCCTGTCTTATGGGTACCATCATGGCTGCAAAAATCTGGGCAACTACAAGAGGTCAGCAACAATGCTTTCTCTATGCCTTTGCTAGCACTAGTGGTCATCTGGACTTTTGCAGCCCACATACAATATGCTTAACCTTTCTTTCAGGAGATGAGGGAGGCTTAGACAGGGATCTCACTTCCTTTTATCCCTACCTTATTCATCTTGTAAAAACTGTGATGACACAAGAATGAGGAAACAAGTGTTGTGTTCCACCAGAAACAGTGTTGGTGGATCTTGGTGGTAACCTGGCATCCTCCTTCATCTGCCAAGTGCTTCTTCTCAGTCTCTACAGATGGGTATTAATACCACTGTCCTCATGCAGGACTTCCAGGATTTCTGTTCAATCTCTCCTCAGAGAAGAGCTGGACTTACCTGGATCCAAGATATTTGTGGGTTATTTTCATTACTTTTATTGAAACTCCAAGCCTATAAAAGAAACCGGAGGCCAAGCTAAGACTGCCAATATCCACTAACCAATGTCTCAAAAGAAAGGGAAAATATCTATTAATACTGAGCAAAGATCACCAATTAAAATAGGTGTCCTATGTTATTCCACATATGCACACATATTTATAAATCAAGAATATTTTCTTGTCACCCAGTTATTTATCAGCTACCCTGTAGCTTATTTTCATGACTTTGTCACATAGCTTACTGGAGACTTCATGTTTATGGAATGGATTGCATATTCTGCTTTGCATTAATAAATCATATTGTCTATCAAAATCCTAACAAGAAACAGCGATACAGTGTTTACTTGTATATACACAGCAATATACAGTAGTTGGTTTAAAGCCTGACCCCATCTTTCTGTAGTATAAAGAAATTATGCAGAGATCCTGAGTGAGAAATTCTCATTCTGAATTCTTCTACTCTGTGTAGGGATTCTACAAAATCAAATCAAGATCACTCTAGAGGAGTTAGAGAAGAGTTAGGAAAGTGTAATCTCTTTTACAGATCTGACATCACAAAGAGAAACTTCTACACTTCTTTTCATAATGTAGGTATTTGTTCAACACTCCTATATGCCTAAACTCCCTTGGGACTTGCATTTCCTAATTCCATAAACAACAGAGATTTTGAGGAATCATGTTTTGTTTGTTGCTACCAAGACAAGAACGACAACAGAAAGCAAAGCAGTTGGAAGCTCAGACTCCATGCACCAAGCAGCAAATTACTTTATGAGGAAATTATAGTCATTTGCATTCTCACAGAGCAGCACTGTTAATTGAAATGAATTAGCAGGAAATTAAAGTAGGTTCCACCGAGAGTCTTCTTGTCTAGCATTGCTCTCCTTTTGGCATTTTGCATTCAATGTTTTCAGCATTTCACTCCTGAACTTTTGGCAGGCTTAGCAGTAGTCAAAATTCTCCCCATAGAGGATGCTTTCTGAAATTAACTGACTCTTCTCACAAAGGCAGAGCAACACAACATATATTAGCAATGAAGGTTGGAAAAGAGAAGGATAATGAAGCTTTCATTGACAGATGTTTCCAGCACCCACATTACTTAAAATTCATATCTACAAATGCTCTGAAAGGATCCAAGTGCACTTACATACCAACAGTTACAGGCCCCGATCCCTCACGGTTGAAGATGACCGCAGTGATGACCCCTTTTGCCAGCCATGAAATGCCAAGAACATCATGAATGAATCAGTGCTCCCTCCAGTGGTAAGCAGAAGAATATATTTCAGTCAACGTCCTGCCCTGAGCCACTATTAGTCCCTAGTCCTGGTGCAACAGAAATCTCCTCATCTACCCCATACAAAATAAATGAGAAACAATTTCCATGCCCCCATTTCACACATTCAGGGCAAGTTGTCTGCATTCGTTTGGACATATATGCTGTGGCTATGAAGGGAACTTTTTGACTGTAAAACCACAGGCATTTGGAGAACTAAGAGAAGAACAGCTGCTAAAGGAAAAGGCAATGGGAGCTTGGTATGTATAAATGAGCATTATGAAGTTGGACTTATCGTTCTTTTTGGTGTTGCAAACCAAGCTATGATTTCCATGTTCTTATAAAAGTATATCGGTTGCACTGTGTGACAGTTGTCTTGTTCTGTGTTATATTTATTGATTAAAAAAAAACAAACTAAATTTATAAGGCTGCCCAATACACACACACACACACACACACACACACAAATGTGACTATGGGTGGTGTACAAGTACAACAAAATAAATAAGCAAACCAAAAAACCAACAAAGAGACAAAACACAAAAACCATAAAACATTAAAACATGTACACTATATAAATATCAAATACAAAATATACAGTCTCATGAGAGACCTTATAATAATTATTTTATCGTACAGAAAGTAAGTCTTTAGTTCTCATCCCTTCCCTACATCTGGTCATCTGGTGAAGCTGTTTGTTTCGGGTTCTGCATTTCAAGGCCAGTCCTTCCAACCTCTGCAAAGTCATTCCAGGGACATCATTTGTGATGTTTCATCATTCTTCCCTCTACTGGTTTTCTTTTATTTTTAAGCCTTGCCCTTCAAACAAGAAGTTAAAGAGAGGGGCGTCGCTGAAAAGCTGCTTTGAAAACTTCCTGCTGAAAAGCAGAATAGAAACATTCTAATGAGAGAAATAGTTTCTATTTGGTTATTTTTGTGGTCAGTGTGGGGCTCTCAAAGGATTTCAACGTTCCCCCATCAAATGGAAATGATAAAGACACAAGCTGACTTTGGTAAGCATTTAGGGGTATTCTGGGGCTGAATAATGAAATACAGTGGAGCTTAATACAAAGTGCAATTTTCACTATGAAGCACCTTTGTATGTTCATCCGGTCTATAAGAAACACAGCACTCCATCATCAAATATAATGAGATTGGCACCAAGTCTAAATCTAACTAGATAAGATCTGCATTGTTATGCAAAGTTTTTTTCTTTTATCTTCCTTCCCCACTCCCTCTATCGCTGCATTTTTTTCTGTATAATAACTACAGGTATAATAGTTCCTAAGAGAGGTATACTTAATTTTCTTATGACATTAAAAGTTTGACGACAGTATCAGGCTCAGCTCTATCCAACACTGATGGCATTAATGGACACAAACTCATCTCCTGTTTCATTAAAACACTAACTTTTCCAATTAAAGTTCAGCTTTTTAAAAGTCAATTTACATAGGCACCATCCTAAAACAAATAGGAATGCAATTTATCACTATTACAGCTTTCTGAAACATTATCATGATGAGCTTATCCACTGTCATAGCTACTAAAGCAGAATTTGGATAAAGAGCTTGATTAGATATACCCAAAAGGAAGAAATGGAGGTCAACATTTTACATTATTTGTTTAATGCAGACAATGATGCAAGGTGTTTGGTCTACGGAAACATTGGATTTGCAATTGGTATCTTTTGTTTTGCTGGCTCCTGCGTTCCTCTCTTAATGAGGCATCACATGATCTCTTAATGAGGCATCACGTGATATGAAGCTTCATAGTGCTGTAGTAATTGCCATTTCCTGAAGCTGCTACTCAAAACACCATTTAAGCATTCCCTTTCCAGTCTTTTCATTATTATGGATAACGAAGAAGCATCACTTGTTTCCTCTCACAGTGGCACAGTTTCCCATTGTATTTTGCCAGAAAGAACAAGCAATTCTTGTTGTTTTGGCTGCTCCTGCTTGCAGATGGAAAACTGGGAAGATGAACTTGGAAAGAAGGAGAACTGAGAAAGACAGAGAATTGGGAAGAGTCAAGTCTCAGCCTGGCACAGCCTGAGCCCCTATGGGTTGGCTGCAGAGCCAACCTCACAACATACCAGCTCCTGCCATTTATTAGCATCTTTAGAATACTTGACATAATTCCCCTTGCCTCCTAGTCCAGGAATTAGTCCTTCCCATGTTTTATTGACCAAACTGCAAGAGATAGGTGCCTATGCATGTCTGCAATCTGCTTTCACGTGTTCAGGGAGCAAGATCTTCTTGGGTAAGAATATTGCAGATATTATTTATTTGTTAGATTTATGTACTGCTTTCATTTTGTACAACTCAAGCTGCCATACGCAATGTTCCCTTCTCCTAATTTCTCCACCACAACAATCCAGTGTGGTGGGTTGGTCAGAGAGAGACAGCGATTGGCTTGAAGTTATCCAGATGGAAACAGTAACTATTGAAGGGTATTCCAGAAAAGGAAGATAGTTGAAGGAGATAAAGAAGGTGGATAAGAAATACTTTAGTTATCAAGAGAAGAAGAAGAAGAAGAAGAAGAAGAAGAAGAAGAAGAAGAAGAAGAAGAAGAAGAAGAAGAAGAAGAAGAAGAATAAGAAGAAGAAGAAGAAGAAGAAGGAGGAGGAGGAGGAGGAGGAGGAGGAGGAGGAGGAGGAGGAGGAGGGGGGGGAGGAGGAGGAGGAGGAGGAGGAGGAGGAGGAGGAGGAGGAGGAGGAAGCAGGTAGAAACTGGGGAAACCCAAAGTAGAGAAAAAATGATAACTTCTCCTTCCAGTTAGTCTAATTGAACACACATCAAAAGGTCAACACACTCTTAATAAGGTTTCAACCGGCAAAGGTCACTGTTGAGAATGAAAGGATGGTCATAAAAACCTAGAGTCTAAACTATCAGTAAACTTAATTGACATTGACTGCTCTTCTGAATTCATGCACGGTTTAAGTCTACCATGATGAGGTTTTAAACCAATACATCCATAAGGGTAGATCATTCTGTTTTCAAAAAATGTTATAAATAAGTAAGTAAGTGTCAAGTACACAAATGGAAAAAATGAATGACTATCATTCTTGACAAAGAATTATTTGGCTGTATCTGGGAGGGTCCTGTATTAGTCAGAAAGAACCCAGTGCTTTTAGTAGCCAATGCTAGAAGGTGAGGCATTGCCTTGATAGGCTTAAGAAATGGGACACTATTTGGCTTTTATGCCTTCCAGATCAGGGTACACTGGAGGCACTCTGTTTGATGACTTTTGCAAAAGATATCTTGTCGTACTCTATTAGCCCATGGCCATTCAGTTTCTGACCAAGCTAATTTAAGCATGAAAAACAGGGCTATGCAAAAATATGGGGGGAAGGGGGAGAGGACTTCATGCAAAGCACGCTTTCAAAGCTACCTCATGGAGCAAAATGCCACCTCTCCCACATCTAAAAACAAAGCACGGTCTTATTGTTTTGCTTCATATTGAGGCCATATCCCACAGTAGTTAGACTTCCTCAAAGATAAAGCACACGTAGAAGGTTACTACAGATGATTGACTCCAGATCTGGACTTGGTTTCATCCCAAGATATTACTTAAGCTAAGCATCTACCTCCTTCAGATTTGGATTTAAATCTCAGGTCTTTTAATGAAGGCACAAACTGAAGGGTTAGAAAATTACCTTTGTTTTATGGCTATATTTCCTGTATTTCATGAATCTTGCATTTGAAAGACATCGGGGGAGGGGGGGGGGGAAGCCTGTTAACGATCTGAGGTTAGTATGGAGCAGCTTATGACTCTGACAAAAGCAGCAGTGCTAGGCTTGTGGAAGCCATTTCAAAGCCATCCCTCCAGCATATGTCATACCAAAAGACTAAATGTGTAAATGTTTGTCTTCATAATTCCGTGCCGCTCTGTGTGACAGCAGTGGCCAGTAATCCTCTGGTTCCTTTGAGATGTGCTACCCACTGCTAAGTTCTTTGATGCTGCCCCATCAGATGCAGAAAGGGATGCCTGAATGGCAGGCAACCCTCCCAGTGTTGGGGCCGTAACTTGGCAATCTATACAACCTGCCTTGATGACTCCTAGCACACCTCTGTCTCCTGCTGCAGACCTCTCCCAGCCCTGCTTACAAATTCTCTGGCAGCCCGCCTTGATCTCTGCCTTTGTTCATAGGTGAATCTAATTCAGTCATGCATTTTGATCGGGGAAGCTTAGCAGCTTTTACATGAACCTGAGAAATAAACAAGGCCCGTGTTGTTGAACAGCTGCATCTTTCCTGGGGCAGTCAAGGCTGAAGCAGCTATTATGCAATAGCTATAACAAGCTATTTATTTCCCCTTACCCTTTGGTCCCAGCACCACAACCTTACATATTGAGGAAGGCAAGGTAGTGACTGGGTTTTTGAAAGGAAGTTAACAGCAAAGATCATAACCAGAATATTGGAGGAATGGGGTTTTTTTAATTTTATTTTATTTTAATGGGACAATTGTACTGCATCAAGAACATAAGCAGTGCCTTGCTGGATCAGACCACTGGTCAATCGAGTCCAGCAGTCTCTTCTCACAATGGCCAACCAATTGCACAAGGAAGCCCACTTGGATGACCAGCAGATGGCCTTCAGATGCAGTCCCACTGCCATTAAGGCTAGGTGCTGTTGATCCCCAGAACTTCCATGAATTGGTCCAACCCCTTTTTGAAGCCAGTCAAGCTGGCAGTGAGCACCACATCTTGTAGTAGCAAACTCCAAAGTTAAATTACATGTTGTGTTAAATAAAATAAAATAAAATAAAATAAAATAAAATAATAAAACAACCCTTTGTCTGTTGTTTCCTTTTGTCTGTACACAGACCCTTCCATATTTAGTTGCATTAGTATTATAGAGCAGCCTTCAGTTCTGTTCTTTGAAATGAGCCCCCCCCCCTTCTCTCTTTCTCTCTTTCTCTCTCTCTCATCTATCTGTTTCAGAGATCTAGATTTGAAGGGCAAAATGTGATTCAAAGCATGAATGGGATGACCTGTAAAGAACCCCTTAAATCAAGCATTCCACCCTTAAGTGAAGCATTGATATGTCAACCACAGATGTTAGTAAAATGATAAATAGAAGATAAATAGCCAGTTGCATCTGACTTTTGTTTAATCACAGGTAAAAGGTATTAATCTTAAAATATCTTCCAATATTTTTGGAAAGCACACATTATTTCCAGTCAAATACATAATAAAATCTGAATGCCTCTGAACTGATTTGGCCAATTTGGAGTATTAGACACTTCCACACGTGCTTAGGAACAGCTTTTTCTGAATCAATTCAGAATTCCCACTTGAATTAATTGATTTGAAATCCAAGTCATATGGTATCCAAAATCTGGATCAATTTTTCTGAACTGATTTGAATTTGCTGAAGCAGAGTTGATTTTCTGAATCAAATCAACAATTCAAATCAGATTTTGCCTGATTCCATTAGGCCTATTACATACTTCCTGGGGCTCCATCAAGCCTGTGTCCTTCTAAAGTTCTTCTCAGAGGCATCTGTTGAACTATTGTGGGAACACAATATTGGACTTAATAGTCCATACTCTGATTCGGCAAGTGTTATATGTTCCTTAAATGAGTGGAAAGCAGATAATGATGTAGTCAGGAAAGGTTGTGCTTTATATCATTTACCAGTGCCTGCAGAAACATGTGAAGAATAATGCTATTCATTACTTTACTTAAATTTGCAGTTTTTTGTCTTTTTTTTTTTCTCGTCTCTTTCCACACACAAACACACACATAAATCACACATGCAACAGGGATAAACTACACATACAGTGTATCTACATTTTAGAAGTACAAATGAAATATTTTCTTCTAATTCTATATAGTAATATATATCTTCTTATTATAATTATATAATTCCTTCATATTTTCATAATATAGGAATTATCATATAGCATTAAGGAATGAATCCACACACACACACATGCACACACACGTGTGTGTGTGCATGTGTGTATCCATCCCCCTTTGCAAAAGGAGTTGGGAGCAGTTACCGGTAGCACGGAAGCTGCGCACGCCCGAAAAAGGCACGAAGCAATGGAAACCCCGCCTCCTGCGCTCGCCCGCTGGGCTCTGCTCTAGGCAGGAGGCAATGGCAAACCACTTCCAAAAACACCTTGCCTTAAAAACTGCAAGGACTCGTCCAATCAGTCACCATAGAGTCGGTAACGACTGAGTGCAGATAAAAAAAAAAAAAGGACAAGCTTGGGTGTTCTGGTTCCACTCTCTCTCCCTCTCCTGGGATCAAAAATTGGAAGGGGCAATAATAGTTATCCAACTATAGTATAGACATTCTCTTAAACTATGTCCTTGAACAACTTTACTTACTCTGTCCAGGTGAAGTGTTCTTCTTATTCAGTAGCATTCAGTGGCCCAACAAGTCTTCCTGCTCACAACAAAAAGTCCTCCTGAGATAGTCTGTTGTGTCATGAATTGGCCCTTACCCTGAATTGGATGATTTGTTCAGGATCCCCTCTCTCTCTCTGTAAGTCTGACTGGGTCACTGGTTCCCAAGATCTTGATTTTAGACCCTCCAAGGCCCTCTTTCCCCAGGAACCTCTCTAGACTTTCCCCTTAATGCTAACCTCTTTTGCTGGTGGTTCTACTGGAGAGAAAATGAAATTGCCTGTTCTGATCTCCCCTTCTTTAGGGTCCTCCTGGGCTGAATCTCCTGCAACATATCTCCCCTTGTTGGTTCCTGGGCTGGACTACCTGTTGCTATAGCCTGCTAGCCAACTAGACCTGAGGAACCCTCATCAGCTTCAGAGCACTGTGGACACTCCTTGCAGTTGCTCCAACACTGAGGATATGGTTTCTTTTTAGCTCCTCCCACAGTATAGTTTGTTTCTTCCCCATTTTTTTTCCAGGGGCTGGGTTCCCCTCTACTTTTGAAATTTCATGTCATAAGATATTCATGACAAAACCAGAACAAACTCTAATAGATACATATATGTGTATACACAGACACAGACACACTCATGTCTGTATATAAACACACACACACATATGTATTCTCTATATCTAAATGTACATAATCTTCTCTGATGGTAATTCTATAACTTTATTTTCATCTAAAAACATGTTCATAAAGTAATATGATTGTGTATTTTATGCATATTTTAATAATCCATCTATTCTGTTTTCTATGCTAAAAGAAAGCTGAACTTTAAAACATTTAGGATCTTTTTAAAAAGAAAAAAAAAAAACCTTCCAACACCTTGGAGCAAAGTTCCAACTGTATTAATCATTAACACTTCACATTTTTGATCTTATGATTGATTACATATTTGAATAGCATGTGATACTGGAGGCCTTGAAATTTGATTAATTTAGGCTCAGGACCTACAAAGGTTTCAGGGATAAAAATCAAAAGAAAGAGATTAATTAGTCAGGCAACAACAACAAACTCTAGCAATGAATAAATAGAACCACTTAGAGTTTTTAAGTCTATTCAAATGGCTGTTCTTTGCACTGATGGGGTACTCCACACCCATTGGGTATTATGTGGCTAATCTCGTTGAGACTTTTCTATCAGTCTGAGGCTTCATTTAGCAGTTTCAGTAGACAGTCACTACATACGGCACATGTAAAAGCTCTTTTGTTGTGCTCAGTAGTTGACTACAAGACTTAGAAGATACAAATAGGATTTAATATAGTGTAATTTTAGGGTATGTCTTTTTGTTTAACTGCTCTTGATAGTTTGATCTCGTAATGACCTTGAACAGCTCAATGCTTGCCATAAATCATTCTGAGTAGGGTTCCAATAATCTCCTTCACTATTAAACCTGTAAGGAGGGGTGGGGGACAGTAAAAAGCAAGAAGGGTAGCTGTGGCCTTTCCAATGTTGCTGAACTATGACTCCCAGCTAGTATTGCTGGCTGGTTGGGAGACATACTTTGATAATATATAGAAGACCATAAGTTCACCATGTTCTTATGGTCTTACGTTATGTTGTTATGTTATATGTGATTATGCTGAATTTATTCTATCCTTCTGTGCTTTAAATAAGTCTGCTATAAAACAAGTTGCACATTGCATTTACTGAAATGCTCTCATCTACCCAACTATATCAACTCCAAATTCTCTTGTAGATGATCATCTTCTCAGCTCTTTGTTTCCAAGATCAGAAAATAAGAGTATTTACAATATTTCAGTTTCAAAATGCTAGGCGTAATCCAGCCAAAGTTAAGTATTTTAGCTGTGATTTCTGTGAAGGAATCAATGCTTTCAGCTAAACTATGACTTTCCCATGCCCTGTGCATTTAATTAATATAGTAGATATTATTAACATGCAGTTGCTATTTTAGAAAGGTAGAGATCTGTATGGAATTTACACGCCATTACTTAATGTGTCCCTCATATCTCATCATTATAACAAAAACTGCTTAATTAGACTCAAGAGTTGCCATACAAAGGGCATGCTTTGCTGCTCTCACATGGCACATATCAGTGTGATTCCTTCTTATACAGCTGAGAGAAATAATGGTGCTCATATTGGTTCCATCAGTTAAACTGTTGTTCTCAACTTGCTTATCAAAGTGTAGCCACATATCTAAAGGGATGATTTATGACAATGCTAGGAGCTCAACAGCTCCTGTTGCAGAATGTTAGTAAGGACACTGTGGGAATTGTGATCTATTCTACATCAGCCCAACCCAACCCCAAACGAAACAACCGGAATTGTCAACTTCTGATTTTAAAATAGCTCTTACACAAGGGAATGGAAAATGGAGGAATGGACAAATTTTGTTTTGCTTAATATTTCAGCTCCCTACCCACTCCCCAAACAAGTACAAAAAGTGAAATAAAAGCCAGGTACTTATGTGCTTAAAAAATACAAAGATACATGCTGGTATATGTACATTCGTAATTTTCTCTAATGTAAATCAATTTTTGTACGACTGTCTGAATACAGATGTTTTCATCTGTATGCACTGTCACTTTGCATATCCATTTTGGTAAGTATTTTTTACAGGTTCAAACTGTATTTTAAAAATTTGCAGAGTCTGTTACACATTCAGGAGGTGTCAATATCTTAAATTCACATTAAAAAAAATGGTGGATCTATAGATCTTCCATCTGTAGTGAAATATACCATTATTTCAGTAGGTATTTTCATCTTCATAAGTACCTTACAATATACTCAAATCACTTACCTGGCGAGGTTGGAAAAAAACCCAAAAACTATTTTTAACATTGAAATTGAAGTCATTGTTGTACAATTAAGAATACTAGATCTGAGCTACAGATACCAGTATGACTTCTACAGAGGAACCAGGAAGTAGAGAGGTTTCCCCCCCTTTGCTGCCACCCAGCATTTATCCTGATTTTTGCAGCCCTGATCTGTAAGCACTACATGTTATAAGCATAACCTACATTCAGAATAATTAAACATCCTGTTCTGCATTCAAAAACATAGACAGCTTAATAATCCATCCCTAGTAAGTTTTACATCTTTGCATACTCTACATACAATATATAGTATGTATAATAATATGTGTAATATTATCTGCCATTGAGTTAATTGGGCACGGTTTCCATTTGAAAGCACATAATTCTTCCTAAGCAGTATATTCTAGAGCTGGAACCAGCGATGTATCTATCATTTGTGGAGCACTTATTGAACTCAATAAGTCAGTAATTCACCAAGATCTACATGTTAATTCACGGAGGATAACAGTTTTAAACTCTGTGCTGTAGGCTTTTCTCCAAGGCCTTTTTAAAAATCCGATGCCTTTGAAAAGGGTGCTGTGGATTCCTGTGAGGTCAGTCCAGGAGTTACTAGAAAAGATAAATGATATGTTAATTGTGGTTATGGCTATCCAGAATTCTTTTAGTCACTGTAGCATTAGATCAGGTCTAATCTGCAAAATAAGCAACTCAAGAACTTAAGCATCTCTAAATACAGTATAGAAAGGTACTAACCGTTGCCCATTTTAATGTCATATCATTAGCAGTTCTGGATGACCCTGACTGTATGTTAAGAGGGTATCTCTTTGTAGGTCTTTGAAAGTGAAAACAGTAAGGATTTTCCTCTGATCCTCCACAGAGATTTCTGTATAGGAAGTTTTATTTTAATCATGCTTTGCTTCATGGAAGAATATATACTTTTTATATATCCAACAACATTTCATAAGAGGTTGGGTCTGTTACCGAAATGGTGAACAGATATATGTTGTTGGCTATGAATGAGTAATTATTCTGGGTTCTAGTTTATGAAAACTTGATATAGTTTTGTTAGATAGAATAATAATGATAATATGGAGGTCTGTTGAACAACTATTAAGGAATGTATTAATGTTATCTAAGCTAGCTTAATTGCTTGGCAAACTAGTGTAGCCAGTTGGGCATTGCATGTCTTTAACCAATAGCAGAGAGGTGCTGTGCTCATGTGATGTCCAGGACACTTCTTCCAAATCATTTTTGTCAAGTGCACATCAACAATCAATCAATTATTTTTTTGGTAAATTTATAATCTTATTTTCAGAACCGTTTTATGCTAGAGATGTATGGAATATTCACTACAGTTTTAATATTCTTACTTTGTTTAATATAGAGAGAAAGAAATGAAAGATACTTCTGGCTGTTATCACAATGTAGCATCAATAAAGAAGAAACAGTTTTGGTACCAGCACCATTCTGTGTGAAGAGTTTAGAGATACATAAGCATATTTCAAGGAAGATTTTAGCACCTGAGTTAAATTAAACACTGAGTAACTTTGTAATTCAAATATTGTTAATATCACAATTTTCAACCAATAGCTGGATCAAAGTAGAATTCTTTGCTGAAACCCATAGTTACCTAAAACTTGTAATGAAGTTCTCCAACAGACATTGGGAAGAATGTGTATTCTTCTGTTTGACTGAATAATTAATATGGCTGCCCAACTCACTGAAGCAACTTTAGGATTGGGCTCTACAATTGGCTAGAACAAACAAATGAACAAAAACACAAAGGAACTAAAAACAAAACAAAATCAACACCTAGAATTGAAAATGATAATTACAAAATAGCTAAATAACTGAGGCCAACTATTGTATTGACCACTCAGAAAAAATATCAAAGTCCATCTTCTGAAAATATAAATAGGCTTTTTCTTAGCAGAAATTGCTTCCCAAATGTATATGGCAGACAAAATGGTGTACAAACATGTAGGTATTTGGGGATAGTTTCCTAGGACCATTAATTCTGTCAGTCATTCTGTGATTTTTTTTTTTTTTTTTTTTGGAGGGGGGATCATATAGACATATCATGCACTTGGCTTTCAATTGAAAAAGAGAGAGAAAAATGATAGAAACCCACATTGATACACTTATGTTCTTCAGCTGTGATTCTGCTCTTTTTAAGTACTTTGCACTTTGGAAGTTTAGAAGGAGTGACACTCAAATATTCTTACAGGTCCTTAATAATGTAGAGACCTGATGTAATAGAGGCGAATATGTGAAGCTCAGGGTTGAACTGTGGAGTCCTTGGGGAACCAAGCTCAGAGAACCCCAAGGACTCCACAGACCTGATATATCTATCAGATACCAAAGGCTTATCACAGGAGAAAGATAATGTTCATCATATGAAGGAAATATAGGAGCTCTGGCAGAGATACGTTCCATGACCTGCAATCTAGTGTTCCTATGAAAGTGCTTCTCTGTGTAGCATCTAAACTGGACTGAAGGACATAATGTGGATTTGTACACCAGAACCTCACAAAAAAAAAATCCAGTGGTTTGAAATGCAGCAGCTAAACTGTCAATCAGACCATATGAAGGACCTGCTTTCTTTCTTAAATCATGATCATTTGGCTCCCGTTATCCCAGGTTTCAAGAAAATGGCATAATTGATACCTTCCACCAAGCTTTTGTAAGTTGACTTTAATGATACCAGTTTTAATTCAATGTTAATTGTCTTGTTTTTACTTTCAATTGTTATAAGCTGCCTTGGAGAGAAAAATGCTGAGTAAGAATTAAAGGGAGAGAAAGGGAGAGAGATGATAGATAGCTATTATACATTTTATAATTTAAATACATTTTAAATGCATTTTATATTATTTAAAACAGCTAAACCAACTTGTGGGCATTTCTGAACTAAATATTTTGAGATCAAAATATTACAAAAGCCACTTGCTTCTGTAGGAACTTCTACATCTTTAATTCTTCTAGCAAAGCTATTCTCCAGGTGTCTCTGTCTTCTCCAGTTCAAGCAATGAGGAACAAGCCAATGGCACCAAAGTCATGGAGCATTCTCTTCCTTTGTAACACCAAATATCCATGCTTCTCTTCCTTCAGATACCATCTCAATCATTTTAATTCATCCTGTTTCTTTTTATCATTTTTTAATCCCAAACTTGGCAACAGTTTTTTCTTGCTTTTACCATTTTGGGAGGGGGGCTTTTTATGGGGCTTTTTCTTTCTTTTTCTTTCTTTTCTTTTCTTTCTTTAAACTTTCCTTTTAATGTGACATGTTTTATTATCTATTTTATGCTTTCTATTTCTTTTAAATTGCTTCAGACATTTTATGAAGAGCAGAGTATAAATTTATTAAAGACATGAATAAATATTTCTGCCAAACTGTTAGTGGTATTTGCCTGACATGACAAATTATGTAATGCCTAAATCTTCTAGGACTTTGACTAGGAATATTAAGTTTTTTTGGGTTTTTTTGGTCAGATTCTGTTAATCATTTTAAAGTATTAAGTTATATAGGTTAAAAGACTTTAGATCTAAATTTTAACGTTTGTAATTCAATGGTTTTAGACTGAAATTACAATGTTCTGATTGAAGATATATCTTTGCATTGTTGTTAGCTGTAGTATACCTGAAATGGTCTGGAGACTTATTCAATAAACTATTTGCTTGCCAGACTTTTAGTTCTTACACAGTACATAGAAGCATATCTTCCAGCCTTTTTTTTTTTTTAAATCTGCAGAAAATGCAATCTCTATCTGTATTTTTCTTATTGTATTAACATTTTCCCACATGTGTAAACAATTCCTTTTTACTTTTTTCCCTTTAAGATCTTGCTCAACAGAATTAGTATAGTAATAGTATAGTGCAGACTAGCCCTTGGTAGAGCAGCTGTGAAGGCCTTGGAAAAATATTCAGATCTTGGGATGTGTCTGTACCTACAAAGATCAGAATAATGCAAGCCATGATATTCCCTGTGACACTCTATGGAAGCAAAAGTAGGACATTGAAGAAGCAGGATAGGAAGAGTATTGATGCCTTTGAACTTTGGGGTTGGAGAAGACTCCTAAGAATATCATGGACAGCCAAGAAAACAAACAAACAGATTATCAAACAATTCAATCCAGAGTTCTCACTCAAGACACAAATGACCAGAATCGAATTTTCCTACTTCGGACACATTATGCGAAGACCTTCCTTTCTGGAGAAGGCTTTAATGCAGGAAAAGATGGAAGGAAAGAGAAGAAGAGGATGACCACCAGCAACATGGACGGAGTCAGTTACAATGGTGATGAGTGCACTGTTGGAAGACATGAAAGACTAGGTTAGGAACAGATCGTCTTGGACAAAATCTGTCTATGTGGTCACTAAGAGTTGATACCAACTTGATGGCACATAATCAATTGAAAAGAATCATATACTTTTAAAATGTATTTCTCCTCCTTCTCACAGATGCATTCCAGTTCAGACTTTCCATTTTCCCTCTTCCTCATTTTTGTCTATCTTTGCATTCTTTAGATTGTGGGGGCAACAATCTTCTCATCCCCATTTCCTTCCTTTGCTTATTTTCACAGAAGTTGTCTGCAATGCAATAAAACAGCTGTACTTCAACTGCTGGCTCAGCTTTGAAGCAAGATAGAGAATGATATCTGATGGAAGACAAATTCTTGTTAGAAGTATTTTAATGTCACTAGAAAAAGTTTATTAGCAATAAGCAAAATGATTTTGTTTTCCTCTGTAGGAATTGTTTAATCAAAGAGAATAAGAAGATCAAGACTGCATAAGATGCTTATTAAATTAGTTCTTCTGAACTACAATTAATGTTCCTGAGTAAGACTTAGGGAAGGAGTCACAAGATAGCCATGGGCAAGCATTCCAGCTATGAAGTAGTGGTAGTAGAAAACATTACCTTGAGCAAGATGTTTTTGAGCAAAAAAACAGTCAGTGCAAGTCACCAAAGATTAGTTGTTATCAATTTGGCATGGGGGGGGGGGGGCAGGTTTGAGAGAACTTAAACAAGAGCCCTGCCCAAACAACTTTGTTTGGCAAATTTCATACTTCTGAATCAGGTTCCTAATGCTTGGTGTATGCATTCTAGTGAAGTATGGTCAAGGTAAGCCTGTTGGCCTAACTGTAATAACTACTAACATCTAAGAACAGTGTGCTGATCACTGATGCTCTGTGATCTGTGATACTCTGGACTCTCTGGGTAACAAGAAAATTGTATCTATTCATTTAGTTCATCTGCTCAACCCCACCTTACTAGCATAATGCCAGAAGAGATATATACGAAAGAAAGGTTAAAATAAAAAGACATTGCATGCAAACTAATTTCATGTTGCTTCAAAATATAAAATTCTTCTGGGAGAAAGCAACTTTGTAAGCAGCAGGCTATTTTCTAAGGTTTTCATAAACTAGTGCTTATCACAGACTAATGAAAATATTAATATTTAATCCTGTTGTAACTATTATCCATAATATTCCTTACCAAAAGCAGGTAGTGAATTTTGTGATTGTGATGTCACATTCATCATCTATGGAAATGCTTTGGAAACAAACCTGCCTTTTTGCAGCTTCACTTGATGGATGCTTTATCCTAGACATTGGCTTAAAGGCATGTTTAGATTTATTTGTGGAGCTTCACCCTCTGGAGAAAAGGATAAACCAAAATAGAGTTCACTTTGATCAGAAATCAGACTCAAGATTAAATGGGTTTAAAGAGTTTATTCATTAATATTGGAAAACCCCAAGTTGTTGCCACAGCAGATAAATAAACAGACTATACTAGTATCCATTTATCTATTTCACTTCTCCAAACAACATATACATTTTGAAACAGCAACAAAATTCATCACATATACATTCATTGCAATTTAATATTAGGGATTTTTCTCCCAATTAATGTGAGGGTAATAAATCCCTGCTTCCTTTTTATTTCCTTGACATAAATCACGCTTTAGGAAGTAATTTGAAATAATGCATCTTTTCCCTTTGACATACCAAATCAGGAGTTCCTTTTATTTGTATTCTTTTAATTTTGTAGTACTTCTGTGTTGTTGTTGTTTTTTTTTTTTTTTGTCTAATGCTATCTAGTCATTGTTCCATGAAACTAAGAAGCAGGATTCATGTACACATATGGCGAAATAGAGAGACAAAGGTGGAATTATCCCTACTCAATGTAATAATTTTTCTGATTATTAGATTCTGCTGTCAATTCATATGTCCCTCAGCTGTGCTAGAAAAAAAGAATGCAGCAAACCCCCTGACTTTGCTTTTCGTCCTACCCACATCAACACACCTACTGTAGTTCTCTAATCACCTCTGCACTGATCTTATGGGAATCCAGCTGAAATTGGTAAGAATGCAAGAGAGGAAAGGGAGAGCTGTGAATACAGAAGGGAGCCCTGTACAACACAACAAGTTTTGTGGATAAACAATGAACTCAATCTCCTGTCCTGCTGACTGCAACATGAAGACATCTGGCTAACCATGGTTAAAGGACTGGTCAATATTATTTGGATTCAACTCATCCCCAACCATCAATGGAGGCTGCTTAGATTTCTCTTTAGCAATTCTACTTGGCCCAGCCCAACTCTTACAATGCCTCATGGGCCACTTGTGGGGATCAGGGTTAGGAATCTGCCCAGCTCCTGTTGTCCACTTTAGACTACTGTGGGAATATCGGTGTCCTCTGGCTGTTGGTTCTGCTCTCCACTGCAACTTTGGCTTGAGCTGCAGAACAGACCTGAGATCATTTGCTTCTGCCCACACGCGTTCTGAAGTCAGAGGTTCCACGGGTTCCTTATAAATCTAGCTTTACCACCCTTTTGAAAGAGTGGTAATATTGTGTTTAAAAGCAAAACAAAATAGGGCTGGCATGTGTAGCAAAATGTAGAAATTCATCAAAGAAGCTGAAAGCATCGGTACATAATTTAATGAAAGAGAAAATGTTATTCTCAGCCAGACTTGTTCCCTGATCACTCTCTTGCTCACCCTTCCCCTGTGGCTCAGTTCCGTAATGTCTGGTGCCAAATCTCCAGCTTCTCCTGTGTGTTGTGTGTGTATCCCAGAGAGAGAAAAAGGGTAACCATGCTTTCTGCATCAACCTACTTGAGTGAGAAGAGGCTGGGGTAGGAAGAGAGGGATCCTGCTTTGCAACCATTGCAGCCCACTTTTCTGCCTGGAACAAGAAAGCTTCTATGAGGGTCTCTTCTCATGGTATCCACCAAACATAACTTGGACTGAAAGTTAGTGTTTGGTCCAAAGTCAAGCTCAGTAAAGGCTAAGGATGGACTTGAATTAATTCTCCCGAATCCTAACCCAGCCTTCACCACTAAACCACACTAATAGTTTTCTGGGCAATGATATGGACATGCTTTATCACTATCTTCCTTCAGTGTGCTTTTCTGACTTCCCAGTCCAACCTACAGGTATTTCTTAGTGGTGTCTCATCCATACATTAAACAGGCTTGACCTTGTTATTATTATTATTATTATTATTATTATTATTATTATTATTATTATTATTTCAAAATAAGCAAAGGCAAGGTAGGTTTTGTCATTTAGCTGAGCAAACTCAAGGAACCTACTATTAAACCATAGGTAAACTGTCTAATTTTCCATCTTGAGTATCCTCTTAAACTAAAAAAATGAAATGAAATGAAATGAAATGAAATGAAATGAAATGAAATTAAATTAAATTAAATTAAATGCAAATCAAAGGCCTAAATATTAAATGATCTCTAATGACAACGGATCAAATCTGAAGTATATTCAGTGAATGCAAGTATTTCTCCATGGTGCCCACTTGAAAATATTTTATTTTATTTTATTTTATTTTATTTTATTTTATTTTATTTTATTTTATTTTATTTTATTTTATTTTATTTTATTTTATTTTTTATTTTTTATTTTATTCAGACTTTACATCTAGGTGTAAGTTAACACATTTTGGGTGAGAACCTATAATACAATCTGTGAAGTGCCTGTTACGTTTTCTGCCAACAACTTCACAATCACACCATTGTTTTTAACTTTAAATAGGGGCAAAATGGCATTTGCTTCTTGGTGACATGTAATTCAATTGTGTTAATTAGAAGCTTATAGTTGCCAGTGAAATTGTTAGCCAGGTCTCTCTTCTTTTTCCGAACAAGGCTATTATTATTGAAACCATTGTTTAATGGTCATATAAGCTGAAAACAATTATCTAGTTATTTCCCTTTTAATTTGAAAGTCTTATTACAGGATCTGAAACTCTCTTATAAGGTAATTGCTTTTGAACTACTTGGGAACTTTAAATATAATTATGAAGTGATTTAAAAAAAATATGTGATTATTCAATAGGCCATATGTTCTCCCATTTTATGCATCACCAAGTTCTGAAAACCTCAAAACGTCCTTCCAATCCTTTGGACAGTGGCAGATGCTTTTTCTACTGTTATCTCACCATTTTTCCTTTGCATATTCCAAATTTCATCCATGCAATGCATGATGAAAAGAAAAAGTTGCCTATGTATGAATCATTTGGACCAGATTTCCAACAAGCTGCTATACCAAGAGAAGACACATTGGTGTAACTCCTGCAGTTAAAAATGAAGGAGAGATATACTGAGAAATTTGAGCTTCTCTCAGAATATCTCTCAATAGTTCCTTGATTTTAAATACTATTTTATTTTCTTTTATGTTCAGAGTGAGAAGAGCTCCTAGCTGCACAGAGAACACATTGAAAAAAACTTTGCTTCAGATTTTCCTGTGCAATGTGAGAATGTCAAAGAATATATCTGCTAGATATGTTCCCATAGTTCCTCTAGGCTTATGGTTCTGTGTATATGCAAAGATCAGAAGATCTTTGTAGGAAGGAAACAGAAATCAGTGTATCTACCAACATTAAATAATACAGAGACAGAGCACTCTGCAGAATCTCTTACATCCTACAATTAAAATCAGAAGGAATCCTATTCTGAAATGCTTGGTGGTCCTTTTACAGGACTGAGTTAATATGTTGTTCCAGCAGAAAAGTGTGTTTATGCTTATAAATGTTAAAAATCTCTGAAATGACCTTTTCTGTCTATCTGCTGAATCTCAGCCTGATGAATAATTTTTAACATGGCTTCTCCTTTTAGACCTTGAAGGTAGTTTGATGACAAGGGCATGAACTGAATTTGATTATAGATCATGCATCATCAACAGAAGCGTTAATTAAGTTCAACCTGCAAAATCTTTAGACTTGGTTATATTGAGAAAAGATGAAAGCATAAACTGAGCCTGGCTACAAAAGAGGAGCATATAATTGGAATTGTAATGTTAGGCAATTTGAAGAATATTTAAGAAGAATCATGCAGCATCAGACCATTTGATGTAATCCTCTCTGTCTTGGTGCCATCCAGATGTTTTCAGATTTGGAACTATGAGATGTGCAGTTCAAATGCTTCTGGAGGGTACCAGGTTGAAGAAGTTTGATTTGCTCCATTTGTGTTCTCTTTTTAGAACTCCAGGGCCCTCTGGGCAGTTGATAAGGAGAAGATATGGGTCATCCTTCATATTCCTTCCCAAGATATGATATTCAGGACCATGCTGTTTCTGCACCTGGAGTTTGTTTGTTTTTTGTTTGTTTTGCCATGTTTGCTGTAATAATTATTATAAGGTTTGTCCTTTACAAATTTCACAATGCTTTTTAAAGCCATCTGTAATTGTAATTTAAGATGCTAAATTAATCTATGTGCTGAACTGAAGCTCAGACAATAGACCAAGAATACATTTGCTAATTTGTATGTTAAACTGGGTAAGAGGATAGTATGTATTCCATGAGGATGGGTTTAACACAGAAGAGGGTATTATTCACCAAATGAATTATTTACTAATGAATAAAACAACAGCTATATGTGATAAGAGCCACAATGCTGGGCCAGTTTAAGGTGTTAAATTAAGGCCAGCGAGACTCAGTTTTTAATCAACTTTCAGGCAGGAAGGCTGGGCTTTCATTGTGCAACTTTGTGTTATGGGGATTCATAGAAAAGGGACAAGTGATGAAACATGCATTGAGATGTTGTGTTTCAAACACACCTTTTGTGAGGCTTCATCATTTTTATATCAACATGGTTAGCTGAGAACACCTCTGTTTTGGGTCAATCACTATTTCTCAAACCCAGTCTACTCCACAGGAATGCAGGAAAAAATAAATAAATAACCAGAGGAGAAAAGGCTTATCACACCATCTTGGTTGCCTGGTGCAAAAGTGAGATATCAACCCAATAAAGTAGTAAATAAATAATATTCCATATGGTGAACACATAGGTCAGAGTTACTTTTAAAGTTATAAGAATCAACCAGAATCAACCAATTCTCTTGGACACCTTATTGGAGGCACTTGTGAAACCTTTCATGCTGTTTTTTGTAAGAGACAAACTACATATAATGACTATGTAGCATGAAACTCCCAATCAATTTGGATTTGCTCATAAATAAACATTTAAATAAATAAATAAATAAATTTAAATGAATGAATGAATGAATGAATGAATGAATGAATGAATAAATGAGATTGACCCTTAGACTCAACCGCATGGGAACCTTTCTCAATGAGAACCAGCTTAGACTAAATTCAGGAAAAATGTAAGGAAGTGGAAAAAAAAAAGTCAGGGGGAAATCATAATCTCCAGAGTTTTAACATGTTGGTAGAGACTTAGTTCAATTTTGTCCATCAGCGTAGCATTCAAAAGAAGGCAGATACAACAAGATCTGGACTGGAAAAAAACAAAACAAAACAAAAAACCAAAACCTGTGACCACTAGATGGCATCAGAGATGTTAAGAACATGACTAGCATCTAGTGGCTGTCCTAGTTTTTGCCACATATATCTTACTATTCTGAAAAATTGGCCTGCTGAAATTATGAGGAGCGTCTCACAGTGCAGAATGCTGGATAGAGATCTGTGGGAACAGGATAATAGTTCCCCTACAAAGAACATTTCTAAATGAATACCACAAAGTGAAGCTACACTTGATTATTTATTACATGGAAAAATGCACTTTTTTGGGGGGGAGGGAGAAATTTTTTTCATGGAAAATGCATTTTGGTGCACATTTTACCTATGTGCCTTTTTCCACGTTTTTACATACTACCCACCATTTCGTGTGCAAATTTTAAAGCATACAGATTTCATGTACTTTCTAGGTTCTACATTTTCATTCATCAAATCTCCTTCTCCTTCTCCTTCTCCTTCTCCTTCTCCTTCTCCTTCTCCTTCTCCTTCTCCTTCTCCTTCCCCTTCTCCTTCTCCTTCTCCTTCTCCTTCTCCTTCTCCTTCTCCTTCTCCTTCTCCTTCTCCTTCCAGGGGGAAGGAAGGAAGGAAGGAAGGAAGGAAGGAAGGAAGGAAGGAAGGAAGGAAGGAAGGAAGGAAGGAAGGAAGGAAGGAAGGAAGGAAGGAAGGAAGGAAGGAAGGAAGGAAGTTTGGATGGTAATTTCATCCAAGGTTTTTTGTAACTTACACAGGCTTGGCAGTGTAACTTACACAGGCAGATACACACATCCTGAAGATACCCCCTTATCCCTCAGTTACATTATTAGAGCACATCAGTAAAAGATGTAGCTGAAGTGGATCCTCATATACTGAACATTCTGAGTAAAATAATATCTGCATAGAGCAAAACTAAACTGATGCAGAATCATAATTTAATTAAGAAATGTGTAAGGGTGTAAATTTTTCAAGATTAATATATTTTCTGTATTGTTTAAATCTGTTACCTAAGTTACAGTATAACTGTCCTAGTAAATCAGTGTTTCTCAACATTGGCAACCTGCAGATATGTGGACTTTAACTCCCACAATTACCTAGCCAATATGCCAAGTTTAAAAAACATTGTATTAAATTCAGGTCAGTTAAGTCTTTCAAACCTGTTTGTAACCTTTCTTGACATCTGTTTCATGATGCTTGAACCAAACCACAGTGAGGCCAGGGATGCATCATTTAAACAAATACTTATATATAAGACATATGTTAATTCATCCTATGCATTGGTGTAACAAGATCTAGATTTTGTAGACTGAAATAAATAAAGCAGGACTATTAAGAGACATGTGTGCAATAGTTTACAAATGTTTCTTTAGCATCAAGCCCTCAGGCCTTACAGAAAATCTATTTCCAGGTTATTCATAAACAGCTTTTCATGTTCTCCTTACTGCAAATATTTTTACTAAACAAGTATCACCTGTGAATGGCATTTTCCTAAGATCAAATATAAGGGTAAACTTAATTATGTCCACAGATGGTAGAGCATAATTGATGGCATTATGGTAATGTAAACGGGAAGTTACTATTTCTAAAAGTATACCTTCTTTAACAACAACTCTATAATGATTTTGGCTGCCTAAAAATATTATACTATGGTGACTTCTACATGTCATCAACATCTTTTATTGATGCAAAATTTCATTTTAATTTTTTTTTTGTCTGCGCTCAGTCGTTACTGACTCTGCAGTGACTGCTTGGACGAGTCCTTGCAGTTTTCAAGGCAATTGTTTCAGAAGTGGTTTGCCAGAGCCTCCTTCCTAGGGCAGAGCCCAGCTGGCGAGCGCAGGAGGCGGGGTTTCCGTTGCTTCGCGCCCTTTTCGGGCGTGCACGGTTTTTCATGCTTACCGGCAACTGCCCCTAACTCCTTTTTTGCAAGGCGCCGCCAGCATTTTTCCTCCCACCAGAGTGAGAGTACCCATTTATCTACTCACGTGAGTTTTTGAACTGTTGGGTTGACAGGAACTGGGGAGGGAACAGGAGCTCACCCTGCTAACGCAAAGGCTGGACTCGAACAGCTGAAGCGTCGACCATTTCTGGCCGGCAACTTTCAGCGTCATTAAGCCGCTGCGCCACCGCGTCCCCTTTTCATTTTAATACCCAGCCAAAATTTTGTTTCTCATTAAACAGGAACCTACTAAAAAGTTGGCCAAATTACTAAACCAGAAGAGATATATACATGTGTAGATATGTGTGTGTATTATACAGACCTTAAAAATCTATCATGCTAATTACTAAAAAGTAATTAATTATTACCAGAATCTGTTTTTAAATGTTTTCATTAGTTTCCTCTCTCAGGAAACCTAGAATGGACCCCATTATCTATATATTTATGGATATTCATAGATTAAGTCTTACAAATGTTACCATTTCTTGATCTGATGAATGTCCATTTTCTTATATGAGCTGAAGTTCAACGAAGCTAGTTCAACACAATGACTATTGTATTTCAGGGAAAGATTTTTCATGATCATAAATCTGTACAATTAAAGGGAAAGGCTTTTTGTAATTACAACTAAACTTCTCAATTGCTACAGAAAAATGAATAAGGCTGAGTGTTACAGGACTTAATATATATTGCTTCCCCCCCCCCCATGACTTTGAAAAGGCTCCCAATTGGTTCTGACCTTGAAAAAATTTCTGGAACATCTGTGCTTTGTTTTGAGCTCAGAACACTCAAAATGTTCTATTTCAGGATTGGAACAACTCATTTCAAACATGCTTTCTGTGGCTGGACATTCAAAATGCCATAACCAAAATCAAATTTTCCCCATATGAGTAAATCAAGAATCTATTTAGCCTTCTGAATATTGTTTGATTTCAAATCTTATCAGATCAGCATAACCAATTATAATGATGATGTGAAAACTGATACCCATCAACATTTGGAACAGCCAAACTTCCTCTCTCCTGATTTAGATGAGACACCATAAAGAAGGGGGTGGATTTTATTTTACATTATTTTATGTTTAAAATGAGCTAATAAAAACTATCTGGTATTTTTTTTCAAGGGGGGGGGTTGGACCATTGTACACTTTAACAAATACATAAACAGCTTAAACAAGTAAATAAATCTGATATCTACCTTTAACTCACCCAATATTTATGATTCAAAGCTATACCTAAATATCCTAGAGGGATTTTTTTCTGGATCATAATCAGCCGTGAGTCAGGTTTTGGAACTGGCTTTTATACAGAGATAGATCTGCCTGCTAAAGATCAGACAACTGCTATCAAAGGAAATATCCTTGGTTACACTGCATAAGCTGTCAACATAAAATGTTATGAAGACAGCAAAATCACCAAACTTTGGGGACCAGATATGATCTTTGTATTAGCTATTAATTTTCTTTTTAATTTATACTTATCATCTAAGGAAGAAATTTGGTTTGTCTGAAATGCTTTCAACACACAGCCAGATGGAAAGATGCTGAGGTCCAATAACTGAAGTGAATGAGATGCTTAAATAATGCATAGAACAAGAACTTTCATCTGTGTAGGTAGGAGTGTTCCATCAAACTGGGGAGAACTAAAGAAATGTGGAAACAGAGGAGATTAGTACAGCATTTCTGCAGAGAAAAATGTGTCTAATGTCTTGTGCAGCAGTGATTGAGAAACATTCCAGGACTTCTGGGGAAGAAATGGTGAACTGAAGACGGCTCCACTAAAGGCAGAGCAACCATGGCAGAATGAAGAGCTGGCAAATAGACTGACTCTCTGGACAAGGAGAGGACCTGAGATCACCCACAAGTGCTCTAGACAGTTGTTCTTCACGAGGAGACTGCAAGACAATGGTTTATTGCTCTGGGAGACATGGGAATAACCATGTTGCTCAAACCACAATCAGTACCTTTAAGGACACTGGGTTTGCATACTTCCTTTTCTAATTACTTTTGGAAATTGTTTCATAACTGCTTTTCAGCTATTAGGCATCTTTGGATCGAGAAGTCTGAAAACAATATATTTTCATATATTGGATTTACAAAGGAGGTTTGTTAAAGCTTTGAAGAATTCTGTCAGAAGGGGCAAAGAAAAAAATGAAAACAAATGAAGTTCTATTGCATTATTTGACAGGACTAAAGTTCAAGATTGTTCAATATGAAAGGAAGGACTATTAAGTTGGTTTAGTTGATCAAAGTTAAAATAGATATGTTGTTATCTCTAGTAACCCTTAATGGATTTTTCCTGATCAGAAATGAAATGATGAGGTTTTAAGAATTTGTTTATAGATAAGAGATGGGATATGGGAAAAAGAAATCATTTATTGTATTTTAAGAGAAGATGATAAGTTACTAAAATTGTTTATACTTGTTATGATAAGGGGGAAGTCATATATATATATATGTGTGTGTGTGTGTGTGTGTGTGTGTGTGTATATCTTTATTATATTCTTATTTTTCTTTCTTTTCTATTTTTTCTAATTTTTTTTTGCACTTCCTATTTTTCCTTTTTCCTTTTTCTCTCTTTTTTAGTTTGTATTAGTTTTTTATCATTGTAAGTGCAATTTTTAATAAAATTACTATTAGAAACATTCCAGATGGTCCTCGGAATATTTTATGAATGCTTTATGGAGTTAGCCTTCAGTTTAAATCAAATTTAGTTTCAGGATATGACAGGTGGTTTCTTTGCTTGTTTTTTGTTTAATGATAGTTCCAATGGTGATGTCACTAGAAATAGTGGAGATGCATCCACTGTTGGGTGCATCAAACTATGCAGAACTTACCTGAATTGTCGTATTTTCAGATATAAATAGGGATAAATAGACTTTAGAAGACAAGTAAAACTCAGAACAATCTTGCTAGATGACAGAACTATGTTGAAAATTGTAGAATTAGATTTAGCAGAAAGAAAGGAAAAGTTCTATTAAGAAACAGGAATCATCAAATGGTCAGGTACTAGAGGCAACAGTGGGGCAGGAGGGTCAAGGGGGAAATCCATCCTCCCATGCATCTATGGATGCCCAAAAATACAGAAGCCCAACATACTTCTTCATCCAATTGCATCATTACCAGGGACCCCAACATATGACATAGCTCATTTCTGTCTACCCCATCAATTGCAAAGTCTGCTCCTTCTTCTCACTGAAACCGTTGTTGGTACACTTCAAGAGGGCAAATGAAGGGGGAGGAGGAGGAGGAGGAGGAGGAGGAGGAGGAGGAGGAGGAGGAGGAGGAGGAGGAGGAGGAGGCAACAAAGCAAGGGATTCTGATCCCCAATATCAGACCTGCCTAAGGAAAGACATCCAGGTTTTATTGACACTTTTATAAAAAGCTTTAATATGAAAAGGAGGATCAAGTTCAGGAGGTCCATCTGCTGAAGACCCTAGCAGCAAAATTTCTTCCCTTCTTCATTTATGTGAGCTTGGTCTCTCACTATCCTTCATCTTCCTATAGCACTATAGGTATAAGGAGGAAGCTTTCAGTCTCATATTAGGGTGGGGATGTCTATTTCCAGGTTTTGTCTCCTGCTTAGCTTTTGGTGGTGGTAGTAGTGGCGGTCTGTAGAAATGTTTCTGAAACTTTTAATTCGTTTCTGTGTCCTGCAGAACTAATCTATTTCTAATTCCAAATCTTGAATTCCCTACAACCAAAATGTACCCTGTTGTTCAATCCAGAGGCATCCACAGGAGAGAAGGTAAATAAAAAGAGTATTGCTGGGATACAAGCTTCACCCATTTTGTAGGGGCACACTCCTACAAAAAGAGTAGAGCTTGCATCACAACAACATGCCACTCCTTTCGTTATTTTGATGCAAGTGTTTGAACCTGTGGATGTCTCTGGCCCTGTCTGAACCAAACCATTTTCCCAGCCTCATGTTTGTTTCAACTTTTGCTACTTTTTCTTACACTGCCACTATCTTGTGCTGTAGCTGTCATGTCAATCCATTTGTAAACAAACTATATGTGACAATGGTCCCAGCCATTTGGTTTGGCTGCAGAGAAGAAAAGGAACGTGCCGTGTTCCTGAGATGTATGAATCAAAAGACGTCCCCTTGCATTGTACCACACTTTGAATATTTTTTTCCAAATATGGAACTGCTTTTGTCCAACTTTACACCTCTAGGTTTATAAATCGTTTACCTAGATCCAAATTGCAAAAGGACCACCTCCATCTAACACTTTTTTTTTCCCCATTCTCAAAACTGTTCCATTCATTACCACATTAGTCTGCAAAGTCTGAAAATTCCTCCCTCTGCAACTAGTTTCTATTTGTTGCGTTTCCTATTAAACAGTTGCCAAGGATTTGGACAAAGACCTTTGACCAAGTTGCTCAATGAAGATTCCTGGGCAAATGGAATAATTGTGAAAAGTCATCACTATGAAACACTAACTGACTGTATAATCAAGAACAGAATAGAAATCACCTCACACAATGGTGGGATTTTAGCAGTTCCATCCATTCCCAACAATCTCTATCAGGACTGGCACTTTTTAATGTGTTCATAAATCATCTGCTTTTAGGGGTTTTTGGTTGGCATCATATCAGAATGCTTAAATTAAAAAGAAGCAGTAAAAGGTTCCAGGAAGATATTTCTTAGCCAGCATTAAAATTTTACATGCAGTTTAGTGAATGCAATTATTTACACACACTGGAACAAAGATTCCTAATTTCACATATTTGGTAGTGGGTTCAAAGCTGACTGATCAGGAAAAAATAAAAGATCATGAGATCATGATTTATGGGACAAAAACTGATCTACTGCTGCAGGTTGGGGGGCGGGGGAGACAATATCGATGGGGCTGATCATTTGAAAAAGAGTCAGAAATGAAGCTGCCAATATTAGAATGCCCTTACATAATTTTTTGAAGGTTACAATTCTGGTTACTGCAGTTCTAAAAGGACATTATAATGTTGGAGATGGACAACCAGAAATGGTGAGGGGTTTGGAACAATTCCATTCTTGATGAGAAATACCTCCCCCAACTTCCCCAATATGAACCCATGGAAATGTTCTACCCACCTCATATTTCCTTCAGAGTAGGCATGTAGAATAATTGGTATCTCAAAGTAGCCCCATCACGCACTCTACCTTTTCTGTGCTGACCCAGAAACACTACCAAAAGGTTGGGCTTCAAGCTCAGAGAAAGTCCCAAATGTTGGTTCTTCATAGGACTTGTTATGGAGACATGATTAATTTCTAGATTAAAATACCTGATTTTCAATGAATGTGGAGAGCAACACCTTGCAAGTTACCACTTGCTGAGAGAGAAAATTCACCTTTGTGCTGTTGACTCCTACTATAGAGAAACTCCAGACAATATCCTTAAGAAATAATTGGGAAGGCTTGCTGTTTAAAATATTTCATATAAACTACAAATACCCTATCAAAGAAACAAGTATGAATTGACCAGTTTGTGTTATGTGTGATTCGGAAGACATTAAGTTGTTTGCACATCTAAAGCCAGCTTCTTGAACCAATTGTTCCTTCTTATTTCTTGGCAGTTATGGTTCTTTCTTATTTTATGGTTCATCTATTAATGTTCTATTCTGAGCATCTATCTTCAATGCTCTATACAAAAGCAAATTGTTCTTTCAAGCTACTTTTTTTTCCTTTTTTTCTTTTTCTTTTTTTATCAAAACTTGATGTTTGATAAATTCAGCTGCAAATCAGAAGAGAGGTATATGTATTAAAAAAGGAAGAAACAAACATCTCTTTATCTTCTAAAAAGTGCAGCTTTTTAAGATAACATCAATGATATTTATACCTCTATTGTTCTACAAATAGTTCATAAAGTTTATTCTCTTAAAAAAAAACAACTACATGAAATGTATAATAAGCTTACCATTCTTGTTAGATTGTAGCAAGCAACATAGCCAGTGCGGTTAACGAATGTAATACAGGTCATTCATAAGGGATAAGATCCATTATCTAGTGATAAGAAAAACAAGGAAAAATGAATTTGGTCACGCATATATGCATAAGATTAAGATTAAGAAAATATGCTTCCTACATTTGCATTCATATGAAAATTTGCATGAGCAAGTTCATGACAATTAAAGGAACTTTACCAGATGTGTGGACAACTGACTTACACACTATTTTTCACTGAAATGGAACACTTTTTTAATGAAATAATTGGTTCAAGGGACAATTCACACCCCAAGTTGCCAGTTTATTACAACATACGTAGATAGAAACAGACTACAGAAGAAAAATAGGATTGGAACATCTACTATATTCATAGGATCGAACCTATGCATACATGATTATTACCGAATTATCACAGCAGACATCTTCAAAAGTGTATTATGGATTTTATACTGCATGACTGTCTCTGTCTTATAGGTTTAAGGTCAAGGTGCCCAAAATTTAAGAAAGGTCTGTGACTACTTTTAACTTTTTTTTAGGGTATATAGCATGCAGGTTGTTCCATTCCATTTCTCAGTACTCTATATGCTGGTAGTTGACTATAACAATATACAGTACTAATTTTTTTCTCTTATATATCAATAATTTGGTCCAAATGCTTGTCTCTAACAGTCTGCAGCCTGCAGTTAAAATTTTCAGTCATAACCTCTGGCTTCTGACATAGCATCATTGAGGAGTATTTTAACAGGGGCTTCATAGAGTAGTTGCTCATAGCAAAAGTGACTGAATAAATCAGATTGTGCCCAACTGTGTGAAACAATGTCAGCTTTTCTGGTAAACAGACCAAAGCCTTAAGACTGCTATAAATTAATAGTTTGCAGAGATAGTCAATCTAAGTAGCACAACAGGTCTGAATAGGCTTGTTAGGGAAAGGAAACATTGCTATGAAACACACTGAATATGAATATACTGAATAACCTATTCTGAGAGCTGAAAACCTCTCTGGCTAAGAATCAACATTCTTGGGCTCCATCTGTTTGCTAGGCAAAATGCATCCAGGATTATTAATTAGCCCTTGACTTTGAATTGGTCTGCAAAAGCCCAAAGATCATGAGAAGGAAAGAAAGAGACAGATCATGCTGACTCCTTGTTACCAACCAGTGTTCATCTGGATTCTTGCAGTCCAGATCTTGTAACTTCTACTCTGAGTAACACTTAATGTTGCAGTTACTGCTCGTCTTAATGAACTAATGATAGAACTAATCAATGCCCATTGGCAGGGATGGGAGAAAGAAGGATTCCTCATCTATCTGGTAGACAGCACGCCAGGGGTCCACCAGCAGTATCCTGAGATCCAAGCAACTGCCTCTAAGTGCCAATTCCTTAAATATTAAGTTGTGATATATCATTCCTGCCAATTTTGTCAGTTGTAAAGCAAAACATTTCTACTGCATTTTACAAGCCAGTGGTCTCTTCTTTACTTGAAGTTTGCCTTTGCAGTTGAAAGAGGTTAGACTCTGTATAATCAGCAGCTTCCTCCAGTGTGCCCTTTTTCACAGATGGTATCCAATATCTGCAAAATAAATAAATTAAAAAAAAAAACTCAGTGATAGTCTCGGAAAGGGAGAGTACTGAGCCTTGCCCACTTTCAGCACTTAAAAGGTTAACAGTTATTTTAGTTTCAGGGGATGGTTTGATTGCTGTATTTTTATTTTATTTTCTTCTGCTTGGGCTCTTCATTCTTTCTTCCTCTCTGTTCTGCATTTTGAAAACTTCCATGCTTGGGTTATGCTTTTATTTATTATTTATTATTTTATTTATTTATTATTATTTATTTCATTTATTAATTTTGCAGGTATATGAATTAATAAATCTGGTGTGTGTGTGTCCCCCTCCAGTCCTTTTGTAGTCAGTTGTTTACCAAATCTTCACTTGGTATGATTTGTCTAAACCCCAAAGTCAAATGGTTTGCAGTATAGTGTTAAACCAGTATAATAGCTATAGAGCAAAGTGAAGAGCTATGGGGAAGGCTCAGCAACTTTGAAAACAGACTACGATTTTAACTATATTTGAGTTATATTTATTTCCCTGAAACAATAAAGATTCATTTTCCTTTATCCAGAATTCTGGGAATACTTAATTAAGGTGGAGCCCTAGGTTGCTGCTACCAGGAGTGAAGGATGCTATCTGACTTTAGCCTTTTCTCCGTGACTGAGTTACAGTGCTGTCCTCAAGCCAGCAGAACTACACCAACCTAAAATGTGCTATCTCTTTGTCAAGCCCATTGCCGAATGATGGTGCATTTACTGATTGATTTATAACCTATTTTTCCTTTAGGACCTAAGGGAATGTTCATAGATCCCCTTCACAATCCTACAATCAGTTAGAGTGAGAATGGCCCAAGGTTTCCCAGGGAGCTTCCATGGCTGAGTACGAACTAGAATCCCTCCTTCTGCTCCAACACCTTCACTGCAACACCACACTGGCTCTCAGCATACAGAGCAAATTAAGAAAAAAGGATTGGTGGAATCTGCCACCTTTGTTTCCCTCCTCTCAGGTCGAATGTAAAGATGCTGATGAGAAAGCATCTTTACTTAATGTGGGATGGGAGTAAGCCTGGGGAAGAGTCAAATGTTGACAGACAGCTAGACCAGCAGGCTTAGCTCCATGTAAAGCTCACTCTGGTTTTGCAGAAGCATTTTGCAGGAGTGCATTCAAAAGCTTAACTATCAGCTGTCTGTTTTAGGTTATAGATTTACTGCTTTTCTGGAAAAGTGCTAATCCTGAGTTAAAACAAAACAAAACAAAATTGCCCCTGACGTTTGACATCTTGCACTGTGAAGCAGAGACAGCTGTTTCTCTCTTTCTCTTGCTTCACCGTACAGTCCAGTCCCAACCACTGCTGGTCAGTTTCTCCTCAGGCTTATCCAGGTCTTTCAGACAGGGACCAGATCAGAAACCTGGCAGGCACAAGGAGAAGAGCCTGGTTTGATAGAAGGAGGCTCTCCAGCTGCACAGTATGGAATGACCCTGGAATGATACAGGATGCACATCTACGTACATCAACCTAAAGTGGCAGGTAGGGAGATCCCATTCCCTAGAGGTCATCCTGTAGGATTATGATACCAGTAGAATGGTTAGTGAATTGTGTCAGATTCTACCCATGGTAGAAATGACATGGCTGGTTTCCTGCTTGAGGAGAGCAGTACAGCTAAGGATAATCACAGATAAGGTTTGTGAATTAGATGAAGGCAACATCATGAGAATACAGCAGAGAAAGAGATTGGCAGGACATTTCTGTTGGCGGGACATGCGTGCCCTGGTTAGGTGCAAGCTGGAAATGGGCCTCTATACAGAGCTCTTAAGGAACAGACTTCATCCTTGACTAATTCAAGGGAGATAATTAGCAGAATTCTTGCACTGACTTACATGCTCATTTTGGCTGAGAAAAAGCAAGGAAGCAATTAAGGAGTAGATGTCATATTATTCAGCTGACCTGGCCTTTGTCCACACTTCTGCCATGTAGAAGATGAGTAGATAAGGAGATGAAGCAGCTGCCTTCTCTGTGCTCAGTCTTCTAGGCTGCCCCACTAAGCAAGGGTGGGTGAGCAAGCAGGGAAAAGTGATGCTGCAAATGCTAGAGCCACTGCACCTTTGCTGCAAAAATCTGCAGATTCTGTTGTGCTGTGTGAATATTCTCTATCTAGTGTCACCTTATGTGAATGATAATTAACTCCGCCGCATCTGTTGGAGAAGCACCAGATGGTATCCTATTGAATCCCAGCAGGACTCCACATCTGTGTCTTCCTTCCCTAACCAGGTTATAGGAGTGGTATTCTAGTATGCAAGTCATATGAAGAACCCACATTTGGGATTTTCTGCTGGCTAGAATTCCCATATAACATTTGCTTGAATCCCCTCAAGCTATTGCTTATTCTCAGATTTCTGATAATGTCTCTTCTGTTTAGAATCAGGAAACCAAACCAAACCGTAGTGGTCATTTAATCCAAACCGTAGCTCTGCTTGCAGCAGATAAGAATCCATGACTGATCTCAAAACAAGCTAAGCAAGTTCAGACCAGTTAGTATTTGGGTATCCACTCTTATTTTGTTATCAAGAAAACTATATAGCTATTTCTGTGAAGTCATTAGGAGTTGAGGTCACCTCAGTGACATCTTTACCTTCAGTCCAACATTGACCAAAGTACAAACAGGAATGCAGAATCTGACTGAGTTCTCATAAAGATGGCAACTCAGTTTAAATCCATTCAGTGCAGGAATGCCTCTACTACATCAGTCTGTGCTATAGTTAAACAGAAAGCAATAGTAGCACATCCAGGGGGGAGATGGTGGAGGCACTAATACCATTAGATGCTCCTCTGAGTAAGCAAAGTGATGTCAAGAGGAAGAAAAGCCTGCTTCCTTCCAGAATAGTAGCAGCATTTTTGGCCAACAAGGCTAGAACTTCCTCTACGAATAGCAAGGTCGTCTGAGCTTGTGTTCCAATACTCAGGGGTGTCTGGCAGGGAGAAGGGGCAAGGGAAAGGAACAAAAGCCACATTGTGTGCACCTAGAAAAGGGGTGGAGTTTTTTTTACACAATGTCACAATATCGTTTGTATCACTCATGCCAATGTCATGCATTCTGGTTATGCACTGCAGGGTAGAATCATTGAATTTTTTTTTTTTTTGAGCAATATCCTTTCTATGCAAAGTTTTGCCTTCCCATAACAAATTCCTCCCATATGATAAATCCCATTTTGCCTTCCCATTACAAATTCCTCCCATATGATAAATCCCATATGATTCCTTCTGTTCTTACCCTTAAATCAGTTTCAAAGGTGCCACCTAGCACAACAGCCTACACCTACCTTTCTTTAATTTGCAGTATTATCCCTAAGTGAGCTTTCAGTAATGTTTCTTTTCTCACAGAAATTAACCAGAGGGCATTAGCAATTTATTTATTTTATACCCATTAAAATGTTTTTGCTTCCGCCAACACCTCTGCACCTCCCATATCTATATATTATATCACAGAAGTGGGAAATTTTACCTAATCATTTTTGAAAAAAAGTTATAGGGTCATTTCTCTGGAAAGGTAGGCAGGCAGGCAGGCAGGCAGACAATTTAAAGGATCTACATGAAAAAAGGTAAACAAGACCCTTGGGCATATTTAAAATGCAAGTTTGTAAACTTGCCCCCCTTAGAAAGTTCTACACTTCCTGCAAAGTTCATCTAATTCTCACTACTACCAGTGACCGTAGTAAAAACTGTCAATGTGATCAGTTTTACTTTCCACCTGAGAAACATGACAAATCACAGCATGAGACTGGAGAAGAGAATAACCGTCATATGGACAGATAGGCTAAAGTGGTCCACCAGCCTGTGTAATATGGAAAAGGAAATGGTGGAGGGTGTTTTCTTTCTATTCTAGATGTGCCAGAATACACATACCAACCCAAAATAAGGAAAACAAGTGCTTGATTCATCTTTCGCTGTCATCTCCTTCACAGGAGCAGCAGCTCTTAGCAGAAACCAAAGAGAAGATACTTATTCAATTACAACGTGGGAGAAAGAAAAGATGCTTTGTTTTGTAAGTTAGCCCCTTTGTGCTGTTTTGGCATAACCACTCATCTCTCATCATCAGCCCTGTAGCTAGATCCTAATTTACCAGCCATCCTGCTGAGAAGATACTGTAAGTCACTTCTAATATAAAATTACTTCCCTATCCTCACAGCGTTCTTGTCAGGCTTATCTTCTGAAATATAGCGACAGAATGAGGGGTAGATAACACTTTGCTTGACTATTCCTTATTCTCAGAAAGCGTTTTCTTGGTTTTCCTGTTTCAAAGAGAGTAAGAGGGAGAGACACCTTAACATTTCTGCAACTGTTAGGTGTCCAGAATCACTGAGAGAAAAACAAAAGGATCTGGCTGGATCACAAATAGAATTGTTTTACACAGATTCGGGAGACTTCCAGATTGAGGTGGGACTGGATCTGAACCAGAACTTTGTTTTCAGGATTTGGAAGGACACACAGTTGTGGAAGAGATATGTTTGTGTGTTCCCCCTGGTTAATTTTTATTGCTGGACTCAAGCATGGTTCCAACAAAGCACCAGACAGCTGGACTTCATGTAGCAGGATGAATTTCTTAACTTATTCTATTTGATGTTACTGGGCCGTAATTCAGCAGCAGATTCAGCTGTGTTGTGCAACTGCCATATTTTGTAATATAGAAGTGTTGTTGTTATTATTAGAAAGTAACAGGCAAAACGTTCTATATTATGGAAGAATTCAGCTGAAAATTGATCATCCTTTGCTGGCTTAGCAGGGACCATGGTCAGTTATAGCTACCAACACGTCAGGATCAGAAACAGATACATAACTTGCCCAATGCACAGCACATAGCATGGTGAATAAAAGTTTGCATGCTGATGTATTTATTTTGTTCCCTCTACCCCTCCACACACATTCTCTCAAATCAGGCAATCAAGACATTAGTAACTGGAATTGACTCAGTATTTGGCATTCACTGAACTCAGAGCAAGAAATAAATCTAATTAGGGAGAGCTAATTGAGAATAAAGCTGAATTTGTCATTGACTTGTCCATCTCAATGCCTGAGGAACTTCTTTCCATGTAAAATTCTCTTTGTTGTACATTTTGTTTTGTGGATTAAATCAGTGGATGGGCATTATTCAAAACAATTGTATTTCTTGAGGATATTGATTTTTTATTCCATCAGTGACCAGGGATTATTTCTAATACTTGTACATTCTGCATACTAATATACTTTGGATGCAGAAGATCCTTCTGTAAATTTTCAAAAGCTTCTAGTTTCAGATTTTTTTTTTTCTGACTATGCTGACAATACCATTGTATAAAGCACTGAGTAAGATGAGTGACACATATTTCATAGAATGAGAAAGTGTTAAGAATGGAGGCAAATGTTACAGTCTGGGTAGCTAAAATGGTTTAGTCTTTTCTTCGTCAAGACACGTGGCAGATAGACCTGTGAAACCTACTACCATCCAAGTACTGTGCAAGGTTAATTTTGTCTTCTGACAGTACATTAAGGAATTGTTCAAAAAGAATCTCCATTAATGCATAGTGCAGCCTTTACTCTCCCAATAGGAGGAGTCCTTGGTTGAGTACAGAAGTGGACACTTTCAGATGATTCCTCAAGAACCATGTCCTTGATGAGCTGCAGTGCAGCAAAACCTATAAAAAAGTCATTGACTGACTTTTGAAGGTCTTCCTCAGTGATATCAACAGACAACATATCATTTCTGTTCTCATGTCTAAACAATGGTTTGACCAAGCATCTGTACAGGCCACATATTGTTTCATCCGGAGAAGATCCCGTCTGAGATCATAATTTTCTTACACTGATGCAAAATATTAATGCTATCAAACTGAGTTATACTTGCATACTAAACGAGAACATAGAGTTTGTATATGAATGCTTTGAATGGAATTCCTAATCTCCTCAGTTGGGTTCTAGATCACTTAGGTCTCTTGTAATGTTTTGGTGGAACAGTCTCATTACAATATCACAGGGAGCTTCAGGTAGTACTGAAAGCCCTTAAACATTCATGTTTAGGATATTTTCAATTGCGTGAGACATTCTCAACCATCAAATTTCAGTGTTTGTTTAGTTACAAGATAAAATGTCCTCTGAGATTTTTACCCTGTCACTTTTTCCCCAGAATAATGGAGCTACATGAAGATCATGTAAGGGAAGTAGCTGTACAACTTATTTTGCTGCAGATGTCCTAATGGCATATATAGCCAACAGCATAATCTTTCCTAATGTTGAAATCTCACTATTGTGTTCTCATAAAAGAGGATACATTGAGTTAAAAGAATGCTATACAGTTCTCTGTGCTGAGTCCCAAATCTGAAAAATCTTGTTCAATGCCCTTTGCAATATTTTACTGTGGGTATATCCAGAAAATAAATAAACTTAGAGAATCTTCAACTCTGGTAAATATGCTTATCAGAACTGTCATCTTTTGTAGGGCTTTATCCTA
This sequence comes from Python bivittatus, assembly GCF_059951505.1. Lineage (NCBI taxonomy): Eukaryota > Metazoa > Chordata > Lepidosauria > Squamata > Pythonidae > Python > Python bivittatus. The sequence goes on from NW_028277053.1 coordinate 12,826,527, forward strand.
CAGTTTTTGTGGATTTGCCTTAAAACCATAGGAAACCATGCCAGTGATTAGAAACAATAGAGGCTGATAGGATTTGTGCCTGTTTTGCCAATAACATTTTAAGAAGTAGCCAGCTGCATGACTGCTGGCTGAAACTGAAACCCACTGGGTGTAAATAAAGAGTTTTCTAATGAATGAATCACATACATAGGAGGTTGCTTGATAATGCAAAGAGGGGAATCCACAAAGACAGCTTAAGGGATCATTAATGCTAACGTTCAGTTTAACATGAACAGCAAGTATCGTTTGGAAATCATCTGAGTGTACTCTGAAGAATGTTACCATGTTTAGATAAGTTGTCAACATCTTCTAGCTATCCAAGAGGTTGACTTTATTTATCAGCCAAGGACAATGCTTAGAAGAGGCCTCACACCTGAAGGATGTACAGCTCTGTAGGTTTCTTCCTCCTTTTGCTACCTCTTCAATATTATCATTTCAGGGTCAGTGAGGCTGATTACTGCATTTCTCAGGAGGTATAAAAAACTTTTTTTTTCTTTCCATATATTTTATTTTTTAAAAAGACAGAAACACATGAAAATGTCAGCTTTACCATCAAGTAAACTGAGAACTTTGCATTTTCAGATGAAATTTCAGCTCATTTAGTTAGTATGTTTAATTTAAGTATGCCATTGTATATTGATTAGACACAGGAGCCAATGCATTGTCTAGAAGGCTTAAGTCTGAAGATTTTCTATAAGAAACTAGAACAAAAAAAGCTTTTTTGCAGCCTTTTGTAAGCTTACTGCTTAATGGTAGTTCTCATCACTTTTGCTCCATATCTATATGTGAAAGTGATTAAAAAGAATACTTAACTGCTGAAGTATATCACAGTGTGGCTTTCACAAATAGGCTTTCACACTAATGCCTGCAGTTCTGTACATGGGTAAGCTCTTGGTAAACAAGCCTTTGATGAGGTTAAAGAATTAAGGGTCTAAGATCCGGAGGTCTGCCCCAAAATCAATTAAAATCAAAAGAAGTAGGGAAACAGCATAGAGTGAGCTTTGTCCACTAAAAGAAAAAAAACAAAAAAACTAGTTAGTCCCATTTTTATATTTCTGAGATAGGAGTGATCCTAACTTAGTAAAGAGCATAAGCTATTTCTGGGACCACGTTTTAGCCAATAGCCAAAATGTGTTATTATGAGGGCTAACAGATCAGGGCTGTTAAAAAAAAAAATGAATGACCACTACAAGGCAGCCAAGAGATAGAGAAGATGTCAACTCCTTGCTCCCATCAAATGGCCACCAGCAAAGGTGTGATGCCAATAGAAGTGAATGTATGTAGCTCAGGGTTGAGCTGTGGAGTCCTTGGTGCTCTCTGAGCACGGCTGTTTGCTTGCAGATGCTTCATTATCTGACTAGGTTACATCATCAGTGCTGGTGAATGTGGAGTTTTCTCCCTGTTTATATGCCCTGCCAGTTTTGGGGGGTGTGGTTTTCTCCTTGGTAATTCCTTGATTAGGGTATTGTTTTCTGCTTGTTTGTTTGTCTGGTGTTAATCCCCGCTTACCTGGGTGTTGGCTGCTGGAGAGGTTGCGTTCTGGTCTTTTTGCTTCCTTCTTTTTTATTTTTTTTTTAAATTTCATTATTAAGTTTATATGCCACCCGTCTCCCCCAGAGATTCTTAGCTTTTTTTATTATTACTTTTGAATGGTGTGTAAATATGGTTTAACTCTATGTGTCTATTGATGCTGATATGTCTGAATGCCAAGCTTCCAGGAATTCCCCAGCATTTTTGGATTTAGCTTGGTCTAGGATGTTCGCAGTTTCCCAGATGAAACTATGGTTGAGTCTGGCTGGTGTGGGTCTTCCGGGCTGTGTGGCCGTGGTCTTGAAGTTTTGTTTCCTAACGTTTCGCCAGTGTTTGTGAATCTCAATGGCTTCCCGGTATAGCCTGGTATAGTGGCTGTTGGTGTTGTCCAGTATCTCTGTGTTTTCAAATAGGATTTTGTGTCCAGTGTGCTTGAGAGCATGTTCAGCTACTGCAGATTTTTCTGGTTGCTGTAGTCTGCAGTGTCTTTCGTGTTCTTTTATCCTGGTATGGATGCTGCATTTTGTCTACAGAAAACCCACCCACACAGACCGGTACCTACACAAAAACTCCAACCACCACCCACGTCAGAAAAGAGGCATTATCAAAACCCTCATGGATCGTGCCAGCCGGATCTGTGAAACCCAATTCCTAAACTCTGAACTTAACCACCTTAATTAGGTCCTACAAGCGAATGGCTACTCCAGGAATGAAATAAAAAGAGCCATCAAACCAAGAAAACAACATGCGACTGAAGAAAAAAAAACAGCCACCCACCAACAAAGTATTCCTGCCCTACATCAAAGGGGTCACAGACCACATGGGAAAACTGATAGAAAAACACAATTTCCAAACAATCTTCAGACCCACCAGAAAAGTACAAGAAGTGCTAAAATCAGCAAAAGACAAAAGGGATCCCCTCACTGCCGCAGGAGTATACCGCATACCATGCAGTTGCGGACAAGTATACATCGGGACCACAAAACGCAGCATCCATACCAGGATAAAAGAACACGAAAGACACTGCAGACTACAGCAACCAGAAAAATCTGCAGTAGCTGAACATGCTCTCAAGCACACTGGACACAAAATCCTATTTGAAAACACAGAGTTACTGGACAACACCAACAGCCACTATACCAGGCTATACCGGGAAGCCATTGAGATTCACAAACACCAGCACAGTTTCAATAAAAAAGAGGAGAGTCTAAAAATCAACAAAACCTGGCTACCAATCCTGAAAAATACAGCCTGCAAAAGGTCAACAAACTCAGCTCAACCACCAGGACATGTGAACAGTTCACACAATGAACTTGCTAATCACCCCCAGCAGTCCCTCGTTAACAATTCAGTAGAAGAAAAAACCCTGCCTAATCCCCAGGAAGATACACACAGATTCTGACACCAAAACAAGCAGCCACTCAGTAACCCAACCCCACCCACACACCCCTATCCCCCCCCCCCCCAGATCTCTATAAATATCCAGAGAAGGGTCACTTCACCCTGGGCACAGAGAGAACTGCTCCTGTCTGTGCTCCTGCACTCTGAAGATGCCGGTCACAGGTGCTGGCGAAACGTTAGGAAACAAAACTTCAAGACCACGGCCACACAGCCCGGAAGACCCACACCAGCCATCGTATGCCGGCCGTGAAAGCCTTTGACAATACATATGGTTGAGTCTGTCCATGTGTTGTGAGATTAAGGAGTTTTCATCATATCTTCTGACTGCTAGCTGGTGTTCATGAGTGCGCTCTGCTAGCCTTCTGCCTGTCTGTCCTACATAGTGGCTGTTACACTGTATGTTGTAGATGACACCTGCTTTTTCTTCTTGGGCTACTGGGTCTTTTGGTTTACTTAAGATATTTTGGAGAGCTTTAGTTGGTTTGTGTGCTACACTGATGCCATGTGGTTGTAATTGTCTGTTGGTTGTTTCTGAGATCTTTTTAATGTGTGGCAGTGTTTTCCTTTTTATAGCTTGTGTTGGTTGTGCTGTAGTGGGTTGAGTGGTCAGGCACTTTTTTGATAAAGTTGCATGGGTATCCATTTTGTTGGAAGATGTTGTCTAGGTGGTCTATTTCCTTTTTCCGGTGTTCTGGGTTGCTGCAGGACATTTGTACTCGTCTGAATAATGTGATTTTCCAGCACAGATATGATACCCTATTGTTAATGAACATTATAAATCTCTCTCTCTCTCTCTCTCTCTCTCTCTCTCTCTCTCACACACACACACACACACACACACACACACACACACACACTTTCCCTACAATTGTGGGAGCCTCTTCTCACTATTAGGAATACAGCCCTTGCAGATTCAGTAGAAGACTGTTGGCATCGTGATGCATTTTTTTTTCTTATTCTCTTTCTTGTCCTGCAATTTTTTCCAGTAGGGAAAATAATCAGTGGATGCATAAATCAGTGCCACAAGGACAAGGGCTAAAATTGGGGTTTCCAGGCCATTGTACTGTGCTATAAATAACTGATGAAGCAAGGCTCCAGAACAAGAGAATAAGAACTTTTTCCAACAGGTTCAGAAATAGAGGAAATTATACAAAAATTTACCAATCTGATAGCGCTCGACTGATTGCAGAAATGAGAAATCCAGGTCTCTGGTGAGATCAGATTTTGAGCTCTGAGACTAGCTTTTGTTGCTGCTTGTAAAGCAGACACTAAAACATGGATCTATTTCTTTCAACAAACAGTGGCTCTGTGCTCTGTCTCTCTCAACATATTACCTGATTGCAACTCTGCCACCATCTTGGAGATCCTCAGACGTATTGCCAAATTTTTTTGGGGGGGGGGGGAAATGGCAAAACAGATCTCCCTAGTTACTAAAAATAAAACCTGAATGGTGGACTATGTGTTAGCGTCCCTATTTTCTCACTCTGACCACTTTATACACATACTCAAAGAGTGGAACTTCTCTATACTAATTCCAATTCATGAAAAAGATGAGAAGTTTAATCCTTGCCCACTACAGTCCCATTAATCTGCTAAACATAATCAGCAAACTAGATGCAAAACACCTACCGTACACCATAACTCTTTTGACTGGACAATCTAAGCGAAAATTCTCCACGTACGTTCTGTAAATCCTTGGCAAATAAGAAAATCTTAGACATAGGAAAACTGGCTTCAGGCCTCCACTGTACTAGTTGCTTCCTTTGGAGTTCTGTCTATGCTATCTTATCAACTTGAAGGTTGTTTTTGACTCAGTTTCCCAAGAGAAGCTATGGAGGAAATCAGTGGTATTATCTACTGACCACCACCTTCTCCTGCTGATAACGCTGATATATGAAAATATCTCTGTGCACTTCAAGTGTTTGCCCAATAGTGACCTGACAGTGTCCATGCCTATTCTTAAAACAATCAACTAGGATTGCATTCTGAGCCCCTTAGCGTTTAACTTCTACGTTGACAATATTGTTCAGGCTCTCACCAAGTGTTATTTTCACCCCAATTTTTGCCTGCAAGCTAATTTCCATCTTTCTATACGTGATAATCCTGTTATTCTATTGGTGTACCAGATTGATCTGCACTAACACCTATGCACCTAACACATTAGCATCATATTATCAAGATGAAAAACTGGAAATTAACCATTCCAAAACTAAGGTAACTGTATTCATGAAGTGCCGTGTTAATATTTTGGATGATCATAAAATCAATTATATTCAAATTGAGAGGTCAAGGCCTTCAAATATTTATGCATTATTTCCAATCTTCCACCTAGAAACATCACATTTCCAGTCTTTCAATAAAAGTAAGAAAGAGCATTAATGCTCTAAGCAAATTCTCCACCATTAAGGGTATGACTGCATCCTGAAGCAACTCGTTTATTCCAAGATAAGGAGATAAGGCTAGTCCATCTACAGTTTTATACAGAATGTAGCAATTCTAAAGTTCACATTAAAACTTACATATGATAAAACACAATCACAATATTGGCTGAAAGGGTGATGTCTTAAAAATTTTTATTTATTTATTTTTATTTATTTATTTATTTATTTATTTATTTATTTAACTTGTCCCCGCCCATCTCCCCACAATGGGGGACTCTGGGCGGCTTATAACACACTAAAAACATAAATACAATTAAAAGTTATAAAAACCAAGCATTAAAAAATAAAAAAGCTAAAAAATCCAAGAGGCCGATGGGGGCCACACCAGGCCGCTAAGGGGCCAGCCAACCCCATTTCTGATATCCTCCCTCCCTGCCCCAGGCCAGATGGCAGGTCTTCAAATCCCTCCGAAAGGCCTGAAGTGAGGGGGCCTGTCTCACCTCCAGGGGCAAGATGTTCCAGAGGGCGGGGCCACAGCGGAGAAGCCCCGCCTTCTGGATTCCGCTAAACAAAGTTCTTTTACCGCGGGGATCTGAAGCATACCTTCTCTGTGAGATCGGGTGGGATGGGTTGAGATTGTGGGGGCGAGGCGGTCCTTCAGGTAGCCTGGCCCCATGCCATGTAGGGCTTCAAAATGTTGGTCTGCTTTCCAAGTCTGTATTTATTATTCACTCTCTTTGGGAAGCTGAAATCCAACAGCTTCATTTTCAATTAATACACATACATGTGTGGATCACACATTGCTTGTGTTCTAAAGGGGAGAGTTGCTAAATTCAGCTATACTGGCTGAGTGTGAAACAAATGATGTTTTTGTGGGGTTTCTCTACCTCCCACCACTCCATTCAGTCAAGAGATTTCATTCAGATTAAAATCCAGCTCACCCCATTGTCACTACCAATCGTTATGAAGAATAATGCAAAAGATTTTGTTATTAATCTTTCTCCAACATCAGGCTCTGCCCTCAGTATGGCTCAAATCTCTAGGCCATATGCACCTTCCCCCCCCCCCCCCCCAATAACACATTGGATCTCCTTTACAAGATGAAATCTTCAGTTCTGATAATGGTCTTAAACACAAATTAAATCAGGTCGGGCCAGAAAAATTTAGTCCCATGAAAAGAAGATTAAGATAGAGTATGCTGAGATAGATGAATAGGTGGATGGACAGACAGACAGACAAAAACACACATATAAAATCTCAGATCAGAACAGAGAAATAACCGCTCACATTCTGACATGGACAAGAGAAGAAATAACTTTTTCATATAACAGTGTGATACAAGGTAGACAATAAACTGGAGAGAGACTGCACGGAACATACACGAAGCTACGGAAAAGAGAAACATGCACCTTTCACTTTCCTCTGCAATGTAATACAAGGCTTGTTATCTCATGCAGAATGTCCCCATACTTTATGCTGGACTGCATGGAAAACATCTGAACAAATCCAAGGGAAAAGGCACACACCCTTTTAACAGAGCTAATTTGCAGGGCATTTCCTGTGCTGGTCTCCCTGGAGTGTTAGGAGACATCCTTCCAGAGTATCTTTTGTTATCTCAGAAAAGATAACAATTCTGGATAAGAGAATCCAGAAAGAGAAGAAACAAAGAGGAAAGAAGATAAAGAATTCCCTGCCTTGGACCCCTTTCCCTCCCTTCTCTTGTCAGAAGCTTTAGAATGGATTGATCCAAGGTGAGGTACATAATGTGCCTTTCAAAACCATTTCTCCCAAGCTGTCTTGTATGGTTTTCCCAGGTGGTGTGTTGAGAATCTCTCTAACCTGCTAGCCTTTCACAAGACCATTAAAACCATCTTCTTCCACCAAGCATTAGGAGGCTAATACTGGTTATGGGGTGCCTCCCATCCTTCCTTATCTGAATAGTTTTATTGATTGTAATTTATGGGGTCCTGGATTGTTGCTTTGGGGAAATTGTTTTCTTCCACATAGGATGCGTCCTGGTGATTTAGACTGCCTCAAGTCTCTGACTTGGGCAAATACAAGTTTTAAAATAAATACATAATGAAACTGCAGAAGAATTGCCACCTGCGTTTCAGTTCCAGGTTGACGACAAAAGCTGGGGCTTTCTCCTTGGGCCCTGACTTCTAAGCACCGAAACAAAAACCAGTTCTCTTTCCCAGCTCCAAAGTTACACTGAAGGATCAAGGGAGAGCATCAGTGACTTCGTTTTGGGGCTTTTCAAGATAACCAAGGCAAAGCATCTAATTTTGAGGCTGTTCAAGGCAAGCGTCTATCCTTCTTTTTTGAATCCAGTGGATATGAGCTGTTTTGATTGCTTTCAGATGTATTTGAACACTGGGATACTAGTGATATGGTTGTGAATCTAGAGCTTACAGAGAATCACCAGCCATTCAACGTTTGCCCTTTCTGGCCAACAGCTGAGCACAGAAATCTGTCAATCAATCTGTGCTCATTCTCCACCCTTTCAGATCTGTGCCTAAGCCCACTTCCCTTCCTGTCTTTACAAAAATAAAAGTATTCCCCAGTGTTTGAGCTTGCTGTGTTGGCAAACTCCCATTGCCTTCAAAACACCAAATGCTGGCATACAAGTGATTCTACATTTGGGCTCCTTTATTTAATCATGCCAAAATGCTGCTGTGACAGAATTCCAGGAAATGGGAGGAACGGTAAGCCAAGGATTCCTACAATGACAGCACAGACTGCCTCTTCAAGCAGAAAACAGTGTTATGTTGCCAGTTTTTCATGGCAACATAACACTGTCTGAAAATGATATATTCTCATTTATGGATAACATGCACTGGCACAGAGAGATGTCAAAATAGTTTGCAATTGCCTGCTCCCAGTTACAATGTCATTCGATCTATGGGAGTATAAACTTGCTCACTCCTAGGGCTGTGCCTTCATCTGAAAAACTCATCAGTCTGCTGAAATCCTCTATGTGCTTCCAAAATCCACTCCTGAAGCCACCCCTTGTTCTTTCTCTTGCTCCAAATGTTGGCCATCAAGACAGAGAACATCCGTGACCACCTGTCAAGAGTGACAAGAGTTCTCATAACTAAACATTTGCTAAATCATGACATGTCGAAAAAAGTTTCTATGAGAACTTATGTGCTGGTATACCTCTACCACCTCCTAGTACAGATCACAGTTCCAACGAGGGAGAGGTGGTTTATTTTCTACTTTCAGACTATAGCCCTGCTATTAGACAGTAGCCAAGTCCTTATCACCATCTTTTGCTGAAAGAAAGCCTATAGTGTCTCAATCTTGGAACAATGTCACCACAAAGCCCTTTTATTCTTTTAGTTTAATTTTATTTTTATTTTCTAGATTTTGCTTTGCTTTGCTTTATTTCATTCTCTTTTGTTTACCCCTCATATGTGTAAATTTTAATAGGTAGGTCTATATGGTGGCTTTATTGCTTTTATTGTATTTGAGCCGGCTTTTATGTGGTGTTTTAGTAGCTACTTTGCTGGTCGTTGACTGTAAACAAACAAACAAATAAATGAATGAATACATAAATACAAAAAGGAGACCCTTGCTCATGTCCTTAAAGTCTGCTATCAATCACTTCATATTTCCAGCATCATAATGACACTATCTATAAGCTGATTGCATTTGTAATCCTATATAGCAACTGCTGATACAAACCAGTATCTTCACCTAAAAAAAAAAAAAATCTTCCCATATACATGTTCATGTAATGTATATGTAAACGCCTTCCCTTTAATTCAAGATTTAAACATTAATCATGGAATTCTGCATATATATTTTTCACTTAAAAAAAACACTCTCCTATTTCCCATATTTATTATAGAAGAATATTAGCATTATTTCTACCCCAGAACCTTTGCTGATAATGGTAACTCTTAGGAGGATTCTAGGGGGTTCATTATGGCTGGGCCTGTTCAGTCTTCTATCAGGTGTGGTTCCTATTTTAAAACAATCTCATTTTAGTTTAGTTATTACCTCACATCCCAGTCCACCCCAGGCTAATGAATCTGTAATGTAGGAAAGAAAATCAGAAATGTAAATATTGCATTGCAACTCTGGTGGTTATCATTTCCAAAGGTGTGAATTATCTGTCATGGAATTATGCTAATAGTGATGCCACGTTCAGGGCCAAAATGATGGGGTTAACAGGTGCGTCTTTGAAGTAATTAAACACTTTTCTACCAATAGATGACCTCTCTTGATCAAATGATTTGTATAGGATGAGTTTGTCAAGAAATTGCAGATTCCCTGCCAAAACTGGAGGAGAATGAGTAGCAGATATGAAATAGCTGTTAAAATCAACTTCCCATTATGAACTCTACAATGTGTGCCTTTATGTGCAAAGGACAAAAATGAGCAAAGTACAAGAAAACATTGTTTAAGCTTTTGTATAGAAGGAAAATGAGTTTTTTTTCCACTGATCCTATAAGAATTCTACTGTTTCTCTCTGTTTCTTTACCCCATTTTTAAATGATAACTGCAACAGCACATACTACAAAAAGAATGGAGAGGCTTTCTCTTCCTTCTTCACTTTGCTCAAGGGAGATTCAGTAAAACCAAAACTATACCCATGGAAATGTAGTCTTATATTTTATTGAACACCAACAGTTTCAGGAAAAAAAATGATACAACCAATAGATGACTATTTTTGTTTAACGTTTATTGGAAATTAAAAGAAAAACAGGGTGTCCCAAACTTTTTATGCTTAAAAGCTGCACTAATACTTTTGGGACACCCTATATTATTGGGGAAACTCTAGTGGAATGGCTGAGCCAAGGTGGAAGGAAGAAGGTCTCAAAACTCCTCTATCACGAGTCCTCTGGTTTGTTACACTCTGGCCTCACCTACTGTTTTGGGGTAGTGGTTTGGTGATTGCCATTTTTACCACCTATTTTCCAGGGGACATCTCATCTGACATCCACCTTGTTATCCTGGTGTGTAAGAGAGATAAGGTTTTCACAACCTGGTAACTGAAAAGTGAAAATGCAAAATGCAAAGTAATTTCATTTGCGCAATTTCTTGGCCATGCAACTAGGTGATTCAACCCTTCCTTCTGTCCTTGGAAATCGATCAATCTCACCAGATTTTTTTTCTAACAGCATATCAAATGTAACCCCCCCCCCTTTCTTTAACTTTAAAGTTTAAACATGAAAGTGTTCAGTGCTGAAAAGGATAAATTGCAGAACTGACCAAACCATATGATACTGCTAGGAGTTTAAGTAAAATGGAAAGATCTCAAAGAAAATCTAGTATGTGGGGCAGACCAGAAAATGATGCTGATCTGCTCCATAAAATGATGAGATAAATAGTTCCAAATTAACACTGCCAATTAGAAGAAATTCTTACACGAGATATTTTTTCTGGAATCCATTTTGAAGTATAAATCAAAACGATCATTTACTTGTACAGAGAGTTATGGAATATTATATGCCACCTAGAAAATAAATCAGACATAGCCCAATATCCCTGGCCAAGCAGTTGGCCTATTTCTATAGAGAAAGACGATTTCCTGAAGCAAGCATTTCTGTGTTTCAAGAGTCCTAGATTGATCCAACTTCTTGGGTTTCCCTAGTTTTCTCCATAGACTGTGCTCCCATTATCAATAACAAAAATACTAAAAAATAAAAAAAAAAGGGAGGCGGTGGCAATTGGGATTTCAGAAGAAGAGATACCTACAGTATTTGTGAGTACCAGGGAGATTTTGTTTCATTGTTTCTTTATTTTTCTTTTGTTTTTTGGTGTGTTAAAAGTAAATGGAGGCTAAAAAGACATCAAGATACTCCTGACGACAATGTGAACATCACCTGCCGTTTTATGAAATGTTTGCTATTGTTTCATTGGGTATATTTTAATTTCCTAGTCCAGTGAACAGTCCTGATGGTCTCCCAGTCTAGTATGACCAGGCCAACCTTGCTTAGGCTCTGAGCCTGGAGAATGTTGGACATGTGCTACTATCTTCTCAGCAGGTTCTGCTTTTTTTAAAAAATGGCAGGACACCATCCTGACATGCCACTGAAATTCAGTGAAAGAATGTTATGGGGGAGGGCTCAGAATCCAGGCTATTTTTAATATTAAAACTCAAAGTCTTTTTTTTTTTTTTTTGGTTATATAGCAGTAGAAATGTCTGCCTCCCCAATAACTTTATAGGCAAGGAAAGTAAGTTTTCCTTTCCTCCTACATTACAATTGTATCTTTTTTTCAAAGGCCAGAAATGTTGCTGTGTTCCACTCTCCCCACGGAAATGGCTGTTCTTCTTAGCTAAACATAGGTGTGCAATTTTATCCCATAAGCAAATAATCAGGCAAACAGAAACAAAGTCATCCCTTTAATAACAATCTTCCCATATGGCCTTGTTGGGGTTTTATTTATTTATTTATTTATTTATTTATTTATTTATTTATTTATTTTTGCAATCTGTGTGTTTTAATGGTTTGTTTGTAATTTTTGTGATCATCCAAGAAACCCAGGCTCATCGTGTTTCTTTTCCTAATCTACAGCAATTGAATTTCAGTTAAGAAGATGATTTCTGTGTGACCCACATTTGTGTCAGATAAATCTGTTACATGCAAACATGCAAAACTCTCATTGCCACATTTGAATTCAAGCTTCCCAAGGCCACCTTTTGTTTCCTGGGAGGAAAGTTCCCCTCTTCCCTTCCCATTCCAATCATATGCAAATAATTTGTCAGATTCCTTTCTCTTTTTGTATTACATTTGTTCATTAGGCAGTAACACACTGTCTGTGTTTTCAGCACAAAGCACTCTGTTTCCTTCTGTTTAATCAAAACTTGGAGGGTCCTAAGGTACCTGCTTTTTATGTTGCCTTTTCCATCTCATTAACTTCCTTTTTTTCTAATTCACAATGGTACTCAAGTCATACTTTTATGTGAGCCTGCAACAAGCAGAGGAAATTATTTTACCCCCCATGACCGCTTTGACAGCTTCCCACTAAGCACTCCAACTCATTTCTTGGTTTTATTATTAATTTATTCTCAAATAGTCTTCATCTGTTGCACAAATGCTGTGGCTTTAATTAGAGAGTTGTTAAATCTCCATACTTCAGATCTCTGATAATTCAGTATACTATCCAGGGACATTAAACACCAGAAAATCATCAGGTGAGGCTGGATTTAAAATCCAGGTGAACTTGTATTTATGAGGAGAAGGAGGAGGAAGAGGAGGAGGAGGAGGAGGAGGAGGAGGAGGAGGAGGAGGAGGAGGAGAGGGAGGGAGGGGAAGGAGGAGGGAGAGAGAGACAATTCTGTCAGTACTGCAGGTTTAAACATATTGAAAACAAAGGCAACAGCATTTTGGTGAGCAGTAGGAACTGAGGAATTTCAAAATTCTGTGATACTTTGATATCAACCTAGAATATCTCTTGGTCTTGAAAGTAAGAAAAACTGGTCTATGAATTCGGCACAGGTGATACCAAGAGTGTCACCTATGTATAGACTAGGAAATCACAACATATTCTGGAAGAAGACAATGACAACTTACTTCCAAAAACACAAATCAAAATAAAACAAAAACCTCCATAATTACGTCCATGTAGATAGGAGTAATTAAGCTTGACTTGAGGACATTATTTATGTATGTACTTACTGATTTTTAAACTTTTATTTTAAAATTCTGCTTTTATTTTGTACAACTCAAGATAGAATACATAATTCTCCCTCCTCCCATTCTCCTCACAAATATCTTTATATCCAGCTGGGTGCCAACACCTAGATGAATATATTTGATCTTATAAATGTTTAGCAGAATCTAACTTTGTTAGCATTACCTTTTCGTAGGGCAGAAAGAAATATAAACGTGACCCTGTACTCACCAGGAATTGAACCCAATTCTAAGGAGACTTTACCTTTCCCAGCTGGTAAAGGAATATGACTCCCAGATTATCTTCATCTTCATCTCCATCTCTATCTCCATCTATCTCCTGAATAATTCTATATTTCTAATCATTGAACTGATCAAAAGAGCAAGAAAGCCATCCAAACCCATCTTCACACTGAAACTTGTATGCTGTAGCATGAAGGTGGTGTTTATGAAGTAGGCGAATAGAACTGAGGATGGATTTCATCTAAGATTTAAGGAGAAGGAAATTATGAGTTTCATCAGGCTCTGAAGTCACCTTCACTTCACTTCTCTTTCTGACCTTTATAGAAATCTAAAGACTCCTGGCTGGACAGGGAAGAAAGGAAAACCACCAAATCCTAAGAGGAATTTTGATATTCACTAGTTAGCACGCTAGTTAGTGAAGGTACTAAGTTTTCTAAAGGTTCAATCCATCTCTGAATTGTAGAAAATCCTCTCTTCCTATAGACAGGCTCTATGGATGATGAATTGCATTATTTCCCATGGCAACAATAACCTGTCTTGATATATCTGGGAAAAAACTCAGTAGGATCAACTGAAACAGCACAAAAGAACTGATGACAGAAACTTAGGACAGCACTGCCTAGTTTAGGCACATGAAACCGATTAGATTATTTCTTTGTCAGAGTTATATCCTGTTTTTCCTCCAGGAGCTCAGGAGGTTGGTAAGGCTGAAAGACAGCGACTGGCCAAAAACACCCACTGAACTTGTACCCTGAAGGTAAACTTGAATCTGAATCAATGCCATAGCCATAATGGGAATTCTTCACTATTTACATACATTGCAGCAGAGAGAGAGAGAGAGAGAGAGGGAGGGAGAAAGAGAGAGAGAGAGAAATAGATTTACAGGCATTAGAAACATATAAGTGGCTTTCTGTACAAACATACATACATCTGTTCAGAAGCAAGTTTCAATGAGTTGAAAAAATCTTCCTCTTTAGGATATAAAGCTTAAATGTGGCAAATGTGCAATTCAAAACATGTTGTTTTATGTCACAACAATCAGACCTGTCAAGTGACTGCCAGATTACCATCTTCTACCATTTCATCCCTTCTGGCTCTGAACTTTTTTTTTCCCCCATTCGATATTTCTTGATTCCTTTTACACTGCAAATAAAATTATTTCCAAAAAAAAAAAGAAAAGTATTTTCACACTATATTTTTAGGAAGTCGAAAAAGAGTATCCATATGTTTAAAACGAGATTAAAATTGGAAGATATTTGGATATATTTTATTGCCAGCACTCTTTGGATCACACCTGATCAATATGATTCACATTATTTAAAAAGCAAGGAAGAGACAGAAATGAAATGGAGCTACTTTACAGGCAGATGGTGATTCTGAAGAAGTGCTATGTAATAAATTAAGGAAAATGCAAAAAAGTAGTATCTAAAAATGTTGGATGTAGCACCAAACAGAACGAGTTAGTCATTTGATTGGATTACTCTAACTTATTTGTTATTTAAGAGAATTTATGCCACTTTTTGGAACTAGGAAGTTCTCTCAGAGTGGTTTTACTTATAACTCTGACATGATGAAAAGTAATATAATAAAACTTCCACTCATTAAATAACAAAAGCAGTTGTAAAATGATCCATACACCTAATGGTAAAAAGGGAATATAAAATATAGAAATCTTCAAAAGGACAGTTTGAATTACTGTCATCAATGGTAACCAATAAACCAATTCCACATCAAGTAGATGAATACTGAAATGTCCCAGAACTATCCTGAAAGAAAACAAAGAAAGGGCCAATATATATCTTTTTTTAAGGGAAAGAATTCTAGAAAAAGCACAGCACCATTGTGTGTGTGTGTGTGGGGGGGGGGATAAATATCTGATTTCTATCACAATCCAAGCACACACTACCTACTAGATGGACTGAGAACAGGATATTAATCTCAGACTTCAGGGAAGCTCACAAACTGGTCACAAAGCATTTAGGTTTATAATGGTATTTTGAGCTGGTCTCAGATGCACAACTGATCTAATACTACATTTCCTGGCTAACAGTCACAATAATGAACATTAATATGATCCAATATTAAAGTGGTATTTTTGAACTCCTTGCTCCCTCCGCCCTCCAGCTGCCCTTAGCGTGTGAATTATACATTTGGCACAGCTTGCAAACAAGATATGGACTGATGTATCTTCACTTCCCCTTTCCAGAATGTAAGTTTGATTCAGCTTAGAACGTCCAAATATCAATTGGCCTCTGTGGTTGTCACAGCATTCAAAATGAGTCCTTTTCTGGGTATCTGCTCTGATTTATGTAAGATGGTTTATGGGTGGTGGTGAAGGCAAAAGTACATTTCAAGACCCTGGTGCATGGACATCAGATATACTAGTCCTGGGGGCTGAATTGAACCAAGTAACTGTAATAAACCTTAGTTTCATTTGAATCCTTGGTTCATAAGTCTAGAAGAATACGCTACTCAGCACCCAATAATTTGCACTATTTGTTTTTTGGTTTTTTTCCCCATGGGAATTGCACGTTCCCATTCTGAAAAGGAGAATCTTTCTTGTATTAAGATGCCAAATATACCCAGTAATAAACAGGGCTTTATAGAATCCAAGTTGTCTGCAGTCCTGAAGCTCAAGGGCTGCTGCTGTTACACTAAACTGACTGGTAATTTTGGAATAGAACAATCACAGCAGAAATGCCCATGTATTCATCAAAAGCACAAGTCATCAGCAAGAATTTTCTTGTGTACTGTGAGCCAAAGGTTCACAGCTAGGCAGATGTGCCAGAGAATGAACCCGTAGGCACAGATTCAAGGACAAAACAACTACAACGTACATACTTCTGCAGAAGCATTTTGGTAAAATCATAACATTTTTAGTTTGCCTTCTCCTATCATTTGCTCTCTCTCCCCCCACAAAAAAAATATTTTAGTGAAGAAGATGTGGGGGACTCTCCAGAACAGTGGAGAACACAAGGCTTTGCAAAAAGAGGGAAGAAGTTGCTGAAGACTGGCAGAAGATTTCCCCCTTTCTATCAAGCTTTTGAACAGAGTTAACCTCATATCTGAGTACACATAGATTTTTGTTACACGCAAGGTTTTTTTTGGGGGGGGGGAACACCAAGATAAGATCTACTCATATAGTTTTCCAATGCAGTATGCCGGAACAGGAAGAGTGGCAAAGCGATGACACATCCTTACTGTTGGTTATGCTGTTCTTCACACTTCAGAGAGCTGGATGCCTGCAGGAAGGAACACACTATATTTAAGAAGCACAATTTTGTAACTTCACAAGGCGGCTCGGCAAGTAAGTCAGGCTTCCCACTGCAGATGTTCAGCCCTGTAGCTAATGGATGGCTATGGGGCTAGTGATGGGAATACTGAAGAGGGTGGAGTCACCAGCATGTAGGTATAACAGAGGCACATTTTATTACAGTCCATAGAGCAGAACAAAGATAAGCACCAACAATACATGTAACAAAGAATATAGATACTAGAGATAATATGTTGTACTAAGGTTTACAATCTACTAGATGGCCTCAAGAAGCTTGAGTACTCTATATCCCTTAGACTGGAATAGTGGTATAGTATTGGTTCAGAAGTCTATATCTCAGATCTGGTATTAGTAGTACCTAATAGTACATAAAAACAAAACAACAGTGACACACCCACCCACGCTATAACCCCTGCTGTATAAGTCCTTCAACCAACAAATTAATTACTTATTCTAATATCCATTGACAGAAACTTAGCTGTAACAAGTCATGTCTGAAATTTTATTTTTCAACACATATTTGCTGAAAACCGAGTGGCTCTGTCTGTCAGTGTAGTTAATATAGGTGTTATTAATTGCTGCTGGATTCAAGTATAAATAGTAAAGAACAGGAGGCAAGACTCCACAGACCTGATTTTCTATTCATTACATGGACAAACCCTCAAAGACAGGTTAATTCCAGCTCTTCTTCCCGGCAGAACCTGTGACAGAAATACAGTACGTTCAATCTTGCCCAAGTAAAGCAGTGTGATAATTAATTACATGAAGGCTACTAAAATAAGCAGCTGGCTAAAAAGCTAGATGTAACAGTAGTGATTGTCAGTCCTTTGAAGCTGACCATATCAGGAAACAAACTCCACAAGAGGAATAGAACTATGGTATACTTTACTGAGATGGGCTAATACAGGTCAGCCCATCTGAATAGGTTCTCCAAGGTCATCTCTGTCTCTACAAAGATAGAAGTAGGTAACTGTTAAGGGGGTGCAGAAATTGCTTTGCATGTGCCAAATCCTGCACATGGAATTTTCAGCTAAGGAATTATGTATATTGCAAAGAATCCATAGAAACGGATGAATTCTTCAGGACTTAAATCATGTTCCTGACTGAGCTGACCATATATTTTGCTGAAATATTTCCTGCAGCTATAGATTGTACAGAAAGATAGGACCAGTTGGCATTTAGAGAAGCTTGTCCTCCATCAGCTAAACTCCTCATGGAAGTCCTTGAGGCACAGAGTTCTAAGGAACTCCAGTGCTCACCAATCTGAAAGCTCCTTTGCTATTGTATAAATTTGTATGTCTCTTATTTCATACATTTTTATTCATTAGCTGGCACAACAGATCTTGGAATTGGACCATTAGAGGTTAATGACATTGACCTACAGCCTAAACTTTGCACAGTAACTTGCAAATGTGTCACTTACAGATGCTATATTTCACAAAATAATGTGCCATGGATAATTTAAGAGCTGGTAGAAATATTTTGAGGAGTTCAATTAATTTCCCAAACTAGCTCAGTGCAGTTCTGAGTATTCTTTCAAGAAAACAAATATTTGAATATGTTTTACACAGCTGAGAACTCTTCTGTGTAGCTCCAGCTAATTGGTTCGGTAGGGGCAACTTCATCCTCTTGTTATGAAATGTTTGCCCCTCATTGTTCCATGAAAGTAATGGTTTCAGCATTGCAGAGAACAAATTGGGAATTCTTAATCCCTAAAATGCTTGCTTTCCCCATGGCTTTCTCACAATTTTCCTTTCAAGAAGGTGTCAGCCACTTAAATTAGTCCACATCTACAGGTAAATCTGCTGTTCTCATAATTTGCCTGCAGCTGGTGTATTTCTTAGTTATGTTCCTGGTTCAGGCCAACTTATTTTAATAATTCATATACATGTGATACATGTCACTAGCTGAATTTAGTTTTTCAATGTGCTATTGAAAAAATATGACTTGAATTTTAAATCTAGCTCTCACTGACAGTCTCCTCTAAGCTGGTAGCCAACAGGCTTCTGAGATTTCACAGAATTCCCAGTTAGTACAACCTATTAACTGGGGACTCCCATTATACCATCTTGGGAAAGGGTTTCAATACATTGGATAGTGAGAGGGAATGCCTGTGATTGACTTCTTCATAAAAGAAATGAATCCTTGAACATGGAAAACTGGCACGCCAGAAATGATCATACAATTTTCTGTACGAACTACCTTTTAGTTGTGTTATCTTGTTATTTGCTGAATGCCGTTGGCATGGGCTGCCTAAGAAGTGTGGATAGTAATATACAAGTTCAAGGATGCGTGGGTACTGGATAAATGTGGACTGAATTTGTACGCTGAGAAAGAATGAGGATGAAATTGCAAAACAAATGTATGACAAAAGAGTGAATAGGTCAGGAGTTTAAGGAGCAAAAGGCAGTGTTTGAATTGATCTGCCAACATGGTGGAAAACAAGATAGTTGCGAACATAGGAAGGCAGAGAGAGGTATGCCTGATGCTGGCATAAACCAGAGTTAGCTAGATTTTCTTTTCTCTTTTCATATGCCCTTAATTTATATACAAAATACCTAAGAAATTCACAGTAGTACACTATCTATCAGGGGAAATTTGTAGAGAGGGAGGAAGAGGAGGAAGGTGAGGGGAAATACTGCATGAAGAAAAATCAAGAAACTAAATTAATATGTTTGGGGCAAGTGAACATTATTATATTTACCTCATACTGCTAGTTTCATTCAAGATGAGAAGAGTAAACAAAGAGACCCTATTATTGCATTCTCAAGTGATTCCCATTCACTTCAATCACTTTTCATAGAGGCACTTCCTGTAGATTTGGATTCTAACTTTTCTTTTCAATAATTTATTTTTTGAATTATTCTCTATTTCAGAAAATAAATAAATAAATAAATACATAAATAAATACATACATACATACATACATAAATAAATAAATAAATAAATAAATAAGAATGGCAATGGAAAGCATACCATATTCTTGAATCGTTTGGCACATCTCTAACACAAGTTGTCTTCATTTATCCTGGCGGAGTTCAGTTGCATTCATATCATTGCAGGGTTGTTGTTGATCTTGCTGTCATTGTTGTTGTTTGGAAGGGGGGTGGGTGAGAGAAGAGAATGAGAGAGAGAGAGAGAGAGACTGTGCAGCAATTTTCAATGACAAAACAATATCTTACAATATCTTTAAACAGGAAAAAGGAATGTTTCATTTTACTTCCCAAAAGTTCAGCTATGGCATTGAAAAGTGGAAAATAGAAGAAGCAGGTTAAACCTGGAGGTGTTTCAGCTCCATTTAACAAGCCGTGAACAAGACAGATCCCCCCTTTTTTGGGGGGAAGGGAGGTGTCACCATTTCTTTTCCACTGGGCAAGCAATTTTTCCCCCTTTAAAATCATATATTATTTTATTAAACCAAATGTATCATTACAATTCAGGAACACTGAGCACTAAAAACTAACTGGATTAAACTAGCTGGATTAAAACAACAACTTTTGATATTAGAAAAGTCACCTAATTATCTCTTTCCCAAGACAAGGAATTGTTGGGGGTGGAGGAGTAGGGTTGGGTGGGGTAGTGCTCATCCTATTCCCAAGGCTGAATACATATATCTGAATAAAATCAAAACACAACATGAAATTAAAAATTAAAAAAAACCTCCCAAAACAATATAACACAATAATATGTATGCAGAAATTATTTTCCTCTGTGTATCACCTTTCATTTTAAAGAAAACAAATTTTAGACTTCCTGTCTATGGATACATGAATTAGCTAGTGAAATGCTTGACTATTTTACTTGTTTGCGAAATTTATGTCCCAACATTTCCATTAAATGGTGCTCAAGGCAACTTACAATAACACATGCAAAACAAAACATAAAACAACAATCAAAACATTAAAACACTAATGAAAACAAGAGCCAGTTAAAAACAAACACAACTTTTATAGTGGCCATAATAAGCCAGCTTATGAAGCCCAGAGCCTGACTTAAATAAAAACTACAGGATTCAGGAACTTCGGCATTAATTCAAACTGTCACGTGTGAAGGAAAATATGAGTCGTTTCAAGGGATATGCAACGGAGTCTCTATTTATGCAATACTTTCCTATGCAGAACCAGTCTGTTCAGGGTGGCTCAAGAGGAAGAGGACTACTGAAGTGGTAGGACTGACCCTGAATAGAAGTTCTTAGAAGAAGAATAGGTCTACCAGTAGGAGTTGAAAATGGGGAAAAAAGATCGCTCCAGAAGACCTGATTTTCTCAGGGAAGTCAGGGGACACTTTGCATGGGCAAACTGAACTGCATCTAACATGTTTATAAATCATTGATTCACTAATTTCACATTTTGACCCAGCTGCAGTTTCCAAGTGGTCTTCAGAAGCAGCCCCGTGTATCATGCATTGCATTAATCTGAACTACACTAGCTGGAAGAGCATGAGTCACTGCAGGTAGAGCCTTCCACACCAGGCAGGGAGCTGGCAGAGATCCCTTTGGCACAAAAATTAACCCCATTATGCTTTGGTTCAACTACAACCTTGTCTTTGGGAATTCAGATCCAGACAGCTTCCAAATACCATTTCAGGTCGTCCATGGTAACTTTGGGTTGGCTTGGGATGGAAATATTTGACTGCTTTTTGTCCGTGTACTGGTTGCATCTCACCCCAAAGGATGGAGTCCATCTCCCAGTGCCTTCATATTTGTTAAACATCAGTGGGGAGAGGATCAGGTTCTGAGACCCATAAATAAAGGTACACCAGGCCAATCTGTCCTGCCTTGCTTCTGATCGCTCAGATAGGAGCAGAACCAGTGAATCATAATGACCCAACACCCAACCCTCATATATAATCCAGGAGGATACCACGGTCAATATTAGGTCTAGTAGGACCAGAAAGATCACACTTCCCCTATCCTGGTCCCAACATAGGTCATAAATCAGAGTGACAAATCACATTTTCAACCACTTTCCCAAAAAATGAAAGAGTGGAGTCTAGGCAATAGTTGTCCAAATTTTGCAGGAGACACTAGTAGTAAGAGATGTGAACTACTCTGTACTGTAGGAGGGAAAGAAAGAAACTACTGCTGCTAGGACTTCACCAAACATTCAGACCCATTACCCAAAGGCTTCAAGACTACTTTTTCCTTCTTTAGAACAATGGAGAATGGGTAACTGCACCAAATATATCCTGAAAAATGGATGTGCAGTTTTCATAAAGTTGTGAGTTATTGAACAGTGTGAATGTGTTTGTATATATTATGCAAAGGTGGACCATAGCGCAATACAAATCTTTCCTCAAAATGAGTCACTAAGATATAGCTGAATTCCTTATGAAAGGCAAAAACATACTCACACACAGACAAACCAGCTACCTATCATACGGCTATTTAGTTGAATGATTGTTGTCAAAGATCCCAGTGGGGAGTGGGGGAGAATGAATAGTTGATTCCTGACAGCCTTGTTCTTTCTTCAAGCATTTGGGCCACCAAAATATGGAAGAAAGATGGTGGTGACAATCAGACCTGTGCAGAGTTTCAAAGGCATGCTTGAGACTGCCAATATTTGTGCAAAGCATACCTTGGAAACTCCTGACCCTTCACTAATCATATTACTTCACTTTGCTTTTCTTCTGTATCCTATACAACATAATTAAAAAAGGAAGGAAGGAAGGAAGGAAGGAAGGAAGGAAGGAAGGAAGGAAGGAAGGAAGGAAGGAAGGAAGGAAGGAAGGAAGGATTATCAAAGCACAATACATTAATAACATAAACAGTTGGCTATTATTTTTTCAACACTGTTATCTTCATATTTATATAGTGAAGAGAATTGTGTTTTCATAACTACTAAAGAGTAAATATCTGCCTACCCTAGCAGCAATCTTCCAGCTGTTATTGAACTAGGACACTAACCCTGTGATTTTAAATTTTGACAGTTAATTACAATTAGGAATCAAAGCTTGTCTCATGCCCAGATTGAAATAACTCAACTTTCGATTTGGCTTTTTCATGTGTTCAGATCAAAATCATCTCTTTTGGCTAGTTTCAGCATCATAATTTCTCATTCAGTAGAGCAAATGAAACGTTTACTAAGAGCAGCTATGGGGAAAAAGAAGCGTTGTGTTGGAATAGGCATGGCTGTGCCACCATGTGAATATTAAAATACAGTTTGGGTAATAAATCAATTATGTCCCCTTAGATCAAAAGAAATGTCAAATGGAAAAGCTAACACATGCTGTCCTGTCTGACGTTCAAGGCAAGATGGCATTCTTGCTCTCGCTCTCTTTTGGAGCAAACTGGCATTAGACCACATTTTCCATCCTTTGTGGGCATATGGCACCAGCAGCTGAAGAGCTGTAGCCTGCTGATTTTGGACTGCTGTGTGCATGGAGGTAGAACAAAATGCCAGTGTCCTTTTTCTGTCTGCATCACAAACCGTAAAGAGGGATGCAAAGCTGATTTCAATTAAAGCAACAAGAACAGCCTATGCTCCTTTTTACTTTTGTAATATATATCTGATGATTGTCCAAGGATTCATATTAACCATCAGTCTAAGCTCGACAGATGGCCTTGATTCCTTAAGGTAATCCCCTAAATCTGCTAGAACTGCTGCTATTCGGATTATGGGATGTTTCAGAGAAGCCAAAGGGTGTTCCTTTGTGTGGCTGGTGAAATAGAGCCAGGAAGATCCCAGGAATGGAGGAAAAGTCTGTGGTAGCTTGAATCTAGGTCAGAAACCTACCTTGCAAGTGATGTGACTGTGGTAAAGATCAAGAAACACAACTTTGAATCTGAATATGGTTTTGTAAGAGCCACATCAGGCAAACTCCAGCTGAGAGTGAAAATTGTCCAAGAATAAATTACCCTGCATGTGCCTGAAGAATTTTGCCACTCAAACGGTGGTGGACATTTCTGATATACAGAAGTCCCTAGACCATGATAGATGTTACCTCTCAGAATCTGGAGTCCATCACCCCCAATTACATATCTTAGTTTCTGGCTTTCACCAAAAAGAATGATGGTATTTAATAATCCCAAGAGAATTAGAACAAAAACAGTACCTATTCAGTTTCATATTACTTTCCCCATAGATTTCTATGCAAGTTTTGAAAAATCCTTATTGTAAATTATATCCCATAGTTTGTGGCAAAATAGCAATTTGTAGATCCCTTCCTTCCACCTGTCCTGGAATGTATTTTTGGGGGTAAAAACTCATTAACCACATCCAGAATAAGTCTTCTAGCCAGATCAACGCAGGCAGCATGTTCCAGCAAAGAAGAGGAAGAGGAAGAGGAAGAGGAAGAGGAAGAGGAAGAAGAGCCTCATTTCACATAAAATGTAGTGTACTGTAGAGAGTGGATGATATGACTATAAGGAGGTATAAAGGGAAAAAAAACATATCACTTAATATTAGATATCAAAAAACTACTGTGTTTAATCCTAAAGGTTGAGCAAAATATCATCCTAGAATTTGCTGACTTCTAGCTATGTATTTAACTGACAAAAACTGGATTCCTTCTGGTCCATTGTAAGGATTTGACAGGAAGACTTATGCATTAACCTGTCTTGTTTTCTTTCTTTTTTTTTTTTAAGTTTTGGGTTGGAGATTTTTTTCTAATAGACCTCAGGAAATAGCTATCTCTTGATCTCCAGACTCTTAAAGTTACAGTAATTGCAGGCCTTGAGAACTCCAACAAGGAATCAGAAAAATAAAATGGTCACAGTTCTCCATTCACACCAGCCATCAGAGTAAGTTAAGACAATGTGAGTTTTACTTGGGGAGGGGGGCAGAAAGAGAGAGGGGGGAAAAAAAAGCATGAAAGATTTTCCTTGCCAAAAGGGAGAAAAAAAAAAAAAAAGTCTCACAGTTAAAGTGTGAGATTTTTGAAATACCACAAATGTGTGCCTGACTACATAAGAGAAACCATGCCGTTCTCCCTCAGTTGGTCTGGCCACCTGCTGTTCATGTGGTTTAGTTAAAGAAAAAAAAGAAAACTTTCTGAAAGACTATGTTAGCCAACATAAGGAGAGAGAGGAAAAAAGGGAGAGAACTTGTTTCTGTCTCAGTGCTGTATATCAAATATCATTGTATGTGGAATGTATCATATTCATCCAACTGACATGGTTATACTGACTGCTGATTTCCCACCTCGTGCCAAGAATACAAAATGCAGCAGGGTTATCACAGAAAACGTGGCCTTTTGTTGTTTTTCGGTTAAGGTATCACTGATCCTTGTTTCAAAATAATTTGTTTAAGGGCATGGCATTAAACACAGCATGTACAACCCTGGGCTCAGGACTCTTTGTTTTGCAGAATTTCCAAACAAATTTGTAGCAAATGATTGTCCCCTGTTTAGGGACATTAGACAAATTCTGCAGGAACATTCTGCAAATGATGGTTGCTTTTAAAAGCATTTGCCAACATCTGATGGTAGGGTATGTTATTTATTTTGTTTTTCTTGTTATCTCGTCATGGCAAAGAGATGAGCTTGATCGCATCAGGCTGAAAGTTCAGCTATACCTGATCTCAGTTTCCAAGCAACTCTGATTCCCAGTTGTTTCTACCCAGCATCTGGAATTCAGAGGTTGAACTTACTGCTCATTTATCATTGTCTCCAATATCTTATCTGCCCAACCTTTTGACTGAACTTCAAGGCATTCTGTGATGGACCATTCCATTACAAAACAGGAAGAAATTTGGAAAACCAACTGATGTGAAATGATTTCATCTCCAGGAATCATTCAATTAATGCATGGCATTTGGAACTCAGCTGAAGAATTTTTTGCAAGGTAAAACTGACAGTCTTTCTTTGAATCCTGGAAGGTCTTACATGTGTTTCATTATAATTCCAAATATCATGAGAATATATATGTATGTGTGTGAGGGTGGGGGTGGGGTGTGTATTCACAAGGCATATTAATATTAAGTGAGGAAGTAGGGCAAACACTGATGTAACAGAACCCTGAAAACTATTGTGGAAGAGCTTTAAATAGATGCTGTAAGAAAATTGCAGACACAACTAATTATATTAGTTATATTAGTCAGTCCTTATTTTCATATTACTTGGAAAAACACAGCCTCTGACTTCTAGTGAAGACTCATTGCAAACTTGATGTCTCCAAGGGAATGGAGATGGCATTGCAGTGAGATCACTGGCCAGACAATCTTTTCTGGCCAGCCAAACCTCTCTGGGTAAAGGAGAGATCGTGAAATCACCCACTTGCACTCCAGACAGCTGCTGCTCATGAGTCAATTGCAGGAACTGAGGTTTCTCCAGTCGGCTTGTGAGTGGAGTGGCTGGAAGTCAAGGGATTCCCACCCAGCTCACAGCTGCAATGTAGCCTTATGGGCACAAAGTTCTGCCAGGCCTCATTTCTTAAACACTTTTGGAAATTGCTTATTAATTGCTTTTCAACTATTAAGAACCTTCCAATCAACAAGTTTGATAAGGTACATGAGATAAGTTTCCTGTAATCCTTTAGGAAAGAAGTTTTAAAGATAAGTTTAAGGATATATATATAAGGGAAAAAGGGTGGTTAGAATGTTAATTTTGTAAAGTTATAAACAGACTAGGGGTCCAGATGGTTTTGAAATAAGCTTTTGAAATTGATTGTGGGAATATTTCCCAGGGGAAAATGCTGTTGCTTTGAATTCTTGAAAGAAAGAAAACATGATAGGATGGGAATTTGAACCTTGGACACTAGAGGGAACCAGAAGGAACTAAAGATTACAATTAAAGGAGAAGAACAGTTACATTTGACTTACTAACACAGAATGGATATACTTCAACACTGGCCATATTCTAGGATATCCAGAAGTTAATTTTAAAAGTGTCTGCCATTATAGATAGACTGCTTTTAAGAGATGTTGTGGAAGAGGAAGACATTTTGCTGGAAGGGACTGTGACTGATCTGAAAGTGGATTTGAAAATGATGCCAAAAAGATGTTGCACTGGACATACAAATGAAGCTGGCTGATGTCTTAATAATTAAAAGTGATGTGCAGGTGGCAAACCAAAAGAGTGACTTGGATAACTTTTTTATATTGGATCTACAAAAGAGATATGTTAAAGGTCTGAAGGATTTTGTGAGAAGGGACAAAGAAAAAATGAAAAGAAAACAAGCTCTAGGACATTATCTGAAGGGATTAAAAATTAAGATTGTTAAAAGTAAATGGAAGAAATATAAAGTGGGTTTATTTGATCAAGGTTAAGATAGATATGTTGTTATTTCTGGCAACGCTTAATGGACTTTTGCTAACTGGGACTGAATAACAAGGTTGTAAGGATCTGTTTATAGATATGAAATAAGTTATGGGATGAAGAGATTTTTAGTTATATTTTAAGAGAAGGTGATAAGTTGTTAAAATTGTTTATACTTGTTATGACAAAGTATTTCTTTATATATTTCTTTTCTTTTCCTCTGCTATATTTTTACTTCTTCTTTCTTTTTTATTTTTCTATCTATATTTTTTTCTTCACTCTCTATTTGTCTTTTTATTCTTTTCTTTTTGTAGTTTGTATTAGTTTTTATCTGTTTAACACAATTTTTAATAAAAGTATTATAAAAGAAAAAAGAAAAACACAGCTTCTCAGTAGAGTAAAGCCTGTCTGAGCTCCACATGTTGGCTGGCATTAAAACAAAATCTGGAGATTATCTATATAGTTATATTATAAGCTAAGAAGATTTGGTGACAGAGTGGACTCTTTGGTATAAAGCAGCTGTGAAGTCATAGATTGAACACAAAGATCACAGATGTTAAAGGGATGAAGCTCTGAGATAGATAGATAGATAGATAGATAGATAGATAGATAGATAGATAGATAGATAGATAGATAGATGTAGCTTTTACTTACATGCTACCTTTTTTTTCCTCTGGAATTATTATAATTTGCAAGTTTAAATGGCAATCCTGTTGGATTACCCATTTCATCATACTTTTCCTGATTAGGAACACTGTTTCCAGCAACCTTTTTACCATGGGACATGGTGGATATATGGTTCCAACTTATCTCTTGGTGTGAAGAGTTGCTAGACTAAGGGAAGGAAGGAAAATGGAGCAGCAGCCTTAGGATGGAGGATAAAGAGGTGTTTCATAAGCTACAAAGATGCAGAAAGAGACAAAGGCAATCAAAAGCAATAGTTCTTGACCTGCCAGTTTTTGAGATGTAGGAGAAAAGCTTGGGTATCTTTTTTTATTTATATTATTCATTATTTTAAGGCTTACCTTAGCCTTAGGAAGGTAAGGCAGGAATCATCACCACCATCACCATCACCAATTACTCTATTTTTCCCCACATCCCTAGATTTTATTTCCATAAGTACAGACACAGGTCCCTCAGGGTTCCCAGCATGTCTGTATGTAGAAAACTCACTTTTCTAATAGAGTGAATGATATTTACAAAGCTCATCTCTGTGGCTCAAGGCAAATTGCAGAATGTTTGAACAAAAATGCCTACAAAATAAGACAAATTCCTGTCAGATTCCTTAACAGGATAACCTGGGTGGCCCTGTTGTGCTGGTCAGAAACAGGCTACTGCTTATAGCAAGAAATGTATGCTTTCATGTTGTTTTCCTTTGACTTCTCTCTGACGAATTTATACATTGTATTTATGTAGCATTTTGACATACAGTCACTGCTAAGGGATATTTGGTTATTTTAAACCTATAGGACCAGACTCCACTATTTATCAAATCCCTTTTGATATCAGAGAGGAGAATTACTTCCCTATGGTAATAGTAATACAATTGCTGTTCAGAATAAATACAAACCACAAAATTTGGGAGGAAAAAACAGACTGGTTATTGCTTATAAAAGCATTTAGAAAAATATATTTTTTATTTTTCTTTGGTACTTTTCTTTAGGAACTGGAGATGTCAACTTGGAGACAAGACAGAGTAGTTTTAGCCTATTCTTTTTGCAAAGATTCAGATTGCCACCACAGTTTGTTGGAACTTGTGGCGGCTTAATGTGTTTATTTCCCATAGCTAAAAAGCATGAAAAAATGCAGTTTTGCCATTATATTGTGGAGGGAATGATCTGGGGCTGCAAAAACAGTGCTGGGACTTAATAAATTTCTATTTCTTGGCTTATAATAGGAATTGAAGATCAACATCACATGGTGAAGGGATCATATCAAATTCTTCCTTGCACACAAATTTCTCACTGGAATAAATTCACACAATCAGATGCCATGCATTCAGCATACTTTTTTCCACACTCACCCAATAGTAGTAGCAACCAATAGTATCCAAGTTCAAACACTGGCATCTAATGGAAAGTTCCCCAAGGATTGACATTTACCAAATCCAGACCTGAGCAATGTTTCTGCATCATATGCTGATAGATACTTCTGGCAAAGAAAACAATTCAGCCATCAAATATCCTGATTTATGAAGATTAAAAATGTGAATAGGAAAAAAAGAAAGAAAGAATTGTATAAGTAAGATATAAAAAGGGGAAATTATTCTTCCTTGTTTGTTTTTATTAGCTTTCCTAATTATGCTCTTTGTGCACACATTTTCAAGTTTTATTCTCTGTCACTTTTTGCTTCCCTGGGAACAAGGCACACTGGAGAAGAAACTCATAAACCAGAAATAATATCTGCCACATTATCATCTCAACAGGAGTGTTGTAAGTCTCTTGGCATCAGCATCTGAGAGGGTCAAAATACATTAGACAATATTTATGACAGGGTGCATGTCCATCAAAGATTGGGAGGAGAATAAAGGTTTACCAGCCTTAACTTGGCAAAAAGAGTTAAGAAAGTAAGCACGTAGCAAAAGACAACTTATTTTTGCCATTTTCTAGGAAACTTCCACTGAAAAACATTTTTACTTTCATGTATTAATGAATTGATAGCCCACTGTTCTGTTTATTTCAGCACTCAAGATGGCTTATAACAATGAAAAATACAGAGAATGAAACATAACAGAATGTATGCAATTAAAAGCAAAAGCAACATTCATATCACTTATTAAAATATTGTGTCCAATTACAACAGTTGTGCCTTGTTACCTAGTGATTACCTTTGATTCTTGAAGGGGGTGGAAAATACAGTGGGACAGAGAGTTTGGAAGGAAATGAACTCACCATTCAGATAAACTCAAGTCTCCAAGGATATGCATATCGAGCATCATTCTGAAAGGAGACCTCCTCAGCTGCTTGTCCCTTTCAAACTAGTGCTAAAGGTCAGATTGTCAGAAGGCAGAGCTTTCAGCAACATCAGCCTGCTAGTGACCAGAGTTATTAACAGATGGAAATTGTGCTAAATGACAGCCGCAGAAATTAGAAGTTTTTGGCATGGGATTCTGGAGATTCCACAGATATTAACCAGTTTTTAGTCTAACTCAATGTTGTCCAAACTTGGCCACTTTAAGATGAGTGGACTTCAACTCCCAGAATTCCCCAGCCAGCCATGCTGGCTGGGGAATTCTGGGAGTTGAAGTCCACTCATCTTAAAGTGGCCAAGTTTGGACAACTCTGGTCTAACTGGTTTGAAAATAGTAGCATCCAACTTATGATGTGAATATTTACTGGGATATTTTTTGAACTGTGCCATTGAATTTTGGAACAGGATCAGCCTTACCACCAAAACAGCTTTTTTCCCAACTCAGGTATTGAGGTAGCTTTTTTCAGGTATTATTACCAGTATATTTTCTCAAAATCACTGAAAAGGACAGAAGCTTAAGCCTTCTTTCTTTGTATCTAGCAAAGATAAAAACTTCTTTGAGTCAGTTCTTGGTGGGTTCATAGATTGCCAAGTCAAGAATATTTATTGGGGTCAAAGACCAGTAGGAAATAAAATTTAATAGTAAAAAACAGTAAAAAAAAAATGTAAAATTAACTGGCCTTAACCAATCAGTCAGAGGTGCATTTTGGATATGATGTAGCAGAATTTAGCTACATTTCAGGTGACAAAGTCATGGATATCTGTGAGTAAAAATTGTAAGTAAAATTGATCAGAATGACCAAGAAATTTGCTTAAATGTAAGATGATCAACTCTGATCATGTGCAAATATTGTATCATAAATGTTTTGATAACCCCTTCATCGCATGGGCAGACTTCATAGATATATTTATGTCGTTTCCGTGATAACTGGATGGAAATGATTTGTCATGCTTTACTCTAAGATTTTTATTTTTTTTTAACTTCCCAGTCCAGGCTACAGCCTTGGGATTTCTTCAAGATCTTCTATCCAAGTATAATCTGATCTGACTCTACTTGGCTTTGCTTTCTTAAGTCAGACAGGGTTGGCTATGACTCTGTAGCTTCATACCTCATAAAAATGGTACAGAATGGGTAGATGGTTTCCGGCTTTTTCCGCATTAGTGGTTTTATGCACCATCCAGTCCTTGCTATATTGGTCAAAAGGACTGCTGCTATAAATTGAATTGTCCAGATTGAGACTTCCATCTGTGTTCACAGCATCTTGCTTAACTAAAGATGTTGTCCTCATAAGTTGGTTGCCAATATTTTCAAGTAAAACACAGATTAATATCTGAATGTGGTATCACAGGGATCAGGTCTCACCACCACCACTTTGAGAGCAATAATCTGTTCCGTTTCTGCTGCCACCGCTCAGCACAGCTGCCGAGATCCACCTCCATCTGCTAGCAACTTTTATTACAAGATAATTCCTTACTTATTCTAGAAATAGGTGTGATCTTATTAACTAGAATCCCATAACAAAGGTTCCCAAAACCAGCAGACTTTATTGAACTTGACAGAGATAAGGAACTATCTGATAAGACCTTCCTTCTTCCAGAAGTAGGCTGTTAAGTACGTTGGAACAAAGTCATGTTTTATTTATGAATCTTGGTTCCTTTCATTGACACCTGGATTCTCTACAATATTTCAATCACACACACACACACACACCATCTTACTCCTAAGTTACTTCCAAAATGACTCTTTGAATCTCCTTCACTCATCACTAGAAATTCTTCTTTGCCAGCAGAGACATGAGTTCAATACTTGAGTCAATCAAATCTCCCACCATTTACTCCTGTTTCCCACAGTGCCAAGGGGTTGGCATATCCCCTGACCTGAGAGAAAACCACATAACTTCTAGTCACACTCTCAAAGATGATGGTGAAGCACTATGTTTGTTATGGTAATGGGACCCTGTTGGCTTAAGGAATAAAATAAGGAGAAGGAGAAGGAGAAGGAGAAGGAGAAGGAGAAGGAGAAGGAGAAGGAGAAGGAGAAGGAGAAGGAGAAGGAGAAGGAGGAACAGTGAGATTGTGGTTTGTCGTTGCTTTCTTCTGGGACTTTTTTATAAAAAAATATTTCCCAATTTTCCTACAGTCCTGATGTTGGCTAATGAACTCTCATCCATGTACTGCCTAGGACTGACCTTACTTTGTTTTTCTAGATCAGCAAAGGATGGCTGGTGCTTCCACATGCGGTGACAATTAAAAAGTAATTTCTCCTTTGATTTCTAGGTAATTGACTCCTGATAACTCAATTATTCTGAAGTTTTCTTGGAACAATGCATTTAAGTTTTATTTGAAATAAGCCGCTTCTTTATAGGGACCTCATATTTTATTTTATTTTACTTATCATTTTCTTCCTTGCCAAATGATCTGAGTTTTTGCTAGTTTTGTTCCCAGAACAGAACACTGGTCTGAGCCCAGAGTCCATAATTTCTCTTCATCTCATGAAAAAGCTTGCTGTTGAAAAGGTGTGGTTAAATACATAAATATAGAAGCAGAGGATATAGGAAAGAGACTTTAACATCTGGCAGCAAAGCTGCTGACCTTGTGTTAAACTACCCCAAGCTACAATGTGGAGCCTATCTTCCACTTTTCAGAATGCTCCCAGCCACTAGGGGTGGCTTAAAACTTCTGCCTCTTCGTACTTCCCTTTGCCAAAATTCAAATTGCTGGAATAGATATGCAAAAAGCAAATCAAACAATCAAAGGGAATGGATATCTGCTGGTTCCTTGGGGAAGCTGCTTTATTTTGTTACAGGCTTTCAAAGAGAATCTGATGAAGTTTGTGATGAAACCTGCCAGATTTCAGACATTTACTTTAGATACGTTGATGCCATGTACTTAAAAAAAAAAAGAACTTAAAAAAAAAGTTCTGCTGTCCTGCTTGCCTCTTTTCTTAAGCAGAATATTTGCCCAAACCTCAATGAGAAAGCTCTGCAAAAAACAAACAAACAAACAGGAATTTTAATTCTCACATTGCTTCCAAAAGCGATAGTGGAAGGTTCTTTAAATAATCACTTTATACCCAATTGATATAAAGTCATATTGCCAAAAAGCTAGTCTCTCTGGATCGAAGTACCCATAACAGCTAACAATATCACAATTGTTACCCTCCAAATCCTGCACTTTGACCTCCATAACACAGAGACAAAGCGATTCAGAAACACCTTCTCCAAGTTCCTCCTAGGCAACTTTATTGAAAGAAGAGCAGGGCATGGAGAAAGTTGAATCAATTAACAGGAACCTTTAGAAGTGCAAGACTTCAGGCAGTGTCAGGCATTATTCTGTTGACCGATAGACCTGTCAGTTCCCGTACTAATTTGGTCTCAGCCATTCTTTCTTCCCCACTTTCCTGGCATCTTTCTTAGAATGACAAGGGCCCAGAGAGTTGGTTGGAAAGCAAACTAATAAATGTTAAGAATTGTTTTCAAAACGCTTCACTTTCAACCATTTCATCATTTCAATGTGCATCTCCTATTTTGCTTTAAAATGACTATCAGGCATCCTGGAGTCACTCTGGATCTAAATCAGATTCCAGATGATTGCACACTCCTTCTAGCTATCACGATATTCATTTCCCAATTGAGTGGGCATCGGATTCCCAAGGCTGAAGAGAAATTTCTGCTATTAAGAATCAGTGCTGCATTTCTAATCAGCTATCAGGTTGTCTCAAAACATAGGACAGCTGAAATCCTTCTGATTTAATCCTAAACTCTGAACAGCGCAATCCTTATATTGCCCCAATAAATAATCAGGCAATTATTGTCTGAGTGCAGTAAATGAGCAGGATGGGAGCCAAGCTTCACAGACTTGGACTTAGCAATAAATCGCAGTCCCCTGATTTCTCATGACCT
The DNA here is from genome assembly GCF_059951505.1 of Python bivittatus. NCBI lineage: Eukaryota > Metazoa > Chordata > Lepidosauria > Squamata > Pythonidae > Python > Python bivittatus. The sequence goes on from NW_028277053.1 coordinate 12,860,086, forward strand.
AACTAGGCTAATTATGTGTCCCAGACACACAACACACACATCTGGATAAGAATCTTTGCTGCAAACTAGAATGAAGCCATTTTAACAGTGGATTACTCTCTACCCAAGAATTCAGTTCCTTTCTTATATTCTCAACAATTAAATAGCAGTTCAAACCCATTGCGACTTGTCCAATTTCCCATATTTTAATGCAGTCCACTGTGCCCTACGTGGTTTTAAAGCTAAACAGTTAATGGTGATGACACAAGTGATGTCTCTGCTCTGAGGACACTTGATTCTCAGCTTATGTTTGATCTACTTAGTATTCAAGTGGGAAACTGCCAAGGAACATAAGGGCTGCAGACTAGACTGAAAATTTGGAAAAAATGTCCCCAACAGTCTGCCTGTCTGTCTATGTATCTATTGTCTATCTATCATCTTCTATCTATCGTAATAACCAACAGTTATACGAAGAGTATGAACAGAAGCAAAATGCATATAATCTTATTTAATCAGATTATCTAAACCTCTGCAACTAGTAGTAGACAATCATTATTTTTTTTCAGGCACATAAATAATACATTTCAATCAGGTGAGGTAAAAATAATCTTCTCTGTTACTGCAATACTGCCATCATTTTTGTTCAGTTTTTCCATTAGAATAATTTTCCAGTGCATTTGTTCCTATATGGAGATATTCAAATCTTATTTTCCAGGCTCTTGCTACTACCTGTCTGGGTGCAACCAATGATAAAACTATCAATTCTTTGTTTCCAAGTGCCATTTGGATTATCAAAACAAACAAGCAAACAAACCCTTAGTAAGGCCAATTTAGGATTCAATGTGAGTTGTGAGTTGTGTACTGAGTTGTGATTTGTCCTACTTTAATAAAAAGTTCAGTCCTCCCCAAAATTGAGCAACTTTACAAAACCACCATGTCCTGTATGGTAATGCTTTCACCAACGAATGGGGTTTGTACTGGAATTTATCTTCCTGAGTATCCTCTATAAAATACTTTCACTGGGTTTTCTTTAATTTTGGTTAAAATCAGTTTTAAGGGTTTTCTGTGCCAGTCGGGTAACTAAAAGTCAAAGGTAAAGGGCCTTTTATATTGGATTCCCGTATTCCTTTTAACTCGTTGTTTTAAAGTTTTCTTCTAAAGGAATGTTGTAAATATTTGAAATTTCTTTCCTGTTAGGTGATGAATGGGAATTATGAAACCACGTTTATACTTTTGCCAAGAGAATGGCATGGATATGTCATGAATTCATCAAACACTGAGCTTTATTTGGGAAAGGTTTTATGTCCAGCCATGTAGCAACATCTAAATGACCTTGGCAGATCTCAGAAAAGCTAAGCATGGTGAGGCCTTGTTAGTCCTTGGATGAGAGACAACTGGGAACTCCAAGGAGACTGGCAAGTCCATAAAAATAAATCTCAGAAGGGGACACTAAATTATTTCCATATCATTGCTAAGAAAGCAACATGGTTTTGTCAAAGTAGTCCACTAGGAATCCAGTCTGACTCAAAGAAAACCAGAATTTGTTAACGGCTGCATGCTAGTGGAATTGGGTTTCCCTTATGCTTGTTTTTAATAGTGACAATTTGCACTAACACAGGATGATGCTATGTCAAGTATATGCATGTCAAGTAATAACATACTGTAATTGCCAGTAAATGGGAAAGTTCTCTGAATTATTGTTTTTCTTCCTTACAGGCAAACTCAAACTTTTAAAACTGTGCTCTTACAAACCTGCAAGGCAAGGAAACAGTTAACCGTGCTGTTTCAGAGGAATGAAAGAGTAACAGCCAGACAGCTGATCCTTCTGTCAAAACGCCAGATGGTTATAAGCCTTTGCTTCTGTCTGCTAATCAAAGTTGCTGCAAGGCATGTCTTCTCTGTGTGGGTCTTATCTCTCCCTTCTCATTCAGTATGTATATGTAGTGGTATATGTACGTGTGTGTGTATACACATACATGCTACTTTTTTTATTAATATGCTTTGCATTCTTATTTGGGGAGCAAAAAGTCCATAATTCAAAGATCAAAGTGTTCAGATTATTGAAATAATTTAAGCAACACTTGGATTTTAAATATGTATATTTTGTCTAACACTCATATATTTGTGGGAATTTGCTCAGGGGGCCTTTTGCATTCATCTGAAATAGTAACTTCAACAATCTATAAGAATGCTGGATCTTCTCAGAATGGAACCCACCAAGAAAATCTGGGAGAAGAGGATAGATCAGAACCCAGAGGAAAGAGAAGTCCTTATTGGAATACTTATTAATAAGTATTAGTTGTTAATTACTATTATTATTAACTATTATTGGAATACTTATTACAGGTGGAATACGATGAATTTTAAAAAGTGAATAACTGCAGTGCAATTATTGTAGGCATATTACTATAGCCACAGCAGTTGTAATTTACAGGAATTTAGGGTAACAAAAACAAACAGGGAAAAAAAAAAGTCCCAGGCTCAGTGGTGCAGTAGATGAATTGGTCTGGGCATGAAATTCTTCTTCATCCATAAACGATGTTATAACCATCTGTCTTAAAATCAGCAAGACTAGATCCTCTTAATAGTGTCTTTCATGAGATATCTCATTTCTATGTAGGTTATAGTGTTCTTATATTCATCTACATACCCCTCATCATTATTCACAAATTGAATAATCTCCCCAAAACTCATGGGAACATATTCCTGAATTCTCTTCTGCTTCGTTAACCTAGTCCTTAAATTGAATTTGACTTCTGGTGATTGCAATCATGCAATTTTGGGGGCAATGTTAGGGAAGTGGTGTACCATTAACTTCTGGGGAGGTGCTCCAGTCTATCTTATGACCCATGTGGTCTTTCGTCCGGGTGATAACCTCCTTCATTTTTTGAGATCACCCATGGTTTGCAAATAGCCAAAGGCATCCTGAAAACTGGTCCAACAGCTATTTTCTCCTCCTCTTTCCATGAAATTATCAATTATAGTTTATCTTCTCACAGTAAGAGTATAGCAGAATTATATCTTAGAAGTGACTCCAATTTACTTGTACACAACCCGAAGAAGCTAGACTAGGCAAAGCAAAATATGGAGGATAACCATACAAACAGGGAAAAGATGCATCTGCCTGAAAAAGATCCCCACAGTGCTCTCACATGTGCTCCAAATCATGTTTTGTCCTTAGAATCCAGATCTCTTCACAGACCAATTAATTTTATTAATCTTAATCTCATTACTTGTTACTGAGATTTACTGGTTTTAATTTTATTACTGAGATTTACTGGGGTTTTGTTGAGAAGTGTAAGGCTGTGGCCTTCTCCCACCAGAAACATTTAAGAAATTCATTCAGCTTCCTTCAGAATTCCTACAGAAGTTTCAGTTGAGCAAGGCCTTCCAAATGGGGTGAGAATTGCACTCCAAACAGTATTTTTAAGAAACTATTGATCTGCTCCCTCCCTCTCTTTGCTTTATTTTAATCGTTTACAACCGTAGGAAGCCATTGTGCTGTGGCTTTAGCTATTGTTTAGGACATTCACTTTCCTTCAAGCTTTTGATTAATCACATTAGTTCCAGCCCACAAAGCATGTCTGCATTTGGATTCCTTGAACATTGGGTTGGCTCCAAGTAAAGTGAGGCTGAATGGCACAGTGATGAGCTGAGCTGCAGAGAAAGAGAGAATTCCTGAAGCCTAATTGGCATCAAGAATCAGCCTATTTCATGAGCTTCTGAATCTATTTTTTTTTCCCTGGGATCCATGAGGTACGTAATTGAATTTTACTCTCCAAATTACACCATCACTTCAGGAATGTCCAGAGACACCATAAGGGGAAAAAATAAAAAAGGAGATATTCCCTAATAAAAGGAATAGACTTCTTGGGAAATACAGTGATGTAAGAATGTAGTAAATAAATAAGCAAAGAAATGAATAAATGAAAATATGCAAACTCAGAAACAAATAATTATAACCAATTTCTAAAGTCTGTGATTTCCACAGGGAATTTTTAGAGGACTACATCAAAGTTGTCAAATTATCTTCATGAGAATTTCCACCTGATTAGCCCTTATCAAGCATTAAAGAGAGAGAGAAAGTCCTTCTTTTCCCCCACCTCCTCTGATCCTTAACTACCAATGGAAAACATATATGGAAAAGAGGCTCTCTGTGCAATCTGTGCATATTCTGAAATGATTTTTATGCAGACTTTCCCATTCACTTTACCAAGATCCAAGGACAAATGTTAACATGAACAGTATCAGTGTCCTTCCTTCCTTCCTTCCTTCCTTCCTTCCTTCCTTCCTTCCTTCCTTCCTTCCTTCCTTCCTTCCTTCCTTCCTTCCTTCCTTCCTTCCTTCCTTCCTTTCTTTTCCTTCTCTCTCTCTCTCTCTCTCATTCTCTCTCCTTCCTTCCTTCCTTCCTTCCTTCCTTCCATCCTTCCTTCCTTCCTTCCTTCCTTCCTTCCTTCCTTCCTTCCTTCCTTTCTTTCTCTCTCTCTCTCTCTCTCTCGTTCTCGCTTTCCTTCCTTCCTTCCTTCCTTCCTTCCTTCCTTCCTTCCTTCCTTCCTTCCTTCCTTCCTTCCTTCCTTTTCTTTCTCTCTCTCTCTCTCTCTCTCGTTCTCTCTCCTTCCTTCCTTCCTTCCTTCCTTCCTTCCTTCCTTCCTTCCTTCCTTCCTTCCTTCCTTTCTTTCTTTTCCTTCTCTCTCTCTCTCTCATTCTCTCTCCTTCCTTCCTTCCTTCCTTCCTTCCTTCCTTCCTTCCTTCCTTCCTTCCTTCCTTCCTTTTCTTTCTCTCTCTCTCTCTCTCTCTCTCGTTCTCGCTTTCCTTCCTTCCTTCCTTCCTTCCTTCCTTCCTTTTCTTTCTCTCTCTCTCTCTCTCTCGTTCTCTCTCCTTCCTTCCTTCCTTCCTTCCTTCCTTCCTTCCTTCCTTCCTTCCTTCCTTCCTTCCTTCCTTCCTTCCTTCCTTCCTTTCTTTCTTTCTTTCTTTCTTTCTTTCTTTCTTTCTTTCTTTCTTTCTTTCTTTCTCAAAGAGAGCTAGATATGCTATTTTTGAAAGAACAGGACTCACTAATTGTTGCATTGCATCTTACCCTTATTGTGTATAATTGTCTTTTCTATTTAAAGAGCTGACTATAACTTATCTTTGCTTCCATCAGAATTGTGAGGAGGTTGCCAGTTATTTCCTTCTGCTTATATTTCAGGCTACTTCATCAATAAATGATGATTTTGCAAGTATCCAGGCATGCAATTTTTGCATCAGGCTGTAATTAAAAACAAAACAAAATATTAACATGAACACTGATCTTAATTTAAAACATATCTAATCTATGACTTTTTGTTTGGATTCACCCAAACTCCAAATTCATTTCTAGCCCCAATCACTCCCCCAGCATGATGTAACCATTCATACTATACATGGAGTATTTTTCCATAGTCATAGATATGCAAGCTTTACTCAACAGTCGTTGATACTTCTGCATTTCTAGTGGACTTAGATCTATGATTCTGTGGCTGTCCATGTAATGCTTGTAAATTACCCCAGCAGATGGTAACATTCACTCTCTCTCTCTCTGTCTCATTTGTTGTATGACTATATAACCAAAGCAAAGAGCTTGTTCTATATTTGTGTCTATGCGTGCATGTGTATCTCTGTCTATCTCTCTATCTGTCTGTCTGTCTGTCTGTCTGTCCGTCCATCCATCCATCCATCCATCCATCCATCCATCCATCCATCCATCCATCCATCCATCTATCTATCTATCTATCTATCTATCTATCTATCTATCTATCTATCTATCTATCTATCTATCTATCTATCTATCTGCTATTTTGATATGTCAGAACCCTGTGTGAGAAACTGATATGAATCCCTAACTTTAGGTAATCATCAGTAATGAGGAAAGGCTGCCTTGTGCAAATCAGCCCCTAGGCTCTAGAGAATTCTTGCCTAATAACTTAACAGTTTTGCCAAAGTTTTAGTAAGTTTGAGAAGTTTTAAAGATTTCTTTTTCCAGCAGAGATTCACAGCAAGAATCAAGCCTCATCTTTCTAATTAATTTAAATGCAATTGCATGGCTTCTTTCAGTGAAAACCTGCAGATTCCCTATAATCCAGGCTTGCATGCTTCAAGTGCCTTTATTTTGTGTGGCTACAAGTCAAGTCATCTGAAGGAGATCTGCCCCTGAAAATGACTTGGAATGTTAAACAAATGAAAAGAAATGTATCTGTAAGTCTGAGCTTTTTGTAATGCTTTTGGTCTGTATATAAATTGGTTGACTTGAAATGTATTTTGTGTATTTTCTGTGGTAACTGCTCATCAATAGATTAGCATGCTGCCTCCGAGGAAGAAAGAAGGGTGGGCAATACAGAAATCTATGATCATTACCTCTTTTACAGATGACTCAGTGGAAGGTTTCTCTCTCTTTTTAAAACTTCATACATAGGATTAGATACAGACTTAACTCTACTGATTTTGGTTAACTTACTGTAAGTTCAACAGGTGGAGGCATCAGTGGAGGCATCCGATTCAATCTTGCTTAAGCCTGAACTCTAAGCTGTCTTGGGCCAGGTTACTACTTGGATGGGAGACTAAAGCAGTGTGGAAGCATCCATGTAGTCACCAAGAGTTAAACTCAACTTGAGAATTCTTCTACCTTTAATGTAAGTATGATTCAATCTGAATCAAACATAGAATTTAGACTAAATTTCTGCAATAATCTGTTTCTTCTTGAATTCCTTCTCAGTCATAATGGTAGCACCTCCCCAGAGGCATCAGTCGAATCTAAGGTGATTCTACCATCTTAAATCCAAGGACTTCTATTTTTTTTATGGGGTCGAAGCAGGCAATACCTATTTATCCCATGGTATGGAGAGCAAGGACCTTGATGGAAATATGCAAGAACTGTTATCTAGCCAAAGGGGACTGAAACATTTTTTAAGCTCTGAGAAAGGAGATCGTATTCAGAAGTGATTCAGACACATCCCTCCCTGATTCACTGGAGTACAAGGAGGGGGAGGAGGTACAATCAGCACAATCAGATTTGCAAGATTCTGCTATTGTAGCCAATCTCAATAAAATTAGTTTTACCTTTTCTATGGAGTTGATTTCCTGGTCTGGTCTATCTAGTGGAGCTGACGCATGGATACCGAGATTCTGACACATGGGCTGTCTTCTTTGATGCCTCCATTTATATCAAGTCCTCTTTATGAATGTAGGAAAAGGCAGTAGGAAGGAACCCATATCCATCCCCATGCTAATTTATGCGTTAGGCTAATACAGTCCCGTAAATAGTATGATTCTCCGCAAGACTAGAAAAGGAGATAAGCTATCTTCAACATGCTGCTTGGATTTCTGGTCTGAGTCCCAGGATGCCTGATGCTTATACATTAGCACAGTAACCAGTGCACCTGTAGGTCAATATAATCTTCCATGTTAATGATGGCTGGGGTAGCCTTATTATCATTCTCTAAGGATGCATCTCAACATACAGCCTAAATGTTGTTTGCAGCTAATGAAGGAGAGTGCTTATGATTATGAAAAATACACTTGCTTGCTTCAACAAAAGGCTCTAGAATCCATGAGAACCAACTATAGCTAGGGATGCTTGGGGAATTCAGCTGTTGTGATTCCAAGCAGACCTGTGCTTTGTTATTATGTGAAGTGGACTATATTTATTCACTGGCTTTCACCCTGCCCAACTGCTCAGATAAAGCCCTTCTCTCAAAAGAGCATCACAATAAACTAAGAAATGCATAATCTGTTACATATTATTTGCAATCTGCTAAATCACTAAAATACTAAATACTGGCATTTAGGTGCCATGTTGAAAATTCTGAAAATTCACAGATGATTGCAGGATATCTGGATGAGTACATGTGGAAGTGGCACAGACCAGAAATAGGGATTACTGATCTGTCTCTAAATTTCTCTGCAGAGAAGCCGTTTATAAATTGCTCATGTAGTTTATGGGAAAGGAAAGTAATTAAGAGGAGGGGGGGGGGAATGGGCCAGTTATTCTATATAACATTTGGCTGTCCTCCTAAAAACACTTGGCTAGACAAAGCTGGGTTATTAAAATGGTGGGCTCTTCACAAAAGAATCATAGCACTTCTGGGATGCAAAGAACTGGATTGCTTTATTCAACCTCAGCATCAAAAAGACACCTGGTCAGTCTGACGGATGGGTCTGTATCACAGCAGAAGAGGCTGAAAACAATATCAGGCTGCAATATTCCATGTTAGCTGTGGAACAAAATGGCTTGAAGAGAGAAGGGCTGTGACCCCGCACTTTCCTTTAGCAGTCAAACCATAGTTTTAAAACAAGAAGGGGAAAGGGTGGAGAAATTTGGTAGGGTTCAGGCAGCAATGAGCTGCTTACATATCAGGGTAACCAGCATGATGCCTATGAGATGCTCCTATTCTTCCTCAGCCAGCATCTGGAAGAGTAGTAGTAGCTGATTTCAAGTGGACGTCTGTTTCACCTGTTGGATCCAGAATCCTTCGGTTTAGCAATGTCCATGATTCAACGTAGACTAGGTCTGTGCAAAGTGGCTTTGAGGTGCCTCCCTGGGGTATTTTATGTCTTGGAGACACTGGGATGCTTCTCATCTAGATGAAGCAATGAGGCAAAATTCTTCCGCATTTCTGACTGCCTTGATCAGCACGTGCAATGACTGGAAGAACCTTCTGCTTTTGTGCTGCATGGGCATGGAAGCCACTTCTGACATTTCCAGTAGCTCACTGGCGATATTGGACAATTCCTTCTATGCAGCAAAGTAGACACTCTCTCCAAAGACCACCATAATTCTTCAGCAAAAAAGCTCAGGTTTCTGCTGTTGCTTGATGGTCCTGGTGTACATTTCTGAGAAACACCAGGTTCCTTAGAAACCCAATTTAAGAGCATTGGTGTCCTTTATTTTTAAATAATGCAAGAATTCCATCCCCTATGAATTTCTTTGAATGATTTAATTTGAGGGGTGAGGGATATTTTCAAACTAAGAGAAACCAACACTTATTTTGAAACCATCTTTACTCATTAGTCTTTTTCCACCCAAATAGTGCTATGGAGTATAAGTGTTCAGCCTAAGAACATCATATAAACCTCATGTACATTCTGCTTTCATCTATCCGTACCAATTAATATATGTTTTGAATATGTTGGGACTTAAAAACACAATCTGCCTTTTTTTTTTCTTTTCTCATAGAGCTATACATCCAGTACAGAAGTAATAGGCAGATCACACGTGTGTGACACAGGTATGGAAGATACTGAATAAAGAAATCAAGCTAAACATTACAGCCTAGTGTCTTGGAGATGTATATGCATTGTATATGTATAGCCCAATGTTCCTGGAGCCCATCAGACTGAGCAACACTGATTTAGATTTTTCTTGCAGAAATTTTAATAAGTGAAAATTCTCTCTGTGATAGACTTCTGTCTTATTCATTGGTCATAATTAAGGCTTAATGTTACCTTAATCTTTCTTCTCAAATAAGTTGCCATTTTTTAGGGGTTTATTTGAGAAGAAAACCCAATATGTTTAGCAAATTTTGCACGTAATTTCATTTGCCAGCAACCTTCCTTCCAGGTCCTCTTAGTTTCAAACCACACAATATATTGTGTTGTTTACTTTTCTGTATGCATACTATTTCTGCAGAAGTCTAGTGCATGGAGCCCAATTTAGTTTGAGATCGTGGTTTTATCAAAAGTGGGGAGGGACCATATTCAAGTCAGATTATAACCCTGAATTTGCAGTTTTAATGGGTGGAAAAGTTTCCCATTCATTCTAATGAGACCTCTTTTTCTCACATACAAAGTATAGGTGTTACACCCTTGTGCAGATTAGGACCATCGCTGAGCAAACAGGAAGCTCACCGATCTCTCATGTCAGGGTCCTAATTCAGTTTGGGCCCACTGCACTTTCTTTCTTTAACATCAGCAGCAGCAGCAGCAAACTGCTAACATAACATTTTATTTTGACTCACTCTTTCTGTCCCTATAGAGCCTTATTTTTCTACTTCTACCTATGGCTTAACTAACCATACAATATTATGCAATTGAATTTATTAAATTTCTCCTCTTAATTTTCTGTATATCCTTTTTCCCCCCTTCTTGGCTGGAATATTAAAGGTGGTATAAAATAATGCCCCCTCACCTCACCTGCTAAAGTGTATTGATATCTACTGTAGGTAGCCTTGATATAGCTCATTAGAGACTCATTTCCATGAACAAAGAGAGAGAATAGCAATAGAATATGTTATCCTTTGGAAAATTCTACTCTCAAATCTTTGCAGTGCAGCACTCTTGGGGACCAATTGTATGAAAGAGGGATAGAATTTTTTAGGGCACAGCTTCTTCACAGAATAGCTAGGGAGTTTCCAGCTGGCAAAACTCTAATGAGGTTAATAGCTACTAAAAGATATTTCACAAGAACAGTTTAGGTATCTGGTCCCAGCTAAGCTTAATTACATGGCTGATTGCATGAAACTTCAAGTGCTAAAGGCTAATGTATGAATCTGCAAAATGTGAAGGACAACATGTGCAGAAGGGTGTCAAATGAAATCTAATAATTTTCTCCATAAAAAGTCTGCTTAAGCCACTCTGCGTTCAACCTATACCACTTCTTAGAAAGATCCTTGCCATAAGAGAAGATGAGCAGGTTACCCAGGCCTTGAGGAAGAGATTTCTCTAGATGAAAAGGTTGCTCATAAAATATCTCTACTCGCGCAAAAGAAGCTATGTGGATTATTTATGGATTTTTGCCTTTCGATTCAGCACTTTTATTGGAAAGCTCAAAGCAGCGTACATGGGCAGGGAGGGGGGGCTGTTCCACTATCTTTATCCCTACAAAAACGAAAAATAAATGAAATGGTCTCGGAAGAGAGAGGGAGTGATTGGCCCAAAGTTGCAGCCAATGGAACATAACAAAGGTTCCATTGGCTGAGTGGGGACTTAAGCTTGTCTCTCTCTGATAGCTATCACCTCACCCTGTGTTACATTAGACTTATAGATTGGCTTCTGTAGGATAGTGTAATGAAGTGATTGTAGGGTAGGGTGGAGGATGGTGTCTGGTAGTAAATAGTTTTAGAAGGGTGACTTGATTCTGGAACAATTCTTGTGAATTTTAAAACAGCTTCCTATGTAGACTAGGAAATAGCTGCTTAAAAAGCTTAAGGACCACAGATCCAGGGCACATAAACCCCGCTGTAACTAAAAAAGGAACTAAACCTCTGAATGTGTAGGCTATACTATTCATAAATGCATTATTATTCCACTGAACTGAGACTAAACATAAGATTCACCCTTAAAATGTAAGTCTACAACTATACCATCATGTGGGATACAGTTTCTTGCCTACTTCATTGTCTACTCTCATCCTTCCTCATACAAGGATGAATTCCCTTTATAACACACATTAGAAGATTTATTTTAAAACTGAACCAATGAAATAACATTGACTTAAAACTTTCTTACAACCTGAAGAACATAACTGCTTATTTATGTTATGACTGAATTTTAATATGAGGCTTTGTTCAGAGCTGATGAAACAATTACTATTTAATATCATTTTTTGCCACTGATACATCTCCAGATTTGGGTTCCTTTAATTTAATTTCTTACATTCACATTCTTGAATCTGGTTTATCCTGTTTCTGATCGTTCTGCAGCATTTTCATTAGTAGCATTTTTACGAGCAATTCTCCTAATGTGAAAAGTTATCTAAAATTCATGTTTGTGTGAAGAATTTTCTTTAAATATGGGATTTAGTTTCATCTGCATTTTTCTGAGCACTTTTCCTCACTGTATGACGCTGTATGACTTCTTTAGCACCTTTCTTGATTGGCCAACTGCATCGTAGAATTTGGAAATTAATTTGGCATTAACTTCAAAGCATGTCTGCATTTCGTGCCTCTATTGGTTTTTCTGCCTTCTTGTTTTCCTCAGATCCCCCACTCACTTTCAGGGCTTCTTTTGAAACTCCTCTGTCATTCTTCTATTCAGTGTTAAAAGTATAAGATTTCAAATGTCATAATGAGAGAACTGCACCTCACAGACAAAAGATACTTTCTTCTACGTAGCAACAGAATCAGTATTTCTGTTCCTTGGCAACCTACCATTTTTTTAAAACAGACACACACATTGCATCTTTGCTCTCCCAGTAGAAGCCAGCTGCTAATTTTTAATGTCAGAGAAAACATTTGTCTGATCAATAATAGCCATCATGTCAAGATACCTTATCCATGCTGGTTAGCAGTCATAAGAAGAGTGACTTTAGGAATTGATCCTCAATGTATTAGAAATAATTCATCCTCATTTTCTCCCTTTTAGCCTTGTGCAAGTATTTAGCAGCAAAATGTGATAACATTCTGACAACTTCTTATCTCAAAATTTACTGATTTCCTCTCTAAATACATCCCCCTTCTTTACAATTCAGTCATCTCATGATAATCTGGTGCAACAAGTCACAATCTCTTTTTTTCTTTCTGAAATTTCAGTGGCATTCCCTCCCACCCCCAAAACAAATTGTGTATATCTGAATACACAATTTACAGAACTTGTTGCATTTTTAGTGGTATTTAGCATCCTATTCACTCCCCTGAGAGGTTAGGATGCATAAGATTGTGGATAAGGTGTTGTGCTGGTCTTACAGCTCACACATAGTCATACAGACAAATACTCAATCACAAACAGCATATTAAAGACTTCCTTTGGTAGGAAAACTAGCATATATAATACTGGAGTCCTTGGTGCTCTCTGAGGTCAGTAGCTTGATTGCAGACATTTCATTACCTGACTAGGTAACATCATCAGTGCTGGTGAGTGTGGGGTTTCCTCCCTGTTTATATACGGTAGTTTGCCTTGTCTGTGTTGGTGGTGGTGGGAGGGGTGAGGTTTTATCCTTGGTAGTTCCTTGATTAAGGAATTGTTTTCTTCTTGATTGTTTGCCAGCTTGATGGTTTGTCTCTTTGGTGGTTCCTTGATTAGTGTATTGGTTTTGCTTGATTGTCTGGTGTTAATCCCTGTTTAACTGAGTGTTGGCTGCTGGAGAGGATGTGTTCTGGTCTTTTTGTTTCCTGCTTAGCTTTTTTATTGTCATTTCTGAATGGTGTGTAAATGTGGTTTATCTCTATGTGTCTATTGATGCTGATTTGTCTGAATGCCAAGCTTTGAGGAATTCCCCAGAATTTTTGGATTTAGCTTGGTCTAGGATGTTCGCAGTTTCCCAGATGAAGCTATGGTTGAGTCTGTCCATGTGTTGTGAGATTAAGGAGTTTTCATCATATCTTCTGACTGCTAGCTGGTGTTCAAGAGTGCGCTCTGCTAGCCCTCTGCCTGTCTGTCCTACATAGTGGCTGTTACATACCTTGCATTGTATGTTGTAGATGACTCCCGTTTTTTCCTCTTGAGCTACTGGGTCTTTTGGTTTACTTAAGAGGTTTTGGGGGGGTTCGTTGGTTTGTGTGCTATGGTTATTCCTCTTCAAAAGAGACAATAAGAAAGCTAAGAAGGAAACAAAAAGACCAGAACACATCCTCTCCAGCAGCTTACATCCAGATAAGCAGGGATTAATACTAGAGAAACAATCAAGCAGAAAACAATTCCTTAATCAAGGAACTACCAAGGATAAAACCTCACCCCTCCCACCACAACCAACACAGACAAGGCAAACTACCGTATATAAACAGGGAGGAAACCCCACACTCACCAGCACTGATGATGTTACCTACTTGGGTAATGAAACATCTGCAATCAAACAACCAAACTCAGAGAGCACCAGGGACTCCTCATTTCAACCCTGAGCTATATATATTCTCTTCTATTGATACATAATATTGTAAATTACTAAGATGCGTGCCCACAAATATTTTATTTTGAATTGAAGAATATTCCAGCCATACACCAAGGGTGGAGATCATGGCTTTGATAATCCAATAATAAGATTCAGTGCTGGTAAATGAATGTGATGTATGGCCTTAATCCATGAAATGTAACATTAGGAAGCAATTTTTATGATTATGACTGAATGATCACTACAGTGTAATACAAGGCAATTATTTACATATTTTCCTAGCTATAAATCTCCCAATATTTGCTAACTGTGCATAGAATTGCAAGCTCTGTTTTTGTTTTTTCATTCAAAAGAAAGACTCCATTTTCTGCCCCAAATGGTTGTTGGTATCAATGTATTTTGGTTTCTTTGATAATCAATCCTGAAGATTGAGTTGATTATTTTTTCTAAGTCTATGCAAAAAGAACATACAGTATTTGAAATGCTGTTAGTATCATCTGTTTACTTTAAAAAAAAATGCTATCCTTTTATTAAAGGAGTGATCATAATCATTTGAAGAAATCTCCTGCTGTTAGCATCAGATAGGAATGAATTCAAAGTACAACATAATTACATTTATTTCACACTGTTTATTAGAATTACACATTTAGCACTAATAGCATTACATTATTTAAAAAAAGGGTAACAGTTACACAGTCACCCTTTCTCATCACATGGTTAACATCAACATCAAAGTGGGAAAGCTTTGTATACTTCAGGCTGTTTAGCCAATAAATTTCAACATTCTTGTATGTTGAGTGCATCTAGAGTATAGAGACTAGATATATCCAGAGAAAGTGTCATCAATCGATTGCTTCTTGATCTGCTTTGTTACACAGGATGGTGAATGACTGTCAGCTGAGTCAAGGAGTTAGCACAGATTTCCCTGAACTTTGTCCACGATCACCTAAATTCCAGCTGCTCCCTTACCTTGTTTCCAATAATCTTTCCTACCGTTATTAACTCCACTGACTTCTTTGCCGCTGGTGTAGGAAAGTAGAAGGATGAAGCTCCTTTTGAACATAGATTTCGGCTGCAATGATATGGGCAGGTTCATACATTTCTCCAGACCAGAATTTCAGAGTGGTGTCTTTCAGAATTTATACTAGTGCACTCATGTTCCAGAAAGCATATTTGGTACAGCCAAATGACTGACACTTTTCAATAGTTTCTAATTTTTTAAAAAAATCAGTGGGGCTTCCAAGGCAATTGCACAGGTGAGCACTGGTGTTACCGCTTTCTTTGTTTTGGTGAAAGCTGGTTTGCAATGTTATATACACCATCTTGTAGTAAAGTGTTCAAGGGATGGAATATGCTGGCTACATTTTGAAAGAATGTGTCCTAAAAAGGACAGTAGCTGTAACATGCCTTAGGATATTCATGACTGCTCATATTTTCTCAATATCTTTGTGTCGGCCTTGTGCTTCAGTGGTGACACTGCAATGTGGAGTGCTAAGTTTAAGGAACCCACCTTCGTTGTGTCATGCTCGGTATCCGTAGTCTGCCACTCACTGCAATGCTGCTTTGAGGTTTTGCATATGTACCTCATTATTTTCTCCAGTGACAATGATGTGATCTAAAAAGCTCTGGGTGCTTAAAGAGCCTTGTAGCACTTGGTCTTTCCTTGCAGGACCCTGGGAGAGTCATTCCCATGTGGTTCAATAGCTTAGCATTATTTGACATTATTATTGTACCTATGGTATAATATTCATCTTTGTGTGTGTGTATGTATGCATGTATTTGTTAGACTGTAGCATCACAACATCTGGATATTTCCATTTCTCATCTCATGTCTGGATCAGCTTCACTGGTATTTCAAAAATATGTGGTTGTTATTTTTTTAAAATCAATGTTTTGTTGTACTTTAAACAATAATCAAGAGGACACATGGAGCATATACTGTAGAAGGACAGGATGGATGAGAGGACCAGTGTTTTAAGATTTTGCATTAGAAGGCTTACACAATAAGTTGAGAAACCTGGAGGAATCCGCTTTAAATATTGCATCTATCATCCTCATGAGGTTGATAGGATTAATGGGATAATGAGTAAAGCTAGAATGTTTTTTAATGTTATCTCATTGCTGAACTACAGTGGACATAAGCAAGCTTTTTGCTTAACCAAAGACCTACAACATCTGAGAACCCAATATTGAAATGGGGGTTTCAGAAAATGCTATCCAAATACTGAAGAGTTTGAAAATTTAAAAATAATGTAATTTGACATTATTATTGTACCTGTGGTATAATATTCATGATTAGGGTTGAAAAATGTACTTCTATTGTCCGACAAGAAATAGAATTAAGCTATAGTCACAAAAATTCAATTTCAGGATTTTTCTTTCTTGCAAAGGGGCAAATTCCCAAGACATCCTTCTTCAAAAGTTCAAGGGAAGATCTACCATTCATTTCAGTTAGACCCACACTTCATGTTGGACTAACTTCTCAGCAAATTTGAACAAATGCAAGAAAATGCATTGTCATTCTATTGTTGTCACCCAACCTGGTCTATTCTATTAAATGTGAAGGCTGATGAAGAGGCAGCTGTCAATCTTTCATTGCCATGGATTCCCACAAGGATAAGAAAATGTATTCATCCCATTTTCTCCAAGCGCTCGTTCCCATCTGACTTTACATTTCCATTAAACTAATTGTTTTCTTAAACAGGCAAACTATAACACTTCCCAAGACCTGCAGATTGTCTGATTTCTGACAGAGGTTGGAATGCAGCTATCCACTTTGTTAATTTAGAAGCCTCTTTGTGTATTTATAAGGTGATTACAAAATAGTAATAATCATAATGAAAATTAATCAACACATACTCTCTTTATTTAGGTTCTCAGATAACAACCACATAGGATGTTCAGTCATCATTTCAAAACATATTAAGGGGCAAGAATACAAGAAGATGATGAAGAAGATAAGAGACAGGCAGTCACCAGAAGTTGCTAGAAGATAGAACAATTACATGCATGCATACATAAACAGAGCAGTGTTTCCTGTAACACTATGTCCTTTGTCTTTTCCTCTCCTTTCTTCTGAAACAGGTAATCTAAGTATGAATTATTTTGCTAATTTGACTGCAGGGTGTTAATACTGTCGTTGACAACAAATGTTAACAATTGTAAGATGGTTGTCTTGCCATGTTGTCATATAAGAGTGGGCATTATTTGCTTCAGTGGAAGAACTGCAGTTCTGTAGAGCAGTTGGGGCCCTGAAGTGTCAACAACCTCTTAGGGAGCACATTCAAATGATGCCCTCTTTCCAACAGAAGAGAATAATGTCCAGGATAACAACCACACAGAATGTTCAGTCATCATTTCAAAAAAAATATTAAGGGGCAAGAATACAAGAAGATGATGAACAAGATAAGACACAGACAGTCACCAATAGCTATCAATTGATTGGATAACTATCAATCAAGACTGGTGGTGTTTGGTTTTTTTTTAACTTCATCCGATAACTGAAGATGTATATCCATATGGTGATTTTTATGTTATTCAGCTTCACTTCTCTTTAGGTCCAAAAGCCTGGTCTCAGGCTATCGGCTTCCACGCTTGCCAGTCTTAGTCCTTACAACATTCTTTCTTCTTTTTACTCTAGTCTGTAAATTTAATGCAAAGAATTGTGATTCCTGATAGAAACTTTAAAGCTAAAATCCTATACACATTTCCCTGGGGAATAAGAAACTTTGAATACTGTAGCATGTAAGCGCTCTCTCTCTCTCTCTCTCTCTCTCACCCTCAAGTCAGTCTTGGTTCCTGGCAAATATATGGACAAGTGCATGCAGTTTTCTTTTTTTGTGGGGGGGAGTGGTTTGACTTTGCCTTATTCCTAGGGCTGGGAGAGAGAGAGAGTGACTAGCTCAAAATCACTCCACTGAATGTCTAAGGCAGGACTAGCACTCACAGTCTCCTGGTTTCTAGCTTAGTGCCTTTAACAATGACACCAAGCTGGAATTATTCTTAACAAGATGAGCATCGTGCTCTGCCATATATATAATCAGGGCTTTGCATTGCATTAGAGCCAAAGGCAAATGGGGCTTCAGGGCCTGTGGCGATGTGGACCTAGCATATGTTGCATCTCCCTTACAACTGTTGAATCTTTTCCCACAATCAGTGGCTGTGCATTCCTGAGAAAATGATTGTTGTAGACAGGTACCATGAGTCTGCCACTACACACTCTGAAACACTGTTTGCCCTCCGGTATGGAACTCTGCACAGACCTGGCTGCTTTAAGTCTTTAACAGCAAGTTTAACTGATATATAAACTGTGATTTCTATGGTTTGTGATCTCGCTCTGTGTTGCAATTAAGATGGATTTTGGAGTTCAAAATTCTGTAGTCTGCTTATGAATTTTGACTGAACTAATGAGGCTTCATTATTAAGGCCCAATCTAGAGAGAAAGGAAACCTTATGTTCTTCTGTGTAAAACTAAATATCAGATAGAAGATTTCAATTCTTTAGTTATAGATTTGCACACAAATACAAATGCTTATTTCTTCTGAGTTTAAAACAAATAAACAGACAAAAGTAAGATTATTGCATAAGGATTGCAGGCATGGGTGAATTATCCACCCATTTCTTACCACCTTCCTGAGCCAATGAGGAGGTTCTGCAGAAGGAACATAACCAAATCTCATAGTTGCAACCCCCAAGGGCTGAAATACTATGATTCTGAAGCATTTATGGATTTGTAGAGGATTGTGCAATCACTTCTATCATTACACTCTTTATGCAGACCTTTCCATCAATAGGAAGATGCAAGTGTTATCAATAAAACCCAACTCAGGTCTTCAGAAGCAGCAAAGTGTTTATTAACGTTTTTGCAAAAACGGGTGCACACACACTAGCAATGAGGTGGACCCAGATCTTGCAATTGGTCTTCCTTATATTCCCTATCACAGACGCAAAAAGCCCTCCTCCGGTTTCCCATTGGTCAGGTACTACGGAGTTTACAACCTATCCGATACGCCTAATACAATTTCCGGAAGTCCTGCCTTAGTTTACATCTCCCATTACTCTAGCCCAAAGCCCCCTTACCCCTATTTACAATTGTCCATATTTGGTACTTCTACTTACGTGTCATCTTAAAGGCTACTGTGTTCCTGTCAGTACCTGCAGTTTGTGGTTAAGCTAGCGGCATCCTGTTGCAGCCATTTGCCTTCTTCCCTTTTTCTGTTTTTCCCAATTTTTCTTGAATGTAAGATCAGGCTTCTTTGTTTCTGCTTGGCCAAAGCTATAACTATTATGTCATAAACAATTCTCCATATTCATTTATCTCTTAAGTTTCTGTAAGAACAACAAACCTACTTATATCCTATTTCTTACACAAGCAACTCCATAGTGAATGTCACTGATATTTTACATGCATTCTTTGTTTCTGACAGATACTGTGAGTTTACATTCCCTCTCATTTACTTATCTAGATAACCCCACTAATGTTTCTCTAAACAAAACATTGAAATCAGTTTACTTATCTACTTATATAACCTACCAATCTATCTATAGGAAAAGAAAAAATTAGTCTTGACAATTTTCCTCTACTGTATACTCTGAAGTAGCAAAATCCTCACTTGGGTTCAGTGTTTCATGAAGTCCTTTAAAAATGTAACTGGATTTTTTTCTGCCCATATTTTAAATCTGTGTGTTATCTATTGATTTTTAGGATGATAGATATATTCATCCGCTAAGGAAAAAAAATGAGTAGGAAAAAGATTGTAAAATGAAAACAGAGTAGGAAAAAATTTGCTTAAAAATAAATATATTTTGGGATCATGGTTCATGTTAGTATGCCTGTCAAAAACTTTCACATGCTTTCAGATATTTTCAGTTATACACAGGGCATGAGCTATGCCTTTAGATATATTTGCAATAATTCTTTGAATGTGCTCTAGTAATCTCTTGCTTTGTTGTGTGCTTCAGCATCATGTGCAATTATAACTTTCATTGGTTTAGCAGAATATGCCTATCACTCATAAAGATACAGCAAACTGATAGCTTTTGGGCCGCAGTCAAATTTTGAATATTAATTAGGACTCCTCCTCCTCCTCTCCTCCCCTCTCCCCCCCCCCCCAAGCATCAGCAGCATCTCAGAAGATCCAGCAAGGTTTATTTTTATTTTATTTTTTATTTCTAGCTTTTTCTAGAAATGTTTTAAACATTTTAACACCTGACAAACAATCTTGATCATTTTCTGAGAAACATGGTACCTCTCTTTTCTTCCTCTGTTGAGAATAAGGAAGATAACCTTGACAAAAATATGCAAGAACCATTGTTGTTTAGTTGTTAAGTCGTGTCCGACTCTTCGTGACCCCATGAACCATATTGCGCCAGGCCTTCCTGTCCTTCACTGCCTCCCTGAGTTTGCTCAGTTTCATGCTCATTGCTTCAGTGATGCTATCTAACCATCTCATCCTCTGCCGTCCTCTTCTCCTTTTGCCTTCAATCTTTCCCAGCATCAGGGTCTTCTCCAAAGAGATCTCTCTTCGCATTAGGTGGCCAAAATATCTGAGCTTGAGCTTCATTATCGATCCTTCCAATGAGCAATCAGGGTTGATTTCCTTTAAGATTGACTGGTTTGACCTCCTAGCAGTCCAGGGAACTCTCAAGAGTCTTCTCCAGCACCACAGTTCAAAGGCATCAATTCTTCGGCGCTCGGCCTTCTTTATGGTCCAGCTCTCACAGCCATACATTACTACTGGAAAAACCATAGCTTTGACTATGCGGATCTTTGTCGGCAAGGTGACGTCTCTGCTTTTTAATATGCTATCTAGGCTTGCCATAGCTTTCCTCCCAAGGAGCAAGCGTCTTTTAATTTCATGGCTGCAGTCTCCATCTGCGGTGATCTTGGAGCCCAAATAAATGAAGTCTGTTACTGCTTCCATTTCTACCCCTTCTATTTGCCAGGAATTGATGGGTCCAGATGCCATGATCTTAGTTTTTTTAATGTTGAGTTTCAAGCCAGCTTTTGCACTCTCCTCTTTCACCCTCATCAAGAGGCTCTTTAGTTCTTCTTCACTTTCTGCCATTAGGGTGGTATCGTCCGCATATCTGAGGTTGTTGATGATTCTCCCTGCAATCTTAATTCCGGCTTGTGATTCTTCCAGCCTGGCATTTCTCATGATGTACTCTGCATATAGGTTAAATAAGCAGGGTGACAGTATACAGCCTTGTCGTACACCTTTCCCTATTTTGAACCAATCGGTTGTTCCATGACCGGTTCTAACTGTTGCTTCTTGGCCCGCATACAGATTTCTCAGGAGACAGGTAAGGTGGTCTGGTATTCCCATCTCTTTAAGAATTTGCCACAGTTTGTTGTGATCCACACAATCAAAGGCTTTTGCATAGTCAATGAAGCAGAAGTAGATATTTTTCTGGAACTCTCGTGCTTTCTCCATGATCCAGCGAATGTTGGCGATTTGATCTCTAGTTCCTCTGCCTCTTCGAAACCCGGCTTGTACATCCGGTAGTTCTCGGTTCATATATTGCTGAAGCCTAGCTTGTAGGATTTTGAGCATAACCTTGCTAGCATGTGAAATGAGTGCAATTGTGCGATAGTTTGAGCATTCTTTGGCGTTGCCCTTCTTTGGAATTGGAACGTAAACTGACCTTTTCCAATCCCGTGGCCACTGTTGCGTTTTCCAAACTTGCTGGCATATTGAGTGCAGCACTTTAACACCATCATCTTTTAGTATTTTAAATAACTCAGCTGGAATCCTGTCATCTCCACTAGCTTTGTTGTTAGCAATGCTTCCTAAGGCCCACTTGACTTCACTCTCTAGGATGTCTGGCTCAAGGTCAGTGATCACACCAGCGTGGACATCAGGGACATTAAGATCTTTCTTGTATAGTTCTTCTGTGTATTCTTGCCACCTCTTCTTAATCTCTTCTGCTTCTGTTAGGTCCCTGCCTTTTTTGTCCTTTATCATGCCCATCTTTGCACTAAACGTTCCTTTCATATCTCCAATTTTCTTGAAGAGATCTCTAGTCTTCCCCATTCTATTGTTTTCCTCAATTTCTTTGCATTGTTAATTTAAGAAGGCCTTCTTATCTCTCCTGGCTATTCTCTGGAAATCTGCATTCAGTTGCTTATATCTTTCCCTTTCACCCTTGCTTTTCGCATTCCTTCTTTCCACAGCTATTTGTAAAGCCTCATCAGACAGCCATTTTGCTTTCTTACATTTCTTTTTCTTTGGGATGGTTTTAGTTGCTGCCTCCTGTACAATGTTACGGACCTCCGTCCATAGTTCTTCAGGCACTCTGTCTACCAAATCTAATCCTCTAAATCTATTCATCACCTTCACTGTGTACTCACAAGGAATATGATCTAAGTCATACCTGAGTGGTCTAGTGGTTTTCCCTACATTCTTCAATTTAAGCCTAAATTTTGCAGTAAGAAGCTCATGATCTGAGCCACAGTCAGCTCCTGGTCTTGTTTTTGCTGTCTGTATAGAGCTTCTCCATCTTTGGCTGCAAAGTATATAATCAATCTGGTTTCGGTATTGACCATCTGGTGATGTCCATGTGTAGAGTCGTCTCTTGTGTTGTTGGAAAAGAGTGTTTGCTATGACTAGCTTGTTCTCTTGACAGAACTCTATTAGCCTTTGCCCTGCTTCATTTTGTGCTCCAAGGCCAAACTTGCCTGTTATTCCGATTACTCCTTGACTTCCTACTTTAGCATTCCAATCCCCTATGATGAAAAGGACATCTTTTTTTGGTGCTAGTTCTAGAAGGTGTTGTAGGTATTCATAGAAGCGGTCAACTTCAGCTTCTTCATCATCAGTGGTTGGGGCATAGACTTGGATGACTGTGATATTGAATGGTTTGCCTTGGATACGCACTGAGATCATTCTGTCGTTTTTGAGGTTGTACCCCATTACTGCCTTTCCCACTCTCTTATTCACTATGAGTGCAACTCCATTTCTTCTAAGGGTTTCTTGCCCACAGTAGTAGATATAATGGTCACCCGAATTAAATTCACCCATTCCCGTCCATTTCAGTTCGCTGATTCCCAAGATGTCGACGTTCAATCTTGTCATCTCATGTTTGACCACATCCAGCTTGCCTTGGTTCATAGATCTTACATTCCAGGTACCTATACAATATTGTTCTTTACAGCATCGGACCTTCTTTTCGCTTCCAGATACATCCACAGCTGAACGTCCTTTCGGCTTTGGCCCAGCCGCTTCACTCTTTCTGGAGCTACTTGGAAATGCCCTCCGCTCTTCCCCAGTAGCATATTGGACACCTTCCGACCTGAGGGGCTCATCTTCCGGCGTCATATCTCTTAGCCTTCTAACATTGTCCATGGGGTTTTCTTGGCAAGGATACTGGAGTGGGTTGCCATTTCCTTCTCCAGTGGACCACATTTTGTCAGAACTCTCTGTCATGACCTGTCCGTCTTGGGTGGCCCTGCACGGTATAGCTCATGGCTTCACTGAGTTACGCAAGCCCCTTCACCACGACAAGGCAGTGATCCATGAAGGGGGCAAGAACCATTACCATTAGGCAAAGGGGTCTAAAATATTGTTTAAGCCCCGAGAAACATGGTAACATTCAGAAGCAGCCCAGGCAGATACATCCCTGATATACTGGAGTATGAAAAGGAGGAGGAGGTATAGCACAATTAGAATTGCAAGGTTCTGTTATTATAGCCAATCTCAATAAAAAAAGTTTACTCTTCCTGTGGTCTACCTAGTGGAGAAGACAACCTCAGGACACTTGAACTGTGTGTTCCAATGAACTTCTCATGTGCTTGTAGAAATGTTGTTTCAGCCTGCAACACACCCTACCTCTACTCCATGTTTCATACAAGAGCAGGAGGAGAAGCCTTAGAACTGAGGTTGAATTGAACATGGATAGACTTTTTCTCAATTCATGGCAGCAGTGAACAACTGTGGTGGCCAATAGCTAAGGAATGTGAGGTGGAGAAGATACCTTTGAATTCAGACTAGACACCATTTCTATATAATTCCTACTGAGACACAGAACATGAATTAAGAATAGATACCTTTGAATATGATTCCTGTCTTCACAATGGAACAGATCAAGGTTCAGGGTAACATTTTCTTAACATCACAATACTAATGCACAGCCTTCTGCTAAGCATACATAATTATAATGTGGAGGCAGTCCACATTATTCCTCCACCATGACTATTAGTTCCTAAAAAACCTGTAGCTTTCGATCAAGCTATATTAAACAACCATAGTTACATTTAAGGTGGGCGAAATGGCATTAATTGGGAAAAAAAAATCTGATTGGGGATACAGGTAGGATTGCAAAAAGGGGGAAAAAAGTAACTACAGTAAAGCTTAGGTCAGTCCCTATGCCTTCCAAAAGAAAATTGTTGCACATTTCTTCTAGGAGATTCTTGAGCTGTCCTTAGTTTTTCAAAGAGATTGAAATTTTGTTTGGTACAATGTAGAGCAGTGGGAGATAACGGACCACTTGGTGCTGCTTGTTGTCTTACATCGCTTTTATAATGAGGGTTAGGATTAGCATCACTTTGATATCACATGCTGTGGGGCTGAATCAGTGTGTCGGTAGCTCCATGGCTGCTCACCTGGGTTTAGCTGCTTTGGAGACACCTGTCTTTTCATTGCAGGAAACCTCTGCCTTCATCATCTCTCTTCCTATTATGAACAATGTAAAAATGCTCCACCCACTTCTCTCTTTTGGCTGCTCTTCCAGCATAGAGCTTCACTGAAAGGATGAAGAAGCGTCTGTCAGGCATCTGTGAAGTCACCCATGACTATTGGGGCAACTGTGGCTGCTGTTACTTAAATAGAAGCTGCCCGTCACAAAGTCTCAGTGTCCCTTTTCTAGCTGTTACACAGAGTAAGAGAAATGTGTATTTTAGGCTCTAGTGAAGTATACATTGAGAGTTAAAGAATTACTCTATATGCCCTTTGTGTTTATCATTCTGCTCTTTGTCTAAGAGTTTACTCATCTGACATCATTTCTTTCTGCCTTTCTTCCCAGGAACACTTGCACAGATATTTGATCTTTGGAACTTCTCATGATAAGATATAGCTAGCTGGGTGCTTATTTAGATCCCATAAATAAATCTCCTTTATGTTATAGTTACAAACCCTGTTACACTAATTCTAGTTTATATTATTATTATTATTATTATTATTATTATTATTATTATTATTATTATTACTATTATTATTTTCTCTTAGGAATGGTCACCCACAGACAGAACGTGTTGGTCTCCTACAATCCCAATTTTATCTGATGAACATCTCCTATTACATCCAAATCCTCTGAAGATCATCAGGGCTCCAATTGCAGAGACAATAACAGTTCTAATGGAAGTCCAGGTCAGACTATATTGAGCCTTTTTGACAGCAAAAAACTTTCTTTTTGGATTCATACTCTGCAAGGAATTTGGATCAGGATGCTGGTGATACCCTAGAAAAGATTGTAGATGTGTGAATCAGATCCTGTTGATCCTGGATAAATGATCCAGTTGATTGGGTTGGATGGAAATTGAACTATCAAAACATATGTGTAGAAAGCAATTGAAACTGTCCAAATTGATATAGACACATTTGATTTGATTTGATTTGATTTATCAAACTGACTTGACTCTATGAACTGATATATGAACGCCTCTATTGGTATATGAACTGATTTGAGATAATCTAGAACGTTGAATAGAAAAGAAATAACAGTAGGGCAACTATCAATCTCTTCCTCTAAGGCTTAGTTATAGCTGATCATCATCTAGTTCAGCTGTATAGCCCAATGGACACCATCTTTCTTCATAAGGAAACTACCTGAATTAAAAAAAAAATGTTCAGGAAACTTCATTATACTTTGTGCAATTTATTACAAAAACTTCTGCAGTGTTCCTTCTGGGGCTGCCATCCATTCATCACTCAGCTTTCAGTTCAGGAGACCTACTCCCTGAGAGTGCTCATTATGTCCACGCCACATGCAATTGTAACTCCACTTCATTCTGCATTAGGCTGTGTTTGAAGTTTCAGTCAAATTTTAGATGCATTTAATAAGAAAGTAAGTAACAAGTATGTCCATAGAACAGCAGCTACGGAATTGAAGGAGTTGAAAATCAAATCCTATATGAAGACTGACATCATGACATCATAACAGATACCTGAATTCTACTTAGGCTGGAACCCATCATTGGAAATCATGGGAACATCATTTATGAGACATTTCCTAACTATGAAAACTGTTCGGTAACTGAATCGTTTACCTTAGGAGGTTTTTAAAAGGTCTTGTAGCTTTCAGATCTCTCATTAATTTCATTTTTCTGATTCTATCACAGAATTCCATCAAATTTTATCATTAACTAGAATGGATAGTCACAAAATTCTGTCCTCCCATGGACTTAATATACAGTAGATCGTCAAAATCAAATCAAAAGCTAAACAGAATTATTTTTTCTTACACCGTCTACATACCGTACGTCCTTTTTGTTTGAATTATTTCATCCTGAGTGTTCTTAATTTTGGCTCCCAGAGATCATTTGAAAGATCAGCTACATCACTCAAAAAGATAGAAACTGAAACATTTAACTAAAACTTATCACTCTTCAATAATTTACATATTTTTATATATAACTTAAAATAATTCTGTCTTATGACTCAAAATCTATTTGTTGTTTATTTTAAGCTATATATAAAGGAAACACATGCTGCAAAAAAAAAAAAAAAAGAAGAAGAAGAAGAAGTATATCACTTCTTTATATAAAAGAATTCCAGGTGGCACAAAGTGAAGATAACATGTGCAACTTATTTTTCTTTACATATAAAATGATGCTACATTGAGAATTGAAATTAACAATTAATAATTGAAAAGCTTATGCTCTTTGGGAAAGAGAAAATATATTGCTACCATAAAATGTTAATAAAAAACAGCTCTTCTAAATCAGAATATGGTAGCAAATTATATCACTTAAAATAAATAGAATGCAAGATTGGGGGGGGGGGGGAATCCCTATTTCTTTTCTACCCAAGTCTATGAAACTAACTTTTGTGATTTACTTTGATTAGTTACCTTCTATTGTGTCCAAGCCCTTATCTTAATTGTTCCAAATGCCTATAATTAATCTAGTTCAGGTTATCTCAGTTAACAGTATGTTCATTGGACACACAGTGGAGAAAAAGTTGAGAAATGTCACTAAGCATTTATTTGTATATTGTTTATAGCCGGTAAGTCATAAATACAGAGAGAACAAATGATACAATAACCTACTTCCATAGAATCAACTTTTGCTGAATAATAAAAGACCTTATGTTAAAATAATATAAACAGTTAATGGGCCAATTTTACAGTCAGGACCAGAAATATTGGAACAAGGATAACTGTTTGGGCATTTGGGCTCTGTACACCACCACACTGAAGTTGAAAGGAAACACACCCAGATGGGAGCGAAGTCAGGACTTTCAGCTGTAATTCAAGGGGTTTGACAAAAGTGGGGCACTAACCATTCAGGAAGTACAGCCAGTGGCAGACACACAGCCCATCATTGGTGGCTCATAAGTAATGGAACGAATGGCTGACAAGCAGCTGCATGGCCAGGGACGGCCTGTTTCCTGGGTACCCCATGACCAATCAAGCAGATCAAAGGCCTGGAGGTGGTTCTGAGTGTTACATTTGCATTTGGTAGCTGTTCAGTGGAACTCAACATGAGCTCCAAAGAGGTGTCCATGTGAGTGAAGAAGGCCATTGTTAGGCTGAGAAAACAAAATAAGCCCATCAGAGAGATAGCAAGAACATTGGGAGTGGCCAATACAACAGTTTGGAACATCCTGAAAAAGAAGGAATTAACTGGCAAGCTCAGCAGCAGCAAAAGGCCTGGAAGACCACGGAAGACAACTTAAGTGGATGACCACAGAATTCTGCTCATGGTGAAGAGGAACCCTTTCACAACATCTAGCCAGGTCAAGAACGCGCTTGAGCAGGTAGGCATGTCATTGTCAACATCTACAGTCAAGAGACAGCTTAGTGAATGTCAATACAGAGGCTTCACAACAAGGTGCAAGCCATTGGTAATGCTCAAGAACAGAAAGACCAGATTAGACTTTGCCAGCAAACACCTAACAAAGCCTGCCCAGTTCTGGAATAAGATTCTTTGGACTGATGGAACCAAGATTAACTTGCACCAGAATGATGGGAAGAGATAAGTATGGAGAAGGAAAGGAACAGCTCATGATCCAAAGCATACCACATCATCTGTCAAACATGGTGGAGGCAGTGTTATGGCATGGGCATGTATGGCTGCCAGTGGAACCAGGTCACTGGTGTTGATTGATGACCTGACTGCTGATAAAAGCAGCAGGATGAATTCTGAAGTGTAGAGGGGTATACTTTCTGCTCAGATTCAGTCTAATGCTGCCAAACTGATAGGACGCCACTTCATATTGCAGATGGATAATGACCCAAAACATATAGCAAAAGCAAAAGAGTTTCTCAAGGCAAAGAAGTGGGATGTTCTTCAATGGCCAAGTCAGTCACCTGATCTCAGCCCAATAGAGCATGCTTTTCACTTCCTGAAGACAAGACCAAAGGCAGAAAGACCCACAAACAAGCAGCAGCTGAAGGCAGCTGCAGTAAAGGCCTGGCAAAGCATCTCGAGGGAGGAAACTCAGCATTTGGTCATGTCCATGGGTTCCAGACCTCAGTCAGTCATTGACTGCAAAGGATTTTCATCCAGGTAATGATGTTGGTTTGAAACCACGCTTCAGTTAAAACATATCTAAAACTAAAATAATCCTATTTTAATGTACATAGAACTTATGCTGATGCAAAGTTTTCTTATTTGTCTGCCATGTTCTGCTCAATCCTCCAGTAAGTCTCCCTCAGCTTTTACACAATAATTTGGCACAATTTCCTCCACATTGTTTGACAAGTGATTGTAGATGTAGATGCTTCTTAGCAACCTTACTTTTTTCCCCCTTAATGAGAAATACTTCTATTAAATTTGTTTTATTAAATCTTTCTCTATAAAAGCCATATCAATTGGAAATTTCAAGGCAATTTAATGACAAAAAACAGCATTAACTCTCACAGCCTTTCTATTTGCTTGAGTAACTTGGGTGTGGATTGGGGAGGGAGGTTAAGAGACACTTTGATTTTTTTTTTCCTAGTTGCTAATGCAAATATCTATGAGAAAGGCTGTGAGAATAATTTCTCACACTGGTAAGAAAGCAGCAGTAATTACCCAAATAATCAATAGATGCAGATTGCTTGAACTTCACAAAAGAGACAAGCTTCCTTCCTTTTGTGTTGAAAATCTGCCAGAAAGCGGACCAAAAATTTGCCAGTTTGGATTGCCTATGTATAGGCTTCTCATTTGAAATAAGAGTACTTACTGGAGTTCTTGGCCTGTAATGGTAACCTCCACCATTTATTTATGGTGAATAAATATTATTCACCAGAGCTCTGAGAGACTTATTCTTTAGATGATTTGTTCCTAATCCAGATTCCGAGTGGGGAAGTCTGAGAAAGTGAGAGAAACAACATGAGTGAGAGCTAAGGCAGCTGTTCTGTTCAGTTAGAAAGCAAAGATCAGTGAAAGAGAAGCAGGGTGCTAAGCCAAGATGGGGTCTGCAGAGATGGAGAGATCAAGGACCAGGAGATGAAAAATAATGAGATCCAGTTTGGTGTAGTGGTGAAGGTGCTGGCCTAGAAATCAGAAGACTTAGTTCTAGGCCTCCCTTTGGCATGAAAGCTGGCTGGGTGACTTTGGGCAAGGCACTCTCTCTCTCTCTCAGCTCAATCCATGTCAAAGAGTTGTGGGGAAAAGAGAAGACAGGAATATTATGCATGCTTACCACCTTGAATTATATACTATAGAAAGGGGGGCCATAGTTAATAATAATAATAATTAATACAACTAATAACTAATAATAATATTAATACAACAGAGGAAAAATAGTGAAAACTGAAGGAATCAAGATGCCCTATGGGAATAACATCAAGAATCTGGATGAAAACGTTCACTACAAATACCTGGTCATCCTTCAAACTGACAACAGCAAGCAGATTGAAATCAAGAAGAAGGTTAGTAGTCAAGAAGGTTGAAGTCAAGAACAAGGTTAGTAGTGAACACATCATGAAAGTGAAGAAGATCTTAAAGTCCAAACTCAGAGGAAATACAATCAAGGCAATTAACACCTGGGCAATTCCAGTTATTAGATACACAGCTGGAACAGTGCACTAGACTCAAGCAGAACTAGAAGCCCTGGATAGGAAGATCAGAAAAATAATGACAATGAATCATGCTCTTCATCCACGCAGCAACACTGACAGACTCTGCTTTCCAAGGAGCATAGATGGGCGTGGAATGTTGCAAGTACACCAGAGAGCTGAAGAAATAAAAAGGGCATTGGAAGAGTGTCTGAAGGACAGTGAAGAAGATGCACTGAAAAATGAATAGAAAATGAAGAAGCTAAAGTACTCTGGTACTTTAAAATTCAAACAGACAAACACCTGCCACACAACATCCCAGACTTAACAACTATGTTTTGTCTTAAGAAAGACAAAAAGGTCTGGATAGTGGACATTGCAATACCTGGAGAAAGCAGAATAGAAGAGAAAGAACTGGAGGAAATCACAAAATATAAAGACCTGCAAATAGAAATAGAATGACTGGGCAAAAGAAAGCAAAGATAGTACCAATAGTAATAGGCACCTTAGGTGCAATCCCAAAACATCTGGAGCACCACATGAATACCATCGGCATTGACAAAATCACCATCAGTCAATTGCAAAAGACAGCTTTACTTGGAACAGCTCACATCCTGCGATGATACCTTTAACACCATCAAACAACAACATCTGCCTATCCCAGGTCCTTGGGAAGGACTCAATAGGTGGATTAAAATGCCAAATCCAGTCTAAACAATTGGCTCACTGTGTGAACAACAGCAACAATAATAATCTTCTTGGAGCAGCTAACTAGATGGTCCACTTTTCTTCATTTAGCTTCTTCATTTTCTATTACTTTCCCTATTTTGTGGTCCTACCATTTCTTGCTTACAGGCAAATGGTATTTCTTGCAGATATTTCAATGCACCATTGTTGCTACTTTGTCATGCCATTCTTTGTAGTCATGAACACCATTGGCATTGACAAAATCACCATCAGTCAATTGCCAAAGGTGGCTTTACTTGGAACAGCTGATATCCTGTGATGATACCTTTAACATCATCAAACAACAACATCTGCCTATCCCAAGTCTTTGGGAAGGACTCAAGAGGTGGACAAAAATGCCAAATCAAGTTTAAACATCTCCCTGAATGTGCGACCAACAATAATAGTCTCCAGTCAACTTCAGTGTTGCTGATGCAAAGCCAGCCATAAATTAGCATAGCTCCATAAAAAAATGACCATGTAGGATCAAATGTTGCCTATAGATGGGTTCTAAATCTCTGTTTCTTTTGTTTTCTTTTAAAAACAGTGGCCTATTTATGATTATTCTGCTTGATTCTTTAACAAGCTCAATGATTTGGAAACAAGTTGATTAGTCCTTCAACTTAGGCTGGGAAGTGGTCTCACCTATTGCTAGACTGCAACTTGTATGTACTTAGCTGGTTCTTAAGGAGATTAAAGGAAAACTATGGAAAAGGGTTCACTATAAATACATTTGCTCCATTACCAAAGTAACAGCCCAGGCTCCTAGAAGAGGAGCTGTGTAAGATCATTATTCAGACGAGTACAAATGTACTGCAGCAACCCAGAACAGCAGAAAAAGGAAACAGACCACCTATACACCATCTTCCAACAAAATGGATATCCACGCAATTTTATCAAAAAGTGCCTGACCACTCAACCTACTACAACACAACCTACACAAGCTATGAAAAGGATCACACTGCCATACATCAGAAACATCTCAGAAACCACCAACAGACTATTACAACCACATGGCATCTCTTCAGCACACCACCCAACTAAAGCCGTCCAAAACGTCTTAAGCAAACCAGAAGACCCAGTAGCCTAAGAAGAAAAAACGAGTCATCTACAACATACAGTGTAAGGACTATAACAAACACTATGTAGGACAGACGGGCAGAAGGCTTGCAGAGCGTATCCATGAACACCAACTAGCAGTCAGAAGACATGTTGAAAACTCCTTAATCTCACAGCATATGGACAGACTCAACCACAGTTTCAACTGGGAAATTGAGCATCCTAGACCAAGCTAAATCCAAAAATACTAGGGAATTCATGGAAGCCTGGCATTCAGACAAATCAGCCATGAATAGGCCCATAGAGATAAACCACATTTACATGCCATTCGAAAGAGACAATAAAAAAGCTAAGAAGGAAACAAAAAAATCAGAACACATCCCCTCCAGCAGCCAACACCCAGATAAGCAGGGATTAACACCAGTCAAAAAAACAAGCAGAAAACAATACCCTAGTCAAGGAACTACCAAGGAGAAACCACACCCCCACCAACACTGGCAGGGCAAGCTACTGTGTATAAATAGAGAGCAAACCCCACACTCATCAGCACTGATGATGTTACCTAGTTGGGTCATGAAATGTCTGCAAACAAACAACCAGGCTCAGAGAGCACCAAGGCCTCCACACTATAAATACAACTATTAAAACTGAATCTTTTTGAGTTAAAGGTTATGTTGATTACTTGCTACAAATCGCAGGAATGCTAGAAATGTATTATTCCTGAAAATACAAGAAAAGTGGTCTTGGCAGCCTGTCATAGGACTCAGGTTTGGAGACACAGAATGCCCTGGTTATGATATGCTGAAGTAAGTATCTAAAACAGGCAAGGTCACTAATGGTTCCTTTTACTCACACTGAGAAATAAAATTCTGAGCAACTGCTCTAGGAATTTAACAGAATCACAGAATGTAAGAATTGGAAGGGGTGGGATTAATAAAGGGAAAACTGTGAAGCAAACGGATTATGCAAAATATGGTGGTAGATGATAGCTGATCTGATGACTGACTTCACTGGTATTTTATATTATTTTATTCTATTATTATTGTACTTTTATCCCTGTACTTTCATATTCTATATTTCATTCTTATTTCTTCTTATATATCTTATATCTATACATACTTGTCAATTGATATATATGCATATTTATATTCACTTACTTTTTAGGTTTTATATTGTGTTCTGGCCTTATGGCTGCAATAAAGTTACTTGATTTGATCTGATCTGATGAGTTCGTACAACCACCTTAGTCTCCAGCTGCTCAAAACCAGTTCTTATTTGCACTCAAGGTAAAAATGTTTATGCACTATGCAGGTGTAGGGAATCTTCTCAGAGAATGAATGTGTGCATATTTATGATGTAACCTTGCTTGGTTATTCTTTATTAATTACATGAAAATTAGTTAATTGCTTATGTATACATGTATACTGGAAATATTTATGTTCTGGTCCTGATTCTACTCCAAGTGTACTTTTCCTTTCATTGTTCTTTTTTCATGTTTTCAAGGTATTCCTCGTTAATTCTGTCTACCTTCTTGACTGATTCACTTGGGATGTTTCCCCAAGAAAGGCTGTGAAGATCCTCTAGTTCAACCCCAAGCCAGATACAGGAATAGACTACAGCACCCATGACAGAGGACCATGCAGCCTTTGTTGGCATCTTCCAGTGAAGGATAGCCCGCCACCTCCCAACCGCTCTTACCAATGGGAATTTTTTCTTGATGGCCAAGCAACATTTATTTCCTTGTAATTTAAACCCATTATTTCTTGTCTTGCTCTCTGGAACAGCTCTGAATAATTCTGAGTTTGGGTCTGACAGCTTAAATGGCTCCTTTGAACTTTATGATCCTATTTTTAAGGATATAGTTCCTTTAAAGCTACTTCTTATTTTGTTTGCCAAAGAAAAGATAGCATTTTCCTGAGAACCATTCACATAAAGAGTTGTTGTGAATTTTTATTGTTTCTACTCATTCCTCAGCTATTGTTAGCACTTTTCTTGCACTGTGAAGCAGGATGGGTGTGATCCGTTTTGGATATAGGATAATTCTTTGCTGCTTTGTGCTCAGAGATTTTCTTATGCCTAGAATGCCTATCTGGATCTTGTACAGAAATTTGTGCAGTGCATTTCCTCTGATATTATGAACAAAATAGATGTAATAGCCATAAATAACCAGCTGCAAACTCTCATCACTGCCAGTTGACAGGATGGCAATGAAAGTAAACAATTATCCTCTCTTTGGGATACATTAGTTGTAGATGGGAAATAGTTCAGTTGCTGGAATTCAGGTGCTAGAACTTCCCTTTCTTGTCAGTAATCTTGCTTTGTGAAAAAAACATCTGGAAAAGGATCAGTTTCAGTTTGAGGGAATGCCGAAGAGCCTGACAATAGTATATCAACTCGTCATTAAATATTTCTTCTCCTTTTCCTCTTCTTTTTTTTTCTTCTCCTCCTCCTCCTCCTCCTCTTCCTCCTCCTCCTCCTCCTCCTCCTCCTCCTCCTCCTCCTCCTCCTCCTCCTCCTCCTCCGCATTATAACATATTTCTCATCACTCAGTTCGTAGCCCAATGTTCATATTGCCAGGGGTATGTTTGTAAATTATATTTTCCATTTAGCTGGTGTTTCCTACAGAAGCAGCTTGGATTGTTGGCACCAGAAGAGTCTTCTTCAAAGCATAAGAGAAGAGTTTTAGATCATGCATTCACAGCAGACCCCAACATTTTGTCTACTGCCATGCAAATAAAAAATCGTACTTAATTAAGCCAGACCAACCATTGAGAAAGAGGGAAATAATGCCTCAATGGAACACCTTCTCCCTTATTTTATTCTGCATCTACCACTTCTAATAAGTGAATCTATTCTGCCTTGCAGTGATGTATCTAGACATGGTAGCCAACTATTTCTCTAACAACGTTTGTGTAGCAATCAAGGATGTACACCTTCTAAATCTGCAGTCTACATTTTGGACAGAAGGATGAAGTCCAATAGGGGTGATAGGATAGGCTAGTGTCTTCCCTGGATGGCTCTTCCTGCCTCAATCAAGCTGTATGTGTGAATAAGCCTAGAGCTGCTCCTCTCATCTGTCTGAATCAGGATAAAACTTAGCAAATAATAGCAACTTTTATTCCCGAAGTAAGGAAGGTTGGAGGATCCCTATGGAAAAAGACAAACCTCTGAAACTCTGCAATTTGTTTTGTTGCTAAAAGGCTGCAAGAACACCAATAATGGATTTGGTATTCTGGGCACCATTTAGAATTAAAATCAGGTGGAAAAAGACTAATTTCTTAAGGTATCCATCACCTGTTGAGCTGTGGACAAAGGTTACTTTTTCCATCATTAACGTGTGTAGTTTAATTTATTTCCATGGTTAACCTAATTGCTTTGTGAATAAAACATAGCAATAAGAAAGCTGTTAAGGGAAACCAAACCCAGGGCTTCATATGAATTGGAAAGAGTTGTGCTTTATTTCTTGTCCTGTAGCTACTGGGTTTGTCTGTTGTTTTTGTCCTGGTTACTTAATTTTTAGCCACAGTTAACAAGTGGAGATTCCCTACCTTTTCATGTTCCTTTAATTATGAATAATATTAGCACCTTATCTGAAGCATATTGCTTTCTACTCTGGCATTAAGAGATCTCTCTTGCCAATCATGCTGTAAATTCTGACTGAAATGCTGGAAATGTTCTGTTCTGCAAGAACATGGGACTCTAAATTTGTCTTAAAATATTGGCTTGGACAGAATGATTCAAAAGCTTTAATCTTTGACTGTCTCTCTACTGGTTGCAAGAGACTATTTGCTTCTTTTGAGAAAGACAGAGAGGGAACTCAACAATTATTATAGCTTAAACTTTGGTAGACTTTGGGAGATAAGAGGAAGGCCTGAAAGCTGAACAGAATCCAAGGATAAACCAGGATGCATGACTATAAAACAGTCAGGATAAAGAGATAAACAAGGACATATGACTAAGTACTAGGCTAGAAGTATAAAATTTCCTAGGATTCATTAATTAATAATAATAATTAGTAGTAGTAGTAATAATTATTATTATTACTACTACTACTACTAATAATAAAGCTAATATGCTCTGGGACTTTAGAATTCAGACAGACAAGCACCTGCCACGCAACATCCCAGACTTAACAATTGTTGATAAAAAAGACAAAAAGGTCTGGATAGTGGACATTGCAATACCTGGAGACAGCAGAATAGAAGAGAAAGAACTGGAGGAAATCACAAAATATAAAATCACCTGCAAATAGAAATAGAACAACTGTAGCAAAAGAAAACAAAGATAGTACCAATAGTAATAGGCACATTAGGTGCAATCCGAAAACATCTGGAGCACTACTGGAAGACCATCGGCATTGATAAAATCACCATCAGTCAATTGCAAAAGGCAACTTTACTTGG
Organism: Python bivittatus; assembly: GCF_059951505.1. NCBI lineage: Eukaryota > Metazoa > Chordata > Lepidosauria > Squamata > Pythonidae > Python > Python bivittatus. The sequence continues at coordinate 12,896,233 of NW_028277053.1, forward strand.
AACAGCTTATGTCCTGCGACGATACCTGTAACACCATCAAACAACCACATCTGCCTATCCCAGGTCCTTGGGAAGGACTTGATAGGTGGATAAAAATGCCAAATCCAGTCTAAACATCTGTCTGACTATGTGACCATCCATAATAAAAATAATCCTCCCTTGTATTTATTTTGCCCGGAAAGATTGAATTAGCAGCTTGGATAGACAGAACCAGAAAAAAAAAAAAATCTGATATTAGCATATGACTCCACATTGTAGGAAGTTGTCAGCAATACTTGATTGAGTTACATAGAACAACAAATGGTGTTCTATCACTTTATTTTGGAGTCTGGTGTTGCAGTTGATCATTTTTGGTGATCAGCTGGATGAGCTGATAGAAACTAGAGAAATGTAGATATGAGTAGGAAGCAGAAGGTCTCCATTATAAGAAGATCAAACATCTGCTGGTTAATTGTATAGCAGTATCTAGAATGTGAACCTGAAGTTCAGACTAGTCTAGACTCATAATTTCTTAACCTAATCTACCTATGGGTATAGATAATCATGCTGTCATTAATATATCTCATTGGGGGAGACTTTTGGAGATGAAAACTGGGAAAATACTGTTCTAAGTAATCCATATCAGCATTGATACTTAGTGGGACCAAATGCATTCGTTCTGTGGAACCAAACACATTAATAGTTCCTGCGTAGTAGAATGAAGGACAATCTACCCACTGACCCACATAAGGTGCTTTGTTGTGAGTGATAGGGTGATTCAGTTGAATCAGATTGTCCCTTTGGAGCAGGTCCACAAACCAATGCTCTCTCCTACTTCTAAAAGTGGAGTGCTTCTAATGCCTTGGGTTGACTGTAGGGCTTCCCCCAACAGTTTCATTAGCCAGAATATGCCTTTTCTGATATGCAGCAATGTGTAGAAATCTATTCTGGCTTATTTTTCTAGTACTGAGTCATGCTTCGGTTGAAAGAACTTCAGTGCCTTCTGCCTTGCACCTAAGCAATACAATCTGAGACATCACCACTGGGCACAATACCTTGTTGATGCCAGATTAACTGCTTCACTCAGGCCTAACAATCTGCTAAAAAGACTGTACTTTTTCAAGCTTTCCAGTGCATTCTTTTATTTTCCTGCATTTTAAGAACTGTTCCACAGAATTAGAGGCCGATTGCCTCTGGCACTACACATTTTGCCATTAGTTGCCTCTGCACACAGAGCAACTTCTCCTTGACTTCACACTGACACCAACGTTTATATAAAATTAACTCAGGCCCCAAAGTTGCCCAGTTTGATGATTTGTTCTTTACTTTCTTTTCTAAAGCTTCCATGGTACACGTTTGGAAAATCCATTTCTTGCCTGCATCTCCCGTGACAGTTTGTGTATTAAACCCCCTTTATATTATACAAAGGACTGTGCAAAAATGGAGCACATTAAATAAAACACAACCATAAAAATCAGAAACTTCTTCTCTGAATATTGAACAATTGTGCAAGCTTTTATATATTTTGTCGTTTTCAGCTGCCTCGAGCACCAAGTTCTATCAACTCGGCTTTCAAGAATATCCTATTCACAATGAAAATAATCTAATGCAAATGTGCAAATGCCTGTGAAATCTTATGAAGGCACACATTGTGGCTCTTTGATAAGTGTTAGTTGTATACTCCCAAGTAAACACTAGGCCTTCACACCTTTACCAAAGCACCTGGACTCACTGCAACACCGTATAATGAAAAAGCAGCTGATATCCACAGTCTATGACAGGACCAGTCCCTTCTTGCCTGCATCTCATTCTCTGCAAGATCCTGATAGGAGGCCTGATTATCCGATATGGAGGCATTGCTTTTAGTATGCAACCTTATGAAAGGAAATCAGTGTCTTCGAGCAACAACAGCAGCAGCAGCATTTCTCAATAAAGGCAGGCAGTTTTTCTGGACGATTGTTAAGGAGCAGCTACATTAACACTCTTGGAACTTATTGTCTCATTTAGGGATGGGGAGAAAAAAAATATTCCCCACTCACTCACCTCTGGGCATTTTAATGGTCTTCTATAAAATCATTCTGCTTGAAATTATTTAGCTGGTTCTTTTAAACAGGAACTTTACCCAAAGAACAATTTCCCCAATAAATTGGCCATGCACTGAAATGATGAACGTAGTCCCAGGCGCTATTAGCCTTAGCCATTGCCAGGTTTCAGAGGGATATCCATGTTAGTCCTTTGCAGTAAAATCAATAAGGAATTTAAGCCACCTTAAAGACAACAGAACTTGCCATCCCTTAATAGAGCTTTGCAGAGACCTGGATTCAAAGAGCTAAATGTGGTACTGAATGTGCATCGATGCACCTAAAACCTGCAAGGAATACTTAAAACAGCATCAAATCAAATCAAAACTTTATTATGGTCACAGACCAGCAAAAGGAGGGTGGGGTACAGTCATTAAAAAAGCGTAGATGATATACCCGAGTAAAAATAAAAATCTAAAAAAAAAACAAAAATGAAAAGCTAGAAGATATAGGAGAGATATGAATTAAAAACAGAAAGGATATATAAAACACAAGAATCTAAAAGAAGGGGTAGGAGCATTCGACGGGTGTAGGGGAGCATAAAAGGTTAATATGGAGAAGATTATATCTACCAAGTTACAGAGCACTCTAATATGACAAACTGGGTCCTTATTAAGTCTCGTTTATGGCACAGGCCATCATGCAATGAATTTTGAGTGCTGCTGCACAGAACCTGGCAACATTGTATGTTGTAGCAGGGTTGGTATCTGAAAGCAGCAGGGAGGTGTAGAATTGTCCTGTGTGCTCTGGGTATTTACGCAGTAATGGCCAGATGAGGCTAATATGAATGTCTCTATAATACAGGCACTGGAGAAGCACATGCTCTGTTGTTTCAGCGAGTCCACAGTCACAGGGCATTGTCTTAAGCTGCATCTTTTGCTGAGTTGCATGGCTGCTCTCTGTAGTCATGAAATCCTGGAGAATAATGTGTTCAATTTAAGATGTTCCTAATATTGTAAACGCCTTCTCCTTGTACAGTTTGAATCTGGATCTCTGCCTAGCACTGTCACAACATTTCTTAGGGATCACAGTCCAATCCATCAGTTACATGATGTAGTCCTGAGAAAGAGGGAACAGTTACATATTCAGCTGTTTTCAACACTAGGCAATAGTTCCTTGAATCTCATATGTGGGAGATTCCATCATGAAATTCAGTGTGATGGACATGGGGTTTTATCTTGCTTCATCCAAGTTGGGCTGTGTAAATTCTTGGAAGGTGCTCAGGAAGATTGGGATGTGTGTCCTAAGTACATATTTTTTAATGATTAAAATTGAAAAAAAATAAAGTGAAACACATATTGGCATGAACCTGGAAAAAATGTGGCTACTTTAATTATTCAAAAAAAGCTGCATACATTCTCTTGCTGTCAGAGGTTGCCTCCAGGCTCCTGGAATAATTATTTTCTCTGGAACTTGGTGATCCCATGGGAAGTCAAGACTCAGCTTCAGTAAGTAAGATACTCTGCTGTGGATATAAGCAACCTTACCCATGTTAAAGAACAACTTTTGGTTCTATATATAAGTATGTCTAAATGTTTAAATCCTGTGTTTCTTCTTCCCACCTTTTTGTTGCAATGGACTGCTTAAAACCTATTGCTCATGCTAGCTGGTCACACCTGGCCTGTGTTTACAAAATGGCCATATTGTTTCTTTCCTTCCTTGCTAATTCCAGGCCTCAGAACCCCACACTTCAAAGCAACTGCTTTGACAGATATGCCCAGTCAACGTTTCTGTCAAAATGTTGACCTGCTTAGTTATAGCACATTGTTCCTATAGTTCATTCCTCTGCATTCTTACAGAAGCTCTGGCCTTGACATTTCTCTGATGTGTCATTCAGTCAGAGACATCCTTTTATATACATCTCACCCTTGTTGGTATCCCAATTTGTTTATTCTTTTATTTCCACCCAAGTTAAATTCTTGCCTAGACAACTTTGAATCTAAGGTAGAAAATCTAAATGGCATTTCACATGGCAATAAAACGCATTAAAGATTGGTCATTTTCTGTGGAAGGAAGGAAGGAAGGAAGGAAGGAAGGAAGGAAGGAAGGAAGGAAGGAAGGAAGGAAGGAAGGAAGGAAGGAAGGAAGGAAGGGAGGGAGGGAGGGAGGGAGGGAGGGAGTTCATTCACTCATTTAATTCATTTGCCTCTCACCACTGCATGATGTCATGTTTATTACCATTTTCAGCATTCAAGTAATTGAGAGCTGAACTGGGCAACACGCTAAATGTCAGGATAAGTGTGGTCCCTTACGAGATTTTTTTCTGGCAGAATGCCCCCAGCAGTTATGCCACAGAAGCCCTGTGGAAAGGAATGGGAAGTATGCAAGAGCTCTACTATCTCTTGATTTCAAAAAGACTTCTGCAGGAATCCTACCTTGTAAATTGTTGGCCATGCTTTAATTCTGAAAGCTTCAAACAGACTTATGCTTTATTTATTTTTCATCACTCGTAACCCACCTGCTAAATAAAGTATAGGTGGCTCACAACACATATGAAGGTACCTGCCCATCTGATCAGATTGGATAGGGTAATACAGGACCTAGGAGACTTGCCTTTTCCAAGGCAGCCCCTAACCTATGGAACTCTCTTCCCCTTGAGATTCCGCAGGCCCCTAACCTTTTAACCTTCCAAAAAGCACTTAAAACCAGGAACTGACCAGACCAGGAACTGGGAGAAGGGATAAGGCAAGGGTTCCCTTCAGTGAGAAAGTAGGACTAAAGTATCTTTAAAAAAAAAAAAAAAAGTTTGGTGCCTAAGAGGCCCGTGGCCCAACTCAGCTTGTTGTTTTATTAAAAACAAAACAAAGTGAGAAGAAAAACAATAACATTGGGAAAAAATATAAAGAAAAGGAAGTCAGCAGCTTACAAAGTACCAGAATCTCAATTTGTTGCTATTTACAGGAATTCCCCTGAATTTGAAAAATAAGTATTCTCATAAAAGAAACTTAGTGACTGACTTCAGCCCAAAAGAGAACATAAGCATTAAGGGAGACTGGTGAGGACAGCATGGAGCAACTTCCATATTTTTGTCTTTATTGAAAATCCGTGCACAAAACGGATGACTGCTATATTTTTTAAATATTTAGATTGCATTAATCTTAAATGCAGACATGTCAATCAATGCAAAGTTGTTTGAAACGTGCATTTTTTCCTTTAGAATGTTCACAGTTTCAATGTCAGCTTTCAATAAAACATTTGTTCTCATTTATAGACTTTGCTTCATACATAGGAACGTAAAGTTGAAATCTTTCCGAGTTTGATCCAAGGTAACTGGTTGCTGATTCATATTATTTAGCACTTTGTTGAAGAGAAATACTGAGTTATCCTCAACTTATTTTTAGCACTGTATATTAAATTAGAGATTCATGACTTCCACTGGCCTTGACAAAGATATTGTTAATCTTTATTGAGTTGATTTTTTTTATTGTTGTTATTATTTTGGTCATCTATGAACCAGTTCTTCAACAATGCTCAAAGCTATGTGCAAGAGTAATCAAAATACTAATGAAAACCTACTAATATAAAACTATTGATCAACTCAACACTGAAATCAATAATATCAAAACACATAAAAGTTATCCTAGCTATACATCAGCATAAAAATGTGATTGCAGCAGTAATTGTACCTTGTAACCTAATTAATCCCAATGCCCAACAAGTATTCCTTTAGAAACAAGGCCTTGAAGGAAAATACAGTAAATGTAAATATCTTTCTCAGAAGGAATAGTTTATATATGAAAGTATGGGACAAGAAGTAAAAGCTGTGTTACTTTCTGTTCTCTCTTTCCCTTTCTTATCAATGTTTAGGACTTCAGAATCCTTCATAATGCTAAATGAGTCTTTTCTGTCCTGTTTTACACTGGCAATATCTTTTAACCTTGATTTCTTCTCTCTCTCTCTCTCTCTCTCTCTCTCTCTCTCTCTCATGAATATGGTTTTCTTGTTTAGTCTCACACCATTTCCCTTTCCTCAGCCAAATGTTAGGTTGTAAGCTCCTTAAGGCATGTGTATATAAACTAGCACTGTCAGTCACATTTCTGGAGATGTAAACTATAGCAGTGCCTCATGGGGAATAACTTCCACAGCCAAGGGCTTACAACCACAATTGCATACCATGTGTTCAAGGAACACCGTCTGTGCACCAGTATACCAAACACAGCCCACCTGCTTCTCACAAATATCTTGCATTTGCTTGCAAGCAGGGACTGCAAAAATTGACTTGTATCATTTTTTTTTTAAAGAGCTGGGTTGAATGTTATTGGCTAGGTGGCTCACATATTATGCAGGCTTAGTTTTTGTGACACAAGCAACCTGGAGCAACACCGTTGGCTTCATTAGAAGAGAAAGAGAGTCGGGATTGTAAGATAAATGTGATAGATTGGGGATGGCTTGGCTTCAAGAGGAACCCGAACCAGGTACGTTCTGGTGTCATCCCCACCACCACCACATTGCTAAAACTTACTGGGAGCAAGAAATGGTTGCTTAAAAAGAAGGGAATCTCTGTATGGTTTGGCACAATGAAGAGATGTTAATAAGTGCCACTGTAATTCATTGTAAATTGGGGTTAAGGTTCTAGAAATAATTAGACACTTTGAGATGGCAGTGATTGTTATCTCTAGATGGAGAGCACCAAGAAGGTAAGCCCTCTGGAGTTCCTGGCATGGGGTACAAAATGTCTGGATTTCCTACATATCTGAAGAAGGTAGTGAAGAACTTCTCACTCTACAGGATCAGACTGAGACATCTCAAGGAAGATACAGGTTCAACTGATATGCGTGCCTCCAAGTGAAAATAAGCTAATGGGTTTGAGATGTACTGTAGGTCCTTCTTGGTAATTTAGACATGAGGTAAACATTGGAAATGAAGAATCTACAGGCTTCATTCTCTCAGAACCTCTATTAGGCCTTCTACTGTAATGATCTGTATTTTATATAGACCTACAGCAGATGTCAACACATAAAGATCTCTGGCTGATCTTAAAAAAAAAACTATGCAAGACAGCATCTGGATAGCATTTGCCTTGGAAGCTACCAGGAAGTATTAGGGAAAGTAGGCTTGACTAAGAAATGGAAGAAAAGGAAAAAGAAAAGAAAAGAAAAGAAAAGAAAAGAAAAGAAAAGAAAAGAAAAGAAAAGAAAAGAAATCTAGGAAACCAAGTTGTATGACTGCCAAAAAACCCACATGGATGTGTCCTTGTAATCACCAGAACCCTTCATCGTTCTTCAGCAGAATTAAAATTCTATTGGGGTTATTGTATGCAATGTTGTTGTTTTTAACTATTTATTTTCTGCTATTTATTGTTCTTTTGTTGTGTTTTATGGCTTTCTAGTTTTACTCTAGGCAGTCCAAGGATTATTGTAAAAGACAGCCTATAAAAGCTTTTACATGACTAAAACCTATAATGTATAAAATCGATTGGAAAATGTTTTAGCTAGTAAAAGGGCACTTTTGGATCTGAGCCTAAGGTCATGGCAACATTCAAAAGACTTCTCTTTGGGAATATTCAAGATGAAACAGCTAAAAAAGTCCACTTTCAAAAGTATTTTTGTTCTTTTTTTATAACCTATAATAAGCATTGAAAATGCTACGAATGGAATATACAGACAGGCAACACAGTTCTTCGTGAAGTATGTTTTAACAAATGAAGATTTGTGCCTGCATAATAGGAAAGACAAGAATTAGACATACTCTGTTATACACAATATCTTGCCCCTTGGTTCACATTTGCTATCCTACCTCTGGGTGATAGTTCAGGTTTTATTATATTTCAGCCAATTCGTAGCAGCTTTCTGGTAAGAAGAAAAAGAAAGGGAAATTTCATGATACAAATGGCACTTGAAATAATGCCTAAACATGAAACACTAAACAGAGTTTTCAAAGGCATGAACTCAAAAAGAAGGGTTCCAGGAAACCCATTTTTGTTGCAAGATATAAGAGCATAAAGGGCATTTTAGGACATTTAAGACGTCTTTGTGTTTTAGGGAATGGGACAACTTAAGGCACACGTTCATCCCTTCATTTCCACCCCCTGACCCCCACAACACACACACTTTGGGAATGTAGCATGCCCCACAAAACCAGGCACAGCTTTGGAGCTAATGTAACTTGCACTCTCTTGAATATAAAGTTTGTACATGTTTGGAAGTTGCAGTTTGAATCCTTGTAATGAGGTTGGGCCTGAATAAACAGCTGGATTGGAGGAAGGAATGGAAAGATGGTGAAGGGAGCTGGAGAAGGATGGATTTATTTCAATATCAGGTAGAACCTTTTCTTTTTTTGTTCTGCTTCTTCAGATCAATAGTGCTTCTTTATATCACCATTATTTTCTACAAACAGATAGGTAATAACATCTTTCTCCAGCTCCATCTTTCTCTACTATCCATTTCTTTCTCCAATGGACCAGTCTTGGTGATAGTTGCAGAAGCTGAGAGAAACAGCAGATTCATGGTCACCTATATTGATGTGGCCACTGGCATTGTGAAAGACAATAGACTGAGGAGAACTGAGACAGTGAAATCTTGTGGTGGTCTGATAGCTCAGATTTAATCCTCAATAGCTGTCTCCTTGGTGCACCATTGTGCATCATTGGAAGATCTAAAGGACCAGGTTGGGTAGAGATCATCTGAGAAGATCTATCTATGTGGTCACTAAGAGTCAACAACAACTTGATGGCACATAATCAATCAATCAATCATTGTGCAAATTACAGAACTTTATGAAAGGAGAGAGTTTCTTATAATCAAGATGCTGTTAAAGGTAGTGACCTGCAAGGGGGAAGAGAGTTAGGACAGCAAATTGGATTCCAGATTTGGCCCCATCAGGTCCAACACAGTAGGAGAGGGATTAAACTCCTTCCCACCTTATCTGCCCAGGTGATAGTCCTAGAAGATGTGACATCCAAAGTGATTTGGATGCTGTGGAAGTTGCATTTTGGTGAGAAACCCAATGGGCTGGGGAGCACAACAGTTAGATAGAGAGAGGTAGAGCAATCTGGCTTTAAATAGTCTCCCAGTATGTAGGTCCAACGTCGGTGGATCTGGTGACATCTGTGTCTCAGAGGTTGTGTCATCACTAAATCACTGTCCCCAGGTAAGATTGCCCAGGAAAGAGGCTTTAGCCATTATTGCAGCTCTAGTCAGCTGTCTTGGGTGGGACTTGAGGCAGTATATTGGGGGTCCTGCTTGTCTTTGGCTATGCCAACAAGCAAACTACTGGATGACTACTTTGGTTGGATGGGGAAACAGCCAGCCAGATGGCTATGGAAGAGCAGAGAATGGGAATGGGAGTAGACAGGTTGCAGACAGTTATAATCCCAATAGTGTTTGTTCAATTGAGATATGGTAGAGAAGATGGAAGTCCATTCCAGGATAATAGAGCCTGCCAATTTTTTGGTAATGTCTGCTTCCAACCCAGTTACTAATTTTGGAGACCAAGGGTCTATACTGATGTCTTATCCTGGTGTCTGGAGGCTGTCGTTTTCTGGATGGGATGGACAGGATGAAGTTTAATCCAAACAAGACAGATAAGCTGTTTCTCCATTGATGCTCTTTGTCAACATCAGTGTGGTTTCCGGATTGTGATTCTGCACTATCCAGAAGGAGCAGATCTGCATCCTGGGATCATTCCAAACTCACAGCTTCTGCTAAAACATCAGGTGGGTGCAGTGCCAGGACAGCCTTGGCCCGGGTTCACCTGGTGCACCAGTTGCTTTCCTGATATAAGAGGTCCTAGCAATCGTAACTCACATCCATTCTAATACTTAGAGTAGTGCAAAGTACTTTATATGGAGGTGCTTTAATGACCACTTGGAAGTTACAACTGGTCTGGAATGCAATGACCCATATGGCAATTGGCAAATATTGTTGGGAGCATGTTACAACTTCAGGCCCTGCACTGAGCTCTGATAAGCTTCTTGGCGCCATTTAAAAGCTGCTTTTGACTTACAAAGCTTTTATGACTTGGTACCTTGTAAGATTGCTTATTCCAAACAGAACTGGCATGACTGCTAAGGTCATACAACTTGGTATTTAACACTTCCATACTTCTGAGAACCAAAGGCTCTGAAGCCAGAAGACACTACTTTTCAATAGCTATTTGGAACTGCCTTCCAGTGAAAATCTGACAGGACCCTCTTTGATTGTTTTTAGGGAAATGTTAAACTGAGCTGTTTTGTAGAGCGTTTATAATCTAGAATTAGCCATCAATGTATATATTGATTCAACATGATAGTGTATGTTTTAGTCCATTATCTTTGATTACTTTATGGTTTATTGATTAGTTGCTTTTAATTAGTTTACAATGGATGCTTTAGTTCCTTTCTATATATCTTGTAAACTGCCAGAGGTGTATTTGATTGGGGTGGGATTTAAATGAAAGGGAGGGAGGGAGGAAGGAAGGAAGGAAGGTTGGAAGAAAACTTAGTGGAAAATCCAGATTCGTTGCATTTTGGAGCACATAAAAAGTCAGTATACAATAAGGTATACTGAAACACAGCTGCTTCTGAGGAATCATGCTACATCATCTGCAGCCTTGAGAGCCCCAGTCCTAAATGGCAATGATGTGCGCAGTCCATTCAAAGGATTCAACAGGATTTCATGAAGTGAATACAGGCACAGTGAGCAGAGATGAGTGGAGAAATAAGGTTCTCGGTGTGCAATCTTCTGTAAGCTTATTACAGAGACAGTGCTGGGTTGGAGTCCATTGGATGAAGCTATGTCTGTGTTTGCTTGCTAATATCTGTCTTTTCCCCCCTTCTTATTGTAATGTGGGTAGTCTATTTTTTTTTTTAAGTTTGAGAAGATACACTCTATCTGAGTGCTTTGATGTCTCTCTGCATGCATTTTAACTTTCAAGATCCAACTCCGCCTCCCAAAACTATTACTTTTATAAAATCAAATGATCCTTCATAGAGTGAATTAAATCCAGAATTTTCAAATTATAAAAGACGGTTTACTTTGAGCTCCTTTTCAGGAAGTCCCAAAAGGATTATATCAATACCCATCCCAGATTGAAGATTAATTATTAGGTGAATTATTTGAGTTGCATATACTTGTATTAGCCATCTGTTTAAACTGGTGTGGGTGGGGGGGATCATGTATTAAAATGATTTGATTTAAGGAGAGATTTCTTCACCTTCCTTTAGCAAACAGCTTTGGATATGAATCATTTATCTTCAAAAACATTTACTCCAAGATTTGCTTATATTTCCAGCATTGTTTGCTTCCTGTTTTGTTGTTGAAAAATTCATGGGAGACCATATCAGATCTAGGATTATGCTGCATACTGTCAGAACTTGGCAAGATATTTTCTAAATTTTAGAGACCCAAGATAATAACTTTGAAGTTGGATAAGATATAATCCTTGAATAAAATCAAAGTAAGTCCAAGGTTTAGACCCAAATAATATACAATACATTCTGCACAAAATATACCAAAAAGGAAAGCTGGAATTCACAAGTAATTCCAAATCTCTAGAGGTTGCAAACATCTGGATTATTTCTGTCAGGGATATTATAGCCTTTCAAAGACTGCTTTTCAGTATAAGTATATAACTCAGAAACTCAAGGGGTATCTTTGCTCTTGACTTATGAGACATTTCCAGAGGCAGCTGTTTGCACAAAGTTCCATCTTAGAAGATAAAGGTACATGTTTCCTCAACTAAAACTGAATTTTGCTGACGTCATGAACATGACCATGTTTTCTTCACAACGTTAAGAATGTGGTTTGACATTGCCTTCATTAGAAATATATTTTGGTTTTCAACTCCCCAGTCTTGTCTAAAGCCCATCCCTTTCTTGAAGATCTTCCATCCAAGCATATACTACGACATCAGCCAAACTTAACTAAGTGCTTCTGCTGATGATGGCCTTGACATTTGGGATCCTCTCAATGAATATTCATTGGGTACAAAAGGCCATGGTTCCCTTTGCCCCACCAATACTGCTTTTTTTCTTACATAGAAAGATGTCCATAGTCATTTCAGAGAAATATCATTAGAACACTGAATGTCAGGACTCAATCTATTATATTTGTTTTTTCTTTACTAGGGGATTCCATAAATTCATGAAGGATAGGTTCATTCATCAAATTTTATATATTTACTTCTCAGGCTTATATGTTACATAAACCAACTCTAATAAATATCTATTCATCTATTAGTTTTTGAAACTTAGGACCATTTCTCATGGCAACTTTAACCTACTTACTGCCATCCTGATACCATCTGAAAAAGAAGTTGCCTTAAGAATTTTTGGCTGGATCTCAAGCTTTTAGTTTTGTCCTGATGGTGTTCACCATAGCCTCTAATTGGTGGATTCCCCTGTTACCAATTGCAGGTGAACAATGATGGGATAAAGTCTCCTATTTGCATGTACCCAAGAGGCATCCAACGTAAAAATAAAAGTGTTAGATTAAGATAGGCTTAGGCTTGATTCCTGCAGGGCCAATCTTATGTTCTTATGTATAGTTAATTGTCAGGAGAAGAAGGAAGACTACTAAAATGGCATCAGTAGAAGGAAGAACATAGAAATGGATTGTAATAATCTGCATGACCATTAGCTCTGGGCAATTACTTAGAATATTCTCTGTCTCACCACTAACCACCTAATGCTCTTCAGAACTTTTGCAGGCCTGATCTCAAGCTTTGTTATGTCTCCCTGTAAGCCTAACCCTGCAACGTTTGAACCTTTCTTTTTCCCCTATTTTTACAGAATGTTTAAAATTCCACACTTTTTAATGAGATGAGTAACTAATAATTCACAAATTAAGCCCCTACTTTTAAATAATTCCAAAGTATATTCAGAATGGAAATCAGTCAAATATTGCAGTCAGCCATCTTCCAATGTTGCTTTCCCTCTCCTCCCATGTTATTTTGACCATGAATACAAAGTGAGCAGGGAATGTCTTTTCAAAAGCACTTGTGAAAATAGAAGCTACATTTCCAATAACTTGTTTCTATGTGAACCGCCAGACAATTTAGCCCTGTGACCTGGAGAGCAATCACTGAACAGAAATGCATCAGATGGGTCAATTTCTTTTCTGCTGTGGTTTACAGTATTGACATGTGTAGGCATATTTACTAGAACAAAAACAAGGAAAGGAACATCAGATGGAGTTGAGGGGAGTAGCTGGCTGTAGAAATAAATGTTTTCTATTCAAGGGACAAATAGTACCGCTTTACAGTGGACTCAGCTGGGTAACATATGAAATAGAAACTCAGTTGTCACCTGATCTGAAGTCCAATTTGAACGTGGAAGTGTCATTTGAGGAACTTTGATGGAAGCCAAAGGTTTTGATTTTACTTAAAGGTTGCAGATATCTCTTCAGCATGCTGTCATACCTGGTTGAACTTGTCCACTGTTGGAAATGAAGCATGATTGGCACTGGTTGGGAAGTGGGATACTGGGCTGTGGGATAGTTTAGTAAGAAAGAAAACCCTGGAAAAAGGCAATGGAAAACTGTTTCCATACCACTGCATGAATATGTCTATGAAGTCACCAGGAGTTGAGCTTAACTCAAAAGAGACTGAGTTTTATTGAAGACTCATGCAGAATAAATACTCCACGTGACACAATTATCCCTAGATCTAAAGGAAGTTACAGCTGACCCTGGGGAAGGTATGAAAGAGCCATTGAGTGGTGGGGGTGGGAGAAGGAACACGCCATTAAGGAAGGACTTGGAGAAGAGATTACACAGTCCAAAGGCTGAAGCAGGTGTGAGAAAGAAACTCAAAAGAGCCCCACCTTGATTTTGTTTGGTATAAGATGAGGCAGGAACAAAACGCTGACAGGCTTCCAGGATTACCCTAAAATAATAAAGGAGAATCCCTGGAATCCTTGCAGTCTGGGCTGTTTTGTTTTGTTTTGCTTTGTTTTTACCAGCCCTACTCAAAAGGCTGACATTAGATTAGGGAAAAGACCACTCTTCCAGCTAATTTAAGTTTCTTCCTAGCATCTTAACTTCTATTTTGCCCAGGTAAGTTAAGGCAAATGACAGACTGGGTTTACCAAGGAGATTATATGGATTCTCTTTAGTAACTGACACTTCTGCCTTTATGCAGCGATGCAGTTTCCATTCTTCTCATTTTTGTTGGAATCAAATCATATCAAACACCCCCATCTGGAGACCTAAAAGGGAGAAAATGCTGTGCCATCGAGTGCTATTCCATCAACCAGTAAATATTAACATTTGCAAAGGTTCCCTGAGAGAATTGGCCAATCTTAGGAAATTAAAGAGAGGTTTCCCTTTTGCACTTCAGATTTTTGTACTCACCTTCCTTAAAAAGTAAATGTAATTGGAACTAGTTTCCTGGATCCCTTTTTGGTGAGACCAGATTAATTTAGTCAAAAGTGTTTCTCAATCTCTCTCTCTCTCTTCTCCTGTCCCTATTACAGCTTCAACTTATGTTTGGGGGAAGGTTTAAGTTGGTCTCTCATACTCAGTGGATCAGTTGTTTGGAGCAATTACATTTCACTTAACAGTAACAGATTGTATAATTTCTGTTGAAATATATGCCTATGTACAGAAAGATAGTTTACTTGTTTGCAAGATGTACTAGAATTTTCCTATATTTAGTTATTATGTGTTGGTTATATTATGTTCCTTTACCTTTTTCATATACTGTACCTGCCTTGAAACTCTCCTTTTTGAGTGAATGTCTGGGTCAGATTTTCCATAAAAATGTAAGACAAGTCTTACTGGATCAGGCCAAATAGCTCCGAGAAGCCCACCAACAAGATTTGAATCTACCAGCCTTCTGTTCTTCACTGAATGCTCTAATTTTGGAAAAGGTTATTACTAATTGATTATTGGAATTTTCATTGCATGGATTCATGGGATGGTAAGACAAGTGACATCATGTCCTACATTGTGGAAATAATGTGATTTACTTAGTGTATCACATTTGTGGCATGATGCAACTCATATAAATGACATTCACATCATTTGTGTGATGACATACATGATGTTGTTGTGGCTTCCTCCAGACACCTGTGATTACATATTTTGTGATTATAAAAAATTTCTAATGACTGGGATGGAATTTAAAACGTGCATTATTTCTTCAGCTGATCATAACAAACAAATAGCCCCTGAAAAATGAAGCATGAATTATGAGACTGCAACTGCTGTATTTACAGAAAACTGGTACCTACAGAGATTAAATCTCAATTCAGTGTATTTATGAACTTTCCATTTTCAAATAATTCAAAATCAGAGAGGTTTCTATAAATAATAAAGATGCAATAATGATTAATTATTTACCTCCTTCAGAGAAGAAATAAACACAGAAATACCATCTACACCCTGGAAAACAGCACTAATCTATTTGCCCACTCTTTGAATCAGTTTAATGGGTCATGCAAATGAATTATTTAAATTAGGGTTAGGCAATTGGCAGCCTGGATGCTCCATTGGCCCTTTTATCTCAAGGATCTCCTCTCTCTCTTATACATCTCATTCATTTTCTGCTATGGAAACTTAAGTCTAAGTGGAAGGCTCTAACAAATTCTTTTGACATGGAGTTGGCACAAGTCTAGATCAACAGAAGTTAGCCAACATGCTTATACTTCTGGGTATCCCCATCAAACATACGACATCAATTGCAAACCAGTACTGGAGTACTGCAGGCAAAAACAAAAACAAAAAAGCCACACCACCAGATGCTCTACAAACTCAGGAAATCTGTTCCCCTCACCCCTTACACACCTGTGCATTAACTGAACCATAAATTCTAATGTGTTTCTCTGGAGTTTTGTTTCTTCATTGGAGAAACTGATTACTTCTTCTCTCCTCTCCCAGATTGCATTTCATGCTTCGTGAGATGGCAAAAGTGAGCTCCTGAAACATTTGAGATTTGCAGTTAGTAAGGCCAAAAGTAAGAACAGTAGGTTGGCATGACATTGTATTGGGGATGGCCTACCAGTTGACTGAGATGTGGCATCACAGGGCAGGTCTCCATTTTATTTATTTGTTTGTTTGTTGGTTTGTTTTTTGAAATGGTGAATAACATTTTTGGAAACACAATAAGAACACCACAGGGACAAATCTTTCCATAAATCATCTTACCGCAGACACTCCATTTCTCCTACAATCACAGTACAATCACTCCATATTTAGCAATGAAACTCCTTTCTAATGAAGGATTAGTAGCAGCAAGGTCATGATGATGGCCTGTAAGTGGATCCTCAAGTATGTGAGAACAAAAGTTTTGTGTGATTAAATCATCTACAGCAGTTTCACCATGTTGGCCTCAAAGGAGGGTCTGAGGGGAAACTTCCTCTTCAAATGTCCCCCTTATAAATTATGATATGCAGAAAATTAGCACGTTTGAGAAAATGAAGTGTCGACTACATAACAGCATACTTCAGAATTAAATCCTCATTTATGAAAGATAAAAAGAGTACTTAGTCAGCTTGCTTTCAAGACAAAATCTAACCTGATTACTGAGGACCCAACTGAACAATAAATAAAATTCATGTTGTATTATATTGCTTCCTGTTTTTCTTTATTATAAGATGCATGTGTGTGCTGATGGTGGGGGGTGTTAAATAAATTTCCTTGATGACAATGAAGTGGTCTATTTGTACTCCAGATTAAACTTTCAGAAGCTTCTCCACCTACAACCTGTTTCCTTCCAAATGCTCTTTAATTTCCCTCCAGTTGGGTGCAAAGTATGAGAAGCTAGTCAAGGAGAAAATGACACCAAGGTCTCATGTAGAGATGCTTGCCTGGCATGGGCCGAGATTTGACTTTTCAGGGTTAGTCATGCCCACCTAAAAGAAAATGGACTATGTTGTACAGCTTGAAATTACAGTAAATTCAGGCTAGAGAAGAATTCTAAGGTTCTGTGCACGTCCACTAACATCTTACAACTTACCTATCCAGTCCCTGATCTGTCAAAGTGTGTTTGTTTTTGTGTAATCCACCTGGGGCAAGACGAACAATGGAATGGCAGCTGCCAGATGAAGGCAGGAGGAAGGCTCATTTTTTCTGACCATTCTCGGTTGTATTACAAGTACATCTGGAAGAAAGTTGCGTGCAGCTTTATAAACCACTGGAAACTTCATTCTTGGCACACTGTCATTAAAGGGTGACTGGACAGATCAGAATATCCTTTTTTCCCCTGCAGCTGTAGCATGGTATCTACCCTTTGACATTTTGATTGAGCAGAAAAGATAAATTGGGTTGGATGGAGCTTGGGAAAGAGTGAGGCGACGCAGAAAACAAGCTAAAATTGTAATAATAATAATAATAATAATAATAATAATAATAATAATAATAATAATTGTTATTATTCTTATTCTTATTCTTATTATTATTTCATGTAACTTCTCACTGTGTTGAGATAATTTACAATGGGACAGAGAAGACATCTAAAGTCTGCCTTGGTTTTCATTTTGAGCTGCTCTCCCATCTCTTCTTTAAATAGTTTTTGAGAATTCTGGGTGGGTAACATCTTCTGAAATCTTATGATGAATGAATCTCTTTTGTGTCTTTGCAGAACACAGCTACCTATGCAATGTAAGATGCCACATGATCAATAGCCTCCCTCTCTTTAAAAACACGGATAGGCAGAAAAAAGAGGAACTTTGCTGGTCCTTGGGGCTACTGTTGATGGCTGATGAATTGTGTTAGCTCGATTACTTGAAACACACACCTTCATGCATTAGCAATGATTCAGATGAAGTGGTCTAGTCTTTCCTATTTTCAGGTTTCACATGCGAGTTTGAAAAATAAAAGATGCAGTGCTTAAGGAATCTCATTCTGAATCAACTCCTTAAAGCAGCTGTATTAAAATATTATTTTCTATAAGTAGAATAGCAACTGTTTATAGAGCAGAATAATTTCCAGGTTATGTTAGAAGCAATGTGCCTTGTCCATCACACTTTTTTGGGGGGGGCGGGTGCCTTTGAGTCAGTCTTGACTCCTGGCAACTGCCTGGAGTAGTCCCTGCAGTTTTCTTGGCAACAATTCGGAAGTGGTTTGCCATTGCCTGCTTCCTAGGGCTGAGAGAGGGACTGGCCCAAGGTCACTCAGCTGGCTTTTGTGCCTAAGGCAAGACTAGAACTCACAGTCCCCTGGTTTCTACCCTGGTGCCTCAACGACTACACCATACTGGCTCTTCCAACACACCTCATTGTCTCAATTGTTTTTGTTGCCTGAATTCTGCTGGTATTTTATATACTTCACTATCTCACTGGCATTGTTACTCTGTCCTTTCATTCTTTGGTTTTAAGAAAACATGTTTATCATTATTTGATTCAATACTTTATCATGCAATTATTTGATAATAAATTCATAATTTATTATGCAATTATTCATATTCATTGTTCTTCCTTCATATCTTTTCCCCCAGGTAATCAGCAGGTGTACATACTGAAGACACCTTTATACAACATCACTGTATTGTATTGTTTTCATCCCATAGGAATGATAAATAAGCTTTACAACATCTGCAGTGAACTGGTAACAGGGTGCTCTAAACAGCATTGCACCACATTGTTTTATGAATTTACATAGAATGTGATCATTTAGAAGAAATGCAACATATTGACTGCATGCTATGTTAAACATATTCAACTATTTAGATGGTTCACTTCACTACAGATACATGCCAAGAATTTAAATTTGCCTTAATAAAAATGGAACAAATTTGCAAGTCATTTTTTTTCTTGTAGAGGCATAATTTTTGTACAGTTACGTTACATATACATTGAGTTATAATTTGATTATCTGTTACTCTACAATGGTTTTCTTCTAATCTTCAACATCTTTGTGCTTTCAACTTGTAACTTTTATTGTACTTAATAGAAAAGCTAATA
Organism: Python bivittatus; assembly: GCF_059951505.1. NCBI lineage: Eukaryota > Metazoa > Chordata > Lepidosauria > Squamata > Pythonidae > Python > Python bivittatus. Next base: position 12,915,112 of record NW_028277053.1, read on the forward strand.
GAATTGTTTTCTTTCAATCAGAACATCCATGATCTAAAATGTTTCAGATAAAATATCTAATTACAAACTCCTATTTTAAAAATAATCTTCCTAAAGAATGACTAGAACAACATTACTAGATTAATCTATTTAACTGTCACTTGTTTTCCAATTATTATCTTGCCAAGACTGTCTAAACCTCCAAAGGCAATTATACAGCATGAACTTTTGCTGACCATGAATTCTAGGGCTGATGAGGGCTCATCAAATAAATTACAGTAGTAATTGAATCTCTGTTTAAGCCTCATCTTTGTTCAGAGTTTGTACTTTCTGGAAAGTGAGAAGGAGGAAGTGAGAATGGAACCTTGTTTTGGCAGAGGGGAACAAAAAAGAAACAAAAAAAGATTAACAGTAAAATACGAAATATTTTCAGAGAGGAGTAAGCTAGTCTATACATTTGCTCCAGGCCATCAAGATGTAAAATCCAAGATTTATTTATTTATTTATTTATTTATTTATTTAACTAGGTTTATATGCTGATCCAATCATGCCTGACTGTGAGTGGCTTACAGACCTCCAGAAGAGTAATGAAATTAAAAACTAAAGCACAACAATGTAAGAGTATAACTTCCCCATTGCTAAGGAACAATCACAGCCCATTATACGCAGTCATCCCCAGGAGACACATGAACAATTCTTCAGACTCTAAACACTGATTGAACAGCCAGGTCTTGATGGCTTTACAAAAAGCTAACAGAGCTGGGACTCATTTGATAAGAGGGAGAATGTTGTTCCTGACAAGGAAGACCACATCTGAAAAGTTCTGGTCCTGGGATCCTAGCAGATGGCATTCCCTAACAACAGAGTCTTAGAGGAAGCCTTTTCTTCCAGATCTCAAAGGATGAGCAAAGATCTGTAGGAGAAGGTGATGGTCCTGAACTATGAAGGTCTTTAAAGGAGACAACCAGCAACTTGCACACAGACCAAACTGACAATCAGTGCAGTTTTCAAAGCAGAGGTGTTCCAGAAGTAAACTGCCTGGCACACATAATTGCTTAAGCTGCTGCATTCTGGATCCGCTGAAGTTCCTGGGTCCTCTTCAAGGGCAGTCCTATGCAGAGAACATTGTAGTACTTCAAGCCGGGGGAAGGGGGTATGCAAAGCATGAATGACTGTGTGCAAAGCTTTCCAGTATAGGAAAGGCCAAATCTGGTCTGTGGGATGAATCTGTGCAAAGCAACTGTTTATGGATAAAAAGGTTTGTGCCGTGGAGCAGTCATGAGTTTCTGGGCTGTATGGCTGTGTGTGTGTGTGTGTGTTTGTTCTGAAGTTTTTGTCATGAGTTTGAAGCAAACAATGTAGATATTTGGGATAAGAAAAGTCTTTAGACATTTGTTAAAGGAGGAAGCAGAGAGCTTTAGGCTGGCAAAGAAAGGGAATCTTGGAGAAGCAAATGTCATGGGTAGAAACATGCCACAATGGGACTTCTGGGGATGGGAAAATACATCCTTTCATTTCACCCATCTTCTCATTTTTTAAATTAGCATTCCTTCCTATATTCTTTTATGAATTTGACGTCCCCCTCCCACAAAAAGATACATAGAAATACTTCTGTAGTTATATGTCTATTTTAATCCAAATTTTACAAACATGGAAACAACTTTCTTAATATAATGCATTTTGATGCACTTTGCCATAGTCTATATAATTATAGATACATTACATTTTTCTTAATTTATACCTTTGTATTTGATTTGGCCTTTTGCATGTATTTCTAAATTGTAAACCATGGTGCAGAATCTGAAAAAGTGTGTGCAGTGAGATATATTTGCAAGCTAAATTACCAACTGTTTCAGGATATGTGGCTTGAATAAATCAATAGAAAAAAAGATAGAGGATCGATTTCTTAGTTATTTTAATTGATACAGAAAGATAGAATTGAGAAACTCTAAACAGAAAGAGTGTATGAATTCAGATCTCTGGGTATCTTTAATCCATAGGTGTATAAACATAATATAAGGTGGATACAATAGGAATCCTCTTAAAATGAGATGATTTTGAACTCTTGTGAACAACATTTCCAAATTTTGTCCTGAATCTACTTGGAGCATAAAACAACTGCTTTGAGGTGAAATTCTAGCAATTTGACAGGGTTTTAAGTGCAAAACAACTCTGTTGTGGGCCAATTATATTTGAAAACTTGCTTGACTGGCCAAAACATTTATGCATGACAATAAATAAGATGTCAAATATATAGGATTTTCTTGAAGAAAATCCTCTATATTTGACATCTTATTTATTGTTATGCATATCATGTATGCAAATCCTTTATATTTACATTATCCTGAATATTACACAGAAGTTTTACATTAGAGGACATTGAATAATATAATCTGTGATCCAGAACACTTTTAAACAAAATCTAAGCTGAGATCACCTAATAGAATTACTTTAAACGTACGTACTACAACTGGAAACACATACAGACACAAAGAGGTATGAATGAACAGAGGTTGCAACAACCAGTTCTTTCATCTGGAATGAAGAAAAAAGTACTGAGGAATCATTGTCTCTAGGAGCTATAACAATGGATGTAAAATGCATCAGGGAAATATAATTTGTTATTGGCAATAAGATTTCTTTCAAACATAAGAGGTTTCATGTTCAGCTATAGCAGACAGTCATTCAGAAACTCTCATTATTGAAGCTATTATGGTGTCCACCTTGGCAAAGACTGAGGCTTTTAATAATTAACCAGTGTTGTAATCACTGTAACAATATTCCAGATACAAATATTGCATGATTTGGAAGAATATGAGGGATTCAGGATGCTGGAAAGATTTCTTTGTTGGAAGAACAAGACTCTGCCCTTTTTGTGGAAGCATGTATTCTTGGTAGCTTCACCAATGTTGCTCACAGAAGGTTGGACCTGCTTCCTCTTCTCTTTTTCTTTGTGTGGGTGTGTGGAGAGGAGAATGCTATGGGCTGCTGGTGCCTGCTTAGGGGATTTACCTGACAACTGGGAGTATAAATCAATCCTGGCTCTGTAATTAGCTCTTTGCACAGCTGGAATAAGGGATTAAGCTAAGAGCAGTGGTGTACTGCAGCCAGCTCATACTGGGTTACAAGAGCCAATTGTTAAATTTTCTGGAATTTTGCAAGCCGGTTGAGAGTAGAACTGAGCCACAACACCTAAAGCACCAGTCAGCTGTTCAGCAGCTAGTGGCGCAGAGGTGGTAATGGAGCTGACAGAGCCAGTTGTTAAACAAGCCTGTCTTTGCGTATCACCTTCAACAGCTGTGATGTACTCTGATAACAAAGTGTTAATGGGCAAATCACAAACTTAGGCAGGAAGCACAGCAGGAAACCTTCTTTACATAACAGCTCAGGTAGATATCTTGGTGGGTTGATCTTGCTAAGGGAAGACCCTAGAGTTGTTTTCCACAGTTATCTCTGCAAGCATACCTTACAGGGAGTGCTCTTATAGTAAAATCCTATCAAACATATATAGGCCAAGTTCAGACTTCATAGGAGCTATTTGGATACTATAACCCAAGTGTATTGGGAACCACCTTATTTATTTGCTTGCTGGTCTGCTTGTTTTGTTTGATTTAGACACCACTAAGCTCCAGACTAACTCTAGGCAGCTTACAATACAAGTAATACCAAAGTAACAATCTACATAACAGTTAACAGATGGCGAATCTGGTCAACACATACAACATCCGACAGGGACTCCAACCACCCTAGCACAAATCCTGGTAGAAGAATTAGGTCTTTAAGGCCCTCTGGAATGCCACTGGGGGGAAGCCATCCAGATTTCAGGGGGAAACCACCTTCATATCTGAAATTTTGGAATATCATAGAAATCTACCAACATCATTGTCCCGTTGCATTACACCTGAAGCTTCGGGCACTGCACTGTTGATAAGGCCTCCTAGAGATGCACCAGTTGGGATAAAGAGCATCTGTGGTTTGGCTAAAGTAGGATGAGATGGTTAAAGGTCTGGGATCAAAAATCCATTAGTGGCAAGAGATGCTGAGAGGAGAAAGTTGAGAATGTAAACTTGCAATTGCCATTAACCAGATATGAGTAGCATAAGGCAGGAAGATTGTAAATTAGGTGCTGGATTTGGATTAAGGAGAGTTAAAATTTCTATTTGTAATGGCTACTGTACCTGTATTACAGTGACAATTTAATTCATAGCAATGGATGGTTTCACAGAATGTGCATTTTCTAGAAGCTTGACTAAAAACTTGTTTAGGCATTATATTATGAAGAACCATGTTAATATTTAGGCAATCTGTGTATAAAGGATAATATTGACCTTATCAAATATTTGCTGCACAATGATGCAATAATCAGAATAAGATTCAACTCAGTAGGTGGCATGCAGCAGAAACAAGAGTTGCCATACACCGATTTCTACATTTTTCTAACCCTTTAGAAAGGAAACTAGTACAACACATAATTAATACATTTTTTTCAATGTTAAGTTGCTATGTTTCTAAATGGTTGTTATTATCTCAAGCCTGTCGATCGTAGCTTTGTATTAAGCTTTAATAAAAATGGATTTAATGACATTAAGATTTATCATCAGCACTAAAGCAATTAAAATAAAATATCTTAAAGGTAACAATAAGCTAAATTTATCCATTTAGAATAATTACTCCTCGCCTTTTCATCAGATGGATCTTTACAGTGGCTTGCAACTGATTTAGTGCAACAGAGCAATGCCTATAATCAGCTGAACTCCATTGCAATAAAACAGATTGTGCTGTTATCTACTAAAATAAAATATTAATTATCATGCTTTAAAATTACACTATGTGATACCAAAGTCAGAGGGAAAAACACAACTGATACCTAAAAATAAGAATGCAAACAATGGATAAAGTTGTTTGCCAAGTGGTACCATGACAAAACTTCTGGTGCAGGGACTTAAAGAAAATGAACATAAGAGGATAAAGACATCTGGTGGTTTAATTCCAATAAATCCAACCTCATCTAGAAGCAGAGTGTATACCAATAAGATATTTTCACACTATCAGTATGTAATCAACTGCTTGGTTTCTGGTCAATAGCTTGACTGATACATTTTGAATAAAGCTAGACTGAATTTTCTTTCCAGTTTTCTGAACATATTCTACCTCAATAAATATAGGTACTGATTTTCTTTAGAGGAGAGAAGAGACATTGCTCCAAACACTTCTCACTTTCTGAAAGGCCTTGAGTATAACAAGAGGTTATGTGGAATGGCTGGGAACGTTGGTCAGCCAAAAGCTTTTCATTATGAAAAAAAAAGTTGGTTGCTTCTTTTCCGCTACATTGCATGGTAGCAATATTTTTGTCCACACAATGTTACATTTTCTCATATCTACCAAAGGGCATGAGTAAGCCCCCTTTTTCCATGTAGTATTAGTAGCTGCTCAAAGCATCTATGAGTATATACGGCATTGCTGAATGATGACAATGGTGGTGATAAAGCAATCTTGAAGCTATTGTACTTCATATAATGTGTTGCGAATATAGCTTTCTCATGCGAACTGAGAACGAATCTACATATTAATTTGGGTGATGGAAAACAGATAAGTTCACCTAATATTTTGGTCCTAACAAAATTTCTTATCCATCCTAGACATAGACACATGTGGAATTCTCCAACTGGTAAGAGTGTGCATGTGTAAAGTGTAAATGTATTCTCAGAATGTTTGATTTTGTGGTGACTAAAGAAATCTTTAACTGTGCTCTTCCTTGTCTGCATAAAACTTCAGGTTGCCTTGAGTTCAAAATCCATGTATCTAAATCTGTGGTTCAGTGATAAAGTATGAAAGCATTATATTCCAACTGTATTGTTTGGGACCTTTAGCTGAAAGATTATAGATAAAAAAATGAATCCAAGAAGAAATTGAACCAATGGCCTGACTTAATATGAGCAGCTTTCATAAATCAGGCTGGGAAATACAACTTCAAGCTGCTATTTATTTCAACACCGTTCCCCCCAAATAACTATCTTCCTCTCTTGAAATCTTGCTCATTTTAATGGCATAAGAACTTTCAAAGATCATTAAAAGGTTGCACTCTATTCTGTTGATGCTGTTGATGATTATTTTTTTTAAGTCAGTGCTTCATGGTATGCAGCACAGTACAGTGGTTTCTGGAGTAATTAAAAATACTAATTAAAACTCATGTGGTTTTAACCTCTGTCATTTTAAAAAAAACATGTGTGTTAAGTACTTGAACCAGTCCCTGTATAACCTTAATTCCAATTATCGTTTATTATATAACTATAAAGAATGTAAAGGAGAAAAAGAAATGCTAAATGCATCCTGAAACTTTATATAAGAGAGTCTGTATGGCTTACAGTTGGCACGCTATGTCATTAGCGTTCTCCGAATTGAGCATTTATGTTGCTGAGATTTCACGTTCCCTTCCTAAGCACCATCTTCAGTGTAGGAAATGTGGGGAAGTGAAGTTCATTGTTTGCCATGGGCTGTATATATCTTTCTATTTCGTCAGTTATGCACTGATTAGCAGACATATTTCTTTCTCTCTTTTCATTTATTATTGGATTTATAGCCTGCCTTTATTTTGTACAAGTCAAAGCTGGGTATAAATAGATGTGGACTCCATCTATGGACTTATAAAAAGATATATGCAATTATTTCATTCACATACAAATTGCCAGCCAGCCAGAGAACTCCCCCCTTCCCCTGAATCATTCACATACAGTGACGGGCGTAACTGAACGATATATACACCACTTGTCAAGCAAGGAGCTTCACTTCCTCGCATCTCCTCCACTGAAGATGGTATCTACAGTAGTAAGATAATATAGGAATAGAGCTGTGTTAGTCTATAGTAGCAAAACATCAGAGACTGGTAGCATCTTTCCCAACTAACAGATGTATGCTTTTTAATAAAATTTGTTAGAAAATGTGCTACCAGACTTCTAACTTTTTTTTTCTAGTAAGGTAATGAAATGTTTTTAACCCTAAAACCTAACTCAGATAACAATAACAAGTTAGATGATTAAGAGGTTAGGTAGATAGCCTAGAGAATATTTATTTAAACTCTGTTCGTTTTCAGCATTTTAAAATCTAAACAGTCACGCCTATCCAGTGCTTCCAAAATTCAAATCCAGCACACGCCTAGCCTTTTTCTGGTCTCTCTTTCAAGGGGCAAAGTTGACGCATTTTTTTATTTAGCTAGGAGAAGATATCTGTTAAAGAGATACTTATTCTGGTTCCATTCTTGTTGACAGTCTTTAACTCAGATTGGAGGGCTGTGCAAATCTTTTGATGGAAAGGCCATTGTAAACAAAGCTCTCTTTGTCAGAGCTGGTCCTGGCCATTTTCAAATCCACATTAATGCACAGCTACAGTATTTTGCATACAGAACTGTTGCCTCTGCATGCTCAAACATGTGTTGACCACTGGTGGTGGCTTTTGAAGCAAAGGGTGCAACGCTGCAGCCTGGAAAGGTTATGGCTGTTTTAATTCTTCCAATGGTGATGCTTTGTTTGTGCTAAGACATGCTAAAAAAAAAAAAAAAAAAAGATTGAATGGAGATGTGAGGAACCCATGGTACATCTTCCATTCCCTGCAGTATCCATGCTCCTGAACAAGAGTAGATAATCGATCAAGCAGAAACTTGAATGTTTCCTGATCCATGGCTAGCAGCAGTATATGAATATGGATCAGGTTTACGTTCCTTAGTTTTAAAATCTGTTATACTTGAAAAATGCATCATGTGGCATGCATAGCTATTTCCCTTTCAGTAAGTGCCTTTCAGTAAGTGAACTTCCTGATGGACTGTAATTCTTCAATGGCTTCTATTGGTCATCTGGAAATTTGCAGCCTGGCTTTGCTTCATCCTATTGCAAATGATAATTTATAGGTAGACTTGCAAATTCTGGCAACAAATTCAGCCAAGAAGCTACTCTGCATATAGGTTCTCCTTCCTCAGCCATAATACTTAAACACTCTTGTCTCTTAAATACATACTACTTCCCTGCTACTTAGCCTTTGCAAAGAATTTTATCTGCTAGAAGTAATGTGTGAGGTTTCTATACCTCAGGGGAGTAAGGAGTAGAAAGTAATGCAATGGGAGGAGAAGCTGTGATGCTTGAAAAGCCAAACAAAACTAGGTTTTCGTGTTTAATGTACATGCTTGTAATGGTCTCAAGAAAGAAACACACCTGGAAACTGCTTATATTATCTTATGCTGCACTTTGCCTGGACTTTTTCTTTAATAGTCAGCTATTGAGAAATCCCATTGTTCAAAAGATTGGTTTCTCCCACTTCAATTTCCTCCTTTTGTGTGTACATGTGTGCATTACCTATCAGCCTGTAATCTGCTATATGGAAATTAATGGGATTAGGTACCTCTTGAAGTTTATTTCATTGGGTTAAATAAGCTGTGCCTGGATAAAAGTCGCCTTACTTTTCAATTCTGTGCTACCATGGAGGCGCTTGGAAGTTATCTTTTGTTGGCTGTTCCATTAGATGTACACACTGTGCTTCATAATCTTATTGTCTGAGATTCTGCAGTACCTGAACTCAAGAAATCCTTAGATCAGCAGTAGGTGAACATGATATACTTTGAAAGGGGCTGATCTGAGCCAATTTGCTGTCAGAGGTTTCACACAATTCGCTATATAATTCAAGGCAGGGTCTCAGCTTTTCCATAAGTTCTTCTCATGACTGATCTGAACAATATTCTTTTGCATCCATTTTACAAGTCCCATGTGCTTATTCATGTAGAGTCACTATCAGATCAGTTTCTTTCTGTACCCCTAGGATTCTTTTCAATGTGTGATTATAAATACATTTCGGCAGGGAGATTTTATTATTAGTCTGATCTTTTCTTAAAAAAAGGTTTAAAACAGCATAGGCATAGGATTTCTCCATTACAATGGATTTGTTTCAGCACATGCTTGTCTTTGCTGCTTTAAGCATTTGCATTCACTGTTAGAATGAAGGGCTACTCCGTTCCTCCAGAGTTCCAAGAAATGCACAAAAGCTTTTTTAAAGATGGATTGTTCAATTACTAATTTTCTATTGTTCCCTTGTACTCAGTCCATCAGGAAGTTCACTTATTGGAAGACATGCTAAAATGAACTGATGGCTCCTGTTTGCTGCAAAGTGATCTCCTAGAGTAAGTTCCTGATGAATAGTGCCATTGTGTTGTTGTTGTTTTTTCTTCTAAAATAAGGATCATTTTGTCTCACTGCGCACAGACACAACTACTCCAGGTTTTTAAGGTGCTCCATATTTTCTCTGGCTGTCTGTGCTAAATTTGTAGCTCTCAGCACAAGCTGGGCCTTCTCTGATACCAAAATTATATCCAAGCCAGAGGATGGCATCTTTCTTGCAAACTTGGGATTGATCCAAACTGACACTTTAGTGCCTGGCCACATCTGCTGTCTAGTTTCTCTCATTTTACAGAGGTGGAAAAGTACCTAAGAAGATACTTTGATGCAGCCCATTCTTGGAAATTGTGACTCTCCAGAGTAGGTCAATCATGCCTAGATATTGGAACGCGCAAGACAGTAGAAGAAGATGAGACAACCCTTATATTAACTGTCACTTTTTTAGAAAGCAAAAAAAAAAAAAAAAATGGAAGGCTTGCAAGCTTTAGGGTTTGTTTAATTGCTTTGTTTTCTAAGCAAATCTAGTTAATCTTACAAGCCTTGGAGATTTGTTTAAAGTGGATTTTACAGACTTCCCTCGCTGGCTTATGAAGCCTAAGGCAAGTATGGGTCATAACTCACTGTGGGCTTAATTATCATTGTTATATTGGTGACAGTGGATTTATTGCAACACTGACAATTCTCTTTTATTTACACAAGTTTCACAAGGTTGTCTGGTAGTCCAAAAATGGATGGTTTTTCATTATCTTTTTTTGAATCACAATAAAAAAGAATTATTGGATGTTGTCCTTCCATCTACCTTTAAGAAGATTTGTAGCTGTATTTTTTTACTAAGGGTTTTTTTCTTCTAATACTTCAGAAGTACAAAGTCAAGTTTCTTAAAGTATCTACTTTGTCTACTCTTTTTTTCCCCCAGCATATTTAAGCTGCTTGGAAATTTGCTTTTTTAAAGGAATCCGAAATAATAATTTTAAGGTTATGTTTAAATATGGAACAAATAATCATTTTGTAATGTTGGAAGATGCTTGGCCAAACAATCAAATGAACATCCTTCCTCTCTAGATTATGTCTTTACAGGCTGTGTGAGTATGTGCACTTATTCTGATTAGTAATATATATTAGTAATATATAAGCCACAAAAATGCTTCTTTTATGTCCATTTAAGTTCTGAGATTTGTAACACTAAGAAACATTTACAAAATCACATCTAGACCTTGTGAAATCCTGCCATTCAATAGGGCTCTGCTTTTTGATAAATTAGTGGTGTGGCTAAGGAATTTTGCTCCCAAAACTCCATCTGTTTTTTAAACACAAGGACTTTTCCATCCACACCAATTCATGGGTGAATAAAAAGCAATATGCCTGCAGCATTCAAGCCATTTCAATCAACTTTCAAGCAACCCTTAAAGCCGTTCTTGATTTGAAATCCATAGACTTTCAGCTGCCTCACCGTTAAAACTGCCATTTTTTATGGAATGTTCTTCCAAAGGAGACTGCCTGATTCGTTCCTTACTAAGTTCAATTAGGTGTTAGATTAAGGTTGCTATATTTAGTCACATATTTTTATATTGTTCCTTCTGAAATCTATTTCGATCTAATTGTGATCTTTTTATAAAGTGTGAATCACTTTTGCATGGAGTATTGTTTACCGGATCCTTTTATTAATTGCATTGCTGGTGCTGCTGTTTTTATTTTCTGTCTGTTGTTATGAGGGTCACCATTATATGGTGCTTATATGGGGCTATCATAAGTGCTTTGGAGAAAAATGGAATGGAATAACATTTAAAAATATATGTAACCATCATTGAGTTATTGCAGATGCCCAAATCAGCTAGTGAGGCTTCTTTACTCATTGCCTTGGACCCAGTGAAGCATAGTGAGGAAGAAGAAGAACGCAAGGTCTGAGAAATTAAAGCCAAAAACCATATGTGTTCACTCTGTTCCGTTAAACTCTTGTGAGTTTTGTTCCTAATTTAACCTGTTTAGGATAAGATTGTATAGTGAGACCATGAACAAGGAATTCTCAATTGGCTTCTCAACTCAACTGTATTCTCATTAGATGATTTCCTTCATCCCCATCACATTCTCTCAGCCACAGGTTCCCACTTACACTCTGAAGACATTCAATTTACAGATTTGTTAAGACCGTTAAATAGGAGAAACAGAAAGAGACAGGGACAGAGAGGGAGGGAGGGAGGGAGAGAGAGAGAGAGAGAGAGAGAGAGAGAACATACTAAGTAGGGTTGGTACAGTTGGATTTCTAAAAGGCATTTTAGAGCACATGGGAGCATGAATGTAGCATCTGTCTGCAAGGCAATAATGTTTCTTTCCAGAATTGTACAGCAACTATAGATGGTAATCACAGAATCCTAGGAAAAGATGCAGCTGCTTTGAGATGCTGCAGACAGATCCTACATTCATATTCCTACTCATTCAGAAGCCCTTTTGGAGATCAAGCCCAGAGGGCTACACAGCCTTAATAAAGAATGCTTCATTTGTTCAAACGTGCTTTGCAAAGGGTTAATAAGCAACCTATGAGTCATCACTAAGTCACTTTGTGGCATGGAGACAAGGAGTCCTCCTCCTTGAGTTGCTTCTCTTTATTCTTATTTGTGTTTCTCAGAGCTGGCCACTGCAGGAACAAGAAAGGGCTTCTGTGCAAGTGTGAAGAAGCTTTACTGGTAGTGTCTGAAACCAGATCTGTTAAATAAGGATCTCCAAGCATCATAAAGTCATATAGCTGTTTTTTGTTTTTGTTTTTTTAAGAATTAGGGGGTCTGTGTTTCTTTTGCAAGCAACATTGAAACTTTATACAGCTGTACCATAGGAGAATTGTATTAATATTTTAATACAGCTCTTCCTACTGGCTGCTGTTCAGTACAGTGGTACCTCTAGTTATGAACACCCCTCCTTACGAATTTTTCGAGATGCGACCAGCTCCGGCCCCAAAAATTTACCTCGTGTTGTGAACCACCTCGAGTTACAAACCGGATCCATGGCCATTTTCCCTCCCGTGACACGTGGTCCGTGGCCATTTTTCCGCCCCTGACACGTGGTCCGCGGCCATTTTTCCGCCCCTGACACGTGGTCCACAGCCATTTTTCCGCCCCTGACACGTGGTCCGTGGCCATTTTTCCGCCCCTGACATGTGGTCCACGGCCATTTTTCCGCCCCTGACATGTGGTCCGTGGCCATTTTTCCGCCCCTGACACGTGGTCCGCGGCCATTTTTCCGCCCCTGACATGTGGTCCGTGGCCATTTTTCCGCCCCTGACATGTGGTCCACGGCCATTTTTCCGCCCCTGACATGTGGTCCGTGGCCATTTTTCCGCCCCTGACACGTGGTCCGCGGCCATTTTTCCGCCCCTGACATGTGGTCCGTGGCCATTTTTCCGCCCCTGACACGTGGTCTGTGGGCATTTTTCCACCCCTGACACGTGGTCCGTGGCCATTTTTCTGCCCCTGACTCTCCCTGTCCTCCACGCCAGAAAGGATTAACGGTAATGACATTGAACCTTATGGGAAAATTTGCCTCGTGTTGCGACCAATTCGAGTTGCAACCAGAGTCACGGAACGGATTAAATTCGTAGAGTAACTTGAGGTTCCACTGTATAGTCTTGGTCAGAGACCATAGCTTAGGATGTTCCTAGTTATGCCCCCAAACATTGATAAACAAAGAATCACTTTTATGAAGACTATTGACTAACAATAAAATGTAATTGTAAATCTTAAGCTTTATGCAGAGGACTACCTACTTTCCCTTGTCATAGATAATCATATGAGGAAGGACAACCAGAGTGAAGGTTCCCACATCAGAAGAGATGGATGCCACCCAAGCCTTGAACTTGAGTTTACACCCTCTCAATTAACATTATGACATCATTCCAAAATTCACTAAGACCTAATAAAATAGTATGTAGAATGCCACTGAAATGGCAAAATAATGATGCCCAAAATATTTGGAGAAATAGGTTCTTAGAACAGCTGATGTCAGCACTGATGCATCACAGGCCTAAGGCAAAAATGGAGACATAAAAATGGCGCAAGTACCAAAATTGTACAAGTATGAAATAGAACAAGAAAAGAGCTGATACTGTACATGCCAGTCAGTGGAATGACATCTGAAGTTTAATAATAGGCCCTTAACAAAACTGATTCAAAATCCATTAAATCATGAATCTAGAGACCAGATCAACAGGCCCTGGGAACACAGTTGGTGATACTACTAGGGGACAGGGAACAAGGTGAAAAGTGAACTAGGCTAAAGTAAGGCTAAGCTAAAGGAAAAATTATATAGAAATAAAGCTAAAACAATTTAGAATATATGAGCAATATAAGAATAAGTACCAACTAGGATAGGTAAGAAGTTAAGTTACAAAATTATGAAATAATAATTGTTCTATAGGTTTGAAAGTGAAGCTAGCACAAATAAAAGAACACATCAGGTCAAAGAGTACAACAATACTTAAAATGGGATTGAAAATAGTTAAGGAACTCTTAATTGTTTTAGTTTTCATTGTTTTATAATCATTCGCTCTTATGAGAACTTATCCTATATGTTTTGAATGTACCACAGTTTGTTTTTTAAATTAGATTGTTATTTTCTGTATACAAACCATATTGCAGAAAAATCTGGAGTACATTGTTACAGCAAACTTTGTAGAGTAATTAGTTCGTGTAGAATTAACAAAAGATCTGAATAAGCTTATTCCAAAATGTTATGGAAATGCCTTGACAGGGATGATCACCACTGTGAGCAAGCAAACCATATTTTTCAGATATTTTTCTCCCCATTATACATTTTGTTCCATTTATCATCATCATCATCATCATCATCATCATCATCATCATCATCATCATCATTATTATTTGATTTCATTGATGTTTGGGGATGAAAGAATTTTCAGAAATTATGTTTCATGGATGCATCCCTATTCTGGTGACTATGCACACTTTTTCTGTAAGTTTCATAAAAAATCTTCAAAAAAGATTTAACAGAGATGAAGGGTGTTAAATCTATGAACCAACATTTGACTTAAAGAATTAAAGAATCTTTATCAAGATTAAAGAATTTTTACCAGCTACCTAGGAAGAAGGATATAGCTGGAACACAAAGGAAGTTTAAGTGAAAATTCATATTAATTTGTGGATTTTCAGAAGAACAGTGCATTAATGTTTGGGGCAGGAAGGAAGGAATTTTTACTTGATAAGGAGATATGTAAAAATTCATGAAACTATCATAGAGTTTGTTCTAGCTATTGAAGCAATAGGATAATTTTATCTGCGAGATAACTATAATAGTCATTTTAAGAACTTCAATCTGTGTGTGTGTGCACGCGCGCACGTGCATGCTGCTATTTCTTCAGCAGAAAAGCGATTAATTTGTCTTTCATCTCACAATGCCACTAGATACAAAGCAGGAGAAAAAAAGATTGAAAGAAAACAAGTGTGACAACTTCAAAAGGAAGTTAGAGTGTCAACTGATGTGCTCTTCATCAAACATTAAATTTCATGGGAATTCTGTTGCATTTACTGCTGCACTTGCATTACTTAAAAACACTGAAATTTATCATGCTTAATGGTAATATGTCCCATACTGAAAAATATTGATTTATATTACTTATTATATTTTGTCATAAAAGATACTAAATATGTAAACTATTCATAAGGGCATGACAGCATTTTAATATAATAGCATGGTTATTACAGAGTGTGATTTTCTTTCTTCTTCTTCTTTTTTCTTTTTTCTTTTTTTGGTCATATACAGTATTGTATAATGATATTCATTACCTTAAACTTGTTTTGAATGAATAAAAATGTCAAAGGGATTTCAACAATAACTTTGCATTAATTAACATGCAGGAACATTGTTAGGAACAAGGCTCATATAACTTTTCATCCAAGGTTGCAGAGAATGGAAAGCTTTGTTTATTGGTTACAAGAATTTGGTGGAAAGTTCACTAAAAACCAAGATACATTCCCAGGGAAAGTACAGATATTGTCCCTGCTCCTTTTTCGAAAAATAATTACTCTACCAGAGAGTTGCCAGGATGATAGTTAGAGACAGTTCAGTCTGTTTACTAGCTTAACGTGAGGAGCTGTTTGCTGTAAGATGGGTGGCTATATAATTGAATAAAATAAATACATTTTACTTTCTTCCAACAGAGCAAGAAAGAGAGACAAATCTACAGTCTTGATTTCCTCCTCCCTCCCCCCTCCGATTTATATACAATTGTGTATTTCAGTTCTGTGGGCTTTGCTTTTTAAATTTAATGTTTTAAATGTTAAATTCAAGACCAAGTGTCAGGACCTGTCCTTCAGCCATCTTGTTTCTGAGTCTTCCATCTCTTGTAGATCTGATTCATTTATTTATATATATATAAATAGAATATATATATATATATATATATATATGTATGTATGTATGTATGTATCTATGTATATGTGTGTGTGTTTTCCTTCCTTCCTTCCTTCCTTCCTTCTTTCTTTCTTTCTTTCTTTCTTTCTTTCTTTCTTTCTTTCTTTCTTTCTTTCTTTCTTTCTTTCTTTCTTTCTTTCTTTCAAAAATCAGAAGGTGAGTGTCCTCACTTTTGTAATGTACAAAGTTTTAATTTTAACAAAGGAAGATTTTAAATGTCTTAGTTAATGCTTTGAAAAACCATAATATTAACCATAACAGTAACCCTTTTTCCTTTGCCTATAGAGCTTCCTAGAAAAGCTATGTGAGACACATCATTAAATGTCACAAGGTCATTCCAGGAAGTACCAGAGAAAAAAGAAAGGTTTTTACAACATTCTGACACTACTGATAAAATTGGCTTGTTAAAATTTAAAGCAAGGTGGAAGAGCTCCCTCTGCCACCTCATTTATTAAACAAAAATAAATTCAATTCTCCAAACCCTCTGTGGATTTCTGAACTGAGTACAAGCACTTCTTGGACTGTTCAGTAGTCTTCTCATGTGAATAAAGCAAATTCAGTCCCAGAGGAATTATGCCTGGAACCTGTTACACCACTAGTGAAGTGCATAACTGGATAAAAATTTGTCAGTGAATTTCTGACAACAGTCCTCATGAAGAACAGACAAAAGGATGTAAGGAGGTAAAGCTTTTTTATCTCCTCCAGTTCATCCACTCTGTTTTCTCTTGACTCCCAGAACTCTTCGTAGTTATGCCTGCTTATAGAACTCTCCAAAATGCAAGCAACTGTTCTAGATGTGTTTCAGAGCTACTACTGTAGCATAGCTGGTATACAAATGACAGTGACATCAAAAGGCTGTTGATTCCATCATGCTCAGAGTAATGAGTCCATGATAAGAACTCCCAACATCTGCAAATTATCCCCAAATTAATTGGATTTAACTGACATCAATCTGAGTTGGGTGGTGTGAATCAAATGTGCTCCTACAAACTTTGGATGCAGGTTCCATAAATCATATGAAGCATGAGTGCTCTTCAGGTTCAGATGAAGGTAGATTCTAAGACACAGATGAAGGCAGAGTTGAATACTTCAGATTTGATTTTCACTTATCTGCTCTGTCTCAATTCTGGACCACTATGAAGCTGTCCCCAGATTTTATTCTCTGAAACTTTGGCATACTGCAAATTGTGCTGCGATATCTATACCAAGAAGAAAACATAGAGATTTCCTTTTACATAGATGTCTTGATAGGGAAAGATGAGAAGTATCCATCCTCCAGTTAGTGTTACCTTTGCAAACAGAGCACCACTTATTGTCCCAATAAATGCATCTTGATAAATTAAGAGAACATGGGAGTTGAGAGACATCTTTACCATTGACTCCTTTTTGTTTCCTAGCCTCTTGTCCTAAACAATAAAAAGGGTTTGATGAGTCATGTTAGACAGCTACAGTACTTCTTTTATGGAGAAAAATCCATCCTATTTCTGCTTCTTCTCCCGCTAAGTAAGCAACCTGGGTAATGTGTGCTTTGTTTCTTTATTTATTCAATCTCTACAGCTACCCAATTTCAGAGCAGCTCAAGGCCAGTGCAAAGAGGGTTAAAAACACATTAAAAGAAGAAGACAAAGCAAGAAAGGAAAGACAAAGCATTCACATGCTTGATATAATAAATAATATAATTGGATTAAATTGCTTGATATAATAAATAATATAACCCTCTCCCACAGCCATTTTATGAGAATACATGCAACTTGCTCTCAAAATTCTAAATGTGCCCACTACCCCCACACATTGAGTTGCTAACTTATGGGAAAGCAGACCATGTCTGAAGCCGTGTAGACCAAATTGGCCATCTCCAGGAGTTTCGATTGGAATGCAGACTGAACTGGGTAGATGGTGCACACCCTTCTTTGGAAGGAATGATGTAGCTCTCCTAGCCAAAATGTGTTGTCAAGGATAAGCTTTAGTCCTTATATGACCTCATGCTAGCAACAGTTGTCTCCTCATTTGCTTGTCCGTGGATCACTACTCCCTGCCGAGGAATATTTTGTCAAGGTGATGCTGCATCAGTCAGAAATCTGGTGATTCTGAAATTGGCATTCCTCTTACTTTCAGAATTGCTACAGTGTATTGTTAGAGAAAAGACACTTATTCTGTTTTGTGGAAAGGTTCTTCATTTGTAGTCCTACCTTCTTTTAAAACATGCCTGTATCTTCCCACCTCTTTCCTCTGTGCTTGGTCTGCATTTAAAGTACAAATTTAAATGCCATCTCCTCTGTGTCTCAGGCTGCAGAATGCATTATTCCAACTCCAGGTAAATATTTCATACAACTAACTCAGACTGTGGATAGTTTGCTTGCTGCTGGTGAGAGACAGATTTTTTATTATAGGGACAAAATGAGCCAGCTGCTTTTAAAAAGCTGTCCAGAAAGATTCTTTTTCTTGCTATGTCTAGTTAAGTCTAGTCCTCCAGGGGAGTTAAATCTAGCCCAAAGGGGGAATTATATAGTCTTACTTGTATATCTATTATGGGTCTGACCACAATAAGTTTCTATTGATTTTTTTCTTTCTGAGTTTAAGATTATCATCATCAGAATCATCGTCAATTAATGGATGAAGAAGATTAGGTTAAATGAGGAGTTGCTGTTCACTTTATGTTTGTGGATATGGATGTATTATTTTAACTCTCAACAGAAATAATACAGATTGGGAATAGATGCACCACGGAATGCAAAACTTACTTTTCCATGGGTACCTTAGAAGCATCTTCCCAACATTTCTAGCAGTTTGCACACTCAATCACAAGTAGAACTGGGTGGAACTGAAATATTCATGGGTGTCCCTTACAACAATTTCTCTGCTCCAGAGCCTCCTAAAGATACCCTTGCTCCTCCTGGGTTACTGGTATCTTTATATAACATTGTGACCTTTTCACTCTAAGTTTGGCCTCCTCTCTTTATTCTCGTGGACTAAGAGTTCTGGTATGATTATATATTTGTTGAATACAATGGAAAAAGGGTTTGAGAATTCTAGTATGATTGTCATGAGGAACTGCAGTAACAAAGCTTAACATGCAATGGAGATGTTTTTGTCACATTCTTGACCTACCTGTGCTCCTTCCTGCATTTTGTAACTTCCTTCTACCTATGTTGCAACATGATGGAGGGTGGAAGAGTTTGACTCTAATGGGCCTGCCAGTGGCCTTTGATGGCATCAACCATGGGAGTTGGTGGCATCATTTTACTCTGGTTCTCCCTGTTCTTGAGAAGCAGGTTCCATTCAATATGTAAGGGTGGAAATGTCAAGCCAAAGGGTTCAACTTTCTCTCCATTTTATTTAACATTTACTTGAAGCCACTAGATGAGGTAATTTGACAGTTTAAGACATGATACCATCACTACCCTGAGTCCTTGCTCATGTTTTCTGGTTCCCCAGGATTGAACACCAATAGATCTCTCCTGCTTCCTTCTCAAGGTCTGAGATAAATTTCTTGAGAGCATGATTGCAGACCCCAGTCCTTGGGAGGTTTGATGGGAGGGGATCTGTAGACAAACGTTTTCTGCAGGAGCTCCCTTCCTGTGGAACATTCTCTCATCAGGTATAACTTTGGCATTCTCACTCCTGATCTTTAGGAAGCTGCTAAGAACCTTACTTCATCTTAGCCAAAAAATTGAAACCTGATATCCCAGAGACCATTCAGGCTAATAAGATGAGTGGTTGCACTGATGATGAGTTATTATGTTATGTGCGTATGGAATGTGATATTGGATACGATGTTGGTTTGTTTTTATGATATTGTTTTTTGTTGCTGTTGTTCAAAATGTGGCTTTATTGACTTGGTTTTAGTGATTGAAGATATTGCTATATATTGTTTGAAGATATTGGTGTACATTGCTTATCTCCTATGATTGAAACAGCTTTAAAGCACTCAAAATAAACAAATTAAATATATAACCCAGCACTCAATTTGTCATTTCATCTACCTTGACCCATCCTAGTTACATTAAATAATGGAGAAATACAGGTAATGGAACAAAAGGAACCCAGGATGCCAAACACAGAAGCTAGTTACAAATTCAGGAAGAAATAAGGCAGCAAAGAGGACCAGTGATGATATGTTTCTCAACAAACGAATCAATGTCAAATAGATTATATCATCTGGAAGCAGAGTTGAAATATCAGAGTGCATTGTTCTAAATTAGCCATCAAATTTCTTGCCAATTAGACAACTAGATTGATGAACGACAACAATCAGATATGAACCAGTATTGTTCTTTGTTTCTAGCTTGGACTTTCATCTCAGTTTACAATCCTGTATAGTTATGTACTTTTTTGAGAATCTATCAATCATCCTCACTACATTATGAGATTCAAAAGTAAGGGTGTTGATAACAAAATATTAAGACAATATTGATGAAGCTTTAAATGAAGCACCTCCTTGAAGCTGTGTTGAAAGACACACCCTTTCTTTCTGAAGACTGAAGCAAAGTGCTCATGTTGCTTCATTTCATCCTCTCCATTGAGGCCTCCTCTGATATTTTTAGCAGCTGTAAGAGGTTTCTGCACATGAACAACCCATGCACGGGAGCCTTTTCAGAATATTAAAAGTACTAGTTGATGGTTTCAGGCTACTAAACACTTTGGTTTATGCTTTGAGATAATGCTTTAAGATTAAACAATCACATCTTGGTCTAAGGTGGGTAACGGCATTACCCTAAGGACATGAAGCTTTTTCTCAAGGGGAATCCAAAATGCCTTACACAAGCCTCCTAAAAATGTAAAGCATGTACGTAAAGGCAGAGTTATATGTGCATTAAACTGAGCTGTTTTTAAGAATGACATCTTTATACATAGGGTTTTAGAGTAACTTGCAAACATGGAATGTATAACATACCCGTACAAGGAAAGGCAACTAGAGTGGTAGGAAACATGGAATATGAAAGCCTTTGCAGAGGCAATAATACTGATAATATTGTAACTTTAATAGAAATGATTGAAGACTCGATATCCATATCATAACATTGTTGTACCTGATATATACAAGGGTCATCTGAGATACTTGAATATTTGAAACAGTTCCTCTTGCACTCTTGGCCAAAGTTTCCCACAGTCAAAATTGAGTTATACAATGGGGTTTCTTGTTTCTTATGATGTCATGGACTGGTTGTTTCCATACTTCAAAAATGTGAGATTAAAACTTTTAATATGGAAAGTTGCATCCGTTTTTCCTACTGTTCTTGCTACAATTATTGGAGTTACTGTGAATGCCATTTGTACTTTATTAATCTGGAAAAGCAGTTTTGCAATTGTGCGATCTGAGAGGAAAAATACTAGCTATAAATTACAGGCCTCCCACAGATCTGTGGCAGCATTTATTAAGCAACATCTGCTCTGAATATTTAAAACAATCTACTAAGACATTTGCAATATTGTTACCAATTCCATTAATTGGAGATTCCTTCCATTTTATTTTTTTCCCCTCTCTGTCCAGAAAAAATAATTTGACATTTGAATATGTATTTGAAATAAATTATTCAGGGTTTAAATGACTCATAGGAATATACATGTATATGTATCTCTGCATGTGTCTTCATACACACATACACAGATACATATTTAACCCTGTTTTATGTGCAGTAAGTTGTGCAATGGTGGTTAATATCTTGAAAGCCTTATGTGGTTTAATATAGAAGATCCATTTGTTCTATATGGCTCCTCCTACTCTCATCTTCTTGAAGTAATCTGAAAAGGTTCGACTATAATTATTTTAAAGCCTTTTTTAAAGTGAACAACTCTTATGCTTTAAATTGCTTCTAATTTGAATTAATTCTTGGCTTATATTTTTAGTAGGACTCTGATTCAAAGGGAATTCATTCAAATCATTCCTTCAGATCAAATCGTCACACTGAATCACAATATCAATCTGATATGCCAAAGTGAACCAGTTGTTTTTGAATCAATTCAACGGTTTAGTGCACATCTTGTTTATAGGCGCACATACTCTATTGTACATTTTCCCATTTGTATGCATTCTGACAATTGGGCTTAAGATTTAAATCAAATCGGATCATCAGATCAACAGTATAATATGATTTGCATGACCTTATACTCCTTTAAGACTTAGTTTTAACTTAGTTTTAAACTTTCATATTTTATGGCAACCCACCTAGAGATTCAGTTACTGGCCATAAAAGTATAAAAAGTATAATAAATACCCTATCTCCTTTATTAGAATTCTCTCAGTTTCATTCCACTCCAATAACTATAATTTATTGTTTGAAAACCACTTAAAATAAAATATTTTTTTTATAGCTGTCAAAAATCCTTTTCCCAAATGGGCATGAGATCTGCCTAAAAATGGATAAAGAAGGATTGGAAGAAGCTATGTGAATGATAGATAAAAAAGAAATGGAGAGAGAGAGACAGAGAGAGAGAGAGAGAGAGAAAGAAAGAGAAAGAGAGCCCAAACCTCGGATACATATTTTAATACATGAGAATTCTAGTCTTCTGGAAGACCAATTAAAAATGACATTATCAGTTTTAAAAGGGAGAGTAAATATGTAAACAGGAAGGTAACTGCTGCAGAGGTGAAAGTAGGAATGGGGGGGAAAAAAAGATTCGGCCTCATGGTGATTAAGATCTTGCTGTTCCCATTCTTTGTGGGTAGACAAATCTGTGTGTATCTCCTGACCCATTTCACAGTCTTACAAAATGCAATCCTATCACCAGTATTACATCTTACTTGAGTATTGAATGCAGTCCAGTCAGTTCAGTGTGCAAGTAAGTTAGGAGTACCATCTGTTCTTTTGTCACTGGACAAATGAATGTTTCAGAGAGGACAATTCAGAAGATTAATGGCAAGATATTGACAGAAAGGGTTGTATAGAAAAAAACATGGAGAATGGAAAATGCTAAACATTATAAGATTCAAGATAGTGTCCACCCACAGAGGCACCTGCAAATGATGACATGTATGCAGCAATGCCATTGAACAAATACGTGGGTCAGACCTTGAGATGAAAACATGTGTGCTGATGTTATCAAGTGCCTGGCTTCAGTTTGATGACATCAGCCTTCTGCAGATCCTGTTGATCACCAGGCATTATCAAGCCTATCACTGGCAGCACAGTGAGATAAGAGTGAAATCAGGAAGAAAGTAATGCTTTGGGTGCCCACAAATGGAAGAGAATATCAACAGTGTGAAAAAAGAACAGAAAAGAAAGAAAAAAGAAATCTAAAGCTGGCTGTAAATCGCAGGTCTTCAGACACTTTCACCTCCTATTCAGGACTGAGTTTGCTCAGGAGAAGGCTCTCACACATGGCTCAGATTTAAGTAATCTTGTGATTGCAGACCAGAAAAAAGGCATATACACATATATTTCACCCTAATTGTACCCAGAAATCAAATCCAGACATTGAACTGGGTTCCTGGGTTTGATTTCTACACTTTTTCTTCATACCTTTTCAGATCAGCAAAAATTTGGTTCTGTTCTTGGTGGCATTGGGAGGCACTTGATCTAAGTTGCCATTTTCGTTCCTTACAGAAACAGGAAAAGAATCTCCAGCAGTTTAGACCTGTCCTCTGCTCCCCCAGAATCCTTTTATCCTGCATTCCAAGCTTTACTGAGAGTCTTCTGAGCATCAGATAAGACTTTTCAAGAGTCACAGTGGCTATTTTCACAAGTTGATCAGGCAGACAGTTTTTCAAGGGAGCTTAGGATTGTTGGTTGGTTGGTCAGCTGGCTGGCCTTCCTGGTGCCTTTGAATCAGTCTTGACTCCTGGCAGCTGTGCGGACTAGTCCCTATAGTTTTCTTGGCAACATTTTCAAAAGTGTTTGCCCTTGCCGTTTTCCTAGGATTAAGAGAGAGTATCTGGCCCAAAATCATTCAGCTGGCTTTTGTGCTTAAAGCAGAACTAGAGCTCATGGTCTCCTGGGTGACTTTGGGACAAATATAAAATACAGCATAATATTAGCATTTCCTTACCAATTTAGGTAACCTTAGACCATCAACTGCTGCTGAAGAGACAAGTGACACCTACAGGCATTCATGTTTTCCATGATTCCTCAGCACTGACATTTTCCAAGATTGCTGTTATTAAAAAAGTGGTGCTTTCTCAAAATGTCTCAAAAGTTATAACAGAAACTACCAAAATATGCTTTAGGAATATTTGATAGCAATTCTGAAACTATGGCTAGTTTAAACAAGCTTTAAAGCTGGCCAGTTATAAGGTAACTATTCTTAGTTCTGATCACTTGCTAATCTAGATAATCCCTCAAGCCAAGGCTATCTAAAAAGATTGGGGAAAAAAAATCCAAAGTTATTTTCCCAGCCATATGAAAGCCTAGGTTGGCTGAATTTGGTGCATATCACACTAAATCATAGTTTAGAGTGATACAGAAATACTAAAACTTTAGATTTAGAATATACCAAGCAGCAGTTAACAATCTCATGCATCCACTTTGATAAAATTAAGCATATCAAGGGATGAATATTTTCTGGACAGGGGGTTTTGGAGTCCCTTGTTAATCATCCAAAGAAAAGAAATTCAGGAGAACTTACAGCCAGGTCAGTGCAGCTAACTAATGTCTGGATGGCAGACCTGGGAGTCACATTTGTTCCATTATAGAAGAAATATGTGACATAGATATCAAAATATATAGCAAGAACAATAATTATGTCCTGCACAAAGGGAGTGTGTGTTATAAAATATTCTTTAGTAATTAAATGCAATAATATATTTAAACACCAATGAATTAAAAACAAAAGAAAAGGAATATATATCCACACACCCTCCCTGTTCTTTTCAGACAATGAAACCATCCTCTTCACTATAGATGACAAAATATTTTTGCATGCTGTTAAGAAGATTTTCCCTGAAGAGCCAAAGCAACTGAAACTACTACAGAAACATCAAAGACATTAAAAGTAATTTTATTACACTTAGAAACTGAAGAAAGTAGAAATAATTGAGATTTCTAATGCTACCTTCATCTTTCAAACAATAAACAACCCATTCTTCTCTTCTGAAAAACACGCTCCCCAGAGATGAAAGCTTAGACACGCACACAGACACACACACAAACCTTTCCAACAGCCAAAATCACTTCTGAATAAAAGTCCCTCCTGTCAGACCACAGTAAGAACAAACATAAATTCTATTTCAGATTAATAATGCAGATTTTTGCCTTATTTATGAAGTTGTTTAAGGGAGGAGGAGGAGAGGACACCCTCTGTTAAAGGGAAATAAAAGCAGGATATTGTTATAAATGGAACATCAAGACCAATGACCATTTGTCTATCATTGTATATTTTTATGGAATTACTCAACAATATGCAATCAGATTTCCTCTTGGGCACTGGAGGAATTTCTTAGAATACCTTCCCCTAAACTTTCGTACTTCTCTTTTTGGACACTAGATTTCTAGGTTGGGACACTAGTTCCTTTTGAGCCCAGTTAAGTCTGAAACTGATTCATTTTCTTGTGTTCCCACAAGTCCTCCAACACTGAAGCTGATCGTGCAGCTGGATACTCTAGGAGTTGAATTCAAATGAATTGCAGGAGACAGAATACATCACACTGCATAATGTGCCGGGACAAAGGCAGAATTCTCAAAACTTCCAGATTCTAGAATTAATAAACAATAACAAATAATGTTTTTCTTTAATTTTAGAACAAAAATGATGTCTGAGATATTGTTCTAGACAGGCACATAAATTATTCAGTGTGAGAGATGGTGTGTGTCTCTGTGTGTGTGGCTGTGCATGAACTATTATTTCTCAGCCACAAATTCTGATCAATTTGTGTTGAAGACTTTTTCTCACAATGAATATCAATGATCTGTTTGACCTTCATAGTAAAAATCTGAGAACATTTGTTCCAGCACCATCTGTAGCAAAATGCAAAGAAACCAGAATGTTCCATGTGCAGGATAATATCACTATACAAACGCTGACATTACATACTTGTGCCTGGATATTTCAATATCTGACTCGGGTACATAAGTCACAGCAACACATGATGATCTCCTCACACACATATCATCATTGTCATCCCTGAAGATATCCATGATTTATTCTGAAATGTTCAAAAAGGTTAATAGATGTCTAATAAAGAGTTTCTCTTTTGATGGTTTCACTTGGGCATCTTTATTTAGTATACTGTTAAAAGTGGTAACAGCAAACAAAAGTAGATCAGATCCAGGGATGGTTCAGATGTGTGTGTGCGCACACGTGCACACGCGTGAGTATTCCCCATAGCTTCCAATGCAAATGTGTCCTCCCAGCTGAACAGCAACTTTAAAATTATTTCAAAAAATGGGCACGATAAATTTATAGAGTTAAATGGCAAGGTAGTTCTTTATTGCTATTGGGAGGCAAAAATTCAAAAGGAAATGCCAGAATAATAAAATTGGAGAGGCAATTTCACATTCCAAAGAGGAAAAGGGGCCAGTGTGGTCTAGTGGTGAAGGCCCCAGGCTAGAAACAGGGAGGCGGTGAGTCCTAGTCCTGTCTTAGACATGAAAGCCGGCTGGGTGACTTTGGGCCAGTCACTTTCTCTCACCCCAACTCACCTCCCAGGGTTGTGGTGGGGAAAATAGGAGGAGGAAGGAGTATTGGTATGTTTACCACCTTGAATTATTTATAAAAAAAATTAAGAGATGCTGGATAAAGAAAATTTTGGGGGAAAAAAGAGGGGGGGAGGAAGGCTAAGTAAAGATTGGGAGAAAATTGGGCTATCACTCCAAAAAATACTCTTCACCTTTGAGAGAGGTACATGTCAGGCTAAGAGCCGAGGAAAGGCAAGGGGACCATGAGGTAAATGCCACATCCAAGGGTCACTTACTGAGAAGATGGAAGGGAGAGGAGATTTAGGAATGAAGGGGATCTCAGTTGAGGCTAGAAGGTTGCATGTGTAGGATTAAACACACAAGTTAGATCAAGGATGGGTGATTTTTGTGTGGTCAAGCATACCATTGTCCTCATCAATCAATTGGGCAATTGAGAAAATCAGAACAGCTGCAAACTCATGATAGAGGCTTTCTCGGTCTGTCAGTAGAAAAATAAAAAGAGGTTCAAGATTCACAAGCAAATGATCTGGTTAGTCAAGAAAAGGCAGCAATTTGTAGAGACAAGCAAGCATAGCTAACTGAAAGGCAAAAAGAATTGGCTGAAAAGACATAAGAAAGTGATCGGAATTGACAGTAAGAATGAAACTACCTGTCTTAAACAAATAGCAAAGTCTTATCTGAGATTCTTCAACACACTGAAGATTAAACAAAACACTGGAAACTATTTCAGCATCAATACTCAGGGAACCAAACCAGCTAATATTGTATACTGCTTAGGAGTCAGGGGGAATAAAAAATTAATTATAATAACAACAATAATAACAACAATATTGTCACCAAGGAACTTGGATGTGAAACTAAGGAATAAAAGCAATTCTTCTAAAAAGTAAAACTCAGTGGAAGATGGGTTCAGAACTGAAAGTGAAAAAACTGCAGACAGATCTGAGCAATTTGGGGGGGGGGGAATAAAACTAGGAAAACTGAAATATTAAGAACTGAAACTGCACTTAGAAATATTACATAATATATAATCCAGACCAAGCTGAAGTTCAGAAAGAACCAAAAAATGATCATAGCATTATCCAGAAAATCAGCAGATTTAATGTCAACACAAAAAAATCTACAGTTTAGAATAAATCAGCATAAATTCTATTGGAATATTGGCTCAGCAACATCAAACTGAAACAAAGAAACCTGACAATGAATAAATTTTGCATTTCTGGGAATGCAAAGAACATAACATGAAGGGACATCTATGGATTTACACCAGCATAAATAAATTAAAAGGAAAAACAAACACGATGGAAAATTTAACTGTCATAGGAGAAATGGTTCAGAAATAAAGAAAATCAAGAACTGGAGGGCACATGGGATTGATGGCCTACATGGATTTGGGCTAACCAGGTTACATACATAGGTATCTGTTCAGTTTAATGTTCTACTAAAGAATAGAACAATGAAGACTAGATGACCTCTGGAAGTATCTTTTTAGTAATGAAAGACAAAGGAAAGGAGTCACATCCCAAAACTATAGATCGATAACTTGTTCACCTTCCAAGTTCAAAATGTATATTGGAGTAATAGCATATTCAGTGTGTGTTTATCTCAAGGAAAAATCTTTCTAAAGTTGAGCAAGAAGTTAACTACAAAAATTCACAGGAAACCAAAGATCAATTGCTTATTGATAAAGCAATCTTTAAAAATTCAAAATGAAGAAAAGCAAATTAATGTACAGCTTGGATTGATTAGAAGAAAGCATTTGATTCCCTTCCACATAGCTGGATTATGAAAAGTGTGGACAGTTTTGGTATCAGTCAAATACCCAAGGTTTTAGAGTCACAACAATGAAAGCATGGGAGACAATGTTAATGTTTAATGGTAATAAATTAGGTGAAGTCAAAATAAAAAGGGCATCTTTCAAGGTGATTCATTATCACTTTTATTATTCAGTTTTGTGCTGATCCCACTGACAAGGCAAAACACAGCTTCTAATTTTCAAAGCAAGGTAAAAAAAAATCCTATCATTTTTACATGGATGACTTAAACTGTATGCTAAATCAACACTTGAACTGGAATCATGACTAAATATTGTTCAAATATTTAATACCGATATTGCAATGCAATGCAATTTGAACTTGATAAATGTACAATCATTGAAGTAAAAAAGGAGGAAAGCTCACTAGAAAGTATTCCGTTCATAAATGAAGCAATAAAAAATCTAGCATTGAGCAAGCTTATAAATCATTGGGAATTTCTGAAATATCACACGCTAGCAAAATAATGCTTACAATCATCCAACACAGATTAGAGCCCTACATGGAAAAAAGAGATGCCAGATGTTCAAGGTGGTCAGAGATGGTGGAATCAATCTCTTGTTTCCCATTCCTTGATTAGAGAATCCCCACCCTTGCTTTTCACAGCTTTCTTTCCGCCCTGGAAAAACCCTGAGATGTGTGGAAACCTTCATGTTGCCCAAATAATGAACCCTGTTAGGTCAGGCTAATTTTAAGATTCATACCACATGTCTTAATATTTTTGATGCATTGTATATTTTGGACCAAATGGTGTGTAAGGTACGAGCCATCCTCAGAGTGTCACTTAGAAGACTATGTATTGACACCCTGGGAGAATGGTATCGTCCATAGAACAGGAATCAAGACAGCTTCCCAAAGTACGGTTCTATGGCTTCCAGTCTAGCATTACTCAGTTGAGTTTTCAGGATTTTTCCTGACCCAGTGAAAACCAATATCTCAGTTTCAAGAGGGTGGACCATCAAGATCCTTCCAGTTCTTAGTACTCCCTTTGATTTTTGTCCTTAGGACTAAGGCTTGTGTTCATTGTCTCAGGTAGCATCTGTTGGCAATTCTTTAAAGCAGTTGCATATTTTCCAAGGATCACATGGTTTCCCTCCTCAGATGCAGTGTCATCCAAGAAAAAGATGTATTTTGGTTAAGAAGTTGCATGCTCACTGCATGCTCTGAAGTATACAGTACTTTTGCTTTTGAAACCAAAGCATCACACAGCCTAAATCCACAGAGAAGATAATGGGGAATGTTATCTAGTTTTGGAATAAATATAAATTTGGAATAGATATAAACCCAGATTTGGAATAGATATAAACCCAGACTCTGCCTGAGAATACCCTTATGATTATCTCCACAAGAAGCATTTTGCAGGAAAGAAATAACTAAGCAGAAATGGTTAACTTATGGTTATATCCTTGATATTCATCAAGGAGAAATTAAAATAAAATCGAGAGAGGATTTCATATCAAAGATATCCATGCCACTGGTTTTCATATATAAAACTTGGAGAAAGATTTATATTTGATAAAAAGATATATGAACAAAACAAAGATGTTTTTGAAATTGAATTGTGTTCCAATGATGAACATCTCATTACTAAAATGTATAAGCTTGTTGAGATTTGAAATAGAAGACTGTATGATAAAATGGGCTAAAAATGTTGGACATAATATACAAATGGAACAATGGGAAAATATGTGGATTAAAGGGTTAAAGTTTACATTTGAAGGAGAATTTTTATAAAATGATGTATAGATGGTATTTGTCACCAGAAAAATGATCCAAAATGTATAAAAGGGTTTCAAATAAATGTTGGAAATGCGAACAAGACTGGCGGGTTTTAAAGTAAACCAACAAAAAACAAAAATGTTAATTAAAAATTTGACCCTGCCTAATCAAGAGTTGCTGATGAGCAAGAAGGGCAAAAAAGAAAAAAAAGTGAGATATCTGGGGGTGATTTTGTCAACTAAAAATAGCATGTTGTTCCAGAATAATTACGGTAAAGTTTGGAATGAAGTGAAAAAAGATTTGGTAAGATGGGAAAAATTACAATTGTCTCTCATGGATAGAATCATTTAATCTAAAATGATTAAAATGAATGTTTTGCCCTGGATGCTGTTTCTTTTTCAGACTATGCCAATTTTGACTAGAGACTTACCATTTAAACAGTGGCAGAGAGATATATCTAAGTTTATTTGGCAAGGCAAAAAACTGAGAATTAAATATAAATTGTTACAAGATGCCAAGGAATGAGGAGGTTTGGGTCTGCCTAATTTAAAACTGTATTTTGATGCTTGTTGTTTGCTTTGGGTGAAGGAGTGGATAATTTTGGAGAATAAAGAATTATTACAACTTGAAGGTCATGAATTAAGATTCAGGAGGCATGTCTATGTGTGGTATGATAAAGTTAAAGTTAGTAAGTATTTTAAAAACCATTATATTAGGAATGCCTTACTGCAGATCTGGAATAAATATAAAGTAAGACTGTCTCCTAATGCACCTTTGTGGTTGTCACCTCAGGAACCATTTAATAGAAGAGACAATGTGGGAGAAATGAAGTGGTTAAAATATAAAGACCTGTTAACTTTCGTGGAAGGTGAACCAAGTTTTAAAACAAGAGAACAGTTAGAATCAGAAGGTTTCATATGTCATTGGTTTACTCACATGCAATTGTTTGAACATTTTAAGCTGTTCAAAAAGAATGATAGATTTGCTAATGAAATCTCTTATTTTGAGACTCAACTTTGTCCAAATGATGAACATGTTATTGCTAAAATGTATAAGATGTTGTTACAGATGAATCTAGAAGATGAACAAGTCAAGGAATGTATGATTAAATGGGCTAAAAACTTCGGATATAATATCAGGTTGGAACAATGGGAAAATATGTGGAACAAAGGTTTGAAATTTACGTTGAATTATAATTTAAAAGAATTTTTTTATAAAATGATGTATTGTTGGCATTTAACTCCTGATAAGTTATCAGAAATGTATACTGGTATAACAAATGTTTGTTGGAAATGTTTGCATGGAGAAGGAACCTTTTACCATCTTTGGTGGACCTGTGAAAAGTCGAAAAAAAATTGGGATCAGATATGTATTGTTATTCAAAAGATTCTTAAAGCGAGCATTCAAAAAAAAAAAAAAATCAGAACTGTTCCTATTGGGTTTGATGGAGAAAGGACTGGAGAAACAACATGAAACCTTGCTTTTATATATGATCACAGCTGCAAGACTGTTATATGTGCAAAGATGGAAGGATTCACAAATACCTACAGTGGATTATTATGAATGGATTATTAAATTAATGGATTTGGCTCAAATGGTGAAATTAACAGAGTTAATAAGAGATAATACTGTTTCTAAATTTGTCTCCTCATGGCAACCCTTCTTAAATTACGTGCTTGAGTGGGGAAAAAAATGAAGCTTTGATTGTGGGATTTAATGATTAGATGGTTTGTGCTGATTGAAATAATGTGAATTTGGATTACATAGTGGTAAGAGACTAACTTTTTTTTAATTTGTATTTGTATTGGAGATAGTTGGAAGTCACTTTCTGTTTTATCTTTCTATCTATTTTCACTATTTTAGTTTTTTGTCATTTTCTTTTCGTTCTTGTTTCTTTCTTCGCTATACTTTTTGATTTGTATTTTAACTGTGCTTTTTATATATCATAATAAAAGTTTTAATTAATTAATAAAAAAGGAAATGTGAACCAGAAGAAGGGACTTTTTATCGTCTTTGATGGACATGTAATAAGGCTAAGAAATTTTGGACCTAAATCCATATATTAATTCAGAAGATCTTGAAGGTTAGTATACAGTTAAAACCAGAGGCTTTCCTTTTGGGACTGAGGGACAAACAGTTAGAAAAAGCTCATGGACCTTTGCTTTTATATGTTAACTGCAGCTAGACCTTTATATGCTCAAAGGTGGAAAGAGTCAATATTACCTACAATGGAAGAATGGATCGTGAAGATGATGGAGTTAGCTGAGATGGCAAAACTGACAGCTTTGCTCAGAGAAAAAACATTGACTAACTTTATTGCCAGTTGGAAGCCCCTTTGGGACTTTTTGCAGGAGACAGAA
Organism: Python bivittatus; assembly: GCF_059951505.1. Taxonomy (NCBI): domain Eukaryota; kingdom Metazoa; phylum Chordata; class Lepidosauria; order Squamata; family Pythonidae; genus Python; species Python bivittatus. The sequence continues at coordinate 12,947,127 of NW_028277053.1, forward strand.
AAAAAATGAAATCATGATTTATGGATCTGATGATTAGTTAAAATATACAGGTAATACAAAATAGGCATGTTAAGATGTAGTTTAAGAGTAAGAGGTCGCTATATGATTTATCTATATCTGTTGTATAAGAAGTCAGAAGTCATTCTTTTTGTAATTTTCTTTTTTCTTTCTTCTTTAATTTTCATCCCTTTTGTATTCCTTCTTTATTTCTAACTCTCATGCTTTCTACTTTTCTCATTGATTATTAGTTCTTGTTTGCTTTTATCTGTATGCTTTTTATAACTCAATAAAGTTCTCATCAAAAATAAAAAGGAAATGTCATCTGGTCACTTGGTCTGAACAGAGGACCAAGATATTAATGAAGGGGAAGTATGTGCCTGTAAATTTCTGAGAAAATGGGTGAGTTAAAAATGCAATTAGTCAAATACTCTGTTTAACAATTGATCATTATATTTAATTCCAGCAGCACTGAAGCTATATTCAGCAAGCACCCCAGATGGCCAGGGATAAGCCAGGGATTGTGGGTTTGTGTCCCCTCTGGGGTGCCTGCAAGAAAACAAACAAGCTCAGAGAAGCCCAAGGACTCCACAATTCAACGCTGAGCTACACATATTTGCTTCTATTGATATTCAGCAAGGCTTGCACACAACTACTTTTTGGTGCCTAGCTAGGCTACACTTACACTTCCTTTACCCTTCTTGAAAGGCTCCAGTCGAAATTCCTAAGGGCTATATTCCAGGTGGCACCTTGAGTTCCAAATGTAGTTTTAAGGAGGGGGGAAGAGTTATCTAAGATCAAAACAGGTGCATGGATCTGCATCATAGCACATTGGCTAACGTTAGTGTTCTTTCTCATGGGTTTGAGTTCTTTCCTTATTGAGGACAATTACAAAATAATATGGTTCAGGACAATGTCACAAAAACTTCAACATCTTGGCTTTTCCAGGGAGGCATTTTTAATGGTGGGTTATGAGCATGTACTCATCACATTTAAACAACGTATTAAAAACCTGGAAGTCCAACAGGACCAGCCTGTTCTATCTAAGAAGGTTTTCTGAGCAGTCAAGCCCCTTTTTACAAACCAGCAAGATATTTACACTACATAACAATTTCCAAATTCAGAAAAGCACTAACTTTAACACGCTTCAACACGCCCCCCGCAGCAGTTTTGGAGGGCAAAGTCAAAAATGTTCCCCATGAACTCAAACGGTGACCCTGTGGACGAGGGGCTGTTGAAACTGCAACTCATGTCTTGCTGCACTGTACCCTCTGTAAGGATTCAAGGACCCGCCTTATAACTCCTTACCTGGTAAAACACCTGGGAAATTCTGATCTCCTTTATGTACAGTTGTTGTTATCAGATCAGTATGATTCAGTCTCCTTGAACGTAGCCAAATTTTGTTATACTGTCTGTAAAATTAGGCAGACTTTGATTGTCTACGGACAAACCCACCACCCATTGTAATATTTTATTTTGTTTTTTCTTGATTTTATTTTTAATGTGTTTTTGTTTGCAATTCTGGTCAGTGACGATAATAAAAATTCTATTCTATTTATTACATTTACAGATTAAATAGGGAAAGGTAAGCACATTATGGTGCAATTCTCATATACCTCATCAGAAAAGTAAGCCTTCTGAGTTCAAAGGGGCTTACTTTTGAGTAGTTATGACTATAATTGTATTGTTAGAAGAGTCCCTAATTTGATGGAAAACACAGACTCCAGCAGGGCTCCTCTGCCCTTGCAGGTAGATGGTCCTTTGTTATTAACACAAAGGACTAAGTGAAATAAAAGTAGACTGCCAAAATCAACAAAGGGAGGAACACATTGCAGAACAGCTCAAGAGGAAACTGGACAAATTATTGAAATAAAGCAGTCTGCAGGGAAAATAAAGCCACTAACTAGCTATTTTCCCACAGATTTTCAAAGCTCTAAAAAAAGTTTTTAACGATATGACTTCCAATAAAGCTGACAGAAGCTAGGCTGTTAAACCTTTATGAAACTCTTTGGGGTACACATTTAACTCACACACAGGCGCACACATGCAGAGATAATGAGAGAAATAAGAGAGTTTTTTTTTTCTCTCTCTTAACAGGGTTTAAAGTTAAGAAGCAATAGAGAATATGTAAAGTGTAATCATCTCCACGATGTTAATGTTTGCATCTTTCTTTCATTACATGTGTTTTTACCAGGACAATAGGTGAGCAATAGGAAAACCACAGAGGAGATGATTTTATGGGTTGTCAATGATTCACATAAAAGAGATTTGACACTTGTAGGATAAGGAGAAAAACTAAGATATCAACATGTAGCAGGCATATCTTGAAGTGCAACCTGCCTCAATCAAGCTTTTGTTTGGTCCAACAGCTCTGTTGGACAAAGTTCTCAAGTTCCTCCAACAAGAAGCTGGAGAGATTTACAATGAGCCTTTCAAGGAAATGTTATTTGTCAAATTAATAAGAAAAAGATCAGAAATGAAGGATATTCTTCATTTGGAGGCAATGCATGAAAGGGCTCTTTATTTGTTGTACTGTCTGTCTTTCTCTTTTATAAATGACTTGTGATAATTTCTCTGTTTTGGTTTGAAGTGATTCAGTTTGATATTTTCAAGCAGTGGAGATTTCAGAATGATGTTCAAGCATTTTATTGTATCCAAGGTTGAAAACACTTTTTGTTTTCAAGAGCCCCTGACGTATTTTCTTTGATTCTATTATCAAAATAAATAGCTATACCTTCTTTTATTATTTAAGTCGCTACCATACCATCACCATCATCTTCTAAAGAAGCATGCATATACTTTATGCAAAATGGAATTCTGTTCTGAGAATTTTGTTGTCTCAGTTTTTTCAGTAGACTATGGATTCTGCTGGCCAACCACATTTCTTTAAAAATATATATTCCCTCCATGTACATGCAAACATGCACACATGTGTATACTTCTCGGTGTTCTTCGTCTCTTTGGGTATTGTTTCTTTATCCTTCTTGGATTTGTTGTATGTCTGATCCTACTGAACCAAGGGTTACACATCAGATAAAATATCTTAAAGTCAAGGACAATGTTAGAATGACATATTTTAGCAAGGAATGTTTGAAAAACCACCTAAATAAAATATGTGCTTATTCACTGTCTAACTTAAACAGCATTTTTTTCCAGGGAGCTGACTTACTCTGAGTTGGAACATTTCCATTAAGCACATTTTTCTTTGCTGTGATGGAACTGTTTCTCTATAGTTTCAAAGAGAGATCTGTCCCATTTCTATCTGAAAATGCTGAAGTATAATTTACTCTGTGATTTATAATGAAGTGCTGATGTGAGAAGTTGTAGGAACTCACTTTCACAAGATTTTATCCAAGATAATTTTTAATATCCCTGGAGATGGATATCATTGAAAAGTTGTACCCCTAGACTAGGAGAGGTACATGCACAATGCACCTAATGCTACAAAGCTGATCACCTGAATGGATTTTGCTACATCTGATTAGATGGTGCCTCTCCCTGTTAGATTCTTTGGTCTTTGGGCCAGATTACTGTTTGAAAATAGATTCCAAATCATTGAAAGCTAGATTATGGGAATTGCTGAGGTCCTGGTGATGAGGTAAGTCCCAGTATATCAATAATGCTAGATTGCTCTACCCATAAAAGAAACTGGCAAGGTAACTTGTAATATAGGATTGAGTTCTGCTCATCTACTACAAATTGGGCTGTCCACTTACATGCCTAATTACATGGCAAATCACATTTAAACTAAAAAGAAAAAAGAAAAAAATAGGGAGGGACAGCAATTGTGAGGAAAAAAAAAACACAGATCACTACATGAACATCAAAATCGAAGTATTAAAACAGATATATAAGAAGAGATTCCTAGTGCTGGCCTGCACGTTAAAATAGCTTGTACTATGCATTATATGATCTAAACAGTATAACAAAATGGAATATGTTTGATTACAGATGTTGTCTTCATCCTTGCAATGGCTTTATTATTTCCCAAAAGCACATTGCAGACTACTTTTTTTTTTTTTAATCGAATAGCATTCTTTATTTATGGAATTTTGGGAAAAACAAATCAATAGCATCTGTATCTGGAAATCAGCTAGCTGTTTCTCAAATGCTTACTGGAGAATCCACCGAGACCAAAATTCATTTTAGCTTTACTTAAAGTGGCCTCATGACACATAATTGTCAAGGACAGGCAAGCTATTATAAATAGCAGAACACTATTGTGATTGCTGTTGACTGTTCAGTTTCCTCTTGAAAACGAATTTTTCAACATAGATGCAGGGTAATTAAAAACAAAAACAAAAACGAAGCAACTTTAAAAATAGCTTCTGATAAAATGGCAATTCCTGCTATCATAATCAAACGGCATTTAGGAATTTGAACCTGAGTCAATTACAGCGATGAATATGTGAGTTGGCCTATTTATTCCTATTATATCTTTAATTATTAATTTGGTTTTTTTTTTTTTTTTAAGAATATAACTTTTTATTGCTAAAAGCAATTGCATTTTGCAAGGATAGCTGTCGCTGTGTTGACTGGCTTCAAATGGTTGCTAATAGTTTTTGCATCTTGACAATCAACATCACGAGGCAACCCACAATTCTGTTCTTGGTAGTTGTTATGTCACTAATTAAATTCTTATCACTGTGATGTCTGAAAAAATCATAGATTTGTAGCGTGTTCAATATCTGCCATCATAACATTTCCCACTCCAGTTAAAGAGGACCTCTAGAATACTTAATGCAGGACATAACAGGATGTGTCGTTCTCTCTTATTCCTGGCAGTGATTATTTGAAACTGCTGCATGCTGTAAAGTGGATCTCTACATATTTGGGGGGAGCAAGGGGAGGGAAAGCTACGCTAGAAACTTTAGCTTACAGATACAAAAAATCTCTAAAATCCTTTTTCTTCTTGCAAAAATAGCTTAGTGCATTCTGTTTTGTTATGGGTCCATCGATGATATACTGAGCATTAACTGTACAATCTTGGTAACTTCTTTGTCCACTCACTGATGCTATATTTCTACATCAATTCTTTTTCTTTTTTTCTTCATTTGTTTATTCTTTTTTTATTTTAAAGTTGTGTGTGTGTGTGTGTGTGTGTGTGTGTGTATCCAAGAAAATAAACAAATGGATCATTGAACAAATCAATCCAGAGTTCTCACTTGAAGAACAAATGACCAGGCTCAAATTATCCTATTTCAGACGCATTATGCGAAGACCTAGCTCTCTGGAGAAGGCTTTAATGCTAGGAAAGGTGGAAGGAAAAAGAAGAAGGGGATGACCAGCAGTGAGGGAGATGGATTCAGTTACAGAAGCAATGAATGTATCATTGGAAGACTTGAAAGACCAGTTTGGGAACAGATCATCATGGAGTAAATCTTGTGGTTGCTAAGAAACTCAGTGACATGAAACAGTAATGGAAAGGTCCAATTATGTTATACATTAAGGAAACCTGACTTCTGCTTCTTTAGTGAAATTCACCCCCAGCTAAGTCATATGGATAGGCATTGTTTTTAATCCATTAGTAAAAGAAGTAATGTATGAACAGAGGCATGATAAAGAATCAGTACAGGTAATCCTCAACTTATGAGCATTTGTTTAGCAACTGTTCAAAGTTATGACAGTGGTTGAAAAGGTGACTCATGACTGATCCTCGCACTTACAACCATTGCAGCATCCCTGCATTCACACGATCATTGTTTGGGTGCTTGGCAACCATTGCACATTTATGACAGTTACAGTGTCTTATGGTCACATGATTGCCATTTGCGACCTTCCCAGCTAGCTTCTGACTAGAAAAGTCAATGGGGAAGCTGGCAGGGAAGGTCACAAGTTACAGTCATGTGATGTCTTGTTTAATGACCATGGCAAAAAAGGTTGTAAAATCAGATGCAGTCATGTGATGCCTCACTTAATGACTACACTGCTTAACAACATTTTTTCCAGTCCCTATTGTGCTCATAAGTCAAGGACTACTTGTAAAGTCCCTCTCCAGTGACTTCATTGGTGTTTCTTGATGTGATATGGAAATGATTTGCTATTTTATTCTTCCAGAAACTATTTTTAAACTTTCCAGTCTAGCCTACAATTAGGCTCTTATCCAGATACTAACCAGCCCCAATTCAGCTTAAAGACAATGCAGTTGCCACCTGCTAAGAGACATAGATAAATAATTAAGACACAGATAAAATAATAAAGCCTATTGCATAATATGGACTCTCTCTCTTTCTTTGTATCAGCTTGAACCAGTGGCTATCATTAAATTAATCATCTAGTTAAGCTGCTAGTAGGAAAAGGTACTCTGTAGTACACATATATACTCTGTAGTAGACTCTACACACAAGCAGACATCCACACATTGTAATTGTAAATTATTAGAGATTAAAAAGAAGTGAAACAGCTTTCACTTCAGTACTAAATAAAGTGTTAAAATCCACACAGAAATTCCTAATACTGGATGGATATTCCTTATTACTAACAGCTAATATACCCATAATCTGGATTCAGAGTGTATTTTTCTCCATCCTCACTTCCATTCAATATTAATCTCATGCTTTTACTTTTTATTATATTTCATCCTGAGCCAAAGCTCAGCATTTTAAATGCATCCTGGGCCAAGCTCCTGCCTAACATAATATAAAGCGGGAACATCCCTCAGGTGTTCATTCAATGAGCAGGTCAGCACAAAACAGTTCACACTGAAAATGTGTTGGACTGAAGCAGCACAAGTGAGCACTGAAAGCTTTCAAGTTTGAAGAAACGCTCCACAGGAAAAAAATGAGACAATTCTATGGCTGACTAGCTTTGGTTGGGAGGATTGGTCTATTTGACAGCTTTCAGCAAACTGGCTGACAGCTGGCACTTTCCATGCCTTCAAGATCATGTCATTGTTGTTCTTTTTCCCTAAGCGGTAGGGCTAGAATTATTGTCCAAGAACTGGAAAGCCATAGGTTCCTGTGCTAAAAGCACAGATCAGCTGCTCTGTCCCAAGTTCAGAGTCTCAGAAGAGGAGAAGACATTGAAGGCAGGAAGGCAGGTTCTCTAAATTTACATTTCAAGGGTGGGAGCTTTGGAATATTGGGAAATGGTACATTTTTGCAAGAGGATTTGGAAGCTAAGCAGGGCTGGATCTGGTTAGATCATAGATGGGAGAAGTTAATACTTGGATGAGAAAATGCCAGGGGGTATTCCAGGGAGACTGGGAAGTACAAAAACAAGAAGGGAGTCAGAAGAAGGTAATGGCAAACTCTGTCTTGCTGCCAAGGAACTGTATGGACAGGTACTTAAAGTCACCAGGATCTGATGATATCCTGAAGGTGACTTCTTCTAATCTACTTAGAAATAGACTTCATATTTTAAAAATATTGATTTTGGTCTTGTCAAGAATTTTCAGAGAAAAAATTTCTGATCCTGTAATAAAGATGGCCAGTAGGAAATTAATAGAGGGGCAGAGCCAGAAGATCCCTGGCATGCAGATTACAAAGTCATCCAATTACACTAAAACTAAACTTTGGATGGAAGAACAAGAAGCACTAATTTGAGAGACCTCAGTCAGTTCCATTGAAAAAGCTAAAGCTTCAAAGGAATGCTAAAGTCTGTCTGTACGTGTGTATCTGTGTGTCTGTGGATGTACCTATCTGTGTCTCTCTGTGTTCAGATGAACATTCATTCATTCATTCATTCATTCATTCATTCATTCATTCATTCATTCATTCAATTTGTATGCCGCCCATCTCCCCCAGCAGGAGGCATTATTTTCATGTCCTAGCTGAATTCCAGGAGCAATTTTCAGTTAGTTCTACCTTATTTTCTCCTAATTCTCTGGTTTTTGGGATTACTTTCCTTTAGTTTGCAACTGGTTCAAAGCTTTTTTTTTTTTTTTTAGGAAAAAAGAAAAAAAAATTTATGATACAGTTGTGCTAATGAATATAGGCCAGAAGTTAAAAGATTACAGAAGTCAAAATTCTTTGCCTGTCTGTGAAAAAAGTGATCATTTTATGAAGGTCTTCTTTGCCATAGGCTTCTGCTTCATTTCAAATGAGGGAGGTATGGTGGGGATTTCTCAGCAAAAACTAAGTGTAATGCAGGTTGAAGATCTTGGTGTACTGGAAATTGAATCCTAGGCTGTTTATAACTCCTAAGTACAACTCAAAACATTCCCATATTATCCATAGATACATACAAAGTTTGGTTTAGTTTCCTTCCTTCCTTCCTTCCTTCCTTCCTTCCTTCCTTCCTTCCTTCCTTCCTTCCTTCCTTCCTTCCTTCCTTCCTTCCTTCCTTCCTTCCTTCCTTCCTTCCTTCCTTCCTTCCTTATTTCTAACAATTTTACAATAACCATAAACAGTGCAATAAAATAGTGAAATAGGGAGAAAAAAAACAACAGTTCATGAAACCTAGTATTAACATATCCTCAGTATTCTTCCCACACATTAAATTTCTTTTCATAGGTGTATTTTTAAAGGCCTATAAAGCATAGAGAGAAACAACAACAACCTCATACTCTCTCCCATATCTATTTTGATATGACAGTGAATGTTAGTTAGGAATGGATGTCTATGACTATAAATTTTTAAGTTTGTTGTATGTAGACAGTTTTATTATTTTTGTGTGTGAGACTCTCTCATATATATATATATATATATATATATATATATATATATATATATAATTTTATAGTTTTTATTGGACTGGAATCATTGTACTTAACTGGTAAATATGGATGCTAATATGTAAATACCACATACCAATTTTAACATAACCAAATTGTAACAATTGTGTGTGGGGGAAACCTGATTGTAGCCTTTTTTGAAAATATAATATGATAATATAGTATTTTTGTACACTGTAATAAAACATGACAGATTAAATGAAAATAAGGTTTTTGAAAATATTTTTCAAATTCTTGGACAAGCTTCTCTTAGACAATAATAGAACAGTTATTAAAGCATAGATAATACTGGTTCAGTTAGTGTGAAACTTTTCCCTGATGCTCATTACTCCCATTGGAATCTTCCTTTGCAGGCCTGCACCTTTCAGCCCTTTGGCTCTTGACCAACTTCCACCATCACTGTTGTGGACTTGGAAGATGCTTGGAGAAGGGCTGATTGGGATTGGAGAGGCAAGTATATCAACAGCAGAAGGTAGTTCTTTCCCACATGTAGAGCTACCATATCTGGGCTGTAAAAATCTGGACAACAACAAGGAAGTAGCTTGTTTTCTTTTTCTTCAAAGTTTTCTTTTTCTTCATCATCTAGCTTCTCATCATCTAGCACCCATCTTGATTTGTCCTATTCAGCTTTGTCTTCTGGCCCTCTTCAATTTCCAGGTCTTCCCCAACCTCTTATCTGAGAATGCTTAGATTTTATAATCATAGGAGTATGATTCTTTTGTTATCAACATTAAACCTGTGGCACAGCTGAATCACTAGCTTTAGCCAACTCTAATCCTCATACAAAGGGAAACAAAAAATGAAATCATATTTAAAGTCCAGCAAAAGGACTTTCTGAGCATATGGATAAAGATACAATCTTTGTGTCTGTGGTTCCAACCAGGAGTTTTAAGAGACCTGCTGGGTATTGACTTGTTTTATAATGAATCAAGATTGAGCAAAATCCATCATATCAGGAGCACTCAATGGTTGGATTTGGGGGTGGGGGGAAGAGAGGATTACTCTTGTCATAACTTGGTAAATGACTAAAATGAGGTGAATAAAAAAATCTGAGCTGAAGTGCAAACAATTGGTTTATTTTAATTTACATTCTAAAATGGTTTTGGTTAATATTTCTATTCTTTTTATCATAATTGCTTTTTCTTTCCCCCCCTATTCATAGAGAGTAATTCCTGTAACAATGGGGCTTGGATGACTTACCTGCATGCTATAAATCCAACTACAGTCATTAAAAAAAAAAAGCTGAAGAGAGTCCATAAAGAAATAAATTAATATTTTTTTAAAAATCAAGTATTCCAGTGTTGGTTTCAACAGATGAGAGATACCATATTTTAAAATATTTAAACACAGCATATTTTATTTGTTTTGGAACAGGAGAATATTGCTCATCTTCCTATGTTTGAACAAAAGTGACATACTGAATGTACATAGAGCAAGATCATCCTAGGGGGAAGAAATATCCAGTAAATGCTGATTCTGAAGCAGGTGTGAGCCATCAATGGCTCACCAGATTTTACAGAAAAATTCCCTGCATCCTACAGCAATGGCCATCCTGGGTAAGGTTGCTGAGGGTGGAAGTTCAAGAACATCTGAAAGGCAAATCCCTGCTCTAGAGAGTTTGGGTAGGGAAATGAGCTAACCTCGCTCCCAAAATCTGAAAACTGACTCTTATAAAAAGATTTCTTTAAGCCCGAGGCCACTTCCTGCCCTGCTGAAATAGACCAAAACATTCAAGGGCACTACAGATTCATTATCACTCAATCCCCAAAAGACAAGGACTGGTAACAGCACAACCATCATTTTTGCAGAAGAACGCAGGTTGATCTGACTAGCCTGAACAAAAACATTACAGGTTTTATGGAAAAGTTTGTGGCGTACTGCAGGCTTAGCAGTTAGTATTCAGGAATAGTCAAACAAGAGTTTTTATTCTGTTAGGCTGGAGAGGTCAGCCCACATCCCAGTGCGGCTCTCACTGCTTGATTTCTACCTCTAGGGTCCCAAAAACACGTAGCTGAAATTTGGCTGCACAATTCTACAGCAATATGGATAAAGTTTGACGCTACAATTTTCAGCTTTTTTTTTTTTAACCATTTGGCGGTTTAAAGGTAAGAATGGTTTGGTTATGAGGAGCAAATTCTTTTCCCACACTTAGCTTTCCAAAAGATACTAATGAATCCCCCCCCCACCAAAAAAAATAAAAAGTTGCCATGCTGTTCAGTGTTGTCTTCACAATTCACTTTTCCTTCTTTGTTCCTCAAGAAGGTGAGACTTAACTGCACCACTATTTTGTACTTGGCCATGCTTCCCTCCCTCCCTCTCTCCCTCCCTCTTTCTCTCTTTCCAATCTTACATCTGAAGAACAAGAAACAATAAAATAGAGAAGAAAACCATATTTGTCCAGGAAAGAACAACAGCAACACATTAAAACAACAACAACAAAAAGAAGCATCTGTGGCTCAGCAACCACCCTAACTCCAGATCTGAAGCAAAGCCATGTTTTCAAAGACTTCTGAAACATCTGGAGAGTAGGAGCCATACAAATCTCCAAGCAGATACTGTTCTAAAGGCAGGCTACAGGCAGGCTGCAACAGAGAAGGCACATTTCATCTCATATTCTTTCTTTCAGTGTCATCTGTCTTCAGCCTAACACTCAGCTAACTACATTGTACTAGGAGGATCATGCAAGATCAGGAACTAGCAGGCAGAGTAATAGACAAAGCAGGAACACTGAATATATCCTTAACTATCTATCTACTGCCCTTTGAAATCTGTAGGTCTTGAGGTGTTGAGACTCAGTACTGTTGGATCTGCACCTCCAACAATGGAGTTCTCATTGCTTAAGGGAGGGTACCTGCGCTGAACTCTGGGATCAGTAGAAATCAGAAGAAGCAGATAAAAGGATTTCTGGTGAATTGTGTTCTGGTGCTGAGTGACACGTTCTTGACTGTAATAAATGAGCCTTTGTAGCATTCAAACAGTATTCTTCCCATTATTATTATTATTATTATTATTATTATTATTATTATTATTATTATTATTTTCCACTTTTTCTTTTAGAAGCTCAAGGTCAACCTCTCAGTTCAGCTTTGCATCAATATCCTTATGATGTAAGTCAGGCTAAGAGAGAGTGATTGGCTTAAAGTCATCCTGTGAGCTTCCATGGTTGAGGATGGATTTCAACCTTGGTCTCCTTGGTCTAACACCCTAACTGCTACACCTCACTGGCTTTTTCTTTGTTGTTTCATTTTGATTTCTCTGTGTTCAGGGATATCTTGGAAGTTTAACAACAAAAGTATTTCTCTTTGTTTTTGAATATTCATTGTGGATCAGTTGTTATTGTTGCTTATGAGCATTAATAGCACACAAGAGTGGAAAAGGTATCTTTTTGTTTTATTTAGAGGAATGATCCTTGTATTGTGAAAATGCAACATCTCAGTCTACTACTGTGTCTCCATTGGCACAGCAGAAATAAGAATTTCTATCCTACAAAATTATCCCCTAACGGCTCTTTCAAAAATAACTCTGTGGCAAAAGAAATCTAAATAATATATAAACTGCATGGCATTAAATATGTAAAATTATAAAGCTCCGATTAGTGCTCTCTCCGAGCTAATTTAGCCCAGTTTAGCACAAAGTTGTGAACAGCCTCTAGCAATAATTTACTGAGACTAGAAGTATGAATATGACTCCCCCCCCCTTTTTAAATGAAGTCCCACAAGGTGAAACAGCATCTGAGTTTGAGGGATTACCTGTGGCTAATTTGGAAAAGGCAGTCATGTCTCCTTCAGGAAAAGGGGAAAAAAAGAAGTACTGTAGAAGCTTTTATGTAATGGAAAGATAACTGCAAACATCTGTGAGTATGAGAAGAAAGAAGAGAAAAAGAAAGAAAATCAAGCCGCATGCTCTACCTTGAAAATAGCCCTCCCAGACTTGATCTCACGTCCCTCACAGGCCGCCACCGATTGCCAAGAGTGACCAACAAGCTACATCTAGGAAACTCACATCTTCTATGGTTTATCTCCTGGCAACGGGTTTTCATAAATTCACTGCTTCTGGGCAAAGCTTAATGCCACCTCAGACTGCAGTATATAGGCAGAATAACATAACTCTTCACTTTGGACAAGATAATTCCTACTTAACCCAATAGGTGATGTTTAAGATTGAGAGCAAAACATGATGTGTAAATATTCTTTTTCATTATTGTCACTGTTGCCGTTAGGGCAAAGGTATTATCTGTTTTACTCTTTTTATTTCTGGGAATCCTTCAAATTTGAGACAAAAAGCCCAGTAGGAACATCTCAGGAGACTGAAGTAACTGTCATCCAGCTACATAAGAAGAAAACTTATTGGTTTTGTCACACAAGTCAGCCATAATCAAGGAAGAGTCCAGAGATGTATTGGGAGATTTTCAGCATTCTGTTCTCCTACTTAGATATATATTCTAAAGTACTGTATGTGTTCATAGGAAAGGACATGCTGCAAAATTGCTGGCAGCCGTCTTTGAAGGAGTGTCCTAAATTCTTTGCATCTGTCTGGATTACTCTGGGAAACAGAATCTTGTTTCTGATCAAGAAAACATCTTGAGGAATTTCTAATAGATTTCTCTCCAGCTTTCAGTTTGTTTGCCCATTGAATACTAGGCAAAAAAAATATGCATTATTCCACACAAACTTATTAAAGTTTTATTTAGATCCATCCAAATCAGTGGGACAAATTTGTAATAACTGCCCATAAGAGCTTGGCACGTTTTAAGATCTTGCTAGGTGGTGGTGGTGGCGGTTTCTTGTATTCTTCCTGAACACATTTTATTTGTATTTCATATGTATTTGACTTCCACTTAAATCATTCTGAGATTTTAATGGAAACAAAATCTAAGCATATATGTGATAAATTACATTTATTCTGCAATTTTTTGTGGCTGTCCATCCTAATGAAATAATTTTGGACAACTAACAAAAGCATGAAAACAAAAACAGTAAAAAGAACAATAGTAAACAATAAAGATAATGAATTCTTCTGCCTATGCAGGAGCAAACACACAAATAGGATTCTACTAACATCCTGGTCCTGGGGCTGAGGGAAGAGCCATGTTTTTAAGAACTTCTGAAAGGCCAACAGGTTCAGGACTATCCAAACTTCAAGGGGCAGGTGGTTCCACAGAACAGGCACCCTGGCAGAGAAGGCATGACTCCTAGGTCCCATTAGATGATAGTTCTTCAGAGAAAGAACATGGAGTCTGCCCATCTTGCTGGATCTGCTGGGATGGGCAGAAATCCCTGGAGGCAGGCAACCACTCAAGTATCCTGGCCCAATACCACGTAGGGCTTTAAAGGTGACAACCACAATTTTGGATTGTACTCAGAAGCCTGCTGGAAGCCAGTCAGCTCTAATAGCAGTGGAGTTATGTGGGCCCACTGTGGTATGCCAAAAACTGCACATGCTGCTTTATCCTGGACCAGCTGCACCTTCCAAATTCTTTTCAAGGGCAGTCCTTTGCACAACACACTATGATAGTCCAACTGGGAAGTGATTAAGGGATGAATAACTGTGAGTAGAGCCTCCTTATCCATGAATTGGCACACTGCTGGATTTCTGCACAGTCCCTCTTGGCCATGGCTGACACCAGATCCTTGAGCAGGAGCTATGGATCTAGAAAGGAACCCAGATTCCACACCAACTGAGGAAGTGATGTTCCATCCAGAATTAACAAGACACTTTCCAGATGGTCCTAATACCCTTTTAGTCTCACTATTGTTGAGTCAGAGCCTGTTCCTCCCTATCCAGATCCTCATAGCCTTCAGGCATTGATAGTAAAACTTGTCCAACCTGGGGCAGAGATGATTAATTGGGGATCATCAGCATAAAGATGATACTTAACCCTGTCCTGACAGATGGTCTCACCCAGCAGCATCATGTGAGGATGGGGAAAGAATTGAGTCCTCCTATGCTGCATTCCAGAGGCTCTCCTAACCACTTCCTGACCAACAACCATCCTTAACATACAAAAAAACCCAGTTAACAACCAGGACCCTGCCAACAGCTGCCTAACCTTGGTGCCATGTTTTTAAAACCAGGGGAGGGGGGGAATCCTACAAGTGGCAGATGTTCTTTTAGAATAAAAAATACTTCTTATATATAATAAAATATGTATTCATAAGAAAACTAAAAGCTAAATCGTGTTTCCAGGTAATGCATCATGGTACCAGAACTGCGTAGCACAAGGAAGAAAAGCTAAAAGCAAACAGAAGCTGATGCAATCAGTTCAAGGGCACTACCAGGATTATCTCCATGTTGTTCAAAATGCCTGCAAAAGTATTAAGAATCCTTCACCCCCATGTGTTTTTTGCTCTTTCCCGAGCTCTACAAATGGTAGATGTTCATCTAAGAGCATTCCACATAGCTCTGTCACAAAGGGAACAAAGAAGAGGGAATGCCGTGATGGCTTAAAGCACTTAACTTGTCCAGGAGCCCTGTTCCAAAAACAGTGCTGTGTTTTTGTTTATTCTCTTCACATGAAATGATTGCCCTTTCTTCCAACAACAAAGAACCCGCACAATGTCCAAAAGATACTCTTCAGTCCTGGAAGTGGCTTGAAAAGAGCAGCAGCTTCCCAGGCACCATTCAATTAAAGCATCCGCTCTCAAGATGTGGCAGACTAAACATAATCTTCCCTAAGGGAAACAGAAAGGGAGGTGGAAAGGAGAAGATCTCATACCAGAAATATATTTCTTGGTCTCAACATCACCACGTTTTCTTTCCTTTCTTCCAGAAAATGTTAAATAACCTATACATTGAACACATGCACCTTCCCTGTAGTTCTGTTTCTTGATAGCTCAACTTCAGAAGAAAATGGATGCCATTTTCACCTAAGACCAAACTGAAGTAAGACTTAAAAAAAAAAAAAAATCCTACAACCACCAACTGGACAAATCACATCTGAAATAGCAGGCATGGTGGCACAGTCTGGATTCTCTTTATTTTAATATAATTGAGACTTGGGCAGATAGCATTTCATTTACTATAGATCTGAGTGTAAACACAATGAGCTTTGGCATTCCTGTGCTCCTGGTAATGTTGGACAACATAGATAGTCTAACTGGTATCATTAAGCCCAAATTATTTGCATCTAGACATGCAAATCATCACTTGATGATCCAATGATCAATTGGTGAACATGCAAAGATAAACGAATCCTGGATTTGTTTAAAAACAAGCATCTTGCCTGGTGAACATGATCTGATTTAAATGGATTAAAATGGATTAGTGTTGTTGAAGCATGCCTCAAACTTTGAATGGTATTTGGCAATTTACAGGCATAAACATGCAACTCTTAATTCTGATGCAGCATAATTGCACTAACATCATCTATAACCACTGATAAATGGCAATACATCTCAATATCACATTGTCACATATTAATCTAATAGACTGGCAAATGTGCTGATTGAAGGAGTATTTTGTAAATGTCTTAAGAGAAGAAGAATGTAGTCAAGGGGAAAACCATCCTGAATTTAAGCATGCTTTCAACAAAAACAAACAAACAAACAAATGGGATGGATGGATGGATGGATGGATGGATGGATGGATGGATGGATGGATGGATGGATGGACGGACGGATGGATGGACGAACAGACAGACAGACAGACAGACAGACAGACAGACAGACAGACAGACAGTCTTATCCAATATTCCACTTCATTAAACTGTGACTGTGAGTTGCCAATCCCAGTTGAAACCACACACACACACACACAAATACACATACATATGTATGGGTGTGTATATCTCATCCAGAAACTACACTCTAAAATAGTCAATTGAATTATTAACTCCTGATTAAAATTAATTGCTTGTGAAATAAAGGATACCACTCATAAAATCAGTTGATTCCCCCTCTTTTTGAATATACAATAGGTGTTTTTCTCATATGCAAAGCATCTCTCTCTCACACATACACAACAACAAACAAACAAATCAACAAAGTTAAGACCAGGATGGTGGTAGATAAAAAGGGATAGGAAAGAAGAAAAGAGAAAGAGAAAAGCAAAACCTGATACAGGTGGTTTGAGGGGAAGAAGATACTAAACAGGGAAGGAAATAGCAGCAACAGCAAAAGCAAGAAAGAATCCCAGATTATCTATTCCAGAAAGAGTTAAATGCATTGGTCCAGCTGTCCTCCTTAAGCATGTGCTAACCTCCAAAGATGTCTATGCTTTCAACAGTTATAGGTGTATCCATGTCTCACTCTACCAATTCACAGATTATTACTTGGAGCGGTGGGAGGAAATCATATTCCTAATGGGTGATTATAGTAAATGGTTTGAAGGATCTACTTTAATGTGTATTTTACATATTTTAAATGACAAAGGGTGTTTGAATAAGGAAAGCCTACCCAGAAATCCTGTGGCTACAATATCACATACTGTAACCAGTGGAACTTAATATGATTTTCAAAGCTACATAGTATTAGGGTTTATAGTAGGTTACATGCTATCCTTCAATGGCTTTTATTTACTGGACAATATTCTGATATATGGTTATCCCCTTTTTCTCTTTTAGACTAAAAAGAGTGTTGAATTCAGGAGATTTAAACTCTTTGAGGTACAGACACGGGGAAAAAGAAGAGTAAACAAAGACAATGTGTCAATTTATTAATACACCTATTTCAAAAGCCAGTACAGAAAAAGCTATTATAGAAAGGAAATATGAAAGTGGGAAAGGAAGCCAGGAAGAGCCCATTAGCAGTATGCATTTAAGAATTAAAAAGCTCACATTTTTTAATGTGTGTATGTCAGTGTGTGTGTGTGTGTGTGTGTGTGTGTGTGTGATATCCCTGCAAAATTTATTCTTGGTGAAAAAAGCATTAATACCTAATTCTGGTAGGCTATATGTTAATTTTAGTTTTCTTAGCTTTGTGTATATAAATCTACAATACTGCTAAATAAAGGAGACATTTTTTTTTCTCTTGAAAAAGCATGGACTTAAATAAATTTTTGAAATGACCATGGATTTAAATAATCTTCCATGAGAGTAAAAATGGAGCACAAAGTAAAGTTCAATGAAAATTGTCACTGATAGAAAAAGAGAAGGAAGAAAATTTGGCCTAGCAAAAGTTGCAGCAATGGTATATTAGTTGCTAAGTTTCTGATAGTGAAGTAATGGGCAAAAAATGTAGATTAGCTGTTGAAATACTATGCCTCAGAAGTCGATTTTTCCTTCAGCAAAACCAAAAAATAATATTTATTTCACACGTTACGGACGTTTTCTGCTGATCTGTTTTACACGTTTTACATATGTCCCCACAAATTATTTCAGTGTGTTGTAGATTTCTTCTAGTTGCACTAATGCCTTGTGGGTTCAGCACCAGAAAACAGGAGACGGTGAGTTCTGGTCCCACCTTAGGCATGAAAAAATGGCTGGGTGACTTTTGGCCAGTCCTTCTCTCTCAGCCCAACTCACCTCACAGGGTTGTTGTTGTGGGGAAACAGGAGGAGGAAGGAGTAACGAGGTAGGTTCACCACCTAGAGTTATTTATAAAAATAATAAAGGCGGGATAAAAACATGTTTAAAAAAATGGTGTGAAGATACTGCCAGTTTTAGAACAATATGCCCTTCCAAATTACTAACAAACCAAAACATGCAGGTAATTCTTTTTTAGTCCTTTAATTCCAAGATTATGTATAACTAGCAAAGCTGAAACAAAAATGGAAAAAAGGTTGATTTCTAGGTTGGCATAATGTGGTGATGGTGGCGATGGTGTAGCAGGGGAATAAAAAGCCAAATGAGGAAAATAAAATATGAACGTTTTACCTTCAATGCCATTTTCCATTCTAGGCATGCCATCTCAGCGTTGTAAGATTGGGGTGCTTGAAAAATCATGTTAATACATAATCTAATATAACAACATAATATAACAAACATAAGAGACCCAGTTTGGTCTAGTGGTTAAGGCACCCGGGTGGAGACTGGGAGTTCTAGTCCCGCCTTAGGCATGAAAGCTGGCTGGGTGACTTTGGGCTACTCACTCTCTCTCAGCCCACGACATCAGGCTCAGGGGACAAGCCGGTGGGTCAATTCCTGTTGCAACCAACAGATCAATATTCAGTTGATCTGAAAAAGTGGACCCTGCACCTGTGGGAAAGTGCTAGGAAGAAATGAAAGAAAGAAAGAAAGAAAGAAAGAAAGAAAGAAAGAAAGAAAGAAAGAAAGAAAGAAAGAAAGAAAGAAAGAGAGAGAGAGAAAGAGAGAGAAAAGAAAAAGAAAGAAAGAAAAAGAAAGAAAGAAAGAAAGAAAGAAAGGGAAAGAAAGAAAGAAAGAAAGAAAGAAAGAAAGAAAGAGGGAGGGAGGGAGGGAGGGAGGGAGGGAGGGAGGAAGGAAGGAAGGAAGGAAGGAAGGAAGGAAGGAAGGAAGGAAGGAAGGAAGAAAGAAAGAAAGAAAGAAAGAAAGAAAGAAAGAAAGAAAGAAAGAAAAGAGAAATATAACACAACATAATAGAACCTAACATCATCTATAAAATGAAATGAAATAAAGCAGTCAGAGGTTACAAAATAACAGCACTTCTATCTTGCTGTAGCAAGACTTCCTTTCTACAGTGACCAAACTTTTTAAAAAGCAATCATTGGTAAGGGTTTTTCTTTTCTTTTTTCTTTAACAGTTCTGGCTGATGATCAGAACAAGCCCTTATTTCCATTATTCATTGGACATACTGTATGTAAGAACATTTGCTTGTCTAAATAAGGTAAGGAGATTCTAGTTGTCAGGTTGGCTAAGAAACCCCCAGTACCTTCAACAGGCTGATGGACTAGAATTCCCTAAAAGAACGGTTAGCACTTTGTGAATGTAGCCTGCATGCCACATGAGGCATTCCATGAGTGAGAGATGGCCCTGGCTTATGTACTATGCCCAGTCAGTTTACCAAGTTCCTCTCTCTTGCTACAGTCATGAAAGAGTGGTCTTATTAAAACAAACGGAGAAGGCCATGGAAAGAGGCTGGGTAAGGAATGAGGTTTTCATCTTCCCAATAGCTTCTGATGAATGGTTGGAACTTCCCAAGAAGGTGGACAAGTCCAGGTAACTGAAGAGTCTAACTAAAGTAGACTCTTCCATCTTTTCATTATGTTTCTAATTTCTCTGTTATCTTGTGCTACCTCCCTGTACAAATCATGGAACTGGATGGTTAATGTCATCCTTCATCCATACGTCAGGCTGTGTTGGTGAAGATAGATGATGGATGGATGGATGGATGGATGGATGGATGGATGGATATATAGACAGATCAAAAGACAGATTGATCAAAGTTTCAGAATCTATTGTGTTACATAATAATAATTTAAAATGATTCCAGTGTCTTTCCAGAGGCTTTGGGCAGAAAATTCTTCATTTGTAGCAGATCAGCAAAAAAGTATTTTATTGCATTAAAAAAAAAAATCTGCAAGCTGGTGTGTACTATGATCTCGGAGAGCTCTGTAATCTATCTTCTTTCACACTGAATATTTGGATTTTAATATATAAACTTTAAAGGAGAGTGTTTTTTTTAATACACACATACATACACACACACAGAGTATGTGTGTGTGTGTGTGTGTGTATGTGTGTGTGTAATCTCTCTCTCTCTTTCTCTCTCTCTCTCCTCTCTCCCCTGACTGCCTTTAAATAAATTTTGATTTTATTTATGTCCTGTGAGACTGGTCTTTTTCCCAACTGGGGAAGGAAGGACTGAATCCTCTAATCATCATGTCCTTGTTCTATAAATCTAGGAGATGGCAATCTAAGGAATATTCTTTCTTTTCTTTTCTTTTCTTTTCTTTTCTTTTCTTTTCTTTTCTTTTCTTTTCTTTTCTTTTCTTTTCTTTTCTTTTCTTTTCTTTTCTTTTCTTTTTGACTTTTTATTTGCCAGAAAGGTAGCATATGGTACAACAGCCTATCTCTCTGACACACTGGGGTGAGGTAATGGATACCAACTTTAGGTGAAGCTACTGATTCAGAGCTGATGATTGCATGAAGATGCAGAGGGCTTGCAGGGGAGAAAGCCTCAGCAATTCGCTACAAACGTGTAGTGGAACCCACTCATTTCTGGGTTTCACTCTCAAACTGTTCTTACTGTATACTGTGGGAAGTCCTCCCCCCACTCCACCCCACTTCATAACCATTTTTGACCTTAATTGTTTTGTATATACTGGACAGTATAGAGATGCTTAGGAAAATCAGTTATGATGCTTTTACAATTAGAGAAGCACTTCAGCAATTAGAAAGTTAACTCTTATGGTTTGGTTTTGTCCTTTTGATACCATATTTTGGTCTGAAATTCAGGAGATTGTTAATATAACATTAGAGCAAGTTCTGCTGGTTAAACATATGTATATTCTTTGTGGCTACATTCCCAAGATACCATGAGACCAAGAATTATGAAACCTTAGTGCGAGAAGGAGAGTCAAAATAATTAGTAAGCAGTAATTCCCTGCTCTTCTCGATCATGGAAAGTTAAATCTCTCTACAGTAGATTCTAACAGGTGCTGCTTACCCATTTTTTAAACTACTTTTGTTTGGTCGATTTGTTTTTGATAGAAAGGCAAAGAAGAGGCTTTCTACGCAATTCATTTTCAGTTGTTTTGTCTGTGATATAAATGACCCCTTTTTACTTTAATTTCAGTTTTACATCATGCATGTGTTTCATTTTCAGCAGTTAATTCAGATCACATAGTCTGCTAGTCCTTGTATCACCCTGAAAGATTCCTTTGAAATGTTCATTTTTTGGTTGCTATCATTATCATGCTGTTGCTACCACTATCGTTTTTGTGTATTTAATAAAACAACATAAAAACAAAATCATGGCAGCAAGACAAAACATCAGAACTATCTCAGAACTTCTTTCATTCCCAGCATATTGACTTTTTTATAATTACCCAGAGATATTGTTCTTGCCACATTTCCTTTGCTTTGCTTTGCTTGATTTTTCTTTTTAAAAATCCCTTATTTGTACTATTTATATCAGACATGACATGCTAAGTGAAAATTGGCCTTTTTCTGTTTGTTTTGTCTGGGATTCAATTTTGCTTTAGCTTTATTTTTTCTTTTTTTAATATGTGAATGATACAGATAGCATGGATGTGAACAGCAAAGCTCCTTTTAATAAACCTGTTAATGAGCATTACTTGCAGTCTACTTTGTAGTTTGTTTCTTGCAACCTCAAAGGGAAGATCTTTTCCAGTGTTATTTTTAGCTTACCAGGTGGCGCTCCACTTTTAGGACAGACCAATGTATCAAAAATGAAGGAGTGCATGGTATAGACATTACTATGTACATTATAAGGCACAGAGATGAAAAGAGAATCATAATTTCATTTTTAAGTAACATTTTAAGTAACATTAAGAAACATTTCCTGTCCTCTTGAATAAATTATGATTTAATTTGCTCTTCTAAATCAAGAAAACAGTACTGAATAAAATTGCTAATGAAAGTGACAGTGGTAGAGGAAGTTCAGCAAGTGGGTTCAGAATGAATCTCTAAATCTCCCCTTATGGTCCTTCTCACACATCATTCAAGCATCCTTCCAGCAGCATGAAAGCTCCTAATGGTGAAACTTTATCCCATGTCTAATATTATCTTCATCTGGGCTGATTGTTCGTATTTATCTTAGGATTTTTGTTTATGGGCACACAAAGCAATTTGCAAGTTTAGAACCAAAAAGACCATCATCCTTTATCCGCTACTAAAAGAATAAGCTGGCTAAGTTCTTCACAGTAGACATCAGCTCACAGAGCAGAAGATGCTGTACAGGTCATCAAGTTCAGCCACAGATTCAAGACAGGAACTACGGCACAAGATAAAACTACAGAATCTCAGAGATGCCATATAGGCTTTGGTTAAATACCTGTGATGAAAGAGAAACCAGCAGCCCTGGAGGCAAACTCTTCCAATGATAAACAGCTGATATCTTAAGGGTTTCTCCTGAGATTCAGCCCAAATCTTCTTCCTTTCCATTTCAGATTAGGTTCCTCTGGGACAAATTAGTCTTACAGGGTTGACCTGGGAGATATTATAATGGTACAGCTTGGTAGTAAACTGCTACGAAGGGAAAAGCAGAGAAGTCCAAATCTAAAAGATACACGTGTGGTATTAGAACTAAAATTTCTGTGCCCCACCCATACTTGAGGGCCATTGGTAGAGAAAAAGCCTGCAACTAGTACCAACCATGGAGTTTAACAGATATATTTCAGCAGATGGGATCACATGTAGCATTAGGAGACTGCTAGAGGTGTATGTCAGTAACAGCATGGAAAATATATGCTTTCATCTGCTGATAAATACTGCTGGGAGCAAATCAGGTAGAGCAATAATTAAGCCACATTTCAGCTTATATGCATATCGATACTTAAATCCATATCTAGAAGCCAGCATCTGGCCTAGCAGTATTGAGATTGGAAGAAATAGTTCCTATTTGAATCCAATTAAGCTTTATCTGCTATGCAAATAACAGTGGCAAGTTTAGAAAATCAAGTCTATAGCAGGAGAAGGAATAACATCTGCCTCTCAACCTCCCTGATGTCCAGAAGCAGCTCAAACATCCCTGAGGATGCTAATTAAATTAGAAATTCAATTCACACAATTAATATCACATCTAATTTGGCCTTGAATGCTGATGAATGGGCTGCAGTAAATAGGTGACATTTATTTCACAAGCCTGGATGATGGTCACTGGCAGAGGACATGGCCTGGATTTCTTTAATTATACACAGGATGATTCATATTGCTTCCCCCACAACCCCCCTCCTGCGGCTGGTCTAAAATGCAGTCAGGTAGATCAGTTCAGAAGAGATGAAAAGAGATGTAAATGAATGGAATGAAAGCTTGGCGAATGGCACATTTGCAGACTGCAAAAATTAATTTTATGAAGTTTACCAATTAAGCCAAATTCAGCAGTGGAGCACAAGGCAAGGTCCAAAGCAGTAGAAGAATGGAACCCCCAAAATGCAGTCATGTCTATTCAGTGAAAATAAGTGTCAAACAAGTGGTGAATTCATGGAAACAGTCCAGGGTTAGAAGAGCTATTAGTGGATTTGTCCAAGAGAGTGAGGAATGAAGCAAGAGGTTTCCAGTTCAAATCTCACCTTTGCCCTAAAGAAGAGGGTTGTACAGGCTTGAAAATAATTTGAAAGAAGGCCTTTGGATCTTGGACAACCACCATGCCTCTCTTCTCTTCATTAAAGCAAGCTCAGCTTTTCCAGGCTTCTGGGCAAGCGTGAGCAATAGGTCCAATTGCTTTAAGAGTGACATTAACTTCAGTGAAGTCAGGCAGGCAAACCTTGTCTTAGGCTCGTGCAGAAGCATAAAGGACTTTAATGAAGAGCAAAGAGGTCAGTTGGTTAAACTGGCAAAAGTTTTTCTTTTCAATTGTTTTCAAAGGATGTGCAGCCCTAATATATCTCATATATTGGCAACCATTCTCTTTCCGAACAAGTTCTAGACAACCATCATCTCCAGCTAGGTGTGGCAGAATATTATTGATTGCTTAAAGATTGTGTTTCCTGAGGCCCCAGAGGCTCATACTGTCCCCAAAACTTTGGATGTGGCTTCCGGAGTTTCTCTAAAAGGAATAATTATGACACAAATTATATTTTTTGAGGTGGCAAGAAAAACAGGAAAAAAGAAAATGCATCGAGAACCATGCTATTAATCTGAGTGAAGGCTTGATATTTTGGTGCAATTGGAGACAATTGAACTGAATATCCATGTTGGACAGAATAGCTAAATCAAATTCTCAAATCAAATTGAAGGCCTTCAAATATGGAAAAGCTTTGTGTGTGCGCCAAGGGTCATCCCTACTCCACCCCTAATTGATTTGGAAAATCAAATTGAAATGATCTAGTCTGATGCTTTAAATTGAAACACTAAGTCAAATCTTCTTGATGGGCTCAACTAATTCCAGTCAACTAGTAAAATTTGTATAGAAATGTTCTCCAGAGTCCTACAAACTGTATTTAATTCACTTTCAAATGTAAATTAAATCAATGTTAACCTTCAGCCAGCATAGTTTGTCACTCAAAAGCCATTTGCTAAAAAAATCACTGATCCATATCTTCTAGAATGGTTGCCAAGATTACAGGTGAATCATTAATGTGCAATGTTTTGGACATCTGAATGGGCTGAACAACTTTTTCTCTGAACATTGAAGAGGAGTGGAAGACATGTCTGAGGCTGTTTTGAACATATATGATGGTCTTATACTGATATACTGCTGGTGATGGTTATTTAGGATCTCATCAGAATATAATCTGCATGACAGCCACCTGATACTTTTTTGGCAAACATTCCATATCCCATATTTGGGAACTGCTGTATGCAAAGCTTTACTCTCCACTCTCAAGGGTTAAAAATAACAATTTAACAACAACCATAGTACTGGAAGCCACAGACACAACCCAATTTGTAAAAAAAACAACATTAACTAACTTTACCCAGCAGAGCTAACATAACCATTTGGTCCAAACACCAAGGGAAACAGGCAGGTCTTCAGTGTCTTATGGCTAACAGAGTCAGGGCCATCCATTTCTCTGGAGAATGCTGTCACACAGGGAACTTGTCATCAAAACCAGAATGTATAGACGATCTCCTCCTCCTCCTCCTCCTCCTCCTCCTCCTCCTCCTCCTCCTCCTCCTCCTCCTCCTCCTCCTCCTCCTCCCTTTTCATCAGAATAATTCCAACTAATTCAAGGGAGAGTCAGAAAGCAACATCACCTAATTTGCTTATATTTATGGACTTGCTTCCATTTAAGAAATGTAACAGATGTGATTCAAATCATTTAGGAAGACTGAGCTGAAAAATGTGATCTTGGGCCTGCTCTGCATTGGCAGTGTTGTTGGTGCACTCATCCAAGCAGCTCAACTGTCCAACCTTAACAAGGTGTTCAGGAGTCTAACTGTTCATAGATTTGTGAATAAGCTCAGGTACTAAATAAATATATAATAATACATATTTTAAAAACGAAATAAAATTTCCTCAGTAATGACACATTGCTGGTGTAAACTTTCTGTTTTAATAAGTTTCAAAAAGTTCTTATGATTTGTAGCTGGGAGATGGCATCAAATTTCTTACCATTCACTCCCAGAAAGCTGAGAACCTCACTCAGCTTGACAGTGGATTTCAGTGTACAAAGTGGCATCATCCAGATGTAGATCAGGTTATACACCCACCTAGTGGGTAGAGAAACAGATGTGGGGTTGGGGCACTGAGGAACTGAGTACCCTCTTCATGCTCAAACACTTCTAGGAATGGGGATGGAAAATACTGTACAGGAAAACAAGAAAAAAACTTTGAAATCTCCTAAGGGCCTTGCCAACAAACCACAGAAAGTGAGCAAAGCATTTCCTCTTCTAGTTCTTCTGACAGCCAGGAGAATAAGTAAGAAGAGGAACAGACAAGGAAGCATCCAGGATAACATGCAGACGGTCCTCAACTTTCAAGGTAAAGGGAACAGAGGCTCACATGTATTAATTCTTTCTTGCTGTGCCAATTCTCAGAAATGCCATTCCTCTTGAGATATAAACAATCTCCACTTTCATTTGCATTTCAATTTCTCAAAACTCAGTTATTTAGAAAAAGGTAGCTTTTTTTTTAATGTATTTTGTTCTATGTGTATGTTTCAAGTTTTCTTTTTATGCTGTTAATATTATCCCTTGGATGTTTTGAAAGTACTCCCAGGGTTCATTTGTTTATGACAAGTACTGATCTAATAAATAAATAAATACTGAAGTAGGAGATCTGTGCTGATCATCTGGGGCTTGGGCAAAGGTTTAGATATTAATCCTCCTGACTGGAAGCTCTTCATGGGGTACCAGATATGGTTCAGTCCCAAAAATGGTCTCATTTATCTGGCAGACCATGAATAGAACATTCCAAGTAGTGCCTTCTAGTTTAGAGGATTAATTTCTAGAAAACCAAAGGACCACCCCACCCTTAAAATGCACATCATGACAAAGATCAGGAACAGATTATTCTAGATTCCTCTGGAATATTCATTTCCTTGAACGGTACATTCCTCACATTCCTATTCAGGATTACTAATACATATCAGTGCCAATGTTGAGTTATCTTAACTGTGAATATATTCCAGAGCAGGTTTTCAGGTTTTAGTGAATCCTACTTCACTGCTCCTGGAATCACTTGTCTTCACCTTTAATGAAATCTGAAATCACACCCGGCTATTTTTGTAAGGAAAATAGCAATGGTAGCTATTTTCTAGGCTGTGGGTTATCGCCAGGCACCTGAAATCCATCCATTGATATTTTAATTAAATCTCATTAACAAGGTGGATATGGTATGCCACAAACAACCCAATACAGCAGAATGGTTCTTTCCTTGCTCCTTGTGATAATTTAATATAGATCAAAAGGCATCATAACCCTGTTGGGTCATTAAAAAATGTCCCAGCACCATAATTGGACAATGCTTTTGTTATGAATAATCAAAATGGCAGAAGAAAAGTTAACCTAGAGAATGTAACAGCTTTGACACTGTCATCCAGCTTTAGATTTTAGATTAATTTATATAGACTTTGCTGAAGCCAAGAACCCTTATCTGGGCCGGCCGGCCTGCCTGCCTTTTGCACATGAAGGTAATACTATCTTCTTGATGCTGAAAAATATTATGAAATCCAGCCTACATTTTTGGAACCTGTACAAGCAGAATTGTTGGAGAAAGTTGTAGTTTCCAAAGAATTTCACATCTATAAGGTGTTCAGATTAAGTCTGGTTAACAGATTCCTTTACATTGAATAAATTGTTTGTTGTTGTTGTTGATTTGTAACTATTTATTGTTTTCTGTTTTTAAGTGTGTGAGCCATCCAGAGTCACGTATGTGAGATGGGCAGCTATATAAATTCAATGAATGAATCAGTAAACTAATACATATTAGGGTTTTGCATGCTTTGAACATGATCCTGAAGATATGCTTCAAATGTTCTGTAAGTGCAAGTACAACATCTTTCTTCCTCTCATTAAAGCAGCCTGAAATAAAGATGACATTGCCTTAAGAGTTGAATTAACTTTCTCAAGGATTTATTTTGTCAGTCTGCATAAATGAATAGTGAAGATTTGCTGTGGTCAGTGAGGCTCAGAACACCTCTTCCAAATATTGTGGAGGCATGAACAACCCTAATAAATGTATTCTAGCAGCTGTGATAAAAGATTTTCCAATCTAGTTCCATCTTATGCTTCTTCCAAAGCTGTATCTAAATGGTCATTTATGAATCTTTCAAGTTGCCTTCATATCATTTGATTGTTAGTATTCTTTATTCCAGTAGTAGCAAACCAGGAGTTCATGCAAAGATGTTTCCTAATCTTGAAAGCTAACATTACTTTTTTTTTTTTTTTATGACAGCTGCACTAAACTTGTTCATGCAAGAATGAGTTTTACTACAGAGTTATGGACTCTCACTGATGACAATATTTGGGATTTATTCATTTATTTCTGGTTTCTTACACACTTTTTCAGAAAGAAACAAACCTTAAAATTCATCTAAACATGGAACTCAAAGATATGCCAAATATATACAAGTCTGAGATTCAGATTCCCCTGGCTTTTTTTTTCTTTTTTTTCCTTTTCTTTCTTTCTCTTTTTTTTGTTACAAAAAGTACTGATCCAAATTCACTTCAAATGTTGGTTTAGATTTTTGCCATATCTCAAAGAATGGCTATGGCTGAGGCACATCTTTTGCCTTTAGAACATTTAGATTTTTATTAGCTTATGAAGAGTTCGAAAAAAAAGAAACATAGTTAGATCCCTCTGATAGCTGGAAAAAAACAAAGAAATGTAAAAATAAATCCTGAAGGTATCTAAAACCATTCTAGTCAGGAGTAAGGTTCTCTCCACAGAGGACACTAACCAGAAGCTACTGATATCTCCTTTCTTTATTTGCCTTTACAGCTTTACATCTTCTCTTCATCCTCCATTGATGAAGACCCAAATCTCTTTTGATCTGTCACAGTCCTTTTAATGCCCAAGGGGTTACAGTCCCTAATTCTGAATCAGAATGCTTGTGGATCCTCAATGCATTGCTGCTGAACTTACTTCATAAATCCTTATCTTTCTTTCATACCACTTGCTGCCAGGAATCGTGAAAACCCATAAATTTCTACCATACTGCATGCTTCTCTCTGTCCCCCCGCCCCCAACATTTTGGTTGACCTTCTCCAGTGGTATTTCAGTCAATCTTTTTCAAGGATGTTACCAATTCCTTCTGGTGCAAGAATTGACCCATTGAGCTTTTATTGTTTTAATTACAGATGTTTTCTTCTTTTCTTGGCCCCAAATAAGGCTTGCTAGTGAATCGAGAGGGATAAAAGAAGGAATATTAAAAGAAGAGCACAGGAGTTAACAATAGCTACAATAGCTATGAACTTATCCAGATTTATATATTCCATACCTAACACACTGACATTTTGTAAAGCTCCAATAGAGAATACAAAAATCCATATCAAAATTCGTTCCCTCACTTGGTCGAGTTCCAGAGTTATGAATAAACAGGATTCTGATATCAGCATAAGTAACAACTAGGTCATTAGGGAAATAGCTGTTTCACTTACTTTATTTACTAATGTGTTAGAATTATACCTCACCTTTCATCCAGGATCTCAAGGCACTGTATGTAGTAGTTCGCACTTTCCCCTTCACAATAACAACACATTGAGGTTGTTGTCCTGAGAGAGAAAGAGAGTATCTAGCCCAAAGTCACCAGGAAGACCCAATAGTGGAGACAGACCCTTACTTCATCACCCTAATAATGATATTTCATTTCCTTTAACAATTAAATTTTGATCACAGTGTTGTTTCTCAACATGTCACAATGACATTCCTGAAGGTTCCACTTTCTGTTTTAGAGGTGCAGATGAAAAATCTGATTTACTTCTGTGTGAAAATGTATAGGCAAGCCTGTAAGAATCCTGTGAATTGAAGACTTTTGACTTTGGACTGGTTTCTTTTGATAAGGCTGTTGTGAAGGTATGAATAAAATCCCAGCAAAACAGCAAAGGATCCCCAGAGATCCTTGTAAGTGATTTTAAATAATGGTCAGCATGCTTAAAGGAGGAGGAAGACAATGATGACAATGATGTGGAGAAGGAGGAATTAATTGCACAGGGGTGGTTCCAAATGGTATTCTCCAGGTTACTGGAAATGTCATTTAACTTTACTTGTTTAACGTGGCAACTGCACAGGAATTTAATAAGCCTAGTAGCCTTGGCAATTCTTCATGACAGTTTGTCAAGCCCCAGGCAACAGCACTCTCTCCTTCTAATAATTAATTATTAACTTTTATCAATTAATTTTTAATTGCATTTCATTTTAAAAACGTGCATTAACAAAAAACAATTTGCTAGTATTTAACTCAAAAACATTTGGAAGGGAAAAGGGCTTATATCTCATTTGTTCTTTCAAAACTTAAAATTCTACAAGAGAAACTGAACAATCATTGAGAGAGAGAGAGAAAGTAATGATAAAATGAAAAAAAAAAAGTTTCTGAAGTTAAGTACCCACTCACTGATCATGTTTAAATGTATACAGTATTTTGCCTTTCTGCTGAAGTTCACAAAATGCTTAATAACATTAAAAAGTACAATTGCAATCTTTAGGATGGTGATATTAAACTGATAAAAGATGAAATTGAACAAACAATTGCATGTCTTCCTAAGGTGTCAGGGATAAAAATACTCCTATTCCAGCATGAATGTTTATTTGACTGCAGGGGGAATTAGACTGTGAAAAGCAGGTAATGGATCTAGAAATAGCTGCAAATTCCCTGTGCTTTGCAGGGATCACAATTTCCAGGAGACAAGCTGTGTGGGATGCTTAACTATGATAGGACAAGTTTTATGAAGAAGGAAAGGCTGAAGCCATCACCTCCTGCTTCTCCCCTGCATATTGTGTCCTCCCCATTCCCACTCTTGCTGCTATTTGGTAACCAACTGAGAAATTTGAAGTTCTCATATCTAATAAATGTCTAGTTCTTTCTTAAGTGTTTGACATTCATTCTCTTTTGTTAAGCTGCTGCTGTTCGCCCTAGCTCTGGCTTTCAAAGAAAGACGTTGCCATAAATTCACTCTAACTCAAAATAATTAAGGGTGTCTGCATTTCCTAAGCTGCAGCATGAAACAAAAAAGATCCTGTTCTTATTGATAGCTGCTATGTTGGGATTGCCAGTGTACTCTGAAACCAAAGAAAAACTTTTGGTTAGCTGAGTGGTATTTACAAATGTGGGAAATTGTTTTGGTCAATAATTTTAACACTGAGCTTTCCGGGAGGGAGAAACTACAGTAAAGGACTTCTTTGGTCACAATTTATTGTATATGGTTATTATAGTAACGATTAATCTTACCTGTACAAATGTCATTTTGGATAAAAATATTGAATATGAATGTTTAAAACATTTGTATTTTTCCTTAATCCCATCTAGATAATAACTAATTATTGTATCGTATCTTTTATAAGGTTGGTATTATGGATTTAATTAGTATCCCTTTTTATTTTAAATGCCTGGCATTTCTTCCTTTCCTTTTCAATTCTGCATTATTATTAGTCAGCCAGATGTTTCGACTGGATTTGGCATTTTTGTCCACCTATCGAGTCCTTCCCAAGGACCTGGGATAGGCAGATGTTGTCGTTTGATGGTGTTAAAGGTATCATCACAGGATGTGAGCTGTTTTATTTATTTATTTGTTGTTTGTTTATTTATTTATTTGATCGCATTTACAAGATCAAGATCATTTGATCTCACAAGAAGTGACTCTGGGCAGCATACAACAATCAATAAAAACAACAAATATATAAAAAGCAGTCATTATAAAATACAAAAGTCATTATTAAAAATGGGGGGAAAAACACTAAAAATTTAAAATATACAAACTCCATCAAGACAGTACAAAATCAACCACAATGGGGCCATCTATGAACATCTCCAGTTCCCTGGTATCCTCAGAACCAAAAGTCTGGGAACTCCACCGCCAGCCCAGAAGTGGCATGAAGGAGCTCAGGCAGGGACGTTGTGATGCAGCAGGGAGGCTGGTACAACAACAGCAGCCCCAACTGATCCCTAGAGCCCAACTTAATGAACACGGTCTCACATCTGGTGACCTGTGGTGCAGCACCCCTGCAGACCGTAAGAGATTCCAGGATGACAATTGCCACAACCCCACCCCTGCCCCAGAGTCTTTGGATGCCACACCTGAAACCCCACTGGGCAAATTTCTGAAAGGGCTACCCCCCCTTTCCAGACCCAGCCATGTTTCGACATGCCAGGTCGGCCCTCTCATCAACAATTAAATCACTGATGAGGGAGGCCTTCTTACAGACCAACCTGGCATGAAGAAGCATTCCAGGTAAAGCTGCCTTTTGCAATGGATTGGTGGTGATTTTGTCAATGCTGATGGTCCTGCAGATGTTTTGGGTGCCTATTACCATCTTTGCTTCCTCAGCAAAGAAATAGAACAGTCATTCTACTTCTATTTGCAGGTCTTTGTATCTTGTGATTTCCTTCAATTCTTTCTCTTCCATTCCACCGTCTCCAGGTATTGCAATGTCCACTATCCAGACTTCTTTTGCCTTTCTTGTCAACAATTGTTAAGTCTGGGGTGTTGTGCGGGAGGTGCTTGTCTGCTTGAATTCTAAAGTCCCAGAGCACTTTCGCTTCTTCATTTTCTATGACTTTGTCTGTTTTGTGGTCCGACCAGTTCTTCTTTGCAGGCAAATGGTATTTCTTGCAAATATTCCAATGCACCATTGTTGCTACTTGGTCATGCCGTTGACTGTAGTGATCTTCTTCCAGCAGCTGACTAGGTGGCCCACTGTTTCTTCAGCTTCTTTGCAGAGGCGGCATTTGATGTCTGCTGCTGTCTTCTCAATTCTTGCTTTGTATACATTTGTTCTTAAGGCTTGGTCTTGTGTAGCCAGAATTAGCCCCTCTGTCCCCTTCTTCAGCTTTCCTGCTCTTAGCCATTGCCAGGTCTTGTTTTATCTGCTTTGCCTGATAACAACAAGACTAAAGAAATCCTGGAGGAAAGAGAAACATTAATTTGGAAAATATCTTTCCTAGTATGTATTCATGTCTATGGTGCTTATGCCAGATCAGCAGAAGTGAACATTCAAGCCATATTTTAAGAACCTCCACAGACTTGATTAGTTTGTTGTTTCTTATTTAGGAGTTGAAATGTGGTAATAGGGAAAGACAAGAACCAGCTTGGCATAGGGGTTAAGGCATCAGGCTAGAAACCGGGAAGCCATGAGTTCTAGTCCCGCCTTAGGCACAACGTCAGCTGGGTGACCTTGACCCAGTCACTCTCTCTCAGCCCTGGGAAGCAGGCAAGGGAAAACTGCTTCCGAAAAACCTCGCCAAGAAAACTGCAGGGACTAGTCCAGGCAGTCACCAGGAGTCAACACTGACTTGAAGGCACCAGGAAAAAAAAAAGGGGGGGGGAGAGAAGACGGCTTGTGGGCTGCACTCAGCATGTTGGGATTATAATTATATTCATTATAGGTATTTACTTCTTTGTCCATACATTTATATGCTGCCCCTTCCAGGGACTCAGGTGATTGCCATAACAGGACATTAAAACTCAAAATGCCAACCCACAAGGCCACCCAACACACCTCTTAAAAATCAGCAGCTATAAGCCACCCCCTTAGTGCTAAAGGCTTGGCCAAATGGTTGTTTTTCTCAGGCATCAGAAATCCCTTAAGTAATCTGTAAACGTTTTCAATGTGGCTGATACTTCTCAGACATTCTCCTAATGCAGAATAACTAATGATCAGATCTCATAAAGATCGGTGCTATGGAGTTGTTAGCTGAATAGGTTGGAAACACTTGCACTTTTGGAAGTCAACTGTGGTCCTCCAGATCATATAAATATTTGTCAACTGTTTATTTTTGTCCACATGAAAGAGATAAAGATGGGAGATTAACTGAAACAGAAAACAACCCATAAATTGTGCAGATCTATATTAAGGAATAATTAGCAGCCTACGGATTGGATGCAGACTTAGCCATGCTTAGAAAAGACCAGTTGCAATCAATATGACCATTTACTAATGACTAAGTGAAGACTGATTGATTTCAATGGGCTCCCTCTTCAAGCCTGACTAAGTTTGGCTATGAGAAGAAATTAAAAATACATACCGGAGTAATTTTCCATTTCTGTTTATACATTTGTAGGGTTTGCTTTCATTTTTTGCCAAACTGTGATCAATAAAAAAGAAGGTAAATCATTGTATATGTATTTTCACATATTTTAAACAAGCAGTCCAACTGTTGAAGGAAGCTGCCAAGAACTGTATGCCTGCAGAAAAAAAGCAAAAGAAAACAAATTGTGTCTTCAGTGCAGAACTTAGAAGTTGTCTTCTCTCTTCCAAGGCACAGTTCACAACAGAAATGTTTCCCGCTGGCTAGTTAGAACAACATCGTCTCCCAGGAAGTTTTGAGAAGTTACTATGATGACATGCAGCCAGTCTTATCTTTTCTGCCAGGGACACTGGGGACAGGCAGGAAGAAAGCCTGAAAATAAAAGGAAGAAATGCCCAGGACCACTAGTCTAATAAATGCCAACTGATAAATGCAATTTGTATTCAGCTTTGTATCACGGTTAATCACAGTGGCATTACTTGTAATATAATGAATGTTTACTTGAAACAGAAGAGTTGAAAAGTGCCCTCTTTACTTTGGCTCATAATAATTGGAAGATTTCCACACAGCCATTGCATAAATTATATCACTGTTGTGCAAAATAATTAGATTTCTAGATTGCTGGCTGGATTCGTGCCACAGGAAAGGATTTTGAAAAGAAGTAGTCCTTTGCAATAGAGACCAAAGGTGCGCCATCACCACACTCTATAAACACATGCACGAAGTGTCTCATTTATTTATTTACTTATTTATTAAATTTCTATTTAATAAATAGAAAACATCTAGAAAACCCTCTCACTTTCTCTGGGCAGATGTCCTGGCCATTCATATGTGGCTGTAGTACCATCTCAGCACCTGGGTGACCTTAACTGAGTTTCCAAGCTAAGCAAGACCAGGTTGGTTATTATTTGGATAGGAGACCACTAGATAATCTCAGGCCTGTCAGATTTGAGAAAGCATCCAGGAAGAAGGCAAAGATGAAGCACTTCCATCTGCTTCTAAGAAAATAACATAAATGCATCCATGAAGTTTCCGGGTGTTGAGCTCCACATAAAGGAGACTTTGCCTTTAATTGATGTTGTAGTATCATATTTCCTATTTGCTTTTTACTCTCTTTGGCTCATTCACAATTCACACATTACAAATTCTTAAACAGCTATCCTTCTTCCCCCTCCCCCCCCCCCTTCTACAGGGAATTACTTCAAAGGCACTTTTCCTGCATTTTCTACTCTGTCACCTCACTGGCAACTTCGTATCACTCTTTTCATTACCAAACATCTTCTTCTAGTCCTGGGCAGCCACTGGAGAAGGGGGTGGGGAAGGGAATAAAAAAAGTAAGATGGTAGAAGCAGTGTTGCACTGAAAGCCAGACCCCTTTTGTACATGGGTTGCACGAACAAAGGAGGCAGGGTGTCAGCAATCATGCCTTTTTGGCCCCCAATGGATGCCAGCATTTTCCATTCATTTATTGTTTTTCTTCCCTGCCTGCAAGCTTTCCTGTTTTCACATCATTGTCTTAACCCATTATTCCCTCTGATGAATTAAAAGGTTAAAGAACATTGGATGACATCTGTGTTTATCTTGCGCTATGAAAATGAAAGAGAAAGACTCAGCCAGTTTTAAGCAATGATTCACTCTCATATTTATGGATGGATAAACCTTTTAAGACTATAACATGTCTTGATTATGACCAAGTGAGTTGGTTTTCAATTTCTGATGTATTTGTATTGCATACAGTACATGAAAGAAGTAAACCATTGGAAACTAGGAATACTGGTTATGTGTTAAATCAGCAGATGAGAAGAGGGGAAAGGATATTACTATGTGTTACTGGACAGAGGAGGTTGGTTCCCAGGGAAAATTTGTTCATTTCCAAATCAGAAATAAACCAAAATTAATTTCAATGAAAATGTTCAAACTTTTAGTAAACAAATTTTGAGCTTGATTTTCTTTTTCCTTTAAGAAATATAATACGGAACGTATCCATTTTCCACTCTGCTGTGCATGAAAATGACAGTGAGATTTGAAATTGGGCTTGCCTGGGTGGAAATGTTGAATCTCTTCAAAGATGACATACTGGGTAGAAAAATTACCTTTACAGAATAAATGTTAAGCTCTTTGGGAAGTTCAAGGAAGACATGTTAAGATAGCACTTAACTTTCTATTTCATTACTTCATGGGCATCTATGGATTTTAATCATTGCTCCAGAAGGCATCTGTTAAGTTCACAAACATCTGTAGTGATTCATCCTGTCCTTATATGGCATTTGGTTATGCTTTGAAATTCAGAACAAACAGTACATTAAATATTAGGGCTGGGTGGTGCTTGGGTGTGATTCCAAAAAGGGCTTCAGAGCACAAAAGGATGGAAATCCAATCCTTGTTTACAATCCTTTAAAGAAGCCACATTGTTTTTTCAGGATTCCATTCTGCCTTTCATCTCTGGCCATTGGCAGGCAAAGAGTAGACCCTGTCAATCAAACCTTCCCCCTTTTTTGTTTTTGCTATTATATAACATTCATCAAAATCAAAACTAGCTTGATAGAAGACCCATTCCCCCAGTTCCCTTCCCAAGCATTTGGTGGGAAGTAAAGTTTGATTAAATATAGAAGAGGCTACAAGCAATCAGCAACTTTTCTGCTGAAGGTAAGAGTTATCTTTATATTGCACTTAAATCAACGTAAGATAACCACTTTCAAGTTTTAGTTTTTTATTCTCTTTGACTCACTCATTCATCCTTCCTTGTGATTCCTTTCACAATTCACACATTACAAATTCTTGAACAGCTATGCTTTTTTGGGGGGGGGGTGTCATATAAGTTCTGCCTAATGGCCTTGTCCAATATCCATTTCCATCTTTAACTTCATATTTCTTTGACTGAAGAAGGTCTAAATCAGGGGGTTGTTATATAGGAACATGGTACTCTTCTTTATCATAGAGTAGTTCCTGAATTTATCTTCCAGGAGATATGATTCATATATACTTGGACACGTTACTGCTTGTAGACAAATTATCACATGAATATACTAAAATTTTATCTTCTTCTTTCAATATCTTTCCAGCTTTTGACATACAGGAGTGATGGGAGTATTTGTGGTGTATTAACTGAACATTTATAACTGTCTTTAAAAAGATTTCCATTACTTTTCCAAAAGATAATAACCAGCGTGATTCACAAACTTTGCAAACACTGAGTGCATGAAGTTTAATGATATATAGCACAAGTACGTACAGAAATGTAAAATGCTCTCCATACTGACATGTTGACAAAGGAACTCTGTTCCAACAATCATAAGAAAAATCCTGGATAAATATCATTCTTAAGATCACATTAAGATTGTTCTAATATAAGGCTTATGATTTGCCATTTCGGTATGAATTCAGAAATTCTTCTTGTAGAGGTAATTTCTGTGAAAGCATTGGCTGATAAATTTATGATTTCTCCTTGGCAGAACCCATGCTAATTCAAAGGAAAGGCTCCATAGTGTGTAAACTAGGAGTAGGCAAATTCTATTGGCTAAAGGGCTGCACTTCAAGAATGGGAACTGATTTTTTGGGGAAAGCATGTTGCCCTTTAAGTTTCTCGACTTATGGACAGAAATGGCAGACACTTTGAAAGAAAAAGAGATGAAATTGAAGGACCTACACCTTCTGACTGCCCTTTTGGGATCCTGGTACCTGTCCATTTGGCATGAGATTTTAAAACAGGTAAGCACAATCATCTGATGGATATGGAAGCTTACTACTGCTGGTGGTTTTGGTTTTTAAGCACAGACATTTGCACCAACGCATACGTAGATACTTTTGGAAAGGAATAATGATGACAGAGGAGCAATGCCACTGGCATGTCTCCGTTCTAACCATGGTGTGAAGCCTTCTATGGTGGACAATGCCAGAAAGGGAATCATATACAGGCTCTGCTCCTTAAATCAATATATAGAAGATGAGTTTCTTGCAAATACTGGTTTACTGAATGCAGATTCTAAACATGGGCATGAAAGCCTTTGAATAACGTGAAACTGGCTGGATTCCCCACAGCAGAAACCACAGTGATTTGATGCAAATATTTTATATGGTTTAGAGGCTGTTCTTACTTCCAGTGGGAATCGGCTTCTCATCCCCAGCCAGAGTCCACTCAACTGTAACATTTAGTTATATATTATCAGGCTTCAGCTCTACCACTTCCATGTTCTTATCTCTGTAATAGGCTTTTGAGATAACGTACATACAAAAATTTAACTTCTTCCTATTTCACTTTCTTTTCTTTCCCTCTCACTTTCCAACTTCAGGCATTTTTTTAAAAAAAAATCATGCTTGGATAAAAAAAATGAAAACTTAATGGTCTTTCTAGACTGTAATGCATTACTCAGATTCTCTTCTAACTTCATAATGGTCTGAGTACAGACTATGGATGTTATTCTGTTAATCATAATCATAATAATGCTTTTACCCAACAATGAAATAACTTACATGTGATCACAAATCTAATGTTTTTTTTTTTTTTTCCTTTTGAAGACTGTTCATCAATCAAATCACCTGCTTGAGGAAACATCCCGTGATTGTCTTTTTTGGGGTAGTTTGTCAATTGCGCCTGCTAAATGACTGAGCAACGAGGACACTATTCCTGTCCATGTATCAGGACCTTATAGGCAGGAATAGTGTCCTCATTCCTCAGTCATTCAGCAGGAGCGATTGCCTAGGAATAGGCAAGCCACAATAACAAGCGTACAATGATCCATTTTTGTTCTGTACATACTTGCATTCCAGTGGCTGGTGCAAATATATAAGTTGTATTTGCATTTTGAAACGTGTTGCTTATTTGTCCCCCTGGGCCCCACCTGCAGACACCTCAGGTACCACAAGCTGGAAAGAGGCTTTCTATCTTAGCTAGCTAGCACTCCTCTGCTAATTACACAGATCAGCAAGAAAATAGAAGGAAGTCTTTAAAGTAAAATTAACCAACAAAGTAGATAAGCTTTAACCATGTTTAAGAGCAATACTTAACATGTAAAATAATGAAATGGCAAATTCACTCTCTTTCTCCCTCTTTGTCTCCAGCACACTAAAAGCTATGGAGCAAAACTTGCCAGAGACACAATTGGAGAAACAAGCAGCTATATAATTGAACAAATAAATAAATCCTGGCAATCCTTCAAGAGGCTTCTGGAGATAAATTAGATAATTTTTAAAAAGTTAACTTGTAGTATGGCATTTTTATTTTTATTTTAATTGGTTATGAAATCTGGACTCTTTATTCTTAATCTTTATTATGATTAAGAAATAAAGCCAGTGAAATTGATGTTGTTTAAAAACGTATTTACATATTAAGATCTAAATAGGCATTCATTTGCATGACTTATTATCCAGCTACCCATACTTTTCATTAACCACCTAATCTGCTAGCTGTTTAAAAATTCACTTCCTTCAATTCTACATCAGGTAGCACACATTAAGCCAAGTCCTTTGCAAGCCTACGTACATATCTAGGACACTGTATTCAAGTTCTTGAGCTGCAAGTTGTGAATGTCTAATTTAACATAATACCCATAGAAGTCTTTAGCAAAGTAAAATGGAACAAAGGCATATCAGTGAAGGAAATAATAAGATAATTACTTTTATACAGAAATATTTTATATAAAATCTGCAGTACTTATTTGCTTTAATTTAAAATGACTGATCTACATTTCTTTTGATGGAAAAACATTGAGGTTAATAGTGAGAATTGCCTATACACATGGCCTTCATTAACACTATATAATTATACCAAGATTTCTTCTACTTGACTTGTCAGACAAGATTTTATCTAGATGAATGATTTTTCCTTGCTTTTAATGCCTGAATGAGTTTCAGAGTCATTTGGCACTTGGCAACTTCCATTATGACATGTTATCAACCAAGTCATGCAAAGAAGAATTAATTATTTCCCCCAAAAGTGTATGATAGAAATATTTCAGAATATTACAATAACTTTGTTGGTTCTTAGGAAGGAGGATGGGAAAATATGAAGTCAAGGGAGATTCTCCTCAAGAAGAATGACTCTTTTGAAACTTGCAACAAGGTTACTCATTAGTGAACACAGCCATCCAAGATCAGTCCCTTGCTGCAGTTTTATTTGAGAAAGTTTGAAGTAGTTCAGGACACATTCCCATTGTTCTCTTCTGTATAAATTGACCTTATTGTTGCTACTATCACTATTATCCTAAGGCAATCCTGTACATACTTTCTGTCAAGGGGAAGATGGAGACCATATGTTGGGATCACACAAAGGAATACCACAATCTAGACAACCACTATGTGCCAGCAAAGAGTTATTTGGCTGGTGTGGGTCTTCTGGGCTGTGTGGCCGTGTTATGGAAGTTTTGTTTCCTAATGCAGCCCCTCATTAACAATTCAATAGAAGAAAAAACCCTGCCTAATCCCCAGGAAGATACACACAGATTCTGACACCAAAACAAGCAGCCACTCAGTGACCCAACACATTATTCCCACTCAGTAACCCATCCCAACTCATTAACCATGTTAATGTCAATTGTGTTTTTAGTATTATTAATGGACTTAATTAATTAAAATAATTAAAAATAATTATTTTTGTAGTGTGACTGCTGTCTCCCAGCTGTTGTTACTAATATTATAATAACAGTGTTTCATTGTTTTACATTTCATGTTAATATAAATTCACAATTGGAACCCATTCTAGGAAGCTGCGCTTAAAAGGTGGTCTGAATCAGTAAATATTTCCATGGTGAGTATAACATGTAAACAATATCTCAGAAAGGTCTATCTATTTTGCAATTAAATTCCATAAATGTCTATTCCATAATGAACTATTTTCAAAAGGATTGGGTGGCAAATCCTCACATCTGGTAACAAAGTTCACATTAAAAAAAAAAGAATGTTACTCATGGGTGCCCAGTACAAATGACTGTATGTTCTGTTAGACTAGCTAGAGTTTAGTTTTAATTCATGGATGTTTGGCAGAGTTTTGAAACATTAATACTTTATGGTGGTTTATTTCTGGAGTAGACTGGGGCAGTTCTGCCAATTGTTGCTAATGATAAACATGTGATGATTGCTAGCAAATATAAGACAAATTGAGTTGTTCTGATATAGTTGGCTCTGTGTAACCCCCGAAGCCTTTAAGGCTATGCGTAATTGAGCCAACTCCATTACTGCCATGTTCTTCCATCTGATCCAACACCTTTCCTCCATGCATGATACAGCTGGCTTTCCAAAGACCATATGAATGAAAGGTTAG
Organism: Python bivittatus; assembly: GCF_059951505.1. NCBI lineage: Eukaryota > Metazoa > Chordata > Lepidosauria > Squamata > Pythonidae > Python > Python bivittatus. The sequence goes on from NW_028277053.1 coordinate 12,988,217, forward strand.
ACAGGCAACAAAAGAACACAAGAAAGTGATTTACCCATCTGGCCCCAAACTGTTAATATTGACTCAATGACTAGACTTCTACAGGGGTTTACCTGGGATCAAAATAAAAATTATCCTACAACTTTGGTGCTATAGTAGCTGAAAGATGCTTAGGAAGTTTGAATAATACTGGTGGGCTGAGGATTAATTCCAATCTCTGGCATAACTGCAGATTCATTATGCAGTTAATGAAACTGTGGTTTGAGCAATTGGTTCAAGCAATTCTTGTTGCCTCTCTTTTTTTATTTTTCTCCCCACATCTTTGGACAAAGCCACATACAGCATAAGTGTATACATGAGATTCATCTCCTTGTACTTGTCTTAAGGCCTAGAACACTATTCAGCACTAAATATAGAATCCGTTGTATGATGGAGTTTGGGACCATTCCTGCAGCTTATGATTAATTGGAATATGGTTCTTTTCAACCACTTATAAATGTCTATTGCAATACACTGTAACTTTCAAGTACATAATCTCAAGTAACCCCTAAACTCACCACATTTGAACTGATAACTGGAATTATCTCATGCGTAATGATAGGAAAAGATTGAAGCTGTGTGAAATAAACAAAATAGGACAATTGGCTTAGGAAAACACAGGTGCCTTTTCATGTCAGGTTATAAGATCCTTGGAAACAGAAACTAAACTATCACTATGGCTACAGGTTTAATTATTAAGCATCTAGACTGAGGGTTCAAACTAAAATCTAATTATTAATAATTTAGCACTGAACATTTAAAAACAGCCCTCTATAATCATATCCCAGCTCTCTGTAGTTTCAAAATAAATTAAATGGAATAAGTAAAATAATAATAAGAGTAGCAGCAATAGTTTTTGATGCAAGCTATATGGAAATTAAAGTACTTTAGAAAATAAACTCAACAAGGTTTGAAAGCTTAGTCGGGAGCAGGGGGCAGGGAGGAGAGAGAGCATCTATGTTTCTCAAAAGCTATTGTAGAATTATATGTTAGAATAAGTAGCCAATCCCTTAGACTTTCTAAGTTGAAAAGCTACAGTTTTATCCTTTGCCAAGAGCTGGCCAGTGTGAAAAGAAACACAGTTGACTAACTTGCTGCTGGATGCAATGACTGGGAATCCCAGAAATGATTCATTCCATAACTTATACAATTAATATAGATTCCTCATATGTAGGCAGTACTTCAAGTATTTTCAAGTATTCTTTGAAAATAGGATTTCAGCCAACTTGATCCAAAATTAAGCGGGGATAATGCCACACGTCATTGAGAGAATGAGAGAAGGATTCCTCTTCCTTTCCTTCTGTCACAAAGGGGATCTGCAGACGGGGGTCAATCATGTCAAGACTGTGAGTGTGATGAGATCCTACCTATTTTTTACATGCACACATTGTGTGCAATGTATATTAAAAAGAGGAAGGGCTTCAATTGTCTAGGTGCATCTGCCATTTTGATGTTATGGACAAGGACACACAGGCATCATAGATGCACTCGCCCATCACCTTCTCTGACTAGCTTAGTAAAGGGAAGGAAATATAGTTAGGGAACTGGAGAATTGGAAGCTTGTCAGGGGATTGCAGGCAAAATGTAATTTTTTGAGCCCCATATTTATTCTAGATCTTTCCACTTTAGAGAATGAGCTCAGAACTTACCTATTGCTGCAACTGATAAAGCAAATAACTATTTCAGAACTGTCATACCTGAGTTGTTTGAAAGGGATGAAGAATAACACATAGCCAAAAAGGAGGCATCAAACAGATAACAGTGCAGGAAAGATTTATTTAAAAAAAAGAGAGAGAGAAGGAGCAAATAACCCACTTTAATTTTTCCAGTTGGAGTAGTCCCATTCTATATTGGACACTCTGACTAGATTCACAGGATGAACACCTTGAATTCACCTTGTGTGCTGACAACATACAACAAAGTATGTCTGTGTTTATCATGCATCAACCATCATTTTTAAGTCCTTCCCATCTCTGCAAAAAAATAAATAAAGCTGGGAGACTATAACTTCCCTTCCCATGTCCTCCCCTTTTCATTTTTATCCCATAAAAGAGAGCCAAGTGGTGGAGGTGGTGGCCTAGAAATCAGGAGACTGTGAGTTCTAGGCCTCCCTTCAACATGAAAGCTGGTGATTTTGGGTCAGTCACTCTCTCTCAGCCCAACCCACCTCACAGGTAGCTGATGTTCTTGTGAAGACAATAGGAGGTAAGAGTATTAGGTATGTTTGCCATTTTGAAATACACACACAGACACAATATAGTAGTATCCAGGACAATGCCACTGTGGGAGTTGTGGGAACCTGACTCCCCGCTCCACCCTTCACTCCGTGTGGTTACCTGAGAGGAACCAAGATGGGAGTTCCTAGATAGGCAGCATTTTTATGGGTTTTCTCTAGGATACCATCTCATTCTCAGGAGAGGTAATTATCTTCTTGATAACTAGTCCACACAATATGTGTGTGTGGGTGGGGGGGGGAGCAGGAGTTAGGATGACAATTAGTTTCAAGCACATCATAATCAGACTGGGTAGTCACGATGATGCTTTCATGTTTTCTCCTTCATGCTCATGAAAGGGCTTTGTTTCATCTTTAAGAAGATGCTCTGATCAATTTTGCATATAATTTTGATTTGATTCAGCATTAGAACTTGCAATTTATTTGTTTGACACTGTTTGCAATGCTATGGGAAAATGTGATGAACATGGTGGGGCTATTTTTCATCCTACAGCTGCTCCAATAATTTATTAAGCTTGTTGTGTCAGGTCTCAAACTGCTGTGTTATTACTCATTGTCCTCCAAGTGTTTAGTGAGCAGACAGGTATCTATTAATCTGTTTTGATTTTTTAAATATAAAATTCAAGGGAAAACTGAAAAACAGCAATGAGATTGGCTCCTTGCCATACTCTAATTAGTCTTCAAGATGTTGCTTCTTGGAGCTGGACTCTGAATCTTAAACAGTGAGGTCTCTACAAATTACCATTTTTTTCTGAAAGTATGGAAGTTCAGTGAGAATATTTGCTTTGATCCTACTTTTGCAAAATTTGTGGAAGTTTTGTTCATGAAGTAATAACCAGAAGCAAGTCAGAATTTCAGTTTTGGCAAAGCTGAGAATTATTTTTACTTCTCTTGAAATTATGTACACATTCTGCCCAGACAAAAGTTTCCTAAATTTAAGTTAGTTAGCAACTGCATTGCAAACTTTGCCTCCCTTCCAACTGCTCCAGAGATCCACCAGAGGGATCCTGGGGAGTCACAATTTAGCTTAGACAGTGCCCACACTTGATTTTGGAGTTCAGATTGATACTATTACTTCATTTTAACAGCACAAGGTAGGTTGGGTGAGAAATAATAACTGGCCCAGAATCACCCAGGGAGCTTCATGTTCAAGGGTAGATTTGAATCTTAACCTCTTCAGCCTGGTCCAATACTGTAATCTCTGTACCACAATGGCTTCAGTTGATTTTCCCCCAAAACCCTAAACACAGTGCTTATATCTTTGATATGTATCACACTCCCATAATCATTAGTGAAGATAGGTGAACAAGGTTTGCTCATTGTAGGGGAAAAAAATGTTTTCCTGATCACATAGAACATTGAAAGTGGAAAAAAGAACAAGACTACATCAAATTCCCTTCAACCTTCACATGCGCTAGTAGGAAATTGGAGGACAGCTATACACCCATTTGCTTGGACAGGCCTGATGTTCTCCCTGTGACCTGATAAAACAGAGACCCCCATGGCCTTGACAGTTATGCTCATTTTCAAGTGTGCACAGCTGAAGCAAAGACTTGAAGACAGCTAGAATTCTTCAGAATTCTGGTTGACCAGGTGACTGGACACTGTCCCAATCATTGCTATTAGGCTAATGATCACACATCACTCACTTCTGGCTTGCTGACCATGTCATCAAACCTTGTGGGATATAGGAAAGTCAGATATGCTCTGGTCTATACTGATTAGTTGATTAATACATCATAATCTAAGCTGTTGGTACATATTTGTTGGCCATTCCAGCTGGCACCATATATCCCTTCATAAACCAGAATGTTTAACAGGTCTTGGATCCTATCATATGTGAAAGTTAACATGCAGCTAGCATTTTAAAGCAATTTGCAAGGTAGAAGGAAGAAGGAAGAAGGAGAAGGAGAAGGAGAAGGAGAAGGAGAAGGAGAAGGAGAAGGAGAAGGAGAAGGAGAAGGAGAAGGAGAAGGAGAAGGAGAAGAGGAGAAGGAGGAAGAGGAGGAGGAGGAGGAGGAGGAGGAGGAGGAGGAGGAGGAGGAGGGGAGGAATGTGTGTAGAGGAAGAGGAAAAGATAGATATTCCATTTTAGTCACACTGAGTGGGAATTCTTGAATTTGTAATCCATCCACATCTGAAAGGATCAAATTGGGCAATGCTGGCTTGCCATCGTCAGGGATAAATTCATCTAATTAGTTAATAATGCTCTTTCTAGTCTATCTACAATGAATGCTGGAATCATTTATTTTCAACATTTTAGATAAAAAAGTTGAAAGCACATTTTATGAATTCCTACTGTTCAGAACAGAGTGAAATAAATTTGAATATAATTTATTTTTTTCCTTTCTTTTTAAAATTGTTGAAAGTCTTGTGCTTTTAGGGTTAGGATTAGATTTCATCTTGAAAGACAAATGACAATAACTAAAGTAAAAGATTTTTTTGAGAATTTCTTTTTTTTTCTCCCTTCATAATCTAAATATGGAAGGGCCATTTCATCCTGTATAATGAGAGTTTTATATTAATGTTTTGAAGTATTTGACCAATTCTTCAAATAAAACCATCTATAAAATAGTTCATAGATCTGATAACTGGTTCAGAACTGATAGGGAGTTCGGGCTACATCTCTGACGAACAGCAAGAATTCAGAACACAATGATCTATTGCATTAGATTCCAATGGTAATATCATCTTAAAATATTTATTCTGAAACAACATGAATTGAGTAAAATTCAGCCTAGTATTTTGATCAGAAATAAACATTAGACACATTGAATTTCTGTGGTTTAAGTGCTGCAAACCTTCTGTTATATGTGTTTCCATAGCATTTTCTCACTACTGCCAAATTAAATTGAATTAAATTCAGATTGGATTATAACATCATCACATTTGAATCTTATGGTTATAAGTCACATTCAATAACCTTAAAGTACACCCATTCTGAATATATTTTCCATCTTCTCATGCCTAACAAACGGTATTCTTCTTTATGTAACCTTTCCGTTCTAAATTATCAGTATTCAAATATTCATGTAACCATTTATCATTAAGATTCATACTTTTTTCAGAAGCAAAGTAAAATCCATGCACTCTTTTTGCCTTTTAACTTTTTCACAGCCTACAAAATCAACTTTAGCGTTATTTGATAATATGACAACTGGCAATTTTAAACAGTACTTTTTGCATCGAAACCATATACTGTACTACGACAGAGAAAGACCTATTGACAACAAGCTGAAGATGAGCCAGCAGTGTGAGCCAGCTGCTAGAGAGGCTAACAAAGTTCTGTGCTCCATCGGAAGAAGCATTTATGAAAGACATGTGAAGTTCTCATTCCACTCTACTGTGAGGTTTGCCCCGTTCGACAGAGAAACTCTCGTGACACGTGTGGTTCACAAAGAAGGTTTACTCATGCGTAACGTAGTAGTCACAAGCAAAGCCAGGACTGGCTTGGTACAATTGCATCACTTGTTATATTCCCCCCTTCCCGCGCTTTTTCCCGCCCCGCGATCACATTGCAGCTGCGGATTATTGGCCCCCAATAATCCCCCTTGATTGTTCATGATGGCAGGATCGGTCAGAGTCCATTGTCCTTGATCTCCAGTCCCTCTCCGGCTGGGTTGGTTCCTCCCCGCTACGTGCAAGCCCGCGGGTACTGTGCTGCGTTGCGATCTTGTTTCGCTGCCTGTGGCCCCGTTCATTGTTGGCTCACGCCGTTATCAGTTTATAGTTAAAAACTTCCGCTGCGGTTTTCCTGTTTGGCTGGGCGCAGGTGGCCCGTTAATTAGCGGCGCTTTCGGTTCCTCTTTTCCCCTCTAGCTACCGCCAGTGGATTCCGCGTGGTCTGGCTGCGAGCTTCCCTGCAGCCCCGTGCTGACCGAACTTGACATGCCGCCCCCCTGAAGACAACTCCCCCCCCCGGCTCTACTTCGGCTTCCCGGGGTATTTATTGTAAAAGTCCCGCACTAGGTCCGGTGCCCTTATGTGGGTTTTACTCACCCATTCGCTGTGGGACTTGGGAAAATGTTTCCATTGCACTAGGAGCTGGGTCTGCCCCTTGTGCCTCCGGGCGTCCAGTATCTGGTTGATCTCGAAGTGCTGCTCCCCCCGACCATGATGGGTGGTGGCACTCCCTCTGCCTTGTGCCAGGCGTTCCCCGGCTGGTGCAGCTTTAGCAGGCTGCAATGGAACACCGGGTGGATCTTCCCGAGGCTTTTCGGGAGCGTCAGCCTGACGGTCACCGGATTGATGATCTCTGCAATGGGGAACGGCCCCACAAACCTCGGGCTGAGTTTTTTCGATGCCTGGTGCGTCTTTAGGTTTTTGGTTGACAGATACACCTGGTCCCCCACTTTCCATTTCTCCTCGGGGAGCCTCTTGCGGTCCGCGTGTTTCTTGTAGTCGGCTTTGGCTCTTTGCAATGCCGCGTGCGCCGCTCGCCGGGTCGCGTCGATTTGGGCGAACCAGGCGTCCAGGGAGTTGATCTGGGATTCTGGCTGAGGCAACTCCGGCATGGGGACGAAGTCTCTCCCGGTGGCTACTTTGAACGGAGAGAACCCGGTACTCTTGTGGACGGCGTTGTTGTATGCCACTTCCGCGAATGGTAGTAGCTCCGCCCAATTGTCCTGTTGGTGCCCCACGTAGCAGCGCAGGTACTGTTCGAGCCCCCCGTTCAGGCGTTCCGTGGCTCCGTCCATCTGCGGATGCGCCGCGGAAGAAAGGGCTTGTTTCGTCCCCACCCGCTTCAGGAACTCCCTCCAGAACCGCGCGATGAAGTTGCCGCCCCGATCGCTGACGATCCGTCGGGGCGCGCCGTGTAGTCGGTAAACATGTTGCACGAACAGTCTCGCCAACCCCTCGGCCGTGGGGACTCGCCGGCACGCTACAAAGTGCGCTTGTTTGGAGAATAAGTCCGTAACCACCCAAATGGCGGTCTTCCCCTTACTCTCCGGGAGCTCCACTATGAAGTCCATGGCGACTTCTTGCCATGGGCCGTCGGGTTCCGCTACCGACTGGAGTAGCCCTCTAGGTTTGCCTTTAGCCCCTTTCACCGTCGCGCACACCGGGCAACCCCCCGAGTATGCCTCCACGTCCTTCTGGAGCGTGGGCCACCAAAACTGCCGCCGGATTAAGTGGAGCGTCTTCACGAAGCCGTAATGCCCCGCGCTCCGACTGTCGTGGGCTCTTTCCATGACCTCCCGTCGGCAACCCTCGGGCATGTACAGCTTTCCTTCGTACCACCACAACCCCTCTTGGCTGGTTAGCGCCTCTCGGTTCTGCTTGAGCCAAGCGTCCCGCTCCGCCGCCTCCGCGAACCCTTGCCTTACTTCAGGCGCCGCGTCCCGTCGCTCCCCCTTGGTCTGGCTTCGGGTCACCGCCTTTGCAGCCAGTCTGCTGGCCGGGATGATGGAGTCCACGATCTCCTCCCGTAGGCTGGCGTGCTGGGGCATGCGAGACAGTCCATCTGCTAGGAAGTTGCGCTTCCCGGGGATGTGTTTTAGGGTGAACCTGAACCTCCCGAAGAATTGGGACCACCGCGCCTGTTTGGGGGATAGCTTACGCGGGGTCTTCAGGGCCTCGAGGTTCTTATGGTCCGTCCACACCTCGAACGGTTCAGCTGCCCCCTCCAGTAGATGCCTCCACGTGGCCAGTGCCCACTTGACCGCGTACGCCTCTTTCTCCCACACCATCCACCTCCTCTCCGTCTCAGTGAATTTGCGGGAGGCGTAGGCGCATGGGTGGATGGGCCCCTCCGGGCTGGGCTGGAGCAGGACTGCCCCCGTTGCCACGTCTGACGCATCTACTTGGATTATAAACTGCCGGTCCGGGTCGGGATGGCGCAGGATCGGCTCCGCTGTGAACCGCCGTTTTAGCTCCTCAAACGCCCCCTGGCATTCTGCAGTCCACGCAAGTGCCATGCTGGGCTTGGGGGGTTTCCCAGTGCCCTTGGTTTTTAGCAGGTCAGTTAGGGGAAGGGCGATTTGGGCGAAGTTTGGGATAAACTGTCTATACAAGTTCGCAAACCCTAGGAAGCTTTGGAGTTGCCTCCGGGTTCGCGGCGCTTCCCAGCCCAGGACATCCCTTACTTTCGCCGGGTCCATCTCGATTCCCCGGCTGGATATTCGGTAGCCGAGGTAGTCTAGTTGCTCTCAATGGAACTCGCATTTCGATAGCTTTGCGTACAGCTGTGCCTTCAGCAATCTCTGGAGCACTGTGCGCACCAGGCTCACGTGCTCCGCCAGGGTTTCGGTGTAGATGAGGATGTCATCCAGGTAGACCAGGACGCCCCGGTAGAGTAGGTCGTGCAGCACCTCATTTATTAGCTGCATGAATACCCCCGGGGCCCCTTTTAATCCGAACGGCATCACAGAAAACTGGTAGCTTCCGAGCGGCGTGTTGAATGCCGTCTTCCACTCATCTTTTGCGCGGATCCTGACTCTGAAGTAAGCTTCGCGCAAGTCCAGTTTTGTGAACACCCTCCCCTTAGATAGATGCGACATCAAGTCCTTCATCAGGGGGAGGGGGTATTTGTATTCCGTGCTGATTGCGTTCAGCCCCCGGTAGTCCACGCACATTCGGAGCGAGCCATCCTTCTTCTCCCGGAATAGCACCGGGGCCGCTAATGGTGACTTCGCGGGTTGGATGAATCCCCGCGCTAGGTTCTTGTCTATGAACTCCCGCAAGGCCCCCATCTCCCTCCTTGACAGGGAGTACATTTTCGGCTTAGGCAGGGTCGCTCCTGGCTCTAACTCGATGGCGCAATCACTGGGCCGGTGTGGTGGGAGCTGGTCGGACTCCTTCTCCCCGAACGCTGCCGCCAGGTCTCGATACTGCCTCGGGATTCCGCCGCCCGTCGTGGGTTCCCCGGGCCCGGCCTCTCGCTTTGCGGTCGTCTCATCAGTCGCCGCCGCCTCCCCACGCCTCGGGATCGTGGCGGGTCTCCGGGGTCCTGGCGCTGCCGCTGCTGCCATTGCCGCCCGGGTCTCCGGCTCCATCTGCTCTCGCCCCTTCTCCCGGTGTACTGGACCCTCCACTTGCCCGCCGGTGGTTGCGGCCACCTCCGTCTCCACGGCTCGGTCCCCTCTGCTCTCGCACCTCGCCGGTCTGTCGACCCCGAACCGCACTGCCTCCGCCGTCCAGTCGACTCGTGGGTTCCGCCGCCGCAGCCACGCCAAGCCGAGTACCACCGCGTAGTCGGCCACCGGGACCACCACAAATCTCAGTTCTTCCCGGTGGCTCCCGATCGTCATCTGGACCGGCTCGGTGTAATACTGAGCTGGCCCCCCCCCTGCCAGCGTGCCATCTAGCTGGCTGAATGAAATGGGGTCCCGGAGGCGCCTCAGCTGTAGTCCGAGCCCCGAGACCACCGCTGGGTGCATCAAGCAGTGGGTGCAGCCTGAATCCAGTAGCGCCCGCAGCTGTGCCTCCCCTCCGGATCTCACCCCCCGGATGTGTATTCTCACCCGGAACGGTGGGCAGTCCTCATCTCCTATTGGGTCCGCGCGTCTCGGCTCCCCTGCCCGCACTGGGACGCCGTTCAGTGCGAGCGCGCCTCGTTTCCCGCCGGCTCCGAGTCCTCTCCGGAGGACGCCGTCTCTGGGGTCGACCACCCCCCGCGTCCTTTCTCGGTCACCGCCGCCACTGCCCCCTTCCGCAGTCGGTTGCCAGTCCTTTTCCCGGTCGCACGCGGGGGCTTGACTTCGGGCCGTGGTGGGGCTCCTTCCCGCTCCGTTGGGCACTACGCTGCTCGGTGGCCTCTGCCTCCGCACCGGAAGCACAGGTTTGGGGCTCTGGTCGCCTCTCACCCCCCGGTGGACTGCCGCCGACTGCTCCGCCTCTCCTCGGGGGTTCTCTCCCTCGGCTGGTCCCTCGTCTGGTCCCGTCATCTCGCGCTCTGTTGGATCTGCCGCCATGCCGATTCCGCCGTTCCGGCCAGCCAGATCCAATCCTTCACTGTGGGCAGGTCGTCCCGTCCCAGTGCCTGCTCCAGGATCTCTGGGTTGAGCCCCCTCTTAAAATACTTCACCTTCAGGGACTCCAGCCAGTCCGTGAGCTTCTCTGCCAATCTCCGGAACTCCAGGGCATACTCCGATACCGATTTGCCCCGCTGTCTGAACTGCAGGATGTCGTCCTCTGCCCGCTTGGCGCTCAATGTGTCCTCGAATCTGTCCCGGAGCGCCTGCATGAAGTCCGGGAAACTCCGTAGCTCCGCAGCGTTGGCATCGTACAGTCCGATCACCCAGCTAGCTGCTTGGTCATCTAGCAGCTCGGCCACGTAGGATACTCTGTCCTCGTCTCTAGCGAATAGGTGACCACCCCTCTGCATGAACCCCCTGACGTGCGTCAGAAAGTGCGGCAGCTGTTCGGGGTCCCCTGAGAACTTCCCCGTGATACCTCGAAGTCTCAGGGCGTCTGCCGCCCGTTGGTCCTCCGACCGGGGCGCCGTGGGTGGTGCCGGCGGGGGTGCCGGACCGCCACCCCTGTTGCTCGCCCCATCGCTCACCGCCGGTGGTCCCACTCTCTGTAGCAGGGTCTGGAGCATCGCTTCCATGGCGTCTAGGCGCCGCTCGACTCTCTCCTCTAGTCGGGCGAACTTCTCACTCCACTCGCGGTTCCGGAACCCGGAACCTCGGGTCATCGTGACACCTGAACCGTCTGGCCCTTGGTTCACGCCCATCGACCACCGCTCGGACGGAGGGCGCCCGGCCCTGGTCGCTGCCCCGTCGCTCCCGGGTGGCTCTGACCGCCCCTCCTCGAGCCTGGGTTCCTCGCGCTCCAGCTGACCCCCGGATTCCTCGTCGCTGGTCATGCCTGTATTGAGAAAAGAAACGCTCCTCGGTGGTACCGGGTAGCGCTAACGGTGAGTCCTGGCTTTATGTGAGGTTTGCCCCGTTCGATAGAGAAACTCTCGTGACACGTGTGGTTCACAAAGAAGGTTTACTCATGCGTAACGTAGTAGTCACAAGCAAAGCCAGGACTGGCTTGGTACAATTGCATCACTTGTTATATTCCCCCCTTCCCGCGCTTTTTCCCGCCCCGCGATCACATTGCAGCTGCGGATTATTGGCCCCCAATAATCCCCCTTGATTGTTCATGATGGCAGGATCGGTCAGAGTCCATTGTCCTTGATCTCCAGTCCCTCTCCGGCTGGGTTGGTTCCTCCCCGCTACGTGCAAGCCCGCGGGTACTGTGCTGCGTTGCGATCTTGTTTCGCTGCCTGCAGCCCCGTTCATTGTTGGCTCGCGCCGTTATCAGTTTATAGTTAAAAACTTCCGCTGCGGTTTTCCTGTTTGGCTGGGCGCAGGTGGCCCGTTAATTAGCGGCGCTTTCGGTTCCTCTTTTCCCCGCTAGCTACCGCCGGTGGATTCCGCGTGGTCTGGCTGCGAACTTCCCTGCAGCCCCGTGCTTCCCTGAAGCCTCGTGCTGACCGAACCTGACATCTACTTCATACTCAGACCACACCTGGAGTACTTTGCAGGATCTGGACATCGCATTTCTGGAAGAATAGTGACAGATTAGAACAGGTTCAGACAAGATGACAAAAATGTACAGTCCCTTGAGGATATGCCATATAAAGGAACTTGAGATGTTTACTCTGGAGAAAGGATGAATAAGGGGGAGACAATGATATTAACATTCAGGTACATAGTGTGACTTAAGAAAGACGGTCAGGAACTATTTTTCATAGACACAATGGAAATAATAGTTCCCCTACTTGTCTATCTCGATTTTGTTTAAGTATAAGGAACGTTTCTCGCACAAAGGTGGAACCGTCTATTGAGGGAGATTGTGGATTTTTCACATCGGGAGGTTTTTTTTAGAAAGAAGCTGCTTTTTCTGGTTCTCAAGGATGGCTTAATTTGTTTTGCTACATAGTGCAAAGGGTTGGACTAGATTATTCTTGGTACAATTCTATGATTCTATAAAACCCAATGTTTGGATGTTTCAAATAGAATTCAGCCATGAGTCTGCCAATTTGGCTCATTTTCAATTATTTTTAATTTGAGTTGAAAATAAAATTGCACGCCGTGCTTTTTTAAATGGCTGTCCATGTCTACTCTTTTGTTCACAGAAATTCCACAAAGAGCAAATAGAATGGAAAGATTTTATTTGTAGATATAGGGTATATTTTGGTTTTTTTTATTTTGTTTTTTTTTGGGGGGGGAGGTAACAGGAATGTAAGAATAAAATGAAAGTATTTTGAATCCAAAGGTAATTAATTCCATACTGATTTACTAGGTTTAGGCATAGTGGACATTTTTGTAGCATGTAAATATTGGAGATGTATATTCTATGATAATATGTTCGAAATTGCCAAGTGTGGAAGAAGATGCACTCATTGTAAATGGTTTTACATATTATATATCCTATGTGATTTCTTAATGGTGCATTCTGATTCTGACCAGAGTACCTGTTTGAGTGACCTTTTCTGGAGTCAAATGTTCTGACTTTCTCCAAATGCCATGGTAAGTTCTTGGGTTGCTGTTCAAATTACCTGGAAGTGTTACATAGTGGTAACTGAATTCATGGGAACATTTGTAACCTTATGATTCATTTCAAAGTGTGAACTTTGTAAATTCTCCAAACAGATCAGTCTTCTCACATTTAGGATATAAACACTAAATTATGCAATTTTCCCTTGGATACTTCTCCATATGTAGAATTGCCATAATTCACATAAGGATGTCCTCATCCACCAGGAGATATTCACACAAGAAACAGGGTTCAATGACTCTTAATCAGTGTAAATAGTAATGCAATCTGAGTGTAAGCACTGGATACGTATAATCCCTTCATAAGCAAATGGCCTGAGCAAACAATTATCCTGAAATGTTTGACAGACCCTGAACACAATATATTACAGAATTAAAAAGCATTTTCACTTCAATTCAATGGCCACTAGTTTTCAAAAACATGCTTAAAGGTTCTCTAAGTTAACTGTCAGAGTTATTTTAGCAAACATTTGGTAACAAACAAGGGTGTGCATAAGGGAGGGAGGGATGTAAAAAAATCAATAGGGCAGCAGTGCAACTGAAGACCTGCCCCCTTTTTATGTCTATTGCTACAGATGTCTCTGCCAAGAAATTCTCCAAAAGACTGTGTTAGGAAGGCAATCACTTTAGTGGTTTGCAATAATACAATGTAAACAGGAACTACAGACTTATTCAGGTAAGGACAAGAAATCTGTCAGCTATGCTTCAAAAGCTGCTAAACTCATTCTATTTGCTATTACACTGGAATGCTAGGAAAATATCTGACCTGTTCTGTGATGCATCACTCTATGGGGTTGGTACTGTTCTGTCATACTTCAGTGAAAGAAAGAGTTGACGAAATGATAGGTTTGCATCTTGAACAGCAACTCCAGCAGTGAGAGTATACTTTCCAACTGCTACCGAAAATCGGTATGGTGCAGTCTGAAGGTACTCCAAGAAACAGCTGCCTCTCCTGATTTTCCATTTAAAGGATGTAAATGTCTGCTTACTACACATTCAACCATACAAAAACCTACTCTTTCTTAGAGATGTGAGACTGCTGAAGGTAATCTGTGGAGTTGTCAAATGTTTCCTTGTCTTATCGCTAAATGATAAATGCTTGATAGTATTCTGTGAATTCGGGCAGCAATTGTTTGCATCCACATTGAAAAAAAGCTTTCCTGTGAAAACAGATCAAAACATGCCCATAAGAGGTAGTGAATAAGATCTGTCACTGTGATGAGAAAGCTTTACTTTACCTACTAGAGTTTTTCCCCAGAGGTATGTAAATTTTTTAAGGCAAACATGGATTGAGACAATAAGATAGGAGATGAAAATAAACAGTGGTATTTTCAGTGAAGACTCAGAACTGCATTAAAATGACAGAATGGGCAGTCTATTATTCAAATCATTTTGTCTGCATTCTGGTGATACACATAAGGTACTGCCCTCACTCGGAATGTGCTAAGGTTTCACTCTAAATCAGCTTGCTTTTTCATTAATAGCTCACAACTGACTACATAGCATTACCTTTTATTTATAAAACTGTTTGCAAACTATTCTTCATTGTGAAATGTTCCTTTGCAGCCACAACATATAGAATCAATTTAAAATCCTGCACAAGATGTAACTAATATTTTAGGTTCAACGGTCCACATATATACATAGATTCAATAGTTATTCAAAAAGGTTTGCACAAAAGCAAATATTAGTGCTACCGTTGTCTCTAGAAGGAAAATACTCTAATGCTCAGGTACGTATCACCATTGGAGAAACCTGTCATGAATGCCAGAAGGACAGCTTAATCTTGAGTACAGCCACAAAAATGGCATTATTTAATGTCAGTCAATCAATTGGTCTCCATTTTTTATTGTAAACATTAGATCCTAGACATTTGGCTTGGCTTTCAGCACCTGACAAATTCAGGTGCTGAAACTGGGAGTTTAGCATAGCATGGATAACCGTCCATATGACCTATGCTTGAGGTCATCGTTAGTAAGTAAATGATGAAATGAAAGTGAACAATTTTGATTAGATTAGCAATCTAATCTTTGAGCATGCAAGGATATAGTTAATCAAGGGGTTAAAATAATAATAATAATAATAATAATAATAATAATAATAATAATAATTAAAAAAAAAAAAACCTGGGTGGGTACAGAAGATAGGATTTTTCCAAAGAAAGGGCAGGAAGGAAGGAAGGATTCCTCCAATCCTGTTCACAGTGATCCTCACCTCAACAGAGCCACCTCATGTTGATAGTAACATCAGTCACATTTGGAAATGGAACAGCATAATATAATATTTTCATTTCCTCTAGATTCGCGCTGTATTAGAATTATAGCAAATAGAATATGCATGATTTCCCCTCAGCAGAAGGCCCAAGATGCCCCGACCAAATGTTGAATAATTGCCAGTTTTATTCTGCAAAGGATTCCCAAGCATTCCTTGGATGACCACGGTGCAATAACCAATTTATTACACTTGGCCTGCAATTGCACAATCCTTAATAATAAGAGACTTAAATTAACTTGCAAATGCCATTCCAACCCCTCATTTACTCTGCTTGTGCCAACTTGTTTGTTTGCTATATAATTATGCCGCCTTTCTTCCAAAAGCTGAAGGCAGTTTCTTCCAATTCTGTCTCTACAACAATGTCCCAGGGAGGGAAGAGGCAGTGACTCAAAGGGCCTGTGAGAAATTTCAGATCTCGTCCAAGTCCTGAACCTCCACACCATCTTGGCTGTTTCCCAAATAACCCCTAAGTTGTTATGTGTTCCCTACTATGGTTCTGTTGTCCTTGGATGCAGAGCTGATTCTATCAGTGGCTTTGCCAATGTGTCCTTTCTCTTCTTTGTGGGTGTCTTTGCTTTTTCATCTCCCTTTTTAGGCACTGTCTGGGACCAATAACCCGTGGATGTATGTGCATTCATACATAGATGACACACTGTTTCTTTTCAGGAAAAGCAGCAGTTTGCAAAATGCAGAAAAGGAGTTAGAAACAATAATCCAAAGAACCTAAAGCTGTAAAAAAACATAAGGAAAGGTTTCTAAATCTAGTTTATATAAACCCGATTTGCTTTCCATCTTTTTCTATCCTTGCAAACAATCCTTGCTTGTACCTTGTATGCCAGTTCATTTTGTTCCCTAAAGGACCCCTTTGACATTTTTTTCCAGGAATATCTGAATCCTGATTCAGATGAGGTGGGGAGGATGTATGGAGAAATGATATTGCCTAAGATTACTGGTTCCTGGAACGCTGCTCTAGGGACATTTTTAAGGGAAAGGGAGCACAAGGAATAAGGAAAAGATGGATATCTGTAACTGAATGAATGGGTATGGTACAAAGAAGACTTACCTGGATCAAAAGCCAAGGTAGAACACATCAAAATTCATATCGTGAATCAAAGAATTATAAAATGTAGTGGGATCTCTTACTCTTGCATAATCCTCATCTACCTCTGGAAGAACCAAAATATCAGAACAATCTCAGAATGACATAAAGTGTATCCTTTCATTGTATAACTGTTTCATAAATATCCAAGAGTTGCAGGTATTTTTTGTGACTAAAACATCAGGTGCAATGATCTAAATTGAGGGGGGGGGGGACAGGAGGAGATGGAGGAGGAGGAGGAGTGGGGGGAAAGGAGAGAGGCTTAGTTTAAATTTGAATATTCTAAGGATTGAATATTGAAATTTAGACTAATTTAACATTAAGAACACAGAGATAGGTGGACAGAGACATACTACAAAGTTAGGATTCCATTAGAATCTCATTCAGGCTGAATAACTAAATGGATTGTCACAGACAAGCTGCTTGGTGAATCAAGCAATGATGGGGAGGTAATTTTCAATCAGTAATAACTGAGGAACATGACAGCAGAGGGAGGTATATGACCCTATGCATGTTTGTCCAGTAATAAATGCAGCTTCATAAGATATTGCTAGCTTTGTGGTGACAATTACTTCTCAGCAGGCTATGTCTACTGTGCTCTTTGCATTGGACCACTCTTGAAAACAGTCTAAACTTTGCAAGTGGTGCAAAACATGGCCGGTGGGCTGCTAAAAAAAAGACAGAGCTGATACCTGAATGGAAAGATCTATACTAGTTGCCAGGAGCTTATTTGGTATAGTTTAAGGTCATGAGATCAATTTTTAAAACTCTGAACAGTGTTTTAAATATACGGTGGCAATCCAGTAGTGATTTATCACTGACTTCCCTTTTTTCTCGACTATCCTACAGCCTTCATATTTCTTGGTGGCTCCCCCATCCAAATATTATCCAGGTCTGACCCTCCTTAACTTCTGATGCTATACTTGCTATGATTGGAGGAGAAAGGCAGAGCAGAAAATCAAATCAATCAATTAACAGACCTATCCCCAACCTTTCCTCCTTGTATACTTGGTGAACAACCTGAATATCATATATATCTATCACTTGTCCACAACTTTCTTAAAGGCATCGGTTATTTTTTGCTATATGACTTTCCCAAATATGCACTATTTTTGTAGCAAAAGGCTTTTGTTTTGTTTTTGTTTTGTTTTTCCTTTTCTCAAATTGTCGCATGCAGTTTTTGAGTGGAGAATTATTGGATGCTGATGAGTGTGGATTCTGGGAATGACAGGACCATTAGTCTGTGACTGAATCTGTTTTGGCAGCTCACATCATTTCACGGAAAATGGTGTCTCCAACATTGAAGATTCCATGTAGAATCAATTAAACCTACAGTATTTAGAATCGAAAGTGTGACACTATTGTATCTCTAATGTCTGGATTTCTTTCCCCCCTACAATGTGCTTCTCTGATGACTTTTGATGTGTTCTGTTTTAATGGATTTTATTTCACATGTTTATTGCTTTATGTATAGCTGTCTTGGAGCATAAAGTGAAATGATGGGTGGAATTATTTTAAGGAAACAGAAACATTTGCAAAAGTGATTCTATTCATTCATGCACATATTAGCAGGCGTTGTCCTCCCTTTTGACCAAGGAGTGATATGGTCTGGCTTATACAAGCATGAATATTACAGTCTTGGACATATTTTAGGAACACGAGTGAAAAATATCTATAACAAAGACTAAGATATCAACTGAGCAATATATTTATGACATAACTTCCACATTTCCTTGTGAAATACTGGCATTGTGGTAATCTTGTTACTACCTAATAGATGGATCAAAAAGTGTTGAAGATCTCTTAACTTCAATTAAAGACCATTGCTATATTAATGATGACTTTTCATGAGCAGTAAAAGCTACCAGCCAAGTTCAAGACAGTATCATATCTAAGTCCAATAGTTGCTATCTTTTTCCAAGGGGGGGGGGGGACATGTCATCCTATTAAACACCTTGTTAAAGTGATAAGACAATGAGAATTCAGATTGGGATCATTAGGAAGGTAGGTAATCTACCAACTGTTTGAAATGTTCAAGAATTCTTTTGATCCTGCTGGTCATCAATATCACTGGTGATATTACTGAAACTCTTCCTAAAGTTCTTATCATGCCAAGATCTGATATATTTGCCTTCTTTTATTTCAGCAAATATAAAAGTTCTTTAGACTTTCTTAGTAAAATCAAAGCATAATTCAGTACAGGTGTGGTTTTTCCCCCCTTCATAATATTTAAATGAATAAGAAAAAATTGTATTAATTGGATACAGCTAATCTCCACAAGTCTTTCAATGCATGTGTTTTACATTACCACAACACTACCACTTCCACCCAAAAATGAACTTAACCGCTGAGATATTTTGGGGGGGGGGGGGCAACAGCACAGATTGGTTTACCCTTTGTCCGGGGTGTGTTTTTCAACTTCCCAATCTAGCTTATAGATTGGCATTCCTGATGCTCTCCTGTCCTTGTACTTACCAGGCCCAACTCCTGTTATTTTTCAAGTTGAGATAAGATTGGCCAAATACTGCCTACTGCCGAGATATAGGAAACTCTAAGATTTATATGTACGTATGTCTTATGTACATCTTATGTACCATAACCCTGGGCAGCTCAGAGAAACAGCAATAAAAAACATAAAGAGACAATAACACCAGCATCAAAAACTCCCAGTGCACTCAAAACAAACATTCCTCCATGCAACAACATTTAGACTCCTTGTAATGAGCAAACAAGTAAATCATATGACAATTTAGCATGATGATTTGGTTCATGCAACGTACTAAAGCAACATATGGATGCCCACAACACAATAAGCTATAATCAGTGCAATGTAATGGTTAAAGTGTTGGACTAGGACCCTGTAGACTTAGGTTCAAGACTACGCTGAGCTGTGAACCCAGACGAGCCAGACTGAAATGCACCCTCCATCATGGAAATTAACCTGGTGATTTTGGTCCAGTCTCCCTCTTAGTCCAACCTCCCTCATGGGGTTGCTCTTGTGGGAATGGAAATTAAGGGGGGAAACCAATGGAGGCTGCCTCTAGTACCTGGAGAAAAGTGGGAGATAAATCTAACAAATCTGCATATTAATTTCACTGAGAACCACTGGATTCTTCTCTTTAAAAAACAATTTTGCAAACTACCTCTAAAGTTTCATGAGGCTATCACAATTAAGATACGGCAACCATTCTTCGCCACTCAAGCAAATGCACATGTTTATATAACACCCTCGTGGTAATAGCCAGGCATATAGTGTGTTTCTGATTATATTGCGAAATTCTATCTGCATCTTTACAAGTGGTGACCGGCTTACGTAGCTTCAAAGATGTTTCAGAAAACTTGAAAAATGGAGAGGAGGAGGAGGAGGAGGAGGAGGAGGAGGAGGAGGAATGGATGAATGAATGAATGAATGAATGAATGAATGAATGAATGAATGAATGAAATTAGCCCAATGAGATATACAGTTGGAAGAAAAACATAATATGGCAAACGAAGTGCTGGGAATAGGTCTCACACCATTCTGTTGACAGGGATTTCATTTATTTG
Source organism: Python bivittatus (assembly GCF_059951505.1). Lineage (NCBI taxonomy): Eukaryota > Metazoa > Chordata > Lepidosauria > Squamata > Pythonidae > Python > Python bivittatus. Next base: position 13,007,880 of record NW_028277053.1, read on the forward strand.
TGATCAGAGACCAGCTGTCAAAATAATACATTTTCCAAAGAAAGAGACAGTACAGAGAGGAAAGACATTAAAAAAAAAAAAGAACAAAATTTGAAATTTGAACAGAGGATTGTTGGCAGGGGAGAAGAGACTCAATCAAAGATAGATAGGCTGAGGCTGACGTACGACAGAGGCAAAACAAGAATGCTTACGAAAACTTTCAGAATTTTAATTTTTGAACACAGACTCAGAGAGTTAAACTAACACCATATTGCAGTCCATCCTCTAATACTAGCTTCCTTCTTCCCATGTGATCCACCCTCCTTGTCTAATTTCTAGTTTCTAACTTTATGCATAGCAGAATAGAATGGAGCCATAAGGGAATGTGAATCATTTAATCTTGTTAGAATAACTTAAGACCCCTATCCAAACAACTACTGATATCATTTTATATGTATGTGTATAAAATATATATGCTATATTGTGCCTTACATCACTATTAGATGACTTGGTGGTTAGAAATATTGAATCACCAAGAATCAAATAAATGAGCATAGAAAACTTTACTGAGATTTGTTAATCCTTTGGGTTATAGCAACACACATGAAGCTGTGTTGCTATAACCCAAAGGAGTCCTCCACATCATCTAGGGCATGAAATTAATATGAATAATTGAGAATTCCAACTGAAGAAGAAAGGCTGAAAGCCTAAAGGAACTCTTCTGACAACCATGGTTATCTATAATATCAGTTAGAGTTAATTTGTATGGAACAAGTACCTTTTCCTTGCATCACATTCCCTATGTAGAAAGCTTTCTGTAACCACTGAGACTCTCCATGTGATTGAGGTTCCTTATTCTCAAACTTAATATCTTACTCATGTTTCCACATTATCCTAGCATTTAAGAGATATAGGGGATAATAACAAAACAAAGACAAAGAGTTTCACAGATGGCAAGGGTCTGATAAAATTCAAGAGGACACAGAATTCCTGAATGAGAATGCTTAAGCAAAGATATGAGGACAAACATCAATAAGAATAAAATAATGGGAAGCAAGTCCATTTTCCCTAATATACCATACAGCCGTGAAAGAAAAGCAATTGGTCAGAAATCCGACATTAATTGATTTAGAAGACCTTGGTTTTATTTTCAAGCATAGTTTACAAATAAAGAGAGATCAGGTTCAAGGGTGAAAAGATTGTAAGAGCTTTTTCTTTCTTTTTTTAAAAAATTCTTTCATCCACTTTATGAAAAACTGTAAGGCATCAGAAGCAAGGATCAGACTTTTTTCTCTGATATTCTGAAAAAGTCTGTCTCTCTGTGTGCTTTGGATGTATACAGAGTGAGTGAGAGAGAGGGGGGGGGGGAAAGAGAGAGAGACAGAACTTAGGCACAGGGAAAAACTAATGAATCTATAAAAATTACAGCCTGAGAATATTGAGAAGTATTAAGCCAAAATTATAGTTTTGGCAAGATCCCTCTGGACACTGGGGTCAGAGGTTCTCTCCCTTCTGCAGGCCAGCAATGCATTGACAGACTCTATAAGGCAGACCTGGAACTTTCTATCACAGAACCTAAAACCTTTTGCTTTGTTTTGTCTTGAGTCAAACACATTTCATGGTGCCTGAAACAAGTATTTGTCTCTTACCTAGGAAATCAAGGACAGAGTTTTGCAGCCATCAACTCCCATTATCTAATGAATCAGTCCAGTTTAATGACCTTGGCAAATAATGACCTATTGTTCACTGCTTGCTAGCACTGTGTGATACTCCAAAGAGGTACTTCACTGTGATGAAAGTTCCAGAGGAACACTCCTTTGAAGCTACTTTGTGAAGCACTTTGCCCACTCAAAAAACAAATCAAAACATAGTAGCAAAGCCTCATCCAGTCTTTCCAGGACTGAAGAATTGGGGGGAAAAACCCTGCATGCATGCAATGCATGCTTGGATGTTTCTTGCAGCGAAGGAAACTGCTAGACAATCTAGAAACAGTTTCTGAGTAAAGCAAAGTCCCTGGATGAGACATTTCAGTTCACCTCTGTAGTAAAAAGAACCTTGTCAAGCCAAAGCAGAGTCACCTTGCACACCTCTACTGCTTGCCCATAAGCATCTATGTCCTTTTCAAATGATGCCCTTCTAAAATGGTCTTTCCATATATTGTCCTCCATGTCAGTTAAACTAGAATCTAGGGCTACTGGATCTGGGTAGCAAATATCCATGTACTGGCTGCTTGGATTTTTGCATCCCAAAACTTGCAACTCTAATAGAATCGAGTCCTTTGCAGTCCTTGTCCTACGATAACAAAATGCCTTCTGAGATACAGCATTCTTCTTGACTTTCTCTTACAAAGGTGCATTTGATATAAACCTCAGCACTTGGAATCTTGGCCAATAGTCAGTGGAAATTATTTTAATCGCTCTATGTGTGAGAGAGAGAGAGGAAGGGAGAGAGAGTTCTGCTCTTGATTGCGCACATTTCACAGTGTTTCCCCAGACAGAGTTTTGGAAAAGGGCGTTAGTATAATTTCAACAAAAGCAAAATAGAGTATGCGTGCTTTGTTTTCCATATGCATCAGCCCATGAACTTCCCTTAGCAATTCCCCCCCCCTTTTTTTTTTTTGCTGCAAAGCCTCTTGCATGTTTTGCAAATTGGCATACACACAATGTTTTTCAATTCTCCAAATGCATTTCATGGCCCTGACACTCAAGCTCTGCGTACACACCATGAAAAGGGAAACTACTTTTGTTAATAAATCAATGAGCAACTACTTTTATACTACTTGGCTGTGACATGTTGTTCAATTTATAATTCATTATACCATGAAACTGAATCTTTACAAGGTCATTAAAGTGCACATAATGTAATAAGAAATGAATGTTCATCAAGGGAAAAAAATCAGTGGTTGGTTAGAATGGCTTTTCCCAGTAGAGACCATTGAAGATAAAGCTGATTATTTACATGTAATCCTATGTAGGTTTACTCAGAAGTGAAGTCCATACTAATTAAATGAGACTTAATCCCAGGTATTTCTGGCCAAGACTGCAACCTTAGTAACATTATTTTAATTATGATTGAACTCACAACATATAAAGTTTATCATTGCAGTAATTATTAGTAATAGCAATAATGTATCAAAAATGTTTAACATTAGTCTCAAATATATCTGAAGCACAATTTTAATTTCTGCAAGGTGGATTGTTTCAAACATGAATTGTTTCCATGTGATTGGGTTGATACGCAACAGAAACCCCATGGAGATCCTAAATGTCTTAACTAGCATTCTAGTTCAGGTCAGCAATGCCCTTGCCCCCCACCATTTTCATAATGCTCAGCTCTTAGCTTCCAAGCAGTCATGAATGTGCAAATTCAGGAAAATATTTACAGACCCTTTATTATTATCACATTTCCACAGAGTTCCCATTCACCTGAAAGACCTTTAAACCCATTGTGCTTTCAGGGGACAACATGAGCCACCAACACAAACTAGATGCTGTGGGTATGGATTTTATTTTTCCAATTCTGCACTAAAATAATTCTATACACACACAGAGACACACACACAGAGGCAAGACACAAAGAGACACAGAGACACACAGAGACACACAGGCACACACACACAGACCAAAAGTGGAGCAAAATTTAGATCCTCTCTTGAAACTATGAAGCAGCCTCAGCTGCTCCCTTTAACGGTAGCTTAATTAATATCTTTAAGATACCTCTCTTAAAATAATTGATAAAATATAATATATACAGGCCTTCTAGAAACAGATTTTCTTCATTAGACAAAAGGTGTAAGATACAGCTGTTTAGGGTTGCGGTAGCTGCTGCACTTTTTGAATAGACTTCATTGTTTCAAGGCAAATCACAGAAAAATAAAATAATAAAAATAATGCCATATATCCTTATGCTAATCAATGACCAAACAAAGAATACATGTAATCTGGTGAAAAATAACCTTGAAAATTGTATTAAATGCAAAACACCTCCCAAAAGTTTGACATATAAAGCATGTATAAAGAATCATATAAAACCATTCCTCCTTTCTCTTTCATCGAAAACAAAAGAAAAAGAAAAAGAAAAGAAAATAACTAATTGAAAAATTGACAGACAATACAGTATACTGCAGATCAATTGGTTACTGTAAATTAAGTGTAAATTTATCCTTGAATTATTGCTGTGCAGTGAAATTTATTAGCAAGTAAGAGTTCCATTGGCAGATTAAAATAAGTTTTCTTTATTTGTCTTTATTTAGGATTATGGTAGTCAGCTCCAGTTCCCACTGAAGTAAAAAAAAATCTATCCTAATGCAGCAACATATTTTTTTCTTGATGAACAAGTTTTCTGTGTGAAGAAAGACAGACAGACAGACAGACAGACATTACCTCCTCAACTAAAAAGTGAATGCTACACGGTCAAACAAAAATTCATTACCTCAGTAAGAATAAAATTTATGTCAATTAATTTCAGTTTTTCTCTGCTACTGGAAGAAACTGGTGGGGGTAGCATAGGTTTAAGTCTGTTGTTAAATGTAACTGAGCTATACTTTACGTCAACAGGTCCTGGAAACATATTTGAGAGTGAGAGAGGAGAAAGAGGTCCTCCTGTCAGCTGTTAAATATTAGCCAAATATAGAAGAATAAATATGATTTTTCTTCATAGTTCTACTATCTTCTAGGACTTCCAAATTGCTTTCTTTTGGCTGGGTGTGCATTTCACTATTTAGAAATATGTTTATTAAATGGGATCTTCTACTAATTCCATCAATAATATAAATTTTAATTACCTAGAAACAGGAGAGAGAGAGAGAGAGAGAGAGAGAGAGAAGTTTCAGAAAATCTTTGGTGTGGAGAGGTTTGTTTATGTTTTTTTTTTTTTTTCATATCCTGAGTTATTAATTTATGATCATCTCTCACTAGGCTCTGCACTCCGAATCATGATGCCTGTGACAAGCATAGGCATATACATTTACTTGATGAGAATAATTTCCATTTTGTGATTGCACTTGTCTGCTTCTTGCACTCATGACTGCCATAAACAGATCTCAAGAGAAGGGCATAGCGTATCCCCTTAAGGTCAACAGCTTAACAAGTGGAATGCAAGTGACTGAATTGTAGGGCATTTTTTAAGTGCAAGTGCTTTAGCAAGTTGAGAAGCAACAGACTTTGGAGAAAAGATACACAGTTAATTATCTCCCCCCCCCCCAAAAAAAAGGAAATAGTTTAGGAGAATGAGAAGAATTATAGATTCTGCTGCTTAAATAAGCTCAGGATATAAAATATGACCATGATATACTGTAGGTCTTTCATTCACCACATGTAGAAAGGCTTGGATAATGCCAGTTCCTTGCATCCTGTTCCTCAGGAGACTGCAGACTTATCAGGCAGGCAAAGTCATTCCAGGTTCCTGGCTGCCTTATTCAAGACAGATAGTTCTAAGTAATAGAAGCCCTGTGCATATTTTTAGGACTGTCTTGAATAAGAATAGCCACTGGGGGACTGCTGAACCCCAGAGCCTTAATTTTCCTATGCTATCTTGACATAAGTGTGATGGGATATGGGTTACTCAGAACTTCAGAAAGCCAGAGAAACGGTAACATGATGAAACATGATTTTGAAAGTAAACATGGAGTAAGAGTTAAACTCTCCTCTGAATCATAAAACTCCAGTGGGTTTCATGAGCACATTCATTTAGTTTTTTGGGGGGCAGCAATTCAGAAGTGGTTTGCCATAGCTATCAGTAGATCATGTTCAAAAAGACAATCCCTTGGCTAGTCAACAATCCATGCTAGCTTTCCAAGAAAGGAAAGTTCAAGGCAGGCTATCTTTGTGAATTACTCACAACTCCTGTGCAGATTGCAGATGACAAGCTATTAATGGGAGAAGTTCTACTTTAGGCCTGAAGCAAAGATAGCAAACTAGCCTCTGAAGTCTCTGGTTCAACCCAAGAGTCCAAAAGGTGAAAAGCAGATCCCTTATTGTAACATCCTGAGATGCTTTTCACAGTTATCTCTGTAAGAAGACACAATAGGAAGTGCTGTTGCAGTAAAGTCCCTTAAGCACATGTATGTTGTGGGTTTTATACACATGATTTGTTTCAAATGCTGTTTCAAAACATGGAAATTGACAAATCGCAGAAAGAGCAGGATGCAAAGTAGACTGTACTAGCCCTCTTCTTGAGCACGTTCTTGCATCCAGAATTAATTTCAGAATTTTCCACCATTGGAACCTTATTTGGCATGGGTCAAGCTTTGTGTCATTATTCCTCCAGCAGTCCTCTCTTCAAGTAAATCCTTCAGCTCTCAATCTGATTTTTATGAAAGGAAAAGGTAGGGAGGAAAGATGGCAACCAGGAGACCCCCCTGAATCGATATGGGGTAGTTACTGTCATGCAGAAGATAGAGAATGTAACAGCCAATGCATTCTGGGCTAATGGATGACTTTGTAAACTCAAGGTATCCCCTGCCATTTCATCTCACAAGACAAAAAAAAAAAAAAAAGGAAATGTATTATCAGTTGTGGAGGGGAGATGCCAACGATATAAACTAGCCCTTCCTTAGTTTATCCCCAATATGACCCATAGCCCAATTAATGAGTTTCAATTGGACTCATACAGGAAGCTAGCCCATTCCTAGCAAGATAAGGTAGTTGCTAAAGACCAGAATATCTGCAAGTCTTGAAATAAGTATAGAATTATTGTGCCCCAAACAAAGGATTATAGACATTATTGGAAGAGGAGATATGAGGCACACTGACAATGCTTGTTGGGGATACGACGGTGTTCCTCCAGAACTGGTTGTTGACAGTCATTTGGAAAGTAGAAAAAATACATCCTTGTTTATGAATTTGCCTGTATGCATCTTAATAGCAGACATAGCTTTCAGAACATGAGGGTGGACTCCAATACAATTTGAAGGTTCAGGTCTTAAAAATGGAGATTTTTTTTTTTTTGAGGTTAAAAAATTGAAATTCTTTGACTTCAGGAATCAAACTGGGTTGATTTTATTTGATTTGATTTCCCAAATCGATTCAGAGAAACAACTTTAGCAAAGGAGCCCCTCTAAATAGAACATCCATTAGAATGCATTCAATTTGACTCAACAAATCAATTTGAATGGTCAATCTGAGTCAATTCAAATTAGAGGTTCAACAGAATTGCCCTCAACTCAGATCTATGAAGTGAAGCTTTGCATAACCCTACTGAACATGCTTTTTCGGCGTGGTTGTTAATTATCTTTGGAATAGAAAAGAGGTTGAATGACATTTGTTCTCATCTAAAAACCAACAGCTTCAAAGACAGACTTACACACCATAAGGAACAAGTACACCAGAGAATGGTCGCCTTGGAATGAATCATAATCTCAGAAATTTTTCACAAATGTACCTCTTAACTGAGAACAATGGCAAATGAATGCTGGTATGTTCTTTTTTCTTTTATATGGAGAATTGTGTATAATTATATCTGAGCTACTTTTCTTCTTCCCAGAGTTTTATAATCTTAGGAAATCTAATCACTTTATTTCAGTCAGTGAGCAGATCAAACTCTATGAAAAGAGTCTCTGGGTATGTGTATTCAATGTTTGCAAAAATATTAATAAAAATCATGTGCCTGAGCTCTTCCAGATGCAGAAAATGCATGATTATGCATTTGAAAAGGAGACAAAACTAAACGAATCCAGACTATGCACCACTGAATAAGTAGTTTAATTATGCTAGAATGTGAAAATCTTTCCATCATGAAAATTAAAGCTGGGATCTAAAGATGCCCTGCCATGAGTCAATAAAGTATTTGATTTATGGAAGCGCTGCTTCCAACTCAACCCACTTGCACCATGAGTGGAAATACACTGACATCCAGACGTATCTTCCAGTACCAGTGAGGAAGTGATGGTTCTCCCATTGTTTTCTAACAGGGAGATTCATAAATCCTTGGACATGTAGGTGAATGAGTTCTGAGTCAGTCCAGATAGTTTGAGACTTACCATTTTCTACTAGCCCTTGGAGAACAGCGCAACTAAGTGACTTCTTTCCACTCATGGTATTTTAGATCATCTGTTGATGTATGCATCCTACTAAAATGGGCAGAGATGGATTCTCCTATCTCTACTCTCTAAGTATCATTTGGACTAGCACCAAGACTGTTGATTTTGCAAAGGAAGAAGCTTATCCCTACTTAGCTCATATGTGGATTGTGCCTTATTTGTTTCCCTTTACATTCAAGAACAAAACAAGGCCAACTGTTCTTATTGTGCTCCTTTTCAACTCTGCTAACTTTCCATTTATCTGCTCCGACACTAGTGGCTAGCTCCTACTTGATAAGTGCAGTAAACCATATTGACTTCTGTATAAATTGTCTTTGGAGACGCCTTTAGTTATGCATCACAGTGTATCATACAAACGGTGAGGCAAACAAAACAGGAATTCTAAAGTAGGTGTTATTCATGCACGGTGTGGGAGGCATACAGCTCAAACAATGGGAGCCTTCTGGCAGTGCTGAATTGGCAGAACCTTTTTCTCAAGGGCATTTTGTTGCCAGAGCAGCCTTAGGTCTCTTTCATCTCCAAATGCCAAGAATGCCGAATTTTGTTTACTCCTTCTAGCGTGCTTTGCCAGCCACTTGAGACAAGGTCTGAAAAGAGCTTGTCTCTTCCCATCCTTTCATAGCAAAATACTTCTTAACATGATAGTGAAACATCAGAGATAATTAGAGAAAATGATATTGTAAACCCCCAGATAAAAGAGTGACTAATGATTAATTCTTTGGTATTTTGTCAAAGTGTTCCTCATAATTTGAAAGCTTTAGGCAATATTCTTGTAGCTAATACTCTGAAGTGCATATCTCTTTCTATTTCCAAAAGAATGACTGCTTAAAAAGACAAAATATTCAGCTTTTCCAATCTGTCGGTAGCCTCTTGTTTCCTTACTTTCAGATTATCCTGAATTTTAATCAAAATTGCTAAACAACTGAATGTTGTAATCTTAACAAGAGCACACAGGGATAAACTTTTTTAAAAAATTATTTTAATGCAACCTACTTGCACGTAAACGGTTTAAGATCACAGCCAAAGCATACAAGTTTTCTTTTGTTGTTAAACTTGAATTGTGTGAAAAGACCATGCAAAACCTTGGATAATGTGGACATTTTGAGGAGGTGTTTTTAATTTTAGCAATACTGGTAGACTGCTGCAATTGAGTGAGGCCCCTTTGAACTAAAGGAGATGCCATGAAAAAGACATATCAGTAGCATAGCATAGAAGAATAGAGACACACATATCTTCTCCACCCCATAATACTCAGAATAACCTACCTGCATAATTTAATTCTGATGAAAATATAAAACATCTCTCTCTCTCTATGCGTGTGTGCACGTGTGTGTGTGTACATTTGTATATAAATGATCAGAGGCAAATGTAGCTAAAAGAAGTAGCCAGACTTGATCCAAAGCATCTTATCCTCCTTATGCTAACACCAACCTTGCTATCTAATAATATCCATCACTGGATCTCAAAGCCATGAAAGACCATACAATGAGTAATGTTTAAATCATAAATTTGTTTCATAGATAGGCGGACCATCAGGAAATGATCAAAAAGTTGTTAAAGAAGATACTGCATGCAAAATGTGATTTTAATTATAATAAATATGTTCAACACAAGAACATTATGACTGGGGAATAAGATGGTATTATCTTGGTATCTGTCAAGTAATATTAAATACATACTAGTTCAGGGACCGTATAGAAAAGGACCCCATTCGGAAGCCACTTCAACTGGGCAAAATGCATCGCTCAGCTCCTTCTGACTTGTGTAATAGACTGATCGCTTTACAAGTAATACAAGTTTCTTGTTGTAGGAATGTGTCAGTCACATGACTGTATGAATGCTGGGTGATGCTGAACTAACTTTATAAGCTTATGCTATGAATTTTGCCTCTGAGCTTCAGAGAATGATTTTAAAATAAATACTGCTTGCTTAAAACCCCAGAGAAATGTAGGTCCTTAGGGAAGTATCCTGGCATACTTCAACATCTCTTAAATATGTCTGATAGCTGTTAAGCAAATGGCTTAACTAAAACTGAGACATCCAAGGGGATTTTTGAATAGAAAGCAATCAGTTATTGTACAACAACAAATAAATCTTTATGAGGATGTTTCCTATAAGTCTGAATGTTTTTATGCATGAAGTATGCATTTTCAGTTGTCAGTTTAAGTGGCTGAAAGTTCTAAGCATTATGGCTAATCAGTCAACAATTCTGGGCTATTTACTAGCTAGTGTGCCTAACACTAGCTAAGGTTCAAGGTCAGTGTAACCTAGAAAACTCAATTGCATATTTTCATCAAGCACTCCAGCAGAAAAGCTGTTTGCAGGCTGAGATAAATGAAAAGATCAAGATCAATAGGCATTAAAAAAAAAAAAATTGCAAGATTCCTAAAATAAATGTGCATTGCAGATATTTTTTTTATTCAAGCAACAATTGGTTACAATTTTCCATTTGTTTTTGTGCATAACACTTCTGACATTGTATCTTTACAAAAAAAGTCTTTCCCCGTCATTAATGAAAGCGTGGTCTAAATAATAAGACTTGATTGAATTGTATATCAGATGTTATTTTCTGTGGCCAGAGGAAAAGACAGCAAAATCTTGGCTCTATGAACATTTGTTTAAAATAAACAGATGAAGTTCAAGAGGACCAACTTCCTGTTGAGAACACTTGCACTGCAGCCTTATTTCTTTGGACCTGTGCTTTTTTTTTTTCTTCTTCTTCTTTTTGTCATTGAGTCAGATTGACTTCTGGTGACTAGAAGGACCCATTCATGCAGTTTTCTAGGCAGCATTTTTAATTATTTTAATTATTAATTTACTGTTCAATTTGTAAGTCACCAGTCCTGAGAGAGTCACTGAGGAACATGGAATGAGAAAATTAAGCTCCCCCCCCCCCATTCTGTAATGATTCTGGTCATGGAATCATGTTGAGACTTTGGATAATTGAATCGACACATTTAGAATAGTTCCAGCATTATTTCACCCAACCTGGTGAATGTGATGACTACAAATGCCTTAGAATTCTATAAGGAAAAGTTGGACATATTTGAACCCCCTAGAACTTCAAGATTCTCCAACCTGATTCAAAGCACATAACAAATATAGATAGGATTAACCTATCTGAACCCACACACTTACAAGATTCAAAATCCAGGGTACATTATTTTCAAAATAGACAATAATGAGATTCAAGAGCATCATCTATGAATGAATATCAACCAACATTGCCTTCTCCTACAGATTAAAACAAATCTGTTGAAAAGTCTTTTGTAGGTTATAAACATCTATAGTTGACTGAGTATCAAAACCAGGGTCCTTATTAGACCAGCACAGGCCTATCTGACTGGGAGGTGAAGTGATTCTGTGTATGTTCAGAAAGTTCTTCTTGCTGTTGCCAAGGAAGGCCTCTGAAACAAGGTGAAGTGAAACAACCTGGCCACACTATTTCATTTTAAGAAATGATGAGGCCATGTTGAAAGAGCATTGGGGGAAAAAAAAATCTCTTCAAAGATGGCTCAGCTCTAGTTTACATGATTATGCCAAAAAAAAAAAAAGCTTAATTAATAGGGTTTAGATTAAACAAGCAATTGTTTGTTTAACTTTCAAATTGTGTTTGAAATCATATAGGTTTACCTATATGAAGTTAATCTAGTTTCCATTATATTAAAATCTAGTTTCAGCTATATTACATTCTATTCATAGAATCCATTGGCTAAAATGAATAGCAAATCTGCTAAATATCATACCGTCTAATATCTCAAAGACAATTGACTATTTCCGTGTAAAAACAAATGAGATGAGTCCCAAGCTAGTCATGCTAAAAGCGAATGCTGTGCAAAGAATGTCAGTCAATCAATATTTTTATTGTTTCAGCTGTAAGTCATAACAAATGCAACAAGTTATATACTGCATTTTACAATACAATAACAATTGACCATTATTATACTGCATAAAAATCAAGTAAAACTCATTATTGGTACAGCAATTAGAAAGAAATAAAAGGCTAAGAATAAAGAAATAAATAACTTTATTAAGATTATGTCTGCTTATCAGCCCCTTGAACAAAACCTCCTACTCCCCATAATAAAGGTGTTTTTTTTTTCAATCAATTGAATATTTCCTCTTCAAGAAAGGGGTCCAAAAAGGCCATCCATAGACAGTCTAAGAGTTTGAAAGATGATCATGGCTGCCATGACAGGTGTAAAGGATCCCTATTTTATTCTTTAGCTTGTTGTTCAGAAGGGTTAGGACTGGAAGGATTTGACATCTATGACTTGTAGACCAAATGTAACTACCCCAGCTAACGTTTGATCAATTCTAATTTGGGGCTGGGGGGGGGCTGATGATGAGATCACAAACTACCTGAGGCTATAAAAAGAATGCCCAAAAAGAATGTACAAAGGAACCTCTTTTATGAAATGAATAAGACCTAGTGTAACAATGCAACAATGTAATGATTTAAACATTCAAATAATTAATTTAATAAATGAGACATTAAAGACTGAGATGTTCAGGTTTGATTGAAAAGATACCAGACTGATCAATTTCACACTTCTGCTCCATCAGTGGGCTCCAAAGTAAAATAAATGAATGGGTGCTTACTTTCAGAAACTCGGCTATACAAGAAAGTGACATGTGTAGCTTCTTCCTAATCATCCCAATTCATGCCTCTAACAAAATAAATTATGGGAGCTGAATCTTTCTAGGAGACTTGTTGTCCCTATAAACAAAGGTGAGTTACAGCACGAAGGCCTAAATAGGAATTGCAAATGTTGTGGTTTCCCAAGAGGAAAACTATGTCCAAAATGTATCTCAAAATAATATTTCTTGGCAGAAAGTTGCCAGTGTCATAAATTGTGTGTGGAGGAAAAATGCGACAGGCCCAAACTTGATTGCCTAGGGTGCTTTTCCTTATGTATAAATATATTTTAAAATTGCAGTGACAGGCTTCATAGGCCATGCATAGACAGTCTAAGAGTCTGAAAGATTATCATGGCTGCCATGACAGGTGTAAGAGGTCCCCATTTTATTCTTGACTCTACAGGTATCGTTTTAATTTTGCATTTTCACAGGAATACCAAATTTGAGGTGTAGAGTACTAAAATCATTGTGTGGACCGTGATCTGGTTTACATGCACTGGGCCCATGTAGAGAAGTACATTCCTGGTGGCATGAATTTAAATTATGCAAAACACAGAAAGAAACAAAATCGTGGGCCACCGTTTCATGGGCCCATTGTCAGACGGCGACAGTGAGGCAGTATTTTCAGTCAATTTATCTGGGGCATTCTTAAATGTTCATCTCCCATAATGAGATTACCAAAATAAAAGGTTGCACTCGCGCACACACACATCAAGCAGGTCCACCACTCTCTGGGGTGATGGCACTTTGAATAATCTGCTTGGCGTGTATGCCCTTCCCCTGCTGCAAAATGAAAAAATAAAAAAGCCATAGCAGCTATTGTAGTCAGTTCTGTTCTCTACCACTCATATGGGGTCATTCAGATTCATGTTATTTAGACCAATAAAATCAAAATGAAGAACCATCATAAAAAAGGAGTTGCAAACCAAAATATATCCTTGTCTCACTACAAAAAACTTTTCCCCTGCTATACTGTTCCTTTTTTTCCTGACTGCTGTTTTCCTTCCAAAAACCAAACAAGTCAAGTAACTCAGCTCAGTATTAATATGGATGGAAATCAGAAGATATGTGAGTCTTAATCAAAGAAAGGCAAATAAAACCAGCCTATGCCAGCTTCTCAGTAAGAAGGTATGTTTACTAACTTTTAAAGTATGGTGTAGCATGTGGAAATATCCTGCCAACCATGTTTTCCACAGTGTGTGCAGATGTCAGGAGTATGTTCAGCAAGCAGATTGCTTTTCACTTGAGTTGCTGGAAACACAGCTGGGTCTCAACATTTCCACCTCCATCAAGAAATGTTTGTCATGTTCAGAAAAGAATATGGTGTCTGAGAAAGTCAGAAACCCAATTTTGCTTTTGTGGTTGGGAACTATACAGCGGGCTTCTCTATTTCATAAACTTTCTTTCTGGCCATGGAACAAAAGAGCCACTTTGGATTTTCTCCAGAAAGTCTCCTGATTAACAGAATCATGTGCTATATTTGCCTTAATGATCCCAAAGACCTGTTTGCATGGGTTCATTTGGACTGCCTACTCTGGCAGCAAATGCTATCCAAAGTAAAAATATAATTGGTATGAATATATCTATTCATTTGCCATTTTTAATTAATAAAGTTTAAAAAATTTTTAAAGAAGTCTGGATGGTGGACATTGCAATACCTGGAGACAGCAGAATGGAAGAGAAAGAACTGGAGAAAATCACAAAATACAAAGATCTGCAAATAGAAATAGAATGACTGTGGCAAAAGAAAGCAAAGATAGTCCCAAGAGTAATAGGCGCCTTGGGTGCAATCCCAAAACATCTGGAGCACCACTTGAAGACCATCGGCATTGACAAAATCACCATCAGTCCATTGCCAAAGGCAGCTTTACTTGGAACAGCTCACGTCCTGCGACGATACCTCTAGTGCCATCAAACAACATCTGCCTATCCGAGGTCCTTGGGAAGGATGTGATAAGTGGATAAAAATGCCAAATCCAGTCTAAACAACTGGCTGACTGCAACCAACAATAACTATTTATGTTTATAACTTTGCCTTACAAAGGAAAATTCAAGAGCAAAACCAATTTAATTAATTAAATCTAAAGAATAGCATTCTGAAATAAAGGGCTGTCCTTTATTTAAGGTCACTGTATGTATCATTCTTATAATAAATAAAATGTGATTCATGGTGGATAAATAAAATGCAACTTTGAATATGCAAAGAAATGTCCTCCCTTGCACTTCCATCATTATCCCCAAAGGGAAAGAGCAAAACAAGGTTTGCTGTGTGAAAAGCTTGACCAGCTTCCTTATGAAAGGTTGGATGCTAGAACACAAAAAAATCAGGAAGGCGAGAATTATGACATTACAAAGAGTGGGGAAAATGCTGAGCCACTGAGTACCTTCCAGAAAGAAGTCTGTGCTTCAACTGCCCAACATTTTAGCACAACTCCCTTTACTCTGCACTTTTCTTTGGACAGTATTCCACAAATATTGTTCAGTATTGCTCTCATTAGGGTTGCATTCAAACTGAAGGTCTGTGTATACTTCACTGTATTTGGGGATCTGCCTAAAAGCAGCATATATTCATGGAAAGGTTCCTTATTCCATAGGGCTGGGCTCAGAGGTGAACTTCAGGCAGTCTCTAGTTGATCGGATTTTTACCCAGGAAGGGACAGAAAAGCATCAGGGTTGCCAATGTCATGGAGAAATGCTCAATCCAGGTCCATCCATTTGATGTTGCCATGTTTTTATTCTCTTTGTATTGTTGTAGTGCTGTTGCATCTTTATTTTTATATGGGAAATGTTTTATATTGTATTTTCTTTCTATCTCAGCTGGTGGGAGTTGCTTTGATTGCAGCAGCATACAAATATGTTTGGTAAATGAACAAACAAACTACAGTGGCCTATCCCTTTTGGCTTGGTTGAGCTATAACCGCAGGTTGCTTCTATTTCTTTTTTTTAAAATCTGTATTTAAAAAATCAGTGAGCAAAGGTATGAGAATAAACTGACAACACTCAAGTAGACTTCTGTAATCAACTTGTCAAACTTTAAATTGCTACCCAAAAGCTATTTTCTTTCTTTCCATCTTAAGCCTGACATGGACATTCTACTGTCTTCATTCTACTTTCAAGTTTTAATAGCAATAGGAGTATTTCATTTCTCCTGCTCTTAACAACTTTGGCCGCCTAATATCCTTGCTTTATCACATTAGCCACAGGGATTCTCAAATTTTGAAATACTGCAACCCCTTAAAAATGAAACATGAACGAATACATAAATAGATAGATGATAGGCTTATTTATTTATCTATTTTTCACATTTCGATGGTACCTCAGTCAAGAGTCTCAGAGGCTTACATAGAATATAAAACCAATAAAACACCCACAGTATAAACTTCCATAAAAACAGCATCCACCAAGCATCAAATACAAACAATAAAGTTGTGATTGTTGGATGGTGCTCACAGTTGTGCATAGCCATCTCTCAAAATTCACCCTGAGCTTTGCTCCCTGCTTTCCTTAAGCAAGCCCATGGCAGGTTTGCCTAGGCAAACCAAGAGTGAACTTTGACAGCACTGCAGTTTTGCTTGTACCCTGACCTTTTGATCAAGGGTTCCTCGGGGTTGGGGGTTTTGTTTGCTGATTTGATTTGATTTTGATTTTGATTTTGTTTTTTTTGGTGTTGGCACATAACTTTGCAATCAAGCTCTGTTCGGCTAGAATTCCTGGACCAGTCTCCTCCAACCTGGTGCATAGGGAAGTGTTAAAACCTCAACAAGCATCACTCACATCCTGCATAATCCATGAGAATTGTAGTCTAGCTGAAGACTAAGCTCTGGCAAAGACTGGAGTTGATTCTTCCTTTTTATAATTCCGTTTTTAGCAATAGAGAAGATGTGAAAGTATAAATATGAAATATAGTCTGTTGCTTAGAAAGGAAGGATGTGAAAGATTAAATATGAAATATAGTCTGTCGCTTACAAAATCCACTGAGTATGAAAGGTCTAGGAAGCAATATTTTCCATAAATATAATAGAAAGAGAAGTAATTTGCAAATGTTAAGCATGATCCAGTATAAAAATACCCCATTTGGTTGCAAGCTGCAATGATTGGTTAGCTGTTACCCTCTGAATCCCAAATGCCAGATAATATGAAACACTGTGAAACCAAGATGATCTGAGACATATCATGTTCCCTCAGAAAAACTTGTTCCATTCCCAATATACTTACAATTTTATTTTTCATACACCTTCTATGTGAACATTTTTGTGTGAACACTGGAAATGAATCCTCTATCTAATGTAATGAGAACAGCATAAGAGATATCAAGGGAGTGAACAAAGAAGTAATAGATTGAATTAAAGTGTAATGATGGACTGAACATCTAGTGGCATTCATTTTAATGCACAAAAATTGAAATGACATCTGGTTGATCCTAAAACCAAATTGTAAATTGACCTTACACCTTTCTCCTCTCTTTTAAGATTTATATAAAGCTGTGATTATCCCATTGCTGTAAAAGGGAACATTTTAGCAGCCACAGCTCTGCTGATTGCATTTTACAAAATTTATTGGCAGCCTTGTGAATCACCCAGAAGATCCCAAATACAGTGACATCCATGGACTAGGTATGAATGTTGGTGGCACTAGTCCAAAGACCTTAGGAAAACAAATGATTCCAAAAGACAATGATCATAATGAAGCCATTTCATGAAAGTGGAGTGTTTGATTTGCTGAATGTTTGGCCTATGTGGCAAAAGAAGTAAGAATATAATGGAAAACTATATCATTTGCTCATTCATTCAAGAGCAGCTCCAAAGATTTAGAAGTCATCTTTTTATTACAGTGGGGAAGAGGAACTGAGGATTAACAGTGCAATACTCTGCATGTTTAATGAGAAATAAACCTTGGTGAATTAGAGAAATGAATCAGCAAAACAAGAAAACAGGTGTGAGGGACAACCCATTTCACAAAACTCTATAGGTTACTATATCAAATTAATGAATTGGCCCACAATTTCTTCCTAGTTCCAACCAGAAAGAGATGCTCTAGAAAATAAACACAAACTTAAAGTTGGAATCATCTACGCTGTGACTATGCAGCAGTATATCTACTGGATATATCTGGCTAAGGGAGTTCATTCTGGTTTGGTTGAATTATACATAGGGTACCCAGTTCAGAAATTATGGGGAATTATGGTTAGTTTGAAAGTGAAAGTGAAATCTTACAATCACCTCTCATAAGGAGAAGGGTAAACATATGAACTCAGGAAATATTCAGTACCTCAATAATGCAATCCAGGAGTTAATTTTCATAATGGAGTTTTTCCATTATTTCTTTCCTCTAAGATTTCCATTATCCTGAACTGAATGAACTGAATGCAAGCCTTCATCTCTGCTGTTAAGTTGAATGATCGAATTGCACCTTCTAACTCCATCACTACCATTTTTTAAAATGTTATTGGATCTGCATTTTCTTCTGGAAATTCACCGAATGCTATTATTAATAGAGAACTATTTTGTTCTTTTATATGTTCAGATGTATATTTCACTCAAATGCAGAATCAAAAATTCAAAAATCTAACTGTGGAAGGATTCTGGAAAGACTATAGCACTGTATTAGGTGGCTTTGCAACATGGCCTGGGGTCATATTCTGGAAGAACGGTAATCATACTAGGATTACTGCATTGCTCTACTTGCCCTTGAAAGATCACCTGGATATTTCACCTGTCCAAAATGTAGCAGCCTTCAGCATTATTGGCTGAGTTACATTGCTGTATTACTACCAATGTGTTTCCAAATATAGTTCCAGGTGCTGGCACTATCTTTAAAGCCCTTTATGGCTCAGGGTCTGGGTCTCAAAGAGAATGTCTTCCCCAGAGACAGCTGGAGGTATGGACAGCCAGAGAACATGTGCTTGGGAAGTCTGATAGCAGTCGTTCATTGTAGGGTTCCCCTTCAGGAGACTAGGATGCCCCTATTCCATGGAAAGTTGTATTTATTTGGGAAGATTTATTGCAGAGCCATTGACGCCAGTCACAGTTTCATTATATTATCATTTTTAAACATACTTTGCACTGTGCTGGATTGTTATGCTATGATTCTATATATATACTAGTATACTGTATTATTATATATAAATGATCTAGAGTCCAACCAGATTAAGATGGTGTATAAATAAATACACAAATATTATAACAATAAGGGAAAGTAACATCCCATCCTTTAGGATATCATGGACTAATTATGTGATTTATATAATTTACATCAATGGCATAATGTGTATCATTTGAGCAATGACATTGTGTTTCACATGGCTTCTCTTTGCCCTCTATGTCTCCCACCCAGAAACCACATCTCTCCAAACACAGTTAAAATGATATCTGACCAAACTTTCCACTAAAATGGGGTAATTTGGTAAGATATGTAGCTGGGACCCTCCCTGGTGAGTTTTCTAAGGAAATATATCTGGAAGACAAGAGGGAAAATAACCTTTCAATAATAATTTCTTTTTAAACTCCGCTTACGAAACAGGCTCAGTAAATAGATTTTATTGAAAAATGCTTTGAGATTGTTAATGGATTTTATACATACTTTGATTAAATGAAAGAATGAAGGCATTCTCCCCCACCCCCCATACTGAAACATGATATGGATTGAGTCTAGAAACTAAAAAGCATGGGCTCTAAAACCAGATGATGGCCCTTTCACAATAGAGAGGAAGTATTCTTGGATGGGCAGTTTGCTAGACATATCAGTACTACTGATATAAATTTAACTTTTCCATCTCTGCTGTGGCACTTCTTGTAAGATTTGCCCCGTTCGACAGAGAAACTCTCGTGACACGTGTGGTTCACAAAGAAGGTTTACTCATGCGTAACGTAGTAGTCACAAGCAAAGCCAGGACTGGCTTGGTACAATTGCATCACTTGTTATATTCCCCCCTTCCCGCGCTTTTTTCCGCCCCGCGATCACGTTGCAGCTGCGGATTATTGGCCCCCAATAATCCCCCTTGATTGTCCATGATGGCAGGTTCGGTCAGGGTCCATTGTCCTTGATTGCCAGTCCCCCTCCGGCTGGGTTGGTTCCTCCCCGCTACGTGCAAGCCCGCGGGTACTGTGCTGCGTTGCGATCTTGTTTCGCTGCCTGTGGCCCCGTTCATTGCTGGCTCGCGCCGTTATCAGTTCATAGTTAAAAGCTTCCGCTGCGGTTTTCCTGTTTGGCTGGGCGCAGGTGGCCCGTTAATTAGCGGCGCTTTCAGTTCCTCTTTTCCTCGCTAGCTACCGCCGGTGGAGTTCGCTGGCTACGAGCTTCCCCGAAGCCCCGTGCTGACCGAACCTGACATACCGCCCCCCTGAAGACAAGTCCCCCTCTTAATTGGGCTACTGGGGTGTTGCCCCCCCATCTGCCATAACGGTGTGCCTTTCCTTGGCTAAGTCACTTATAGGATGGGTCCCCGAAGGTTCTCCTTCCCCTCCTTCCCTGCCTTCGCCGCTGCGCACGTCGAGCAGCTGGCCACGTACTCCCTCGTATCCCTCCGGAGAGACGGCCACCAGAACTGTTCACGCAGGAGGTGGAAAGTCCTAACAAACCTACAGTGTCCCGTAGTGTCCTCGGTGTGCCCTCTCCGGAGCACATCCACCCGGCAAGCTTCTGGAACGTAGAGCCTCCCCTTGTGCTCCCAGCAGGTCCCTTGTTTTGTCAGGGAGTCCTTGTTGTTTACTAACCAGGGGTCTCCCTCGCTCGCCTCTGCACAGCGCCGCCTCAGCTCCGGCTCGGCTCCCTTCCCCTGCTTCTCCCTTGGGGGTTGGGCTCCGCCTTTCGCCTCCAGCTGGGTCGTCCTTGTTGGGTCCCTGGATTCGAGCGGCGGCTCCCTCAGTGTCCTACAACCTTCCAGGTTCCCCTGGCCGCGGCCAGGTCCCGGTCTATCACCGGTTGCTTCACTCACGCTTGGCGCGGACCAGTCGGCTCCCAGCGCCGCTCCTGCCCCCGCTCTTGATGCCAGTGTGATCGCCGCCTGCTTTGCCACGGGGCCCTCGGGTCCCGCTGCCACCGTCTCTGCTGTAGCCGACCCCTGCATTGCTGCGGGGCCCTTCGTCGTCGATGCCACCGCCACCTCGGCGGTCTCTGACCCCTCTCGGTTGTTGGTCACCCTCGGCGCCGTCCTCGTATTCGCCTGACGGGCGGTTGGTCGCCCGGGCCCCGCTGCTGTCGCTGCTGCGGCTTGCCGGCCCTCGGCTCTCCGTCGCGCAGTCGCCACCTCACCTAGCTTCGTGGGGTCCTCAGCTCCCGCGCCGCCTCCGCGGCTTGACCTGGCTTCCCCGGTGGTGCCGTCGAATCGCACCGTCTCTGCTGCCACGCTCTCTCGTGCGCTTGCCGCCTCGGCTCCTCTGCCGGTCTCCCTCGGCGCCGCCCTCTCCGCGTGTGCAGTTGGTTTCCCGGGCTCTATTGCCGCCGCTGCCGCAGCTCGCCGGCCCTCGGCTCGCCGTCGCCCAGCCGCCACCTCGCCGGGTTCTGTGGGGCCCCCTGTTCTCGTGCCACGTCCGCAGCTCGACCCCGTCTGCTCGGTGGTGCCGCCGAACCGCACCGTCTTGGCCACCCAATCGATGTGCGGGTTCTGGCGCGTAAGCCATGCCAGCCCCAGCACTAGTGCATGGCCGGCCCCCGGGGCAACTACTAAGCCTAGCTCCTCCCGGCTTGTCCCCACTGTCAAACCGACCGGCTCAGTGCGATACTGCGCCGGTTCCCCCCCTGCCGTCGATCCATCCAACTGGCTGAGTGCGAGGGGCTTCCTGAGTCTCCTCACGCTGAGCCCCAGCGCGGATGCCAGTACCGGGTGGATCAGGCAGTGGGTGCATCCCGAATCCAGCAAGGCATCGACTTTCGCCTCTGCTTCTGATCTCACCCCCTTGAGGTGGACCCTGATCCTCATGGGCAAGTAGCTTCTTCTGTCCCGCCCTTCCTCATGCTGCCACTCCGTTGGCTGCTCTGGGGTGCGCCTCAGCGTCGCCGGCCATCGCCTCCCGCTGGCTCGCTCTCCCTCCTCGCAGAGCCGGGCTTCCTCGTGAGCCAGCCGGCTCCGCTGCACACCGCTCCACTAGCTGCTGTCTCCTCCCAGGATCGGTCGGGGTCCCTTATAGCCGGGAATCGCCGGCCCCCGTCCTTTGTGCAGCTCGCCAAGACCCCCTGCCTCGAGGGGCACTGCACCATCCGATGCCCCTTGCCTCCACACCGGTAGCAGGTCCCTGCAGTCTGCCGGGCGTTTCCAACCTCGATCCTCTGCCGTCGGTTCCTGCGCCTCGCCTCCGGTGCCGCCTCACTTTGGTCCGCTGTGGCTGGTATCGGGGCTCGCGCCTCTCGCTTCCCTGGGTCTCCGGCATCCCCCGCCGTCTCCACCAGCCAGCTCCACTTCACTAGAGCCTCCAGGTCGTCCCTACTGGGTGCTCCCCCCTGGATCTCTGAGTGGAGCCTGTCCACTTCTGCTAGCCTGGTCTCCACGCCGCCCTCTGCGGCTGCCCCAGCCGGGGCCCTGGGTCCGCCACTCCATGCCTCCCGCATGCCCGGTACAGCTGTCGTCTGCTGCTGGAGGTCGCCCTCCAGCCCGTCCAGCCTCTCCTCCGGCTCCTGGCTCCCGGACCCTGCGCCGCTGCTCCCGGGAACCGCACGTGTCACGAGAGTTTCTCTGTCGAACGGGGCAAATCTTACACTTCTTTCATTCTTTGCACTGGGAAGAAATCCCCCCTCCCCAATTCATAAAGAATGAGAAAAAATCTTGTGTCAAAGACCTTATTTACGTAATGTGGCTTTTTAATGGTACAATTGACTTTCCTTTATATATATAATTTTTATTAAAATGTTTAAAAAGAAGATAAAAATGAATACAAACTAATATAAAGATAAGAAAAAAGAAAAAGAAAGAAAGCAAAGAGAAAGCAAAAAATGCAAGAAAAGAAACATAGAAAGGAAAGAAAAAAGATACAAAGCAGTGGCTTCCGATATTCTTCACAGCAGTTATAAATACAATTATATTTTAACCTCTCTCTCTAAAGTTGCATCTTACTACTCTTCTTTCTATAATCTATCCTGCCTAATCATCAAAACCATAAATAACAAGTTCAATTTTTTTTCATTTTTACACAAAAAGTCCATAAGAGGTTTCCAGTCACCAATAAATGTAGATAGTGTCTTTTCTCTAATCAAAGAAATCAGTTTATCCAACTCAGCAATTTTGTCAATTTCACCAACCATTCCTCTATACTGGGTAGTGTCAAATTTTTCCATCTCTGTGCATATAATAATCTTGCCCCAAACTGCCCCCATACTGAAATAAGCTTCCATGGATTTTTTCTAACTGTGCATCTATTTGTACTAAAAGGAAAAGTACTGGACTCAATTGAATATTAATCTTTAAAATCCTCTGTATAAAAATATGCATTTAAATCCAACTTTTTTTTTTTAGTTTTTTTTTTACATGTCCACTAAGCATGATAAAATGTCCCTTCATGTTGTTCACATTTCCAACATACATTTGAAGTGCCTTCATACATTCTAGATAATTTCTCTGGCATCATATACCAACAATACATCAATTTATAAAAATTCTCTTTGAGATTATAACAAAATGTAAATTTCAACTGTTTTAACCACATATTTTCCCATTGATCCATCTGTATATTATAACCAAAATTATTAGCACTCTTTATCATACATTCTTTAACCTGTTCTTCCTCTGTTTCAGATTTCAACAAAAGTTTATACATTTTAGCAATTACTTGTTCATCATCAGTGCACAATTGTACTTCAAGTTCTGTCTTTGCTCCATAAGTCTTTTTGCCAATTTTGAATCTTTCTGATAACTGTAAATGGGAAAACCATTGACAACTATATCCTTCTGCCATTGGCTGATCTCTTGATTTAATTTTATATTTCCCTTGATGATTTTCCAATAGTTCCCAGTATGTCAACCATTTGTCCTTGTTTGCTGTATCTCTTCTATGATATGCTTCTTGAGCTGATATCCATAAAGGTTTTTTCAGGCACAACCTGGGTTTATATCTATTCCATATGGCATGTCTAATAAAATGATATTTGAAATCCACATTAATTTTAACTTTATCATACCATAAATATCCATGCCATCCAAACCACAACTAGAAAGTTGTGACTTTCTAGCTCAAAAGGTTTCTTGTTTCTCAGCAGCGTTGATTCTTTCATCCAGACCAAACAAGTAGCAGCAAAATACAATTTCAAATCCGGCAAAACCAGTCCTCCTCTTTTCTTTGCATCTTGTAAGACTTTATATTTAACTTGTGGGTTTTTCCCTTGCCATATAAATTTAGATATATCTTTCTGCCATTGTTTAAATGGTACATCAGTTGTCAAAACAGGTATTGTCTGAAACAAAAACATCATTCTAGGCAAAACATTTTTATCACAGAGATTCTCCCCAACAGTGACAATTTTAATTTTTCCCATCTTAACATGTCCTTCTTAATTTCATTCCATGTCTTAACACTGTTATTTTCAAATAACATACAATTCATATTTGTCATAGTAATACCCAAGTATTTTACTTTTTTCTCAATCAGTACAATTGGCTTTCCAATAAAAAAAGAAATCGAAGGCAGGAACCAGAGATGATTGCTGTAGAGAGCACTTGGTTTATAGAAAGAGCAATTCAACAATTTTGAAGTCCTTTGGCACCAGTTGAAGATTTGCCCCCTATGCAAAGGGCAGTTTCAGATGAGGACATTTTCTGTGGACCATAACAAAGGAGGAAAGAGTTTAAATTCCCTGTCCACTGCAGTTGTGATGTTGCAGTTATCTTCTCAGTGGATGTTATTTATACTTTAAAAACATTAATCAATGCAAAGATAGATTTATTTTGCAAATCTATTCCATAGAACAAATCTTATACATTAGTATTAAATGGGGTTTGTTTCTGAGTAGACATGTAACCTAGGAGTAAGTCAGATCATACCAGAGGCTTAGTTTTTCTTTTTCTGTCTCTTTCTCTCTATCAATAAGAGGGACTTTTCTGTTTGCCTTAGGATTACCAGATCTGGACTGCACTAATTTAAATGACCACTAGATGTCAGGAAAGAAACACTGAAAACTCTAATTCTTTGCTGCCTCTTAGTGGTCCATCTGGTGTTGTGCAGCTCAGATCAGGTTGTCTTAATTTTCTTCATTTATTTGATGGTGGGGTGATATTGTCTAGGTGGCTTTACCCAAACCATTTTCCCCCTGCAAGAGAAAGGACAATAACAGGTGAAGGAAAGCTGAAAAGGGAAGGATGAGGCATGAACACAATAGAGGCAATCCTGCAGGAATGCCCACAAGATCAGTCATTTGTTGTTGTTGTTCAGTCGTTGAGTCATGTCCAACGCTTCATGACCCCATGAACCATATCGTGCCAGGTCTTCCTGTCCTTCACTGCCTCCCTGAGTTTGCTCAGTTTCATGCTCATTGCTTCAGTCATGCTATCTAACCATCTCATCCTCTGCTGTCCTCTTCTCCTTTTGCCTTCAATAAGATCGGTCATAGGGATCACATTACTGCACAAATGACAAAACACCTATTGTGATGTCATGACATAAACATTGTAACTCCCCTGTCCAGAAGTCATGTTGTTTGTGTCATGACATTACTACACACACCATCATTTGTGCTCCTGCCCCTCTACTGACGATGTCCACGAGATCAGTTTCTGCCAGCTTTTTCATCTGCATCCCATCTCCCCTTCAACAGAAAAAAGTAAAGCACAGATGCCAGCATGTCCTGCAGTGACCTGGCTGACACTGAGAGTAGAGGAAAGGATGATTTTGGCTGGTTTCAAATTAGGTCCATGGGCCAGAGGCTTCTCATCTCCCATTTCAGTTTCAGGAATGTTCTTTATTGTTGTAGGCTATAATAACAGAATCTTGAAAATTTGCCATAGCTTCTCTACTATCAAGCAGAGTTAGTATGAGTTTCTCTTTCATGCTTCCCTCTATCTCAGGACTGTATAATATTTTCAGAAGCTCCTTCTTCCTTAATGGTGTGTTCGTTCCTTTCCCATTCCCAGAACCAGCTTCCTATTCTACCAGGTAGATAGTGAAGAACTTTAATAGTCTTTGCCTGCCCCGAAACTCCTTTATGGCCTGGACGATGTCCTTGGGAAGGATGACAAAAATGCCACTAGTGTATACCAAAAATATATGCTTCCAGCAAGGTCATCCAAGGTATGAAGATCAGTTGAGCTGCAAGCAGGCACTTATATCAGACAGCAGCAATATCAGAAGATGCTAGAGGAGGAGGATCACTTTAGTGACAACAGCGAATGCATCATTTCATACTGAATGGGAGAAGACAACGTTAAAGACACTCCTGTATTTTATCAAGAAAGCCATGGAGATAGACAATATCCACTGAAGATATAGTGATTGACAATGTCATGTTTGATGATAGGTCTCTCCAGCTGGGTAGCCCTAAACGTGATACTGAGGAAGAGCTTTTGGAGTACTAATGAAGTTTATGATACAACTAGATTAAAGCTCTTGGTGCCTGGTTGCTGGTCATTCCAAGAGGAAAAAGAAAATCATAGACAGAATTACAATGGGAACATGGACCATAAGAAGCACAAAAACGAGAAAGCTAAACATAACCAAAGATTAAATGATTTGACTACACATTGGCATCATCAGGCTGAAATGGACAGGAATAGGATACTTTCAGTCAGAAGATTTGTTTACTACTCAGGACATGAAAAACAAAGAAGGAATGGCCTTACTATCATAGCTAAGAAGGAGACACCAAGGACAGTACTTGGGTACAGTGGAGTAAATGATCAAATAATATAAATCTGATTTTCCCGACAATCCTTTAATATGAAGGTTATCCAAGTTTATGCTCCAACCACTGATAGAGAAAAAGAGTTTTATGGCAAAGTTCAGTCTACAAGTGATAACACATGGAAGAAGGATGTGCAGCTTGTAGATGGAGTCTAGAATCTCAAACCTGGAAATATTAAGGAGAAAAATGTAGTTGGACTGCATGGCCTAAGAATCAGAAGCAAAGCAGGAGAATGCCTTAATAGTTTCTACTAATCCAATGAGTTCTTGATCACTAACACATTCTTCAAATTACTAAAATGATTCCTATATACATGGACATCACCAGATGGAGCACACAAAAACCAAGTTGACCAATTATTGGTACAAGGAAGTAGAAGAGCTCAGTTTTACTAGTAAAGATATGGCCATGGGCTGAGAAAGGAACAGATCATGAGCAAATTATGCTTGAGGTCAAGTTCAAAGTCAAGTTGGAAAAGGAAAAATGGAAAATTTGTACCTTAATAAAACTTGTGCATTGCCAAAATGTAGCTAAGTTCCCATTATGACTTTAGCATGGCCCTTCATATTCATTTAAAGTGAAATACAGTCACAACATTGTATATATTTAATTGACATAAAGTAAACAAACCAGATTCAGAACAAGACAACTATATATAATTTCCTTACTGTCTGTAGAGGCACCTCATTAATGTATAAATCCGTAAATAGCCAGGTGACATTATCACCTTATGCTTATTTGCTCTGAGAAGCATTGTTCATTAGCTATTTTTAGAAGTCTTACTTAATTTAAGCAGGAGCCACCATGTACAAAACAGTTCATTGCAGCATGTAAAACTCTGTCAAATAAGTAACGGTTATGTGGAGTTCTGTGAAGGGGCGCCCAAGGGATTTTGCTTCTAGACAGAATGGAGGTCACAAAAAAATGCTCACCTATTTCATTTTTTCCTTCCTGCTTCAGGAAGGTCAGTGCAAGTGTGAAGAGATGGTTGGAGGTGATAAAAAAATTAACGAGTATGCTTAAATTTATTGTGTTAATTAATTGAAAAGGACACAGAGCATCATACATATGAGGAAGGTCTGAGGAAAGTCAGTGTCAACCAATGGAAAAATTCTAGGAAATAAAAAGAGGAACCAAGGCTTACCTCTTAAAAAAAAGGAAAAGCAAAACAAAGCAGGTTGCATGATTAGGAAGCTGATGCTCTTCTAAATTATGGTACAGTCACAGTCATGGAAATTTCCTTCTAGGGCTATCAACATAATAGGAGTTGAACCCAACATGAACCCTTTTGCAAATATTTATGAAGGAGCATAGGAGCTTCATCAGTGGACAAATCCACCAGCCTCTCTGTTTAATATTGGCAGGGGGAGTCCTCCTGGCTCCTGAAAAGGTAATGTCACCTTAATTGTCTTCAGTGCTCCAGTTGGCATAAATTATTTATAGTGCCATGTATTTATTTCCTAGCTGTGGCCTTTTCAGGGCTTGTATGGCTTTTCAGTGAAGTATGGTATTATTAAGGTATATGACCTGCTTGGATCCTTTTCCTCTGCAATTCCCCCCACCCCAACCCCCACCTTCATGTGTCGGTTTGGAATAAACAGTCATACTAATGGCAAAAGACAATGTATTTATTCTATGTATCACAGGGAGTGTATTAGGTCACAGCCCAAAACACAGTGGATACAATTACTTACATTTTTATTATAACACATCTTCCTTCCTTCCTTCCTTCCTTCCTTCCTTCCTTCCTTCCTTCCTTCCTTCCTTCCTTCCTTCCTTCCTTCCTTTTCTTATTTAGTGGAAGTGTCTCCCATTCAAAAGTGCCATTTTTGAACAGCAGTGAAGTTCTACTCTTCTTCATTTCTAAACATTTCTTTTGGCCATCTCACTGATTTTTTACACTGAATGGCCAGTATTTTTTTTTTAAATAATCACTAGAGATATGATTCAAATTTAGTGTTCTGATTTGATTTCGAAAATCAATCTTTTCATTGTCCCAATAGATGTGATGAATCCAATGAATGTTTCAATCCCATTTGATAAATTGATTCAAAGAAATGAAATTTCTGCAGTCCACTAAAATTGGCTGATGAGCTAATTCTTTGCAATTTAATGTTCACAGTTTCAAAGAGTGGACCTTTCAATCTGTTGAAATCCTTTCCCTTCCATTCTGGAGGCACAGAATCATAGCAATTTTCACTTTGCAACTGCAAAGCTACATTTCTAATTTCAATATTTCTTATTAAAGTTTCTTAATTTTTTTTCCCCCAGTTGGAAAATACTTGGTAAAAACTAAGACAAATTATGAGGACAATATCTAAGGATGATTAAAGAGAATCCATTCCAATCTCCACAGTAGTACAGGAAGATCAGGTCAGGTTTGTGTCAAAATTTTAGCAAATCATATTTCTCAAATCTCCATATTTCATAGTTAGACATTTAGTGCATAAAGACCCTAAGCATCATGTAAAATGTTGTTTATTTCTTTTCTTTTATTTAACTAAGACATTGCTAAGTCTTGATCCATCTTAGGTTCATTGCTATTCTACTTTGCTTGTTTGTTTGTTTGTGTTTAATGAACTCCTGAGAAGCTTGCTTTAAATCAGGTAAGGATACAGGATGCATATGCAAACCTATACCTGGCATATCTGGATGGTCCCTCCACTCTGCTGTTGTTTAGAGGAGCTGTGAAGATGTGACTTTTCACTCAGGACTTTAGCAAGGGGAAGTGAGACCTCTTGATATCTTTGAGAGCTATGAAGCATTAGAGCTTTTATACTTATTACAAAAGGAATGTTAGCTGTAGAATAGTTACAACCATTTTAGGTGGCCAGTTCACAGAAATATAATCTCCTTTCCAAATTGTTTCACTTACTGACAGTTTAGACACAACCATATTGTTGTTCAACCACATCAAATAAGAGGCATAAAAAATTATGATGGTATCAAATTGCCAGAACTGTAATATATGGAATATAACATTGATATTTGGCTTCTCTTCTTGACAAAAAATATCAGTTTTGATGAAATTTGCAGTAATGGAGTTTATGTTCCAACCTCCATCTTCAGTTTCAGAGTGTTATATCATCCTTTAAGGTTAATACTCTAAAAAGTAACAGATGGTGGCTGAGGTTAAGAAAAATAGAAGCCTAAGGACAGTCAGAATCCATGAAAACCCACATAGGAGATAAATGAAGGTTATTGCTCTTCTGAACAAAGCAATTGTATGAATGGTCAAATAAAATGTACTTTTTTAGGAAGTTGGAGAGGAGGAGGAGGAGGAGGATTGATTCCTTTATTAATCGTATTTTCATGGGAAATCTTGAGACGTTAACAACTTTCTCCATTACTTGACCATTTTCTTAGAACATTTGATGGTTACCAGCATTAGAACCAAGTTTCACAATGTAAACTGCAGCTATTGAGAAATGTTGCCTATTTTAACTCTAAACTGGTGTGTGTGTGTGTGAGTGTGTGTGTGTGTGTGTGCATGGAAAGCTGGTTTCCTGTAGTATGAAAATAGTTTAATTAATTTGCAAGCTTTTTATGTGTATGTTTTCATAAGTCCTGAAGCAGCTCTAGATTAATTCAAACAGCATTATTTTGTAAGGGTTTAGAAAACTATTTTCACCACACCATATGCATAGCCGAATCAGAATGAATAAGCAAAATGCAGGTGGAGAAAGAGAATTAAAACCAAATGTTTTCCTTGTTGTCTATAGCTGTGTTGCGTTGTTGTTGTTGTTGTTATTAAAAAGTCAGTGTAGTATATCACAAATTACTGTGATTTTCTATTTGGATCCAACCTTCCACTGAGCACACACAAATGCACACACTTTTTCAATTTTGAAGATATATATCTCAAAACTGACAGATCTGAGAATGTGGCTGGATCTATCAAAAACTAGTGATTAATTACTCAGGTCAAATGTGCATGCATGCATTTCAGATTACATACGTCTACTTTCTGTGCCTTGTTATAAAGAAAACAAGGCACACTAAGCCATCTGGGCCAATATAAACACAGCAATTGATTCTTTATTGCAAAGATGTCTATGTACTCCTGAGATACCTCTTCTGAATTTGCAATTCAAGTATCCTCAAAAGCATGTAGTGATCACTTTTAATTCCATTTGGCAAATAAAATGGATCTTATTTATATCACTAGACCCCTTAATTATAACAACAATGTTGTTGGAATATATATTTTCTAGTTATGCTGCATCCTGAACTTTTATTTCCTTATTAGCTTTTTTATCGTTTCTTTTGAATGGTGTGTAAATGTGTCAGAACATTTTACTGGCAGGTCATTTCTCAAGCCCTTCCTGTGGGATTAGGGTGGGTTCAGCTTGATCTAACACCAGCTATTGTAGCAAAGGATGAGGTTTTGGGTATTTTTGAGAAACATAACAAAAATATTGTTCTGCAGAGGAGACCAAGACCAGTACTTAAACTTTTCCCCCAAAAAATGACCAACCAAGCTGCTCTGGGAATTTTGCAAGAGACAAATGAATAAAAGTGTTTATTCTTTATCTGTCTAATAGAAGTTATTCAGAATTTTAGTCACTTGGAAAAGAAGTTCCTTTTCACAGTTATTAAAAGACTCATTGTCCATTTCCCCCCCCATCTTTAATTCCAGTGCCAATTAGTAAGTTTCTTATCCCTGAGTTAACCTATAATGAATTTAGTTTTCCTCAGCTGTCTTAGCAAATTTTGACAATCTGAAGGACAACATATAACAAAGAAGACTGACTGCCCTTAATAATTTGGAGGGTGGGAAATCAAATCGTATTTCTTTCTTATTTTTTCCAATGATACTGAAAAAGACATCACTGAATGGGAAAAGCCATGTAGGACTCATTGCCAATGCGTGGCTATTCTGCAACGTGTTTAGCAAGATCCATTCTGGTGTTAGTGAATTTTAGCCTACCTCTCCTTGATCTTGAATTGGTCTAGGGGAAAAAAGGAACTACAAAAGTAGTTTTCAAAGCAGCAGACCTTTAGAGAAATGTTCAGGAGAGATTGTTGCTTGGCACATTTCTCAAGGCCTTCTATCTACCTGGTATCCAACAACCTATGAGATTTGCAGAGCTTTAAAGGGGTCCTTTAGTTCAACTATCATTTGATTGAAATTGCCACTTTCAAAGTATTCCCCACGTCTACACACAGAGCCAAGAGTCTTTGTGCTTTGTTCTTCTGGAGAAAAGTGGCTTCCATCGTGCATAGAAGCTACTTTCCTCAAAACACAACATGCAAGCAAAGCAGAATGATCTAACCAAACCATTACTTATACCTTACAACTATCTACATAAGAAAATTTTGGCCCTACTCATAATAGCAAGGGCCCCACTTGCTTGCTTGCTTCCCTTCCCCTTCCCCTTCCCCTTCCCCTTCCCCTTCCCCTTCCCCTTCCCCTTCCCCTTCCCCTTCCCCTCCCTCCCTCCCTCCCTCCCTCCCTCCCTCCCTCCCTCCCTCCCTTCCTTCCTTCATTCCTTCCTTCCTTCCTTCCTTCCTTCCTTCCTTCCTTCCTTCCTTTTGCTTTTTAAAGCTACCTGACTCTGAAAAGTCTCTGGGTGACTTAAATTTTTTCACATACTTAATTTAAAAACACATTTAAAAACATAACCCTGAATTCTCAGCCTAAATTTTACATACTTTCTTAGGGCCTCATCTGGGACTCTATCTAGTGAAGTAACTTGAAAACATTTATTGGAAATTTCAGTGAAAACCTTGATGAAGTACTATTAATAATTATCACCTATGGTTTGGTCTAGGACCATAGCCTCCATATTATATGCCTCTCAGTTTTCTGAGTGGTGGAAAGATCCAAGCCTAAAGCACAAACATCAATTGAATTCTCTTCCACAGAGAAACACTGGAGGTCACTGATGAGGCTTTTTGGCAGTCTATAATAATTTTATTTATTTAGAAGTATTTCCGTTGGCCAGGGCTTGGGCATAGGTAGGAAATACACATTTCCTTGGATCTCTAGATCCAATGCTCCAAAGAAATGTTAGGTGACAAATCCTAGAGTTCATTCTTTGAAGATTTAGGAAGTTAATCATTGGCAACACCTATCAAGGGTAAAATTGGAGAGGTAACACAAGACACACCTTTCAGTACCTCTGGCTACCTGTCCTCATGGCCAGAGGAGGATAGATTCCAGGGTATATTTTTGTCTTCTGATCATTCTGTGCTAGCATATCCATTTATCAAAATGCTATTCAGACATTGCTTCAGGGCAATCTACACTGATATCCTTGTCCAATGACATGATCAAACAGATTTAATGTGCCTAAGCTTGGCTTTCTATGTAGAAGTCAATATTACTTGAAATAATCCCCATCACATACATATGCAGAGAGAGAGAGAGAGAGAGAGAGAGAGAGACTCATGTCCTGAAGTACAGGCAGACTGCAGAAACCTAGGGCTGAAAAAAATATAGCATGAGCCTATAAATTAAAGAGCTCCCTTTGGAAAATGAAATTTCACAGTGTAATTACCCCATTTCTTCACCGAAAACATAAAGAAATTTATGGAACTAATTACTCTGATAATGGAAAAGAATCCTTCCCTCCATCTTTCATTACAATCCTGCCAGAAAGGAAGACACAGAGAAATGTAACTGAGTTCCAGAGTAGCTCTGATATTGTGTATTTCTTCTTATTAGAAACAGAGATGGTGTAATATTTTTTTTTATCATCCCTAAATATAAACATCTTGCATACTGAAAGAGGTTCTCTAATGAGATTCTGCTTGCGTGCTAACTTATTAGCACAGCCTGAAATATGTTAACCATTTTTAAAGTCCTAATTATAAAGATTATTGATTATTTCACAATTCTGTATCTATATATTCTTCTCTCCTAGGGATAGTGAACATGTTCCAGTCACAATGAAACTAATAAGAGCTAAACTGTTTAGGATTCTGCCATCAATTGTAATATTATGTAATAATAATAATAATAATAATAATAATAATAATAATGGAAGTTTGATTTTTTGCATAGACGTCTTTATAATTTTCTGATCATAAGCAATCACTCCTAATAAATATGGACATCTACCATGACTAACCTGAGCTGTGTATATATAAGAAGCCAGCATCTAATATTCAATCACGAGTCAAAGAAGTAACACAGGGTTGGATTACAAATACAAGGACACAGAAATGCAAGCAAGAAACAGCTTAATAAAAAATATCTAAGGCTTTTAAAATCAGGAGCTTGTTTATTCTCAAGTGCCAATTGCTCTCAGTGGTGTCCCTTTTCTTCTGCCTATAGATATTAGAGGGGCAGTTGTGCACTGTGAGGCCATAGAATGAGTATACCCATACCTCTTTCTAAGAAAATTTAGAACAACTCTACCCTTCCTTCACTCATCAGTTAGAGAAAAGAAAAGAAGCTCAAGACATGGAGAAGAGGAAGACTTATTTTTTTTAGCAGTTTCTCAAATCATGGTCAATAAATTGATCAATCATGGTCAATTGGGGAAACATGGAGACATCTTTGAAAAAAAAAATCTTTGTCAGTAAGAGCAGTTGAAATTGGAAAAGACATCTCCCTGATGCAACCAACCTGTAAACCTGAAGTAGTTATAATATTCGTTGAAAATATATTACTTTTTATAGTTTTTTTGCACCTCCCCCCAAAAAACATATACTTTCTTCTATGCTAGCCAACTTTTTTGAATGCAGCTTTCTTTGATGTATGTATTTTCTTTCTATACAGTTTTTCTTACATGTATATTTATTTTTGCAAAACTCACCCCTACCATACTAGTTCATGCAAATATTCCAGACAGATACACACAAATGTGCTGATTTTTCCATCCAACAGTAGCAAAGAGGGGGTTGATAGTGTTCACCACTGCTATTTGTGCTATGACAAATTCACTTTATTCAAAGGAAAGGAAAGACTGTGGTAGGTTCTTTGTAACATCTCCCCTATTCTGATCTGGATACCTGACTTCTAAAACAACACAGGCAAAATTTAAAATAAAACAAAACAAAAATAGCATTTCTCTCTCTCTCCCTCCCTCCTGTTGGACATTTCCATTTCTGGTAACATTATTTATCAGTAAGTTTGCTTTAATTGTCCTTGTTAAATGTTAACAACCAGAACAGGAGATGCATTCATTTGTAATAATGACTTCACTTCTCAAGTTCCTCTTTGATCACCATACCTGGATCATTCAGTAAGCCAAAAGTAAGGTGGTTTTACAAAGGTTCCTGCTGTAGAATAAGAGTTTCAAAATAGCCTTATACCTGCAATGGCAGATGCAACATTAATCAGTTTAATGGAATTACTTTAAAGGAAGTCATAGGTGCTTTGTGTTACCAAAAGTGTCCTCCAAAGAATATTTTTTTAGTATTATAGAAATCGCATGCTTCTATTTAAACAGCCCTAGCCTCAAAGAAAGACAAAGAAATAATGCTAAATTAATAGTCCTGATTTGGTCTAAAAATGTTGTTATTGAGAATAATTTACAGAATTTCTGATATTTATTGATTTGTTGATTATGTACCATCAGGTTGGCGTCATTGTAGGTATAGACACAACATTACATTAGAATATATTTTCCAAGGCTGCTCTACCAAATGCTAGTCTGCAGAGTATTTCTTGACTGCTGGTCCCTTTACTGTTGATGGTTGATCCTAAAAAGCAGAAGCTCTCCACCACTTCGTTATCTTCACTGTCAATTCCAAGGCTGGTTGTTGTACCTGTTGTCATTAGTTTGGTCCTCTTTATATTTAACCTTGCACATTTTTTCACTGTGCTCCTAGACTTTCATTCTGCTACTGAGCAGCATATAAATACTGCAAATAAATAAATCAACAAAAGTGCAGATGTGTCCTATATCATATTTTCCAATAAATAACGGTATTAATTCAGCTTGGGGGGAAAAGAAGTGTTGGTCAATACACCTTACTAGTGAAGGACTTTCTGCTTCTTTTGAATACAGCTGGAATTCAGATATTTGCAGCAGGTTTTTACCTGAGATGCATTCTCCATATTTCATAATATGACTCGTGCTGGTCCTTTTGATGACAATAGCCAATTCATGGTATTAGTAATCTGTAATGAAATAATCTGGAAGGAATCACTGCTGAGTTATGCATAGAAGAAAACATCATAGAAAATTTAGGATTCAAGAAGTTAAACGTGGCTTTTTGTTTAAAGAATGGAGAAATAAAGCATCTGGCACATTATGTATTTTCTACTTTAGCAGCTTTACCGTATTTGTCTTTCTGTTTTATAACAGCAGTCTTCTTTATTTTTCTACTGGGTATTGAATTAAAAAAAAAACAACTGTGAATTTGTGACTTATATGCAACATTGACTTTGGCATGATAAACTGGGTTACTTAACCACTCTTTGATATTTCAAGCAGTAGCACTGCATTCAGCTTATAAGCCCGAAAAGAATAGCATCTGTAAAAGAGAAATGTTATTCACACAACAAATGTATGAACTAGAAATGACAGATGAGCAATGCACCTAGAGTTTCAATTTGAATAGGAGAGACATCTTGTACTTTGGGGATCCAGTCTCCAGGCAACTAGAGATTGGAAAAAAATATTCATTTCCTTCCTGTTCTACAACAGTGGCCTCTGAATAATATGAGGAGAGCGATAGTCGAAAATGCTTTTGGCATTGCACTGAACTGTTTTCTAAAAGAGAAAGAATGGCTGTCTTTTAGCCATCACTGAACTGGCTCACAATTTCATGGGGGAAAAAATTGCATTAATATAACCAGAGAAAATTTGTGTAGTAATATAGATCTTTAAATCAGTATCTTTGTGGGAGGGGTAGTTTTTAAATGTTCTCATTACTGTCACAGATTTTAAAAGAAAGAGAGTGGGTTTTGTGGGATATCGTCATAAATCAAATAAGAGAGGAGTTCAGAATGCAGCGTTATTGAACGAGAATTGTAGCTTTCAATCCAGGGACATGTCTTGAAAGATCACGAGAGAAACAAGAAACTATGGGTGTAAAATAGGCTTTTAAAATCAATCTTAGGTTGGAGTTCTGGTCACAAAAGAAAGCATAGCATACTGAAAGTTGAAGAACATGTGTAGACCAAGTTACTAAGGCTTAAGAAAATGAACGCAGCACAATAGGCAAAATTTGAATTCTCCCTCACTGGGTATGCTGCTCTTCCTTTGCTCATTTAGTCTTGCTATGATGTTGTGTATTATATTCTTGAATGCCTACCATCCCAACAAATACTTTGCTCTGATTACTTAATAAAATCCTGCATCAACTTTTATAAGAACTATCTAAATGATTTGGGCCATTTTGGTTCTGAACCAGTCAATAGTTAGGTGAATTAGTTGACCATCACCATTCTCTGTCCAAAGGCAGATTCATTGCTTGATAAATGATTTGTGGTTTTATTTATTTATTTGCTTATTCATTTATGTACAGTATGTATTTATTCTAGCCCTTTCTTTTTTAACCGAATTCAACAAATATCTAACATGGTATTCATACAACTTTTATCATCAACTTAGGCCTATGTTAGCCACATCTCTGATGCCTAAGCTAAAGCTGAAGATTTGTATACTAAGGTGATTGTAAACTGAATAAGAGAAGATATATATGAGGGCTTCTGCAGCGTAAAGCGACAGATTACTCAACCAAGACATATCTACTTTCACCGTTAGCCCAATATCCCCTTTTCAGTTTACAAAAGAATACAGACACTAGATTTCCAGGAATTCAAGAAGTGGAAAAAAATAAAACAAATATGATTTTGTTTTTCTGATCTGTATAGGCAATACTATAAATAATGACAGTCAGTAGATCTATTAAAAGAAGAAAAGCTGAATCTTTTATATATTATGTCAAGCTAATTCATTCAAGGACAGAGAGGTTGGGATGTTGCTAGTTCATATAATCCCAAGGAAGTGTGAATGCTATTTGTTGGTTCAGTATGTTTAATAAACACTATAGGATAAACCCAGATTGGCTGTAAATACCAAAAGTATAAGGGAAAAAAATATGTATATATGGATACTATCATTCTGGAATTATCTGAAAGCTTTATTATCAAAGATACAAGTATATTTATCACACACTTTTCTTTTTTTACAGTATACCTGCCATAGATGAGTACTTTGAATTCTTCTGGGATACAGCTACCAAATTTGTTGATGTATTTAAGGGAAATTGACAGAGACATGTTATGGCAGAATCAGGGGAAGAGGTGAGGAATTACAACACACAATGTTTGATTCCAAGCCATTTGGGATATATAGTTAAGACATTGAGGGTTCACAATTATTTTGTGAAGCTATTAGCATCTATACAATCCAATCTTAAACAGGTTTACTGATAAGTAAACTGTGTTATTGAGTCTCTTGTTATCAACCAATTGAACTGGGCTGTGGTCTTAAATTATAAACATGGGGAAAAATCAAAAGATAAAAATCTCAGAAATAAATCTGTATCTCAAATAGTATAGTTAACATCTTTTTTTTTTAATCTACAAAATGTAGACACATTTTTCAAATGGATATTTCTTTTATCATCATTTAGCCTATTTACTCCAATCAGGATTATCCAAAAAAGAAATCATGAAAAGGGAGCTTGAGGATCTATCTAAATTCTTGGTGGCAAAGGATAAGCCAACTCACATTCTAACTTGGAATAAGTTTGATTGATTGATTGATTGATTGATTGATTGATTTACTAACTAGGCTTGTATGATATCTCAATCATAACTTGATCTGAGCAGGTTATTGACCCTCCACTACTAATAAAATCAAAACAATATGTTTTTAAAAAGCATAATAACAATAATGAGGTATAATAGAATAGAATAGAATAGAAATCTTTATTGTCATTGTACTACTTGTACAATGAAATTAAATGCCACCCCAGTGCAGCTTTAAAAATATGAAAACCATAGAACACATAAAGCACATAACACACATAAAACACATATAACACAACCTTCACATTCCATATTGCACAATCCCAGATGCTGCATTAATACTGCACTATACGATAGAATAACAGGAATATATAGTTCTGTGTTTGGTCAACTCTCCCAGGAAGACACTTTCATCACAATGAGGCAGCATGGCAGGACTTGGATTGGTATCTATGTATATTATTTATTTATCTTTCTTATTACCTACTCTGAAAATGTAAGGAAGCTTATAATACAACATTAATTCTTGAAATAAATCTCCTTCTGCATCTAATAACTGATTATGCCTGACTGGCATAATTTACATTTATTTATCAAACTTTTGCTCAAGTTTGATAAATAATCAATCAAAACACCTGGCAAAGTTATTGACAAAAGTAAATTAGGAACATTGAGCTGATTCATATATCCATATCCAACAAAGAACAGTTTTATATAGTCCACTGAAGAATACTGTTGGGTTTATCATGAAAAGTATACTTAGGTGAACTAGAAGCACTTCCATATTGGGCTTTGGTGCCAGTTCTGAGGCCATGTTCCTGTCATCATGGGCCATCATTGTTCTCCTCTGCTGGCAGGTAAATCATTTTACTTCCAGCTCAAAAGCAATACAGCAGAAATGCCCCCCCCCCCCAATGAATCTGTTTTAACTTGCAACTCTATACTCCATAGAGTTTGGGAGGTGCAGAATAGGAGATTACTCAGTGGAATCTGAGATCCTACGGGTTGTGAATGATCAGGAAATGGATCTTGAAGTCATGGGAGACAGCCTGATGACAATGACAAGCAGTGAACAGCTGCTATTAAAGAGGCAACTTGGGTATGATTGAAGTAAAAGTTTGATAAATAATAAAAACATTTAGTAATGTTCTGATGCACTGTGCACTTACTAGAGGCATGCACAAAATATTTAAATATATCAACTTGCAACTTTACGTACACATAGTCGCCAGATATGAACTCTGGTGCTTAGCAAAAATTAAGATGTTAGTTTTAGTGTGGTTGATGTTCAAGGCTTGCTCACTACAAAAGGCAGCTCAGGCATGCAAGCCATGCTTTAGGCCTATTGGTGTTTGAAACAACAACACTATGTTATTTACATATGGAAGGTTTATTATCCAGCTTTAAGGGAAAGTGGATACAAGAGTATTATTATAAAGGTTAAAAGCAAGGCACACTGAAAATAAAAATTAAAACAATACAGTCCTGCTTAACTCCTCTTTGATTTGGAAAGTTTTATAATGGCCTTGCATACTGCACAGAACCTTTAAACTAGAACTTTCATACAGTTCAAACATGAACAGGACCAAACATCTACCTATATATGCACCATAACTTTGTTCTAGAGATAATGCAAACTTGAAATGGACGAAATCAGCTTATAATGCAGAACATGGCTGAGAAATTTATAGTATTTTTCAACTAAATCCTACAAAATAAGAGCATGGTACAAAACAGTGTACATGGCTCTAAAGCCTGCTGCTTTTCAGCCAAAATAGGTTCTGTGTCAACCCAATCAGAAAGTTAATTGCATAATGTTTAGCAGAAAGCTTAATACTTGATAATTAGCAAGTACATCTTGATTGCCCTTTTTATAAATAGGTACTATAACAGCTAGTCTCCATTACTTTGGATTCATCAAGGTGCAATCTATAAAAATACACACACACACACACGCAGAGGCTAGTATAGGAGTCCACCAGTGCAGATGGGTATTGATAACTTTGGCAGTCAGAAAGTCATTATCTGGAGTGTTGCTGGCTTCAGATGCTTAATTAGATCGGCTACTTCTGACCCTGTAGCAGGAGCTCAGTGCAGAAGTAATCTGCCATCAAGCTTCAAATCAAACTCAGATAACTCTTTCTATGTATCCAGGGCTCTAAAATGGCTAGAGGGACATAGAAATCTGCCAACTGGATGAGAAGCTCTCAAACACTAAAACAAGGCTGGCTTCTTAGCTTGTGATGTTTCATCTAATAGTCTCCCTTTTTGTAATTTGAAGCAACCCTTTATACGCCCCCCCAGCAATAAGGGATCTTGAACAGAATATAGGTGTAAGTAGCAGATATGAAAACTCTTTCTCCCTTTCTCGCTGTTTATGTCAGAACTTAAGGTCATCCTTTAAAAGTAAATGGGAAGAGACTCAGGACTGACCCACTGTCACACACAGAGTGCATTAGTAAATTGAGGAATCTGTGGCCAGTAGCTCTGTAATGGCAGCCAATTTGGGTGGTTTTGAAAGGGTCTTCAGAGGATCAGGCTATCAGTGACTACTAATACTGATGGCTACTTACTGCCTCCTAAATCATAGACAGCATGTCTTCTGCACTCATTGCTGGGAAATTCTCATTTGTGAGCAACCCTAATCAGCACTCTGTGACAAAGGATGCTGCAGTGGAGGGGCTTATGGCCTGATCCAGAAGGCTCTTCTGTTATAGGGTTCTCTCCATCAGTAGGAACTCCCACTTCCTAGCTCTTCTCCCTACTCATTTCAACAATCTTTGAGCACAGGAATAGCACTGAACAGGAAGTGGGGGGGGCGGCGGTGCTAGGTTGTCTTGCATTCCTCCTACCCTCACTGTGGTAGAAATCACTACAGAAATACAGAGAGTGTGGAGGTCGGGACACTCAAAGAAAATACTCTGGAGTTCTTGGTGCTTTGAGTTTGCAGTAGGAACATTTGAAATTTGGCTTGCAGATTGCTTCCAGTATCAAATCCTCCTGTTCAGGAACTCAGTTGCTTTCTCAAGAAGTCAAGACAAAGCTAAGGACTAAGCTTTACTGCAAGTCAATTAAGGGCCAGGTTAAATAGTTGAGCAGCACTGATTGATAGAAGAACTTTTAATACATAAACTAATTCAAGCAACTTACATGTGCCTCCCTCTGGCCAGTCCAAATCTGTCTTTCTGTTTCTCATCATTCCTCCTGGGAGGCTGTAACCACCACTTATTTCCTAGACTTGTCTTCAGCAGAAGACTTCACCTTTCTCACCATGCACAGCTTTCTCCTCAAGCTGATAGAGGGAGGCGGGACAAAGCATGTCTGAATATTGTCCCTGAGTTGTATGCATGATCAGTAAATGGATTGGTAGCTTATGACTGCTGTGATTCATATGGGATAACACTGTGCTTGTCTGTCTGAAATCCCCAATTTGACTTCACTCAAGATGCATGGCTGTGTTTACATATAATGCCACTCCATTGAGGATGTGCTTGTTAACAAATGAACATACAAGTATAAACTAGCTCACTAGCACCCAGTTCTAATTTAAAAAAAAATAATCAAAAGATCCTCCATAATTGTTTATTTTGTGTTGAAGCGTTGAGAAATCCTGTCACATCATATACAGTATAAAACAAACAAGCAAAATATAGATTAAGAGGGGATTTTTTAAAAATAAGAGCTACAACTTAATACATATCCTGAAAGTAAGAAAAAAATGTTGTTTTCCGACTCTCATCTAAAGATGCTGCCATCACTCAAGAGACCGAACAATGTCTATTTTAGCACTTCAATTGACTTTATTCTGAGAATTAATTCATGCTCAATATAATTATGCCATTTAAGTGTAAGAGACTCAGGTCACCAAGTTACCTCTATTAACAAGTTCTACAGTAAAAGTAATTGCTCAAATTTCTTTTCTTCCTTAGAGTTTGTTCTCTAAGGAGAAAACTAATCTAACAAGAAGGGAGAGAAAGAGAATAACATGAAAATAGCCTTTAAATCATCTATTCAGGAGTTTCCCAAAGGAAAGCACAACATTTACAGAACTATTTTAATAGAAATTGTTTCACAAATAGAGTTTTGCAGATAATCTATTGCAGGTCTGAAATTTGTATGACTGATACAAAATGTTATAGTGCTCCTGTTCACTGTTCTACTCAGTTTTTCCTTCTTCCATGACACTCCAATCCACCCCTCCCAGTTTTCCAATTCTCCCTTACCAGTCGATTAACATTTTGTGGCCACTGAGATGAACAGTTCTCACTGAACAGTTTGCAGAAATCCCCCCTTTATTTTTTTCCCTTTCATTTTTTTCCCTTTACATTAGGAGACCTTATGGTTTCCCCAAACTATCTGATGGCTTGTTGTTTTCTGTGCTGCATGTTATGTGTATATATTGCATGAATGTTT
Organism: Python bivittatus; assembly: GCF_059951505.1. Lineage (NCBI taxonomy): Eukaryota > Metazoa > Chordata > Lepidosauria > Squamata > Pythonidae > Python > Python bivittatus. The sequence goes on from NW_028277053.1 coordinate 13,050,428, forward strand.
CCATATTGGTTGTGAATGGCCTTTGCAGCATAAACCCTTGCAATGGAGAAAGTAATGCAGCAAGAGTGGGAGGGCGGAGGGGGAAGACAAGGGATCAGCTTCCCGTCAAACCTCTCAAACATTTACAATAAAATCCAAAATGATCAAACAATAAGTTAACACAAAATGATATTAAACCTACATTTAAATGTTGTACAAAACACTACAATAAAATAATAAAAAAACTACAAAAGCAATATCACCACAAGGTTTAAATTAGCACCTTTCTAAATGGGCTGGGACATTAAACTATCTTTACCCGATGTCAAAAGGACAATAAAGACACTGACACATGTACTTCACTGGGGGACGCATTGCAACATTTGTTTGATTATTTATTTGTTTATTCATCCATTCCATGTATATCCTGTCCAAACCATGAAGATTAATACCAGCATCCTGAATAGGGACTGGTAATGAAGAGAGAGACTGTGATGACCGTAAGGAACTGGTTTAATGTGTTCATACCTTCCAGGTCCAGGCAGTGCTTTTGACACAATATTTTATACTAACTACCATGTTTGAATCATTGCAGTAATCTGAAACAAGATGATACCAGGGCATGAATTACAGAAGTGAAGCCACAACTATCACAACAGCCTGAGATGATAGAAGAGGCTTCAAGTGACAAAGGCCTTCCTTGCTCTATCATGAAAGGTGGATCTAGGATCTTCAGGCTATGAACTGAAACTTTTAGACTGAATACTGATCACCTAGATGGATAAAACATTCACTAATGCAGGGGCTCTTAAAATGGGGTTATAGATTTCAGGTGGTTTGTGAACTTGGATGGCGGGGGGGGAGGCAACTTTATTTTCACTATTTTATTTTATGCATTTAAGTTTCTGAGAAAGGGTCCATAGCTTACATCAGCCTCTCAAAGGGGTTTATGGCACAAAAATGTTAAGAACCCCTTCACTAATAGCACCTTTGTCCTGGCTGAAGTGAGGGGTCCAGTCAATTAAGACAACCACATGTTGAAATTGCAAGGAAAGGTGAGACAGCATGACAGAATCCTTTGGCTTGATTGAGACCAGTCAGCCATTCTGTCTGTCAGTATTCCTTTTATGTAACTTCATAAAGAACTATTTTTAATAACATTTGTTGTGGTCAATGAAGAGCCAACTCAACAAACAGATCTATAAAAACACTACACAAAGATATAAATGAAGAATTATTTCCTAAATTTATTGATCCTCTTCCCACTTCTCTCTTTTTCATGTGTATTGTGTCCATTGCTTTCTAATACTATTTTTAAAATATACAGTACCTAAAATATTCCAAAAAGGGCATTAAGAACTAATGTTGAACAATGTTCTTACTGGCCTGTGTGTGTATGTGTGTGTGTGTGTGTGTGTGTGTGTGTGTGTTTGTGCCCGAGTCATTGTTAACTCCTGCAACTGCCTGGACTAGTCCCTGCAGTTTTCTTGGCAAGATTTCAGAAGTGATTTGCCATTGCCTCTTTCCTGGGGCTGAGAGAGAGGGACTGGCCCAAGGTCACCCAGCTGGCTTTGGGCCTAAGGTGGAACTAGTTCATAATTATTTTTTTCCTCCAAATCTTGAGTTTATGTTATGGTGAAATGCAATTGTAGGACTATGTGATTCATTTATTTTTAAAAGCATCTATCACCATTCCTCCATATGCTTGCGTTTTATTTATTTATTTTTTTAATTATGGGCTGTAGAAGTTTTTTGAAATGTTGACAGGGTAGCTTAATGTTGACAAAGAATGTGAGCATGTGAACAATCTTCAAGATAGATAGAAAAATCCAGTCTAACAATTATATCAGGTAGACGATAGATAGATAGATAGATAGATAGATAGATAGATAGATAGATAGATAGATAGATAGATAGATAGATAGACAGATAGATAGATAGATAGATAGATAGATAGATCGGTCTTTATCAATCAATTAATCACAGAATGTTGATCTGTACTGCATCTTTTTGAAGCTCTAACTCTGCACCTAAATTAGATAAGACAACCATCACCTAGAACTTCTCATTGGAGTCAATGCAAGCTTTCTTCTGTATGTACAGTAGACAGGAGGCCTTGAAGAGTGATCAAAGAGTGAAAGCTTCCCTTCAGTGCTTCCGTAGTCTTGAACTAGAGCTCTGCAGCTACTATCTACTCTAAATAAAATAAAAAACACAATTACACAAAAGGTGTATGCAACACAGACAATAGAAGAGGCAATAAGAATAAAGGAGTCAGAAAGAGAAAGACACCTTAGTCATGCTGTCTAGTTTCCAAAATGTCTTCTTCTATGTGTGATGAACCAGAAGTACATTTTGCAATTTATATTAAGGATGGTTGAATATGGTATCCAGTGAATGGGGAAAGTTTTTCTACTTAACCCACTTATCAGTTTTTCTATATAACTTTTCCTCCTTTAATGCATTTTTTGGACACCTTCAGCCTTAACTTCTGTCTTACAACACAGCTGATACATGATCTTATATACTACATGACACTTCTATGAGAACAGAAGACATATCCATTGTTGGGATGCTCAGCATTCCTTGGGCTTGTTGGTGAGTTCCTTCTGAAACAATTATACCACCCAAATTTAAACTAAATTTCACAAACTCTATCTACTAAATGTCCTACATATGAATGGTAATTTTATCCCAAGAGACAAAAACCAGGTCTTCATTGAAAAATCATCTAAGATAACATTCTACCACCCATAAATTCAAAAGTTAAATAAAAGTATGAGTAGCAATGGTTATGAATGCTTTAAAAAAATCATGCACACATTTCTACAAATTCATTTCACTGTGAAAAGATCTCAAGATTTGGAATATATATATATTGTGTGTGTTATTTTGAGTCCTACACAATTAACTGTGATATATGCTGGGTTTTTAAAAGACTCTGGAGTAAGCAGAGAAATCTCCCATCTCACATTCTAAGAAATTAAACTAAATGTTACAAGGAGCTTTGTCCTTGCTCCAAAAATTATAAGGTTCAGCTTTATCTCCATAGCAAATTAAACTGGGAGTCACATCTATAGATCTTCATTAATATAAGTAAAGCTTCTCAATGAAGAATTTGTGCTATGGCTGTTCTTAAATTAAAGAGTTTGGTTGTTTAGTATCCTTCCTATATCCTGGATTTGTGATGGAATGGTTCTATAACCTCTTGTTTTCCATTGCCTTCTTATTCATAACCCCTCAGCCCAAATGACACCTTATAACCAAGGTATACTAGTCCTGTCTTGACAAGGAAATGGAGAAGAGGAAGTCAACTTTGTACTTTTCCAGATGTTATGGACTTTGCAGAAGTCCCATTGCCAAAGAATACAGAGGGGACAAGGATTCTAAACTCCAAGCTAAAAATCTACACTAGTGAGATGGAAGTGAATATCCACACCAAGGCAAAGAATTAACCAGGCTACATTTTCACAGGATTTTGAGAAGGCATGTGCATTGTTCTAAGAACATGAAGAAGGCAACTAAACCCTATACACCTTTGCAAATCTTAAAAGACATCTGAACTCATACCATGCTTAGTTGCAACTGCTTTGTAAGAAACTGTGGGAAAATATCACAGCATTATACAGAGAAGAAGGGAAGAGTGAAATAGGCAGCTTTCCTACATCCTCGGTCATCACTGTCCTACTGGCACCAATTTTTTTTTTTTTTTCTGGGATATGGAGGGTCACAGGAACCATCATGTAGGACTCTTTAGTCCGAGTTGCATTACAAGCATGTTGGTGAGCACCTGATGGGCAGAATTACTGGGAAAAGTGTATGAGATGATCTATTTCTTCTCCTTCCCTCTCTCCTTCTCTTTCCTACTAAGATTTACTTATTCCATCCTCATACAGTGAGCTGCTATAGAAAAAACAAATCACTCTTGCTAAAAGTTCAATTAATTGCTTACAGAAGCCTTTTGAAATGAAGTTATAGAGTGCAAGTTGTTTACCCCAAAGTCCCAAGGAAGGCCTAGGGAAAGCATAGCTGATTGAAAGCGCCACTGTGCTCTCAGAAACATTCTCAGGAGTACACAGATCAAATCCAATCCAATCAATCTTTATTACAGTCATAAGGAAGGTGGGATACAGTAATTAAAAAGCATAAAGGATAGATCAAGAGTAAAAATAAAAAAAATCTAAATCTAAAAAAGTGAAAAGCTAGAAGATATAGAAGATATATGAATTGAAAACTAAAAGTGTAAATACAAAACAAGAATCTAAAATAATCTAAACAAGGGGTAGATGCTTTTGATGGCTGTAGGGGAGCATAAGTCTGTGGAAGACTATATCAAGTTACAAAGAACTCTAATATGGGAAACCAGGTGCTCATTAAATCTAGCTGATAGCACAGGTCATCATCTGATGAATTTTGAGTGCTGACACAGAACCTGACAACATTGTATGTTGTAGCAGGGTGGAGTACACTGAGATCCAATGAGGGGGAAATTTTTCTTCCTTTAAAAAAGTTAACAGTGGTTTATTATTTTTGTCTGTAGCAGATGGGCAAAAACTTTCTTTAATGCTGCCCAGAAATGTAGATCAAGGGATGCTGAACAATAAAATTTCTCTAATAAAAGAGAATACATGTAGTTCGGGGTTGAACAGTGGAGTCCTTGGTGCTCTCTGAGCTTGGTTGCTGGTTTGCAGACCTTTCATTACCCAACTAGGTAACATCATTAGTGTCTGCCAGCACTGATGATGTTACCTAGTTGGGTAATGAAACGTCTGCAAGCAAACAACCAAGCTCAGAGAGCACCAAGGACTTCAAAGTAAAATGTCTGCCATATTCATAATCCCTGCTATCTTTCACACAAGCATCCTTTGGTTACTTTCTAGCACACTGATGCTAAGCACCTAACGTCACTGAAACTTCTGTGTTCTAATATGCCTCTTGAAGAATGCATAGACTCAGATAGGAAGACGCTGTTCTTTGATCTCCTCACATGAAAAAAAATAAGATTAGTGCCCTATTAATTTCCACTTAGCTCTTTTCAGAATAGTTCTCTGTGAATCCTCATGCAGTTTTAAAAGACTTTCTTTTAAGGGGTGGGGAAGTTGCCTTGGTAGATATTTTGTATTGGGGAGAGGTTCTTAAAAGATCAGAAATCACAGGCATTAGTTTTCAGTGAAGTATGGCTTTGTGGATACTCTTTCTGTTGCCATGGATACATCAAACAAGGCACATAAGAGTTCTTATTAAGAAATGTAGTCTTTCCAAGAAGCAAGAAGTCACTGGAGAATCCCAAAATCTTTTTTTTTTTTAATTAAGATGACAATACAATGCAATTTGAAAGAATATTTTAAAATTGAACCATTGTTGAGAACTGAATGATCATCAAATTCTTGACCGGCCAGCCCCACAATATCAAATGTCTACTTTTTTTTTTTTTTAAAGAAGGAATTACATTATTTTAAAATGAATTTTACTTACCTGAATTGATATCTGACTGTTTCTACAAAAGTCTCCATTTTCCTTGTGAAAGCCACCTGAAGGGGAAGCCTGGTAGAGGATATTTAAAGGTGAAACTGAAATGTTTTTTTCCTTTCATAAAGAAATACATGGGAAGGAAGAATCCAAAAGACAAGGCCGTCAGACCTTAGTTGCAACACTTTCCTCCTGATACTTATCCTCCTCTTCATCTAAGATCAAACTTGGATGGTGATAAGCTGTCCATCAATTTGGAAGCAAAAAGAAGCAGGAATGTTTTCCATGTTGGTAGACTCTTTAAGCTCATCAGTTATCTCAGAAGGAAAAGCAAAATATCCTAAATCACAACAGGTTGATATTTTATTATATTGCATTTATTATATGTAATACCCACCAAGATTGATCAAGAAGTGGCTGTATATGATGTTATTTTATTTAGATGGTCATGTTGTTCTCTGTGTTGAATATTAACAGTCGATTCCTCTGCAAAAAAGAGTCAGATGCCCTATACCTACTTTACTCTAAGGTGACTTCATGAAATGAAATCTTAATAAATTTTCCAGTATTACACTTCCCCAAAGAAATAATGAAAAGACCAGATGTACTCAAATGTCAACATTCATACCACTGAGGTAAATACTGCCGGAACAATTCACCAACTGAATCCAGGAAATTCATTTTCTGCATTTTTATGAGTTCTAAATGGCTTTAGTGTAAAGCAGTTTACAATATATGTTGCCTTCTCTTCTTCCCCCCTCTTTTATCTCTCAGCCATTCATAGCATTCACAACAAGCATTCTGTGCAAATACATAAGTATTCCTCATCCATAAGTAAGTTATTTGGAACAACAGTGTATTTATTTTAAAGAATATTTAAATTGCATTAAAAAAAAATCATTTATTCAATTTCTATGGCCGCCCATCTCAATCCAAGTGACTCTGGGTGGCGAACAATTTCAATCATTAAAACAATTACAATGATACATATAGGCAGCTGAGAATTATCACAATCATTACATAAAAATTAACAGGGCAACCAAGTAACGGGTACCCTAACCCTTTCGGGACCCCAGGCTCAGGCACATAGCCAGGTTTCTAAAGCTTTATGAAAGGCTAGCAGGGTCGGGGCCCTCCCAATCTCTGAAGGGAGGATGTTCCAAAGGGCAGGGCTGTTGCTGAGAAGGAACACCTTCTGGTACCTGCCAGCTGACATTCCTTGGCTGATGGGAACTGCAGCATCGTCAATCTACTACACCGAATTGGACAGGTAGAAATGGTTGGGAGAAGACCATCCCTTAGGTAACCTAGTCCCAAGCCCTGCAGGGCTTAAAAGGTGACAACCAGCACCTTGAATTGCACCCGGAAACACAAAAGCAACCAGTGTAGCTCCCGTAATAGTGGTGTTACATTTGCTGTATATCCGGGACCATTTTATAATTTCTGCAATAGCTAGGACTTAGCTACAATAGCAGCAGTCATCGACTGGAGCTTCAATCTCATGGTTGTACCCACTATCTTGACTTTTTGACATACATGCACACGCACAGAGGCAGACACTCCTGATGGATTAGGAGGTATGTCACCCCCCATTCTACCCAAAGTAGGTTTTCCCCCCCAGAACAAACGTGCTGTAGATCCCTGCTTATGCAAAAGAATTGAAAGGATTCTTCTGGGAATCAGGGAGCTTGGCTAGAAGCTTAGCAAAAATTCTTAATATTTCATTATAAGAGCTTGCTGAGACATGAATCAAAAACTGTCCATTTGTGTGGACACTATTTGGGATGTATGGGGGGGAGTGTGTAATTTCTCTGTGGTGGTCTTGGGAGACAAACTCGTAAGGTGATGAAGTTCTGCAGGCCCAGTTTTTCTGCTGTCCCAACAGCGTCTCCATTGTCTCAGATGTATTAATTTGCAGATCGCTACTTTTCTACCGAGCACACGCAAACCCACATGCACACACATATAGTATTTGTGCACTGGGTACTTGCCCAACATCCTAATTCCTTCTGTCAGATCTCACAGAATTGTCTAGCTAGCCTTTTCTTTGGAACTCTGTGGCTCTGTGGGGCTTTTGTGTGATCTATTTCTATGTCCTCAGGTCCTCTTGTGCATTCCCCCCTCAGGCTTTTGAGCTTTCACCATTCTAGCAAGTGTTTCAATGCAAAGGTGGTTTCACAGTTTAGCCAGTGACCCACAGAGGAAGTACTTGATTCACTATCCCAACCCCAATATGGAACCCTACAAGAGCTTACCCTAAACCAACCAAACAAAAAATTGTAGAGATGCCAAGTTTTTTATTTCATTTATGCATGAAGATGGAGAGGTTTGGCAGAGTCCAGGACTTATGGCTGCTTGTAGCAGGACAATCATTAAATGAGATTTCAAGGTTAGCAGAAATGAAAATGATATGGGGCATCTCAAACTATTGTTGAGGGCTTGGAGGGTAGAACTGTAGGTATGGAAGTGCCAGTATAACCTTCATACTGTTAGTTTGCTAACTGAGTACCAAGTTTCTAAATAATATGTTTTTTTTTCCAGCAATGATGTGGAAATTAAGGGAATCCAAAGTTGATACTAGCTTCAAAAGTAATATGAAGATATTCAATAAGTTGATTCCTTCCATATATTATGAAGCAAAACTTCACAATGGCAGGATTTTTGTATCCTCCCATATGAGTACATATATTCATTTGAGAACACAGCATATGTATCACATACATATATGAGAAAATATAGGTATATGGAAAAGATTTCTTCTAGGTAGCAATGTAGTCAAAGAGATATGAAAAGAAGCAAAGTTCTCATGTGGTAAATTGCGGGTTGGTGCCAGAATTAGATAGGTAAACTACAAGGAATTAACACTTGTGTTTTGTACCTACTTGTGTGGAATATGCACAGTGCACCATTATTTTGGATCTGCAAGTGTGCAGATATACAAAAAAGTGAGTCCTTTTCAGAATGAATGGAGGGATGCCTAGATTGCATAGTGCAGTGTTTCGTGGTAGAATTTTATGAAGCAAATGTATTAGGTTTTTATAAGGTGCTTTACAAGTTGCACAGATCAAAGATCTTTCCACTGATACCTCCACATACTGTATAATACTTCTGCTTCACTTTAAAGTGGTATGAAGAGAATATATCAGGTTTTCTAAAATATGTTGTACAACTTATTCAAATCTATCTATCTATCTATCTATCTATCTATCTATCTATCTATCTATCTATCTATCTATCTATCTATCTATCTATCATCTCCTCTAATATATCCATGCTTTTTTGGCATTAGCATAATCGTATCAGATTTATGTTCAGTAATATGGTAGGAGTGAAATTGAAGTCCCTTTAAATTGCCATCCCATATTTCTGTATAACCATTAAAATATCTCTAATATCTAGAAACTGAGTAAAAAATGAATAATTAGATCTTAAGAGTTCTAAATCTTCCAAGCTTTCCTATTAAATTTATCTCACAGTTAACCATTATTAATGTGATCAATTGGTCTCTATTTTTCTTGCAACTTCTGTATTATATCTCCAGCTACTAAGCGGAATAAACTCAGGCCATGTACAAAACAAAAGCTACTATTTATGCCTAGATCTTGGGACATGTGTGCATAATTTTCCAATTTACTGTACTTGAAATGCATTTAATTCATAAGATATATTACTTAAGTCAATGTCTGCAGAATAATTTCCTGTAGCTTTTAAGTATTTCTACAGAAAAGAACAGGGAAAGAAAATTTTCCTAATGAATAAATAAAACACCCAAGGCTCCCACCCCCGCCCCCCGTTTCCTATTCTTTCCCGTTTTAAATAGCATAAGATAAAACTGCTTGGTAAAGCAACTATTTCCCCAAACATTGACTTTTCTCCAATGAAATTTATGAACCACACCAAGAGTATGAGCAGATGATGAATTCAAAAAGTAAACAATTTGTAGAAGACAAAGTGCCACTAGGGCTCAAGCCAGGGGGCTGTGTCTTAATCCACACCTTTCCATTAGAGATGAAGTAACATAATCATGATCATTTGCATAAAATTTGCATTGGCAGGGTGGAACCAGATCACCATTGGCCAATAGGTTAGGCTGTTTCTTGTCTTCTGCTTGAACGGTTCTTGACATGGCAATCCGAATGGGATCTTTTAGAACTGAAAATCAGAGGGAGGGAGGGAGAGGGAGAGAGAGGAGATATGGGATCAACTTGAACCAAATTTTCTTCATAAATTTGATAGGACAAATTAGTGTTTGGGAGAAGCAAAACTGACTATCCATCCAGGCAAAAGACTTTGAATGCATAGACCCCCATCTCATAAAGGGGAAAGAAAGTTTTCGAAACAAATTGAATGGGAGAGAAAGTTGAAGTAGCATATTTATCCATCCTTAGCTTCAATAAGTGCTAGGTGTATTGCATGCTTTGAACGATAGATTCCTCAAAGTTGGCAAAAAGTTGTTATTCTTTATATTCAGTATTGCTTACTGACTACCAGACATATGGGAAAGACTCCCTCGGGTCAACAAAACCCCTCACTGCCTTCATGGACACATCCATGTATTATAGTGGAACCTCGAGTTACGAATTTAATCCGTTCCGTGACTCTGGTTGCAACTCGAATTGGTCGCAACGCAAGGCAAATTTTCCCATAAGGTTCAATGTAATTACCATTAATACTTTCCGGCATCCGCGGACCACGTGTCAGGGGTGGAAAATGGCTGCGGATCACGCGGCAGGGCGGAAAAACGGCTGCGGACCACATGGAACGGGCGGAAAAATGGCCGTGGACCACGTGGAACGGGCGGAAAAATGGCCACGGACCACGTGGAACGGGCGGAAAATGGCTGTGGACCACGTGGCATGGGCAGAAAAATGGCCGCGGACCATGTGGAACAGGTGGAAAATGGCCGCGGATCCGGTTCGTAAGTCGAGGTGAGTTTGCAAGTTGAGGTAAATTTTTGGGGCCGGAGCTGGTCGTATCTTGAAAAATGTGTAAGCAGGGGCGTTTGTAACTAGAGGTACCACTGTACTTCATTGGCAACAATGTTGATGTGATTTGTCAATGCTTTTTTCCAGGAGGTTCGGTTCTTTTTACTTTCCAGTCTAGCTAGTCTGCAGCCCTGGGATTTCTTGAAGGTGTTCCAACAAGACACCAACCAAGGGCAATCCTTCTTAACTTTTTTTTTTTTTAATCAGCCAAACTCAACTAGGTAATGCTCCTTGTTGCAATTATTGGTTTGGATTATCTACTAGCTATAATCTGTGCAATTCTATACGGTACATCAGCGTTACTGTTTCTATAATGCAACAGTGAGGGAGAATGGCTAAGAAATCTACCTTGACTAAGACCTCGTGAGTTCTTAACAAAGTTGAGATTTGAAGCAAATACATTCAGATTCATCATTATGTGTCTGTATGCTACATCAGCCATCATGATCATTTTTAGGTTAAAGCAATTAAGCTCTTGCGGTAAGCAACATCTGCTTTTTTAATGTAATCTGACTGGGGTCATTTGATTTTCAGTGAATTGCTTTGGTTAAAACATTGCTTTGGATAAAAGTATATGATCAAGTAGGAATTGAGGCCTTGCCTGTAATTTTGTCTGTGTTTTCCCATGTATCGCATACAGTATCTTGGTGACTGTTGATGTGTAATATGAATGAGTGCAGGGAATGTACATTTATATGCAAGGTCCCTTCCTAGTATACAAGGAAACCTGTAAAAAAAAGTGCCTCTTTGATCTGATAGAGATAGAGCTATCTAACTGGCATCTGTTTATATTTCTGGCTGCAATATTTAATAGTTCCAAATAAAGCTCATGATGATGTCTGAAAGCAGGTCTCAGGAAGCCTTGGCAATATTTGTTTCTATCTCTTTTAGGAGGATTTGTTTTCTGGGGGGAAAAAAGAGAAAGAGAGAGACATGAAGATGGGCCCAACTCTTATCTTGTTTTAATGGACCTATGACTTTCCTACAAATTAAGGAGTATGTGAATTTCTGGGGAGGTGATCTTTCACAAAAAGTTTCTCATCCTAGATAATGTTATGAAGTAACCAAGGATTTCATTCACCTCTTATTTTTCACTTTAAAAATGAAAGAATGAAGCAAGCTTTTTTAAAAACATATTTTTGAGTTGTTAAGGCTTGGATAGGTTCTTGCTCTCTTTGTACGATATTTTCTTTCCTATCTTTTTCCAAACCTGGCTGTGCATTTCTCTCTTTTTTTAAAACTTCCTTTCTAAAGCCTCCCAGCTCTTTTTATTCTTCCAGCTCTGTCATATTTTCCTGCTCAGAAATTCCATAAAGGTGTTTTGAAACTCAGATTTGAAGGCAAGGGGAGCCATGGATTCTTTTAAACATTAAAAAAAGCAGAAAAACCTCAACTATTTGTCTACAGCTAAGAAAGTTGCACCTCTTCCCCTGTCTTTGAGGGATGTTTCCTTTCCCTCTCCACCCAGTTTCAAATTGTTTCAAATAGCTTTAAAGTAATTTTCCACATTGGGTCTCAAAAACATGTTCATTGGATGTCAACACACGTGCTTCTTTCATGGAGTCAATTCACATTCTTAGCTCTTAACCATCCAGTGCTTAGGAATCAAGTAAGGCATACAAGTTACTATATAAATAGGCTACCATTTTCCAGAGAGGAAGGAAACCACAACAGTTGCTTATAAGAGAATCCCAATTTTACTGCTGTGCAATGGTAATAGACAAACATGTGTAAGCACCCCGGTGTATTTTGCATGTTCTCAACAGACCATTCTGTCTTAGGCTTTACAAGCCCCTGAAGGTTGTGTTTATTAAAGAAGCAGCTGATTGGAAATTCTGCCGTGTTAAAAAAGATTCCCTTTCAACAGGAGCAGCATCACCAGCACTCAGGCAAGTTCTAGCATTTAAAAACATCCCATCTGCTCTGTATTTCCTTCCAAGCTGGTGATTTTTCATGCCTCCTCTAAAGCTGTCACATCTATCTAAGATGCTAAACATTTAAAACTCAGTATTCTGGTTACAGTAACGATCAGCAAGCAGGGGATATGGCAGTGGCGTGTGTTGCCATGGCAACCAGTGTTGCCAAACAACAGGTTTGGAATTGCTATGTTTTAACTTCTCAGCAGCTGGGAGATAGCAACTGACAAGGAAGGAGAAACAATGCATTTTGCTAGGGTCTTCCATTGTGCGTTTGTATTTATGGATCTCCTCCAACTAATATTGTGGGGACGATCCTTCTGGTGCAGTGACTGTTTACTCCATCCAAAATGCTGATGCAGATGCCGATGTATTCAACCTATGCAGTTCTTCCATTGATGACCGGTATAACTCACCTTCCCAGTTCACTGGATTCAGAGTCAGTGATGGGTGAACATGTAATAATGCTGAAAGAGAGGATGGAGAAAGCTTTCTTTGCAAACTCTTCTCCTCCATCACATTGCTGGAATGTCTGACCCCCAGGGAGAAGCTTTCACCAAGTCCTCCAGATGTTTGGATTATAGCTCCCAGGGTTCCTCAGCATTCTGAAAGTTAAAGTACAGATACTAGAGTGTGCCCAAGTAAGGGAAGGCTGCCTGAAAGCATCAAGAGAAGCAGTGCAGAGAAAAGGAACAGTTGGGCAATACTATCTCTTGCCATTCCTTTCTTTCTACAAGGACTTCTCTTGCTTTTGGTCTAAAGTTGCATGAATGAAAGACATCTTTCCTTTCTATAAGTAACATATCTAGATTATGCCAATAAAGCAAAATAATACTTGGCTTTGTTTTTTAGTAAAATGTAAATAATCCTTAATATGATATACATCTTGGAATCCCATTCCAAAACACAGTCACCTAGATAATGAATTTCTTGTGCTTTCCATTCAAACTTGGAGGATTCACAACTCACACTTCCTCATTGCACTTCTCCCCCTGTCTTTGAGGGATGTTTCTTTTTCCTTTCCACCCAGTTTCAAGTTGTTTCAAATTGCTTTAAAATAAATTTCCACATCAGGTCTCAAAAACATGTTCACTGGATGTCAACACACGTGCTTCTTTCATGGAGTCAATTCACATTCTTAGCTCTTAACCATCCAGTGCTTAGGAATCAAGTAAGGCATACAAGTTACTATATAAATAGGCTACCATTTTCCAGAGAGGAAGGAAACCTCTGAAGAATTTATGTTTATGTTCAGCAGTAGAAAGAGAAACTTGTGTGGGTATTGGAAAAATATGAATAATCTTATAGGCGATCCAGAAGTGCTTCTTCTCAAAGGAATGACTTGGAAAGTATGGCATCAGCAATAGCTAAGAGGAAACCTATAGGGAAGGAAAAGGCCATATTGTACTAGCATGCCACCTTTGAACCCAAGGGACCACACAGGATCAGGAATCAGAGGCTACACTTGTGAGGACCCATAACCATGTCCATTTCTTTCCACTTCAACTCTGCCCAATTCTTCACTTACACCCTTCTTCCTATTCATGATGAGCAAAGTCACTGAAAGGTAATGAGGTTCTGTGATGGGATGTGAGAGTGACCTTGGAAGATGGGGGGAAGAGATGTTACCTAGGGAATGATCAGATACAAGAGAAAGGAGCCACAACAGAGTATGGCAAGGAAAGAAACTTAGGAAGGACCCATCCTAACTACTCAGGCAGTAAATAGGGAGGGTGGGAGATTCGTATTTTCAGACTTGCAAGATTCGGTTAATGTAACCTTGCAATAAAGTAGAATTAGCTCATCTAGTCATGTTTTCTGACTGGTTTACCTGGGACAGCTGACAGTTCTCTCTAATTTCCCATTGCATATCACTTTTTTCTTCCCACCATTAGTAATAGAAAAGCAGCAATCCAGATCCCACCATTGAGCTTCCAGGCTTCCAGTAGGGAGTGTTTCCTTTGGTTTCATGCCATGAAGGGCAGGAGGAAATTGGTAGAACTTTCCTGCCAGCATCCTGATGTGCTTCCAGGGCCTGGAGAACTGGCAGATGAAAACATGGTGTCTGTGGGGTATGTCCTATATGCATAAACCAGGAATTCTATCTTGTGTTTGTCAACATTAAGCAGAACTACATAAAAGTGCATCTAAAGTCAGTGCGTACTTTCTAATTGGCTTTCCATTCACGAGTGCACAGTGCCAATTTCTAAACTTTGAAGTGGCGTTTTAAAGTTTATGCTTACAAAAAGCACAGGGACTGTCATGGAAAAAGGTTTTTTTCTCCTAGGGGGAAAAAAAAAAGTCATAGATGACTGACTGGAACATGTCATTAATTAGTGAAATGGAAGCTTGTTTTCCTCCCAAATGGCACATGTAACTGCCATCAACTGAAATGGAAGGTAGTTGTATGAGTGTGCCAGGAGTTGAATTCTTTCTTTTCTTGCCCTCTAACATTTCATTTCACTTTGTGTTTGTCTAATTGGCTGCCTTTCAAGGAGCAAAGAATAATTTCTGAAAGCCGGCAATAGAAGAGGCTCCATTATTTTCTATTAATCAGTTTATTATACTAATTAGTCTTTCTTTGTAATGTTCGGCAGCCATAATGCCTTCAAACAAATATGTCTGTGGCAGCTTGATGAAGAACAAGCTGGATTAGTCGCACTACAGCTCGTGTTCCATTTGCAAGTGGAGAAATATTCTGTGACTGTTGTCTCTTTTCATTATCCCCGCTTGTATTGAGAAAAAGGCGTCCTTTGCATTGGTGTGACCCATATTTTGTAAAATAGAGGCTTTCCATCTAATATTTTGGCAGCAGGTTTCAAATCAAAGGTGATTCTTCACCTCTGCAACCTTCTGCTTTGTTTTGTTTTTTTTTCTCCTGGCCCTTCATTCTCCCAGTTTACTTACTTTCTCAGACTTCCTTCTAAAACTTTCCTTTGGATCTTCAGTCCATCCATTTGGATGACCTAGATACTTTTTGCTGCTTTTTTTTGTGGACCAATTATTTTCTTACGATTTGTTTCTCTCCTTGTTGGCAGCGTTGTGCCACATTCTGCACCCTCCCACTCATTTGCTAGGCCCTATAATATTGCTGAACCCCACCTTTTCCAGGATTCAGAAAAGAAGCCGGAGAAGATTTAATCTGTGTGCAGTTCATACGGCAAACATTGGACGTTCAAGATAGCAAGGCAAACAACTATCTGTAGGACACAAAATTCAGTTCTGAATATTTAGTGCTCATTAGGTGTTCAGATAGGCAAATGTTCAGTTTCCAGGCACAGAATGTGGATATATGTCAAGATCTTTGCACTGAAGCAATGTTCACTAGATGAACAAAGTCCAGGGCTGGGTTTTCTTGGATGCTGGTCTAGCTTGTCATCTCTCCTTCTGACGTTGAATCCCTCCTTAGGCAAATGGAGTTACTGTGCAAAAATAGAAAGATGTAGACACATTTGAATGGATCCCAAGGTAAGCATTAAAAAGGTATAGGGGAAAATATTTAGGATACACCTGCATGGGACTTTTGAACCATTTCCGAATTAGCACTGGTTATGTTGGCCATGTCCAGGAGTCAAATTATTTCCAACTCTGCTTCAGGGTATCTGAAATCACAGCAAAGTTATAAGCATCTTTTTGAGGTGGTTGTTGAAGGGCTACACCACTGCCCTTGACAAGAGTGTTTCCACCTTCCCCACATCTCCCCCCTTCCACTTATAGGTCCTATAGCATCATACTATTATTTTAGAAGCCTCCCAGATCCAAAATAGCTACAGGAGTGGGAGGGGAGGATTGATATGACTAGGGAAATGAACTAAAAACATGGATTCGTGCATTCTTTAGCAGTGCATTCTTCCCCATTTCGTACAGACTAGAGGAAGGAATTCTGCTGGTGGTAGGGCAGGACCAACCAATCTTTTCAATCTTTTTTTTTTTTTTTTAATTAGGGCTAAAAGTGCTTTAACAAAAAAGTGAAGAAATAGAACAAAAGAAAAGAAAAGAAAAGAAAAAGAAAAAACAGAAATACTTACCTGGCAGGGGAGATACCTTGATCATGAATCAACTTCAATCTTTGCATTTTCCTATTGGCTGGCTAGTGAGATAACTACTGGCTTATGGAGTTTTCTGTGAATTCTTGCAAATTTTTAATATTTTGAAGATTATGAAACCAGTCAAAGATCAACTTTAGTCTGCTTTTGTAATGGATTGGGCAGTGGACATGCTGTGGTATGGAAATACTCCAAGAGGGAGGGAGGGAGGGAGGGAGGGAGGGAGTGGGTGGATAAAATTGTGTATAGCAGTGATTTGTCTCAACATTCCCTGATTAACAGAACACTTCCTAAAATACTTCCATATTTTTGTGCGGACCAAGTAGGAGGAGGGAAGAGTTGCCTATGCTGATCATTCAAAGGTCATTTGACAGGCATGTCAATGTTGGAAGGATTTGTTGAAACTGAGAAAACCACCATTTTGCACTTTAGTGTGTCTGGTGCCACCCTTATCTCTTGTTATTGCAACTACAACAAGTGTGCGTGTGTGAACCTGCCCAGAACATAATGAAGGTAATGAAGCAGTTCCAATTCTCTCTTAGATGCTGACTGAACAGGAAATTGTCAGCTTTTCGACAACTGATATTTGTCAACACCTGATACAAGATATGGCAGTTAAACTCTCCTCCATTCCCAGATTTAAAGAAAGTTATAGAAGTAGTTATATTTCAGAATTTCTCTGTTTAACAGCACCCAGAACTCTATGCTTTATATTTGCCACCTTCTAGGTTTAAATCTTGGGCCTTTTCCTCCCACCTTTTTGACTCAGTGGTCCTATAGATGTTCTTTCCTTAACCCAATAGATTTCTGCCATCTGCTTTTTCTGCCATGAGAATTTGGGATTCCCACCTCATCAGCTTCAACCCTTACATGAATTCCACAGAAAATGGGCCTTGAGAGAAAGAAAGAGACAGCTTACCATCATCACAAGAATACTGAATTTCTCATGGTTTACCCCCCTACACACACTTGTTTTAAAAAAAGAAAAGAAAAGAAAAGAAAAGAAAAGAAAAGAAAAGAAAAGAAAAGAAAAGAAAAGAAAAGAAAAAAGGGGAGGGTTTTTTTTTTCCAGCATGAAAGTGAACGGTTGGATTGAAGTACTAGGTGAATAGTTCTGGTCACTAGGTAAGCAGTTATTGGCTGAGTCAAACTGTGTTTATTTATTTGTCAGGAAGGAGAAAATCTGATTGGCTGTTGGTTCTATCTCACACTGCACACTTCCAAATAAATAAAAAATGCCTGTTGTTATAACATTGTAATATCTAACAGTCTGCTTCAGTTTAACTATTTAAAAAAATCAAAGTATTTTAGTGAGGGAGTGTTCCTGATGCACAATTAATTCATATCATCAAATCAAAATCTTTCCTGTCTGGGCATTTTTCCCTAGAATCCTAGAATCATGTTTATATCAGTTATGACTAGGACAGGGTTCCTCAACCTTGGCAACGTGAAGAACTGTAGACTTCAACTCCCAGAATTCCCCAGCCAGCCTCTCTGGGAGTTGAAGTCCACACATCTTTAAGTCACCAAGGTCGAGGAACCCTGGACTAGGAGATACAGGCCCACTTCAATATCGCATGACTGTCAAATTAACTGTTTCCAAACAACTTTGTGCAAGATCAGAAAGGTTTGGATGAAAGGATTTGCAACCAACTCCACAAAGGGAAACTCTACCTTAGCAGAAGAAGAAGAAGAAGAAGAAGAAGAAGAAGAAGAAGAAGAAGAAGAAGAAGAAGAAGAAGAAGAAGAAGAAGAATAAGAAGAAGAAGAAGAAGAAAGGGAGAGAGAGAGAGAGAGAAAGAAAGAAAGAAAGAAAGAAAGAAAGAAAGAAAGAGAGAAGAGAAGAGAAGAGAAGAGAAGAGAAGAGAAGAGAAGAGAAGAGAAGAGAAGAGAAGAGAAGAGAAGAGAAGAGAAGAGAAGAGAAGAGAAGAGAAGAGAAGAGAAGAGAAGACTGGAATTACTGTGGGATCCTTGAGCTTGTATGTGAAAGTATGCAATAAAAGTGCTTCTGCAAATTTGTACATCCTTCCCCATTGCCCTTTCCCCCATTTCCCTCCGACTCTCTCTGTCTCCCTCTTTTTTGGAAAGATTAATAGAAAATATTCTTAGTATGAAGAAGGCGCTAAGGGATGGATCTAAAAATTGTTATTCAGGATGCTTCCAACTGCTTCAGATATGTAATGCTGAGTTTTAGAAGAAAACAAATAACAAATATTCCCCTACAATCCTAGTTGAATAACTTTATATATTCCTTCTCTGCAGGTGACATGTAAATATATTGTAAGATTTATGCTGGTCTATGACCATTATAAAGATTTGATCTGATATTGTAAGAGGTGTGTGTGCGTGTGTGTGCGTGTGTGTGTGTAGATCAGGCAGAGATCCATTCTCATTGGTAGAAGTCAATCAAGTACGATTTTGGGGGCTCAGGACCAAAGATAGTGAACAGCAACTGCTCATGAGGTTTCTCTTGAGTCAAGCCCCACCCTTGGGAATTTCATTAACATTATTATGTAGGGTTCCCCTTTTCTTTTCTTCTGGGATACTTTTTCAACTTTCAGTCTCATTTTTAATTTTATATATCTCCAATCTACAGTGGTGCTTAAAAGTTTGTGAACCATTTTGTATTTTCAATATTTTTGCATAAATATGACCCAAAACATGATCTGTTCTCCTCACCAGTCTTTAAGCTAGATAGAGAGAACCATATTAAACAAATGAGTTAAAAACATGATACTTGTTCATGTATTTTTGAAGAAAATGATCCAAAGCTCATATATGCATCTGACAAAAATATGTGAACCTTTGCTTTCAGGAACTTTCAGGGTGTGCCCCCCTTGGCCAGCAATAACTGCAACTCAACATTTCCAATATCTGTTGATCAGTCCTGCACATCAGCTGGGAGGAATTTTAGTCCATTCCTCCTTACAGAAAAGCTTCAACTCAGGGATGTTGGTGGGCTTCCTTGCACGTACTGCCCACTTCAGGTCCCTCCACAACATTTATATAGGATTAAGGTCAGGACTTGGACTTGGCCATTCCAAAACATTAATTTCTTCTGCTTTAATCATTCTCTGGTTGTACGAGTTGTGTGTTTTGGGTCGTTGTCTTCCTGCATGACCCACTTTCACTTGACCTTCAGTTCACAGACAGATACCCTGATATTTTTCTGTAGAATTTGCTGGTACAATTCAAGAGTCATAGTTCCATCAATGATGACAAGCTGTTTTGGTCCAGAGGCAGCAAAGCAGGCCCAAACCATAATACTGCCACCAACATGTTTCACAGATGGACTAAGGTTCTTATGCTGGAATGCAGTGTTTGTCTTTTGCCAGACATGACACTTTTCATTCAAGCCAAACATTTCTATTTTGGTCTCATCCATCCACAGAACATTCTTCCAATAGCCTTCTGATTTATCCACATGGTCCTTCATAAACTGTAGGTGGGCAGCAATATTCTTTTCAGAGAGCAGTGACTTTCTCCTTGCAACCCTGCCATGCACAGCATTGTTGTTCAGTGTTCTCCTGATGATGGTCTCATCAACACCAACATTTGCCAATGGAAGGGAGGCCTTTACTTCCTTAGATGTTGATAAGGATAATGATAGTTTAAAAATTTAGCTCTAGTCACTAGCTGTTCAGTCCTACCCAAGTTAAAAAGCCAGTCCAGAATGAGGTTTTGAGGACCATAACTATTGAAAAAAAGACTCTACACACTGTATATGTAGCGGTTCAATCTTCACAGAAATAGGACACACCTTCAACATTTTCAACATTCCTCAGCTCATCAGGAAAGGAACATGTCTTGTTTGCTTGCTAGCATCAGAACTTCACAACCCACATTCTTCTTCCTTCTGGTGCAACAATCTGACAATCTTTATGCATAGTCTTAGAAAGAAAGGGAAAAAATGTTTGCAAGAAAAAGTACTTAAAATGTTAAGCTGGGATTTGAAGCACTTCCACAAAGAATAATATTTGGCAAACTCTCTGATTTTGACATAAAATGAGGAGTGTCTTTTTCATTTTTTTCCCATTATTTTTGCTTAAGGGAAAGAAATGCATAGAGATACTGAGCCTATATCTGATGTCTTTCCTTGTTTGTGTGTTTGTGTGTATGTGTTCCTTTTTCCTTATTAATATTAAAAAGAAAGTCTTGCAATCTGGAAAAACAACACACAAGAACCATGGTAGGGTATTAAATTGATGGAGAGGGAGAAAGAGATTAAAAAATGTGTCAGTGTAAACCAAACACTGACCAGGAATGGTTTTGTGACATAGGTTCTTATGTTTATCCTTCCCCTTGTCTTCACCTTTATTGAAATTATTGTGTTTAATGAAGTCAATTAATTTTCAGTAGAGGAGGGAAATTTATACAGTATAGTTTGCATTTCAGTAATGTATCCCCTTTCACACTTTGGGAGCCATAGTGTGGCTTGACACTCAAGTGTCTTTCAAAAAACTATTTTGCAAAAATGTGAAGATCGGGAAAGATGCATAGGATTTTCTCTTCTGAATGTTTTAAAATGCTCCTTTTAGCATTTTTAAAATATCCATCCTGAAATAATGTAGAAATATAATGAACTGAACTTGAGACATTCATCCCATCTCTTATGTTCTTATTTCTCGGTTTTTTTTGGGGGGGAGGGGGTATATTTATTTAGATTTTTTAATTGCCTATTCCTAAAGACTTTGCATTTAAATAAATAAATGTAAATAAATCCAACATGACCACATGATAGGTGTGTTTATTCACCTATCTGTTAAACTCAATTTAAAAAAGAGGGAGAATATGATTTACAT
Organism: Python bivittatus; assembly: GCF_059951505.1. Taxonomy (NCBI): domain Eukaryota; kingdom Metazoa; phylum Chordata; class Lepidosauria; order Squamata; family Pythonidae; genus Python; species Python bivittatus. The sequence continues at coordinate 13,071,625 of NW_028277053.1, forward strand.
ATAGAACTCCACATATTATCCCAGTTACACAAGATGTCCATAGTTTACGGAATATGAATCAGGCATAAGAATTAATTATTTATAATAAACGTAACTGAATGAGTTTACATAAAACTTCAGCAGAGTTTAAACTGATCTAATATTGCTTATTAATAATGCCATGTAATATTTGTGTAACCTTCTGAAGTGTATTTATAGGACTTTCAAGAGTTCAAAGTAAGGTGCATGCATTATTTAGTTCTAATCCCTATTCTAATTCTGAATTATAAAACAGGATTCATTATACAACAGCCTAGGAATGACTGGTCCAAAACCAACTTGCAGCTTCATGGCAGGCATTGGAAGTGAAATGCATACTTCCAAATGTAGAGCTAAGCCATTTAATAGTACACCAACTCTGCACTGATTTTCCAAACAATGACAGACTAGGTGGGTACATCTGAATTTGGACCCCAGACCCCCAGTTTTATGCAGTTTTGGCAATCACAAGTAGGTGTTTCATTAATTGTATCAAACCAACAAATAAGTAAGAAAGGAAACCTTAAGTTCAGGGAACAATTTATGCTTGAGTTTCTTCTGTATTGTCTCACATGTCTAGGGTTACCAGATGTCTGGCAAAAGCCCTAAAATCAAATATTATCTCATTCTGTTTTTTTAATATCTAACAGGCCATCTCTTCCTGAGCAGCTTTCCTCTGTGGCCCAGCACTTCCCTAATACTGCTAACCCCAAGTTAACAAGCTCCACTTTGTGACCTTAATTAGTTGCTTAGTACCCTCCTGCTGGCCTGAAATTGACAAGACCTTAATCAGTTACACACTGAAGGTTTTTGCCTCCTAACTGGATCTAGCTCATTCCTGGGATTGAAAAACCAGTCTTTCTGATGCTGGAAAAAGTAAATTCATATACATGTAGGGCTAAGTACATTTTTCTTTTTCTTCTTTGCAGTTTTGCACTGTAATTTTTTGTCATGGATGCCAAGAAAGTTAAACAGTGTGTCCTCCTTTTCCCTCCATTTGACCTCCTTTCCAATGTCCTGTGTCCTCCTTTGCCTGCTCAGATATCTGGTAACCCTACACATATCAGATCTAATCCATCCATGGATTCAGTGGAATTATAGATATTACTCCTTCCATGGGAGGTGTTCCCAGGTCTGCATGTGGAGGAATGTAGTGCATTTGAACTGGCACTAAGATCTTAATTAGAGAAGATGGATTTTGGTGACCTAAATTGGGATGGACCATATGGAAATTAACATTTTTTCTCTACACTGTTTATGCAATGAATTCTATCTCCTCAGAAGGTATCATCTGCCCATGAAGAAACATTCAAGTATAACCACTCACATTCTTCTCATAATTTATATTAGCAGTCTTAAAAAAAGAATCTAATGTACATGAAATTAACAGTGGGGAAGGTTGTGCGTGTGAAAAAAAAACCAAGTAAAAGCCTTCCTTTAACCAGTTCCACGAGTCAAGGAAAATGGCAACAGCGATGTGGCTTTTTGCAAAGGACAGTATAGATAATGTACTCCAGAAGTGTGGGTCAATAAAAAGCCCTTCTTTGTTCTCTTTTAATGATTTATCTAAATGTCCTACAGGTACTGGAAACAAAACCGTTTTCTTTGAAAACTGTTGGACTTCTTGTTATGAAACAATACCAGGCTGCTAGTCTGCTTGTTAAAAGCTTGGAGAAATATATATATATATATATATATATATATATATATATATATATGAATGTGTATGTACATATCACTATTGGTTCAATTTGAGTTAGATGTGCAAAACTGTTGCTGGGAGGGCCAAAGTCAATATAGATGAATATAGTCTTACTCATTTTATTTAGCAAGTAACTCCCTTAACAGTTCTGGTTAGCAAACAAGATGCAGTGTACAGGAAGAGATGACCCTTTAAGTAGCTTGAGCTAAATTGCAGACTTTAATATACCATTTGGAGCACTTGCTCTCAAGGCTTTTAGCTGGTGCTTGGAGGTTATAAGGACCTGGATGGGCCGAACAGGTTGTAGCTCAACCCTGGCAAGACCAAGTGGCTTTTGAGCTTGGGGGCCCAGGATCTGGTGGTTCTTAATCATTACGTCTTGATGGGTAAAATCCCCCCAAAGAGACTGTTTCAACAGGGAGGTTGTGCGGGAACCTCAAGGACACCAGTCATGCTGGGCCAATTGCATTTTTTAAGCAATCTTCAATAGCTGCTCCACAAAAGTGAATTGCAGTATCCAGCCTTAAAGTTACCTGCACAGAAGTCACCAAAGCCACATCTGTCTTCTCCAGATAGGACTGTTTTCCAGTTTAAAGTGGTAAAAGGCTCTCCTTGCCACTGATGCTATGTACTGCCTAGCATCAGTGTGGATCCAAGAGGTCCCCCAGCTGCAAAATGCTTCTATAAGGGAGGCCACAACTATATCTACCTACAACAGATACATCTAGAGCTCCTGTCTAAGTTTAATTTAATCTCCTATGTCTTGTCCCATATAACCTGGAGACATAGGGAAGCAAAACATATGTAAAAGTATGAAAGAAATCCACTAAGGTCATGAAGAAAGAAAGAATGAGGACTGATGTGCAAAATAAATACATGAAGGAAGAGCAACTGGATCCACAGGAGGGGAAAGAAAGTCATGGTTGGATGGATGAGATCTTCAAAAAGAAAATAAGCAATGTGTGAGCTAGGGTATGGCCATGGAGGAAGGAAGAAAATTTGCAAGGATAAAAAGATATAGAGAGGTTTAGTGAACGGTGTTAGAGTCAACTAGTTTTAGCAATGTTTCTCTCTTGTCTCATATCTTTAACTTCTTGCACAATCTCTTGTTCCTTTTCTGTGCCCTGCATAACATTGCTTACAGTAATGAGTATATACTGTATCTAAATATCACCAGAATATTAATGGTAATTGGCTCTGAGAATATTCCCTCCTACCAGCTTCATACAGATATTAAATAAGATGAGTCCCAGAAGGAACAATGCAAAAACCCAACAAAGAGGTCTCCCCGCTCTCCACTTTCTCGATTTCCATCCAAGGAATCCCTTCTTTCATTCACGTATTTAAATCATCTCACTTAAAATCTAATCTGATTTTAGTTTTCTGTGCCTACAAGATGGTGAAGCCCAAGATGACTTCCACATTCTCAACAATTTCTTCCCTGTTAGTAGTAAGTATTCAGTAGAGTAAATTCCTAATACTTTGTTTAAATACATTTTTTAAACTGGGAATTATGGGGCATTTATAACAGCTTGCTTCAAATGTTAAGCAAGCAGAGATCTGTTTGCACAATCTCTCCCTTCTCCTGTCTGCCTTGCTAGTGCGTGCCAATCTGTACAAATGGCCCTCCAATATTTTCAGTAGATTCAGGGAACTGAAGAGGAGATAGGGAATCCAAGTCATCAATAGTGGATTGACCTCAGTAGATGTGTTCCTATGATTAACATGGTAAGGTTTTGCAGGCCCATATAGATTCATTTTATCATCTACATTACAGAAGAATGGTTCCCATAGTTACTCTTGTGCACTGCTCTCGCTCTCTCTTTCCTACACACACAGATACACAGTCTGAAAAAGCAGAACATTTTAAGAAATAAATCCTACCATTGTGCAATATGAATTTATTTTAGTGATTGTGTAATTATGTTTCTTGAAACACAGAGAACTCTGTTAGTTTGCAATGTTGGCAAGATTACACGCTTGTCACAATCATCATCTCCACAGCTTCCTATGAACAAGCCGGCTGCATATTATTGCTTTTCCCATCTTACTTTGGAATCTTTAATTCAGTTTTGTCTTCTTTTGTTTTTACATTTATATTTATTTTTGTAATTAACCCCACTCCCTCTGTATATTTTTAAAATGCATGTTATCCTCATGCCAATGTCATGAGTATTTCCGTTGTCTCTTTTAATGTGCCAGGAAAAATTAGAACAGATTATTCAATGAACTACTTAGGTCTAATTCAGTAAAGGACAGAATTTACTACTACCACCCAATAGTAACATTTAGTGACATCATGTATGTTTGGAGCATGCTTACAGTCTTCCTCCTCCTCCTCCTCCTCCTCCTTCCCCCTCTCCCTCTTCCTCTCCCTCTTCCTCTTCTCCTAAACTAAGCTGCCTTAGGTAATGCCTACATTAGGCCTTGGTTGTGCCTGCAGAAACAAAGAATTTTGAGGCAGGAATGCAGAAAGACAGAAAGACAGAAAGAAAGAAAACTTGGTTAACATGTGTCAAATGTAACATTTTTGAGGAATTCATTTTTATCTCGTTCTAATCAGGAACCTCTCATGGGAATGTTCTTTTCAGAGTTTAGTAGTTTACTCAATTCATACCATACTTCACTTTCCTCCTCCTCCTCCTCCTCCTCCTCCTCCTCCTCCTCCTCCTCCTCCTCCTCCTCCTCCTCCTCCTCTCCCTCTCCCTCTCCCTCTCCCTCTCCCTCTCCCTCTCCCTCTTCCTCTTCTCCTAAACTAAGCTGCCTTAGGTAATGCCTACATTAGGCCTTGGTTGTGCCTGCAGAAACAAAGAATTTTGAGGGAGGAATTTGCGCTCCTAAATTCTGAGGATCTGCCCTTATCTAAAAGTCTTTGACTCAATCATTCTATGTGGTGTTTTAGTTTAAAGGGATCCTAGATTAAAAATTAAAGTTAGAACCTGATTTCACCTCAGGGTTCATGGAAGCCCTAATGCCCACCTTGATGGACGACAACATAGCCTTAGTTATCCCAGAAGAAAGTAATAGTAATCACTTCTGTAATGCTACCAAAAATCATCATCATCATCAATGGATGAAGTAACCAAGAGTCAAGCTGAGGACCATCTGGGAACTGCAGGGCTGTAAAATAGCCTGGAAAGTGGTGGTGGTGGTGGTGGTGGAGGAGGAGGAGGAAAACTCTGGCACTTTGCTTCTGTGTTGTTCTCATGAACTCCTGAATTATAAACAAGTGCATTACTTTATTTCCATTTTATTATATTTGTTCAATAGTATTTAGCATTTATCTAGCTCTTCTTAAACCTTACAACAGCAAGATTTAACAAACATTCATAAATCTCCTTTGCAGAGTGTTCATTACATCTTGCTATGGTTTTAGCATTCTATTTTAGATGGTTTTTTAATTTTATTATTTGGAAAAGAAAACAAAGATTAAACTTCTCAATTAATCATATATATGTGCATAGATAGATATTCTACCACATAATTAATTTGTTTATATTGAATTTATTCATATTTCAGTCAGTTTACCTAACATTAAAGAAAAAATGGAAGGTTAAAAATGTAGTATAGCATATGCAGGTCAAATATCTAAATATTGCTCCTTTTATAAAGGATGCTTATAGAAAGGGGAAAAAAAGGACATAGAAAAATCAGTTTCTTTCTCTCTTTTTTGAGATTTATTAATATGATGATGATGATGATGATGATGATGATGATGATGATGATTGGTCACACAGTCAGCCAGATGTTTAGACTGGATTTGGCATTTTTATCCACCTATCGAGTCCTTCCCAAGGACCTGGGATAGGCAGATGTTGTTGTTTGATGAAGTTAAAGGTATCGTTGCAGGATGTGAGCTGTTCCAAGTAAAGCTGCCTTTTGCAATTGACTGATCGTGATTTTCTCAATGCTCCAGATCTTTTGGGATTGCACCTAAGGTGCCTATAGCTATCTTTGCTTTCTTTTGCCATAGTCATTCTACTTCTATCTGCAGGTCTTTGTATTTTGCGTCTCCAGGTATTGCAATGTACACTATCCAGACTTTTTTGTCTTATGTATTGACAATTGTTAAATTTGGGGTGTTGTGTGGCAGCTGCTTGTCTGTCTGAATTCTAAAGTCCCAGAGCACTTTTGTTTCTTCATTTTCTATTACTTCATCTGTTTTGTGGTCCCACCAGTTCTTGCTTGCAGGCAAATGGTATTTCTGGCAGATATTCCAATGCACCATTGTTGCTACTTGGTCATGCCATTATTTGTAGTCAGTCTGTGTGATCCTCTTGCAGCAGCTAACTAGGTGGTCCACTGTTTCTTCAGCTTTTTTTCTTCCACTTTCATGCTCTTAACCATTGCCAGGTTTTGTTGATGTCTGCTTTGCCTACTAGCTTTTTGCGTATTGGCCATGAAATACTTTGTCTTGACATGTTTCTTTTCTATTCTTCATTTGGTCTTTCTTGTAGGCCAGTTTTGGTATTCAGTAAGACTTCATGGGGTTCTAGTTTCAGCGCATCTTCTTCACTGTCCTTCAGATATTCTTCCACTGCCCTTTTTTCTTCATCAACTGTCTGGTGTACTTGCAACACTCCACACCCACCAAGGATCCTTGGTACATAGAGTCTGTCAACATTGCTGCATGGATGAAGGGCATGATTCATTGTCATTATTTTTCTGGTCTTCCTATCCAGGGCTTCTAGTTCTGCTTCAGTTCACTCCATTATTCCAGCTGTGTATCTAATGACTGGAATTGCCCAGGTGTTAATTGCCTTGATTTTATTTCCTCCACAGTTTGGACTTTAAGATCTTCTTTATTATTATTATTTTATAAAACATATATGATACATTTTATTTTTTTGGTACAGTGGTATTTGTGTAGTTTCTTTCTAATATAGATATTGAAATTAAATATAGAATGAAAAATAAGTTCTTCAGACTATTAGAAAGAAAAAAATCTATTCTTCAGACTATTGTACAAATAATAGAGGACAGAAGTCGGTTGGTTCTTTTGAGATTAACATTTTGGGGTGGAAAGGTCAGAGCTTGTTGAAACTCTCTCCTTTGTCCTTTTGTTAGTTTTCATTCAGAAGAGCAGGAAATCAATGAATCTTCCCCAAGAAAATTAATATGTATGATAACTTCTCGCAAGAAGGAAATGGTGATAGTAGAAGACATCATATAAATATCACTTAAACATGTTGCATTATAGAGTGGTTGGCTGTGGGGCTATGAGCAGAGAGACCCAGATTTAGGTCTCCCATTAGCCTTGGAAGCCTACCTGTGTAACTCTCTCAGTCCCACTCTACTGTAGAGGGTTGTCACCGGGAAAAAAATAAGAGAAGATGCTGTGTGTTCTGCTTGAACTGAATGAAAGAGGATATAAATCTAATGCCTAAATTTATATTGGTTCATTTTGATTCTAAATTTACTTAATGTACCAGGGAGATGCTTGCTGAACCAAACAATAGGATAGAGTTGTTGCTGTGTGATTCCTTAATGCTTCTTAAAGGCTGGGGTAAAACTGGAAGCTGCATCTTTTTGTCATATGTAGCAAACCTTTCAACCTGCCTCCAGCTGGAAAGAAAAGAAAAATATTTCCAAATTTGCAACTGCTGGCATCATTCCCCCCCCCCCAAAGTCTAATATTTTTTCCCCCAATTTATGACAGGTACCTCAAAGAAACTTGGAGATCTTTAAGTCTGCTTTCCATTTCGAAGTACAGTATCTGATTCATTCAGTCCTGAATCCCGGCCCAAGCTTTGTTCTATTCTATACAATTTCATGGGCATTTCACTGCCATCTGATAGGCTGGTCCTGGCTGAGGCCTGCCATTCCTGTCTTTATAGCCCTGCTATGGTTCTGCTGGTGCTCCTATTCCTGTCCCTCATCCTGGCTGATAGCTGGTCTTAAGGTGGTTTTCACTGCAGACACCACAGAGATCATGCAGCTCATATAAAGTCAAAATAATTGGAAAGGAGCAAGATTCTGGATGCCTTATCACATACTATATCTAAAATCTGTCACCCCAGAAAGATTATAAATGCAGTCTATGGCTGTAATGTTGATAACAAACTGAGTAAAGATAAATACAGACTTGACTCAAAATTGGCTGAAGTCTTTGGAATATTCTCACCACCTTCTATTCTCTGCCACTGTCCTTAACAATGAATTGGCCAACATCCTTTGAATCTTGCTCTCTTATTCCCCTTGCTCAGTATCATAGCAGACTCACCACTAAAAACATGTTAGAACAGATTATCTGCAGGAATCATCAAGGGAAGCTTAAAATAAAAACTTTGAAATCATCTGATGTTCTCAACTAAGAGATATCAAGGCAAACATATCAGATGTTAAACAAGCATGATCTTGAAGGATGCTATGAGTTTGGGATTGTTACAAGATCCTGGGGGGTAACTTTACTTTTGTTTAACATTGATTGGGTTAATGCTTATATTAAAATTCCCCCCTTCCATTCCTAAATTCTGGAGGCAGGATCATCTGGGTTAGTGATAGCACATTACAACTGCCTCATTGAAAGTTGTTCTGAAGAAAAGTCCATATTTAAGTCTGTAATTGGTAAGGCTATCATAAGAGTATAAAGTATGTGTGTTATGTAACACACACACACACACAATTCTAGCCACCTACTGTTCTTCCAGATTTTTTGCAGCACATTACGACAAAAGTAGAGGTGTTCATTCATTTACAATTTTTGGAAGTCTGCCTAGAAATGGGCTGATCCCTCCCTCCCTCCCTCCCTCCCTCCCCGTCCCTTCCTTCCTTCCTTCCTTCCTTCCTTCCTTCCTTCCTTCCTTCCTTCCTTCCTTCCTTCCTTCCTTCCTTCCTTCCTTCCTCTCTCTCTCTCTCTCTCTCCTCCCTCCCTCCCTCCCTCCCTCCCTCCCTCCCTCCCTCCCTTCCTTCCTTCCTTCCTTCCTTCCTTCCTTCCTTCCTTCCTTCCTTCCTTCCTTCCTTTATTGTTAGACTGGACTTTTCAACATTTTGTTATGAGCCATTGGTATAGATATTTAATGACATGTCTAATTCATATTGTGTTGATTCCATGTTGCACATACATTAGGTTTATTTAAGGTACAGATGAATGATTCATGGTGACAACCTTAATTTGTGGAAAACCCAAAATTGCACTATAATAATCCATGAGCAACCCCTGCTTGAAGGCAATTCAATTTTCTTCCTTAAATAAAATCAGTAAAATAACAACAAAGAAATACGTCTTTATTCTGGTCAAACAATGGTATAAAATGATAGAAAAGAGAGAGTACAAGGATCGCAGCCATTTTGGCAGTAAATGAAACTTAAGACTGCTAACATAATGATATCAAATATGATGATAATGACATCTAACATAATGATGTCAGTAAAGTTTATACGTGTGTGTGTGTGTGTGTGTGTGTTGTTTGTGAGTGTGGAAAAAGCACCCCCCACCCAAATTCTCATGCAAGCTTTGGTGATTTACTTATTTATTTAAGTGGCCAGTATATGCAAAAAAGTTTGCCTATCCATTTAAGTGAATGGGAATCTAATTCAATTTGAACACTTAATTTAAACAGGGTCAGAAATAAACAGTAAAAAAATCATGCTGGAATGGTTAGGGAGTTAATCTACTGTAGGGTTCTGCTTTTAAAGAGCAGTGAATCAGATAAATCTTGATACTTGGAAGCAGGGTTGGAAAGCTAAAAATCCCTGGGAGTTTATGTCACTCCCAAATATTTTATTCTTCTGGCAATGAAGCTTCCATTCCCGTATGTCACATGAAGTATGAATATTAAACCACGCATTGCTTCTGTCTTTTTTCCTATTATATTTGTAAAGGCATTCTCCCTGCAAACTTACATCCTGAAATATTGGCTTATTGGCAGCTTTCCCTGCAACTGCTTTTTCTTCTCCTTTTTCTTTTTACTTTTTCACAGCTAGAGATATTGAACTAAATCAGTAGGTATTTACAAAAATCCTTCGAAAAACAAACCACTTCATTTTTTCCTTGCAAGATTAATTGAATCAAATGTTGAGTTCCCTCCCTCACCCAAACAGCTCCGAACTGTTCCTGAAAATGACTGAGTAGAAAGTCAGAATAAAACCTGGTTGCTGGAGCTTTTTCTGTCAGACTATACATTTGAAGTTAAAGGCAGCGGTGCCTCTGTATTTTTTTTTTTTTTCCAGTTTAGCAATCTGCTTTCCCAGACCAAAGACTACATAAGGCCAACAATCTGGGTCTTCAATAGTTTACTCAAGAGTAAAGTTGAGTTGTGGGTGCAGGGCACTCCATTCTCCTTGAGGGAAAAGCCATACCATGCAGAAGATCACAGTGGTAAAATCCCCATTGTTTCCAATTAAGGAATGAATAATTTTGAGGATATTAGGCCTACTTCAATTTATATTTAATGAAAGTGAAGATCCTTCAGTTCAACCATATTAGCCCTGAAAACTGTACAGAAGTAGTTTGCCATTACCTTTTTCTTAGAAGTTTTATTTTTTCTTCCCAATCTCATCTATAGCCCTGGGATTATTATCAACTGCTGTAGACTATAAGAATTTACCTAAGACTATATATTTTTTAATCTCAGTAGCCAATATAACATGATCATGGAATGCGAGTAAGTATTATTGAGTTCATTGGTTTCTTGATCATCTTCATTTCTATTACATTTACATTACATTTTGTTGTTGTTGTTCAGTCGTTAAGTCACGTCCGACTCTTCGTGACCCCATGAACCATACTGCACCAGGCCTTCCTGTCCTTCACTGCCTCCCTGAGTTTGCTGTTTCATGCTCATTGCTTCAGTGATGCTATCTAACCATCTCATCCTCTGCTGTCCTCTTCTCCTTTTGCCTTCAATCTTTCCCAGCATCAGGGTCTTTTCCAAAGACTCCTCTCTTCGCATTAGGTGACCAAAGTATCTGAGCTTGAGCTTCATTATCAATCCTTCCAACGAGCAATCAGGGTTGATTTCCTTTAAGATTGACTGGTTTGACCTCCTAGCTACATTACATTTACATTACATCAATTACAACAACTTGCCTTCTTGATATAACATCAACAATATATTCCATTCACTTTGTCTACGGAACATTGAAACATTTCTTCTGGTAGATTTCTTGATGAAGGGCAAATTCATTAAGTAATATTTATCAAGCCATTTTGGTGAACCAATAAGTCTTCAGTCTTCCAATATCATGATGCTGTTTTCTGTTCAACAACCTTCCCTTATGAAAGGTTCATTGTCTTGTGGCTTCAGAGAGCCTGGAAAAATTGAATCATCTAAACCCTTTTCAGTTGGGTTCTGATACCATTGACTATACTATCTCTCTGGATTACCAATGGGAATTAGGAGTGGGGGGCACTGTTACATTAGTGTACAATATAAAAATGCATTATATATTTAACAAAAGTCTGGATATTAAAAGAAATGTATAAAAGAAAAATTGTGTGCCAATCTGAATTTATCTATATCTGTATCTCCTTATTAATTGATACTGAAATGATACTGGAATGGTACAAAGCCCCTGTAAATATAAATACAAGAAGCAAATGTAAAACTTGAAAAAGAAGAAACTGAAAGGAACCAAAACAGGCAGATTTGTCCATTCCTGGTGCGAATGCATGTATTTCAGCTAATCAGATGAAAATACTATGAGTTTGGCCTTTGGTGAGTGCTACCAAAACAGTTTCTTTTAACAGTTACTGTTTTGGAGTGTAAGTTGTTAAAAAAAAATCCTGAAGAAAAATATTTTTCACACATCAAAAGAAAATAGTCTTCTGGAAGACATAGAAGAAATAGGAGTTACAACACATTAACAGAAACAGTTAAACATCACATCTGTAACAACACATTGGCTATGCAGAGCCTTCATAAATTAAAAATTCACATTAACTCCTGGGAATTGGGATTATAAGAGAAAAATGAAGTGTATGTACTTCCTGGAAATCTTGAATATTCACTTCATAGTGAGGACCTTTGTCTGAGTTTTGAAACCTTCCAAATAAGAAGAATTCGGAAGCATCTCTTCTTATGCATTAGATGTTATATGATGGATAATCTCTTTCTTAGGAACACCTCCCCTTTAAATCCTGATTTGCTGCTTCATCATAGTGCTGTCCTGGGGGGGATGAGCAAAGAATGCCAGGAGTGTATGCCAAGAATATATATTCCCGTCAGGGTCACCCGAGGCACAGAGGTCATCCCAGCTGCCTAGCTAAAGCAAGCAGGCACCTACTTTGGGCAGCTCTGACACAGGAAGATGCTGGAGGCAGATGATCACTTTAGTGACAAAAAGGCATCGATTCATACTGGGCAGGAGAACGTATTTTTTCCAAGAAAACCACATGGACAAAAAATATTAAATGATTGATGATATGGTGCTGGAGGATGGGGCCCTCAGATTGGATGCTACTACAGAAGAGCTGAGGATCTTTTGGTGTACTCCAAGTACTGATACAGAAGAAACTGTTGAGTTTTATGGTCAAATTCAATCTGAAATCAATAGAATATGCAAGCATGATGCGCTGCTTGTAGTTGGAGACTTGGATATCAAAGTTGGAAAGGATCAGGAAGGAGGATATAGTTGTATGGCTTCAGAAGGCCTGTTGACTCTTCCCATAGTCTTTATAGGCTGCCCTTCCAGAAGGAGAACAATTCAGCACATCTATTTAGCTAACTTATTGATCAAAATATACTGCAATACGTTTCTGAAATCTGAAGTTTAGAAACAGTTTAGAAACAAAGTTCAAGGACATCATGTCACATCTCATTGGAAGTAGTTTTTGGGATCCTTTTCAGTTTCAACTTCTACACTTTATCATTTTGAGAGGGAAAACATGGCAGAGCACAGCAGAGCAGAATAATATTTGGTCCACACTCTCCAAAATTAGTGCAACTGTGTGTGTGTGGGTGTGGGTGAATGATTTCCATATACCCATTTCCCTGATCTTCTACAGTGAATACGAGTCTCCACTAAACTAACTAGAATTCTATTATTTGTGTTTGATTAAATGTGTTATAATTAGTTTGCTTAAGATATCAGGTGTGGAATGCAAATGATACAAAAACCAAAACGGGTACTAGAAAAGTACTTTCCTTTGAAGAAGCATCATGTTTTAGCAAACATTATCATACAAACTAATCAAAGATATCAGAAAGAACAAAACATTTAAACAGGCCTGGGTAAATAAATATTCCCGAGATGGAGTGCATATTACTGTTGTTATTATTATTGTCGTTATTTGGAGGGCCACAAGTAGGGCTATTGATGAGGCCATGAGATGGGTGGAGTGTTAAGACATCCATTTATATCTGGGTTTTGACTAAAGTAAAATAACAAATGTTGGCATCGCAATCTGGTTGGGCCTTGGAGACTCCAAAATGAGGACCTGGAGTAAGGTTGCCAATCCTTAATTGAAGAGAATTTGCAAGAGTGCCTGTTCTATTTCCCCCACCCCAGAAATTGACATAGAGATTCAAATCTGTTGCCAATCCTGTTCAGATTCTTTTTCTTTCCTTAAACTTTATTTCATCCTTCTCCTCCCTATCTTTCTCATGAGTTGTGGCTGAAGCAGAGACCTGAAGTGGGGCATTTTCCATTATTCCACAACAAAGCCAACTTCTCTGTTTTGCCCAGAGCAGAACTGCAGGTCCTTTGTCCTCTGCTTGTGTAAGTAGCCTTAAATGTCTGAGGATCTTATGGAGGACTTTCTCTTGAGGAAATAATATAAGGTGGAGACCATAGCATAGGAGATTTTAGGTGTCTTTTGCTCTGCTGATAGAGCTAACAAGCTTCTCGAGCACTTGTTCATGGAAGTGATGGTAATGTTGGACAGTTTTGGAGCTGAGCTCAACTCACAGTTGATATATCTTGTTAGTATCCCATCCAAGTTCTAACCAGGCCTGACCCTGCTTAGCTTCCCAACTCAGACAAACTTAGCCTGATGAAACTCGCTGAGAAAAGTTAACAATAGGAGGAAGCAAAAAAATATTGTTAAAAATGTTAAGAAAAAATAATAATATGGGCTAGTAAATTTCATTAAGCTTGAATTTTTAATGTTTCTATGATGTACCACCTTTTAAAGAAATGTCCTGCATCTCTTTCTGGTATTAGAAACTAATTCCATTTAACTGTGTGGAGAAATACTGTAATTGTTTATATGTGTAGAAGTTTGTAACAAAATAATCCATATGCATTAGATAACAATCAGTGAAAGCACTAAGCATTTCTGAATTTTAAATATTATTTTGGACATTCTGGGCAGTGCTATTTATATATTGTTGTTTGTAGACCCTGTTGCCATTTGCCTGTTCATTGTTTCTTTCCAAAACAAAGGACAAACAGATTTTTTTTCACTATTCTGCATACATTGTTTATATAGATGTGAGTTTTGTGATAAAATTGTGTACGTGTAATGTGCAAGAACGTTATTGCTAAATGTAAACATTAGCTATTTGACAAACACCCTAAAAATAATTTTGAATATAAAATACACTCTGGGAATAAATGACATAAAAAGATTGTCAATTAAATATCTCTACGTATTTTTATGAGATTCTTAATTGAGATTTCAAAAGCAGCCTGTCATTTGTGATAACTGTGAGCTGAAATATGTATTTAGACAAGTTCAGTTCAATGTGAAAAGAATAATGGAGTGTTTCTGCTGAATGATTGGACTATTTTTGCCATGTAAAGATTTCCAAGTGAAGGATTGTAGTATATTGGCCAGAGAAGATGGTGCAGTTTAAATTCTACAGAGATGAGGAGGAAAAAAAGAAGGAGAAGGAGTTAAATAAGGGATATATATTGCAGTTCAGTAGCATTAGTTTCATTATAAGTCAGTCAAGTTGCAGTTTGAAAGAAAGGATGTTCACCTTAGAGATACCAGCAATTTTATTTTTTATGCTAAAGAAAGAGTGAATATGGGAATTCCTTTTAAATGAAACATTTGAAGTACGTGAAGAGAAGTCAGAAGTGTTTTGCTAAAAGTACTGCCATTTCTCAGAAGGATTATTCATGTTTATGAATATATTATGAGCTTATTCTTGGATAAACCCAAAAACAAATGTAGATGCTATGAATGTCCTTCCCTGAATATAGAATGAAAAAACTCCCTTCAGTTTCCCCCCCCCCCCCCAGCCATTTCATCCTTCCACTCAGAGGAACCCTGTCTTCCTATGCTATTCTGTCCCCCATTGTTATGAATTACATTTGCATTTACTCATCTCCTCCTCTGATTCTGTTCATAAATTGCCACATAAGCTAACACAATTCTGAGACATGGATGTTCATTGTACATGCACTTGGATTATTTGTGCAACTGCTTAAATATTAAGTTGCTACTTTTCACCTATAGACCTGATTCTGAAATTTGCAAGTCTGCAAATATGTGATTTTCACATGGAAAGAGAAGGGGGGGAAATGGATATTTATTGCATGGGCATTTCCCTCCTTGTCATCTTGCCAGACTAAGACAAGGACTGTTTCTCCTGGAATCTGAATTGTGTATGAATGTATGATTGGTGCTCATTTGTTGTTATATAGCATTATAGATTCTCTCCCCTTCACCCACTGGCCCCTTTTGCACTATAAAGAGGAAATCTAGGTCTGGTTCAGGTAGGTAGTGTGAGCTCACCTGTTTTCCCTTCTGTTCCTAAATTCCTTCTACAAAATCAGAATTAAGAGCTTCTACTTAACCTTTTCCTTCATATACTAATGTTCTAAATGTTCTTTTGTTTTTGGTTGGGTTTGGTTTTTTTGAGGGGGGGATGGGTTTATTTGTTGTTTGGTGGGTTTTTGTTGTTGTTGCTGCTTTGTTTCTTTTCTTTTATTTGTTTTTGCTGTTAGGTATGATACAGCCTAAGAGAAAATAGGCCTTCCATCTTCAAGTTTGTTAGACTATGGTTCCCAAAATTTCCAACCACCATTTTTAAAGCTTATATATTTATTTTTCTTTCCCTGCATGCTTCCCTTAGTAACAGAGATAAATTAATTACCTGCAGATCAAGTAATACTATACAGCTTGTGGTCCACCAAGCTGAGAACAATCTTCTAGAGGTTGTGATCTCTAACAATCCCCCTCTCTTTCAGTCAAACTAGAAACCAGTAGGATAGCAGATGTATGTCACCTGGGTTCTTTTCAGCTTACTGTATCAGCAATTTTACATCTCTACCTTCATGTTTCTGTTGTCAAGAATATTTGTGATATTTAGATACTTCCATAAAACCCATTTTTGGTGTTCATTGTTTTTAGGACAGTAGGAAGGTTCATGAACATTCCACAGCACCCTTCCTACCAATTCTTCAGCTGCCGTAAGCTGATATAATTCATATAAATAATACTGTGTATTGACAATAGACCAAAGCAAGCCACCTCGAGCAATATATGAAAAATCCTTTTTCTCCATGTCTGTTATCTATCTTAACTATTTAGAAAGGGAAAAAATGACTAAACAATCTATATACGACATCATTATTTAAATTGTCCCCTAGAAAGCTTCTTCACACATGTTTCTTAATATCACATGTTTCAACACCATTGAATTAATACGTTCTGCAAATCTGGATGTATTATGCAGCAAATTTGTTATTCATTTTAATGAGCTCTCTTTCCCATTCATCACTGATTTAGCAACACATAAGTGTGAGGCACCTCTGCATAATTACAGGTGTCTGTTTCATTTTTACCAGACAAGATATAATTAATATGTAAATTTTTCCTCATTTCTTTCTTATGGTAGAGAAGGATATTAAGGTACTACAGGGAAGTGTCTGTGCTGGGGACAGTGACAAGATAAACAGGGTGAGTTTCTCTTTGTTGACAAAAGGAAATTATAACCTTCAGAGACCCTTTGCTGCTGAAAGAACTGTGAAAGTGTACCGAGCAAAATGTGCAAAAATGGCTGCCAAGTTCACACACGCATATTTAGAATCAGTAGTAAAAATGAACAGCAAAGTGATGGCATAATCACACAAATATAAATAACTGTGGGAAAGCACACAACAGTGCAGTCACACCAAATACAAATTCATACCTGAGATGTCCATTTGCGTTGTTGCCTAAGGCTGTGCAAATCTTTCAAAATAGGCATTGTGAAATGTACAGGAGGCAGCAAGAAGCAGTTCTCTTCAACTCATTAAAGCAGCAGTGGCTTTTTTCCAGATTGAAGCAAAGAAAGCTGGAAACAGCTTTCAAAGCAGCTGCCTAAGCTTGGGAAAAGATGCAGCTGCTTTCATGGCTCAAAGAGTTTCATAGCCCTGCCACTTTCAGTTTTTAGACAGTAATAAAACAAGTTGAGAATCAATCTGAACTTTATGTTATTGAGTAAGAAACCAGTCATTGGTCCTCTGTAGATGTTAAGGGGAGCATTTTGCTACAGCACTACCATTCTTCTACAAGCCTTCAAATTGATTTGACTCTCCATAGGGATGCAAATGTGGACATATCAAAATCAACTCTATCATTGCCTGGATAGAAAACAAAGATGCCAAACCCCATTTTATCTTCTTAATAGTTTGCAGTCAATCTCTTTCTCTCTCTCTCTCTCATACACATACACAGAGATACACGC
This sequence comes from Python bivittatus, assembly GCF_059951505.1. Taxonomy (NCBI): domain Eukaryota; kingdom Metazoa; phylum Chordata; class Lepidosauria; order Squamata; family Pythonidae; genus Python; species Python bivittatus. The sequence continues at coordinate 13,088,908 of NW_028277053.1, forward strand.
GCACACACACACACACACTGTATAAGTAGTTCATTTAAAAATAAATAAAGAAAATTGCATTACAGGGATTTCCAGGGGAGGAATGGCAAACTGAAGACAGCTGTGTAAAAGTGGACCCAAGGACCATAGCAAAGACCAAGGAACCGGTGAGTAGACCTGTTCCTTGGAAACTCTCCAGATAAGGAGAAAATGGAAGATCACCCACATGTGCTCCAGATGGCTGCTTCTCATGAAGAGACCACAGGACAGCAGTTTTCCATGGGTTTGAGTTCCGGGAGATGACAGGATTAGCCATCTTGCTCAAACCATGGCAAAGGCTTTTAAAGGACACTAAGTTCACAAACCTCATTTTTTAATCACTTTCAGAAATCGGTCATTAACTACTTCTAAGTTATTAGAGACCTTCAGAATGACAAGTTTGAAAACACCAGGTAAGTCTGCCTTCAGTCCTGAATGAAAGAAATTCTTAATCATAAGTTTAAGAATTTAAAGAATCTGAAATAAACAGCAAAAAGCTAAATAAGATCTTGATCTAAGATTATTATAAATGGACTGAGGGTCCAGACAAAATTGGAATATTGAAACTTTTACTATAAGATTTTGGAATTAATTATAAAGAACAAGCAGCTTCTTGTGGGAAATAGATTCTGTTTTGTTTTTTATAAGACAACAAAGAAAAGCAATTTCATGATTCAAAAACTGGACACTAAAGGGGATTAAGGCTTTTAGGGAGAGAAAAGATTTACAGACCTGTAAAATGTTACAAAATGTTAGAACAATGAAAATATTGAAGGAGACTTTCAAAGAATGGAATCAGAAACAATATCAGCAATGTCAGTAATGATGTCTGAATCTTTGGACAGACTATGTCCAAAAGATGTTATTGAAGGAATGTCAGATGTAGAACAAATTTTATCCCACAAGATAGAGGTGGTATTGAAAGTGGATTTACAACTGACAGGCCAAGAGAATGACTTAGAAAATGATGTTTCACTGAAACTACAAAAGAAATTGGTGAGGTTTTAAAATTTAAAGAGGAATACAAATGTCAACTAAATGAGTGACCTGGATAATTTTTTCCTATTGGATTTACAAACAAGGCTTGTTAAAGCCTTGAAAAACTCTGTGTGATGGGACAAAGAAGACATGAAGAGAAATCAAATCCTATGACAATATTTGAATGAACTAAAGATTAAGACTGCCAGAAGTGAAAGGAAGGAATATAAAGTTGGCTTGTTTGATCAAGGTTAAATCAAGATACGTTGTTACTTCTGGCAACCCTTTACAGACTTTCTGATGACACCAGGACTGAAAGGATGATGCTTTATGGATTTGTTCATAGATTAGAGATGGGATATTGGATGAAGAGTAAATGCTTGTAGCCTTAGAGGGGGTGAAGAGTTACTAAATTTGTTTATACCTGTGATGAAGTTTGGAAGTCACTTCTTTATATATTTCTTTTCGCTTTCTTTATTATATTCTTACTTTTCTCTTTTTTCTCTTTGTTCTTGCACTTTTTACTTCTTTCTATTCTCTTTTCTTTCTTTAAGTTTAGTTTGCATTAGATTTTACTGTCATAATCAAAATCCTTAATCAAAATTATATATATAAAAGAAGGAAAATTGTATTGCAAAGAGCTGTACACAAACAGACACATACTGGGAATGTCGAATTGAGCTCCCAGAGAAAAGGTGAGCCATCGATAAAGTAAATAAACTATAGGGATGTGTAGAAAAGCCACTGGGATTCAGGTTGCTGATATCCAATAATGTGCAAGACAGTGATTTTCTGAGGGATTTCTTCTTATTTTATTTTTTTTAATTTATTATTAAATTTATATGCCACTCATCTCCCCCAGGGAGTGACTTATAATTTATACTTTCTTTCAGAACTAATGGAATGAGACTAAAGAGTTTGGTCACTTAAAACTCCAGACCGTAAACTGAAACCTAAAGTCTTGGGAAAGAAAAAAACATGTTCATCTCAATCCCAAATAACCATCCCTTAAAATAAAGGAAATTGTATGTTTAATTGATGCAATCCTGACCTCTCTCTCTCTCTCTCTCTCCCCTCTGCCCTTCCTCTTCCTTTCTACACAATCTGAAGTTACAATTCTATTACTGGTCTCCTCCTCCACGCCATTTCCCTATTCTATATCGTCTATGCTGTTGGATAGTGTCAAACTTTTGTTGTGCTGGGAATTAGACAACAAAGACGGTGTTAACCCAGCTTAGTAAAAACTTCCCAAAGGGGTCTTTGAGAATCCCCTCAGCTGTGCAGCCTTCTATCTCTAATCCAGCACCTATCCAAGATTTATTATATGTTTTCCTGCCTTTGAGCGATTGTGATTGTATTGTGATCTCAGAAATTGTAGCTCCCATTCTTGTCTGAACACATAACACACACTGACAGGTGTCTGGAAAAGGTGATGGGTGAGAGATGGAGTCAGAAAAAAAGTCTGCTTATCAAAGAAAATGCATCTGTGCTTATTCATGCCACATCCAGGGATTAACCCCAAACAATCAAAACCTACATAAAGCAACTGGTTTGATTATCTGAATCAGAAAAAAAGCTACCGCCACATTATTGCTCATCTGATAAGAGGAAGAAGGAGTTGAGCAAGCAAAGAAACAAGATCCTTCTTTAACTTTATTTCAGGTACAACCTCTACCAATTTTAACCAGTCAAATGTGAACACAGTTTGCAGTACCTGCCTTGAAAATAACAACAACATAATTTTATTCCTTGAGAAAGGTTTGCAAAATTTTCACAAAATTGGAATCAAATATAATTAGGTCTTCAATCAGGCCAGAAGCTGAATATTGGTTAGGATTTGGTTTGGTATACTGATATTTAGGTAAATCTAAATGCATTTTTAGTAGTCTTTAAGATAGCAAAATGTTGGTATTCTTCATGAAAGCTATTAATATTTGGCTTGTTGTGAAACATGCTTCTTAGCTTAAGTGACTTTAAGCAAGAAGGAAGCTTTGATGAGGAAAATGTAGGATGACTCAAACCGTTCCTTGTCAACTGAAAGAGAAATATAAAGTCTCGTTCAAGTTGTATTCAACTCCAGGTGACTTAATGGATAAATCTATTTTGTTTCTTGGCAGCGATATGGATTTTCTTTGCTTTCTTCAGAGTTTTTTTTTTTTTTTTAATTCAATCTACCTTACAGCCCTGGTATTTTTTGGTGTATCCCATCCAGCTATGACCCTGCATAGCTTCTGAGCCCAGATTTCTCCCTATGAAAGGGAGGAATGGGAATCTATATTGCTGCATTTATTTATTTATTTACAGTACTTAAAACCCAGTCCTATTTTAAAAGCCTCTGGGTGGTATCCAACTTCCAATACAGAGAAAACAAAAACATAAGAGGAAATACTTAGATCAAAATCAATATCAAAACCAGAGTCAAACACAAACAGAAAACCCAAGATATTTGCTTCTTGTTCTTGTTTTTTTTCCAAATTGATCTAATTTTACAGTCATATTTCTGTAAAAACATGTTTCTGTTCAACAATAGACATACAAAATGCATGAGTACAGCCATACGAAGGTCCCAAGAGAAAATGAACACTAACTCTTGGATTGACATCAGCAATATCTATACAAAGAACACTTACTACTGTAGATGTGAGGATATTCTATTGCATCAAATGATTCTGCACCCCTAAGTCTATTTCACATATTGTTTTTTCAGTATCCAAAAGAACATATCAAGTAGGTTGTGCAGCTCTTTAAAGGCAAAGGGAAAATGGTAGTTCAAAGCTCACTGGGGCATAAGGGTTTTTGCAAATTACGTTCCAAAATTGCAGAGATCATTACATACAGAAAGAGATGAATGGAGTTAAGCACAGATTCCCATCCCATCATTCACTATAAAGCCTTAAGCTATTGAGGCTCCTTAGATGCAAGAAGCCCTGGAACCAGTTTGGTGTAGTGGTGAAGGCACCAGGCTAGAAACCAGGAGACTGTGAGTTCTAATACCATCTTAGGCACAAGGCCCATTGGGTGACCTTGGGCCAGTCCCTCTCTCTCAGCCCTGGGAAGCAGGCAATGGCAAACTACTTCTGAAATCTTGCCAAGTAAACTGCAGGGACTTGTCACCAGGAGTCAACACTGATTCAAAGGCACCAAAATAATGATGATGATGATGATGATGATGATGATGATGATGATGATGATAAGAAGAAGAAGAAGAAGAAGAAGAAGAAGAAGAAGAAGAAGAAGAAGAAGAAGAAGAAGAAGAAGAAGAAGAAGAAGAAGAAGAAGAAGAAGAAGAAGAAGAAGAAGAAGAAGAGGAGGAAGAAGGCTGTGAAGTTCTTTGGTTTCAAAAGGAGTTTCAGTAGGTGTGGGACCATAGCACTTGTCAATAAGTCTTAAACCAGATATCCCCTTCCCCAGGGTAGTGCTGCATCTGCAAAAAAGCAGCTACATGATCCTGCAAAAAAATGTAGCTGCTTTAAGGAGATGTTCATGGCAGTTTTAATTAGGAGGCCTAATTTTGAAACACCTTATTCTACCCTGGGCTGGCATGTGTGTACTCTCTCTCTCTCTCTCTGTCCATTATTGGCTAGAAGTGGTATGTTCCTTTGCCAAACATTTTGTAAGTCTAGAATGAATAGTTCATGGCTGAACTAATTCAAACCAAAGTGTTACTTGACTTATTGACTGATTGATTGTGTGTCATCAAGTTGTTGACTCTTAATGCCCACATAGATAGATTTTCTCCATGACAATCTGTCCCTAACCTGTTCTTTAGGTCTTCCAATGGAGCCCCCATCCCTGCTATAACCTGAGTCCATCCCCCTTGCTGCTTGTCTTCATCTTCTTCTTCTTCCTCTACCTTTCCCAGCATCAGAGCCTTCTCCAGAGAACTAGGTCTTTGCATAATGTGTCCAAAGCAGGATCATTTGAGCCTGGCCATTTGTGCCTCAAGTGAGAACTTTGGGTTTATTTGTTTGATGATCCATCAATTTGTTTCCTTGGCTGTCCACAGTGTTCTCAGGAGTCTTCTCCAACACCAAAATACTTCGCTAATGCCAATGCCAATGCCAATGCCAATGCCAATGCCAATGCCAATGCCAATGCCAATGCTAGTACTAATAATACTAATAATAAAAAACTTCAGCAAGATGAAGAACTATAGCCTCTTCCGATAAATGGATTGGGATTAAGTCTGTATTAAAGACCTCATTATGATACTGTCAAACAGACAGTCATTTATTACAGTCACTAACTAAAATTTTGTACTGTTGGAAAGCAAGAGTTAATTGATGCAAGGAAGGAAAGAAAACAAAATAATACACAATGAACACAGAAATTAATATAAGGTGAGCTAGAATGCAAATATTAAACTGCAGAAGGAAACTAAACTACTAAAAGCTCAATAGTTAAATTGCTAAAACACTACATGAGAACATCTTCATTTTCTTACCAACATTTTTTCTGTTCCATGTTTCCTTATCGGGCAGAATTGTGCCACTTAATTTGGCCATTATCCTCAAGTATCAATAAAAGCCATTGGCATGAACAGGGAATTTAGAGACTACAGAATATAGCTCTTCCTTAGAGAGGTCTATATTAAACTACCAATATAAAAGGATATATAATCCAGACCCTACCACACTTGTGCCCAAGTCTTTTGTGAAGGGAAATCTTTTATCCACTCGTAAGGATCATTAAAGAAGGATCTTGAAATATGTGAGAGTGAATATGCAGAGGTGTTTCCGAAGGGTGAGATGCTTTAAGCACCTCACAGTCTTTGGCCCTGTCTCTTTTCCTTGGAATAGAAAATTACATTCCATTTTAGCACTTGTAATCAATTGTTCAATCAGTCAAGAGAACAGTTAATTATTATCTTATTTGGTTGAATTTACTAAATTAGTTGGAGAGAGAGAGAGAGAGAGAGAGAGAGAGAGAGAGAGAGAGAGAGAGAGAGAGAATCCGCACTCAGTCATGACCGATTCTGTGGCGACTGCCTGGACGAGTCCCTGCAGTTTTCAAGGCAAGGTGTTTTGGAAGTGGTTTGCCAGTGCCTCCTTCCTAGAGCAGAGCCCAGCTGGTGAGTGCAGGAGGCGGGGTTTCCGTTGCTTCGCGCCTTTTGGGGGCGTGTGCAGCTTCCATGTTACCGGCAACTGATCCTGTCTCCCGTGCAAGCGCCGCCAGCATTTTCCCTCCCACCAGGGTGAGAGTCCCCATTTATCTACTCACGTAAGTTTTCAAGCTGCTAGGTTGGCAGGATGGTTATATATAGCTTGACAATTATCAGTTAAAAGTTAAAACACAGAAGAAACACAATTTTTTTTTAATGTACAGTATAGTAAACAATAGGTAACTTTCAGTCTGAAAGGGAGACAGGATTCCTCCTACATGCCACTTTTCCTAATACATCTTTCTTCTCTTCTGTATTCTATTAGCTTAGTAACAAAACAGATGCTCTGATATATCCTGCATATGATCTATTTAACAAGCATAGACATTAGAAAGGACAGAAAATAGAATTACTGGTAGAGATATCATTGCTGCACTTCAAAGTGGTGGGGGGAGGAACAGAATGATTATCCCATTGCTTTTCCCCAGATGGCATTTTATTATATTACTCTAAAATAAAGTTAAAAATGGAGGGGGCGGGGGGAGAATAAACATAACACACAAATATAATTCACTGATCATAATTCATATTATAGCTAATTTATGGAGCAGCGAAAACAGTCCAAACTCCAGTCCCTGTCTAATAAGATTATATTCTTATGGTTTGGAAGAAAAGGTCGAGAGATGTATTTCTAGAGTCTGTCCAAAGTTAGAGGTATATGTCAGAGTGGTGGAGATGGGAATAGGATCATTGCTGCTTGTTATGAGCAAATCACCAGAGATTCTAAACATTTCCTACTTAGGGTAAAATTTAGTAAAACCCTGGCAAAGGTCAAAAACTTATGTCTTTTCTGTTGTTTTTGGAGGATTTTAAAAAATTATTTAAAAAAAACAACAGGTAAGAAACATCAGCTACTGATTCCTAGTCACTACAACCATCCTTTTTGCCATGCTGGGACAATGATTTTTATATAATCACGATCTCCTAAATCAATCCCGTTTAGATACAACAGTCACACTATATAGAATAACTTTATAAAGATTTCTATTTCTATGTTGGAATCCAGGGGCGCTGAGATCAAAATAACCAGGCTCCACTGGAAAACATTGGATCTTCAGACTGTTCCCCCCTTATTCAGGAATTGGCTAACTCAGGATATACAAATGGCTAGATTGGAGTCTTGATTTCAGACAGAGAAGTGTTGCCCACTAAAGTAGACAGAAATTGAAACTCTTATAAAGGGCTTAAATTCCAAACTTTTTACTTACATCTTTCCAAGTTAACAGATGTTTGCCATTGACTTGATAGTGGAAAGGGGAAGAAGAAAGAGAAAGAAAAATATGCAAGTGGTTCAGATACGCATTCAAAGTACAGAATTAAAATACATAAAATAACATAATATAAAAGAATCCTAAGGCCAAAACATGCCAGTGATTTCTTCTGATGGTCAATGCTACAAAACAGAATTCATCATCATCATCTTCATTACGGTCACAGACCAGAATTACAAATAAAAATACATTAAAATGCATTGAAATGCATTAAAAATACATTAAATGAAGTGAACAGAACATGATAATATATTTACACATTGGTGGGATCATGAGTGGGCAGTCAAAATCTGCCTAATTTTGCAGACAGTATAACAAAATTTAGCTATGTTCAGGGAAACTAAATCATTCTAATCAGATAGCAACAACTGGACATAAAAAAGATCAGAATTTCCTGGATATTTGATCAGATGAGGAGTTACTAAATGGGTTTGTGAGTCCTTATAGAAAATACAGTATAACAGGACATGTGCTATAGTTTCAATAGCCCCTTGTCCACAGGGGCACAATCTCAGCTCATATGGGACTTTTTTGTATCGGCCCTCCAAAACTGCTGTAGGAAGAGCCTTACAGTGTGCTAGAGTTAGTGCCCTCTGAAATTTGGGGACAGTTATATAATTTAGGTATCTTGCTGGCTTGTAAGAAAAGGCTTGACTGCTCAAAAAAACATTCTTAGGCAAAGCGAGCTGGTCCTGCTGGACTTCCAGGTCTTTGATACACTGTTTGAATTCACTAAGTGCACGCTCGTAGCCCATCATTAGGAATGCCTCACTAGAGAAGCCGAGATGTTGAATTTTTTGTAAGATAGTCCTGAACCATACAATATAAAACAGAATTTAGCTACCTTCATGGAAATATTTGTGGACTGGTCCTCCAAAAAAATATATATATACTACCTCCTCATTAGGCTGATGTAAACACTTGGGAGATCTTATTAGTGCAAAGGACCAGCTATCATCAAAAGGGTAGTTACAGCAATACATGGTAACTCTTTGAATAACTTCATCTGGGCATGGATATAATCATTCTGAGATTCTGCTATATCTTCCTTCCCTCACCATTGAGGGTAAGACATCAAATCTTGCAAGAGTACAGGTTCTAGAGTATTTATTAAAATAGGTGTAGGCAAAGACTTGTTGGAATGGTTCATGGTAAGTAAATCAGTATCTCTGCAGTGTCAAATCCACCAGCCTTCATTTATAGAGATCAAAATCTTTTTCAAGGCCAGGCATAATCAAAGTTTGGGTTGAAAGGCCACAATAGCTTAAATCCTTGGCTATGTTTTGTTTGCACAAACAGACCAATCTACCAGAAGAGATGGGCTGAACCATGGGTCTACTTCAAAAGACTAGTTTTATCCAATATTTTAAGTGGCAGCATCCTGTGCAAGGCTCAACAGAGGCAAAGTCAAGTCCAAGTAGAAAAGCGCATAAGGCATTGTAATCCTCCCTGAGAGATAAATCTGTAATAATACACCACTGTGCGCCTCTATAACAGGAAGCTCAGCTTATTTGTTCTGAACAGCCTGGTGGGGGCCCTTCTACCAGGCAAAACTCATTATCCTATTTTCAGTCTTCTGGACATGAAGTGAGAGGTCACAAGATTTATATCACCACAGAGTGGAGGACTGAAAATATTTCTCCAAGAGTTTTAATACCTTGATTTGTTCTACTTGCAGGCCATTGATATTCTACTGATGATGGCAGTTTGCATGACAGTAAATGGAACTGTTTTTGTTTGGGAATAATTGATTTCAAGTTCTTCAACATAGCAAAATGTTGCACAGGCTTTCAGAGTTAGTGAAGGACTACAATGTCATCAGCATATAGTAAGATGGAAATAGGGCTGTTGCGTAGCACCAGGAGGTGAAACTTGCTTTTGGACAGGCTTTTTTTAAATAGAAAATTAAAGAGGTGGGACAAATGTACAGTACATCATTGCTTAACACTTCTGAAGGAAAAACGAAGCGGAGTGCCTTCCAGCACATAGATATTCTGTGCAGCATTGTGATCAGCTTTAATAAATGTCAATCTACAGAGGAGGGTGCTAGTTTTTCAGTCAAATGATGTATTGATCAAATGTTGGCTGACCAGCTTACAACTAGCTTGCTCTTCAGCCAATGCATTCTCTTGTTAGTCAATCAATAGTTTTCTTAAAAGGTGTCTCACAGATACTTTACTAGTCATGCTGAGTAAACTGAATAGACAGTAATTGGCTGAGTTAGGCTCCTCTCCTTTCTTTAAAATTGGAACTATCATATAGATTGTCCCCACTCTTAAGGCAGCACCAAGGATTGATCAGTATGAGTAAATTCAAAGGCCAAGGAAAGAATCCAGCAGTTCTGATTGGTTTCCAAGAATTCTGCTGGAATTTCCTGAGCTGTATTGACATAACAGTTCTTCCCAGCCTGAAAACAGCTGGTGCCTGCACGCTAGCTGCAGTAATGAAGAAGCATAGGTTCTGAAGTTATTAGAGAAACATCCTAAAAGATGACAATGGGAAACCACTTCGATATCATGTTAACATGGAGAACCTCCTAATAGTAATCAGCACTAAAGATGAACGTGATGAATCAGTGATGATTGAGAAATGGATGGATCTTTCAAGAGAGAACTTACAAGTGTAAGAAGTTTGTATCTAATTGTCTTCTTCCAAATCACTCTTTTGTGCACATGTATAGGAATAACTGTCTTCTTATAAAGCAATTTAGGGGTATATTATAAATAGTTTCAGATTTTTAGCTATGACAGTTTTTGTAACAGATTTAAAATCAATTGAAGTTTGATTGCCTGCTTGGTGTAAAGCTGGCTAAGAAACTTAAAATTTTTAAGTTAATGATGAAAAGGCAGTGCAAAGGATTCTCTCTCTCTCTCTCTCTCTCTCTCTTTTTTCAAAACCTCTTCTTAGCAGAAAACGTTCCTTTAATGCACTAAATCATAACTATAAGCATTCATTATGCAAAATTCATGGGGATTGTTCTATGTTGTTAATTATGAATTATATAGCACACACATCAATGGAAAGAGACCAGAGTTTTTTTCTTTTCTCCCAATGTCTCTACTCACTACATGCTCCAAAAACGGTTTATTACACGGCTGTCATCATGTGCTCTAGATAACACATAAGGAATGAACTGTGGAGAAGTATGGAGATGTGCAGACTAGTTCTAGTACTTACATTCTTGAGTTCCTCTTGTAAACCTTACACATTCTCACATGTTAAAAAAAAATGTGTACCATATACTTTGACTTCAGCAAAGCATTTGATGAAATAACTTATGATATTATAATAACAAGCTAATTAAGTAGGACCTATGACATGAGAATGGTACCCAAAGTCTGCTTAACAAGATTGTTAATTGAATTGAAGTGAGGTATCAGGTATCATTTTGGCCCGCAAAATCATGAAATTATGCTAAATACTGAGGAGGTGGAGAGAAAAATTAAAACAAGGATCTAAGGTGGTACCTCATCCTCCTTTCAATTCTGTCCTTATGCGACAATGTAACTTGGAAAGATTCTTAAGATTATTTCAAGTAAAAAAACCAAAACTTAACTAAATGGAAACTAGCATGCTGTGAAGTCAAGCATCAGCTTCTAGCCTTATACTTATTTCCAAGAAGGATTCTAGCAATCCTTAAAGATTCCCATCTAAGGCCCTTTCTCACCTTCTGAAATACTTTGTATAACAGTGTACCTGCTAGCTCCACAGAGTTACTAAGGGGTGATAGGAACAACCTGACCAGATTTTCTTGTTGTCATATGCTGTATGTTTTGTGACTGAAGATGCGCAACCCTGTAAATTATCTGTGAATAGCTAACTTTCCTCCAAGGAAGCTAAAAGAAGCTCTCAGCATTTCAAATGCTCCCCCCCCCCCCAGTTGTTGAGAGCTGTTCTCGGTGATCTAATAAGGCTGGTCTCCATCCTCATTAAACAAAAAACAAAAACTTGATTCTGGCTCAATCCATTGTTTTTTATTAAATAAACAATTGTTTAAAATCATAATTTAGTTCAATGTGTGACAATCAATGACTTATTTCATTTGGCCAGGATTTGAGTAAGCCAGTGAAGGAAGACAATTGGAAATAAGAATAGGAGTCTAGGCAACCTGTAACCATTCCTAATTAGATTGATCATTTCTAATTAGTGTATCTTACTATCTGCCGTCATAAAACCTTAATTATGCCTAATGGATCTTTCCCTTTACATAAAAACCTCATGTGCATCATTTTTAGTAATGGTATTCATAGAATATTACACAGACTCATTTTTCATTAATCTTCCAGTAATCACATTATGATCTTTTGTTTCCTTTAAGTGAAGTAGAATCAACCTTCTCATGGAGGAAGTAGCATGCCACATGCTTACCTCACATGATTTATTTATAAGATATTTATAGAAGGAGTTGTGTTCTTAGGAGCTCTTTTGCAAAATATCAAAGCAGGGTCAGTCTTGAAAGTGATGTAACGTCTGTGATGTACTCAGCAGGCTAACTGATCAGTTACATCAAGGATGTTATTATGCAGAATTCCTCTGTGCAGAATTCCAAGCTTCCATTTGCTTTGCATTCTCAGTCTCCTGCCCAGAAGATGGAGCATAAATTATCATCAAAGCAACTCAGTGTTGCTCAGGCCTAGAACAACAAGAGGATCAAACAGGTAAACCCAAAGAAAACCATATTCTTTCAGTCTTTTCATTTCAACTTCTATAGCTAGTGAGATTTGTGAGGAAAGAAAGCAAAGACTACGTAGGTAACTAACGCTTCAAGCACTGTGAATTCTCAACAGCACTCTTACAAGGGCTATTTTTGGAGATGGCACTTCTCTAGGCCTATTCTCTGAGCATCTCCTTGACTAATGGATTTGGCTATTTTATGTCAGCAGCTGCCAGAGGAGTTGGAGTGGAGGGGGTGAATCAGCCTGCTTCCTAATACACACACACACACACACACTCTTCATTCAGCATGTCATCATCAGCTGCATTCAACCAGGTTACAGATTTCTTAGCTTGTTTGGGGAACTTTTCAAAGGTTTGTTTACTAAGACTTTACTTATACTGAGTGAGAAAAGGAAAGATTCAGGCAATGAAGCCAACTTCAAGGAAGGTTTGGATATATGTGTGTGTGTTAAGAAGCATACAGCTACATATCACAAATTTAATGCTGTAAGTTCATAACCCCAGGAAAGGTATTTCAAATACATGGGACATTTCAGAGGTGCTGGAATGAGCTGAAACCAATCTGAGCTTCCAAAGATTAACCACTGACGGAAAACTGATAGAATGTTGTTGTCTACCCCCTTTATCTACACTTGATGGTGTCATGGAACTCTTCATGTTCTGGTGCTATGCAGATGGGTTGGGGTTACTTATCCCATAAGGTTTAGCCAATATGGCATAAAGTTGAAAAAGGTAATTCAATCTTCTTCAGTAGTATTTTGGCTTCAAAATGTCTTCCTTCAAAAATAAACCTTTTCCAGATTCATTCATGGAAAATGTATCAGGTTTGCTGTCTTCTTCAGGTGTACCACAAAAGTTGTTGTTGTGGTTGTTATTTTACTGGGCATTGGTTTTTTACTGATATACAAAAGTAGACTTGCTGTCAGCCATGCTACTTCACCAAACCCAATAACAGTGACATATTGTCAGTAGGAACCAATTTTTGTCCTAAATTTATTTATAAGGTAGATTTATATCCTACATTTCCTCTAGGAACTCAAAACAATGTACATCACAGAGTTCCCTTCTCCATTTTTTTCCCCCCAAAGACTGGGCTCAGATATAATGGTTACCCAAAGTCATCATCATCAAGTGAGTTCCCATGGCTGAGCACGGGCTTGAATAGTCTTCCGGGTCCTAATCCAGTATCTTATTATGTTTAATGGATCTATATGAAAAATCAATATGATTAAAGATTAATATTTCTAATTAATTAATATTTCAGATATACATTATGTATTGGAGTATTTTCATTCTCTGAAACATACCCTCTACTAATGGGGTGCCTAAAGGTAGGAAATAAGTTGAGTAATCTTCATAGCACATACTATTCTGTTTCTCCTTCTCATCCTAATGTTTATTTTAACTTGCTTTTGGCTGATTCCAGGTCCTTCACTCAATAGCAAAGAGAATTCCATTAACAGTATTGATACAAATAAAAGAGATGTGTGTTCTATAGTTTAAGACTTCCCACCCCCACCCCAATCTGTTAAAATGATTTTTTTTCCTCCACATGCTTATTAAACTAATCTGGCTGAGAAAAGATTGAAGGATCCCCTATGCAATAAAAATGCATCTATTTTAATTGTCTTCCTCAAGCTGCTGGCTTCATACTAGTTATTCCTTCCCAATTTATCCACTCATGTTGAACTAAATGACAATAAAAATGCATAAAACAATGTAATGATAATATTAAATGCTCTATCTTGATTGTTTTCAGAATAGCTATACTCCATTTCTATGACATCTGTCTGCAGTGTGAAGCTACCATAAAAAAAAAAAAAAATCACCAAAGTTTCTTCAGATGCTCATTAGACAAGAGGAACAAAATACTGTAAGCCAAAGTTTCAGGCACTGTTAGCTCAGATACAGATTTAAGACATGAAATTATCATATTGGTTCCTTCTTTCCTCAAATAAATTATTAGCACACTAGTGCTTTAAAACCAAAATGAATAATACACAAAAGAGCTGTCTTCTTGCTGCCTTGAATACAGATTGATAAAAAGTCAGAATAATACACTGAACTAGTAAAATAAAATAGACTGAAAATAATTATATATGCAGGTTTCTTCTATGGTATTCCTAACAGTCATTTCATCTGTTATATTCCTCAAATGTGTAGGCACAGAGAATTAGCTGCTGAATGAATTCCAGGACACATCCAGTTTATGTAGATTTAGAATTTATAGAACTCAACCAATATTCCAGGTAAATTCAATATACTTCCTAAAATCTAACTTCTTTCCCTGAGACAAAGCTCTCAGATTATTAATACTATTTTGAGTTTCATTTGAGCTACATTAGAGTCTGCAAATGTATTTAAAGTTTCACTTTAACTGATGTTCATTGCTAAAGTATGCCTCCTTTGATACTCTTTTGACTTCTCCTAAATTCTGCAGATTTTTCACCACAGAAGAATATTTGCTTTCCAATATTTTGTTGTATAAAAAATTCAGTAGTGGTTATGTAGGGAAGGAAGTCCAGCTGTTGAAGTCCAATAACCTCCAGGGGTTCATGTTTCCTAGTTCTGCCTGAGAATCATTAGTATCACACAGAGATGGGGCTTAGTAGGAAGAATATTTTTTCAAATTCACCTGATTTGTATGGGTTCCAGTTACTCTTAATTTATTTTTTAATAAGTAAAAAGGATAGAAATGTTAGAAATAGAGGATGTACAATTTACTTTTGTTTTGCAATTTTTTTTTAAAAAATGAGTAAAACAGACAACAAAAAAAGCAAAAACAAAGAGAAAGGAATACATACATACACATAAAATTAGCTTTACATTACAGCAAAGGTGGTCATGAAAATAGGATGGTTACAAAAATACTTTTTAAAAGAAAAAAGAAAAAGGCAAAACCGGCAAACATAAAAACAAAACATTAAGAAAATAATATCATACTAGTAGTCCCCTATACTTCTCTCCCTCTCTTTTTATCCCCCCTAGCTACTAATTGCTACTTAAATATTTTAATACTATACTTTGTACATCTGCAATTATTGCTGATTTCTATTTTTTGGATGAAGAGGAGGAGGAGGAGGAGGAGGAGGAGGAGGAGGACGATGGTTATGGTTGGTCACACAGACAGCCAGATGTTTAGACTGGATTTGGCATTTTTATCCACCTATCGAGTCCTTCCCAAGGATGATGAGGATGAAAACAGTTTATCTTTTTCTTCAAAAGCCATCTTCTAAACATCCTAGGTTGCCTTCCTGTGTAATAGCCTGAATTTGGTTAGACTTCTGTGAATACATACAGTCCAACTTTTTTGAATTCACTTGCTTGGTATGTGTTCCAGTTATTCTGAATTTATTTTTTAACAAATAAAGAGGATAGAAATGGAGCCAGGACAATTTACTCATTTTTAATGGTTTCATTCCATCTGAATTATCCTCTATTCTTTTTCTCCTGGATAGTACAGAATACTTGAACTGGAAAATCCAGATGATGAGAGTCAGAATTATCTGCAACCTTTTACTGCCATCCAGAGGTTGTCCTTATTTTAACAACCCACATGCTTTATGCCTATATATTCTTGATACATAACACTGAAAGAAAGAAAATTGAAATAATTGGACACACTATTACTTTAAAATTATTTTTGTATCATCATTTACAGTAAATGTTTGTACATCAATAGGTTAGCTCAAATGCTACACACACACACACACACACATTACCATAATGGCATTGCGAATATCCAATTTGACCAGGGAGGGGTGCCTGACCTTTTGCCTACAACTGTATAAAGTTTTGACTATTACAAAACTGTGAAAATTTAAATATTGTTAGTAGCAAAATTTATTTCTCCATATGGGGTGAATTATGCACAATTTCACAATGAAGAACATAGTAATTAAATTACACATTCATTCCAGTTTTCTATGCAATTTAGTCCCCAGGAATTTTTTCCTCTCTTTTCTCCCTTTCTTTTACTTACTGACTATTCTCAGCCACCATATCCCTCACAAACACAGCAAGAAGTCATAATTTTACCTTGGCATAATTAGTCATTATAAGATGGCAAGTTTCTGAAAATGCATAAATGATTAGATGTTCTGTGAGTCATATAGTTGAGATCATATACTCCTATTTGTGGCCTGGGTGAATAGGACTACTCATCATTTCTTGAAGGTAGATCTATTTTTTGTGGTGGTGGGGGAATAAAACAAATTCTAAACACTTCATTTTTCAGCAGAAGTTGACTTCTGATAGATGTTGTGCCTTGAATCTGAGTTATCTCCCATTTCACCGTGACTATCAGCAAAGTTCTATAGGACAATTTTCATCTATATGTCAAATGTTAGCCTTCAAAGTAAACTTTGAATAGGAATTTTGTCCAGGAAACAAGCACAGGGCTTTCCTATCACTACGACATGGGAAGGATCCTGTACAAGTGAGAAACCAGAGAAGATGTCAATGGCAATTCCATTTCCAACATTGCAAATGTACAAATGTTGGTACAAAATCAGTAGAAGTTTGGCCAAAAATTCATTTAGAATCCATCTCTATTGGGTAAATTATAAATTCTGTCTTTATAAAGAGGAGTAATTAAACTTATAAGCAAGTTCCATGCATTGAACATCATTAAGCAATTTTCATCATGAATTTCTGTCTTCTCTAACAAGTAATACCATTATCTCATTTTAATCCACATATAGGATTTCATTGCACAATTAATTAGGTCAGTTAAAGATCTACAGACTACATTTGGCTAACATGCTAAACATTATCATTTTTAACTCAGGGTTTTTGTGTGTGTGTCTATGTGATTTGCCCCCCATCCCCTCAAAAAATCCTAATCCAGTTTAGGATTGCGCACATTGTGCAAACCCAGATAACAGATTAATTTAGTAAACAAGTTGAGCACATTTTATGAACACAATCACTCTTTACTGTATAGGACCTTTATCTGATCTTCTAGGTATAAAAGACAAATTATCTGGTATGCACTGCAAAGGCACAAAGAATATTAGTGTGGTTTTATGAGGTGCTAGATGAAATTCAGCATTTGTAAAATGTACTCCAGCTCTTAGAATCTTCCTAAAACTTTTTAATAGTATTATTTTGAAGGTATCATATAATATATTTTGTAGCAGTTCGATGCACGCATGCACACATACAAACATGGATTGATATGAAGTTATGAATGGACATGAAAAATGGAATATATGAAACCTATTCAACACAGGTCATAGAGGCCAAACCATTTGTTCTGGAAATTTTCAGATTGTGTGGAATTTGTAGATAGATAGATAGATAGATAGACAGAGATGATAGAGACCCTAGAGGTTCAACCTCTGAAAGACCTTAGAACATTTAAAAGAAGAGATGATTTCCAAAGCCCAAAAGTTTCTCAAAATATTTAACTAGGGAGTTGGTTACATCCAGATGTGATTGATCATTCGTGGAGTTTATGACAGTGCATAGGATCTGTAGTACTTTGAAGATATCACTTAGGACAAGGTAGTAGGCACAGTGAGCATGGGGAGGCCAAGAGGACACAATGGACAAAACAAGCATCAAGACTTTTATATGTGTTTCATGCTGCATACTGGCAGATACACTGAAGCAATGAGCATGAAACAGCAAACTCCAGGAGGCAGTGAAGGACAGGAAGGCCTGGCGCAATATGGTTCATGGGGTCACGAAGAGCTGGACACGACTTAACGACTGAACAACAACAACTGGCAGATATTTTTATTTGTTTGTTTGTTTGTTTGTTTGTTTATAATAAATTTGTCAAATTTGTCACTACCCATCTTGATGAATGACTCTGGGCAGTTTACAAAATAATTAAAATCAATTAAAATTACAAAATTACAATAATAAATAGAAAAAAATAGATCCAAAATAATTGGCAATCACTCAGGGAGTGTCATTGAGGTGCCAGGCAACCCCAGGATTGGGTAAAGTTGTTATCCCCCCATGCAAGCTGGCAGAGCCAGGTCTTTAATTCTTTCCAGAAGTCCAGGAGAGGAGGGGCCTGCTGCACCTCTGGGGGGAGAATGTTCCAAAGGGCGGGGGCAACAGCAGAGAAGACTTCCCTCCTGGGCACCACCAGTCAACATTTTCTTGCTGACGGGACCTGCAACATGTCCTCTCTGCCTGACCGGGTGGATGGGTTGATGTGACAGGGGTAAGACGGTCCCTCAGGTAACCTGGACTCGTGCCATGTAGGGCTTTAAAGATATGAGATATCTTTAAAGATATGATAAAGATATGATAGCGATAAAGATATGTTGGGCTTTAAAGATATGAGATAACTAAAGATATGGAATGAAGCTTGCCTTACAACACTGCAAAACTCATTTTGCTAAACCTGTCTGATGGTGGATGTCTCTGACAGTGGGTTTCCTGCCTTAATTGTTCAGGACCTCAAATGTAGCCTGGCTAGTTAGTCTCTGGTTTAGGCATCTGTTTATGTATTAATGCATTCGTGAATCCTTTGGTTTTAAACTTCCATTTGTTTCTCAGGCTCTTGATAAATAAGAACAACAGATAATACTATGCCTTCTGTATGAGATAAGATGAAAGGATGAGGTTTGGCCCTTCATTTCACAGTGTTAGTTCTGCAATTTTTTAAATTCACCTCAGTTAGTATTGGATATTGGATATCCATGCCTGTAATAATATTAATGGTTTAGTCATAAAAGCCATGGAGAAAATCTCTCTGTGTGGTCACTAGGAGTTGAAAATGACTTGATGGCACATAATAAATCAATAAATCAATCGTAAAAGCATTAGTCTGGGACTAGAGAGATGTAGGTCTACCCTTAGTTTACCCTTAGCCATGGAAGCTGTCCAGTGATCAGGGTCAGCCTTCTCAGCATAGCTTACCTCATACAGTGATTGTTGTTGACAATGAAGCTTGAGGAAAAGTGCTATGAATGTCACCTACAATTCCTGGAGAGAAGGCAGATAGAAATCAAGCAAGCAAACAAATATGATGTTCTACAAAATGTTGGTGGTAGGTCTGGACAGCAGAGCTGAGGAATGATGAACTCACACCTTTTTTTCACTTATAAATGCCTGCTTATAAAGGTCCATGAGGGCAGGGATATATTATCACCCCTTGCATCAGAAGTATTCATTACAGTCCACAGTCTTGCTGTGAAGCACCATATTGTCCTGGGAATAACCGGAAAAGAGAAATGGAAATGAGCTTTGAAGAATATTCTCCCTCCTTTTTGCAAACCCTCCTCAGATTCAAAACAAGCAGTCTGAAGAATTGCCATTCAGATATGAGTGAGCAGCGTGAGTATTTGGATTTGAATCAAAAGCTTTGGTAAATACAATGTTTAATACTGAATAAAATTTTCAACCTTCAAAGAAAAAGCCACTGCAAGTTTACTAAGTGGTGCCTGAAACGTTTGTTTTAAGATTGTTCTGTATGCCTATTCACATAATGAAGAAGGCTGGCATTTAAGTGAAACCAATTGCCTGAATTGGTTTCAAAGCCATTTTGTCTGACTTTGGTTTCAAAGGAATTTTGCTGCAGCCTACATTTGAGAATACACAATATGCCAGAATTTGCTGGAGGATTTAGCTGTGTCATTAATTGATCATTTTGGGGGCGCCATATGATGCTTATCACATTCATAAAGCAACCCTAGAAGTATTTTATAAGGATGCTAAACATTAATAGAACAATAATTGCATCCTTGGCATTGATAGGAAGAGTTTCAAGGGTAAAGGAACTTTCAAACTCTTCAGAGTTTATGAAGAATAGCCTTGGATTCCTATAGATGAATGGATGGATGGATGTATAGATGGAATGAACAATGCAGTTTTCTGTTCCTGGATTTCCCAGTGTCTGGATTTATAACTTGATTTCAGAGGTCACATCATGTTCCAGGCCTTTCAAATAGTTGGGCTAGTTTATGGAACTGGACACCCATCATCCTTCAGATTTTCTTTTGTGGGTTTAACATACAGTATTTGAACATATGTCCTTGAGAGGTTTGTAGAATGGCAAAAAATCTAGCCAATCCAGACAAAAAGGCTCTGGTCTTCTGATATGCCCAATTCAATCTAAATTTTATTTCATGAAACGTTGCTTTTCTGAGTCTCTTCAGCTGTGACAAAAACTCCTACTGCTACATGATCATAAATAATCCCAAAAGGTATTGACTAAATACCAAACGATCAATATTAGCACCATGCTTTTAAAGGGAAACGGGGATATTTTATCTCTCAACAAAATGGTACCTTTCCTCTGAGAAAACATTGCCAACTATTTGACAGACATATATTCATGAGTCCAAGTATATCTATAACTAGGGCTACCATATCTGAATGGCAAAAACCCCAGAGGACCATGAAATGGAAGCAAAAGGATGCAGAAAATTACTGGTTTGCTGCAATCTAGTGGTAGTCCATTTTTTTTACAGTCCAAATAAAGTAAAGAGATGGGTAGTCCCTTTCATTTTTAATACTAGCTTACCTAAGCTAGGCAACAGAGAAGGTTGATATGGTGGGGATATTCCTCTTCGTTGCATTCATTTGTTTATGCATTTCAGTAAAACCAAAGAGCAGAAAAACACAACTGAAAAAAAAAATGAAACCTTCTGAAAAATCAAGTAAGATTTGATGTCATTTTACAAACGATGTAAAAATGATTTGGAAAGAGCAACCAGTTAAAAACAATTAGACTAAAATATAGGTCAAAATGCAGATATGCAGTGGCAATAAATCTGCTTTCTTAAAAAGGAAACGAAACAAAAACAAGGGGGTTCTGGGAAACAAGGTAGTAGGCAAGCTTTCCTGAATAAGGCTAACCTATGTCTGAACATTGTAACAGAAAAGGCTCTTTCGTGACTTTGTGTGGGACTGGGACAATGAGAAAGATCATTGCAGAAGATCTCAGAACACCCAGATGAGCTAGATATGTTCCTGTCTTATTAACATGTTATAATAAAATATAAGCCAGTGAAAGTGTGATGGAATGGAATTATAAAGGCCAGGCTCAGGGAGATAAGTATTTTCTTAGCTCACCACAAGAGCGTGGGAACTACAAGAGGATGAGGCTGGCACCTCCCTGAGGAATTCATGGTGTTGTGGCTGGCTGGCTTGGGAGCTGGGGTTTCAGTGTGGGAAGATTGATGTCAGGTTTAGCCCAAAGAACTCCAAGAGGCAATGCAAAATCAGTTCAGCTATGTTTATTAGCTACAACCTCTAGCAAGAATCTTCCCAGACTGAAACCCCAGCTCCCAAGCCAGCCAGCCACAACACTGTGAATTCCTCAGGGAGGTGCCAGCCTCATCCTCTTGCAATTCCCATGCTCTTGCAGTGAGCTAAGAAAATACTTATCTCCCTAAGCCTGGCCTTCATAATTCCATTCCATCACAGAAAGCATTGTAATGAGGAGTTACATAAGTCCTGTGATCTCTTCCAATCTCTTAGCTGCAGCCTTCCATGGCAGACCGTATCTGGACTGCATAATTCTCAACATCTACAAGATGACAGCAAAGAGAAGGTCAGGTATGATTCTGTGGCCATCTGGTAGTCATCCAGATGTGGGTAGCTCAGGCACAGAATGCTTAAGCATCCTCAACTCTCTGAGAATACCTCAATAAAAAAATGCAACAGAACCTTTTCTTTGGACCCTGTTGTCAGTAATAGCCATGGAAAATGCAGCCTACTAAAGTTTCTAAAAGTTTGCATCCCTGTTCTTTCTGATACTGCTTGCTGTATAGCCCTGAAATCACACCACCTCCAACACCTTTCCTTAAAAACCAAGGCAAATATTCTCTCACTAGCTACAAACTGAGCCTTACATTCTTGCTGCTTAGTGTTCTAAGACAAATTCATGCCCACAAATGCTCAATTATCTCTATAGATTAACACAGAGAATATAGAATCGTTTTTGTCACACAGTGTGGCCAACAAAATAAACATGTTCCCTCACTACTACTTCTTGTTACACCAATTTGCCCTGTCACTGTCCCAATCACTCAGCACCATCCTAAAGAGAGAATCAAAAATGGCAAGATGGTGCAGGTGTTATTCCGGTAAAATCCCTATCCTTTTTGTACATACATGCAACAGAGCTTGCTCTCCTCTTGCCTGATTTGCCTCCCCTCTCCCCATGGGCACTGCTGCGTCCCTGGTTATTTTCTATCCCTTTCACTTTTCCAGCTGCCCTGGGTCTCTGTCCTCTAGGACCCAGTTGCTCATGTTGGTTTCATTTCATTTGTTAGATAAGGCTAAGGAGGAGATACAAAAAACAAAACAAAACAAAAGTCTTACTACAGTGGTACCTCTACTTACGAACTTAATCCGTTCCGTGACTCTGATCACAAGTCAAATTGGTCGCAAGTCGAAGTAAATTTTCCCATAAGGTTCAATGTAATTATCGTTAATCTATTCCGGCGTCCGCGGACCACGCCTCAGGGGCGAAAAAACGGCCGCTGACCATGCGGCAGGGCGGAAAAATGGCCGCGGACCACATGTCAGGGGAGGAAAAATGGCCGCAGACCACGTGGAACGGGTGGGAAATGGCCACAGACCACAGGGAACGGGCAAAAAAATGGCCGCGGACCATGTGGAACGGGCGGAAAATGGCCGCGGACCACGTGGCACGGGTGGAAAAATGGCCGCGGATCCAGTTCGTAAGTTGAGGCGAGTTCATAAGTAGAGGTAAATTTTTGTGGCCAGAGCTGGTCGTATCTCAAAAAATTCGTAAGTAGGGGCGTTCGTAAGTAGAGGTACCACTGTATATACAAATGCATTGTTGGAAATAATGTTAATCAAAGCAATGATGAAGAAGAACAAGACTTTAAAGTTGGTGACTTTGATGGTGATGGTAATGAGAAGGAGGATGGACGATTTTTCAAAGCCATGCTGTGTTACAGTTTGACATGATATTAAGAAATTAATGAAGTATATCAGTCA
Source organism: Python bivittatus (assembly GCF_059951505.1). NCBI lineage: Eukaryota > Metazoa > Chordata > Lepidosauria > Squamata > Pythonidae > Python > Python bivittatus. The sequence continues at coordinate 13,111,951 of NW_028277053.1, forward strand.
GGCCCAAAAATTATTAAGAATGTTTTTATGGGAAGGACAACCTCCTAGGCCTTCTTCATCCAAATTGTGGCCATTGTATGATTCTGAGGTTTTGTTTTCTTTCTTTTTAACTTTACTGACCTTCAGCTTATCGCTGGGCATAAATTTTGATCTCTATTTCTTTACTGAATAAGTGATCAACTTGGAAAACAACAACTTTGGGGACAATTAGAAAGCTATTATAGAACTACTGTGATAACTTGGCAGGGGGTTGATTCCTTTTTAGTCAAAATTCAATTGTATTTCCAGCATTAGGCTCCAAGGCATATTTGGGAGATGTTGGGATAGAAGTTATAATTCTGACCCTTCTTCACAAGACAAATTTATACTCTGGGATAATCCCAGATTGAAAAATGCAGATAAAACTATCTTTTGGAATTCTTTGGCTAATATGGATATTCAGACTTTAGCTTAGCTTATTTCTGATCTCGTTTTTAAACCATTTAAGTTATTGCAAGAGGAACTTATAGTAAATTGTCTAAATCTACAGAATACAGGATATTCAATTAACTTTCATTGCAGTGTTGAATTCAGAGCTTTGGCAGCATTTAAAAGTCCTGGATTACTATAAGCTTTCTAATGTGTTTTGGTCCATTCTAAATCTGAAGTACTTTTTATAGATGAAGAGTCTTGTTAAGGTGAATGTTAATTATTTACAAGAACTTTGGAATGAAAAGTTGGAATATCAATGATCAAGAATATTAAGATTGCTTCTTTAGGATCTTCAGATGAGGCTAACTCAAATATATACGTACATACACACACACACATATACATACACACACACACACACGTATATGTGTGTGTGTATGTATGTGTGTGTGTATATTCATTGCCTCTTAGACAGGTCAGAGAATGTTTTAAGAGGGTTGGTTGTCAACTTCCTCTTGCTAAAGTGTAAAAAGATGGAGGGGCTATTTTTCCATATGATGGATAAACGTGACCCATGATTATTCCATTTTTATTTAAAATACATGTTTGTTAATCGTTTGGGAAAGAGCAACATGGTTTTAAGATGTTACTGTGATTCTGAAGTATGAATGAAAAAAAAAATAGAATTAATCCTTATGGAAAGATCTTTCAAGCATGGAGTACTGGAAAGAAAAATACTCTTTTTTAATGGAAAGATGGTGCCAACCTAGATTTCCAGACTTGAACTGATTATAAGTGTTTTACTCTCTGCTTATAAACTGGCTCTTTATCTATGCAATGGGAACACTAACAGTATTACTCCATGTGGTTGAAATTTATTACTATGTTTTAAAAGTGAGATAGATAGATAGATAGATAGATAGATAGATAGATAGATAGAGAGAGAGAGATAGATAGATAGATAGATAGATAGATAGATAGATAGATAGATATATTATGTGTGTTATACACACATGTACATGTACACACACACACACATGTGATCTGTATTATAATAAGTTGCTATATCTTCTCTCTCTCTTTTCATTTTCTATATCATAGAGTTTCCTCCTTCTTTTTATATAGTAAAGCAATAAACTATATATATTTTTTAAAATGGCATCCCCAACCGATCGCCAACTGCCTCCACATGTAGGTGGTGATCCAATCATAGATTACTTGAATCAGTGCCACCGACATGCACTTTTCACCCATGCTTGACAAATCAGATCTTGAACTCCCAATTTATTTTAAAAAGCAGTCAGCAATTGCTTTAATTTAAGTTTAAATGTTAAACACTTTTAAAGATTTATATTTAGACAACAAGGATACAGTTTTAATACAGAACACTACTTAGGGTTTGTAATTACCTCCAAAATTAATCATTATGTTGGTTTATAGCTCCTTAGTACTTAAGATCTTGCTTATATGTTTTCCCATCAACTAAGCACCTCCTATGGGAAAGAATAATATCTCATTAAGTTCAACATTCACACATGTTGAAATAATTTTTCAAGATGGGTCCTAGAATATCACAGTTGTTCACATTTATTTATAACTGGACCCATGGCATTTTAAGGAAGACCTCCAATCAAAATTTATTTAAAAACACTTTAGGAATTCTTGCAAGTGGGAACCAAATCACTGCTGAAGAAATGATGAGAATATTTGCAGTACAACTGGGGTAGTTTGGGAACATCCCTCATGGGGATCTTAATCAGGACACAAGTGTCTATAATGCCACTGCAATTTAGTCAACACCTAAAAATTCTGCAATGTTTAGCTGTTAACTAAAAATTGCAGAGGAGCAACATGGCCCATGGATCTTTTTTTCAAAGGGTGACTCCCAAAACAAGAGAATAATGTATATATCATTTTTATTTATTTATTTATTTTGCTTTGGCAAGGAGATGGGGTGACAATGGGACTTCCATGTTTTCAATTGTTAGGGACAGATTAGTATGCAGGACATCAGAGAATGAAGAATGTAATGAAATCCCAATGCTTTTCTATTCATTGGATGACACTAATTTGGTTTTTGAGAATGTGTTCATAGACAACACATACTCAGTAACATAACAAACTTCTGTAACTTAAAATTTACCACTGCATCACTCAGTATTCAAGATTCTTCTCTCTCTGCTTGAAAGGAAACCTGATTGTTTTGATCATTTGAAATATAGATTATTTTGACTTGAACATTTAGGAAAGTGCACAATAGGACACTTTGTAAACAAAAATGTCACCTCAAATGACAGACATTACAGACAGCAAATATTGCTCCATTAACATACAGAGCTACTATCACAACATGAAGAAATGAGAAGGGAGGAGAGAACCCTGTGAAACATACAGGCAGAAGATAAAAGGACTCTAAAGCGCATCAGAAACAATGCTTTTTAAATCATGCTGTGCCTAACATGCTCTCTAATGGGTTTCCCAACCAATCTTCTTGAAGTCAGAAAAGCAGCATGAAGCCTCAGTATTACATAGAGCACGACCAATAAGTGGAATGAGAGTTCCACCTTGCTAACTGGTAACTGTTGAGGGCTGTTTGTCAAGGAACAGAATGTTCCTTCATCTCACATGCAGAATATTTCAACACAGAAAGCAAAAGGAGAGTGTGTTGGTGTGTTTGTGTTTATATCACCCCCTTCTCCCTAGAACTGTAATTAGGGTTTGTATGTGTGTGTGTGTGTGTCTATGTGTACATGCATGAAATGAAACCTATACCAGATTTGTTTTCTTTCCCCCTTGCACTGTGTAGCTGTGTTTATATGTGAGGACACCAGGTGATTGAGTTTGTCTTCAATATGCCATTTCACACACTGAGGATGTACGAATCAGGGATCAGATCTGTTGGTTTGGACATTTGGATGTATTCGAACTAGCAAGTTGGATTGAACAGACATACCAAACAGTTGAATCAAATTAACAAATTGATCAGTCTGAATCCCACTTTTAGGAAGTGCATATTAGGACACTTTTTGAACAAAAATGTAACTTCAAATGAAAGATGGGATGAGTTATAGAAACATGTACGCAGCTGCTATGAAGAATATTCTAGCTACATGGTAGATAAAGTCACTCAGAACTGCTCAGAACTGGACTCTGACTGGTCAAGTAAAGTTGAGGTGCCTGGGAGCATGTTCTTGTGGGTTTGATCCTCTGACTCCTGATAATGTGGACAGGGTCCTTCAGACTGAGAGACTGGCCATGTGTTTATTAGATCCATGTCCCTTCTGAATTATTAAAGCTGCCTGGGAGGTAACCTGTGCTTGGATCCATGTGGTAATGTCAGCTTCCTTGAAAGAAGGGGGGTTCCTCTGGCCTTAAAAGAGGCAGGGGCAGCCTCTGCCTCAAGAGGCTGCCTCTGGAACCAATGATCCTGGACAATTTTAGTCCAGTCTCCAATTTTCTGTATTAAGGGAAGGTTGTTGAGAAAGTGGTTGGGCTATAGCTTCAGAAGGTCTGAGAAGAATTGATTATCTGAACTTATTTCAGTTGGGTTTCAGTCCACTGTACAGTATGGAGATGCCACTGTGCTCATTGATGACTTTTCGCAGAGCCAGGTGGGGCAATGCATCCGTCCGGATACTCCTTGATCTCTCAGTGGCTTTTGATACCAACATTCTGGACTGGTTATGGGAACTGGGAATGGGAACAGGGGCACCATGTTAAGGTGGTTCTTCTCCTTTCTCTATGGCTGGTTCCAGTTGGTGTTGACAGGAGAGAGTGAGGCTAAGTCTATGGCCCTTTGCTTGTGGGGTACCTCTGGGCTCAGTGAGTTTTCCCCTCCTGTTCTAACATCTACATGAAACTGCTAGGTGAGGCCATCTATCAGTTTGGAGTTTGGTATCATGTTGATGTCCTGTCCCAGGGTCTGGAGGCTGTGTAGATCTGAAAGAGGAGGAAGAGACTCATGCTCAGTCCTAACAAATCTGAGTGGTTTGTGCAGTATTGGATGGATAGCACTTCCTTACTTGAGGCTGGTACTCATTCTGTAAATCTACTTCACAACTCCTGCTGGAAAAGCAAGTAGCTGCTGCGTTCAAGAGAGCTTTTGCACAGATTCACCAAGTGCACCAGTTGTGTCCATTCCTGGATTGGGAGGCCCTTCAGCTGGTCACTTATTGCTTAGTCACTTCACAAATGGACTATTGAAATGTGTTCCAAATGGGGCTGCCCTTGAAGACCCTCAGAAGCTACAAAATGCACAGATAATAATGGGCATGCTGCAATATATCTGTGTGGCATCATTGCTCCATGAGCTGCACTGGTTACCAGTTGGCTTCTGCATGCAATTCAACATGCTGGGACCACCTATGAAGCCCTTCTGACATAGGGCATGGTTCTCTGAGAGTCCACCTATCTGCATCTCTAGTAAGATTGGGCAGAGTTGGTGCATTCCAGGTCCTCATTTAAGTAACATTATTTACAGTATCTGGACCTAGGAAGCATGACTCCTCTGTCACAGGACCTGCTCTCTGGACCAGCATCCCCCAGAATCAATATGGCTACCACCCCTGATGATTAGAAAGTCACTAAAAGCCTGGCTATTCTCCCAGGCCTTGGGGTCAGGTGAGTGCTGAGCTTCTGTAGGATGTCTTTAGCTGTAATGGATTGATTTCTGTTAAACATGTATATGTTTTTCAACTACAGTTTCTTGCTTTTAAAGTTATAAGGTGCCCACTAAATTGTATAAATAAATTTAAAAATTGGTCAGTCTAATTGAATTTTCTGATGGAGTTACAAAAATCAGCCTTCTGTGCATGTGCAAAAGATTTTTTTTACTATCTGAATCCAATCAGATAATTCAAGCCACTTCAATAAACTGATCTGACACAATAAATCATTAATTTGATGAGATGAAGCTTTGCTCAGACCGATTACCACAATCTCTGTCAAAACTGAACAAAGCAGAGTAAAGAAAGAGGAGAAGAAAAAGGCTGGTAGGTTAACAAACTGTCATTTCAATTTTCCAAGGAACTCAGAATTCTCATCAAGAAATTACTCAGTGAAGAAAAAAGTAATAGGAGATGTTAAAAATATGTTGCAACAAAACAAGCTTAACCAACTCTATAAAAACTTAAATTAGATAAATCAAGTTAAAGGCCAAATACGTACATGTATGCAACCCTAACTCTATTATTATTATTATTATTATTATTATTATTATTATTATTATTATTAATATGCTGCCGACTCCCAGCAACTCTAACTCTTGAGTAGGGTTAACCTGTATGTGTGTTTGTGAGGAAAGGTTGCTTAACAACCTACCCATTTGATTAGGAAATGGTTCCATTAAGTAACCAGATTATCATATTGACACAAGGAACATATAACAGTAAGGACATGCTTACTCCCGAGTTTGAGACAGGCCCAAAGTTATTTTTGTACTGTTCAGATGTCTACTCATTAAGCTAGATTCTCCTAGTGACAAGATTAAGCTCTTTTTTCCTGTAAATAGAAGCCCAGATCAAGAGCACAACTTGTGTACGTAGTGGCTGCAGAACCTTGGGTGTGTTAATCTCCACCCATTTACATGTTCCGTCCAGGCAACTCTGCAGCTCAAAAGTAAAACATTTGAAGGGCGTCCCTCTTCAGGTATTCTTCTGAACATATTGAGAACTTCAAGTAAAGCAGAAGATGAGGCACACATGTGAGCCCCATACTTTCCACTCCCAAGGTCAATAACGTGGCCTGAAAGAGAACTGGACTGTTTTTTGCTTGAATGTTAAAGAGTGTTCTCAATGTAATCTAGAGCTTGATTGGAATTCCAGAGGTGGACTTGCTGTCAAGCCTTTTGCCATCACCCCTTCAGATGTCTGGACTGACTGGAATTCAGATGGACTACGAAGTAGAATAGCATTGGTAGTCTCCTCTATATATGGGTAGCCCCATTCACTTCTCTGAAACCTCCCTTGCATTCATGTGCATGCTTGGAAGATGGAGTTTCAAAAGATGTATCACACTGGCTTACTCATCCAGAAAGGTTAGCATTGTGTAATGTGTGAAATGGCCAGAAGGGAGACATATAGGAAATTCAATTCAATTCACATGAGAAGGATTTTCTTCTATATCCATAGCATTAGGATGACAGTGTGTTATATCTAATTTCTAAGCACTACTAAAAACACATCTAAGCCTCCATCTTTCAAAATCTGTTACCAGGTTTTATTCCCACTGCTGTCTCTATTTTCTATTATATAGACAGCTGCCTTGAGCTTCAGATGTTAAAAAATACAGTAAGAGAATACATTAGCATGTCCCACTGCACAAGCCATGTGACTATCTTCTTGCCAATAATCAATGAACTGTGTTTAGTGTTTTCTGGATGGCTTGCTAGGATCATACCCAATAGAAACCACAATGATATTGCCACCTTTTAATCTGATCTCAATATTCCCTGACTTCTACTAAAAGGAGAATAATATTGTGTTGTTATCTATTTTCATTAGAAGCCTTGTCATTCGAATGTAACTGCAGAATTTCCTCTTTTATGTATATCATGTAAATGAAATTTGCAGGGTCTTGTACCCAATGCACACTGATCTTGCCAGTTTGTTTAGCTGAACAATTTCACCCTGAAGCCATCTCTAACCATGAAAGAAAATAGTGGTGTTCAACTAATTAACATTCTGAGTGACCAGAATAACACAGTACCTTCACACAGTGCCCCATTTTCCCAGAATGTCCTGAACATTAAAAAAAAAAAAAAAAATCCAATAACTCATTTAGTGACAAAGATTTTAATGAGAGCCAAAAGCAGCATAACATAAATCAGTTTGACACAAATATAGAAGAAGAAGAAGAAGAAGAAGAAGAAGAAGAAGAAGAAGAAGAAGAAGAAGAAGAAGAAGAAGAAGAAGAAGAAGAAGAAGAAGAAGAAGAAGAAGGAGGAGGAGGAGGAGGAGGAGGAGGAGGAGGAGGAGGAGGAGGAGGAGGAGGAGGAGGAGGAGGAGGAGGAGGAGCAGCAGCAGCAGCAGCAGCAGCAGCAGCAGCAGCAGCAGGAGAAAAGAAAGGAAGAACGAAGAAAAAGAAGGGAGGGGGGAAAGGAACAGTAAGAGTTCAGCCCAATCTCATTAGTTGGATGATTTTAAACCTGTGGGTTTATTGCACTGCTGTGGTCCAACATAGGGGAGAGTTGTACTAATTTGCCAAGCAGTCCAGCTAATAAAGTAATACAGAAGCTACAGAGAGACAGAGAGAGATTATTTAGATTACCCCAACAAATAAATGAATGAAAAAAACATCTTGCAGTTCCCTGTTCTTCAAGAAGGGGTACTTGTTATATCCCTCCCATTTTATTAGAAGACGTGAGTTGCTGATATGAGGCAGTATTTACTGCTATGACTTGACACCTTGCATTCGGCTTAGAATGGGGCAAAGAAAGAGATCCAGATCACAACCATGAAGTTCTTGAGAGGCCATCTTATCTTACTAGATTGATATGATTGAAACAAAACCAAAATATAGGAATAAAGGTGGGTCAGAAACATAAATAAAGTTGGTGTAAAAGTAAGATTCCACATAGCTTGGATCTACTGTGGTTGTAGCTTATAGAAAAATTATTGTTATTGCTGTTGTTATCCTGCCCATTTCTTGAGTCTCCTATATAAGGCTCCAGGACTTAGATTAAGGAATAGCTGCCACAGTTGACCCTGAGTAGTTGTAACCTAAATAGATAGACAGACAGACATGCACATACAAAAACCCAACACCATCAGCTCCACCACTGTATTTTTTTGCATGACATTCTGGCTTAATCAGTCACTAATCCAATCAATTTCCTTACTGGTACTGGCAGCACACAAACTAACTGGGTCAAAAGTTACCCTCTGATGTTCTGCCTGATTCTACTTCCCTCACTTCTGGATTTTAATATAGCTTCATATAGTTCTGACTGGGCAACAGCATGTATTACAGAAGGGCCAAAATAGAAGTTACAGTGCCTTATTTTGAAGTTAGAAGTTAAGAACATAAGCAGTGACCTGCTGGATTGACCTGCTGGCTCATCCAGCAGTCTGTTCTCACAGTGGCCAACCAACTGCAAAGGAATTCTCTAGTCCCCTGTAGATGCCTTCAGAGGCAGTCACACTGCCATCAAGGTTAATAGCCATTGATCTACATGACTTCTATGAATTGGTCCAACTCTTTTTGGAACTCAGCCAAACTGGTTGCCAGCACCTTGTCTGATGGTAGTAAATTCCGAAGTTAGAACTTGGTATGGTATCAACCTTCACTAAGAAATGGAAGTGAGGTTTAAGTTTCTTTAGAAGGAGGAAGGGGAGGAATAGGGGAGGAAGAAGAGGAGGAGAGAGAGGAAGAATTATTTATTCTTCAAAACTACATAAAGCTATGTATTCTGGAATCCTTCCCCCCCCCAATTAAAAATTGCTACTTTATATTACTATCCCAGGATACAACATAAGCATTTCTAGGTCAATGTCCTGATCTGGAATTATGGAGAAAACTTGAGAGATGTTGATAGCTTCCAATAGCTGAAAGAGATTTATGTGCGTGCTTTGCATATATGTTGAGATTTTTTTCAAGTGCTTCCAATATTTTTTAGAAGAATCAGAAGAGGATTCTACACATGCCTCCTCATTTCATTTACAAGCAGGGAGCCAATGTGTTTCATGAAGTAACTCTGGGCAAAGGGCATTGCATGAAACTTTGTTGAAGCAAAGTGTTGTGCAGATTGAGTTGCTTATTTTATCAAAACAATTTTGCCTTCCATAGACTTTCCCTAGCGATTCAAATGCTGAGGGAACTCCAGATTTCTTTGATGGCGACACTTTTGCCAACTAAATCAGAATATGCAAGGTTGCCTTACACTGAACACATCTAAAATAAATGATGTACTCTTCTCAGTTGGAACCTCTGTCAAGTGAAAAAAAGAAAGAAATATAGAAGAAACATAGAATGTTCAACAGCAAGGGTTTTCACTTATCACAATTCTTCAAACATTGCTACAAGAAGAAACCTTTGGGTTCACTCCAAATTAGCTTTAGGTGAAGTGCAATTTCAGTGAAAACAAATGCCATTGATTTCATTTGAAATTAATTCTAAGCAAGTGAGGTTTAAAATTGAATTTCAGCTGCCCATGCTGATAGCTGCACTTACGATGCTGAGAAAGCAGGTAGCAGATTTCCACTGGTTCCTTTCTCTGAGTCTTGGAAACAAGTTTATTTGTTTTTGTTAAAAAGGTCCTCCCTTGATTCTTCTCTTTTGATCTAACTTTTGTCCAGGGCCACTTCTTCCCTTTTGAGGCAAGATACTTGAAATAACAGATCTCTCTTAGCTCTCTATTCGCCTTTCTACTATTAAAGTAGTGGACCAGTTCTAATTGTTATGTATGAAACTCCACAGCTTCTGCATTGGCTTATATCATTAATGATTTATTGGTGGCCAAGGCAAACCATCTATTATCCATAGGGTGCTAGTAGATCCATCTGCTGTATTTGATATCTTAAACCACCAAATACAGTATTTTGGTCCACTGAAGCTTTCTTGGCATTGTGTTTCCTTCAGTGATTTCAGATGTTCTTGGTTTTATGGAATGGTTCTATTTCCCTTTCTCTGTAGGAGTTCCTCAGAACTCAGTTTGGGGTCCCTTAACTTTTTCTTTACAAACCCTTCTATTTGTGTCCTTGATTTTGTCTTCCCAGTTCAATTATCACATCTATTCTGATGACTTTCAGGTTTATTTCTCTGTCTCTGCTCTAGATGAGTGGGGATCTTTTTTCAACTACCTGAAGACAGGTTGTGCTTCCACTGTCTTAAACATAGCATGGACAAGACAGAGATGATTGTATTCCATTCCTATCAACTCTTTCATCCTCCTCCAGATTCTTCCTTGCTCTTTCAAGATTTTTACTATTATTATGGCTGGTTGTCAGTACCAGACTGGATTTGGCATTTTTATCCACCTATCAAATCCTTCCCAAGGATCTGGGATAGGCAGATGTTGCTGTTTGATGGTGTTTGAAGTATCATCGCAGGACGTAAGCTGTTCCAAGTAAAGGTAGCTTTTGCAATGGACTGATGGTGATTTTGTCAATGCCGATGGTTTCAGGTGGTGCTCCTGAGGTTTTGGGATTGCACCCAAGGCGCCTATTACTATTGGTACTATCTTTGCTTTCTTTTGTCATAGTCATTCTACTTCTGTTTGCAGGTCTTTGTATTTTGTGATTTTCTCCAGTTCTTTCTCTTCCGTTCTGCTGTCTCCAGGTATTGCAATGTCCACTATCCAGACTTTTTTTGTCTTACTTATTGACAGTTGTTAAGTCTGGGGTGTTGTGTGGCAGGTGCTTGTCTGTTTGAATTCTAAAGCCCCAGAACATTTTAGCTTCTTCACAGACTTTGTCTGTTTTGTGGTTCCACCAGTTCTTGCTTGCAGGCAAATGGTATTACTGGCAGATATATCCAATGCACCATTGTTGCTATGTTTGTAGTCTGTGCAATCTTCCTGCAGCAGCTAACTAGGTGGTCCACTGTTTCTTCAGCTTCTTTGCAAAGGCAGCATTTGATGTCTTCTCAATTCTGGCTGAGCAAACTCCGGGAGGCAGTGAAGGACAGGAAGGCCTGGTGCGATATGGTTCATGGGGTCACAAAGAGTCGGACACGACTTAACGACTGAACAACAACAATTCTGGCTTTGTATGCATTTGTTCTTAAGGCTTGGTCTTGTGCAGCCGTCTGACTCTAATATTATTATTATTATTATTACTATTATTATTATTAAAAAAGAAAAAACACACACACATAGGAAGTGTTTTAACAAAACAGTGAAAGAAATACAAAAAAAATATTAATATATCGTTATAACAGTTAACAATTACAATTCTATATATACTTATCTAATGCAAATATTATTGTATGTATATATTTCTAACACATTTATATGACTATCATGTAATAGTAGTAGTAGTAGTAGTAGTAGTAGTAGTAATAATAATAATAATAATAATAATAATAATAATAATAATAAAATAATCCTTGCTCTTTCAAGCTTGCCAGTTGGGAGAAACCTGGAAATCCAAATCAGCGATGGAACTGTTTGAAGCATTTCATCACAACATTGATGAAATGCTTTAAAATATGATGAAATCATGTAATGAACATTTTCAGGATCTGTTGGCTCAAATTTATCATTTATTATGGCTATAGGACCATCATGAGATAAAACAGATTAAAAATGGGGGGGGGGAAATAAGAGAAATTAATACAATTTATCTCAGATGCAAAGAGAGGTGGATGGTGCATATATGTAGAGACACAGAATTGAGCAACCCAGGAAGATATATCCAAACAATTGTCAGTCAGCAGAAATAACAATTAGAAGTCATGCTCTTTGGCAAGGAATTTCTTTGCAATAGGATGAATAAATATCATCGAGGATTCCTTGTATACAGAACAATAAAAGAGCATATGACCCAAGGACTCTACTGAGTCATCCCCACAGCATCATACATTGATGTAAGGGAGTGTTTTTGTAATGCCCCACAGAAGGACAGAAGGCAGTGCATCCAGTGTGGCCAAAGAAAAGCCCTGGCAAAATTCCGTGGTAGGGCCGAGGTAGGGGCTGGTACATATGGTAGCCATTTGAAAAGACCCCACATGCTGCAAGGCTGGAAACCAGGTTGATTTAAAGGCCAGCGTCCCAGAATTGCTGGGATTATTAAGGATATTTCTGATGTTTTCAAAGCCTAAAGGTTTTCCATAAAGAGTCCTAGGAAATGAACTTGCTAAGAACTTTTTTTTAACCAGGCTGACTTAAAGTAGCCTCTAAGAAGCTATGGAGCCAGAAAAAAGAAAGAAGCAGCTTAGCCAAAGGTTAAAAAGATAATACCAACCTCTAATATCCATGGAGGCCAAGCACACCTTTCAACACGGTGCATCATTCTGAATCCATCTTAGACTGTTGTTTTCTCACGACTGAGATGACTGAGCAGTCAGTTCATGTCTTGGATGTCATACTTGACTTATTATAACAGTCTATCTCGGCCTGCACTCCATCCTTGGATTCATGTCCAGAATGCTGCTTTTCATGCTATGCTGAATCTTTCTTATTTCACATGTACCTCTTTTTATAGCCAATCATTATATTCACTTATGCATTTGATTCAATTACCAGGCCAGGTTGAGATTGTTCTCATCCGACTCTGATTCTTTAGAACTGATTCCCATGTGAATTATGCTTATAGTCAGATAACTTCAAGCTTTAAAAAGCACTAAAAATCTTCTTTTTTGGTGGGGAGGCTGTGAGGCTGTTATCATTTCTCTTTTTTCCATAGGAATGTACTGATATTTATATTAATAATAGAACCAATCTGGTGTAGTGGCTAAGTGCTGGACTAGAAACTGGGAGACCACAAGTTCTAGTCTCCCTTAGGTGTGGAAACAGCTATGTGACTTTGGTCCAGTCACTCTCTCTCTCAGCCCAACACATCTTAAAAGGTTGTTGTTGTGGGGAAAATAGGTAGCCTTAAATGATATAAAATAAAGGCAGGATATACATCTAATAAAAAAAATATTACATCTTGAGGTTTGTTATTTTATAGCTGATTGCAGTATATAATAGAAATTGTTTTAGTCCTATGCTTGTATACACTTAATTATTGGTACATGGTTTTATATATATATATATATATATATATATATATTACTACTTCTCCTCCTTCTGCTATAGTAACTGAAATAAACCTGGAACATAACTGAAAAAAGGTGGGTTTGATTCTGGCTACAGGAACTCCCAACAAAGGAGCAATTATTATAATACAAACATGAAGAATTGTGCTGAGTCTTCTCCATCCAGTTAGCAAGGGATTAAAGAACCCTAGGCTTTGTTCATACAACAACAGTAGTTTGAGTGTAATAATGTATCAGTGAGGATCTGGAAGGATGAGATAAAGCAAGAGTTCATTGAATGAACTGTCTGTTTCCAGCTTGCTTCTAGGGCTTCCTTCAATTGCTCTGTAATATTCCATTTAAGCTAAATAAAATGTGAAGGTGGCCATAAATATACTTTTTTTTAATGACATCCCAGACGTTTATGGAAGTGAAACGAATCGGGTTGGTGGGAAAAGTTGTCATCACAAATGTGGTGGCGAGGGGGAATGGCATTTAATGCGTATAAAGCAATTTTTATATACTAAAATCTACTATAGACATTTTAATAGGAGGACAGATGGCATCTGCAAGATCTAGACTCTTTAAAAATAAATGACTGGGCAGTCTTCCAAGAGGTGCCAGTGGGCCTGACTTAAAGGCTGCATGTGGTAGAACTAGAGGAGGTTATGACAAGCGTTTTAGCAGGAGGTGCAGTTATAGAGTATGAAAACCATATCTGGAAATGTCAACTGATAGACAACTTTTTGGATCAATTTCCAGCCCATTTGCTTCATGCAGCTTGACGTTTCTAAATATGTAAATAGGTGTGAGCAGAGGAAAAGGATGGGTGTCGTGACAGAACCTGTTGATTTCACAGAAACCTCTTTCTGAATGTTGTGACATACATAGGACAATAATTCCTGGGCCACGGGCCATGGAGAGCGTTATTTCCCAGATCTAAATCCAACACTCTACCTTCCAGTTACAATATTCTTGGTTTCAGGCAAGATGTTCCCTGCCTTCGTTTTGCCTGGTTCCAAACAGGAATGAAACAAATACCTGTGATTTTTTTGTTCTGAATTTTATTTTTGGACATGCACAGATGCACATGTTTTACTCCTAATTGTGGGTAATTGCCTTGAATGAGCAATAAGTTGTGTTTCTCTTCTTTTCTTTTTGACAGACAAGAAAGTAGAGGAAAACAAAATACTTGTAGTCTTTCTTATCTGTGTGGCAACAGAATGCCTCCTCATTTGGAGGCTGGAAGAACTACTTCAGATATGCTGCTTGAAGAGGGGCTGGAATTGCGCTGAGTAAAAAGTCAGAGGTTTTTTTTTTATTACAGAAATCCAATGAATTCAATCCTGTTGGTCAGTTATTGTGAATAGGGATGAACATTTCCTTCACTACCACATCCAACATTTAGAGCTATCCATCTTATTCTTCCTGTTCTGTGCCAGAGCTAGGTATCGGCACACAATTTAATATGAGTTTGCTGCAAGAGTGAGAGACAGAGATGCCAATAGTGATAAAATGTTTGTTATTCTCACTGAGCTATTACACTGTTGTTTTGTATGTCACTGAGTAGTTTTATGTGTTTATAAACACTTTTATTGTACGTGCTGTTGCAGGCAGTTTTATTCATAGTCATTCATTGTTCATTAATTTCCTTAAAATGGTTAGTAAGAAATGAGTTCCATTAAAATTAAAAAGTCTCATTTTCCAGTAACTAAGTTTAGGAATGCTTATTATTGAAAATAACGATGTGTTCTAATGCAGAGTAAAATACAGCATTGATCCGGAATGGAGAGATTTGGGGTGATTTTTAACTCAGTCAGGTTGGGATTTGCCTCTGACAGGCAGTTCTGGATTTCAGCATGCTGGAAAGTGTGTGTGTGTGTGTGTGTGTGTGTGTGTGTGTGTAGATGGGAGAAGAGGTATGCCTTGAGCATTAAAAATAAAAATGGTATCTTTTGGTGGTCACTCTCATAATCCTAGGGTGGGAAAGGGAAGCTGTGCATTCAGGATTGACAGGCCTTTCTTCACATCAGAGTAACTCTTACAATCAGTCATTCACATGTCGCTGTTTGGGGTGACTAGTGAGATTGGACATGGAGAGAGAGTTTGACATATATTCACTCCTTCCCTCACATCTCATTGTTACTTTCCTAGCAAACCATCCATTCATTCTGATTCCCATTCTAGGTTGATCCTTCTTCAGTTACTTCAGCCAACTTTCCCTTCCTATCCATCTTTGCCTTGACTTTACAACACTGCCTAATAATTTATTTCTTTAATGGAAATGGTGTTAGAATTGCACTAATTTTTTTTTAACTTATCTATCCAGCCTTGTTCATTTATTCCTCTAGCAGATTACTTATGATTAACTCTTTTTATAGATGATAGATAGATAGATAGATAGATAGATAGATAGATAGATAGATAGATAGAAATATTTTCTTCTTCCCATTTCTTATCTTTGAAAGCAATATATGTAGGCCTTTTGATAAGTGTGGGTTAGTATATTAAGGCAATATCACTGGAGAGACTGCATGCTAAAACAAACAGGCAAGGACTTACTGGGGAAGTTAAGGGAGTGGTCTGAGTAAGAATTTGTCATATTTGTAAGACACGTGAAAGCTCCAGTACTGCATTCCAGAACATTCAGTATGGCCTCTTTGTGGCATTGATTTGGTTTACTGTAAAAACCATTGATCAGTTTGCTTAATAATGTTTTTGGCTTTCTTTACCCCATCCTGAGGAAGAATAAAAAAGTTATGATGACTTTAATAATCTAAATTATAAAGGAATCATAGAATTGCTTAATGTAATGGTATGTGGGAAAGGCCTTGGGAGACTGGGCCAAGTGACGCTGCCAAGCGAATGGTCAGATAAGAGACAGCATAGTCCACAGATGGATAGTGGGTGGGGTAAGAGCTGAGAAGAGACCCTTCCTAATTTCTTGGGGCTGTAAAGGACACAGGGCAGAATTGTACTTTCAGACTTGCAAGATTGATGTTGGCCTCACGGGGCAAATTAGATAGGAATCACAACCAGATGAGCTAATTCTAATTTATTGTAAAGCTACATTGACAGAATCTTGCAAGTCTAAAAGCACAATTCTCCCCCATCTCCTTTATAGCCCAAGGAACTTGGGAGGGTCTCTCCTGAGCATCTTGCCCTACTCACTATCCAGCATGGGCTATGCTGTCTTTTATCTGACTGTTCCCTTGGCAGCATCCCTTAGCCCAGTCTCCCAAGGTCTTTCCCACATACCATTACACTTAATTGGAAGGAAATGTTTAAATTACTGGGTCCAATCACTTGCTCAGAAAAGTGATTAAAGTGTCCCAAATACTATCTCCATCTGAACCCATCCAACAAAACAGAACCCACAATGCCTCTGAGTAATTGAGGGAGGAGGGTACAGCAAAGGATACTATGCAAGTTTGAATGAGTTTTAGCAAGGTTTATTGTCTGATAATATTCTAACTCTTTGAAGACTTTTGCCTCTTTCCAACTGAAAATAAGCAAAGCTATAGGTACATTAGATGGAGCTTGAACCCAAGCCAGATCCAGCCCTTTCTAAGGTGAGTATCTGGCCATGCAGTGGATCAGGTGGTCCTTGCACAGAAGTACCACAGAACTAGAAATCCTGAGTAGAAGTGAATTGCATAACTTTGTTTCCACACACATTCCATACCAAAGGAAATCTCCAGGTCTTTCTACATTCAGAGTAAGGTATGAGTTAGGAGTATATGGATCAAAGGCCAACATTCTGGAATAGCTTCCATCCTGAAGTGAGATTGGCCTCTTCACTCATAGCTTTCCAGAAAATGGTAAAAACAAAGCTTTTCCAAAGATTCTTTTGAAGAGTAATTACTAACATTGTATTAAGATTTTTGCTTTGTTATTTAATTTGGTTTGTATAGTGTTATTTTGGGGCATAGGTTGTGCTTGGGGGATATCATGGATGGTGTTATTTTTCACATATGTTATTCACAAATATTTTAAATGCAGTTTCTGAGCTTCAGGACCTAAAAGAGAACTGCATTATGATTTGCACAATAGTCCAAAGTGGGAATTAGATCATTTCAGTTAATTCTTTGTCCCAAACTTCCCTTCTCTGAGCCTTGTTGAAATTTTGTAAGTGTATCCTAAAGTTTGTTTTATCAGGGTATCTACCTTGTATTAGTCCACATCTAATTAAGACAAGCATATCTTAATTCTTCACTGAACCCTTGACTATCCCTCCTCCAGATTTATTGGGTTGCTTTTAATAAATGTTAATCTACAATCTTGACCTATAGTATGAAAATCCATAGAGTTTCTTCCATACAGTTTCAAGTGCTCATACAGCTTATGGATACTGTACTTATGAAGGAAATAGATGTTGCATCTATTACTGTGTTCCTTATCTTGACTTCATCCATGAACTGCTCCTTCAACTGTCAACAATTTCTTCTGTCTTGTCATCTTTGAGCCAATGTTTTTTTGGAAGGACTACACCATCTATTTGACTACATATGGTGAAAAGAGTTTATCTATTTTGAGCAAAGCAGGCTGTATCTTGATTCAGAAAATTTTAAACTATGCCCATTTTTAAAAGAAGAACTTTTGTAAGCATCGCCAAGCTAAATTTGATACATGATATAAATCAAATAGGCAGTGCATGAAAAATCTATTTATATTTGTTTATCTACATGCATCCATAGCCATATCTATATCTATGTGTAAGTTATCTTTTTGTGAACTGTGGTAAATCAGAGGATGGCTGTACCTTTTTACCAAGATAACTGACAATGAGGTTTCTCTTCCTGATAAAAAGATACCCATAGATGAACTGCAAAACCTGATTAGAGAAATTAATATAATACTGTCTTTGGAGCTGGAAACCTTGAGTAATAATCAGTATTATAATGCCAAAGAAGAAACCATTACTTATTGTGAAAAGAGGTCTGCCCCCAATCATTATTCAAACCTTGTAAATGAATTCTACTTATATAGTCTCTCCTTTTCTATTGACATCTGAATGAGCATCTGCATTTTTATAAATGAAGAGACCTTGAGGTTATAAAACAAATGTCTGGAATGATTTCAGTCTTCTTCCTTTATTCTGCTTCCTACACATTTCCAGCTTTAACGTAAAACTTTTGGAAAGCATAGCTTTAAAGTTTTCATGCAAGCTACCTGCATGCCTAATTTAGGCAAAGCTTACATGGCACAACTCCAGGTGCAACTTACAAATGATGTGCAGTGTAGTTTAGAAGTTTAAAGGAGGTCAAAAAGAGGAGAGAGATATTAAACATCAGAGATATGATCCCCACTAGTACTATTACTGTCAGGGGGAAAAAAAAAAAATCTCCAGCATTATTCTTTAACAAATCTCAATCAATTTGAACAAAAAGAGCTTGCTGTTCAAACTGGCTTCCAGTGAATTTCTCACAGGGGGAATGAAGTTTTCTTTCACTTACATTGGTGTGGAGTGAAGGGGGTGTCCAACAGGGTATTCTGGCTTCCTACATGTTCAGTTAAACCTCATGATACGATGTTATGAGAAAACTCCTCCCATTGGCCTTTAGGGGCTTTTGGGGATTGAAAATTTGGGTAACCAGAGAGGGTTTGGAGTGAGGAAAATTCTGTAACAGAAAGTAGCAACAGCAGTAGTAATACCATTACCATCTCCAAAAATATAATAATGTAAAACAATGACAACAGATCACCATAAATTTCAAATAAACTTTGAAGCATTCTGGGATCAAGGAAGAAAACCAGTTGCTTCCCCACCCTGCCCCGGAGGTCAAAAAAAAAAAAAGCGGGTGTCAACTTATGATGAAACAAATGGTTATAGACAGAGGCGTAGTTAAGTCCAGTTTATAAGGGTGTGAAATAAGGTAATGGGCTCAGCGTTCAGAAGTTTCCTTTGAGTTAGTGGTTTCCAGTGATCATATGGGTAAAATAATGAGAAAGCTAAAAAGAAGGAATAATTGTTGATTAGAAATGATGAATATTGTACCAGACAAAAATAACATTCTCAGAATTATGATATTCTTTATGAGCATCATTTTGATAACAGGGCAGGTCACATGCACTGTTATCATTAATGCACTATGCATTCTTTTTTTTTCCCCCTGAATTTTGCATTTAGTTCTCATAGTTTCCTCCTCCTGTAACATACCTTGTACAAAATAAATAAATATATAAACAACACACCCAACAATTTTGCAATTCATTTATTTTCTCCTTTCTGATCCAGGAAGCAAACAAATATCTTAATCATGCAGGCTGATTTCAGGTTGTAACTCTTTCTTTAAAATGTCATTGTATGAAACCTTAGAAAAGAAAGAAAGAGCAAGGATGCTTATTTTAAAATAACAAGCATTAATCAATGCCATATATGTGGCAAATAACTAGTTGTATCTTTTAAAGGGCTGTTTTTTTCTCTCTAGCAAAGTTATTTCTAAGGGAAATTATCTCATACAGGAAAGCAAATGCTACAAATTTAGATTTGTACCCCATTTTAATCCCACCATTAGGACGGATAACAAAGAAAATAAGTAACACAAAATTCCATTAAATTTACCAGCTTGAGTGACAAGTGTCCAGTTGGTAAAGGAAATCTCTGAACATCCCTTCAAAGATCTGACTTTTAGTCTATTGGGAAAAAATGAATTAATTGGGAACTATTATTTTTAGTATACAGAAATCTATATTTTGCGTGCAATTTATATTAGCAATTCACTACCCTGTCACTTAAGGGCATGACCCCTAATTTGATAAGTACAGTCTATAGGATAATTAAATCTCTATAGGATAATTACAGCTCCCACCTGTCTCATTAAACCATTAATAAATTCCATTGAACCTAACTCATTCAAGCAATATTTTATAAATCTCTGTTTAATCATCATAAAAGAAAACATTTTCTAAGACATGTATGCCCTAATCCAGTTCAAACTCCATTCCCACTTTTTGGAGAAATATTTGTAAATATTTCCAACCATCTAATTAAATTATATTTTGTAATGCTGTTGACATATAATTGCTTCAAATTTCAGACACGTTCTACAGTTCTTTTTCTTAATAATTAATTCAAAGTTCCATTCTCAAGTAATTAAGCTGAAATGGTTTCAAGATTTCCCCCCCTCAGTATTTTACTTAATGTTTTATAGAGAGTGTATACTGTAGGTAAAAACAAATAGAAAATAAAGAACAAACACAAAAATGAAAGAATAAAGCACAAATGAGTAAACAAGGGATTAAAAAAAACATCAAGAAGGTTATTGTTTTTCCAGTATATTATTATTAGTAAGTTATGCACTATTAAATATATCACTTCCCATGACTAAAAATCACTATTAAGCTTTAAGTAAGAATACATATAAGAATTTTTTTGATAGTTTTTTTTTTATATTCTGATTTAGGTTTTTACCCCTTAATTCACTTAACCACATTTTTCCTCATAAACTCACATATAATAATAATAATAATAATAATAATAATAGCAGCAGCAGCAGCAGCAGCAGCAGCAGCAGCAGCAGCAGCAACACAAGAAGATGTTTCAGAAATAGGGTCTGATCTCTCTCTCTTTCATACCACAAGTTAATTACTTGTACAGGAACATGAATTAAAATACCACAATTATATTTAACACACTCCATAAACTGCTTTCCTACACAATGAAAGATAATACTACTCCAAAATCAAAACCTTAACTTTGCTAAAAGTAAGGTGAAGGAAAATAGTTGCAATTTAATATATATTTTAATATGGGGAAAGCCATTCCACATGATTGATTAGATAGTTTTTTTGCTGTAAGTCTTGATCTTTTTATATCTAGTAGTTTTGAAGAAGACCTACACAAATATCTCCAAATCATGTTGGTTGTTAAGTTAATAAATAACTTGCATGTATTCATTTCATGATTTATTTGACACTGATGGGTTTTTGAGATCTGTTTCCTTGCCCAGAAACAGCCAAGACTTTCAACTGACAAAATCTTAAAAACAAACAAATCTCATATGCAATAAACCACAATCTGTGATTCAAATGCATAGATAGAAGCCCATAACTGATGAAAGAGAAGAATAAACAGGGATGTTAGGAGAAATGAAATCCAGAAGTTGTAAATTAACGATTGACAAATGACAACTTTTTCACAGTGACAAAACCATATATGAAACAATGTTAACTATGACCAAACCATTATTAAAACAATCAAAGACATAGATTATGTTGCAATCCTAAAATAATGCATGCAAAAGTAACAGTAAACTTTCCTTAAGCCATAGGAAATATTACCAAACCTTTTAATGAATTCTGCCTTGGCAGTTTGATGATAAAACTGAACTTTATAATGATTTTTTACCAGAAGGCCCACCCTGAGCAACAGAATGATCTGTTGCCTAGTTTTGGAGCAGAATTGTAAGAGTGAAGTGCTGTTCTCTCATTGATTAGCTGTAATTAATTAATTAATTAGTTTCTTTGTTTCAGTAGCCTGGGATTTTTTCAGGCTTGGGAGCATCTTGTCAACTAAGAATGTGGGTGATTTTTTATTGAAATTCATTGAGGGATTTTTCAAGCTTCATCCCATGAAAATCAGAAAAGAGACTGATCATTAAGGGATGATTTACAGTTTCAGTCTCTGGTTAATGAAAAATGAGCAAAGAAGCAGGATTAGTTAGATTAGTACTTTGGTCAGAAGCCTACCTCAAGTATTAAAAAGTCAGAAGTCTGGTAGCAACTTTTCAAACTAACAAACATTACTAAAAAGCATAAGACTGTGTGAGCTACAGCTCAATTCTTCAGATGTAATAGAGTCTGATTGCATCTGATGGAATGAGTCCCATGTGCTCCAACTGATTGGAGTTAGTCTGGATTCCATTGCATATGATGGACTGAGCTGTAGCTCACAAAAGCTTTTGTCATGTAATCAAATTACTCTGAAAAGACACCACCAGATTGCTCCTGATTTGTTACCTATCATAGACTTACAGGGCTTTCCTCCATGTCCAGTTCTGGGCACCCACAATATAAGAAGGATTTGGAGAAATTAGATCAGGTTCAGAGAATGGCAATGAAGATGGTCAGAGGACTAAAAACTAAATCCTACAGAAAAAGATTGAAGGAACCGTGTGCCCTGAGAAAAGGCATTTGGGTAAAGGTTGATAGCTTTCTTCAAATAACCTGAAAGGATGTCATGCAGAAGGTCAAGACCTGTTCTTTGTCATTCCAGAGCATAGCACATGGAATAATAGCTTTAAGTTACAGCAAGGGAGATTGAATGGTAGAAATAAACAGTAAGAATAGTTTGATAGTGGAACCAATTTCCCAAAGAGAAAGTGAGCTTTCCTTCACTGGACATGGACAAATGGGGGCTAGACAGCCATCAGTCTGGGATCCTTTAAATTGAATTCCTGGGGAATTTGGACCCTGCTAAGACTAAAACAACAACAGCAACAAAAATCTGATTTGAACTTTTCTGCATCTATGTTCTGCTTTGCCCAACTGGACCATTTTGAAGGAGGAGATAAGAAAAGAAGTGTAGAAAGCTAGATCCCAGTAAAAAAGCTTGTTTTGTGAACATACATGATAAGTCCCCCCCCCCTCTCTCTCTTTACTTTTTGCCAGGTAATAAAACTCCATCGTTGGGACAATATAGATCACTTGATTCTTTATATATTCCTCTGATCTTCCTAACAACCATTGCATTTTGTATAAACAAAACATATAAACCAATCTCATTCTTTTGAGAGGAGTGATTGCAGTGTTTATTTTATTTTATTTATTTTATTTAATCTCATCTCATTTCATTTCTTTTCATTTCATTTTGTAGGCTGTCCAGCTCCATAAGACTAAGGAGCAGCATCTATATTAAAAGTGGTGAAAACAAGAAGAACAAGAAAAGAATCATGTCCATCCAGAGAAAGCAATTTCTCAAACAGATGAGATGCTATATCCCAAGGCTGGGGCAACAGCCAAGTTTTTAGAGATTTCTTAAATATCATTGGTTTGGTTTGGCTTAGTTTGGGTTGGTTTGGGTTGGTAACATCTCCAGATTCACAGATCAGGAGGGAGCTTGGTTGAACAGAACAGAAGACTCAGAACAGAATAGATTCAGAACCAACCATGTTGTCATGGAGACAAATTTATCCTGAGCCACTTCTGGATCCATCAAAATTCAAGGTTTTGCAATCCACATACTTTGGATTCCAGCTTGCCATTAGCTACCACAAGCATGGCCAATGGAAAAAAAATATTGGAGTGATGCTGAGGAACTTAGTTCTCACCTTGAGAAGGTGGTGGGAGAGATGAAACAGTTGGTCAGCCTTGGGAAAGTAAAAGGCATGAGAAAGAAATCTAGAAGAGCCCCACTTTGACTTTGTTGTCCTTAAAAATGGGTGGTGAAGGTTTTGGATAGGCTTCCAAGATTCTGTTAACGTACAGTATCTTAAAACAGTAGAGTTGCATTACTGGAATCCCTGTGGTGTCTGTTTCTTGATCTGGCCTACCTCAAAGGACTGACAAAGGACTGACTGACCTTATCTGGTGGATGCCATGCCTAAATCCAATGCCCACTCCTTGAAATTAGTTCTCCACAGTATTCAAATTAAGCACATGGTACTTTAGCTCTTACTCCTATATTAAATTAGTGCTTTTCTAAAATAGCTCTCAGTACAGAGCTGGGAAGGAAGTGGAAAGCAGAAAAATCAATTAAATGGAATCCCATCTTCTTCAGGACACTTCCTTTCAACAGTTCTTCATAGGCAGTTTCTTCTGTTAGGTCTCACCCACATTTATACTCTGTAATGAGTCCCTACAGAGCAATGCAAGCTTTTTCTGAAGGATGTGTGCAACTGTTTACAACATACACAAACCCCAGATTTCCTGCTGGAAAGCTCTAGTGCTGATTGATGATGATGGCTTGCTCACTAAAAGGCAGATCCTGTGATGTCTACAAACCAGAGATTGTGATGGGTAACAATGGCCCCAATGAAAGACAAGTACTGTTGTTTGTGGAATTGAAGTGCTTTTTTCTTTTACAAATCGCATACAAAAGAGAGGAGTAAATGGTGAGAAAGCACTGGAGAGGAAGCATTTTTCCCCTCTCTCATCCTATGCAGAAACCATGACATTTGTAGAGGAATCGGTATCCGACTTACCAATGCCATTTTCACACATTTGACTGGCTGTTTTGTAAGCATGAAGTCTATCTCTTGCATTGCTCCAGAGAGAACTTTAAAAAGACAGAAAAGGTTAAATAAATCCCAGTATTTGCACTAAACTTGATAAAGTCACTTTAACCAAGCTCTGAGCACCACATGGAAGGCAGAAAGTCCTGTTCTTTCCAGAAGTAAATAGGGTCACTCATTAGCCCATCAGGCAATTTAAACAAAGAAACAGCAGCATCGTACCAATGGAAGGCTGCCTCCCACTGCCTTCATGGGGGAGGAATGGAAAGGTTTTCTGCAAGGGTGTGATCTAAATTTGATACCAACTGGTTTGGAAGTACTTCTTCATCTTCTTAGCATCCTCCCACTGATGATGAAGATTTTTCCATAGGCATGCCTTGATATTCCCAGTGTCTTTTACTTGTCTACTCACTTTCAGCCTTCTCAACATCTTCCCACTATTTATGCCATTTTATTTCCCCCTTCAAATGTGTTTTAGGACAACTCCTCTCTATTATCTATCTATCTATCTATCTATCTATCTATCTATCTATCTATCTATCTATCTATCTATCTCTATCTATCTCACTTTAACAAGGAGTGATAAAATATGAGATTTAAGTTAGGAAAAACTTCTGTTTTATTCCCTGGCCTTCTCCTCCCTTTCTCTAAATGTTGTTCAGTAGTATTTTCCACACTTAATTTGGCAGAATGATATATGATGCTCATGTTGCCAACTGGGCACCATTTTTTGTTTCCTTCCTCTAGCTAATGACATTTTCTTACAGCTGTTTTCTGCCTACTATATGCCACATTTTCAGCTTTGCTTTGACTTTCAAGGTTAAAGAAGTTCTATATGGAAAAATCATGATGGCTGAACCCTTCAGTAACATGGACTTCAGAAAGGCCAGGGGTAATGTCTAAAGAGAAAGCAATGCATGAGGGCAATATTCATGTCTTACAACCTTTTAGAACAGTGAAAGATATGTCACAAGATGTTTAAGTGATGCTTAAAATATAGAACAACTTCTTAGATAAATGCAATTTAGGGGGAGTGGAACATCACACTGCATCATTCAAAACTTGAAGAGAAAGCGTCATTTCTTTCATTCGTAATTTAGAGGTGAAATTAAGTACTATATTTTTAAGTCTGTGCACACACACACACTTATATGCATCCACTGAGCAAATCATGTCTTAAAAGAACAAAAGTATTTTCTGCTTTCCCTTGAAGTAATTTTGAAAGGCCCAAATGAAACATATCTCTAAATCTGAGTGTAGATGTTTATATCTTGAATAATTTGTTATTTAGAATTGCAGCAGGAATTATATATATGGCATGCAATGAAGAGAGGAGATCCCGGTATTTGCTATTCTAAAACAGTAATTTATTTTCAGCCTGCCCCAGATAAGACATTTTTGGAAGTAGATATTTTGTTTAACTCATCATGTGATATAAATATGGATTTCTTCTGTAGCACTGTAACCTTCCCATAGCAATTTGAAGCTTCCAGATGGAGTATTATAATTATTTATTAATAGTATCTAAAATTATTTCTTGTTTAGATGAATAGTTTATTTTTCCTGTTAAGTTTCCTTAACTATTTTAACCATAGTTCAGAGGTATGGCCAACATATTTGAATTTAGCTCTTCTGGTGACATGATACATTGTTATGGGACAATCTGATGGAGAATTTACCAAATTTACTTGCATAATGTAATCCTGCATTGCAATATTTTAATGCAAATTTAATATTCCACATGCCTTTCTAGATCAGACCTACAAACAAAGAGTTATCTGTAGTTCTTTTAAATCTAGGGCTGGACATTTCAGTACTAATAATAACAGTAAGAAAAAATAAACTTGTATACAACTGTGCTGTAACAATATCATTCCTGCTGCTGTTATACTTCTTTTTGCTTAAAGAAATGCTATTTCTATAAAGCTAAATGTAGCTTCTAAGTCTGTTGGTGTACCAGGCAGATGTGGAACAGATGTTGATTGTTTTCCCCCTTCTGTTGCATTACTATATTGTATATGTTCAAAAAAGGAAAAAAGAAAGAAAAAGTTACAGCCCATGATTATAAATCAGTGCACTATTTAGTCTAGCTGTGCAAGGTTTTAAAGGAATGGCCTGATACAATTCAGTTCAATTCAATTCAGTTCAAAGTTTTACAAATCAGCACATACAGTAGATCTGCTTCAAAGCAAGAGACTGCAAAATGCATCAGAGATTCCTTTTTTTATTATTTTGTATTATTTAAAAGGGAAAAAAATGTATAAAGTGCTTTAAGAAAAAAGTGAAGGAAATACCAAAAAAAACCCCAACCCACATTAACAGTAAACAATTACAATTCTATATATATTTATCTAATGCAAATATTATTCCAGTATGTATATATTTCTAATACATTTATAAGACTATTATGTATGTGTGAGAGAGAGTGTGTTTGCATATATATATTAACCTACTGTATTTTGTCTAAATGAGTCCCATATTTTGTTGTATTTGTCCATACAAAGACTATGTCTATAGGGAATCTGCTCATAAGTAGCAAGTGCAATCAGGCCTTCAATCCACTGAATAAATGGGGACATACATTTATCTTTCCAATGCTGCAATAACAGACTTTTGCCCACAGTAAGGGCATGGAGAATCTATTTATGTTGTCCGGTTGTCAAGTTCCATGTACTAGGCATATAGTTCAAAAGAATATTATCCTCTGAACAGAGATTCTTCTTTTAGAACAATACTAAATGCTGCAACTTAACTTGCATATATGAAGAATTACAAGGAGACAGAATGATGCATCGTTGACATGTGGGGCTGGCCAATAAGATGTATCACCTCATTAAACCCTGTGTCTATCACACCTATTTGGAGATTCATTTACCTCCTCAGTTCTCAGATTCTTTAATGTGAACCCAAGTCTTATTTTAGCTTCACTTGTCTAATGGTGTTTTATACTTTGGCTGGTCCTGCCACCATAACTTCACACTCAGCACTCTAAAGAGGGGCTCAGTGCTGCCCTTATTTCTAAAGTCTGCATGGTTAAGGCAGATTTAAGTCTCCTGAAAGTGAGTAAATGGACACCAGGCTAACACTGATCTGCACTGATCCAAATTTTAATGGGGTGGCTGGGTTGCATATGTCATCCAAACTCTCTCTCTGGCTTGTTAAGTTCTGTTGCACTACATCTCCTTGTGCCATCCTGCTACCTCTCCTAACTACACAGAATTTGGCCAACAAGCCACCACCCTGACACAACTGGTTCCTCCCAGAAGGGGTGAAACTGGCCAACCAGCTGTGCCAACCTTCTTGCCATCCCAGAAGACCTGGTGATCAGAGCCAATGAACCTGCACCATCCAGAAGAAAGTCAGCTTTGCCAATGGACCCCATCTGGGCTGGCACTCTGGCAAAATTAGTGGAGTGTATACTTGCCAATAATCTACAATGGCCCTCCTGGCACCCAGAAAACAGTGATCAGAGGCAAGAAAGCATAAGTGCAGAGATCTACCTCCCCAGCAAAAAAAGCCACCCTGGAAAGATGCTGCTTGTCTCCCATCCTTATGATTTTAATCCATTCTGCCAAAACGTGTTGCTGCTCCAGCTGAATTGAAATTTCCCCATTATAGACTCTGTTAAAATCTTTTAAAAAAGAAAGAAAGAAATCTTGAATCACAAAGTGTCACAAATCAAATTGGTTTGCCATCAAATCCTGATTCACAAACACAAATCCAATTATGTCCTTTCTGAATCGTAAATCTCTAGTTGAAAGCACATCAGGGCTGATTTGCAAAGGCCTAAAGATCAAGGAACAATGAAGGCTATGTTGTATATTTTCTGCTGCATGAATTTTTCACTTCCTTGCTTGTCGGCAGCATTGAAAATGCTTTCTCCTTCTTTCTCTGCTTTCCTGCAGGTGAAGACCCACAAGACTGTATATGGAAAAATGTTGATATGTATTATAGAAGAAGGCAAATTTGATGCCTGGGTGCCATTTTCAGAGGCTGTTCTGTTTCCTGATTAGCCTTTAAAAGTATTATGAGATTTTACATACATAATGTGAGTCATCCCTACAAAAACTTCCTGAAGTGAGTTTGTATCTCCATATTCACCTAGGAAAATGGTAGCTTGCCTCTCTCAGCCCATCTGTTCTCTTGGATGGGTCTCTACTTTCCCTTAGAAACTAGCTCTAAAAGTGCTCAAATGGCTCTGAGGCACAGTTTTGATAAATCAGATCCACAGCTGGAGCTTTTTTTTGAAAAACGGGGAGAGTTGGTTTAGGATATCACAATATTTTCCTCTGCTAAAAAGCAGAAATGTTACTGATGCAGAACAGGGCAACTTATGTGTTGAGCAGGACCTGCTGTTTTGCTATAATATGCCAACTCTTGGATGTTTTATGGGTTACTCACCCCTTATTGAAGACCCCCCAAAAATCTTGAGCTGTGCTTCTCTTGTGAACCCATTCTGTGTACAATTCTTCCACAAACATCCTATCCTGCAACCCACTGTGATATCCCAAGGCAAGGCTTATTGGAATGTTTATTCTGTGGCAACACCAACTTCATGAAATTCTTTGCCTGAAGTATCCAGTTGGGTACTTTGTGTCCTTAAACACTACACAGGCCTGGTAGAAAATGGTGGGAATAGAAATGAGACGACTTCTGAAAAACATCCTTGAGACAGTGACAATAAAGACTGTAGGCAGTGAAAACCAAAGGAGAGTTTTGGTATTTGCTGCCAGAATCAATTATCTTCTTTTACATTCTGGTACTCTATTTGTAAATAAGACATTCATTATAAAGGAGTTTCTTGAATCTCATTGCTCCTCAATACTGTCTGCATATTTTGTCTTTGGCCTCTGACATACACCTTGTCCAGACTTTAAAGATAAAGTGTCTTTTGAATTGTGCTCAATTCTTGATGATTTTGTAGACCTACCCATCAACCTTTCCTGGCAGCAGTATGGAATAGTCCTTTTTCAAGGATGATTTTGGACTTCTCAGTTTAGCTTGCAGCCCTGGAATTCCTTGATAGTCTCCTACACAAACTCTAACAAGTCTGAGGTCATTTAATTTGTTGACATCATCTAAGCTGTGCAAAGCCGAAGTGGAGGCAATCTGATCGATGATTACCTATGTTGAAAGTTGGATGGAGAGTGGAAGATAAAATGCATATAAAATAAATACATAATAACAGAAGTGGGAACTTCTCTGTTTACCCCACTTATAATGTTAGCTACTAACATTTAAAAACAAGATGCACATGACAAAAAGAATGTCAGGATAGTGTAGAATAATACATAGCTTCCATACCTCCATAACAACACATCAAAGGGGGCAGAGTTGTTGAGTATCTAGATGGTCACAATGCATGACTGGTAGAATCCATTGCTTGATGGACTGCAGAGATTATTGATCCTTTCTTCCAGTCCAAATTTCTGTTCAAATGTTACATTTCCTACTTTGGTATAGGAAAAATGATAATTCCACTATTATAGAAGCAATTTACAGCAGATTAGGAAAATGGGTGGGGGGCAGTTTACCATTAAATAAGGTCTTCCCCCCAGCTAAATAAGCAAACAAAGACAGATGAGCAAACCGCTGCCTTTTTTCTGTATTCTAAACAGTCACAGGGGGACGCGGTGGCGCAGCGGCTTAATGACGCTGAAAGTTGCTGGCCAGAAATGGTCGACGCTTCAGCGGTTCAAGTCCAGCCTTCGCGTTAAACAGGGTGAGCTCCTGTTTCCTCCCCAGTTCCTGTCAACCCAACAGGTCGAAAACTCACGTGAGTAGATAAATGGGGACTCTCACTCCGGTGGGAGGAAAAATGCTGGCGGCGCCTTGCAAAAAAGGAGTCGGGAGCAGTTGCCGGTAAGCGCGAAAAACCGCGCGCGTCCGAAAAGGGTGCGAAGCAACGGAAACCCGCCTCCTGCGCTCGCCAGCTGGGCTCTGCCCTAGGAAGGAGGCTCTGGCAAACCACTTCCGAAAAACAATTGCCTTGAAAACTGCAAGGACTCGTCCAAGCAGTCACTGCAGGGTCAGCAATGACTGAGCGCAGACAAAAAAACAACAACAACACAGTCACAATGCTTCAACATGCAAGGCAAGCAAACATGAAACTTGAAGGTTAAAGTAGAGCTACACAATTTCAGAAATGGTATCAGCCAATAAGATGGCACCAAAGAGATACAACTGTCTTTGGCTCTTTTCTAGCAACTGGTGGTCAACCAGATTTTTATAACACAGGTATAGTAGGTCTAGAAATATTCACTAAACTAACTGGAAGAGTATCAAAGAGTAAAGAAGAAATTATACCAGGAAGTAAATGGAACAACAGAAAGAGAGAAAGGGTTGGATATGGGGATGCAGGAAAAGCGAAAATCAGAAAGATATTTTTTTTAAGAAACAAGGACCTGAAACCTTTTTTTTGCGGGGGGGGGGGGGCTAGCCAAATATTTTGACAGGCATCTCTTTTCATAAACTTGAAAACCAATCCTACTTTTTCACTGCCATCGCAGCAAACCTTCTTACAACCCAGTTGCCCTCTTGCGTACACGAGAACTTGAGAACTTTGTTCAACTTATACTTTTCTGCCAACTACTACATTTATCTTTCCTTCCCAATCATGGTAGAAATATTTCCTTACCTGCAAAAAGGCCCTCCAAGAGCCTACATTGCCTCTTTGCAAAATTCTCTGGCACTTCAAAATAAACCAAAAAATACTGCTAGCTGTTTATCCACCAAAATCCCAGTTTATTGCTAGGTTCCTTTTATTCCCTTTGCCAAGAATTCAGTCTTAAGGCAGAGTTGGCAGTTGAAATAAGTGACCTCCAAATATGCAATTATTTTTCACTTTCTAAACATTTTACCAGTACTATTAACCCAAAGATAAAATGTATAAGGAACTAATCTGAAGTTGATTTTAGAACAGGAAGAGGTGGAATGAATATATGTAGTGGCAAGGTAGATAGTTCATGGATCATTCATGCAGCAGTAAGATGGTCTTCTGGTCAGAAGGAGAAACTTTTTCCTTCAAAGATACATAATTTTCGTGCTCCCTCCCCCCAACTCAAAATGAGCAACAGTGTGGGCATGCAGGAAGTATACTCATGAGTAAATAAAGAACTGCATGCCAATATTTTGCAAACATCTGACAAGCAACATTCAGCATCAACCTCCTCTTTCAAGAGCTCTCCATGTCAGGATATCAAAGAAAGCTCTGTGTTTTATGCTACATGCAACATCTCCTTCAGATATCTGGTTCCTTTCATTCTGCCTTTTGAATGAGGTATCGTGAAAACAGGACCTCCTTCTGTGACAAAGTCAAAACAAATGCTTCATCTGTAGACAGGTAAAGCATACTTCTTTCAAGTCCACCTAACCCATCTCTTTGCTATACAATGTTAACATGACATTTATAAAACTAGTAGGGGGACAGAGCAAAGAAAGTGGATGTTACACTCTTTTTTTGTCTTACTGTCACAAAATGAAGCCACTTCTTGAGTATTCAGTAGCTGAGGATGTGATCCCAATGCTTTAACCTTTTTTTAGATTTCTCTGTCTCTCCCTCCCTTTCTTCTGAAAATTGTGACAAAAAATGGGAGAGGAAAAAGGGCAAGATTTAAAGGTCAACTGTACACTGGTGATGGGGATATGTAGAGACACTTCTATTTAAAAACATAGCAAAGTAAACACCAGTTCTGGTACTGAAGCAGATGGCCTTTATGGATTACTTGGAAAGTGTGCTGAACAAGAGTATCGCTTTATGAATAAGATGCAATTACAGTGCAGCAGGGCCAAGCAGAAAGAACATCCATCTCCGTGGTTTATAGGTATGAAACCCAAAAGATAATGCTGCTTTGCAATCTCCACATTTATGCTTTCATTTATTCCCCAGGCTGGCATCTCCATCCATACCACAAGGTAAAGTCACTTCTTCAAACAACCTTTTCAACAAGAGTAACATGCTGTTAAGGCTACAATTATATGTATGTATGTATGTATGTATGTATGTATGTATGTATGTATGTAAACCCCCTAGTAACTCAAACATATTCATATGAGCCTTTCTAACACACACACACACAACACACACACACACACAACACACACAGACATTTATTTATTTTATTTACTTAAGCAATTTGTATAGTTGCCCAACTCACTCACGGTGACTCTGAGCAGCTTACAAGAATAAAAATCCCAAATACAAAATCCACTCCACCCCCACACTCCACATGCACACATATGCAAAGTTCACAGATACAGAGCAGGTAAATCTCTCTAGGAAGGCTGTTTCAGGGCCAAGAATTCACTGCCTATGAGGCTTAGTAAAGATTCAGAGCAGGGATAGTTTTTACAGTTCATAAGAGCTCTCTTTTACATACGGAATTTACTTATTTTCTAGCTTTACACAATCCACTGAATTCTAAGCACACTGG
This sequence comes from Python bivittatus, assembly GCF_059951505.1. Lineage (NCBI taxonomy): Eukaryota > Metazoa > Chordata > Lepidosauria > Squamata > Pythonidae > Python > Python bivittatus. Next base: position 13,144,643 of record NW_028277053.1, read on the forward strand.
TTCACACAGATCACTCAGCCAAACACCCACCCACAAAGAAACACAAATACACATGCGAAGCAGGGCAGGGGGATCCGCAACCAAGAATAATACTAAATAAGCTCAGCATGTGATACAGATGGAACAACTAGGGTTTGTTTTTGTTTTTAACTGACCTGGTTAAAAGAGTTGTGAAAACACAAACATTAAATCCAGTCTGCCTTCTACTAAGTGGTGTCTCATCTGAATTGTAGAAGCAGGTCTCCAGCCATGCTATTTCTCATCCCTGCTCTTTGAAAATCTTTCAGTGGTCAATGCTGAGGGCTGATATATGTACCCTGAGTTGTGTGCCACTCATGAATATCTGGATACCTATGGAATCTCTGTAGGACTTGCAATCCTGCTATACAAGAGAGTTAGAGGGACCTGTTTCAAATATTATGACCATGCAGAACAATTTCCAAACCATGCCTAGAAATATGAGGAGCAATTCAAAGAAGAAATTGGAATGTGGGGGTGGGGTTGGGGATCAGGGGCTGAAATTCACTCTCCAGAACAGCCAGGAGGCCACCGGAAGCCATTTGGTGATGTGAGGCAATCGTTGACAAAGCAGAGTCAAACCACTTCCAAAGTTGGGGCAGAAAAGAGAATAGGGTGGCATATATAAACAGGGGTGCAAATCTGGACTGAAAGGCGACATGATACAAGTATGTTATGAACATTATATTAAAGAACTCAGTGGTTACCCTTCAGCGTAGCAGAATTGAGAGCAAGGCAGAAAGTCATTCAGTTCAAGTTTCAGTGGAAATGTATCTCTTTTGCACACCCTGAACACATAGTATGTGGAATTCCACTTATTAGCAATATTGCCTGGAGCTGTTCCAAACAGGTTGGTATCAACATTTTATTATTAAATAAATAAATAATGGATTTTGTAACACTTTTCTTACCAGAAATGCATTAAAATAAGGGAAAGCATACATAAATTTGTGAAAATAACACACATAATAACTTGCTCAGAAAAATATGTAATTAAAAATATATATCAGAAGCACAAGCAAATGGTGTGTGTGTGTGTGTGTGTGTGTGTGTGTGTGTGTATCAATGCAGTGATGGAATGGCTGAAGTTTAATGTTTAGGAAAAAAAAAAGGTGAATAAGATTTAATGTGATAGGTTCAGCCATCCCTAATAATTAAACATATTTTCAGATGACAGTAGCAAGGCCTGATATGAATTATATGAAGAAATTCAGGGATGGGTTAGACATAATGCTAAAGATATCATTATCATCCGGTCTCTCTCTCTCTCTCTCTCTCTCTCTCTCTCTCTCTCTCTCTCTCTCTCTCTCTTTTTCTTTTTCTTTTTCCCAAACAGGTGTGCACATGATGACTGGTTTTCATTAAACCCACAAGAAGCACTGAAAGGACCAAGTATACTCTCTACATGAGGGGGGCTTATATAAAAAAATCATAACCTCCATACGTCTTTTTTTTTTCCCCAAAGTACAAAAGTTGCTGACAATAATGTATTTAACATAATTAGTTTATTGTTGGTAAAGACTTAAAGTGTCATTATAGTTCTTGTTGGGTTTAGGCCAAGCCCAGTAAAGGTTAGACACTGAACATTGTTTGCAGGAGAGGAAATGATCACATATTTTATTCATATTAAATGCATTATATTCCTGAATGGCTTCCCCAAGGAGAACAGAGTAAGGGACCTCTTTGACTTCTGCAAAGGGATGCTCTGGGCAAGAACATGCATGCATGCATTCAATCAAGATGCCCATGCTCGATTATGCTTCAACTCATACACAGTGACCCCCTGGCATGCTGTCTGTTCTGCTACAGCCTTAGATCTGAAGACTGTGAGATCATGAGGCTTGTAAGATTGGAAACAGGGCTGGTCAGTCATTCCTGAAAAAGACTTTGTCATTCATAATAAATCAAACATGCTAATTTCTTACTTCATTCCAGGTAGTGTAAGAAACTGCAGTTGCAGTCGGAGAAGTTAGCAGGTACAGTTTCAGCAGCTGTACCTTTCTTTAAAAAAAGTGGAAACAAAATGTCTAGGTCTTTTCTTTAATACAAAACAACACCTTCTAGAATTCCTGCCTTTCTTTTAGCAACACATCTTGTAACACCATGTGTTTGTCATTCCTAGATCTTGAATTCCTCAACAAAAGAATGGAAACTGTGATATTGATATTGTTGCTGAGATAATGAGCAATATCTAATAGTTGATTGCTGCTTCTTTATTCAGATAATTAATAACTAGTAGCCGTTCAACTGTTGAAGCAATACACAGAGGTGAACTGTTCTGTAATGATGTGTTATTACATGAACACTGACACATTCAATAATGGCGAATATATATTGACATCCTCTTCTCTTGAATGTATGCATTCTAACTGGGGAGGGGGAAAACCTTCCAATCTTATAACTTGCTGGTAGTTAAAAATCCTCCTTTCATGTCCTCTCTCTCAGTTTTGAAACTGAAAGACCTCATTAGCTTTATCATATTTCAATAAAATAAAATAATGTAATACAAAATACCAAAGCCATTACCAAGCTATTATTCTTATGAAATAAATTACCTGTCAAGTTTCATTTTAAAAATTTAACACATTTTTAATTAATTCTATTTTTTTTTTAAATGAATCTCTCGCAGTTGTTAATTTTTATATGAACAAAAAGGGATTTCTTTTTGATAGGCAGTATAATTGTGCGCAGGTGCTGTGGCCTTGCAAACTCTCTTTGAGTCTTTGTGGTGCTGTGCTTGGATGAACTCTGAACTAAGGCTAACTATTTCCACTGCAAAAATCCACATGACCATGAAATAGCAGCAGTTTAACATTTTCTATCACCATCTAGTGGATGTCTGTATTTGTGCAACCCAGAGATGGTGCTGAGAACAGAGTTAGGACTATAAAACACAACATTAGGAAGTAAAGGTAGGAGAGGGTCCTCAGAGGTGAGATCTCACTGTTTTATTCACATAATTCAATGTTCAATGTATCCAAAAGGAAAAATCACTACTTAGCTTTTAATGTGAAGGTGGAAATGTCCCAATGCATCCTCTTCTTATTACTTCACTGTCGCTTTTGTGACATATTAACAGTGATATTTCAAAGGGCTGTTGGTTGCCATTTTGAATTTGAATATAACATCATGTTCAAGAGACTTGCTATAAATAAATTAATTAATCACTAAAAATACTAGGAAGACATATTTATATGATGATGTAAAATAATTCACACTAAACTTATGGGATATAAAATGGCAGCTTCTAACTTCATAATATTCAAGGGAAAGTTTTGCCATCTTTTGACTTCCTTTTCCCCACAGAGTTCACTGAACCCCCCTCCTCAAATTACCATCTTGAAATGAAATGGTCACAGGGGACTGTTTGGGTTCAAGGTTGAGGAAAGGAAGTTCATTCTGACTCTGGACAACTGGACAACTCAAATATGGGACTTCAAACACTGGACTTCTAAGAATGTAACAGAACATATTTACCTGCTGTAAAGCTACAGTTACTATAATTGACAGTAAATTGACCCATCATATTAAAAAAAAATGGTTGAGGAAAACAGAATAGAGAGTCCAAGACTGATACCTCTTACACACAGCACAGTCCATAGTTCATTGTCAGAGCTTTCTTGACTGAGAAGCAGAAGTCTGGTCCAGAGATCAAAAGCTAATCTCAGAGTCTTCGTCCATAGTTTTGAATATATTAGACAGAACCACAAGAAGATAATGGAAAATCTCAGTTGTAAAGGTCCATGAGATCAATCAAAGGGCAAAATTAAATATATAGAGCAGGATGCTGCCAAATTCCTCTGCTAGAGAAGCTTGGAATTCTGCCTCCACTCAATTTCCTCTATTCTCTTAGACCTGAAGAAGGAACAGAATCCAGCTCAATCAGTTCCTTCAGCTGCATCTTCTCTTAGAATGTCTTATGTTTTCCCCTGACAATGGCTAGGATGTCACTGCCTCCTGCAACCCTTAATTTTGAAAGGATCTCAACTTTTCATCACTGACTCATCAGATGTAGACATGACAGTTAGGGATGAGTCCTCAAGGGAAAGCAATTTGGTTCCAAAATCTAGCTCTCTCTCCAGTCAAAGGGCACAATCTCACTGTCATGTTCTGATCCGATGGTGAATTCCCATAGAATTGCCATTCTCAAGCTTCACAGAAGTCTGGGACTATAAAATAAAGGTGATATTTTCCAGTGGAGAAGATGAGGCAGTAAAACCTAAGTTATCCAAGGGTTTCTACCTTGATATTGCTTGTTGTGTTTGGCTTTCACAAACTCAGTAAACTATAATGGAAAAGTGGAACAGTAGAGGACACAGACAATAAAGTTAATCATAATGACAGGACTGTAAGGTCAGATCGAAGGGCCACCTGGTTTATTTAGTTTAGGGCTATGATATCTGGGCTTCAGAAATCCAGATGAATATATGGTAGCAACAGATAGGGTTTTCAGTATTTCTTTGCTGATGGTTACTGGGATCTGAATGTTTCAGCCCAGATTTGATAGGTCTGCATTAGCTTTTTTTCCAAAGACCATAAACAAAATGTCCATCATACATTCAATGGTGAGTTGACTTCTATGGTTTTAGTAGTTCCTTATCATTCCATTAAAAGTAAAGCCTACAACTATTCTCTATTTTTTATCTTATACAAACAACTATTTGGAGACACAGTGGTCTAAGGCTTTCTAAGAATAAATGTAATATAGATAATTGCATCAACCATCTTGGGCTGAATAAAAGCTTTATGTATTCAACTGTGAAGACATTTTCTAACAAATGTCTTCCATACCTCTCAGACTGACTTCAAATAGCTTTGGGTCAATAGTACTTGTAGGATTCATTAATAATGACTAATTGCTTGCTTTCTGTGAATGGCCTCATAAGGACTCGAAGCATTTTAACTGTTCTCTTTGGCCCAAAAGTATTCAACCACCTAGATGCATCTGTGGAACGTATTAGTTTCAGAAAATTAGCTTCTCTTAGTCCATGATCAAGTAATGTTCTGTTTTGGCTCCCAAAATCTGGGTATCCACTAAATGGCTTAAAGAATTAGTTTTATGTAGAATTTTCCCCCTGCCATGTAATGGCCAACCATATTTTGGCACCCCTGCTGTGATAACCCTAGTTCTCTAAACAATTTAACATAGTACTAGATCAGTACAGTAATCCAGCATTTCCTTTTCTTTTTAAAATAGTTGGATTCTTGCACTTAATTTATTTTCTCTGGAATTCAGCTTGACACCATCCTTCACTTCCACCTTTCCAACAAATAATTAAAAAAAAGGGATATATAAAGTAATGGTGCGATAATCCCTGGCGGGTGAGTGACAACAGATTCCTCCTACTTCTGTTCATAATTAACAAGTTCTATTAAGAAGAATAAGGGTTCTCCCCCCCCTCCCCCATTCTTTGTTTTAGTTCATAGGCATTTACAAAGCTGATGTTGGAATACGAAATGGGGCTTTTTGAAGGATAGGAATAATTTTTTGGCAGGAAGACAGAAAGTTTATTTCAGTTACCTGGTGAATCAAGCTTGCTCCCTGAAGCTTATTTTGTGTTTCAAACAATCTGGGATCGTGTCCTTGTAACTTCATAGCAAATCATTACTGCCTTTCAGGCACCTTTATTTATTTATTTTACAAATGCAGCTATGAACGGCGTATATATACTTTTCAAATTACATTTTATGAGATACAGGAAAGCTCAAGCTGAAAAACAGTCCAGTGCAAAGCTATGAAATACACCAACTGCAATGTGAATCCAGTGATCAGGCATTTGCAATGTAGAAACTAGAGAGGTTTATGTAGAGAAGCTGTAGAGCTCACTAAAGAAAAAGGAAAAAGGAAAAAAAATGCCCCTTGCTGGATGTTCATTATATTATTCATCTTTTCTTTTCCAATTTATTACAAGTTAAGAACTAGCCACCTGCAGTTTGATTGGCTCTTATATGCTTTTCAGAACCCTAGACATTATGTAATAATGGGAGTTGTCTCTATTTCTTGCATTGTTGGGCCACCTGGTAGAATGGACACTTACATTTTATATGAAGAGAGAAAAAGTATCACCAAAACAGAGGATGAAGGAGGACAGATTTGAGTACCTGATAATTTATACATATGAATTCAATGTTAGAAACGAGCTCTGTAATGTAAATAGAATTACAATTGTACTGTCGGTGATTGGGAAGACTGGGGGCAGTTGTTCCTTAGCTCTGCCTTGTCTGCTGCACAGGTGCTGAGTATAAATGGACTACTCCCAAGATCTGTGCTCCTTTTTTGCAATGTGTGTATAGCCCAATAAACATGCCTTCAAACGGAGGAGTATCTTCTGTATCATATTCCCCTTTATTCTCCTTTGCTCAGATGCCGCCTCTAGTAACCTTGTCCAGTTCTGGGCACCAGACTTTGAGAAGAATTTGGAATAGGTTCAGTGAATGACAATGAGGATGATCAGGGAACTAGAAACTGCTGTAAGTTGTATGAAGAGAGATTAGAAGCATACTTAGCCTTGAGAATAAGTGACTAAGGGGGGATGCAGTAGCCTCTTGAGAAACTTGAAGGGATGTCACACAGAAAAAGGTCAGGATGCATGGTATGAAATTACATGCCATCGAGTCATTGTCAAATCTTAGTGACCACGTAGATAGATTTCTTCCATGATGATCTGTCCCTAACCTAGCCTTTCAGCTCTTCCAATGGTGCACCCATGGTCACTGTAACCACCTTGTTGCTGGTCTTCTTATCTTTCCACCTTTCCCAGCATCAGAGTCTTCTCCAGAGTTATGGTATGGAATAATGGATTTAAATTAATACAAAAGTAGATTTTGATTGGTTATTATGGGGAAATGTTTGGGATGCTTTAATTTGGATTCCTGTGCAGAGCTGGGGGGTGGGCGCAATAACCTCAATGGATCCTCCCAACTATAAGATTCTAGGATTCTCCAGTAGTCATATCTACTAAGTGGTGCTAATATTTCATGGGTTTGACAAGGAAGCTTTAGCACCTGAATTGTTATGTCATGATACTTCAGCCTTGGCTATATGAATCCCCATTAAAATCCTGAAAATAAAATAAGCCCACTTGAAACAGGCCTACACTTATCTTCAACAAAGATGATCTGATCTTGCCTTCTTTGAACGTATCCCATCCCTTTTTCACCATGTGCAGAATTACACAAATCAAGAGGGGATATACAGAGGAAAGTCCTTGAAATGACTGGCCAGCAAATTCAATTACTAGGAAATTACGCCAGAGAATTTTGAATTGGACTACAAGTCCCATGATGCTTCAATGAAAAAGAAGAAACAGCATCACTTGGAGCAACAGAGAGGCTCAGATGAACTCTTGGCTGCTTTAGAAAACAGTAAAAAGTTGCCTTTTCTTATTCAATATGCATTTTATGCTGCTATAGTAAGAAATCACATTCTTGTTTCTTTCTTGGCATTTTTACTGATGCCTTGTGATTATATTGTGTATAGAAGTGAAAAAAAATCATATTTTGTTTTTTGATTTCTGACACATTGTTCCAAAATTTACCTTTGCAATAAAAACATTCCCTTAGAATGTGAAGTTCTCTTGTTTCTTTAATCTCAACTGATTAATTATACTACTGGGATAAGACTATTGCCAGAATGTTGCAAGAAAAGAGGAGATGACAGATTTTGACTATTATTGCAACAATATTGAATTTCAAGGCCTGCTGAATTCCATAGATTCTCTATTTGCACATTTAGAAAATATTAGCTTTCAAAATTCACATTGCTTTTGGGGGAACATTGTCATATCAGCTTCAACAGTGACCTCTCTCAAGCATACTCAATGAAGAAATAACTGCATGCTTAATAAACAATAAATTAAAAAAGCAGAAACAATCCAATCTGTCTGCAACAGATTCCACTGTAGAATCCTGCCTATAGATCCCCAGTAGGATCCACAGATAAGATAATTAACCATTTTGGATGAAGAATAACTTGGAGAAAGGATAAACTTATGGAGTGAAGATACAGTAGCTAATAGAGCTTCTTGTAGCACTGCCCCTCAGATTACAAAAATGTATATCACTATATCATATTTTCTGTATCAAGTGATAGTATTTTGTAAACAGGTAAATGCCTTGACATAGCTCAGCAATCATTTTCTTCCTAAATGGATTTTATATGAGTCCATTGGATGACATAGGAGAACAGATGTTTGTTCCTGCAAAGCTGATCAAGTGGAAAAGGTGGTTGGGCTGAGATCCATTTGAAAATCAGGACCATACGCTTCCATCATGCTACTGTAAAATATTTAGCAAACAACCTACGAGATCAGTGTTCAGCGAAATACAAGGCAGAGGACAGACCGAAGGATGACAATAGGGAAGGACAATGGATGTAGAGGGAGTTCATAGCACAGCCAGATTTTCCAGTCATTTTCTTGCCCCATCTAGTTTAGATCTGGAGCCTTTTTAATCTTGAAAATGTGAAGGAGCTTCTATTCAGTATGGGGGGGCAGGTGAGATTGGTCAGAAAAATAGATATTTAGGGAATAAAGTTGCTTTGTTCATTCCTTCTTTCCCTAAGCAGTCTGTGCATTATAGATAAGGCCTTTTATGCAGCATGGCTCAGATACCTGGTGAGCAGATCAACTCAATAACTCATTTAAGACCAATGGTTCAAAGTACATACCTTCATTCTGTTTTTAATTATCCACTGTCTATCTCCAGAATTTGTATGTCCTAAATGTTACCATCCATTTCTCATCTTTCGTTAACATTCACTTTCAGCACCTATTGCTCTAGGTTGGGTGTGTGTGTGTGGGGGGGGGGGTACTTTGTTTTTGTAATTTATGTTTCTTGCAATAATTTACTCACTTTCCCTGGGCAAACATAACAATATTGGTGGTCAGTGTATTAATTTTCAGATCCATACTCCTTATTCCATTATACAGTCTAACATTAACCAAACATTATTCAAGTTCTCAGCCAAAGACAGATCTTCATTTCTGTACAAATGTACATACACATTCATGCCCTATTAATTTATTTCCAAGATCATCACAAATATTCCGTCTCTGTCTCTGTTTCTATCCCCTTAAAATATTAAACTTCCCAAGTTTTGTTCATTGACACATCTTGCACCTTATCTATCAGAAGTCTAGCAAATATTTGTTTAGGTACCTGTTACAAACTAATCCCACCTTAGTACTGGCATTCAGTCTTGTTACGGAGTTGAACTTCAGAATGTTATGCAGTAATGAAATGCTCAAGGGAACACACGGTGGGTCTTTGTTATACTACAAAAGCTTTATTAGTTACAGTTGCTTAAACACACACACACACACTCACTCACTTGTCCAGCTGTAAAATGACCAGGGGATAACATGAATAAGGGAAGACAGGAAAGCCCTGTAGATGACACAAATTGGGGGGCTTCCAACCAGTCTTCTGTCCAGCCTTCCTTGTTACCATTTTCCAGCTACCATCTGCCAGCACTCTATCATATATCACCTCTGCTGTTCTTTTACTGACCTGTTCAGTTTCAGGATCAAACGTGACTTGCTGGATGACAATTAACTTTCTTATCTCTAGTTGCTGCTTCAGAGTTTACTTCCCAGTCTCTTCAGCTTGCTTGCTGCCACACAGCTACGCATGCTTCTCTAGAGTCAGGTTTTAGTCATTTTGTTCCATCTTTGTCTCCCAGGGCTTTAGTTTCTTTTTTCTTTGTATAATAGCACAATAACTGCATTCTTCCAACTATCTGGCACAGAGGCAGCTTTCAGAGAAAGAGAGAGAGAGAGAGAGAGATTAAGTCACTCTGTAAGCAAAGTTTTAACGTTTCTCCAGTTGAACCAGTTGCACCTGCAGCCTTACCATTTTACAACAATCTCACATTTAGGACTTCTTTTTCATATATCTTTTTCGTAGACATTCACATTTAGAATGTTCACTGCGGTTGCAGTCTGTACAGCTATAATCCCTGTATAAATCTCAGAAATACTTCTTCCAGCATTACTCACTTCCCCCCATTTCTTCCCTTTTAGTTTTAATCCAATTCACTCTTCCTTTTATTCCCTTTATCACTTGTTACCCACTTCCAAAACCATTCCATAAAAATCACTTTGTATTTTCTCTCTCTCTCTTCATCTTAACCATTCCTTCTTCTCTTAGACTACATTCTTTGCAGGTGCACTTCTTCTGTCTGTACACATCATGCAGTTACTTTCTCATATTTACCCTCATCTTGGTAGCATTCATTCCTTCATATGATTTTTTTCCCCTCATTGCCAGCATCATTTATTTTATGGTTCCATCAATCAACCTTTTTAGTGCAACCCAGCACACTTTGTAGGCACTCAGTAATGTAATTCTTTTCACTCCGTTCGAAGCAGCTGCCGTATCCTTTCCCTATGTCCACTTTCCACTCACTCTTTTGGAGACTAATGTAACTTCTAATAGTTTTTTCATACAGGGTTCATATGTTATCTTCCTACAGTTGTTTCACCATTACTGTAGTTTTTTTCATTGACTTTCTTACATGTCCATTTTTTTTTCCTGAAGATCTAATCTGACACTACCCAAAAATGGTTTGTCCCAGATTCAAAACCACTCATCACCCATTTATCCTTTACTATTTCTCTCAGTCTGTAGTCAGGGATGTTTCCTATTCATTCATATCACCAAACAGGATATTCCCAACCCACACTGACCCACCCCACTTTGGATCAATGTATTCAGAATCTTTTTTTTTTTTTTAACTTAAATTTAACTCTGATTAAATGCATGCATTCCCAAAATTTGAACTAGGCATGCATCCCTAGAAACCAAAGCAAAGCAAATCTATCTATCTATCTATCTATCTATCTATCTATCTATCTATCTATCTATCTATCTATCTACAAATATATTCACATTCTTAATCCCGGCTATCAAAGACTAGAAGAAAATACAGCAGATGTGGTAAATCCTGGGATTAGATTATGAAACATTGATAGCACTAATTCCAAACACAAATCTGAAAACTTTTATGTGTTATAGTTTTGTGCCTTTGGCTTACAACTGAAGCTTTCTAGTGCTGGCCACAATGATATATTTAATGACCAAAGCTGAACACTTATGTACAGAGATGATGCCGAGGTTAAAGTGTTGGATTAAGATGAGGAAGAGTGAGGTTCAAATCTACTCTTATTCATGAAAGCCAAGGGATTCACTTGGGCCAGTCACTCTCCCTCAGCCAACTGACTCCAATTTTTGGAGGGAAAATTGGACGAGGGTTGTACCATGTGTAGCACTTTGCAGGAAAGGCAGAATATAAATCTAATAGCTCACTAAATAATACTTTCCCATGGTCTTACACTTTAGGAATTATATTCAGGATTCCAGTCCTATACATGCTCATCTAGAAAAAAAATACTGTTGAAATGGATGACATGTACTTCTGGTTGCAACTGCATTCTCAGAATTTCAAACATTTCTTGAATATTCCCCTTTTCAAAAAGGATATGGATTAGCTTCTTGAACTTGATCAGTACATGGCTCATGCTCTGAATGAATGCTATTTTCAACCCACCCAAACCGTTATCCGACCATAAATAGAAATAGATTGGTATCCTTTTCTTTTCTTTTTTTCTTTTCTTTTTTCTTTTCTTTTAGACTGTTGAACTTTAATTTTTTCACACCTCTTTTGAGTGCAGCTGGAGTGCTCCAAGAATTAGTAATAACTTGGTTAGCTGGAACATCCCTACTGTTCCCATTTATATAATCTGAATTTAAAATGATATGGTTAAAAATATTTATTTTATTTATCAGAGGAGGGGAAAGAGTATTATTTTAAACTGCTTCTTCACAAGTGCTTTATATCAGCATCAAAAAGCTTCACATTGCATTGTCAGTGTGAAGCTTCTGAAACAAATTGGCTAAGTTGATTTGAGATGTTCAATTGGTCATAGAACAAACCTATTTGCAAACCACTATCTTTGAAGGATGGGGAACTTTTGTTTAAATTAAGCCCTCATAGAGCAGATAACTAAGGTCTTAGAAGAGAAAGAAACTTTTGAAGCAGAGCATCAGCATCAATTGAAAGATAGGTAGAGAGAGAGTTGGCAATCAAAACGGTTCCTCAAAAACATAATGTAAATTTGGAGAGCAAGTCTTGGGGGAAAATGAAACATGGATTAAGGTGAAAGAGAGCTAACCAGCTTGAGACATGGAAAACTCTCTGTTGCCATGTACAGGTACTGAAGAAATGAGTGTTGGATTCAGTTGTGGTAGTAGATTCAGTGGTAAAGAATTAAGAACGTAGAAGGCAGTTAATTAAAAAAGGGAACATGATCAGGCAATGGGACAAAAGAACAAAACAACCCCCTCACCAAAAAAAAAAAAAATGATATAGAGCTTAGTGCCAAAGAAGGTTATCCCATTTTCACTCCTTTTGTTAGGGTAAAAAAATACAGCTGCACAAAGTAAATGTAGAAACATTAATATTCCTTATGCTCTATACAAATAGATCCGCCTGTCATTATTTGGACTAAGAGGGGACATTAACAAAGGGGGGGGTGGAGGATGGTATTTGGCTTACACTTACAGGCCCTAGCCTAAACATTACCTATAAATACTCCCTTTTCTGTGCCAGATTCCCTCTCCGTGACATGCTTACTTCTTTGCCATTGTATCTCAGTGTGCCAGCCTGCTTCTGCTGCCTCTGCTAGTTAACCAACATTCAGCATTTCCAGCAAGCTACAACCCTGAAAAAACCAAGTCCCAAGGAGGGGTCCTTTCCAATCAGTTTTGCTAGTTCAGCTTGAATCAGGGCTGATTTGCACATGTTTAGAAGCTACCTGATACCAAATTAACCCACTGGTCTATGCAAGCGAATATCATAGCAATCAGACAGCAATTCTCCAAGGCATTTTTTTTTAATATAGATTTTTTCTAATCTAGCAACTAATGTCCTTTTAATATATCATTGGCTAGATGTAGAACTCTTTTAATGCAGAGATTATCATGGTAAGTGTGTCCATTACTGTTTGCTTTTCTTGTCTCTCTTTGTCCTCTATGATGAACCCTTATCTTCACACATCTTCGGAAAATGTATTTTCTTTTAACAGTGAGCAGTTGTGTTCCTGTCAATGTGCATCACATAATTTAATTCATTCCTAAAGCTCACCTCTGAACACATTTGTGTATTTTGCTCACGGTCCCTTCCTGTTTTAATGTCCCCTCTTAGTCAAAATAATGGTTCTATTTGTATTGCATACCAGAGACATTAATTCTTCTATGCATACTTTGATCAGCTTTTTTTTTTTGGGGGGGGGGAGGGATGTAGCAAAATAAATGAAAATGGGATAAAATGCCCTAAGCTTTTATGAATATATATGATTAATCTTCAAGGGCTGGTAGACTATATCCAGTTCCATAATACTGTCTCGGTGTGCTTTTATCTCATTCATTATATGCTGTTTATTACTTACTACTGAGTATTTAGTGAAGGCATTGTCATACAATAATTATGGAGGAATGCTGGAAAGAATACATATCAACAGCATACCAGTGGCCTAATGGTGACCTTTGGTATATAGGGATAAAATAAGATTAGAGAAAGGAGAAAAGTGGCAGAAAGGAGAAAACAGATCAGGAATAAACAGAAAAAAATAGCCAAGTTTGAAGAGTGCAGCTCAAGATAAGGTAGAAGTAAAAGTAGCTGGTCAAGGTAGTTTGTCAAACAGAAAGTTCCAAAATGCCCTGTGCCCAGGAGAAAAACAGCAATAATAACTATCTGCTAATACACAGATTCACCAATACACAGAAGCAGCCAACTGACCTTGACTAATGGAAGAGTTGACTCTGTCTTAACTATTGGAAAAAACAATATTGCACTAGTGTATAGTGATAGAATCGTCAAAAGAAAATATAATTATTAAGAACTGGTGTGAAATGTTAATTCATAGATAGAATGAATATCATTGTATCCACTTTTTTCCAATAAAAAAAAATGGTTCGTGATGGTTTGGAAGAAGTCTCTGATTTGGAATGGTCCAGCAACAGATAAAGAACTACTAGCTGTCTTCAGCTTTTTATTGTTTTGGTCTTTCAAGGAGTTCCAGGAAAAAGTTCCAGTTGAAGAAGACCCCCGGTGGTCCTTCACATTTTCTCCCAACTGAGCTTGCATTCTTCCTCTTCTCTCATTACATTCCTTGTGATCCATGAATTCTCCAAACCAATCTCATATTCTTCTTCAATCAAGTCTTGATATAAGTCTTCACTATCTTGATGAGTTGACTGCTATTTCTAGCATGTTCAGGAAAGGAGAAGGAGGCATGGGAGAAAGGAGAAAGAACACAACTGTCTACTAATTAGGACATCACAGAGATGACCTTCCAAGCCACACATAATCAGAAAGAAATAATTTACTGTACAATTATCACTAGGCACATCTAGCTCCTGAATCTGGATATACAGTTGAGGGGTGTCACCTGAGGTCTCATGTGTTTCCATAAAGTAAAAGTAGTATGACTATTTGACTGTGGAAGTGGAGCACCTTGACTTACATGAAGGTGGTAGGCAAAACTTTTAGCAATGGGTGGGAACGAGGGAAAATTAAAGAAACAGAGATGGGACAACTTTGAACTTTCTGAACTGATTCAGACATTAATTTGCTTTTGAACCAAAGCTTTGAACCAAGTTCCATATAAGACTATAAGTATCATCATATTTATCTGATCCATTCTGGAATTATGACAGAATACTTCCACACTTTCCATCCAATATGACTTTTCTATAATTTTAACAAAAATGAAGGAAGGACATCTTCCTAGGTAGTGCCACTTGTATAGGGTTGTTCCCAAGTAAGTGCATACCATCAACCTATTTCTTAACCCTCCCAAAAATTACAGCATGCATTTAATACAGAATTAATATGTGAATGTTGCATGTAGGCATTGATACTGAGCTAGAGTCTGTTCAGTTAAACTGGGGCAGTTGCTGTATTTCTGGTCAACTGCCTTAACAGAGCTGCTGTATAGCAAAAATGTCAAAGTGTAGAAATAATGTTGAATTAAAACTGTTTTGAATTTGAAACAGGCTGTTCCAACTGTGACTAGAAGCCTTCGACAATACCTTGTAACTAGAAGTGTTCTGACCTCACCAATTTA
Source organism: Python bivittatus (assembly GCF_059951505.1). Lineage (NCBI taxonomy): Eukaryota > Metazoa > Chordata > Lepidosauria > Squamata > Pythonidae > Python > Python bivittatus. Next base: position 13,159,789 of record NW_028277053.1, read on the forward strand.
ATCTAATCCTATCAAACCAAATTGGCCTTCACTGCCTTTGCTGCCCTTTGAGTCTTTGCTTTCATTGAGACAAAGCCCCCTTGCAATCCCATCAAAATCAAAGAACAGAAGCCTTGTACTCACAGTATAGCCCAAGGGAAGCCCTAATAAGGGAACTGCAAGACAGTGTAAAGGTGAGAAACCACAATGTTCCATCCCTAATTAGAGACCCTTGACTGATTACCTAAATGTTCCATCTCCTTAACCATGGACTTCTCCATCATTCCTGCCACTCCCAAAAGGGCAATTTTTACCAACAACAGAAATATTCCCATGTACATGGACAAGGATCTCCTTAGCTTCCCCAAAAGTTGCCAACAAATTAAATCCCTGAGATTTCCCACCCTGTAGCCTTCCTTCTATACAATCTTTACTTTCCCATTGCTTGGAGTTCCTCTTTCTTATAAAGTAGGGAGCCAACAATCATTGCAATGAATGTGGTTCTCTCTCCTCAATGTTGTTCTCTGCTCTTCTGAATTTTCCACGACAGTTGTAACTGTCTTTGATTTTCAGATGGATCAGATGAAATCTCTGGGAAAGCTTGAACCATATGAAGGCATAAAGACTATCTGATCTCATAGAAACTGGAGAAAGGTTTATTGAGGTATATCCTTAAAATGTGAGGAGGAGGAGGAGGATAAATGCTCACATCAAAACCTTGCTGCTTAGGGACAGAGTATGATGAAATTTGAAGGAATAATAGGCTCTGTAGTATGGAATCTTTGCTGACTTTAGGATAGATGGAAGAAAAGAGGATTTATAAAGAACAAATATTATTTTCTGTAAGAATTATCTCTTCCTGAATATGGTAGAACTGAATGTTATGGACTGAGGTGGAAATATAAGGGATTAGCTCAGTGAAGTTTTCCATAAATCCTAGGTAATATAGTACCTAGTTTGAAGAAATTGAATTAATTCTCTGGTTTATTTCTGTAAGAAGAACTAGATAGCACCTGGCTGACCTTGTCTAAGATCAAAAGGTGAGCATGGTCGGACCTGATTAGTACTTGGATGGGAAATAACTAGGAAATATCAGGACTAAAAACTAGACTGGTGAGAAACAACAACAACAAACAGAAAAAGGCAAGATCAATCATTCCGTACTGTTGCCAAGAAAATTTCAGATTTGTCTATTTAGTTACTGAGAATAAGTTCAAATCAAGGAAAATGTTCCATTCATGTGATCAGAAATGGTTGATTTCTCTAGCCATACTCCTGATGATGAACTATATTTTTCTTCAGCACTAAATGTCACTAGTGCACTATTTTAATTAAAATTTATTTTAATCTTGGATTTAAACATGTTGATGGTACATTGTTAAAAATCCAAATCAAACTCCTTCATTTTTCACATATTCAGATCTTAATTATTATTATTTTATTATAATCCATTAATAAGACATAGAATTTTCTGGTGATATTTTTAATCACCGGAGTTGAAATTCCTATTTAAAATATAATTGAATTTTACAGTTGTCCATTTTTAGCAGTAATTATTGTATCATATTATGAAATTGAAAATGCTGAACCTAAGGGGAATATGTGTAGAATTAGTTCACCATACAGTATAAATTTATGCTGTTCTTAATTTTTAAAGCATGGATTTTATTATGGTATTTTGATAACAGACTAATAATTCCCTAATGATGGATACATTTCTTTTAAATTGATTCCATAGAAATAACGCCATTGTGAGAACTGTGAAATTTGTAATTTTTAAAACAATCAAACAAAATATAAAGTAGGAAATGCAACAATAAAATTAAAGGCAGTTGAAATCAAAATTGCAATTAAAATCTGTTCTAAAATATGATAGCACTAGACAAGCAAGACACTGGTGAGGACGTGACATTATTTCACATTTTACACCTCCAAAGGAAGAAATGATTCTGTGTTAATCTCTGACATTGCATTCCACATTATCTCAGTTAATAAATGCAAACAAGATGAAGCTGCATTACAGACACACACACACACACACAATGTTTTGCCACCAAACCACCTCAAACACTAGAGATTAATAATGGCGAAGTGAAGAGCCATCAATTTACTCCATCAACAGCCTTCACCCAAGTTATTAAATCTACATCTATCATTTGACATAATAGAAATAAAGCCATTTTAATAAAAATGTTGTCATAAGATCAATATCCTTGAAAACAAATGTCTTTGGCATCATGAAAGTGTTTACAGTACATTGTAGCAAGATATAATTTTCTTTATAGAGTGACCGACACTTCTGAGAAGGTAGGATTAGAGGAATAGCAGGTGAAACATGTTCCCATTACTTCTTATAAGTAGCATGACTGGCAGCTTTCACACACAGTTGCTAGGGGCAACATCCATACTGATAAAGAGCCAGACACTTTCTACGCCTTACCTGCACTTGTCAAGTTAGATGATTATGTCCAAGGCACACTGTCTCCCTTGCAAGTGGTTTTTGAAAAACTCTGAGTCTTAATCCATTTGAGCCCCTATATTCAGACCTATCCATCTGATCTCACATCTGCGCTCTAAGATGCTGCGTTATTATATTGCCTGGTAAATATTATTGGCGCATGGGTGCTATCATAATATCGGTGGCTATACTGTCATACTATATGATTATAGCATGCCTTTACAGCTAACTATTAGTTATGGTAGTATCTAATGGTTGAGGTTAAAGTAGTTTTTAGAATTCTTCTTTTAAATAGAAATGGGAAGTTCTTGGGATCGGTGTAGAATGTTGTCATGATGTATAATGTTCTATTCATCACTTTGGCTACCACCCTCTCTTGCTTTTATTTTTTTATGCAATCATGAGAAACGTTAGACTTCTTTAGTCACAAGAATCACATGCTTGGTGGTGTGACCATCTGCTATCGGTTGCTGGTAGGTATCATTTATCATTCCTTACTCCCCAGAGAAAGAATGCCTGCCCTTGTTCTTAGTGGGGCATCTTGAAAACATCACATTGAGGATGGCCTGTGGTAAAAGCAACTCCTCCTCTGAATCATTCTCAGATCTGTGACACAGTATTTGCTTGAGCTGACCAAACTGGACTGCAACAATACAGATACTGATTAGATAGCAGCAAAGTGATATGGAAACCTCTCAATTTTTGAGAGGTTGTACAGATTTTTGAAGGTCAGATCCATAGCTCTAGATTCTTTCTCCAGCTCAGAAACAGGAGAGGGAATTTCTTAACTCAGATGCTTGGATACTATTTCTCCAGTGGGGCTAGTGGTCGGAAGGCGGATGCCACCCAATCCAGAATCATTACAGTCTCCTTGTAAGCCAGTTTCCCTTGAAGTGACCTAGAATGATGTAGCAACTTGTTGGGTCTCCATTTGGAATGATTAGAGCATCTCTCTCTGCTGAAATCTTTGTGAATGTGTCACAAGTATGGTTGGAGAAAATCTTCTGGAATGTTTCATGAAAAAGAAAAGACTTTGCTAGAGCATTGAAGATTTATCATTTCCAGAGAGTAGATGAAATTCAAGAGAAATAAACTGGATTAAGGGATTTAATATACAGAGAACCAGTTTGGTGTAGTGGTAAAGGCACCAGGCTAGAAACCAGGGAACTCTGAGTTCTAGTCTTGCCTTAGGCACAAAGCCAGATGGGGGACCTTGGCCCGGTCATTCTCTCTCAGCACTAGGGAGCAGGCAATGACAAGCCACTTCTGAAATCTTGCCAAGAAAACTGCAGGGACTTGTCCAGGCAGTCACCAGGAGTCAACACTGACTTAAAGGCACACACGTACAAGGGATTTATATCTAGTTTTTCATTCACGTTGTAGCTTTGGGCTACAAAATCTGGACTTGCAGATGCAAAAATACTAGGTGGCAGCAATGAATTATTGTAGAGTTTTCTGCATCTCTTTTACTTCCATTTCGTGGTCATCCATATATTTGCAACCAGGTATGATAACCCTAAAACTGATCATTTGAAGTACTCCATAGTGCTTCCCTGCCACTTACTTTGCCATTTTAAGCATGAGACTTCTTTTGAAATAGTGTTGTCATGGAGAACCATAAAGAAATAAGTTAGGTAGCTAGAGGCAGTTACATTGATGGGTTTAAATGCCTATGAAAGTGAAGGACAAATCTTAGAAAAGTTATCAGTCATAAGAAAATGATAGTATTAAAACTGTTCGCATTCAGATGACCCAAATTTAGGTGAAGCAACTATATTGCACTGCTCTATCCAGCTATAGCAAATGGGTTTCTTTCAAACAAAATGCTGATCAGAGAGCATTCAATACTGTTGTATCGCTTTGATTTTATCTGGCGAAAGGAATTGCCTATTGAGAAATATCTCTATCTTGCATTGTGAAGTGGGCATTTAAATAGTAGTGAAGTGCTCTTTCGAGAGTAAATAGTGTGCCTTTCTCACAACTCTTATTCTGCTTACCCATTCTGTCAATAATGTTCATGAATATGTACTCAACACTCACTAATGACACAATGAATGTCAACAGCTTTAATGTTCTCGAATAGGAATAGAAAAACTAAAGCATGGCACATTTTTACAGATATTTGCTGCCTTAGACTAATTTCCATAGTGAATGATAAAAGTAATGGGATCTTTATTAGGGCTGAGGAAAGTATTTCCTTCGTAGCAACTTGAAAAGCAAGACTGAGCATTAAATGTTTGCTTTGTGTCAAAAACCGATCTTTTTTCAGTGTCGTGAAGGGCACTGTCATCTTTTTTTGCTTCCCTATTCCTTTTCTCCTGCCAAAAGGAGTGCATTTCTATCCTTACAACGCCATGTAAGGTAGGATTTTCGTTCACAATGGGGTAATTTGATTCCAGCACAACATTCAGAATCATCAGAGTACGCTTCAATGTCTATATTAACCTTGTATTTGAAAGATAAATCTATTACAGCATTTAATGTAACATGGAAACTATTTTTAGACTATAATTCTACCCACAGGCTTGTACCACGTCTGAAATTTCTCTTAACATAGTTTTAACTCTTAAGTCATGGATGATTTCTTAATTAAAGGTAGATTTCCTATTGACTAGACGAGACTGTAACTTCTTTCATTTTCATTTATATTTTTTTACTGTGCTGATTACTGTTGTTGATATTCATTCATTAACCTGATTTTAATAATGATCTGTTTAAAATGACATAAAGTATTTAAATACATAGGGCTAACATTCTGAGAATTAGTACTTAATTTACTTAATCTTATGTTCACTGTAAACCTCTTACAATGTGCTTTTCTTATTTTTTTTCCCTTCATGGTTCTTTTATGTTCAATAAGATAAAAATTAAAAACAAATTAAAATTGCTTTTCCAAATCTTTTCATACAGATGCCTAATGAGTGGAAACGCTCTATAAGCATCTCCATTTTCAGAAAGGGAGACAATTCCAATTCAACAAATTATCACCCAATTAGCCTATTAAGCATAACAATAAAATTATATTCCAGACATCTCTATATGTAACTGATGGAATGGATAATGCAAGAGAGGGGGGAGAAAAAACTTAGCTGTGCAATAAGCCAGCTTCAAGCTGTTTTTGGTTATAATGTCACATTCCAATGTTTGGCCAAAAAATATTCTAGCTGCCCCCACAGGATCCTTTAAGTTATCTTCACTGATCTGAAATTGTCCTTTGACTGAATTCCTGTTAAGCAGTTATCACAGAAACTTGCCACTACCTCCGGTGTTCAATGTTAACTCTGGCTAACTGTAATCCTTCATGCCTCAATGCAAGTTAAATGCAGTGCCAATGGTACACTCACGTTTTCGGCTTCTACAAAAATGGTGTTCAGCAAGGTTGAACCCCTGCACCCCTTTTATGTCATGTTTATGCCAGTGTATAATCAGCAGCAGGTACAACCTTGAGGAACAGCAGGAATGGCTGCACAAAGACAACAGATAAAAGAAATCTGAGTCTGGGGAAGAAATGTAATTTGAGAAGGTGACTCGGACAAGAGATTCCCTAGTTCTCATGAAGATAAAGGGAGAGAAGGGGAAAGCACATTCAAACTTGAAAGATTCTGTTACTATAACCTTATAGTAAAGGTAGGATTGCCATGTGTGATTTTGATTTTCTAGTCTGGTCTACCTGGAAGGGTTGACCCAATGAGATCATTCAAGCCTTATCTAAGCAGGCATTTCATCCCTCCTCACTAAACCTTAGTTGAATCTTCTTTATCCAGATGATACCACAATCCTCTCTTCATAATAAGTAGTTGTTTGTTGAAGCCTTTGAGCATTAGCTGAATACTGCCACACTGAGGAGTTGGAAATTATTTATTCCAAAATGAAGGTGCTGCTTTTGACCAAGAGTTGCTGTCACTGTAAGTGGAATATCAGTGGCTTTCCTATTCAATAAGTCAATGTTTTAAAATGCCCGTGTATCTATCTGCAGCTCCAAAGGCCACTAACAGTATCATTTACTACACTAATTGAAATGGGACAATTCACTTCCTGCTGCCATTAAGTATTTAATGCCAAAGTATTAAGCCTTGTTTGGCACTCAGTTCTGGGCTTATCCTCATACATTGCACTTTCAGGTCACCCAATCAAGCCTTATTAGAATTTTACTATGAGTGTCCTTTTCTACCTCAAACGCCCTTCTGTGGCTGAACTAGGATGTATTTCCTATAATAGCTCATTTGAGAATCTACCATCTGAAATACCGGTCAGCTCAAAGTTTTTTAAATTTCTGGCTCACCTTACTTTCACTCACACTTTCATTTCCTCTTTGAAAAACAAAGCAAAACATACTTAGGAACATTGCCAAAGATCTATCTTTCTGTGGCTTCTTCCTTCCGCTTCTAATATGAATTGGGCCCAGCAGAACTGTGCAAGAAAAAGAGTCTTTGATTGAGTCTCTGTCCAGAATGACAGAGTTAATATTTTTCCTTACTGCTTCAAGTATCTCTATCATAACACTTTTAAATAATGCTCCAAAGCATAATTGTTGTCACAGACAGAAAAGCTCTCAATGCAGATGGGGAAAGGATTCAGTCATAAGCCTTTTTGAAAGGGTTTTTGTATCTTCTTTGTATATGAAACAGAGACCTCATATATGTCCACCACCTACTCTGAGACTTTTCAGTGAAGATCTCCAGGAATATAGCAAAGCTCTGATCAATTGTCATCACCTTCCGGAAGTGTTGGGCTTAGTTCCAGGGAAGATATGGCGAAGTGAAGATGGCTCTGAGAAAGTGGAGCCAACCACCTCAGCAAAGACCAAGGAACTGGTGAGTAGACCATTTCTTTGGAATCTCTCTGGGTAAAGAGAGGACAGGAGATCACCCACATGTGCTCTAGATGGCTTTTCCCCATGAGGTCACCTCAGGACAGTGATGGTCCATGAGTCTGAGTGCTGGGGGGCGGGATGGGCCATCTTGTTCACAACCGCAGTGGAGATTTTTAAAGGACACTAAGTTTGCAAACCTCATTTTTTAATCACTTCTGGAAAATGCCTATTAGCCAGAAAATGCATATTAGAGATCTTCAGAAAGAAAGTTTGAAAAGTCAGAATGACATGTTTGAAAGGTTGAAGATAAAATTGGGTGAGTTAAGCTAAATAATATTTTGATCTAAGAAAGTTATAAACGGATTAAGGGTCCAGATAAATTTTGAATATTGACTTTTACTATAAGATTTTGGAATTAACTATGAAAGATAAATAGCTTCTTGTGGGAAACATTTTGGCTATCCTGGTTATTGTAAGCCATAACAAAGATAAGTTACTTTATGATTTTAGGAACTGGACACTAGAGGGAACTAAATGGTCCAAGCAGAAGGGGGGGAAAATACAAGCCTGTTCTTGATGTCAGTTAATACTGCGACTTACAAAATTACACAAAACATTATAACATCAGAAACATTAAGGGAGGTTTTTGAAGAATTGAGCCAGAAATTAGTAACTACAATATCAAAACTGTCAGGAATTATGTTTGCTTCTATGGATAGACTACATCTAAAAGATCTTAATGAAGGAATGAAAAATGTGGAACCAATTTTATCTGACAAGACAAAGAAAGTAGCAAAGCTGGAACTACAAATGACAGGCCAAGAGAATGATTTGGATAAGGATGTTCTACTGGATATACAAAAGAAACTGGCTGAAGTTTTAAAAATTAAAAGGGAAATTCAAATGATAAATCAAGAGAAAGACCTGGAAAATGTTTTCCTACTGAATTTACAAAAGAGTTTTGTTAAAACCTTGAAGAAATCTGTGCAGTGTGATAAAAAAGAATTGAAGAGAAATGATATCCTACAAGAATATTTGACTGAATTAAAGATCAAGATTGTTAGAAGTAAAAGGAAGTTGGTTTATTTGATCCAGGTTAAAATAAGATTTTTTTTTTTTTTTTGCAAAGTTCTGGCAAGTCTTTATGGATTTTTTACTAACACCAGGATTGAAAAGACGCTTTATGGATTTGCTTATAGATAAATGATGGGATATGAGGTGAACAGATATCAGTTTGTAACCTTATAGGGGGTAAAGAGTTACTAAATTTGTTTATACTTGCAATGAAGTTTGGAAGTCCCTTCTTTATATATTTCTTTTCTTTTTCTTTATTATATTCCTTATTTTCTTTTTCTTCTTTCTTTTTCTTTTCCTATACTTTTTATTCTTTTTTCTATTTTCTTCTCTTTCTCTAAGTTTACTTTGTATTCTTTTTTATTATTTTAATCAAAATTCTTAATAAAAATATATTAAAAAGGGAAGATTTGGGCTTAGTTCTTAATTGACATTACCAATCCCTCCTCCTCCTCCTTCTCCCCTTTTTCCTCCTCCTTCTTTCTTTCGCATTCTTGTTGGTCTCTGAGCATAAATTAATAATAAAGTAAATTACAGTAGGATAGCCAATTTGATTCTCTGTAATGCAGGTGGAATAAAACTCTTTATACTTGTCTCTAGTCTTCTTGCAGTATGGGTAAAACAATAACAAAGGAAATCTATTTACCCAAAGTAACAAAGTTTAAGAAAACTCTCAATGAAACTCTCTTTAAAACTTCAGTGCTCACCACACAGAAATATGGAAAGGAAAAAAAAATATCCACACTGCTGAGAACATAGTTCTTCTATACCTTGGGTTCATCTATAAAAGGAATCATAATAATACAAATAAAGGTGAGTTCTCCCTCCAACTGAACATGACTCCCAGTGTCTTCATGGACTTATCTCTGTGATTTTCTTAGCAACAATATGCAGGTGGTTTTTCATTATCTTCTTCTAAGAAGTGTTATTTGACTTTCCAACTAGTTTATAGCCCTGAGATTTCATGGTAACCCCTTTTTCAAGAACTAACCAAGTCTGGCCTGTTCAGCATTTTTGAGATCAGGAAGGTCAGACAGTTGCTGTCACCTAGCTGGATACATAATGTGGCTGGGACAAGATCCCAATATCAAGGGTTCACTCTGTGTTAATGCTGACATAAAATTTTCTTTTTGATGAGAACCAAGTCCCTACTTCCTACTTCCCACTAATTAAGGAAGGAAAGGAAGCCATTACTTTAGAAGGACAAAAATATGCGAAGTAAATTTTAAACACATTTTATAATGATAAATATAATCCATATCACCCCAGAAGAACTAGATGGTAATACAGGTAGTATCACTTGGTGATGATATATGAAGAAGGCAGAACACATCAACTTCACTTTTAGAACTTTTGATAACTCTTCAATTTAGAAGAATAAGAAGGGGGGGGGAGAAATAACATAATTGCTCTCCCATTAAACAGTAGTTACCATGTAAAATAGCTGACTCTTTTCTAACTAATCAGGTGTGATTGCAATTTTACAGCTCACATATTTGCACCTTTCCAAAAACGAAAGGACAACAACAAAAGCTTTGCTGTGTGTTGCACAAATATCTGTAAAGGCAGAGAAACAAAACAACAGCTAATAAGAACAGAAGATTTAAGAGGGTGGGATGGAGTGAAAATTTTATGCTTCAGTGAAGTAGGCAAAGAAATAGGTAAGAAGATGGATAGATGGATGGATGGATGGATGGATGGATGGATGGATGGATGGATGGAGAGGTTCTCTTTGTTTATAGACATCATCAACACTCAGCTTCATGTGGCCACTCTGACAGTTGTGATAAGTTTATTTCCTTTGTATGTCATGATGTGATACCAATGGTATCATACGTATAGCATGTCTGTCTGCAACAAATGTATATGTTTAGAGCTCTACACACAAAACTGTTCATGAAAAGTCAGACTCCAGCACATACTAAGTATTTCTAATTAATGTATTTTCTGAATGGGACTGTAGCTATAGAAGCAATAGTACAACCTAGGGAATTCCACTAATGGGGAAACAAAAACCTCTGCTTTCGATGACAATACCCACCTTGGACTTCTTATTAGGAAGGAAGTCATTCAACAATCTGATTTTCAAACTTTTCTCATTTTCCAAAGTGATTTGCAGTATTAGAGACTGTTTGAATGAATGCCAGTACTTTTTTAAAAAAGTTAAGTCATCCTTAAACTTAAATGGACTGGAAATACATGTCAAGGAGAAGTTATATTTGTTTTTGTTTTTTAAACAAAAATATTTATTTATATTTCAGCTAGCTTTATTTTTACCTTTTGTATTTGAATTTTTAGAAAGCAAGATTTCTTTATTTTGCTGCTTTGAAGACATGTTCAAATAAAGTAATAGAAACCTGGAAAGGTTGACCTCTATTTTGCATTGATCAGATCTTCACTTCAATTATGGTGTCCAGTTCTGAGCGTTACTTTTTAAAGAAGATTCAGATAATTTGGGAGAGGTGCAGAGAAGGGAAATGAAGATAATCAGTAAGAATTATCAACTAGAAACCAAGTCCTATGAAGAAAGACTGGGTGGGTTAGTTCTTGAGAAGAGAAGGCTATCACAGCATTCCAGGTCCTGAAAATCCATAATCATGTCAACAAGACAGATGTGCTTCTTGATATTTTGAGATGCCGATGAAGGCCATGAAACAATTGAATAGATTGTGAAAAGGAAAATCCTATTATTCTTTCTCCAGGACAAAATGATATAAATATAATTTTAATCTAAATACATTTCAATTAGGTTATGCTGTGTAGGGTCAGATTTTTGCTCTTCAGGAGGTCACTGAGAACTGTCTGAATGTGAGAAAAAATTGTACGTTAGTTGATTTGGAAGAAGTGTATGAAACAATTAGTAGACTTAAACTCTGAAGTGTGTGTGACTATGAAGCTGCAGATTAGTTGCTGAATGTAATAAGAGTGATTTACATGGAAGCAAAGCATGCGTGGTATTGCTTAATTCACCATAAGCAGGGGATAAGGATGTGTGATGTCCCATTGGTTGTTTGTAGTCATGTTAGGGATGTGTTGCTGGGGACATGAATGTGAGCATATTTCTGTAAGCAGACAATGTCATGCTGTTGTTTGAGAACCTGAATAATCTGCAGCAAAGTGTAGGTTGTATGACAGGATGAAGAGTGTGAATCTGAAAGTTAATATATCAAAGATCAAGGTAATCTTGCTTGACATAGAAAATGGTGTGATCAATTGCAAGTTTATAGAAATAATGAAAAATTAGAGCAAGGAGATGAATTTGTGAGGATGAAAAATGGGGAAATTTTAAGATACACAGATGCTGGGAGACAGGTAGTAAGGAGTTTGTGGTCTGTTGTGAGGAATGAATGTTTGACAAAAGAAGCAAAAATTTACATGTATAACAACATATTCTACTTCCTTTGTTGTATGGAATTGAGAATTGACTATATCAAAAGAAACATAAAAGCTGAAGGCAATGGGAATGCAGTACTTAATAAATGAATGTAGCCAAGAATGAATGGAAGCTGAATTAATACAAAGCTGAGTGATCAGCATGAAAGTACATTGAGGTTGTTAGATCATACAGAGAGAATGAATGAGGATCAAAGCACAAAGCAAGTATATGAAGGAAGAGTGAATGGGCCAAGAGGAAGGAGAAGACCAGGAAAGGCATGGTCAAATGAAATTGATGAGATCCTGAAAAAGAGTGAGGTGAGATATTTAAAGAAAAGATGAAGTATGAAGCTCTGTAGAAATGTGGTGGTAGAAACAAGGATGGTTTGAAGGGATAAAAATTGAGAGGTATACTTGTTTAGCAACTGCCTCATTTAGTGACCATTCACAGTTAAGAAAGTGATTGAAAAAAGTACCAATCCTTGCTTTTACAGGTCTGTAAAGCAAAGGAAAGCTGAAGTAAGATAATAAGCACAGTTTCACTTAGCAACCACTTTGCTTAATGACTGAGTTGCCAGTCCCAATGGGGTTGCTAAATGAGACCTACATAGTGTTGTTCAATAAACCACATTTAGCTATACTTCATTGTCTTTTTCTTATCTCATGCTTTTCCTTCCTTCCTTCCTTCCTTCCTTCCTTCCTTCCTTCCTTCCTTCCTTCCTTCCTTCCTTCCTTCCTTCCCCCTCCCTCCCTCCCTCTTCCTCTTCCTCTCTCTCTCCTCTGCATAACTTTGAAAATATTGTGACTGGTATGTATTTGTGTAGGGAGGGGGAGAGGTTTGAGGTCTATGCAGAACTTCCCTTTAAGGGTTAGATCTATAGAAGCAGAATCTCCCACTTCAGTAAGACTGTTTCATTCTCTTCTTCCCTTTATTTGCCTCATGAAAGCCAAAAAATAAAATCCATAATAATGATACATTCTGTTCTCACATAATCATTAGATGATTTAGCCCCTTAAATTTATGAAAACTGCTTATATATATATATATATATATATATATATATATAGAGAGAGAGAGAGAGAGAGAGAGAGAGAGAGAGAGAGAGATTTATATGTACAAAATGTACATAAATTTATGTGCATGAATAAAATTATATAACTGATATTGTGGAATCTCTCTCTCTCTCTCAAATCATAGAATAAGTTTACATGAAAAATGAAAATTTTATTAAGTAAAACAGGTAGATTTGCCTATCTTTAAATAAGGGAAATTAATGTAAAATATAAAATTTAGTCTCAAGAATCTAAAGCAAAAGGTAATTTTGAGATTATAATTTGTTTAAAATCCAATAAAGCTGCCTCTGAAGCATTTTATGAGGCAAAATTTGAAAAGGACATAGTACCTTTCCTTAAACGTCTGACAAATTTGATGAATTTGATGAATCCAATGTGAATGTTGCAAGGGGATTCCATCTATGATCAATAGACTTCTAAAATTAGAATGAAATGTTGGAAGTATAGAAAGTATCCTTACATATCAACAGTGCTCCAGTCATTTTATGTAACTTCTTCCTCTTTTCTTCTTCCTTTGAGATATCTTTCACATCACATGATGTGAAATTTACATATGTGAAAAACATCCTGAAGGTCACGTCTGAATGAAAGTCTGAATCATGCTTTCAGACCCAGAGCCTGGCATGAAGTGTTGGAGGCAGTCTGAGGATAAAGTCGATTGCCTTCATGATCACTGGAATGCTGCTTTTGACACAGTACATGTTGGCGTCCAGTTAGCCACCTGGTAGGGCTACCATATCTGGATTGCAAAGATACAGTTCTTCACTATAAGGCACGGCAGTGATACAGAAAGCGTTAACTCTTTGTTGCTATTCCGCAAGTCTGTATGTGCAACTTAGACTTCCGTCTGATTGAGGTATGGGATCACATTTAGTTTCTGAGGCCTGAAGAGTCTGTCAAGAGGGTGTAGCTGTCTAGCCAATCCTATTTTCTCTTAACTTCTGACCATCTTGACTTGCTTGAGATGCCTGAATGGGATAGATTGAGTTAAACTCAGGTCATTGTAAAGATGTTCATCCATGAGGAAGAAAACTAAGAAAACAGACTTAGAGAAGCCAGTGAGCTGGTATAGAGTTAGGAAGATTGATGTCAGCACTTTGAGGTAGGCCAGGTCAACAAACAGATCCCGTAAGAAATATTGAAATTCTACTGTATTGATAGAGGCTGAAGTAACATAATCTTGAAAGAGTGACAGTTTTTATCTCTCTCTCTCTCGTTCTCTCATCTGTCATCATCCCATACATGTACACATTCTAAAGAGAATCATCCGACTTATAGTAGCTGAACCTCTCTATTGAACCAGCTGCAATGGAAATAAGCAGGCTTCTCTGATATATGGAATTTAATTCCCAGAATCCTCAGATATAGAATCTTAGTTAGGGAATTCTGGGAATGGAATTACAGACATGAGAAGGCAACCATGCTGGGAAGACTGGAATAGTTGGGTGAAACTGGCCAGCCTTCACATTCCCATAGGCAAAATGTGTCAGAACCAAAGAAAATGTACTCAGTAGAAAAAAACCTGGAAAGCAAACAGCCAAAAGTGTCTTGTGGAAATTAACTAGAGTGTTATTTGATATCAGTGAGTGAAAAAAGGTAATCTTCTTCTTGCCTATAGTCTCAAACACTTGACCGTGCTGGATCAACAGATAGATAGATAGTAGATTATCATCCTAAGCATCAGTGGGTCTTTCTGTTTTCATGCCATACATCACCAAAAATAAAGCACAGCCTCCAAACTGCAGCAATGTAAATATAATACTGATTGGCACTACTAAGCAAATAAAATCAATGTTATTTACATCATTGAAGTTGTTGACGATGCGAAAGGATTGAAAAATCACTGTTATCCCTCCTCCATTTTTATTTGCCCCCCCCCTTTTTTTTCGTCACTAGCTAAATTACTTTTAGATAGTAAAACACATCTCTGGATACAATCCCTAATATTGGCAAACTTCAAGTAATAACCAAATGAAACACATTGTTCAGAATCGATACTGCATTTTCTACAGCTTTCAAACACATGATGAAATGCTCAATGGAATATGTGCATGCAATTGTTGAAGCACATTAAGCTTTCATGTTTTATTTAACAAGAAGAGAGAGGGGAGCAAGGAGAGGGAGATCTCATCAAGGGTGTAAAATATGCTTCCAGAGAATCTGTGAATATTTTTATTCAGATGTCTTTTTGATTTAGAGCATGTATTAGACAAGTGAAATTCTAGCGTGCCAAACTTTTTAAAGCCACATAAACAATTAGAATGTGTGATGCTGTAGGATCAGAAATAGACATTTCCCCCACAAAGATTGATGAAAACTGGTGCCCAGTTTCCCTTAATTTTTAATAATATTATAGCTTCAAAATATGCTGGTCTATGACCATAATAAAGATTTGACTCGATCTGATAGCTGCAAAAATATTGCAAGTGTAGACAAGGATGGCCACTGCTCTCATACAAAGATTTAGCGGTTCTCATCCATCCATACAATCCCATTAGATAGAGAGATCAATATTTATTATTTTTAAAAATGGTAATACATGGCCTAAAATACAGAATGAGGGAATGCTATCATTAACTTGATCCCTGAAATGAGAGTTATTACATTACCTAGACAGGATAAAAAATACAAATTTCTATGCAAAATGTTTCTTAATATTGAAGATCCTATGTGTTTTTTTGTCTTTGTGATTGTTGTCATCATTCTATGATTCAAAGTGGACTTTTTTTTTTTTTCCCACAGCCTCACTTACATTGGGGTCTACTCCTCTTTGGTTCCATGTCTAAACCACAGACTGTTTCTTCAGTTAGCTACATTTCCCCACTTTTCATATTATTTCTTGCTTCTTTTAATTAATCTAATTCTCGCTAACCAGATTGGTTATCAGTCAGCACCTGTTCAACTCACCTGGTAAGTGGCAGTAAGCAACCTCCCATTTCTTCTGGTTGTACAGATGGTCTCAGTGAAAAATCAGGTTTCATGACTAACAAGATGATTATCTGTAATGGGAGACCTTGTTCTATGTGTCATCCCTTCCGTATGAACTGCAAACCCAGGCTGCCCTAGTTCCAGTTAACACAGGAAGAATTGCCTATAAATTAGGCTGCACATTGTAGATAATCATGCTGTAAACATGGAGATCATCTCTTCAGTTACGTCACCAGTACAATTAAGAAAGGGGAGGGACTGTTCCCATGCTGGACTGAACACCGACATGTCTGAATTGGACAACACATCATCTTCTTCTATCCCTAGGCCCTGCAACATTTTCTTACTACAGAGGCTCTTATCTTTTCTATTGCTGTGTTCTTCAGACTTTTGTGGTCTTCACCTAATCTTTAACCAGGATTTTGCAACTCATTTGTTTCCTACTATGAAACCATTCTACAGCATCTGCCTATTTGTTCTCCTACTTCTGAAACCATTTTCAGTTTTCAGTCTCTTTAGCTGCCCACAACATTTGACCCCATGGGCCTGAGCAACACATTACATTGAACAATTTGATTTTTTGATTGATTGATTGATTGATTGATTATGTGCCATCACGTTGTTTTCAACTCCCATCAGCCACATAGATAGATTTTCTCCATGATGATTCCCTAACCTGTTCTTTCAAGTCTCCCAATGGTGCACCCATTGCCACCCTGATTGACTCCATCCACCTTGCTGCTGGTCATCTTCTTCTTCTCTTTCCTTCAACATTTCCCAGCATTAGAAACTTTTCCAGACAGCAGGGTCTTCACATAATGTGTCCAAAGCAGGATAATTTGAGCCAGTTCATTTGAATAAAGGGATCACTAAAACACACAGAGATATGATAAAGATTAGTATTATTGATAGTTTCATTCCATGATATTACAGCAATTTATTATGGAACTTCTAGTCTTCATTATTACAATATCTCCCCTCCAAAAAGCAAAACAAAGAGGAAAAACAAAAAACAAAAACCCACACACCAAATCTGAGAAATCAATGAATTCAGCTGCAAGTATTTACAACTATTGTGTATATATTTATTTTGAAGGTTAGATGCTGTCCTTCTATCCATAGATTGGCTTACAAACATCATGATTAATGCATCAAAGGCACACAAATGCATGGATAATGAAAGATTTTTTTTTTTTTTTTTGGCAGGGAATTAAAATAATGAAAACAGCCACTGTCATGCAATTTCAAAATGAGTGCTCCATTTTTCTAAAGTCGGAAACTGTAAATTTATCAACAGGAACCTACTGAGAAATCCATATTTTATTTTCATTTACTACCAAATATTTCCCTATTATTAGACATTACCCATGCCACAACATTCATGTGGTCAATATGTTTACTTATAAAGATTGGATTGATTCAATATATGTGTGAAGTTCATTGTCACTGGGAAAAAAAGAGAAACAAAACAGCTTTATCAGTTTTAAACAAAATCTTCCACCTTCTTGCTTAAAGTGTGTACAAACCTTTCTTCTAACTAGCAGATGTCTGTATTTGCAGACTATAAAATTATTACTGATACTCATTTTATATGCTTCAGACTCCTTAAAAAATACAGGCAACTTTGACACGACAAAGTTATTGACATATTCACCCCTACTTAATGTATGACCATCAACCACAGCATAAATAGGAATGCTGTAAATTGCTGGATTTTCAAATATGAACTAACATAATTGGCACTTTCCAGAGTGATGTGCAGATAGGAATGTAGTTTCTCTATGTTTTCAGTGTGCTGACACAGGCCTCAAAACATAACAAATTCAAGCATCCAATGGGGAAAGAGAAAGCAATCGAATAATAAGACATTTTAAAATGAAGATCTTAGCTGTGGGATGAAAGAGAAACAACACTGTTTTGGCAACACAGTAGTCATGTTCCTTGTTAGGGGTAAAGAAGCGTTCTCTATTGTGTCATTTTATTCTTCCAGTGCCCTCTGATAAAGCTGGTGAGCCTTCCTTTGTCACACAGTACTGCTGGGTTGCAAAACCAAAGAAAAAAACGGTGGTGTGCATATTTCTTAAACATACTCATTGTCTTTAATAGCGGTGTACAAGCAGAAAGATATCTTTGGTGTTTCTCTTCCTATGGTGGAAATGCCTTAACGATGCTAATGACCTATCTGTTTATGTTTCCTGAACAGCTTAGCGTCCTTGTTTTGCTCCTGGAAGAAGTTCTGAGATTATCTGTTGAGGCAAATAAGGGAAGATTCTCTCTGCAACCCCACTTCTCAATTTGGCAGTAATAGTCACTGACCTATGTATCATCTCTAATATTGATGACAGTAAGTTTATCTTCAGATCAGTTGCTGGGTCATGAACTTCTGATGGACATTAATGCTAGGGTACATCGGGAAGAATGCCAGGGTACATTTACTTCAGGGATCTTCTTATGCTGTTATGATAGCTGATCACATCTCAGTATTTTGAATGAAGTCAAGTTAATGGGCTTTAGAATATCTCCCACCTATATTGTTACATTGTTAAACAAATTCTAAAACAAACACCAATTAGCAGTTAAGAATCCAGATCTCACATTTGTAATTACAAAAGATGATCCATCTGGGGTTGCATTCCAGATGGTCCATCTTTTTTTTTTAAAAAAAAAAAAGAAGTTAAAATCCATGAAATTGTTTTGTGGTAAAGAAATTGAATCATTCACAAATATGTTACAAGAATACATTAAAAATGCATTCAATCCATTAATTCCTCACATATGTATGAGAGGAAAGTCAAAGCTGGGAAAACATTGGTAGCTATTATATTGTACCTATTTTTTTACTAGAAATAGCTCCTATTATAGTTCTCAGTTCTTTTAAATAATGATAAATGACATACTCAAGGTAATTGTGAAAGCAGAGATACCTAACTGTACCTTTGCTCTATTGCTATTGGTTATTCTTGTGATCACTATTAATATCACAAAGAAGGAACTGGATAACATAGTTCTTCTAAAATTCTAATTAAAGTGTTAATTAATTGCAGCTGGTATGCCTTAATACAGTTAATACAATTAACCAAGATGGAGAGAACAACTCAGCTAAATTATTCATGCCAGGGGCATAATGTTTCCACTTTATCCCACTCTAAACTTACTGTGTCATATGGTGAGATTATTCTAAAATATCAGTGTGAGAATTGCTATTTCATTCTCTATATATTCATGAAAATTTGGCTAAGTTTTTTTTTTTTTTTTTAATGCAACCATCTGGCTGCGAGCCACAGAAGAAATAATGAAAGTAAGCCATGCTTTGTTATGATGATGTAACACCACTACCCCTGCCCAAAACAACAATATCAGCTGGGAGAGCAAGCAGTGCGAGTAACAGGAGTTTGGCAGCAAAATTTAATTGGAGAAAAGGGCAGAAAAGAAAAGTGATGGCCAAAGAAGCGATATGTTCTTTGTGGTCAGTTTGGATGTTGTTCAAAAAATTATATCCTGAATAGATGTTGACTGCAATAAGTTTGCCTGAAGACCTGCTCATTGCTGAGCATGGTTGGCTGAATGGCTTCCTGCAGAGTAAGCAGAGGCTGCTGCACAAATCAGGTAGGCAGCTTCCAGGAAGTGAATGAATAGGGAATTCTAACAGAAGTCTAACAGGAGAGTTCTGTGTAGGGCTTCAATGTAGGGCTACAAAAAATGTGGATGAACACTAGTTGGCATCAACAAGACATAGATATGTCTAACTCTTTGCTGCTATCAAGTAACAGATACATAGATTTTTTTCAGGATATTTAATAAACCTAGTTCAAATGTTTCTTCTAAGTAGTCAGTGCAAGAAATTAGAAGATAAAATGAATGGAGGTGGCTCTGCAGTTCTACTTTGCAATGCTTTCTGGCAAGAATTAAAAGCAACAAAAAAACCTATTTGCATCAAATATAAGCTCACTGCAGTGCTTGGGGACAAAGAACTATAGCAGCAAATAGACATACTTCAGCTCATAAAGGTGAAGAATTCTTGGACCAACCAAAGGAAGTTGACACAACCCTTTACAATAAAGCAAACTGAGCAGCAAAGGAGGCCCAACAGAGGAGAACTAGATCAGAAATCTGAGGTTCATTAATTCCATTGACATTAGTATAGATTTTGTCTATACCTGTATATTGGTGGGTCACAGCAGGATGCAGTAAGATTGACCTTTGCTGTCCTTGAAAAAGCAAAGAATTGAATTTGATTAGTATTTAGATGGAAGACCACCACCAAACTCCAAGGCTGTGTGCTAGACTAGAAAGATGTGGGGAGGGGTTGGGGGAAAGGTTTCCTAATAGAAAGCAATGGGAAATCATTGTGATTCTGTTGCCAAGAAAACTAGGTAGGTGCATCTTTGTATCTCCAGGAGTTAAACTTGACTCAAAGAAGTTTTACCTTTTCATATATCAGCAATTTCTGGAATATTATTGCAGAGGGGGGTACAAGATTCTTAATATTCCTTAAGCCTAATTATAAAAGCAATGTGTTTAATCCACATAGGGAGAACTGAGTTAGCATTGGGTTTACAAGTTATAGTATCTTGTAAATGATTTCAACCCGTCCCACCCGATCTCACAGAGAAGGCATGCTCCAGATCCCCGTGGTAAAAGGACTTCAATTAGCAGGGTCCAGGAGGCGGACCTTCTCTGCTGTAGCCCCCGCCCTTTGGAACATCTTGCCCCCGGGGGTGAGACAGGCCCCCTCACTCCAGGCCTTTGGGAGGGATTTGAAGACCTGGCTCTGCCATCTGGCCTGGGGCGGGGAGGGAGGATATCAAAAATGGGGTTGGCTGGCCCCTTAGCAGCCTGGTGTGGCCTCTATCAGCCTCTTGGATTTTTTTAGCTTTTTTATCTTTCTCTTTTAATTATGTATTGCCGATTTTAGTTTGTTGTAAGCCACCCAGAGTCCCCCGTTGTGGGGAGATGGGTGGGGACAAGTCAAATAAATAAATAAATAAATAAATAAATAATAATAATGATAATAATATCTAGGAAAACCTGTTTGTTTTTTATTTCTTTAACAGAAAAAGAGGGGAAAAGTTTTCCACTCTGCTTTTTATACAGACTAGAGACATTTTATTTTATTTTTTTAAACGTAGTCTATCTCAGAAAGAGAATCTGTACTGATAATAATTATATTTAAATTGAGTTTATTGCAAAAATTTGGTTGTGGACTGGCTTTCTGTTTTAACAAGATGAAACCATTACTGAAACATTTCTTTTAAAAAGCATTGCTTTTAAATCTACCTTGTTAAAAGATGTTCCACACAAAACATGCCTGGACAAAAATAAAATAGAGAAATTATTAGAGCCCTTCTTTTGTTTGTTTGCCCCTTTGAGTTGACAACCTCTGAAAGTCCATAGCACATGTTTCCTCTTTAAAACACTACACATTTTATGATATAGGATGCAGCATATACTGAAGCTTCCTCTTGAGAAACCAAGAGGAAAGGAGGTGTCTTCTGCCCTCAGCTGATTTGGGTACAGCTCAATAATAGTTCAGCACGTACTGTACTCTCTCTGTTCTGTTGCAGGTCTCCAGCAGCAACTTCAGCCTGCTACCAAAGAGACCAAGAGACCTGCTACCAGCAAGGACAGAGTGCATGCTGAACTAGACAACCTAATTGTCTGCCTTGGTGGTTTCATAGTATTGTGATATTTTCACTATTACCATCATAATTAGTCTGATCTGGTTTCAGGCAGTTAGGAGACTCTGGTAAGGCAGAAAGGGAAAATAATATTAATAATTTCCAATTTGTGTCTTCTTATTAGGCTCTCTCTCTCTCTCTATCCCACCCCTGCCACCCCAAAAGCTCAGAACAGGTCTAAGTCCAGAATATACAGAGACTTCAGGCTGTGTGGGAGATCTCATTAAACCTATTATTATTATCTGCATACATTTTGTGCAAAGTCTACACATCATTTTTCCTTAATCAATATCCTCTAAATCATTTAATCAACATATTAGAATCTTACCTCAAGGCTTGACAAATGTATTGCATCTGAATTTCATGCCATCTGCTTTTGAGACAAACTGTGGAAGAATCCTGGGTTTGGTTAAGATATTCAACCACTGAAGGGAGTTTGAGACCCTTCCAAATTTACAATACATTTTGCATGACAAAGATTAGGTACACAAATAAATATTAAAGACACCTAGCTACTCAATCACATATCTTATAGTATAAGCTTTCCTTGTGCCTGTCCTAGGCTGTGGGATTCTTTGTTTTCATTTTGCAAATACTGTGAAGTTTAAAAGGTGGTCTTGTTAAAAGCTATGCAGCAGAATGGCTGTACAGCCTTTGGACTCATAGGCAAAAACATGTTCCAGCGGGTACAAGAGCACCCCAATCAGGAATTCTTTAAGGCAGCTGCGTCTTTCTCTAGGACTTCATGGCTGCCCTCCCCAGCTGCTGCGTGATCTTGAGAAAATAAATACACACTTGGTTTAAGAAGTCACCAACAGCCCTTGCACACACTGAAGCACTTTTTAAACCTTTGAATCTGCAGTGTTGTGCAGCTTTATCTCATTTATCTCACATGAAACATACAAGGAAAAAAAATGGGTCAGTTTGTTGTACTGGTACATGGTATGCATGCAAATGTCAGCTGCCTCCTATATTCCCGCTAAGCCACTTCCCTGGAAAAATGATGGAGGTTGTCTGGGGCTGTGTAAGAATTAAAATACTGATGAATTTGAATCCAATCCAACCAGCCACCTCTCTTCTGAAACTTCAGATTCTGTATTGCTGTGGATCTTTCTTGTTTAGCTCTCTCAAGGAGCAGATGAATATTGCTAATGGAAAAACATGCCACAGGTAGCTATGAGGCTTCTGACTAAATGTAACATCAAATCTAGGTGCTCTTTTGAAAAGTATGCTGAAGTTAAATCATATTGTATCGAACCAGCTGCTAACAAAACTGTTTGAAAGCGGAGGGTGGCTGCTAAGGAAGTTTCCAAACAGGTAAGTGGAATAAGCTTTCCTTCCCCTAGCTTCTGCATACAAAAATCTATTCAGTTATATACGCTGCAGAATTCAATAGTTTCAGTAAAGGAGCTCTTATTAAGACACAATACGTGCTTTGCACATTGATTTTGAAGGGAGGGTCCTGAATTAAAAAGGACTTACTTCAGAGTAAAGGAAGATGCAGGTAGTCCTCATTTAGCAACCACAATTGGGACCGGCAACTTGGTTGTTAAGCAAAACGGTCGCTAAGTGAAACCGCAGCTGGGCCTACATTCTTCCTTCAGCTTTCTTTTTATTTATTTATTTATTCATCAAATTTATATGGCCTTCATCTCACAAACTCTGGGTGACGCACGACAAGACTAAAAAACAAATAATAAATAAAAAACAGTTACTATTATATTAAAAACTTTTGCTATAATATAAGATATACCTTAATATAACTTTTCACTTTTGCTTTACAGACCTGTGAAGGTTGTAAATGAGAGGATTGGTCATACAGTTACTTTTTCATCACCATTATAACTGTGAATGGTCACTAAATGAGGCAGTCTCTAAACGAGGACTACCTGTAAAACAGTAACTTGGTATCCACATTCCTAATTTCAGTGGTTTTCATTGGAAGGGAGAAACTAATCTGGGTGTCAGGGGAAGAACATATATCACACTCTAAGGCTAGATTCAGTCATAAAAGACATTACCAAGTGGCTCCCCATTTGATAAACAACCATAAATGAATTATATCTATATTATTGTATGGACTGAAGGATACGGAACACTGTTGTAGTATTACCTGGCTAATAAGAGAAGCAATTCTTATTTATTTCACTGCCTGCAAAAGCCATCTGTTCCTCCAGACAAGTATTCTTTAAAGAAATCCATCTCAGTTACCCTTCTCTAAGGGCCCATTTTGTAAAACCGATGCCCTCAATATATAGTCAAAAGCTGTGAGAAAGAATATCTATAGAACCCTTTATGGGCCTCAGGATTTATTCAAGTCATGCCCTCCTGTACTTTGAGGTGATACAGGCAAGGCACTATGGAAACACTGCACTCCATTCTCAGGAGGGAGAAAATGTCTTGCCTTCCCTGAGATTTGTCTGGCAAGATTATTAGAACTGACAGGGCTACAAAGATAAAACGTGTTATCTTCTTAAGGTGGGAGAATGGTCTCAGCTTCCTGAGAGAAAGTGGTCCAAATTTTAGAAGTCCATAGTCATGGATGGTTTGCACATTCCCCCATCTTTCAAGGGGAGGGGGGAATCCTCTGTTTGCCTGAAACTGAACAAGGATGGGGTTCTGTTAAACCTTCCAGCTGAACAAAGCCTTCTTCACTTCAATCCCTCATTAACCTTTTGAGCAAACCCAGAAGTTGATTCAATGGATTAAACAGAGTGGATTACATCTGAGCATATGAATACACATACATGCCTTTTAACTAATTAATTGCATGTGTTTTTATATTGCCAAATCATTTCATGGAAGTGTTTCTAAAGATATTAATCTCCTCTCTAACTCTCTCAGAGGTTTTTTTTTTAAAAAAAAGAAACATCAAGCAGAATTTTAGACAAATCCAGAAAGAGTCAATTAATAATTAAAGCTATGTATTTATTACAGGGAGTCATAAATCCAAACATAAAAAAGTAAAAACAAAATGTTTTACTCTTTCTGGCTACACTGATATAAATAAAAGGCTATTATGTCGTAGGATATTCCATAGAATGACATTTGTGGTGTACAAATGATGTTAAATATTAATTTCCATGTTGAATTTATTTTTAATAACTTTTCTCACTTTTCTTCCATCAGGTGCCACATGTATGATCACTAAAACAAAAACAAAAAAACGGAATAGGTTGTAATTATCTTTATTTAGAAGATACAAAGCTCCTGAATGAAATAAATTGAAATTTAGATGTTATCTACCTCAATATGCAACTGAAATAATTCATACTGAGGGTGGAGTTTAATAGCAATACAAACATCTTTTAACCACACCACCCCATATGGGTGACAGCCATATACGGACCTTTGTCTTGTATATGTACTGGATATATACTAATGAGGGAAATGCTACTGGATCTGATGAAACTGCAGCATTTTCCAGAAACCCCAAGTATCCAAGCTTTTCTAAAGCAAGCCTTTCTAAAGCTATAACTCATATGTTGGGTAGCAATGTCTGATTTTAATAAGATAGATTTGAATATGATTTCGATCAGGGCTATACCTGAAAGGGATGGTCTGCTTCTTTTGAAATGCTCATGTACTTTGATCCCACACAACATATGCAGATATACCGTTAATAATTTGGTAAAAGGGGTGAAGAAGCACTCACGTAAAACCAAAAATGATGGGTCGGCCAAAGAAATGTGCAGGTGGGCATTGGACATAAAAAGCAAAGCTTATTGAAGCAACAATGTCTTTAAAGACTTTTGGACTGTGTCCACAGTTTCCCTTTTCCTTATAGGTCCAACATCTGGATGGCAAGGATGAACACCTGAGATCAGCAAATATAATCCATGTTGCACTAAACC
Organism: Python bivittatus; assembly: GCF_059951505.1. Lineage (NCBI taxonomy): Eukaryota > Metazoa > Chordata > Lepidosauria > Squamata > Pythonidae > Python > Python bivittatus. Next base: position 13,185,022 of record NW_028277053.1, read on the forward strand.
GTATTGTCTTTCTGAACATCTTCAGAGGAGATAGGCTAAATGCTATGTATTCTCCAAGGATATTTAGGGGAGGGGATAAAAGCTGCTATAAGGGGCTTGATCCTGTGCGAGAGTGGGATAATGACATACATAGGGCAAATTCATAAAAAGTGAGAGCCACATCATATGATTGAAACTTTAATTATTTGTGGGGAATCAGCAGATACTTCTTTAAAAAAAAAAAAGAGCATGTTTTCTATTTTTTGAAAGTCTGAAACAACCATACCATATCATAAGATGGGCCTCCAGGGCTGAAGGTGGTGCTAGAAGTGAGTTGTGAAGGAAAAAAATCAATCCATACAATGATTCTTCATTGGCTTGCAAAATCATCCCACACATTCATGGCATGAAGTATAAGATTCCAGGATCCTGGCTCTTCAAACGGTGTCCTGCAGTTAGACAATGAAATGGTGTGGAAGGAAGTTCTGGGAAATAAAAAAGTGACAGAAGTCGATACCCCAAATTATTAAAATAGCTGTAAATGCAGAACAGAAAAGGAAACTAGAAGGAAATTTGAGGGAGACGCAGAGCAGAATAAGGAGTAGAAAAATTTGACCAATAACTGAGGCACAATAGGTAATAACTGACTGGGACACTGCCTATTTTCTATGTTTGCATGCTTTAATAATTTCATCAACATTCTTCTGTTTGCCTTGGGTTTGGGCCAGAGACAAGGTTATTAAGAAAAGGAGTGAAAAAAAAAAAAAAGTTGGTTGATGGATTAATTAACATTGGAGAAGAGCACCAAGGATAATTTTTGGTAGTGGGCCCACATTTCACAGACTGAAATAACACGTCAAGAGTTAGGTGGTATTGGAAGGAGGTAGAACAAGAAATAAATATTTGGAGCACTCTGATATGTGACAGATGATATGAACCTAGACAATATAGGAAAGACACAGCCAGAAAGGCATGAAATGTTCACAAAATCATTATTTTCTTTTACATTTCTTTTTAAAAAGTGGTTGGATCCTAGAACTATTCTGATAGTAAATAAGGATCGCATAGAGATGAAAAATCACCATTTTATCCCAAAGAAAGAAGGATTTTCTTCTTTCTTTCTTTCCTGGTGGCTGAGAAATAGGGAAGACTTATTGCTGGCAACAGGGGGCTGGGGATTATCTAGAGAAAAAATATCCTATATGACAAAGGGAAGGGAACATGCAATCAGCATCTATCTTGTCTCTTCCAAGAAGAATATTAGAAGCATGTTTTTTAAACTGAAATTTAGTATTCCATAGTTTCGTATGTATGTATGTATGTATGTATGTATGTATGTATGTATGTATGTATTTATTTATTATTATCATATTTATATAGTCACCTATCTCACACAAAGTGACTCTGGGCGGCGTACAACAATTAAAAAGAATAAATACATAAAAACAACTACAAGTAAAAAACTATAAAAGGACGCAAAGCAGCACACAGAATAGGAGGGGAAAAAATTAATAAGGGAGCCATCTCAAAATCTCCCCGTAATGGCTAAACTGAAGTTAATCACAACTGTGTTTATTGAAACAGATCATTCTTAGTATAGCACAGGCTAAAGTAGCTAGCTTCAGCAAAGTATGAGGGAGCTTAATTATGGATTGCCCAACTTTGAATATTACGTTAATTTGTGGAGAACAAAAAAAGGAGTTTATTTTAGCATTACAGAGGAATAGCAATATGTGGATCAGTTCTGATCTAGTTCACACTGTCAAATACTGTTGATTTATTACTGTTGATCTGATGGTTTAAATTCCTTTACAAAATCCATTTGATTTAATTTCTTCAACTGATTTGAAAAAAAAAGTCTACCAAGTTTGAATAACAATTTAATTCAGAGAGTCAACTGAATTGCCTTCAAAACAAATCTCTGAACTGAAGCTTTGCATTACCCTAATCTGAATGAAGCTCATACCTTCAAAGACAAAAAAAAACAAAAACCCAAATCTGCTACATGGCTCTCTGAATTAAATTGTTATTGTCCAGCAACTTGTACCCCATGGCTGGAAGGAGTGAGTGGAGCCTAAGAACCAGATGGAAACAGTTTCACTTACTGATTTCAACTAACTAGCCAGTTCTAGGATATAGGTTTATTCTAGAGAATTTTTTTCTGCCTTGTCCTTCTCTGGAAGAAGGATCTGTGCTGAAAGTTCTGTCCTTGGTTATATCTAATTCTCCTTCAAGCATAGCTGTGGAACACAACAGAACCATGGAACCATTCTAAGTCTTTCAAAAACCACATTTGCTTTTAATCTGACTTCCCTTTATGTGTGACTCACTGACAACTTGATGCCTTCTATTCTACTTTATATTGTCATGTGTAGCTTCATTCTTTGAATCAACTATAGGGAGTAATCCTCTGAGGATAAAAATCAGTTACTTATGTACTTGCTTCCAGATGCTTGTGTAACTGTAGAATTAATGAAGTGAATGTGTGTTTTGTTCCAGAAAAATCATCCTTCTTGGCTTTGTTTTGAGCTCAGGTATTCATTGTTCATTAATGAAACAATCTTGCTTATGAAAGTTCATGCTGAACAATGTAGGAATTCACTTTAAGGCTCTTTTTTATTTCAAGGGACCACATAAAATAGCCATTCCAAACAAAGTAAGAGCAGAAGGGCTCTTACTCAGATTTCTCCTTAATGAGTACATGTTGTAGGTATAAGATACCTTTTATTAATTAATATGTACAGTGAAATAAATTCTCAGTGGTATCAACATGCCATCATGCATCATACATAAATTATGAATAAATAATAGAAGTGAGAACTGGTTTGTCAGTGCCATGCAATATAAAATTTGCATGAGTTTGTGTGTGCTCATAATCAAAACTGCTTCTTTGCATCTTTATGCTCTAAATATTAAAGAATGTCTAAGTGACTCAATGCTTATTTATTTACTTGTCCACTTGTAAGTCCCATGTTTCTTCCACCACTGTAAAATAATGTTATTGATTTTTTAAAAAAATGTTACAGATATTAATGCATGAGAACTAAACGTATTCATTTCTGTTTAAACTATTAAAACAAAACAAAACTATATACTGCATTTGGAAAAGGGAGGGAGGGAGGGAGGGAGGGAGGGAGGGAGGAAGAGCCCTAAAAGGATTCATACCTAGAATGCCCTTTCTGGTGGATGAGATATTTATTTATTTATTTGTTTGTTTGTTTGTTTGCCAGATTTATATGGCTGCCCAACTCATACACGTTGACTCTATCCCATACTACAAAAGCCAATAATCCACCCACCCACCCATCTCCCTGGTGGCAACAAACACAGTCAGACTAACCATTTGATCAGCTCCGTATCAGCCTGGGGTCTTCAGGTCTGACAAACCATGTCTCAAGGCCTTCCGGAAAAGTATCAAATTCTATGTTGTGCAAACTATCAAATCAAATTTTGTTTACAGCAACAGACCAAAATTCTGTATGAAATATCAAGCAACAAAGCAAATAATAAAAGTAAAACATTAAAAAGGTAAAAGGCATAGATAATTGCCTTCCAGTGTGGAAAATAATCACATCTTCTTTACACCTTATTTATTTCCTTACAGTGATCGTGACTGAACAATATTTTGCTACTTTTCTGAGGTTTCCATAGATTTATAGGCTAATAGTAAAAGCACATTCTTTTCCATAGAACAAAGTATCCATCCATTCTCCTGATGAGGGGTCAGAATATCGTTGTACATTTGTGGGGGGCACTGTGTGGGGTGGCATTGGACGTGAGGCATGAGAGAGAATTGGTTTTACTTACACATTCTCATTAATAAGAATATTTCACTGTTCATATAATAAAGGAGGGAAATCCTCCAAATTTAAAGTAAAAGAACTGAGAAACTAAGACAAATAGACTCCTCTAGCAAGACTTGAGCGCACAGGTGTGCATCACCATTGTGTAGTTGATTTACAGTGACCATCACATGTCTGACTGTCTGTCTATCTATCATCATCTCATCCATATCTTTGGAATGCTGGAAATAGGTGCCAAATATACCTATGAGTGACAATTACTTTGTTTTATATAGATGATATGATATGATATGATTGATATGATATGATATGATATGATATGATATGATATGATATGATATATATATTTCAATCATATTTCTTCAGCAACGGGATAGAGAGAAATTGAATGCTGGGGGATGTTACTATTCTGAAGTGCTGGTTTTGCTCCTTACTTAACTAGGCCCTTTTAAGACTAGGAAAGCTGTATGGCAGCTGATTCCAGATGCTTCTTCCCATGTTTATTTCTATATTCATTTAAAAGATTTATATAGCCACTCATCTTACATATCATAACCCTGGGTAGCTTACAAACAATAAATAGTAAAAAGGATAAAACCAACATAAACACTCCTAGCACTCCTAAAGACAATACACTGCTCCTATCCAATAGATAACTCTCCTGGGGTCCAGCCAACACACTACCCTAAAGTGTGTTATTCTTGGATCATTCTGAATCCACAATCATGAAAGAAGAACCAGAGATATCACTTCTCTTCATAATCCATCAGCTAGATAGGGTACCAATCCTATAGATAAGTACATACAGCAAATACATCAATATATAAAGTATGTTTTGAGACTTACTATGCTGTCAAAATAGTCAGGTAAGAAGATACAACAAGCATCACCTATTTATACTTCTCTTTTTTTCTTTTCTTTTTTTCTAAATGCATGGAAAAGGGCTTAGATCTGTCCCAGTATCTTCCCGAATGGACGGCTTGAAGCTTCTAATTTTTTACTGTGCTTCATTTGAAATCTTCCTCAGGCAGGGAAGTAAAGGAAAAGAAAGCCAGAATTATACCAACTCTACCTTTCTCTGGAACAGAGAGTTCAAATGCACAGACTGTCCCAGAGATTAGTCGCTGTCAGTCCTTCCTTACACAGAGCGTCTCTTAGAAACTGGAATGAGCCACCTTCTTACTCACCCTCTATTTTCCCATTAGGATTGACAACTCAATTTTAGATGTGAGCATCCACAGGACATTGTATGGTTCACTCTTTCCAGTCTCAGCAAATCAATGCTGACCATTCCATGTTATCTGCCATAAAACATCAGAGGCATTTAGTCAACCCACAGCTGACTAAATAAAGTCCAGATAACTTAGAACTGTCTATCCATTCATGTATGCTGACAATATTTGATCTTATTCTTGTACCTGGAGAGGATACCTGCCTAATTACCATGGATTTATTTAGGAGAACAGATTAAGTTGATTTTTCCTCCCTTGCTAACATTAAGGACAGTGATAATGTCACTGGAATTCCTACCATTTCTTGGCCCAGTTTTTAAAGTACCAAACGAGGCCTTGATGAACTGCAGAATTGTACATTTAGCATCCAATAAATCTCTTTTTATTTGAAGAATGAGAAGATACTGCCTTAAAAAAAAAAGCTAAGCGAGCAATAAATTTTTATTATACAGGTGAGAATGAGAGGGTTTTAAATATTTTAAAATTCTAATGATGACTTCTGCAGTGTGGTCTAGTTACTAAAGAGTGACTCAATCTTCTGGGAATGTTCCAAGGCCTTTGGACAGGGAGAGACATCACCTTTCAGATGTGTAAAATAAAGCATGACCTGATCTGGCTGGGATGTAATGGAACACAAAACATGTCCATTAAACCTTTCAGTGTCAAAGGAGGAAGGTAATGCCCTTATTATAAGATAGAATGCAATTACATTAGGTATTAAAGGCCTTTTGAAAAGTAAACACACACATATACACACACTGCTGAATATCTTCATTTTGCAAACAAAGGTAAATGTGTATCTTCCTTGGGGATTCTAAGGGGTGCAGAAATCAGCTGAGGGGCTGAGTGCAATTGTGAACTGCTGATTGCTCCCCTTCTGACACATTTAACTATTTATGGATCAAGAAGAGATACTCACATGGAATGTTTATGAGCCACTAATGAAAGTAATGTGCTTTTCTGTTCAGACAAATGACCATAATAAACAGAAAAAGAACTTGAAACAGAAAAGCAATGTTTTGAAGATACTATACATGCATACAATGCCTATGTGTACACACAAACACACAGACAACTATTTGTATAGGCTAGGAGTAATGGTACAGTACAATATCCAATCTAGTTTCTAATTTCCTGCATAATTCATAGACAAACTATGATTTTGCAATAATAACATCCCTTTGAGTTAGATTTTAAATTTCTCAAGGAAGGATTCAGTAAGTGAGGCATGAATATATCCCCAATATATCAGTTATCACAAGACATTTGTGAATCTTCAGAATGGATAAAGTGTTACAAAAGTCAATCAGTGATTATGCAAATGGCAGGATTCCACTAAAATCCATCTTAGTTCTCTAGCCTCTCATTCAGAAAGATAGGATGTGAAATTTAAAAATCCAGCTAGGTACTGTATATGTAAAGGAGTAAATCAATTAATCAGGATGTAGCTCTTATGGTTAAGTTTACTGTGGATTTCTTGTGTGATATCTGAATTTCTAAAATTTAGCTACTATTTGAAAAGAAAACATTCTACAACCCAAGACATAAAATATTAATGTCATATTTAACTGTAATTCAGCCTTTGAAGCAAGTTGATGATTATGTGTTTTGATAAATTCTGAACAGTATTGATTATTTCTAACAGTTCACAAGTGAGCTATCTGCACTGATTTACATGCTAAAATAGAATATTGTAACCAAGAGAGTCATTTGGTAGAGCTTAATCGGCAATTCTTTAGAATAAAAATCTAAGTATATGAACATTTCAGTGGTGACTACGGTTCATTTGTGAGTTATAACTGGTGGAAAGCTGAATGATTTCATCTGGCATTGATTGCCAAAGCCGACATGGCTCTGCCATCTACTGCAATCCAAAGAGATAAAAACACTATTTGTTCAATTCAGTTGCAACCATCCTTACAACACAACAGTTCTGGCTTTGAGGGATATATGGAAGGTCTCAGTCTGAGCTGCATAAACTTGGTGGGCTTTCCTATATTGGTCACTTCTATCAGATGTCCAGAAATACACATTATTAAAAAGGGGGGGAAACATTGTCATCATATAGACATTTATAATGGACATTTGTAATAAGCACTTTTTATCCACAATTTCCTCTGTTGTGCCTATTTTCAGTGGCGTCTTCAGCTGAGAAACATCTGCGAACAGCTTCTAGCCCTTCTGTACATAGGCAGCCCACTTCAAATATCACAGTGTATCTGGATGAGGGAAGCACTAAGTAGAGAACACTTTTTTTTTCCTCGCTTTATTGTTGAATGTCCAAGGAAATGCCACTCACCTTCTTCAGTAAGCCCTGGAAAGAACATTACTCATCTTCTCCAGACGGCTTGCTGAAACAAGCATGCCAAGAGTCTTTCAACTGGCAGCTTTGAGACATGTTGTGGGCAAGTTCCCAGTTGTTTTGCCCAGACAGATTGGGTCACCTCCTTCATTTCAATGAAGTGAATCATGTAGCATTCATGGTGCAACTCATTTCATCTAATGACTGTCATTTCTCAGACGGCCAATCAGCTGCACTCTCTTACTTTCAGCTCAAGATATGTAATTGAACTTTGAAAGTATATTAAAGTCAATATATATAATAAGCAGTGATGTCTGCAGGGAGGGGTGAAAACGGCAAGATGATGGACATAAAAAAGAGACAGTATCCGCCATCCTGCCCCTTGTAGATGCCACTGATAATGAGTTCATAATGGTTGGTTGTAGTTTAAGCAATTTAATTTGTTGGTTTGATTTGTGAGTTGATAATTAAGTTTGTCCAATGCAAAGCTGATTAGTTTCTTCTTTGTCAAATATATTAACAAAGCAATAAATAAGATCCAACAATTAACAACTTATTTTGAGATCAGTTTGCATGATGAATTTCATTAGATTTCCCCATAAAACTTATTTTTTCTTTCTGTTTGAGTTCAAATGAGTTCAAAAGAGTGTAAAAGTCTGCACCTGCTATGAAAATAAAGAGGCAGGGATTATTTTACAGATAACCTAGAGCTGTAAGGGAAAATATGCAAAGCTGGAAAAGCTTTGAATAAAGCCAGATCGCTCAGCAAGAGGCTTAAAGGGCAAATATGTATCCACAATTGTTTATGCACTAATTACATTCCAAATGTTTATTAGAAGTGTAAATTTTAGCAGAATAACAATAGCCCAAAGAGTTTATAAATAATCATTGTAGGAAACATTAGGGGCTATTAAGTGTTCAGTCCTTTTTAAAAAATAAGTCAGTAACAAGGATTTCAGTGTTGAAGAAGAAAATATTTTTTCTGTATTTTGGACAAATGGAGCAAGATTTTTAGCATGCAGGAATCAAATGTAGAAACTACATTCAAGCGTGTAATGCAATGATCTTGCTGTCAGGTGGGGCTGTCCCGGATGAAAGCTAAACTCCATCTGTCTTTAAAGATACATACCAATTTTACAATTTGCGAACTCATAAACGGAGAATTCAAAATGAAGTATCAATACCTTGAACTGATCTTAACTGTTCACCCTTCATTGATCATAATGGGATATGTTTCAAGGGAAAGAAAGTCAACACTGAGGCATAACACAGTACAATTCTGTCTTTTTGGTTAGGAAGCTAGTAAGACCTTTTCTGATTTAAAAGGCTTCATGCATTGCTAGGATTCACATTTACTTCAGTTTTATATTTCTAAATAAATATAAATCCAGATTTGGACCTAGTAAAATGAAAATAATGTATGTGGTTGAAGAAGATTGGTGTGGATTGGATATTTATTTATTTATTTATTTATTTATTTATTTATTTATTGTTAAACTTGTATGCTGCCCATCTCCCCCAATGGGTGACTCTGGGCGGCTCACAATAACAAAAAAGGAAAAAACACCAATCCCTCCAACAATGGCTAAAATCCATGAATAATTAAAATAGAAACATACATTAAAAATGTCCTAACCCCCCACCTGTAAATTTTAGCCCTAAAACCTTCAAGATGCTGGGGGGGGGAACCAAACCCATCACCCCACCAGCCATCTCCGCAGATGCGAGTAGACACTCAGTAGGCCAGAACTGGTAGATGGACCAGCAGCATTGCCCCACTTTCCCTCTTCTCCATGTGTGGGTTCTGTATGGAAAAACCCAATAGAATCACTTAGACACTTTAGCATTAACAGTTGCTATTACACTGTACAGGTATTCCTCAACTTATGATCATTTGTTTAGCAACCATTTGAAATCACAACAGCACTGAAAAAAGTGACTTACGACTGGTCCTCACACTTATGATCCTCACAGCATCCCTGCGGTCATGTGATCAAAATTTGGGCACTTGGCAACCAACATGTATTTATGACAGTTGTAGTATCCCAGGGTCACGTGATTGCCATTTGCAACCTTCCCAGCTGGCTTCCGACAAGCAAAATCAATGGGGGACTTCACTTAATGACTGTGTGATTCGCTTAACAACTGCATGATTAACTTAATATCCACAGTGATATTAGAACAGGGTCTCACAACTGGCCACTTGTGGAGCAGTGCCCCTGAAGGCCAATAGAAAGTCCTGGATGAAAACTGCTACCCCTCCTCCCCTGCCCTGGGGTCTTGGCTGGTGCCAAACTGTAACCTGGCTGGGCACATTTGTGAAAGGGGCACCCCCCCTTCAGGGCCCAGCCAGGTCTCAGTAATACACGGCAGGTCAGCCCGCTCCTCGGTGATCAAATCACATATAAGGGGGGCCTTGTTGTTAACTGATCTGGCATTAAGAAGCAGCAGCCAAAAGCCCAGGCCACCATGGATTTGCTGTCCAGGGCCTGGGTCTGAGTCCAGAAGGCCGGAACACACCACCAGTGGCAAACACCAGGGGCGCCTTCCCCAAGAGCGGCCTGCCCTCTGACTCCTGTCATAACATGAACTATTACCTTTAGTGTTACCTGAGAGTTCTCACCAGAATCTCTTCCAACTCTTCCATGGAGTGCCAGAACTGAACACAGACCTGAAATGTAGTCTAACCAGCTGTGAATACAGCACAATGGTGTTCCTGAAACCTTACAAAATTTTAACATACAAGGAATGTTAGGACACCAAAATCTTGAGATTTGACTATCTTGTTAGCTTTGGGCCACTTACAATTTTGTTTTAATTAAACTTGGTGTCCTAGAGGCATCATCGCTAAGAAGGGATTTGTGCGAGAGCAGGTGTCATATTGTTGATCTCTACCAAAAGCTTTCACTGATAATTATGGAGTAGTTCACATAAAGGAAAAGTTTGAGATGTGCTGTTTTATACAATGCCATTTTAACGCTTAACCAATTCTATTCTCAAAAAGGATAAGCAGGACTGTGCCTGGGTAGTAAGTGGGGAGGAGATCAACAACAAATACCAGTGTTGTAGTCAAGAAATCCCAGAAGAAGACAATGTCAAACCATTTCTGTATTGTTGCCAAGAAAACTCCAAGCATTACTCCAGGGAGATTTTATCTTTTTTTAACACTTTCAGATCCCAATTCATAAGTTCTGAGAAAAGTGGGGAGAGGAATCCTTGGGTAAAAGAAAATAAATAAACAAGAGAGATCAAAGGAGTTGGGGAACTTTCTCCTTGTAAGGTGCCAAGCCCAAGATCTGTGCATACTGTACATGAAGTTAGCATCTACTCTGTTGAAGCATTTCTTGCTGCCTTAATGACTAAGCATTTTGAAGTTTGGAGCCAGTTTCTTCTTTCATTTTCACACACACATTGAATAAATCAAGCCAAGCAACAACATACTTTAAAGCATTTTTTTCCCCCTTTCTAGCATTTTCCCGCAGGAGCAGGGTCTGCTTTGTTCAGATTAAATGAACATTGATCAATTGATTGCAACAGGAATTTACCAACCAGCTTGTCACCTGAGCTTGATGTCATGGGCTGAGAGAGAGGGACTGGCCCAAAGTCACCCAGCCAGCTTTCATGCCTAAGGCAGGACTAGAACTCACAGTCTCCTGGTTTCTAGCCTGGGGCCTTAACTGCTAGACCAAACTGGCTTTGAACTCTAAAGCGAAATGGATGCTGAAAACCCTTTTTGTGAAATGATAGACTTTGAAGAATGGGATTCAAATTCCAGAATTCGAATTGCCCTGTTACTTACAGAATGATAACCGGTCCCACTTTAATTATGGCAATGTCAAGTCCACAAAGTCCAAACCCCAATTCAGAAGAATTCTCATGAAACCAGGCCTGGTTCAGATAAATGCTCCTTTATTGTGTGGTACATGCAGCTTGAAACAAAACATTGCTAAAACTAAAGCCTGGGTAAACTTCCCTCTATTTATCCCCCCTCCCCTTGTTGCCCTGGTGCCTCAACTCCTCTTCACCTGGTGGTGACCTCTTTCCTTCCCCCCAGGGACACATAGCTCCTTCCTGGCCATCAGGCCTCCACTGGCCTTGCCTGCAATCAGGTCCAGCCTCATTGCCCATATAAGGTTAAGCTCCTCACCATCTCCCATTACTACTTGTATTACAACCATTAACTACTAGCCCCCCTCCCTAGTCACAATTGGCAGAAGCAAATCAATCAAACTCCCATTGACTGCTATGCTTTGTAAATTAGCAATTGTTGGTTGATGCAGGTTCTGACAGGCAATTTGTATGTACATATTCTATATTTACAGGATAGACACTATTACGCTGTGACACGGCAGCATCATATGGGGTGGAAAAGATATGACAGAGGCAAGAGCACATGTCTGAAGTGCAACAAATATTGAACCTAACTAGTAGGAACCAGGTACAGTTTCAGATCCACTTTAGACAACAGAAGATCCACTATCAAAAGTTTCTAGAAGTCCAAATTCAGAACTACATTTTCAGTTCAGCCCAATAATTTATATGTGATTATATGCATATTTACTGTTGATGAGTGAATTCATGAAACCACAGAATTTTGGATATTTTGATTGCTCCATCCATAATTTGGTGAAATAACTGAAATCAGTAAGGTATAGAAATCTGACTGGCTTCATTCTACATGGGTTTACTGTGGAATTAAGTCCTACAACGTTCATTATATCCTGGATTTAAATTAGCAACAATAGAATGGAAGCCTTAATTTTCCTCTGATTCTTTTTACATTTCTACAAAATGTAGCAAATGATGTTTCTATTACAAGATGTCTTTTTATGCATCTACTTATTTACTGAATAGATAGATGGGAAGACAGCTTTGAAGCTATGGGCTTTGAAGCCCATAACTTCTATGCTTAGTGAAAGATATAACATAGATTATGAGCATAGAAGTCTTTACTGATATACTGCTGAGCTGTATATAGGCTCACAATACTTTGGAACTCATCAAATAAGTAATTTTTAAAAATATTTCACATTTCCTGTGTCAAGAAAAAAAAACTTATAAAAATATTCTACTAGTCTTCAAATCTGGCTAATAGAGCTGTGCAAAACTTTGATTCAAAGATTCAGCTTTAAGGCAATTCAGTTAAAACACCCCTTCAAACTGCATCTTCAGACTGAATTGCCATAATGATTTGATGTATCAAATCAAATTAGGAGCCTTCATATCTGTTTGTGCACACATTTTTAATTAAATGGTTGATCAATGTCAAATCAATTTCATTCCTTGAACTGAATTTCCTTTTGAATCAAATTGTCTTGATGATTTGAATCAACATTTCCAATCAGATTTGTGTTTCAGTAGTATGTAGCCAATCACACACCAATAAAAGGATAAAGAACCATCAGTTTCTTGCCTTCCATACATAATCCCAATAGCTACACATAAGATGTTGAAGATAGGCCTACAATACACAGCAACATCAATTTCTGTTGTGTCTCTTACCCATTATATTTGAGAAGGTTCCTTATTTATGCCTAGCAGATAACTTTAATTTTTTTTTTAATTTTCTTTTACTGTTAGGACACCTAATTGCCCATTGTCCTTTATATCGTGATTTTCTTTGGAGTGGTTGTTGAATATGGATTGCAAAAGAGCCAATCATTTGAAATTCATTCCCAAAAAGATGAAACTATGATATGTAGACCATTCTTTAGATTATTTCAGAATGATAGCATTTACATCTTTTGTATTGGGTTCATATCTCTGAGAGCAGAAGCTTATGGATAATTCTAGGGCTTATCCAAACAGCCTTCTTGCGCAAACTCTGAGACAGATGACCTTCCTTTTATCGACAAGCAACCCTTACAGTGCTGGTGCTGAAGAAGGCTGAAGCCAGATAAGGTGATCCTGTAAGAAAATGATGCTTTCCATCAGAAAATCAATAAAACCTTCTCTGTGAACATCCTATGTTGCATGGAGAAGATGCCACGGACCTTTAGGACTGCAATTGCCCAGCTGTAGGACTCTCACCTTCCACCTGGCTGAAGGATTCTGAACCTCCATGTTGTTACTAACAGAGAGACCAGATATCTATTTTATGCAGCTCTTTCTCTTCTCTTCATCCAAGGAATATCAAACTTCCATGAGGTTTATATACCAATTAGTAAGGAAAAAATAAACAAATAAACGAGAACATTCAGAAGGGGAAGTACTAAGAAGCTGCTGATGGGACTCTGCAGCCGCAAACAACTTCAGTGATCCTTGAGCAGCTCTTAAAAGCAACATCTTGGATCTGCTAAAGGTGCACCCAAAGGTGGGACCAAGAGTGGTAGAATTTCAGTTTTCAGAGAAGCCTTCATGTGGCAGTCAAAAGGAATGTGAATTCATGGCTTCTCGTGTGAAAGCCAGCCGGCTGTTGGTGTTCTTCCACTGGACACACTGTGCTTGAAGGAGAACAAAAGGCTTCTTTACCCGGTTGCAATGGGAGTGGAAGTTGCCTGTTGCAGGATGACTTCTGGGCTGGGAAAAAGCAGCATAAAATGTCTTATCCTGCTTTAAGGAGAAACAACTTTACTGGCCTCATTGCAGAGGCATGATAAAAGGGCCACTTTGGAGGCAGTGATTTGGAAAATGATAGGTATGGGAGAAATGTATAGCCGTGAGGGTGGGTGGGAGGGTGGGTAACCCCTAAGCAACAACGATGGAACAAAAATAGCTATTACCAGCTTAGTATGGCCTGCAGCTCTATGTGCCCTCAAAGATAGCCTGTAATCTGCAGCTGATATGTGTGATGGGATGTATCTACTAGGAGGAGAGTGATGTGGGAGATCAAGGCTATCAGGAAGGAGGGGGCGCATTCCAGGGGGGAGAGGAGGCAAGAGACAACACAATCTGCAGGGGGAGCACGGGAAGCTAAAGAGGTTCAGGATAGCCACTCCCTAGAATCTCCCAGAGTATATCCACTAGTTGCTGTAGTATAGATATAATTTGGCAAGATTCTGTCTAGAAGGTGTAAGCTAATAAAGGAACTATGCCAGACTGGACTGTTTCATCGTTGTTCTTGGGCTGGGCCTGACAATATGAAACATTCCTGCTAAAATTCTGAATGGACATTAACATACATTATCAGTTTTGAAAGAGCTACCGGTTCATCTTAAGGTGGGGTCCAGACCCTGAAGGAGTCCATGCAAATGTACCTGAATATTAAGACCATCCGGGTCTGGGTCATCTCCCTAGAACTGATGTGGAGACAGATTTAAAGCTACTGGTCCAAGCTCATGAACTGTGTATGTTCACTGAAAGTTCTAGGAGAGTTTATCAGCATACAAAGGAATATCAGTGCGCAACTGAGCTCTCTAGGGGCTCACAATGCCTTGGAATCTATCCAAGAAAGCACATGCTTTGTTGTGCTTTATTTCACAGTAAGAGTTTCTTGTTTAAATATCTTGGGATTGTCTTCAACTGGTCAGAAACACTATTTCCTCAGGTGCAAATATACATCTTGCTAGTTCATAGAAAAACACTTAATAAAGTGGAACTTTTCCATTCGTAAAACGGGGTGACCTGATTCAGTTTACCTTGGAGCTGCATAAGGACAAGGTTCTGTTCCAGTTCCTTAAAGGGGAACTACTATGGGCTATGGCTAATTTAGAATATTCTGCTGTTGAATTTTTGCATGTTAATGTACAATTACAGTGCCAATTGTTATAAATTTCGGCATCTGTTACATTAGAGAATGGTGTTGTTGACTTAGGCATAAAGATGATATAGTCTAAGGTTCCTAAATAAACTTTGGGTTGGGTGTTTGAAGATTGTTATAAGACAGTCACCCAAATCAGTAATGACTCGAGATGAGGAGATGAGCCCTGAAAGCAAAAAAATCTACCAAATGTGTTGTTGTAGTTGTTGTGCATAGTTTAAAAACAAAAAAACAAAAAACTACAACTTTTCTTTCTTCTTTTTAATATCCCTAGGTTATGATAGAGTGGATTTCATATAGCAGAATACTGAGGGTGAGATGCAATCTTAAGAGGCTAAAATTGTTTGTTGTAAATCAAATGCATTGCAATTCTATTGGATTCCTCCCTGTCTTACATTCTCAAGAGATCTAGTTGATTTAACTGAAAATAGACTTCTCCTGAGTGTTTTCCTTGCAGATCCTGAAGGCTGTCTCTGAGGCCTCCTTCAGAAGTGTAGAGTTTGCATACCAAAGACACTGTATGTTTTAAAAGGTCTGTGTGTGCTTGTGTGTTGTGTGTGTGCATATATGAACTCAGCATAGCTTTCTTTTATCAGGATGGATAAAAGAAGGAACCCCCTTTGCAAAGCATTGTTTTTGTTCATTTATCTTAACAAATATGCAACCTTTACAACAGGAAAGCTTTTGTATTTCTGCTATAAGAGCTTAAACAGCCATTCATGGGGAAAAAGGATTTTATTTGGCCCCATAAAGGTTGATGCATTCTGTTGTTTTCTAATTATTAATGATTTAGTATATGGAAGTTGAGTTCTATATTACAGTAAAATGGAGTTAATGTATTCTTTAGCATAAGACAAAATAAGCCTTTACAATTCTCTTCTCAGTCTGCCACAATGTGCGCTTAATTGTTCATCAATTTAATTTAAGTAACATACAGTATAATGTAGTGGTAGACTTGCAGTGTAGACAGGCCATCTTATTACTCCCCATTCTTAATTTGTTGCCACACTTTCCATTAAAGAGATTTGACGTGTGCCTCCACGGAACTAACCTTGCCATTCCTGCACACCTATTGTCATATAGATGGAAATCATTTATCTACACCGCTGCAAGACGTCTTGGATCTAGCTGCTAGATGCCATTGAATTAGATCTGACTTCTGGCAACTGCCTGACAAATGCTTGCCATTTTAAGATGTCTTCCAGCAATAATCCATAGTTCTTCCAAGGACAGTCCTGTAATTACAGTCCTGTAATCATGTCTATCCACCTTATTTGTTGTCTTCCACTTTCTTCAGCCTTGCCAAACATACTTATTATTTCCAGTCTATCATCTGCTCGCATCTTGGGTCCAAACTATGTGAGTTGCTGATCATTGCTCCAAGGAATCAGTCAGTCTTTATTTGGTCCAGGACTGACTGATTAGTTCTTTTTGAAGTCCATGGTACTCTTAGCAATATCCTCCAAACCCATAATTCAAAAGTGTCTATCTTCTAGCCTTCTTCTTTTTCTTGTCCAGCTTCCAGCTGCCACTTGAAAGACCATTACCCAAGTTGTTTTGATCCTAATTGTCACTGAAATATCCTTACTGTTCATAGTCTTATCTATGTTTGTCATGGCCTCCCTCCATAAATTCAGTCTTCTATCCTTCTCCTAGCATACTGCCCATCTATTTATTCTTTAATCTGAGAAAGCAAAACTACCAACCATCTTCATTTCTTCATCATTGACTATATGTTCATTAAGCATTCTTAGATGCAGAGCATTGATTAAATATACAATAATTAAATGCATCTACTTATACTGCATTGACATTTATGTATTATAGCCTCCTGGCATTTTATTTTTATCTTGCCCAGTCAGTGGGAGCTCAGGGATGCAAATGTGGTTTTTGGACAATGTGAGGTTGCAGGGCTATTCCATTTTCTGCCAGCTGTAGCATCCTTTATATCAAGAAATCCTTCTATTTCTTGATGTCTTCTGTTCACTGTTCATCTTTTGAAAGGGATATGGAAAATTCATATTATACAAACCTTCCCTCTTGGAAGAGTTAATGAAACAATGAGTTCTGTGTGACTCACCAGGCATTGTTTGATAACAACTTCAATCACTGTTTATATCTGACTATACTAGCTGATGGTATCTGGAGTTCATCAACACCTGGAGGACCAAATGTGGCCCATCCCTGATAGCCTATGAAGTTGCCCTGAAAACAATTTTGAGAATCAATGGATTGAAACAAATGCTTATGACTTCTTAATAAACCAGGCAGAATGATAGGCCCTCATGTCCATGGAAAAATCTCTGTCCAACTGGGTTCTTCCTTTGTATCTTACAAGATTAAACTCACGTCAAAATATGCCAACCACAATAATCACACCTTATGAAAATCTAGGATTGGGTTCACACTGAATTGCAAACAAGCTTATTATATTTTTAGTCCAATGTATAGCAGAAACACTGTTTATGTAGTTAGGATATGGTTCACTGTGTCATGCAAACCCAGAAAATTTGGTTTAATAAGCTTCTACTAGATGTCAGGGAGTAGAGTGCCATTTTCACAGCCCTGACCTAACAATATATCTTTGGAAGCGATTCACCCTTCTATTGTCTGAGAGGCACAGAGGTCTCACCTCCATACTGAGCTGACTATCTCAGAAGAAAGTCATGGCAGACCATTACCCTGAAGTCACAAAGAGTCAAGCCTGACTTGAAGGAGATTTGATTGTGTAATAGCTACACAGTTTAGAAAACTGAACTTCTATGTGAGCTGATTGGAAGGTGCTCGATGTCACATTTGAAGGCAATGTAGTTGAGCTAAAACCTGGAAGGCTACAAAAAAAAAAAAAAAAAGTAGGCTTGTTGTTGCTTCACAACTTCTGGCAGTCTGCAAATTGCTATGGATAAAAAACAAAAAGGAAAACAAAAACATATCCACATATTCTGACTTTGAATTGAGCTTTAAAATGAAGTGTTTATTTACCATTGGCATTTCTGAGCTAACAGCTTGTGGCAGTTGCCTCACAAATTACGTTGCTTTCTTACAACTCCAGGATCATAAGAATAGAAGATACCGTAAAACCAATTTTCATCTGGCTTCTGTGTCTGTTTAAGCAATCAGAACAGAAATGTTAATCTTTAAAAATTAAAGTCTTTGTTTAAAAATTCAACGGTTAGGTTTTTTTTTCTTCTGATTATTCAAATTGGAACAAAAGCAGAATGGGGATAGCTGATTTACGGGTTCTTCTTTCGGAAAGATGACTTCTATTGGCAATTGGCTAGACAATGCCAACAGTAAATTGTACTTTATTTTAACACATATTTTTATGTTCTTCATGACAGATAAGTGTGTGTGCGTGTGTTTGCATGTGTGCATGTGTGTTTGAAGGGCAGGTGTTGGGGTTAAGGTCCATTAAAATATTTCAGGAAGGAAGGATACAGAAAGAGAAAATGTGGTGGGGGTGTTTACTTTTCACTGGACTGGGAACAGATGGTGCTTTTCAAATTCACAAGTCAAATCTGAATATTCATTCACTTTGTTGAATACTTGGCTTCCACTTTACGCCATGGAAATCTCTGAAATGCATTCGATTCATCATTTTCTCTCTCTGTTCTTTTCAGCTATACATTTAACTATGCATGAACCCTGTGGATGGTCGATCTGGATAGGCTTAATCCTCTATTCAATTTCAAGTATCAATCAGTTAGTTATTTTGTTGTCACCAATTTGAAAAAGATAAAAGCCACATTTATAAAACATATGCAATCAAAACAGAGCCAGCATGATACTGACTTACCGTAGGCAGCTGCATACATCAGCTTTCCCAGTCCATTAACAACAATAAAGTCACTGCTTACACGCTGCACTTCTTAAAGTAGTATTTATGTAGGCAGAACACGGTGGTCAGACTTCCTTGTATTCTACCAGTTCCTGCTCCAGGTGAGGAGGCGTGCATTTTAAAAGTCTCTCTGTAAAGGCAAAGAACATATAAGCAGGGCTGTTCAAGATATTTTTCTGCTTGTGGTAGAAATATGAAGAATATTGTATCCAAGGCTGACCAGATTCTCCCACGTTGGCCTGACCCTTGCAAGTATATGTATGTGGGGTGTGTGTGTGTGTGTGTGTGTGCTTGTACAAAGTCAATTGACTGATGTCCAAAGTCAATTGCCCAAGGCTAACACACTCTGCTTAATAGTCAGGTTCTATTCTGCAACGTTGGGAAGAAATTTCCACTCAGTTCTACTCTCTGACAAATGGTATATATGCCCAAAATCATTTTAGATGAGGAATTATCCAACCTGCACCTACAGAAGTGTGACAAGAATGGGAATGCAGACCCATTGTCTCACATCCCATAATATTCAGATTTCGGTCACCAGAGAACAAAACTATAGCATGTGATTATTGTCACTGTACAGTTAAATGGTGTTTCAAAAAGAGCTAGATTAAGACACAAAGGATCAGCTTACCAATCTATGCACTTCAGTCTTCAACAGAAGACTTGGCCATGATCCATGAATGCTTATTCAATAATAAAGTTGGTTGGATCTTTAGTTTCTTCAAAACAATGGAGAATGTGAAAGCTAACAAGAAATGGAGAACATGGAGAACATGAACACTAATTAAAACCTTGCTGATGGCAGGCATTTCCATAGACCTGTTGCTTATTTTTCTTGTTTGTAGGCTTCCTGAAGGAATCTAACTAGTTTGTTCTTGGACCGCAGGGCTTCCCTCTCTATTTAATTCAGTAGGACAGAAAATGCACAACAGGAACAACAACATCAGTGAAAGAGACACATCTGGCATATAAAATGAGTCCAAGGCCAATTCTAACATCTGTAGGTTACCTATGATAAGAAATTTGCAAACAGTGATAGACTGGAGAAACAAATGATTTGATTTAATGTAAATCAATATCATGATTGATTTTTTTACCTTCCCCTGTTATATTTTGAATTCCAACCAAAGTCTTAAAACATATAGGCCAGATTCACAGACTTTGTATCATGTGCTATTTGGCAACAGCAAGAGAAGAAAGTGGTTGGGTTTTTAAAAAAATAATGATGATGAAAAAAATGAGCCTTAAAAAAGCATGACTGAAATAAAACAAGACACAAACAAAGGTATATGATATGTTTATGCCATTAAATCACTCCTGATCTCCTTATATACCTTTCCAACCACTGCATAATTTGTCATACCCCAAAAGTTGTGATTCATTCAGTGAAATGTCCAGTTCTTCTGAGAACTCTCCAGGTTATCCAAAAAGTCTAGAAATATTAGCACTATTTGTTCTTTTGCCAGGAAATGAAAATCAAGAAATGGATACACGGTAGTGGAAAATCGTAGGGTAGAAGTGTCAGTGCTAAATTTCAGTTGCACAAGGTACCTCAACATCCCCAGATGGGCATTAGATATATTTTCCGGTAGGAGTTTGATGAGTCTTTAAGGTGGTTTCAGAGTGTGATATAGTTCTATGCACCCTGGTGGAACTTTGCATTCTTGATGGTTCAGCTTCCTTGTTGTAAATATAATGGTCCAGTAACAGCAGTTAACTTTCAATTGTAAACCAAGAAGCTTGGAAGTGAAAAAGAGGGGAGACAATTTGATGAGAACTTGGCTGATCATTGGAATGATTAAAAGGAGGAACTAGTCCAGAGAGAAAAGCTCTTTATGATACAGTATTTAACTGCCACTGAGATTCTCAGCAATTCAGGCAGAGCACTAGTATCTTTTGTTCAGGAATCAGCTGGATACTATCCCCCAAAATGGCTGTGCCTAGCTGTTACTGCTCAAAAACGTCCATGCCTTCAACAGAAGAAGAGCTGCTTATGCAGAAAGTTCTGTTATTCTAACTAGGAGAAATCCACATTTTCTCCCTTACTTGCACGCTAGCAGCTTCAGCAAAATTGCAGTTATGACACTGTTCTTCTATTTCTGCTCTAGAGCTGCTATGCTATTAACGTCCTTACAAACAGAGAACACTCTCAGCCAGTCATAAATAAGGCCAGAAATTGTATTCACATCTGAGTGTAGTTATTGCATTACAAGAAACAGCCAACTCAAAAGGTGAAGCAGAGTTCAAATTTCAGTGGATGTTATTGATTCTGCTTTGTTTAGTGCTATGGGGTACATACTCATAAAAGGCAGCATATAGGGAAAGAATGACTTGAGAGCCTCCCAAAGCTTTTAAAGTAAAGTTTTTTTGGGAAAATATTTATTTA
The DNA here is from genome assembly GCF_059951505.1 of Python bivittatus. NCBI lineage: Eukaryota > Metazoa > Chordata > Lepidosauria > Squamata > Pythonidae > Python > Python bivittatus. Next base: position 13,206,261 of record NW_028277053.1, read on the forward strand.
TTTATAAGGCTAGCCTAGAATTTTAGGATGAAGCTGTCTCATCCCCCTTAAAGTTGCATCTAAGCAAAAGCTGATGAGAATTATTTCCAGGTTTTGGACATGAAATGGAAAACTAATTAGGAATGGTTGCATAAGTTCAAATAGCTTCATACGCCTACTATTTATACCAATGATTTAGAGAAGGCTTGACATCAGCAAATATTTAAATGTTCGAGATAGGAAATGATATCAATTAGGCAGCAATTAGAGACGAGAGACAGTGTGCACATAAAATTTTGTGTTTACTGGACAGCATCTTCAAAGTTGGAAAAGAGTGACGAGGAAGTGATTGTGATAGAGGAAGAGGGTTGAGGAAGGAAACCCCTACCAACTCCCATGATCCGAAGGCCCTGGCTGGCTCTTAAATGCCCTGGGCCATCATAACAGCATTTTCAATCTAATATCAGCCCTGGAAATAATAGTAGGAGATTTAATTGGCAGCTTAAAACTCTGAGATGATTAGAACTTCATCACTTACCTGCAACAGAAATGAATCTGTCACTTTGCTTCCTTTCAGTTAGTTGTTTTTCAAGTATCAAGGCTCAGTTCATCCTTTTCCATGTAAGTGTGCCAATAAAAATAAAAAAGTACAACATTTGTGTTATGGCTGATGTACTAAAAGAGAGGCAAGCAACCCTACTAGAGTTTAACATTCTGAAATGTGAACAGTAATGTGCCATAATTCCAGTGCAATCCAAATTGAGAGCATTCCAACTGTGATATATTTGGGCTTAATCAAGATCTGAGATGGTGTAATCCTCACAGGATGTGAGATTTTCATTTGACAGTTTAACGTGTCAACACAAAGTCTGTATTTCCCCAACGATTGAGATTTAGTTGCTACCATGGTTGAAGACGATTTGATACCATGATTTGAGAGCCAGTTTGGTGTAGTGGTTAAAGCACCAGGCTAGAAACTGGGAGACCAGGAGTTTTAGTCCTGCTTTAGACACAAAGCCAGCTGGGTGACCTTGGGCCAGTCACTCTCTCTCAGCCCTAGGAAAAAGGCAATGGTAAACCACTTCTGAAACCTTGCCAAGAAAACTGCAGGAACCTGTCCAGGTAGTCTCCACAAGTCAAAATTGACTCAAAGAACTCCTCCCCAATGGGGAAAAAACAAACAAACAAACAAACCATGGAGTAGGGCTCTCTATTTTTCAATAATATATACTTTTTCCTGTTAGTATAGCTGTGTTTCTATCAATTTTCAGATATGGAATTGACCATGTCAGTGTGGCAAAACCATACTCTTTATTGATGGATCACAAGAGTTTGACTCTTGTGCTTCCCCATACCATAAAACAAAGAATCATAGTCTTGGAAAATGTGACCCAATTAGGTAGACTGCACTTTATAAGCCTGGTAAATGAGTCTTAAGGCCAGTATTCCACTATAGTTGATAAGGATACAATAGCTATCTATGAGAACTAGATATGATGCAATTGTTTGTGTTGCAAATTATTCACAAAGCTGAACTGTCTGATATGTGCTTTATGCATAGATCATCTCCAGGACCTTTTGATGAAGCAATGGCATAATTAGCATGTTCATCAGTTCTTTCTATTGTATGTAACTCCAGTATCTATAATAACCTTACCTTCATGGCCCTGCCCAAGAAGAACATTCATGGTTACGAGAATTTTGTGACTAGAAACATGACAGTAAGACAGCACAGATGTGCTTTTCTTCATCACTTCAGTTATCCACCCAAGTTGGTATAATGAGTATCTAGTTTTTGCAGCTGGCGTGGTTCTGTTGGCTGCATTCTGCTAGTAAAGGCTTTGCAGTGGGCTACTCCAGGATGTTGTCTGTCACAGAAGAGATGTATGGCTCTCCCACTATGCATATGAAAATTTGTTATCCAAGCCAAAAAGGGTATCCTATAGTAATAAATCAGCACTGTATGCAGGTTTTTGATTCTGCTGCACAATATTCTAGAGTAGATTTGAGGCTACAGAATTACAGCGTCGTTCTGCATTCCTCTAATGTGTTTGAGGATGGTAATGTCTGAAATCAGAGATTGGGGGAAAAAAAACATCCTTAAAAAAACATGTGCAACTTACTTGGCAATCTGAACATTTCTCAAAGCATATTGTGAAGGTAAAGACTGCATAATCATTTTTGCTTTGAGACACTATGGTCTTAGTTTGAATAACTGTTAATTCCTCCCAGAATAATTTTGTTAGCATTGCTACTGCATCATAACATTTGTTTGGGAAGCCAATAGCAAATCTTTCCAGAAGATATTTAAATATTTGCATGAATGCTATTACTTATGAAGCACTAGAAAGACAAAACTCTGCTCCATCCCTCCCAATGTTTTTTTTTTTTTTTAGTCTTCTATCATTTTCATATATTGTTTCCTTAGCCCTCTCAATATGCTGGATGGAGAAATTACTACTGAATTATTTGAAGGTTTGTACTATTTTCATGATACGAACAACTTCTAAGGATAAAAATTCAACAGTTGAAAATAACGTGGTTTGTTTTCAATCCTAAAATTTTATTCCTATCAATGAGAAAGTAGAAGTGTGAGTGCTGCTAAAGGAGAAGCTACATATATGAGAAGCATTTCAGATTATATGGGTCACACTAGTATGATTCATATGAGTTATTATTTGTGTTGACTCCTAGGAAGGACAAAACAATGGGGGAATAGTTCTGAATTTGAGTTGGTAGGTTGCAAATAGGCTTTGTATGGATTTGGGATGCACTGTTTCTTTCACATTAGGGCCAACCATGCTTTACCTGTCATGTCAAAGGGCACATGGTAATAATGACTGGGGACAGGGTCTCCTCTGCAGGAGTTTAAGGGGTGAAATGGGGGGGGGGCATCTGCAAGCTTATTTGTCCCTTGAAGTCCCTCACTGAAAAAAGCAGACTCTTAGAATCTGGAAAAGAAAAGTGAGATGTTCAAAACAAGGCATATGAGGAACACATAGATATTTCAGCATTATTTCTTACATGAGGCCTCTGTCTATCCATCCAGGAATCTGTGAAAAAGAAGATCAGACCACTCACACAGAACCTGCTTTAATCTAGTCAACAATAAATGAGGACTAGAAACAGGTGTGGCCAATTAGTAATCCTTAGCCTCAGGGTGGCAGAACCTAGCCATGTTGGGCTGATTTCAAAAAACTGAACAGGGCCAAGCAGAATCTTGGTCATTTTGGCTAACCTTGAAAAAAGGTTAGCTAAGCAAGGTTGGACCTGGTTAGCATTTGCATGGGTGTAGTTCACAAACTGTGTCCATATTGTTGCCAGGAAGACGGCTTGGAGGTGTCCATGGAGTTTCCAACAGCTGGAAGGGTCTTTACCTTTTTAAAATTGGGATCCCCTGACAAATTTCTTGATGATCCATCTCCAAGGAATTCAGTCAAGATTTCTGAGTACCAGCTGTTTAACAATTGCAGCAACATAATGATCTGCCATATTTTCTTATATTACTGAAATGAGTAAAGCTTGGAGTAACCAGGAGTTCATCAAGCCTGGTCATAGAAGACATGTCTACTGTGTTTTTAGATGATCTTTGCTAGTAGGGTGAATGGCATCTCCTTCTCCTTCTTCTGTAGATTACCCTTGAACTCAACATCTGCTTAAAACTAAGAAGAGGGGAACCAATATGAAAAAAGGGCAAGAAATCTTGCTGAAATGAAATTCCAGGGGCAAAATAATATTCTGAGTAGAGGTGCAATATTGAAATGAATTATTTTAAAACTTACATCAGACAGTAGGCACATTGACTCATTTCAACTGGCCTATTTCCTTTTTTAGACAAAGGAAGGTCCACCCTTGCCTATTACAATGATCATTAATGATGGACACATTTTCCTGACAACCGTTGTGACAGATTTTTTTACCACAATATGTGAAATAAGAACCAGGAATACCATTCTTATCACACTTCTGAAGATCAGGAATTGGGGAAGTAATCATTGTTTGCCTGCCAATGAAGTGGCATTGGGGCATGAATTGATAAGTTAAAAGGGGTTAAGATGAACAATTCACCACTGGCTGATTTGAGGAAGCCTGGGGAAAGATGTACCCAAAGTAGATTTTTGTCTGTACAAGTCATACTATTAAGTCTGAGAGTAAAATTGGTCCCTGAAACTGCAGGAATTTTAAACCAGCAGTGGCACAAAAAATATTCATTTTGTTACCGTCTCAGAGGACTGAACTGACATAACACTGTACTGTTTGTAAATGTTGTGTCTATTTTCAACAATACTCATGAGGCTCAGCGAAATTCACAAAAGGGGTAGAAAGCAAAAGATTAACAATGAGTCTATTGTGCAAGTGCATCTTCCTTACTTATTGAATTTAGTCAGTGCATGAGATGAAATAATCTAAACATTATTTCCAAGCTGTTGGTGGGATGCAGTTTATTCAGAAACAGCCTCGGTAAAATGTACTTTCAAACCCAAATGGGAAAACTTTGATTCTCTGGCCCTACGATTAATGCACATTGGATTCAACGGACAACATTTTATTTTGGATGTTCCCCTGAAATAATGGACTAAGTCTGTTGTTTCTAAAGAATGACAGTTGAAACGTCTATCTCATTTGGATCCTTTGTGCAATTACATAATTGATGTGAATGAAGTTAAAACATCACTTACATAAGTATGCAAATAATATTATACCAGTCTCATACATTCAGATTTAATGGACATTTGGCTTTAACAGATACCTGTTACACTCAACGTGCATAGGCTGGGAAATTATGACATTTGGTGCTGTAAGAACCTTTGCCAAATATTGAATCCTATATAATCCTATTTGGATTAGCACCCAGTTACCTTCAGGACATTTGGCTTCAGATCCAATCTACACTTTCCAAGGTGGGATCTTGAGAATTTTCCCATGTGAACTTCAGGGAGTGGGGGGGTGGGCAAGAGCCAATGCTTTTCAATTTTGGATCTGTCTCTCTGGAACAACCTCTTCACCAAAGATTTATATCCTTCCCTCCCAATTTTTGCATGGAAGACAGAACGGTTTAGCTTTTGAATGTTAATAGTATTGATGGAAGAGAGATGCCAATTAATTTTTATGCTACTGCAGATTCTGATTTGATTGCATTTGCTCTGTTTGGGTTGACTTTTGATGAAAAATTGGGTTGATTTAATATTGTAACTTGCCAGGTGTCCTATAGGAGTTTCAGCAGAGTAGAAATTTAGCAAATAAATCAAATATTTCTGAATTTCAATGCACAGTTACATATTGAAATTTAGGCATGCTGTTTGCCATGTAGATTAGAATCATGGTTACCAATATGTACCATTCTTGACCATTGCTGTATTTCCCATTTCAAAGTTTGAACAAGCGGCCTTTATGTAGGAAATGAGAACTGAATAATGATTGAATTATGCGTCAGCAGTTCTGAGAAATTACCAAGTTTTGTTTCCCTTTTTTCTTTGTTCTCCAAGGTCCAACAAAAGTCTCATCCTTGGTTGCAGCAATGTTCTGCTTTTCCAGCAGAAACAGAAACTTACTTTGGCTGCATCCCTCTTCAAAACATCTCACCAGATTGTTCCAGTTTAGGTTTGTGTTTTAAAACTGACATATATAGGCCTGATTTGGCTTCTTTAGGGGGGATTTTTCTTTGAGGGAAAGCAACAGGAAGAGGTGGGAGGTGTACCAGCAGAAGCTGTTTCCCCTCAGGTGACTTATAGGAACTTCTGGTATCATCCAGTCACTGCTGACACAACATAAATTCTGCCCCCATTATTTTTCCTTTTTTTTTCATCATAACAATAACTGCACAACTCTAGAATGTGCTATAAGTCACTAGTGGGCATCCTGACTATGTCTTTGAGAAATCTGATAAAAGCAAGAAGAAATTGAGATGGTTTTCATTCTCAACAAAGAGAACTTTGCTCTCTCGGCTTAGGGTCTATTTTTCATTAGAGAATGCTTTACAATCAACTAAAAGAAAATGGGATGCTTTTCTTTACATCTGTGGCTCCTGCCAGTACTTCACCTGAGATTTCTTTTCATATGCTATTATTTAATGCACTCCAACTGTACAAAGAACACTTAATTCATTTTATTCAGCAGTAGGACAGCTTATTTAGCTGCAGAGCTAACCTTGACTTCAGCAGACTGAGACATTCTCAAACCAACTAAGATTTTGTATTAAAACTTTCTCCCCCTCGTTTGACTACAAAGAGACAACTAAGATAATGACGGAATGGGCTGATATTTTTAAACTGCTCTTTACTTATTATAGCAGCCAAAAGAGCATGTGCCTCATCATTCGGTGGAAATACATGGAGGAAAAAAAGATGGTATTTGATGCACGATGTCAAGTTCAAATACAAAATAATAAATTTGTGGTCTTGATAAATATTAAAATACACTTTAAAAATTTGTGAGCTGAAAAAGAAAATCTTCCATTCTATGGTGCCTTTCTTCCCATAATTCTCCTGTTTGCAGAGGCTCCAACTCCAGAAACTAACAGCAATATTTCAGATGCTGAGCATTACACGTTTTGATTGTATTCCTGAAGCATTGTCTATAAAAATGAATACCTTTCACAAACTGTAACCTATATTTTAATAGAAAACCAAATATTAATTTGAGACTACTGCAATCTGAGCATCCTTCTGATGTTGACTTCAATTCTGAAAATTCTCAGCACCAGCCATGATAGCTGGAGAATTCTGGGAGTGGAAATTTATGTCTGTAGAGGGCTGCCAGTGGGGAAAGTTGGACTATTGTGAAATTATTTCCAGAGGTATAGATTCATTTGAAGGAAAATTAATGAGTCTTGTCAGTGAATGCCTTTCTTTGGGAAGAACTGAAGACACACACCCCAAGACATCATTCTACATAGATAGTGAGTCCATTGCAGCCCACACTGAACATTTCACTTGATATTGTGAACAGATTCTCTTGGTGCTACGTACCGTGAAACATACATGCCCTACACTTTCTTAGAGTTAACATTAACATTTCTCCCTCTTCCACATGCAGGTTTGTTCTGCCCTCAGATTGGCCTTATCTCCTATGTGCCCATAATGTTGTGGCACTTGTATGCAGATTGAGAAGCTGAAATAATGATCATAACTGGCTCAGCTCCTGTTCTAGGAGAAACACAGAAAAGGTAGTTTTGCAATGTTCCTTTATAGAGGCAGCATTCTGACTGGAAGCAGTTCCTACCTTCCACAGGGCATCTTGAGTTTTCTTCAGTTTTCACTATTGTTCCCCTGGTGATGGTCAGGGTGGCAGGGACTCCAGTCCAAACTCCATTGCAATATCTTGGATTTATATTTGGACAGTGTTGAGCAGTGATTCCATTTCAGATGGTGCTTTTCTATACAGCTTCAGATCATCCATGTAAAGGAGGTGAGATAACCTGGCAGATGTTTTTGATGTTTGATCGCCATAGCCTGACTCGTTCAGTATTGCTGACAGAGGAATCAATGCAATGACAAACAGAAGTGGTGACAGTGAGGCTCCTAGAAAGATTCCTCCCTTGATGTTAACCTCTCCCAGTCTACCACCATTGACCACCAACTGTGTCTTCCATTGTGCCATTGATCTTTGCACAAAACCTGTGAAGTTTCTACTGACTCCTGTTATTTCTAGGTACTTGATTATCCAGTCATGTGACAGGGAGTCAAATGCCTTCTTGTAATCAATTCAAGCTACATTCAAACTGGTCTTCCTTCTCTTGCAGTTTTCCAAAATCATCTTGTCAATCAGGAGCTGATCTTTTACTCTTTTGCTGTTTGGGCGATTTCCTTTTTGCTCAGATGGAAAGAGCTTGTTTTCAACTAAATGTTGTTGGACTGCATCAGCTACCACACCAGGTAGCAATCTGAAAGTTGGTTATTATTGTTGGTCGCACAGTCAGCCAGATGTTGAGACTGGATGATGATGATGATGATGATGATGATGATGATGATGATGATGAAGAAGAAGAAGAAGAAGAAGAAGAAGAAGAAGAAGAAGAAGAAGAAGAAGAAGAAGAAGAAGAAGAAGAAGAAGAAGAAGAAGAAGAAGAAGAAGAAGAAGAAGAATGCAGTTTCAAGCAGAGCTATGCATGGCAATTTTCTGAAAGTTAGTCATCCAACTCCAGTCTGGAACACTGGATTGGGATGTATGAATTGTTCAATCCAGAACAAGATCCAGAAAACTCAATACCATGAAACACAGCCTACCAAATGGAATTTTCTGGTGAACTGTGGAAGCTGTAACTTGAAATTGCCTGCTTCACCCTATCTAATTTATCCTAGAAGAAAATATCATGGGTCATTTTTCCCCCATCATATTCATTTCATTCAGAGAAAGTTATTAGGAGTGAGGTTCCTCAACACTGTGTGGAGGCACATAATTTGCCACATAAAGGGTTTCCAGTTTCTCTGAGGCCATGTCCATCTGTCCTACTACTCAGAAGAGTCTTCTGCAGAAGCTCCCTTGTTTTGTGAAGCAGGTTCACATGAACTTTGTTGAAGCCAAGCACTTCTTTTGAAAGGTTCCACAGCCATAGTATGTTTAGAGATGATTCATTTTGATCTAAAAATCACTTGTCCCTTCATTTATTTTGTATCTTTAGCTGAGATCTAGTGTACAATATTTAAAATGTTATTTCACTGAAAATGGAAGTACTGTGCCATGTTTTATGGCAAATGACACTCATCCATAAACCATGCCTTGGAAAATATCATCCTCAATGGCACCCCAAGCTACTGTTTTACAGACTTAAACAAATCAACTCATTGGCATGTTATTCCTTTGAGACATATCATAAAGTCAATTTTATGATGGCTTTCTCCTTGCCTTCTTACCGTTATGTGACTCTTGAGATCCTATGTACTATTTTCCTTATTATCCTATACTAGCATACATGCAAGAAGTATGTTCAATATCATTTGGATCTTTGCAATTTTATTTGCAATATGTCCTGTTCCATAATTCTCAGCATGTGCAATTCAAATGCTTAACAGCCCAAGTTATTTTTTTAAAGCTGTATCTATGCCTATAATGCCTAAATGTATTCATGTCTCTCTCTCTCCAAACACACACATGTACACACACACAAAGGAGAGAGAATAAAACTATTCCAAATGTATAATCACAGATAATTTTTATCCATGCATATAAAGTATCCATTATATATAATGTTATACCCATGTATCCATCTATCTAATCTACAGTATGTATATGTATTTGTGTGTGTATGTGTGTGTGTGTGTATTCATAGATTAGATAGACGGATACCCACACACATACCCACACACACATTAATACACACAGAGAGAAAAAGAATAAATCTATTTCAAACGTATAATCACAGACAAAACTATTAAGTAAGCTGTTGATCCAAGCAAACTGTTTAAAAATCTACCTTGCCCTTTTCTTATTTGTTCTTACAAAAGAACAGTTTCAAACAATGACAACAAATGCATAGATTTACTCTTAAATTGTGGTATAATCATTCTATTAGCTACTTGCCATACATGACATTTTGATAACTGCACTTGAATATATGCATGTATGAAAAAGACATGAGACAGAGAGAGATTTCTATTCAGCTAAAATATGAAGATACAATTGTGATTTAAATATTATTTATTAGACTGTATTACCTCTTGGTGGACACTGTATTAGGATGATAGGTTTAGAATTAGATCAGCTACTTTCAACGATGCATGGTTTATGAGTTATCATTGGCCAAGAAGACAGGGCTGCTTGAAGCAAATGATAAGGAATTTAAAGATGTGGTCTATTTTGATACAAGTTGAATTCTGGTGACTTCATGTATATATCTATATAGGTTTCCTGGTATACAGTAGTAGTTTGCTACTGCCTGTTACAAGGAAGTTTTCCATCTCTGTAATGTGGCCTATTCTCTTGTTATTTCCTGGTGGTCTCTCAACTAAGGCCTAGAGGGATCCAACTTTCTTTAGTCTTTTTGAGATCAGCTACAGTCAGCTAAATGCTACCACCTTTTGGTCTATTCCTTGAATGAAACTTTGAAAAGTATAGCAAGTTTCTGGAGACATTGTGGCAAGCCTTACTACCTCGGAAACACCAAATCAGTCTGAATCTTTAGGAACATCCAGATTCAGTTTTGCTCATTCTAGAGAAAACCTTGACTCATCTCAGAAGATATACCAATCTCTCCAAAGACTCCTCATCCAGGTCATTTTTAATCTCAAACTAAGTAGGTCTAACTCTGGTTAATGGAAGCATAAAAAGTCAAGAATGCAGATGATTGCTAGAAGAAGCGTTGGACAGTGAAAGACAAATATCCCTTGGCTACCTCATCATTCAACAAGTGCAAGAAAATAATTCCACCAATTATCTAAGTCTCTATTCCTTTGAAAACAAGTATTCTTGCACCAGAGTAATAATTTGAGTAATACCTCAGATAAATGTTCAATCAAAAAAACAAAACAAAAAAATAAATAAAATAATCAAATGGGATGAGAATTGATAGGAAAACATGGAAAATCCCATTGCCCAGGGTTACTAAGTTACAGGGTGCCAATAAATATTATGAGCATTGAGGAAATGTTAGTGGGACGTGTACCTCTTCTGAAATGACTACAGCTGTAACATTATGGCAAGAAAAGCGCCATCCAATCCTAGAAAGGAAAAAGAAAGGTCAGTGTCTGTCCAGTATCTGATAGAGACTGTGAAAAGAAGTAGATTATATCTTCCTTGAGCCCCACTAGCTACCGACCCAGCTCCCAACCTAAGAAGAAATAGCAGCATAAGTTTTTGGGGGCTTATTTATCAAGAGAAGTCTGTGAGACTTCAACCAACATGTTGCCACGCAGCTCACACACACACACAAAAAGCTTAAAAAGCACAGCAACTAATGATAACATGAACACTAGCACATAAAGCAGCAGCCAGACAAGAAAAATGGAATAGGATCCTACATACTTGTGGGAAAGAAAAAGGAAAAAGACTATAGGCTTTTTAAAGAAACTGGTTCCTGGATAGGCAGGGGAATATTTTTGACAGAGCAGGATTCAGCTTGAGCCAGAAGAGAAAGGGTGATAGCTGATTTGGGCTTATTCTACTTTCTTTCAGGGCTGGATGATAGAAATTAATGGCACATGTCAGAATAAGTGACTTAAACTGAAGACAAATTCATGTTCTGAACTTTGGCAGAAGCTTTTCAAATGCATATTCACTATTCTAAACATTTTTTCTTTTTTCCCAATGAACAACTGTAGGTTTAACTAACTTCTATCATACTGTACTATTTGGAGCAGCCCCCATGCAGTGACCTTTCTAGAGATGAAGTAAATATTTCACAGGAAGACTGAAATGTGAATCTTTTTTCAGAGGAAGATGGTCTTAATGTGATGACCGAGCAGGCTTAGCCTGAGGGCAATTCTGCACTGCAGCCTAAGCTACCTGTCCCTCATGTTGCTTCTAGTTGTTTCTTAAGCCAGCTTCTGAAATTCCAGTCCAGATTGCAGTAGGTTGAAATGGGACCAGGCTGGTGGTCAGTCTGCACTATGGCCACCACAAGATGTGATTGAACGTTCATCTGCTTCTTGCCCTTCCCATCCATGCAGGGCAGGCAAACTTCACTGGCAAGCTCTTGCTTGGACCAGCCTATCAATGCCATCTTTGCCTTTCAGGGGCTGTTTCCTCCTCACTAATTGCTATGCCTTTCCTTTGCTTTCCTAGATGTCTGCACACATGGATGCCTTCACACCCTCTTTGTACATTTCTCCTTTGACACTAGCATGGACTTCTTCTTCTTCTTCTTCTTCTTCTTCTTCTTCTTCTTCTTCTTCTTCTTCTTCTTCTTCTTCTTCTTCTTCTTCTTCTTCTTCTTCTTCTTCTTCTTCTTCTTCTTCTTCTTCTTCTCCTCCTCCTCCTCCTCCTCCTCCTCCTCCTCCTTCCTTTTACTTCTACTCTTTTGTAAGTCCATTGAATCTTTGTACCAAGGAAAAATGAAGAGTTCAGCTTCATAGAAACAAAGTAGCATTGTACATTCAACATTGCAACATAAAGATGTTAGAGGAATTGGTGGGGAGGGGAGGGAAGCTTTGCAATATTCTGGGCAGGATGGTGGGAAAGCAAAGAGAGGATGTTTCACAAAGCTGGATGAAAATAGAAAGGGTGCCAGCTGAGAGATATAAAGGTTGAATGTGGCATGCACATGTAGGATTGAGGATTCACCGAATGATTGGCAATTGTTAGATCAATTCCAAGACTATATTTTTTTTAAAAAAATCTGCCAACCAGCTGAGAACACAGCAGCCCAGGATCAAATGGCTGTACAGGGTGGTGATCGGCCACTGGAAGGGAACGGGCATGCCAGTTGGAGTCAGGGCTGCTGGTAGCATGGAATGAAATTTTGAGTACCAACTGCTCTGAAGAGCTTAAGGTGACTGGAAAAAAGCTGGAAAATGTAGGTGGGGGTGCATTTGCAATTGGCTGTGAGTGGAGGAGAATTACATTATCCATTCCTGTTCTTAGGAACAGTGAGTGGCCCATATTGGTGCTGGGCCAAACAAAAAGTGCTAATCTGCTCAGAGACTCACACTCCATCTTTCTAGTTCCACAAACCTCTTTATTTCTATTTTTTATTCAATTCTAAAAATGCTTATCTTGACTAAAAAGAATGGGATCACAGCTGGCAAAGCATTCTTGTCTTGAGAGACCCCCACTTGCAGATGGCAATGATGGAGCTTGGGGAAATCTAAGGAAATAATTAATTTTTTGCTTAAAAATGCAGTGAAATTGGATTTTTGTGTTCTAGCCTAATACTATTAGTTTACCCTCCACTTTTCCAGGAAATAAATCTCTTCTAAATCAAGTATGAAGAAATATGATATTATTAGATAGGCAAAAAATCAAGAGAGAAAATAACCCAGTACTACATCGAACTGTAAGTTTAGTGTGTCTTTTCTACCAGTTTATACATCAGCAAATTAAGTTTGTGACAGAAACCCTACTCACTCTGAATATAGACAATACCGGAGAAGTAGTTCATCAGCCAATGCATCTACCAGTCAACCCAAACCATTGTGGACCAGAAAAACTAAATAATTCTGAAAATGTATGTTTCCTTTTGGCAAGGTGCCAATCATAGTGTGAAGATGAGTGCTTTCTATCACACTGAGAAAGCTGAAATATTCACAGATTTTCTTGCAGAATGGCAGTGCAGCATCAGAACTGAGGGAGGCTGAGAAATAATCCATTAGCATTTGATCTCCATGTCAAAACTGACTTTTCTCCCTAGTGAAATTGTTTTCCATGCCTGTAAGTAATATTCGAATCACAATAATGCAGCATTATAAACTTCTCTCTGGCTTTTGATTTCTAATGTGGAGAAACAATCTTTGTTGCATGACTCAAATAATGGTACATTCTGTGGAAACGGTTTGTTGGCATCTGCAAGGCTGAATGGCCAATCAGACACTTTCAGTCAACCAGGATTTAGTTATTCCTCATGAAAAATGCTAATGATATTGATATTGCAGGAAGCCAGAAAGGGGGAAAACATAACACATTTCACAGATCTAGGTCAGATCCAAGAATGGGGGGTGGGGGGGGGGAGATTTCCAGGGAGCAAGTCTGGAGTAGGCTTTTGACTTTATAATGTGTAAAAAGGTAACTACTAGACCAACTAATCAGAACAGGAACTGATCCAACAAATTAAAAATGAAAACAGAGTTCTGTTTTGTTTGTGGGAGTATGCATTGAAGTTCAGAATAATCTTACACTTTAAAAGCAAACCAGACACAGATTTCAGCTCAAACCAGAAACACCTATAATCTAATATATGTATGGGTACTGCATTCAAAATTTGGGTTTATCTGTGCATAGAGTTTATATTTCAGTTTCACACAATACTTAAGTCAGAATAATTTTTTAAGTACTCTGGATTGAATGCTTTATAACATTTGATCTTATTGTGTGGTTTATATGGTGTTAACTATCATTGTTCAGATCCATTTTCATTTTCAGTTTAATAATGATTCTTAGTCCTTCAGCATATAATATATAAAGAATTGATTGGTTGGCTGATTGATTGATTGGCTGATTATGTGCCATCAAGTTGTTTTTGACTCCTAGTAACCACATAGATTTTCTCCACGATGATTTATCCCTAACCCGGTCTGTCAGGTCTTCCAATGGAGCCCCCATCAGTCCTGTAACTGAGTCCATCCACCTTGCTGAGGGCCATCCTCTTCTTTTCTTTCTTTCCATGATTCCGAGCATCAGAGCCTTTTCTGGAGAACGAGGTCTTTGCATACAGTAATATGTCTATATGTAGGATAATTTGAACGAGGTCTTTGCATACAGTAATATGTCTATATGTAGGATAATTTGAGCCTGGTCATTTGTGACTCAAGTGAGAACTCTGGGTTGATTTACTCGAAGACCCATTGATTTGTTTTCTTGGCTGTCCATGGTATTCTCAGGAGTCTTCTCTAAATCTTCTTTCCTGAGATTTTAGTCTTTCTTAGTTTTGGCTTCCCTTCTCTTCACAGTTTGTTTTGACATCCAGATTGCTCTCTTCTCTTTCTTCATTTCTGGTGATCTCTTTTACTAGGGTTTTGTTTGTTTGTTTGCTTGTTTTTGGTGCCTTTGAGTCAGTGTTGACTCTTGGTGATTCCCTAAACTAGTTCCTGAAGTTTTCTTGGGAAGGTTTTTTTTTATAAGTGCTTTGCCCTGGCCTTCTTCTTCCTAGGGCTGAAAGAGAGCAACTGGCCCAAGGTCCCCCAGCTGGCTTCATGTCTAAGGCAGGACTAGAACTCACGGTCTCCTGGTTTCTAGCCTGATACCTTAACACCAGGCTGGCTTTCACTGATTATAACTAATTAATGGTATATTAGAAAGTTATAACTTCCAAACTTCTGGTGAGGATTCATGATGAACTAGATGCCTCTGAAAGAGTGAAGATGGCATTGTGGCTGTAAGGTTTACCCCATTCGACTCAGGGAAACTCTCGTGACACATGTGTTCAGCAAAGAAGTTTACTCAAGCGTAACGTACATAATTACAGACAAAGCCAGGACTGGCTTGGCACATTTTACAATACAATTTATAGTTCCCCATCCCCATGCTTAGCCCCCGTTGCTTGGTTACAGATTACCCGCAGTAATCTCCCCCTTCACTCAAATGGCAGATTCAGTCCAACTCTTTTGTGTTCTTGATTGCTTTCTATCGATGGCGTTGTTGTTGTAGTTGTTGGGTCTTTCTGTCGCTCACAAACCCCGGAATTCCCAATCACGCGCTGATTGCTTTCCCTCTAATCCACGGCTCTCCCCTTTGTCTACAGCGCCCGCGACAATTTGGCATTGACACAAAGTATCCATTTGCGGTTTAGTTAAGTGGCGCTAGCTGGCCCATTAATCAGTTTGTGGTGCCAGCTGGCCCATTAATCAGTTCGCAGTTTCTCACTTCCCCTTTCCTTGCTAGCGCTCGAGCAGTGAAACTGACTACCCGCGGCTGGGCAAGTCCCTAACCGTGCTGCGCTGGCTGAATCTGACAGTGGCAAGATCAGCAGCCAGAAGGTGATTTCTGGCTGACCAAGTCTCTCCAGATAAAGGAGAGGTTGTGAGACTGCCCACATGTCCTTTAGTGAGTGTACTAATGATGAGTGAGTGTACTCGCTCAAACCGATGATGTTACCTAGGTGGGTAATGAAACATCTTCAGGCAAACAACCAAGCTCAGAGAGCACCAAGGACTCCACAGACATATCTCTCCAGGCTACAAGGGGAGGGGGAAGCTTTGGGGTGTGTGATTCAGATCATTGGCATATCAGTCATTATGGACAAAGAGGCTGGCAAATTCATTAGGGTTCCTCTAGGGGAGGAATCTCAATAAATTGTGGCTAAATGGCAGAATAGCAGACTGAATTCAGACAGTTAAGGTTGAAAGGGCCCATGGAAGAAACAGCTGACCTCCAGAGGGTTTTGCAAAGGCAGCTGTGGCTGGGAATATCTTAACCAAGGGAGAGAGGAGAATTGCATTTCTAGAATGTGTACAGTGTTAAAGAGACTGGTTCAGCAGTTGGTGTGTGAAAGAGGACGAGTCATCTCCAAGGAAGCCTCTCAAGACACCTGGAGGGATTTGTTTCCATTGAGTTCAATAGCTATGGTTGTTTAAAGATATTCATGTATCTACTTCCCTGGGTAATACTGTTTACCTATTTGTATGACTGTTATTTCTTAATACACATAGTAAAGCTTTTCTTATCTGTTTGTAGCTAGAAGATTATATTTTTCTTACTGGATCTGTGGAGGTAGGGTGGAAATCACCCTTAAAGCTCCCATTCTGATGGAAAGATTACAATAGGTTTGCTAATTAATTGGATGAATGCTGGAGGCACTCTTCTTAGGGGAACTATCTTCTCAAATCCAGGGCTACCTGCTGTGTGCAATGGTATATTGAAATGAGCTTGAGAGAGAGAAGGAAGAGCCGCAGCCTAGACAATGATCTGATAAATAAAATCTGAGTCCAAAGGAGGGGTAGAGGTGGAGAAAGCATCTCAGAAGGGACCCTCCCTAGTTTTCAGGTGAGTAAAAGTAAGGGAGGGGAGAGGTACTTTCAGACCTGCAAGACTCCATTAATGTTACCTTACAATAAAGGTAGTGTTAGTACTTGTGTTGGTACTTCTTGTCTGGGCTTCCTCAAAGGGCTGACACTGTACTAAAACAAGAGCTATACAAACATGTGTCACA
This sequence comes from Python bivittatus, assembly GCF_059951505.1. Lineage (NCBI taxonomy): Eukaryota > Metazoa > Chordata > Lepidosauria > Squamata > Pythonidae > Python > Python bivittatus. The sequence goes on from NW_028277053.1 coordinate 13,222,975, forward strand.
CACATAAAATGTGAATGTGGCAAGTGTGGGAGCTTGACCATATACATTTATAAGTCTTCTTTTGTCACTTTTTTAAAGACTTTGGAGGTTAATTTATAACTTCTCTCCATTCCTTGTAACCTCTTCCAATCTATCAGGTTCTAGGTAAAGCAGAATTATGTTCGGTTGAGCAGTATCAGCTCTCCACAAAAGGACTAACCCTTAGCTACTGTGATTTGAGAAAGCTTAATTTGTGGGTAAATAATGTGTCAACCATCCTTAACTTATTGTATTAAAATCACATAGTTTTATGGCTATGGGAAGAGAAAGAATTTATTAGCATATAGATTCAGTGTTTCTCCCACACAGAGAACAAATAAGTTTCCTTTCTGATGCCTATTCTGCCATCTTAAAAGATGCATCATACAATCAAGATTATTCAACAAGCTTGACACTTAATCAAGGGAAAACAATAAAACAGAACAGCCTAAGTGAAATGTGCAGTGTGGCATTATATTAGTTAAACATTTTCTGCTACCTTCAGTTTTTCAGCTTTGCAACATTCCAGGCAATATTTGATTATTTCAAGTACGTTTTATAACATTTTTTTTTTCAAATGGGTTCCTAAAAATTAAATAAGGGACAGCATTAAGTCCATCTAGTACATCAGAGAAACTGGGAGAAAAACTGTCAAGAAAAAGTAAATGCATTCAGTGTTCAAATGTGAAATAAGTGCTTATGACCCTTTTATAGACATATGTGTCTTTTTAGATATTTTTAAAAAGACAACAGGATCTATTTTTATGCAGTCAGAAAGAATAAGATATTATGTAAAAGCTTTATAAGGCACCATGCATGAATATTATATTAAAGAATGTTTGTGGAGACTTAGTGGATTCCATACTGTGGTGCCACCCTACTCATCTGGTACAGCTGAGTAACATCTGGAAATACGGGCTGATTGTTCTGAGATGTAACCCAAAGAGTGTTTAGTGGGTGATCAGTTTCTAAACGTATCATGAAAATTATTTTTCAAGAATCAGTTACATTGTTAATGCTTAACCCAGAGAAGAAAAGGATAAAACTTCAGAAGCTTTGACTGAATTGCACTAAGAGGATGTTCCATATGGAACTTCACAATGCTCTGTGCATCTGTTTATTGTTTGACTGATTATGTCCTTACAGTCTCTTCCTAAAACCTGGCATATACAAATTAAGTTCAAGAGGACAGCAGAAGAATAAAGTACGAAAATGTATCTATGAAATCAAAGACGTATGTGTGAAATAGAATTAGACGGAGAATTCTACACCTTTCAAGCAGATGAGCTCCATGTTAGAAATATAGATTTTATGCCACAAAGTACTGAAGTACTGTAAGGGGAAAGCAGTATCTTGTAACGTCTGTCTGTCTATCTATCTGATGATAGGTATATGTCTTGAACCCCTTCATGGATCACTGCCTTGTCGTGGCGAAGGGGCTTGCGTAACTCAGTGAAGCCATGAGCTATACCGTGCAGGGCCACCCAAGACGGACAGGTCATGACAGAGAGTTCTGACAAAATGTGGTCCACTGGAGAAGGAAATGGCAACCCACTCCAGTATCCTTGCCAAGAAAACCCCATGGACAATGTTAAAAGGCTAAAAGATATGACGCCGGAAGATGAGCCCCTCAGGTCGGAAGGTGTCCAATATGCTATTGGGGAAGAGCGGAGGGCATTTCCAAGTAGCTCCAGAAAGAGTGAAGCGGCTGGGCCAAAGCCGAAAGGACGTTCAGCTGTGGATGTATCTGGAAGCGAAAAGAAGGTCCGATGCTGCAAAGAACAATATTGTATAGGTACCTAGAATGTAAGATCTATGGACCAAGGCAAGCTGGATGTGGTCAAACATGAGATGACAAGATTGAACGTCGACATCTTGGGAATCAGCGAACTGAAATGGACGGGAATGGGTGAATTTAATTCAGGTGACCATTATATCTACTACTGTGGGCAAGAAACCCTTAGAAGAAATGGAGTTGCACTCATAGTGAATAAGAGAGTGGGAAAGGCAGTAATGGGGTACAACCTCAAAAACGACAGAATGATCTCAGTGCGTATCCAAGGCAAACCATTCAATATCACAGTCATCCAAGTCTATGCCCCAACCACTGATGCTGAAGAAGCTGAGGTTGACCGCTTCTATGAAGACCTACAACACCTTCTAGAACTAGCACCAAAAGATGTCCTTTTCATCATAGGGGATTGGAATGCTAAAGTCGGAAGTCAAGGAGTAATCGGAATAACAGGCAAATTTGGCCTTGGAGTACAAAATGAAGCAGGGCAAAGGCTAATAGAGTTCTGTCAAGAGAACAAGCTAGTCATAGCAAACACTCTTTTCCAACAACACAAGAGACGACTCTACACATGGACATCACCAGATGGTCAATACCGAAACCAGATTGATTATATACTTTGCAGCCAAAGATGGAGAAGCTCTATACAGACAGCAAAAACAAGACCAGGAACTGACTGTGGCTCAGATCATGAGCTTCTTACTGCAAAATTTAGGCTTAAATTGAAGAATGTAGGGAAAACCACTAGACCACTCAGGTATGACTTAGATCATATTCCTTGTGAGTACACAGTGAAGGTGATGAATAGATTTAGAGGATTAGATTTGGTAGACAGAGTGCCTGAAGAACTATGGACGGAGGTCCGTAACATTGTACAGGAGGCAGCAACTAAAACCATCCCAAAGAAAAAGAAATGCAAGAAAGCAAAATGGCTGTCTGATGAGGCTTTACAAATAGCTGTGGAAAGAAGGAATGCGAAAAGCAAGGGTGAAAGGGAAAGATATAAGCAGCTGAATGCAGATTTCCAGAGAATAGCCAGGAGAGATAAGAAGGCCTTCTTAAATGAACAATGCAAAGAAATTGAGGAAAACAATAGAATGGGGAAGACTAGAGATCTCTTCAAGAAAATTGGAGATATGAAAGGAACGTTTAGTGCAAAGATGGGCATGATAAAGGACAAAAAAGGCAGGGACCTAACAGAAGCAGAAGAGATTAAGAAGAGGTGGCAAGAATACACAGAAGAACTATACAAGAAAGATCTTAATGTCCCTGATGTCCACGCTGGTGTGATCACTGACCTTGAGCCAGACATCCTAGAGAGTGAAGTCAAGTGGGCCTTAGGAAGCATTGCTAACAACAAAGCTAGTGGAGATGACAGGATTCCAGCTGAGTTATTTAAAATACTAAAAGATGATGGTGTTAAAGTGCTGCACTCAATATGCCAGCAAGTTTGGAAAACGCAACAGTGGCCACGGGATTGGAAAAGGTCAGTTTACGTTCCAATTCCAAAGAAGAGCAACGCCAAAGAATGCTCAAACTATCGCACAATTGCACTCATTTCACATGCTAGCAAGGTTATGCTCAAAATCCTACAAGCTAGGCTTCAGCAATATATGAACCGAGAACTACCGGATGTACAAGCTGGGTTTCGAAGAGGCAGAGGAACTAGAGATCAAATCGCCAACATTCGCTGGATCATGGAGAAAGCACAAGAGTTCCAGAAAAATATCTACTTCTGCTTCATTGACTATGCAAAAGCCTTTGATTGTGTGGATCACAACAAACTGTGGCAAATTCTTAAAGAGATGGGAATACCAGACCACCTTACCTGTCTCCTGAGAAATCTGTATGCGGGCCAAGAAGCAACAGTTAGAACCGGTCACGGAACAACCGATTGGTTCAAAATAGGGAAAGGTGTACGACAAGGCTGTATACTGTCACCCTGCTTATTTAACCTATATGCAGAGTACATCATGAGAAATGCCAGGCTGGAAGAATCACAAGCCGGAATTAAGATTGCAGGGAGAATCATCAACAACCTCAGATATGCGGACGATACCACCCTAATGGCAGAAAGTGAAGAAGAACTAAAGAGCCTCTTGATGAGGGTGAAAGAGGAGAGTGCAAAAGCTGGCTTGAAACTCAACATTAAAAAAACTAAGATCATGGCATCTGGACCCATCAATTCCTGGCAAATAGAAGGGGTAGAAATGGAAGCAGTAACAGACTTCATTTATTTGGGCTCCAAGATCACCGCAGACGGAGACTGCAGCCATGAAATTAAAAGACGCTTGCTCCTTGGGAGGAAAGCTATGGCAAGCCTAGATAGCATATTAAAAAGCAGAGACGTCACCTTGCCGACAAAGATCCGCATAGTCAAAGCTATGGTTTTTCCAGTAGTAATGTATGGCTGTGAGAGCTGGACCATAAAAAAGGCCGAGCGCCGAAGAATTGATGCCTTTGAACTGTGGTGCTGGAGAAGACTCTTAAGAGTTCCCTGGACTGCTAGGAGGTCAAACCAGTCAATCTTAAAGGAAATCAACCCTGATTGCTCATTGGAAGGGACGATAATGAAGCTCAAGCTCAGATATTTTGGCCACCTAATGCAAAGAGAGATCTCTTTGGAGAAGACCCTGATGCTGGGAAAGATTGAAGGCAAAAGGAGAAGAGGACGGCAGAGGATGAGATGGTTAGATAGCATCACTGAAGCAATGAGCATGAAACTGAGCAAACTCAGGGAGGCAGTGAAGGACAGGAAGGCCTGGCGCAATATGGTTCATGGGGTCACGAAGAGTCGGACACGACTTAACGACTAAACAACAAATATGTCTTGAAGCTTTAAAAATTGTCCTGAAAAAATGTTGCAAATCTTAATTGTTTTGTTACAGTCTTAGATAATTTGAAGCAAATCTGAGTATACTTTCTTAGACAAACTGTACAAAGACTAAAAAGATTTATGAAATGCTAGTAAGAGTGGAGTGTACGTTTGTGATATGCCACATACACCATTTTTTGTATAAGTGTGTTAACAAAACAGAAAGGTGCTTAAATTGTAGGAAGGTACTTAAATTGGGGGGGAAAAGGGCTAAGAGAAATTGAATTTGACACAACCCTACCTAGAACCCCCTCAAAGATGCTGAAATTAAAAAAAAGAAGAAGAAGAAGAATAGAGAAATAGAGAGAATATTTACTTCCTTTCAGATTGGGAATCCTATTGAATTTCCATTCAACCTTTTTAAATCAGGCTAATTTAGTTGGATCTCTCTCCCTCCCCCTCCCCCTCCCCCTCCCCTCACCCTCTCCCTCTTCCTCTCCCTCTTCCTCTTCCTCTTCCTCTCCCTCTCTCTCTCCCTCTCCCTTTCTCTCCATATCACTCCAAAGCAAATATTTTTTATTACATTGCAATTTTATTTTCTAAACGTATATTTAAATTTGAAATAGTACAATATTTTTTTCAAGTAAGAATAGGGTCTTGGTTTGTGTTATTTTATTTATTTGTAAAAGTTATATTCCACCTCTCCTCCAAGTCCTAAGGCACCATACATTTAAAAAAAAAAAAAAAAACCTCCTCCAGTTTTTCTCTACTACAGTCCTGTGAGGTTGGTTGAACAGAGAGAGACTGACAGTCTGAGAGTCACTGAAAGAGCTTCCATGGCTGAGTTTGAATTCAACCCTGGTCATCCCTATCTCAGTCCAAGACCTTAATAACTTGTTGCAGTAAATGCTGCTGTTAGCGATTGGAATTATATTGATGTAATATATTTTATGAAGTTAAAATTAATATGTGTGTGTTTGCTCTGTGCAATGCATGGAGCATACACAAAACAGCTTACAGCAATTAAGTGTGGAGCCCAAGTCTAGACCAAGGAATCGACAATTACTTCTGCTGCATGATCCTTCACATTTTTTCTCATAATTCAACAGCTTTCTTTTCCCACAGTAAGCATACATTTTAAAGTACATTGGCTCTCAAATATTCAACAATTACAGTTCTCAGATATCCTTGTAAGTCAGGCATGGAGAACTTCTGGCTCAATATTGGATCAATCAAATTGTACCCTGGGCTTTACTTTTTTCCCCCTTAGATCCATTCCTCTTACCTAAGATTGGAGAAATAGTTATTTCTGTTCAGCTTTTGTTCATAGATAAAACTTTCCCCACCCCTGTTCCCAGAGGATAGTCAGAGATTCCCATACAAGAAAATGTCTTCCTCTGAAATCAACTGTTGGTCAAAGAAGAAAGAACAAAGGCTGAGAAATGCATGCATACCTACCTACCTAGATACGTACATACATACAATTATAGCCAATGGCCAGTATCTTAAGATACCTTTCAGTTTTTCACTACTCTGCACTAGAATTAGGACTATTAGATCAGTTGCTAAAACATTTTAAAAAACCCTAATTTCTGTGCAGGATGCTACTAGGGTGGGAAAAACTGCTTATCTTTCCAAAACTTGTACTCTGCTACTTAGTTGTCCACAAACCACAATCACAGTCATCTTCTCGATCTCTTCCATTCCATTCTCCATGACAGAGATAATAACATGGGAAGTTATACCTTACAGGATGTAGGGGCTGAGGAGAAAGGAAAGAAGTACTTAGTCCAACTCATTTATGGACATTTATGGACCTCATTTATGGACAAACAACTTGGCTACTTGTCTGATGGATAGAAGTCCCAAAAGTGGGCTACAAAAATCCAGGCAACCCCTAGATGTCAGCAAGGAGATACAGAAATATCTTTCTTCTGCCCCCTAATGGTCATTGTGATTTTGCAATCAGATTGTGTATCCCTAAGATAACTGTAACATGCTATAGACCAAGCTCTTCTGATGACTAATTCAAGGGCCATAATTAAAACAACAACAGAAAGCTTCCATGGTTTGAAAGAAAATATACGACACACTTGTGAACTCTGATTTACTGCATACCCAGATCTTAGCCAAATTCTATTTTTGTTTCTTCTGGTTTGTGGGGGTACTTCAATCCAAAACCAGTCTGGGAAGCTGGTGAATCTGAGTACAGAAAAGAGGGCAGAACAGTAGCTTAAGAGGGTTACATATTTTCCCCAGCATCAGTACTTGGTAATTCTTTGTTATCAGTAATTATGGTTATTGTAATTTATTTTATATTTTGTAAGACTCTTAGAGGTGTGTCTACAATTGAGGTGGCCTATAAGTTTGATAAAATAAAATAATATCAAGGCCTTCAGGAGCAGTGATCTGAGGGATCAGGCATTTGCATATACAGTGTATGTAGCATAAATTGTATTGAACTGACTTTTTCCACTATTAAATCTTTAAGACGACTTTTCAGAGTTCCTAAGGGTGATCCCTTTGTAATATTTCAGTCATACGTTCTGACTCAGAGGTAGAAAGAATCATTCAATATTTTGGTGTATGGATCTGGGAAAGGGCAATGGAGAGATGGAGGATTAAAAAAAAACTCTGAAAATGAGAGAGGAAAGGGAAAGAGAAGACAGGATCCATTGGAAGAATGGACCTTCACTGAAGTCTGTTCATGGTCTTCTATTAAATCTTTCACTAAGTCACTTTCATGTTGAAGTATAGTATAGTATGTTTAGCATGATGGGGGAGGGAACTATGGGGAAGGAAAACCCTGAGGAAGTAAGAACATTATCAAGGACAAAACAGAAAGCATTTGACTGAACGAAGAAAAGGTCATCTTCAAGACATTAAAAAAGCCTCAGAAGGATATTATCATAATGAAGTGAAACAGAGTCCTAACCAAGGAGCCAACAAAAAATACTGGGGGTTGCATAATGAAGAATTGGCGATAGTAACAGTAACACAGAAAAATAAATGAACTCCATGGATCAGTGTGTGTGCGTGTGTGGGTGAGAGAGAGAGATGGGCTGGGGTGGAGAAACCTTCAGGTTAAGGCTAGTTATTCATTCTCACTGTATCTCGGCTAATGAATCTGAATTATGTATTTACCTAAAGCAGTGACCAATTTTCATAATACCCTAGGAGGGAAAAAAGGAAATAAAATGTATACAGTTAGCTGTGTAATTAGTAGAAAAGTGTCTAATGCTAATATTTGTAGTAATATTTAATTTGGATTTGGGAGACCAACATTTAAACAATAAAGCATATGCTGAAAAAGAGGGTTTCTGCATTTCTATATCCTCTGCATTCATATAAGCATATAAGGACTGAAAAGAAAAGAAAAGAAAAGAAAAGAAAAGAAAAGAAAAGAAAAGAAAAGAAAAAACAGGAAGAAAATCAGAATCCAAATTGGTTTTCAGGTGACTCCTAATTCTTTCAGTGGAAGAAGTGAGCACTCCCAAATAAGGGATAAGAAGCCCTCTCAATTTTAATTCTTCCATTTTAAAATCTAAAATCTCACTCTGTCATTATCTTCTTCCAGTTTCGGTGTCTCTACACAATAAGAACTTATTTGTGCATTCATTTATACCTTTCTATTCCCCTGTCAAAGCACACATTACATAAAAGATGCTCTCTTTTCCTTTTCTTCTCCAGTAATATATTTGCAGATGTGCTAGGAATAAAGACACTTAGCACACATCTCAACAAGCACCCTTATATTCAGCTCTACAGTCTAAATGTCATTCCTTTTAAAAGTATCAACTAGATACTCTTCCAAAAATCACTGTGTGCCTCCAAAGTCCATCCCTCACTCTGACAAGATGCCTCTCCTAAATTCCAAGCTGTGTCCTTGTATCTCAAGAGTCCAGACAGTCTACAATTCTTGACTTTTCCTCCACATAATTACAGAGGCTGGTTTGCCCAAAACTATCAGCTACAGCACTTTCCCCAGTGAACACTCTCCATATGTGGTTCTACAACTTTCTTAACCCCTATCTAATATGATCAAAGGAATTTGAAGTTAACACCTCTGGACCACCCCAGGCTGGAGAAGGTTAAACTTGAAGATTTCTCAGCAAAGCTGTATCTCTTTCCTAAATTGCATTCCATTTCACATCAAATGAGATCCAAAGGGAGGCCCTAGTTTATTATCTAAATGTCTCCCTCAAGTCAAGCTCAACTTCTGAACTTGTAGAATTCATGGAGTTTTCTTGGTAGCAACAGCAAACTATTTTGCCATTGTGTTCTTCCAGGATGTTTTCATTCTTCCTAGACTAGTTACAGGCTAGGGATTTCCTGCCAGTGTCCCAAGAAATGGCTGGGTGCTGCCATTAAACCAACCCTTAGTTTGTTTAGTATGTTTGTATGTATGTATGTATTGAATTTGAGTCATTATTTGAATCATTGTTTGGAAAGTTCTAATACAGGGACCATTACAGAGTAATTTCATTCTGGAACATATTACAGAATATTGACCATTTTGAGCAGTTCTGAAACTCCACCAAATGGACTCTCTCTCAAACTGTCTGAAGAGAAGCAAAGATAGGCAGATTTTCTTTCTTCACCTTTGTTTTTCTTTGTCCAGCTGACTAGAATTTTTCTCTACATATAGAAAGCTGCTTCCAAAATAAATCCTATATAAAAAACACTGATCACTGGAACTTTTGATTTGATTTGATTTTACAAAATACACAATTGAATATGATTGGATTCTTTTATGGTGGCTGTGTGACTCCATCTTGTGAATTACATATAAGAATAAAGTGAACACAAAATAACAAACCACATAAACTTCAAACTTCAGTGCAATCAGTTTTCATTTAGATAAGGATAATTAATTTCTAATAAAAAGAATTGCAGACATTTAGATACACAGAGCAATTAAAAGTTCATTTTCTCCTCTCACAAAATATGCATAAACTGTATTTATAGTTTATTTTCTTTTCCAATCTTGTAGCTGAGTTATATGTCCATTCCTCTGCTACAATCTCTCTTTTTGGGATTAGCAGATTCTCTAAAATAGATAGCACAAAATTTTATCCAGAATTAGTTCAGGACCAATATGATCTTATGTCATTGTCTGTGTTTGACAGCTTGTGTTAGAAAACAGTACAATGACTATTTAGTTTGAAACATTGCAACTCAGTGAAGATTGTGAGTGGTCTGTTTCCCCATTTACATGCTTTGGCCATCCTATCAGCTCTTTCAGAGGAAAGGATGGTTTGATGTTTTGTAACTCTCCTTCATAGGAATCACTCTGATTTTTCTTACAGATAATTGTAAAGTAAGAATATATATGCTGGGGAGGAAATAATTGTTAGGGGCTCTCACTTAAATGTCCCTGCCAAATACCTGTTAGTTCTTCCTGTTCATATGCTCATTAAGCTTGTATCCTGGAAACTGGTTGTCCAATGTTCTTTCCATAGTCTCTTCAACAGGCTCTACTTGCTCAGCAGGTAGATCAACCAGTTAATATAGTGATATTCAGAAGCTGACCTTTTTACCCTTTCTCCTGTACTCAGTTACTGATTCCTCAGTTACTCATTTATGTAAATTGTCAGCAGATATAGTTAGTTCCTGATGTACAGTCTCTCAAATTTTTCTTCTGCCTTATTTATTGACCAATCCAGTAGCAAACTGCAATAAAAAGGATATAGGGAGTGCTCCTCATACCAAAAAAAAAAAAAAAGGACAAATTCTGAGAGTCCCCTTGTGGCATGACCTAGTGCCAGGGTGTGAAAATAGGAAATCTCCCTTTTTAATCTTCTCTTTTCCAACTAATAAATAATACCAGCACTTTCTGTACCACAGATGGGCCAAGGGAGGGAGGGAAGCTGTTTTTCACCTCCTTCTGGAACTACTAGCTACTGTACATGAAAGAGAATATTGGTGGGAAAGCTGGTATATCCCAAGATGCAGAGACAATGGCATCAACTTTAGGATAATAGGGAGAAAAATCTGAGCCACAGGACGATTCAGAGACACTTCACCATCATTCCAAGCTATAACAGTCTGTACATCTGCAGCATGATTAACCAAATCATGATGGTTTCTTGCTCTTTTCAATACAATGACTCAAAGTTCTGTAACACAGGCTTGTTGGAGAAGCAGACTGAGTTTTTCCCCACAACAAGCTGTACCAAATTGCAACTGCAAAGGTACAGTTGGAGTGCTGTGCTCAGTTGTGATCTTTCCCTTGTCCTTAAGACACAGGAAAAGGAATTAGGTAATATGAATCCTTTGTCCCAGAAAGAGATGCAGCGTTGATAGCTATACTTGTATTCTAACAGTTTAGGAAAGTGTCATAACAGCAGCTGGCAAATGGGAAAATGCCAGATCTAACTGAGAGTCTTGCAGGTCAATATCATTTACAGTGCTCCAGCGAATGCTAGCAGAGAAAGTAGTTCAAGATATTCAGAGCAGAAACACAGCAGAATAACCCAACTCTCTCTCAAATGTGGAGCCAAGTCATGAAAATGCTTCTGTAAGCATATCAGCAGCTGTCAATTTATAATGAAAGCTTTGTAGCAAACAGCTAAAGGTATCATATAGAGTGATGGAAAAGGAGAAGAGATTATTGATGTCTGAGAACATTAGATGTAGAGATTTTTCTTTGCCCAATAGCTGGCTACATATCAATGACCCTCATGGCATCTCCCCCCCTCAGCCCCAAGCCATTATAAAATTTGCAATAGCTCAGGCACTTTAACAATATTTTGAATTATGGACACTGCCAAACCCTGTTAATTTTTGAAGAAAGTAGAAATATTGTTCTATGGGCACATTTCAAGGCTCTTGATTCTCATAAAGAAACCTCCTTTGGTTAGGAGCTCAGACATCAGCTGAAGTCTAATGATGTTAAACTATATCAGAAACAGGCCTATTATACTGAGCCCAGAACAATTTAAAGACCCCTTTGAATTTATTTGTGGTCCTTAATGATCACAGAAGACAATGTTAGAGATCTGTGTCAGCATAATTGACAGCTTGTTTAATTAAACCATGCTGTTACACATTTTTTCATGTTCTTGTCAGATGCATAATTTGTCACTCACAAATACACACACACACACACACACACACACAGACACATCTCAACAGTAATATGTTGACAGGCCAGTAGGTGGGCAATAGGGATGTGTGAATTGGCTCTGACTTGATTACAGTACTTGATTTGACTCAATTCATTGAACTGATTGGATTAGAGTCTTTGATATAAGTTGGAAAGTCAAGTCAGTTTGAACTGAGCTGTTGGAATGATCAGATCAGCCTGATTCTGATGGAAATAGATCTACTTCCAAAATTTATTTGATGATATCATCTTTCTATCATATCTCCAGGTATAATAGCTATAAAGCTCTTGTGAGCAATGTTATGTTCCTTCCCTTCTTCTGCCATGTTGTCTCTGGCTTCTGATTGGACTGAAAGGTGAAGAACCAAAAATGCTGACTGGCCATTCTTCAGCAGAGGGCACATCTGTTTTGCTAGGTGCTCCTGTGGGGAATTCATGCCACCAATTGTTTCTGGAAGGCAGGAACAGACATTGCCACTCTCTATTCACCTCCAGTACAGCATAAATATGACCCCACCCACATTTTCTTTCTACAACTTGAAGTAACTGGAAAAAAATATGAAATGGTACACCAGAGGAGGGAGGGAGGGAGGGAGGGAGGGAGGGAGGGAGGGAGGGAGGAAGGAAGGAAGGAAGGAAGGAAGGAAGGAAGGGTTAGGGTTAGGGTTAGGGTTAGGGTTAGGGTTAGGGTTAGGGTTAGGGTTAGGGTTAGGGTTAGGGTTAGGGTTAGGGTTAGGGTTAGGGTTAGGGTTAGGGTTAGGGTTAGGGTTAGGGTTAGGGTTAGGGTTAGGGTTAGGGTTCAGGCAGGCAGGCCCAGTGGAAAAGTAAATAGGTCAGAGAGAGAAAAATATTAATTTATATAGCTAAAGATAGAGTTCTGTTTTAAACCAGTTGTGTTCTACATGTCAGACAAGGGTTATAACCACTATGCCACTGAGATTGCTTCTCAATACTAGCTGCAACGGATCATACTAACCCAAACTGGGAAAATGCAAGGAAGGACTTTTTTTTTCCTGCCTGAATATGTATGTGCATTTTGATGTGTGTGCATGTGTAAATTTGTATCTATTTATACACATGCACACTCACAAGTAACTCTATCCAGACAGACCTGCCCAGAGAAAGGAAACTGACCATTCTTCTCCTGGAATGGAAAGGTGGGAGAGAAGAGCAGCAAGGAATGGTCCACTGGGGTGCACTGTACACTGTACTCCAAACTGAATCTTTGCAAGCTGCGCTCCCCCCCCCCTTAAACTGGCTTAGAGTTAGGCCAACATCAGTGCTGGACAAGGGTAGCTTAAGGATGCTGTAAGGTAGTCCATTGAGAATTAATCCTGACAGGAAGCGATCTGCAAATCTCTCCCTCATTTGTCAGGGCAAAGTCGATGGGTTGAAGTTATCAATGAGAAATTATCATTACCAGCAGAACTCCCAAAATAATTTTTGCACTGTAACAAGAACAGTTGAATCTTGCAAGCCCAAACCATTAGGCAAATTAAGCAGATGTAAATTAATTCCCTCATTTTGCACAATTAATTCTGTAATGAGTCATGGTTTTCATCACATACTTTGTTCCTGCTAGTTATGGGAAACAGTGAAGAGTTGTACAGATCACTAAAGCTTTGACTTGTAACCAGTGGAAATGGTCTTTAATCATTCCTCTTTCTGCTAGAATTTCACTTAGAATGACAACTGGAAAGTTGCTTTAAAGCTTACAAGAAATCCTGCAATTCTCGGGTACGCCAAACAACTTTGTGAAGAATTGCATTTCCTTTGCTTGTATTAATCTTTTCCCCACTGAATCTGCCCCCTTTTCTATTTGTCAGTCAGTTTGGGAGCAAAACAGTGAAGGAAAAGCCACTGACTGTAGACCTGTCCTGGAGTTTGTGAGAGCCATTGGGAGTCATGGAAGCTAACAAGATGCTGAACCAGTGCAGAAAGCCTATTAATATCCAAATAATTATGAAGGCAATCAAAATAAGAATGAAGACTCAAGTTGAACTTCTTTTCTGCTCCATAGCTTACCCATCTTACAGCAGAAGTCTGAGGAAAGCAAGATTTGACTATGCTTCTATCAGTCCTTTTGCACAAAAAAGTATGTTAGATAGTAACTACCAATATGGTACCCATAGCTCAGGTTGTGCTGCATTACATTGCAAAGTACCAAAGCTATTTTAGCTTCTTGGTCCTATTTCAGGACCAAGAAACACTTCAAATAATTCTTATCAGGAGTTCAATGCTCAATAAGAATGAGGAAGTGGCTAAGTTTTGTGCCATAAAGGAACCTATATATACAGGAGTTCTGTAGACCTTTATCCTTGTTCTTTTTCTGATCGGTGATCCCAATTACTTATTCATTTGCTCCAATGGAGGCTGAGTAGAGACACAGCTGGCCAGAAATGGGAAGGGTTTTTGTTTGTTTGTTTGTTTCTCTGATGTATTTTTTTTTAATCGAAGAAACACTAGAGGAAACAAAACAGAAGCATCATAATACCTCCTTTCCTCTCTCATGCATACACCACAGAAAACCCATTATGAAGACCCATGATGTACAAAAACACACTGCCATACACCATGCCCAGAAATATAGTCTGGGTTCTTACATCACATGTTGAGGATAATCAGACGTTTTCCTTATTCAACAAGCCATGATTAAGCAAACCACTACTTAGTGTGATATATGATATATATGCAAAATCATTAACAAGTCTCATGCAATTATATAACATCATTACAAATCCAAAGCCTGTTTGAATCAGATGGGCTTCAAATCAATTTTCCAAATCAGTTCAGAAAATCGAATCAATGCAGTTTCACTTCTGAATTAATTTGTAAAAATCAGTTTGATTCTGTTTGGATGTCTAAACTTTTTTTGATCAGATAATCCAAACCAAACTGGTCCAATTAAATTCAGGATACAATCCCATATGAGCATGTATAAAGCAGTCCAAAATTATTCAAAAGCACCCAGTTTGATTCAATGCTTTGAGCTGACTTGGCAATCGAATTCAAATAGGCAATTTGGTTTGCAAATTCAGTCAAATAACTTTGTAAACCAATTTCTGAACCAAATACATGTATACCCTTAGTAACATGCCGACATTATGAGGTTAAAGGTTGTAACAGTCATTGCTTCTTGCACATCCAATTAAATTGTTAATGAAGTTCTGGATGGCTCAGTGTTGAGACCACAAATACTCACTTTAACTATGAAATTATTGTTCCTGTAGCACCACTATCTAGATTAAAATGTCCCTGATTGCCAAGGACAATGTAACAGTATCTTTATTAAAGAAACTGTAGAGAGTTGCCATTGTAAATTTAGTACTAGATCAATGCAGAAATAGGAGAGGAATACCGTTTTGTGTTAGAAAATACACCCTACAGCTTTGCAACTCTACAAGGATGAATTAAAATCATTCTCTAGCAATACACATAGAAGAAACAATCTGCAGTACATCTAGCCATGTCATAACCAGTGAGACAACAATCAGATTTCATGCTGTACATAGCACAAAAAGTCATTATATTTCAGTCCATTGATCAAGCATGAGTTTTCAAATGTAGCATTGCACTTAGGGTAGAAGGAAGTATTTAAAACATTTCCATTTTAGTATGCACTTAAGAGCAGTTCTTAACTCTGTTTTTCTCCCATGGTTCAGGAGACTTTTATTTGCTATGCATGGTGCTCTCCACCATGTGTAGAGGCAATAGGAAATAGAACATTGTGCTTATTTTTAACATCACACTTACAGTTACAATGGCTGCCAAAAACAGATCCCCCTCCCGCTCTGGGGTAAAAAAATTAAAATAAGAGTGTACAGTTGCTTCATATCATTTGCCTCGGTGAACAGTGGGAAGAGCATTCGTTTGTATCCTATTAAAAGTAAGGCTGTGTGGAAACATCTAAAAAAAAAAAAGACCACCCACAGATTACTTATCTTAGCCCTCTGTTCACTTCTTTTAGCATGTTAGGTACAGTATGTGACACCAACTTCCAATCCCAACTTTAAGTGCTATTTTGGGCAAAACTGGTGGATAACACTACTTAAAATCATTCCATAAACATGCACTGATTGTAAAGAAAAGGCATGTGTGGGCCACAAACAAGAAGCATGTCATTTTGCTAGTTCATGAGACCTACATGGTGCAGGGCTGGATTATCTCTGATCGTTTCTGCCCACCTCACAAGATCTGACAGGGTGGGCATGCTGCAGGTGACCTTGTGAAACAATGCCAAATGATGTGGCTCAGAAAATGTGTTTTCTTTATTATGGCACCTGCTCTATGGATGAGCATACCTCATGGGACCCAGATGACCATGACCCTGTTGGCCTTCAGTAGGCTTTTCTAGTCATTGGGGCAGGCTTTTTTGTGATGGCTTCAGAGAATGATGGTGGTTCGTCTTTGAAGCACTATCTTCACTGTTGTTGCTGCTGTTTTGGTTGCGTTTGGTTTATCTGGTTGAACCCAACGTTAGCTATCCAGAGTCATAAGTTGTGAGTTGGGCAGCCATGTAAACTGCTCAATAAATGGGTTAAATAAATAATGAGGACAGTAGGTTTCCCTGGCTGTGAGTTCAGTCTGGACAAAGGAGATACAAGAAATTTCACAAATTTAAATTCCAGCTTGGGCCTAAAATTAACTTGGGGGAAAATGTGGTAATAACTCCAGTCCTAGATCATTTTGTCATTGAGTGGAGAGTTTCAACAACAATCCAAAACAGCATCATCCCCTCTGATGCTTTCACTTTCCTTAGCTCCACCAGTCCTGCAGCAACAAAAGTAGCTAATTCCAATTTTGGGAGTTACACTTAAAGCTAGAATTTCCCAAAGTAGAAATGAAGGCAGGTCAACAAAATAAGTGAACAATCCAGTTCTATCTTGCACAAGCCTGAGAATTAAAGTGTTATGTTATGTTACATGGGAAAGACAGGAAAAAGGAGCACCAGAGTTAAATCTAGTGGATATAAGAGGGAATAACACTATCATATTGATAATCGACTACTTAAAATGCCCTCCACCAGCATGTGATAAATATTTTTTCATCCCGTTGTATCATGTCAAAATTCATGCTGGGGAACCTGACACCTATTCCAGACAGAAAGGATAATAAAATAAATTCCTTGTATTTACATGCCAATTCACACTCTTAGTTCATGTTGTGAGATTAGTTTGATCATCATCATCTGAGTGATCCCTATGAAAGAGAATTAAAAAGCCATGAAGCAGCCTTTCCCCTAGGCTCGCAAGGTCCAGGAGCTTGTAGGGAACTTAGAAGAGAGTCCCTAAAAATGGCTAAATAGGTATAGTATAGGTTACTTTTATTGTGTTTTCAAATAACTCCACATCTGAACCAGACAGAAATTGGTCCACTTCCCAAATACAGGCAAAGGTATGAGATCTCACAAATCTGGATCTGTCTTTGGAGTTGAGGAGAGTCTTTCTATGGAAGTGCCCAAACAGTTGCATGGAGTGATGGCCATCATGATTTTGTTTTGGCTGATATTAGCCTTATCTGGGGATGTATACCCAAGAATGCCTACATAATTGAAAACATTGAGTAAAATCCTTCCCAAAATTGCCATCAAAATGTATCATGACAGAAGGGGGACAAAATTAAGGAGACCTAATCATACTAAATGTATTCAACTAGTTTTGCTTAATATTAGCTAAGTATAAATGTAAACTTTTATTTATCAAACTCTATAACTTAGGCAGACCCCTCCAATATATCAAATTAGTCTGTAATAGCGCAGTATCTCCACATTCACACAACTAATTCTGTAAAAACACTAAATCCTCTAAATCCTCTTGTACAACAGCCTGAGACATCCTACGGATGGTCACTACACAAATTCTTCATTGAAGAACAATTTACATGCATATTTCCTATGCATTCCAGGCAAGAATGTATATACCTTAGGATATAGGAAGGAGAAAACTACAGCTTTTTTTTTGTTTTTTGGTCTAATTTAATACAGACTCTTGAAGGTTTTCTTCTCAGTAAGACTGACAGCACTTCATTCCCTGACCAGATTTCTTTTTTTCTTCAGGGCCAAAAAAAGTACCTAAAGTCTAGGAAATAACTCTGTTTTTGCAAGTGGATATCTCACCAACTGCTGATACTTTGCTATCTATAATGGTGTTTTGCCATCACACTTTATCTAGAGCTTCATTATGTCTTATCATTTTCCCCCCTCAGTGAGTAAATAAATAGAACATATTCAAAAATTTTGCCTCATTCTTAAAAGAGAGTGAGCTTCTAAAGTTCTAGCAGTGAGGTTTTTATAAGGAAAGGCAAACACAGGGACAGCTTTCCATATTCAGAAACTGTCTTCTTATTACAAGATGGATGTTTTCTCAAGGAATATCTAATATCCCAGTGGTTTTTAAGCTGTCTTCCAGAGCACTTCAGGTTTTTTCTTTTCTGAAGATGTTATCAGACTTTTCTCAACTAAGGGATCACATAATGTCAGCCAAGCTTCTCTGAAATATTACTTCTCTGTCACTGCTGATCTTTCTTTGCAAAAAGATTATGAGTCCAATGATCAGTTCGATATTCAACTCATGCGGGAAATGAAAAAAAAAAACAGTCTGCATTTTAATGTTATGCAATCCTCTATAATTAATACCTTCTAATCACTTTGCAATTAAATCATGCAAAAAATGATTTAGGATACAGTGCATTCCTCTTTTCTTAACCGGAAGATGGTAGAGGAAAAACCCTGCAGCTCCTTTAGTAACCCCATCATGAAATATTAAGAAGGAACAGCTTCTGCAGAACATGGGAGAAGACATAGCAGCAAATAGGTAGATTGCAAAAAACTGGTTGAAAGTAAAGAGCCTGAAAGGCACCCGATTGATTTTCTTTCCGCCTGCTTTCTGAAAGAAGATTTTGAGCCAAATTTCCATGTGGTAATATTGGATCAATGCATATATGGGGAAATCATCATCATCATCATCATCATCATCATCATCACCATCATCATGTCCAGTCACTTTTAACTGACTAATCGGGGGAAGGGTTGTCCATAATTCACAGATAGGAATGATGTCATTATGCAAATAACTTCTGTGTCCTTTGCATGATGCCATTAGGTAAATTGATTCCACTGTATGCCGAGTGTAAATTGTAGTTCAGTGAACTTAGATTCTCTGCAGAATGAAACTTGGTTTATTGGACAAAATGTTGCAAACAGTTATAATTATTCCTTTTTATATCAGACCAGTGATGCTGTGTTCATTACTAGATGACAATAACCACAAAGAAATGGATTACAGGATGCGTATGGTTGACAACCAAGCGCTCAAGGACACATTATGATGGGAAGCCGTGAAAGTAGCCTTGCTCATTTCAAACTTCTACAAAGAGCAGCTCCGATCTGAATCAAGGTCATCCCTGTTTGAAAGGTAAAAAAATAACAGATTATAAAAGTTAACTTTCCACATGTTCATGTTGTGATCCAGATACTCTGCCCCTAAGCTATTATACTGTATATGTACACATTGAAATGAGAGAGACTATGCCCTGTTGTAACTGGCAGTTAGCCTGAATGGCAAATATCTCATTACACTTTGCCTCTTGCTGGGTGGCAATGCCTGTTTCTATCTGAAATGCAACATTTTATTTGTGTAATAAGAGATATGAACCTCCATTTCTTCTACAGCTATTTTCAGTCATCTGGGAGCCAAGAGAGCTGCTGCCTCTCCTTCTTAATTACTTCAACCCTGCAACTTCTATTTGCAAAAGATTAGGATACAGTATGTGTATTCCCTGCAGCTGCTATTTGAACAAGAGAGACATTCATATATACCTACTGTAACTCTTACTTTTAGCTCAAATCAATGTCCCATCTTTCTGCTCGGTGAGTAGGAGTATTGGCAGATTCTCACTGTAATATTACTTGAACTTGTTGGTTCCTTATAGCTGGTATTTTCCACTACCATAGCAATTTAATCTATATGACAGATGTTGGTTTAGAAGAAATTGTCTGCATGTAAAAACTCTGGTTACACATTACCCAATCTGCCTAGGTCCCGACAGATTGTCATCTGTCGGGACCTAGGCAGATTGGGTAATGTGTAACCAGAGTTTTTACATGCAGACAATTTCTTCTAAACCAACATCTGTCATATAGATTAAATTTACTAGAAGGGATCTGGAGTGCACTCACCTTCCCCAATATTACTGGGTGGGAAGAAAGCACTGAACACAAATGCACAGACCAGCTTGTTACTTGTGTTCTCCTGAAAGATTTTAGGAGAACTGAACAAAAATAAGTGACCAATGTGGAAGAAAGGCATTGAAGTGGTTTGGTCATACAGAATGAATGAGGATCAAATCACAAAGCAAACATACCTAGGAATGGGGAGTAGGTCTGGAGGAAAGGAAAGACTGAGAAGGTCATAGCTGTGTGAAGTTGATGAGATCTTCCAAGTGAAAGAGGTGAGAAGTTCAAAGAACAAAAGGCAATGCGTGAAACTTTGGATGGACCCAGTAGAAGCAAGAATGGTGTGCAAGAAGAAAAGGATACAAGGAAGTATAGTGAATGGTGCTGTTGTAAACAAAATATAGCTATGTTTCCTTTATTTTTTTTTTCTTATTTCATGCTTTTAATTAATTTGACTTATTATTTCTTAAACCCGTGCTGCATTTTGCATAAGACACAATGAAGTTGTATGTACGTCTATGGGTAAAGAAGAGTCTTAAAGCGTAGACCCTTTAGAGCCACCAAAGCTGAGCTGCAAAAATAATGCTGGGTGGCAGCAAACGCCTAGAGATACAGAAATCTAAGTCTTGCCATCTAGTGGTCATCCAGATGTTTTCTTCAGCCCAGGTCTGTTATCCCTAGTATATGTTTATTGTGTATTATAGTAGATAACCTCATGTGAGGGACAGGTTATTGACTGGGGGATCTAAAACACTCAACTTCTTTTCTTCTTTATGAAGAGGAGGAAAAAAACACCTGCTTTAGAGCTTTATGACATATGTGACTGAGACAAGGCTTACATCATACTTTGCACACTGAGGGCTACAATAAATGATTAACAGGCACTTTCCATGACTGTGAGGCAGCATATTTTCAGAGGTACTGTGCAGTGGGGTCTTAAAGGAAATTGGCTCTCTGCCTACCCCAATTTAGCCCCTTTAATAATCTGATAACTGCTAGCAAACAGCATGTTAATGAAATCTAGAAATGAAATCAAATGGAGCAATATTACCAGCACCACTGTGAAGAATGCACAAAGGTAAGCATGAGAAATCAGCAAAATAAGGGGAGCATGTAGCTCGATGAAATCTGGAAGGAGAGGAGGAAATGGCAAAGAATTATCTTCAAAAAGAAAAGCAATAAAATATTACATGGTGGAGAAATAATTGCAAAACAAATTACTGACTGAGATAGCGGCAGAAGATGGCAGGTTAGTGCAAGCAAATACAATAACAGAAAAGAAAAAAGTGAAAACTGATGTTGTAAAGGAGTTGTAACTGTAAAGTTGTGTCATCTTTTATTTTATAAAAATAATATAGCTATTTAGTTCATTAATCAGATGTAGAACAGAACTAAATGAGCTGGAGGTATTGCTTTCCAGTAGAAGTGCACATATTGAGCCTCTAGTTATGCCAATGATCACCAAAAAATCTTGGATGTAATCCTACCCAATGCCCCCAAGAGACTTCTACAAGTTACTACCAACTTTCTCCTTCTCCTTCTTCCAGAAGAAGAAATTACTGGGGCAGTAATCATATCAATTATATTTACATTCAATTAATCTTAAATGAAGCCAACATATACGTAGCTTTTATTTAGAGAGCTAAATACATCTTTTGAGGGCCAGTCTGGTGTAGTGCTTGAGGCATCAGACTAGAAACTGGCAGACTGTGAATTCTGGTCCTGCCTTAGGCACAAAGCCAGCTGGGTGACCCTGGGCCAGTTCTTCTCTCTCTAGGAAGCAGGCAAGGGCAAACCACTTCTAAAAAAACCTTGCCAAAACAAACAGAAACAAAAACAAAAACCCTGCAGGGACTAGTCCAGGCAGTTGCCAGGAGTCAACATTGACTCAAAACAATGGATGTATTGAGAGATACATGTGAACAAATGACTTAGAAGTTACTTTTAAGGATTTCTCCCATCGTTGATAGACTAAGTGTTGCTATGGAAGAGGAACAAGTTTTACTGGGCAAGAAAGAAATTGATTTAAATCAGGACTTAGAAATGACAGGCTATAAGAAGGATATGGAACATGATAAAGTTGTTTATACTTGCTGGGAGAGAGTGGGAAGTTTTTTCTTTTTTTCTTTTTTTCTTTGCACTTTGCACTTTGCACTTTTTCTTTTTTATCTTTTATAGTTTGTATTAGTTTTATCTGTATAACATAATTTTTAATAAAATTATTACTACCACCACCACCACCCCAAAAAACCCCCCAAAAATGGGCTCTTAAGGTAGAATTAAATTGCTTTATTCTGATGATGAAAGCATATTTTTGGACTGAGCACACATGCTCATTGTAGGTCACTTTTGACTTACTTTGCTTGATGACTTGGCACTTCCAGTTCTATTCTGTTTTGCTTTAATAAGAAAAAATAGAGTGGATTCTTGCAAGCCTGCTTAGCCCAACTCTGTGATCCAGAAAAGCTAAGCATTATCATTATGTGCTATGATACAATATACCCTTTTCCATCAGCACAGGAGTTGACATTTAAAAGTGGATTTTAGTGACTTTTGTTATAGGGTAAAAGTCTTCAAGATGATAATAGCATAAAAATAATGTGTTTCTATTACTTCCCCCCACTTATTATTTACTGTAGCATCTTTGGAAGATGGATCGTATTTTTCAAAGAAACAACTTACTTGCAATTGAATTTTACTCTCCTGGCTCTATGACCCTGTTGCCTTGATTATATCAACTACAGGCCCAGCTCAATCATCCTTAGTATTCAACCAAAGTAAACTAAAGTAAGCAATGTTACAGATTAATCAAAATATTCAGTGGAACGCCCCCAAGCCTATTTACTTTGAGCTCTGTAATGTAGAAAAAGACTTGTTTAAGAAAACAAGTCATCAATGTAATGAATGTAATGAGAAGCCAGAACATAGATTAGTAAGAGTTTCATCAGAGACCGAGCTTTGATAATAGCAGAATAGAGACTAATTTCAAAGAGGGCTCCTATGTTGAGGTGAAAGCATATTTAGTTGTTGATCAGTGAACTGAAGCTGAGGGCAAGTTATGGGCATATTTCAAGTAGTAAATTCATCCCATGATTTACTCACTGTTCTTTATCCATCAAAGTGTGAGAAACAGGCTTCAGCTGGGCTTCACCCCTATAGTTCAACCCACTGATCCTTAACGTCCTTGCCTGCCTGCCACATTTCTATTTATTATAACATCTCTCTCTCACACACACACAACACTGGCATTTTGTTTGGTTTGTTGACCTGCTTATCGTTCTCAGTGAAGTGTAACTTTTATCAGTTTTTAGAGTTATTGAAAAACTTTTCTGATCTGGGGAAAAAGCCAAGGACTCATTGCTTGCCTTAATGGAGCAGCGTGTTTTACTGATCATAACGGTTGAATGGTGTATTTCATTTGTCTTCATTTACATAATTTGCTGATTAAACTACATATTTAATCTGTTGACCTTTACTCTCCACTTATCCTACATTTGCAGAGATGTAATCAATGTACAGGGTTTGCTGAATGCAGTTCTTATTTCATAAAGTTTGTTCAAGGTTTGGGTCTGAGATACTTAACATTTCATAGCACGTTGGTCCCTTTGCACCTTGCAAATCACTTTTTCGGAAAATAGAACAAATCAAAAACCTACTGCCACTTAGTCATGAAAGAGCATTAAGAATTTAATCCTGGGCGCTTTGATGTATGTTTTACAAAGTTACAAATATATTGCCAGCTGCAGCCTTAGATGCAGATGTAGACATAGAATCCCAAAATTCTAGAGCTGGAAGAAGCCAAGGATACCATCAGATCCAGCTCCTTGCTTAGGGCGGAAATGCAGATTAAAGCATCATAACAGATGCCTACCATATCTTGGTTACAAAACTCTGGATGAGCAGTTAATGGTAGGAAAAAGACCCAAACAGTTCTCATTCCTTGACACCATCTAGTGGCTATCTGGATTTCTCCAGACCATACAGGGATGGTCACTTGTCTCTTCTTTCTATATCCATTAGTTACAGTGTCATATGTTCCTCCGGTCTTCTCAAGGTTAAATATACCCAGTTCTCTCAGTCTTTCATAGAAATTATTTTCCAGTCCTTTGATTATCTTTGCTGCTCTTCTTGGCATTCATTCAGTCTATAAATTTATGTGATTTTCTTGTTTTCCTTGAAATGGGTTGCCCAGAATTGACTGCAGTACTTAAGGTGGGCCTTAGCAATTCAGAAAGGAGAGCAGGCAGAATACAGACTTGCTGCAAATTTGGATTTAATTGATTTCTTATATCTACTGAATGCATTTTACCTGGGAACCCAGATCCATCTATTTTATAGACTTTTTTGTTTACTTATTAACATGCCACCACATTCTCAATGGACCATAAACATTTACAACGTAAAATAACAACAACAACAACAACAACAACAGTACATTTAAAAAAAAGCAGAGTAAAAATTATAATAATAAAACATGGCAATTTATTAAAATTGTATAACATTAACAGAATAACTAGCAACACCAACCCAGTTAATTCCTAAATGCTTTCTTAAAAGGCCCCATCTTCCCTTGTTTTCAGAAAGTGACTAGCAAGGGGGCTTACCTAATCTCAAGTGGGAAGCTGTTGCACAACTCTGAAAAACCGTCTTCGTGGGCTACTGCCCTCCTCCTCATCAAATGAAGGCAGGTTCTTCTGGGCTGACTTATTGGGCTGATTGTGGATGGAGAAATAGGTTTTGTAAGAACCTGGATGCTAAGCTTTTAAAGCTCAAACCAGGATTACACAGAATGTACTTAGAAACATAATAGAAGCCAATGCAAGACCTCCAGCCCAAGGGGAATATGCCTGAGGCAATGAGTGCCATATAGCGCACAGTCTGTTGCATTATGCACCAACTGCAGTTTCCAGGTGGTCTTTGTGCATTGCCATAGTTCAGCTGCATAGTCATGCGGGTATAAGTCACTGCTGAGAGGTCCTTCTGCTCCAGGCAGGGTCAAAAGTGGTACACCAATTGCAGCTGGAGAAAAGCCTTCCTCTTAAATTGTAGTTAAGAGTAAACTTCAAGCCTTTATTCCACATATTCTCCCATTGATCCAACATTATGTTGTATCCAATTTTTGCCCATTGAAACATACATTCTTTAACATATTCATCTTCCGTATTCATCCTCAACAATAGTTTATACATTTTGTCAATAACATGTTCATCATTAGTACATAAAGCATATTCAAAGTCAGTTTTTTCAGAGGTAAATTCATAGCGTTTCTTATCTAGTTTAAATCTTTCCAACAACTGAGCACAACTAAATCACTGACAAATATAACCTTTCAGTTCTAATTCTAATTGGGTTCTCCTTCAAAAAACAGTAGTAAATTCACATATGTCAACCATGCTTGTTTAAGTGTCATTTCTCTTCTATAAAAAGCTTCTTAGGGTGACAACCACAGAGGAACTTTTGGAGACAATCTTGTTTTATAACTATTCCAAACTCTCAGTATGGCACATCTAATAAAATGATTTTTAAAATCAATATTAACTTTCACTTTGTCATACCACAAATATCCATGCCATCCAAATCTTAAATCATGTCTTTCTAATTCCAATAACCTCTTATATATATATTTTTTAAATCACCCACTCTTTCATCCATACCAAACAACAAGCATTGAAGTACGCCTTTAAATCCGGAAGACCTAGTCCACCTCTTTCTTTAGCATCCTTTAAAAGTTTATATCAAAAGTGGTGCACCAAATGAAGCTGGAGAAAAGTATTAGGTGAGAAAAAGAATCCAGGAAGACCCTCAAGTCATAAACTAGCTTCTTCAGTGCAATTTCTTCCCTCTAATAGGCAAGATTGGAATTGGCATCTTGCACACACAGAAAGAGGGAAAAGGTGTGGGGGGAGGAAATGATCAGCAACTTTATTTTTACTTCAGCCTCTTTCATCCCATCCAGATTTCAACACTCCAGCTGAACAAGACCTCATCTGCAACACCGGCTCAGCCTGGTATGGTGATATGCAATGAGGCATCAACTGCTTGTTGATGATACTGCATTCCAACCAACAGATGATCTTTCCTAGAGGCTTCAGGGGGATTGTTCACACCCTGAGGAACCCCACATTGAAGTGGCCACCAGACTGACCTCTCCTCCTCCTCTCAATTGGAACCATCCAATAGGAAAGATTAAAACTGCTTGCAGGTGGTCCAGAAGGATAATGGTACTGATGACCCAAAAGAGGTCTAATTTCAAGAGGATATCTCCATCCAGGATGTGCTAGAAGTCCTCCATCAGGGCTGCCTTAGTCCTGTATCCAGACCTACACCCAGATTAAGAAGTGTCCAGAAGGGCATTTTGTAGCTCGCTTCCTACCATCCTCTAACTAATGATGACCAAAGGCAGATACATATTATCAGGTTCGTTAACTGCAAGTGTGAGCTCTCTAGTTTTGGGGTACAACTAGATGGCAGCAAAAGGCTAGAACCTTCTTTAGTTCTTTGCTGCCATCGAACGGATATCCAGAATGTTCTACCTCAGATAAAATAGCCCTATCGAATTAAATGTTAATGAAATAATAGTATCTTTCCTTTTGTCTCATCAGATCCTTCTCAGAATGTAGCATGTTCCAGTTTCTAGCTGGCTGTATCTTCACCCACATTGCAGGTTGGTTTGGTGGGCAGCTGAACAGGGCTTATTCCTTAGAAATTTTTCCCAGGCCTTGGAATTCCCGGCCAAGCATATTTGGCCTACTTTTCTTTTGTCTTTCTGCTCTCTTTTTATCTTTTAAAAATATTTCAAAAGCATGTTTATTCAGCTGGCCTTTGCTCAGATGAGGTAGGATGGCTAAGCTGGTGAGCCTCTGAGTTTTCTTTCACTTGGGTTTGCTCCCTTTACTTTTGTATTTCTTCTTTTTTTAATCCATTAGCTGCTTACAGTAGCATCTTTTGGAGTAAAGGTGGGAATGAGTGGATGGCTGAATAGATAAAGACAGTTTATGAGTGAAACAGACAAGTGACTCCCTGGAGTATAGTGGAGAATTGCACTGTCTTTCAGAGTGACTGAATGAATGTCCCCTTCTCTTTCCTCATTACCCTTTTAACATCTGAGGTTCTGTTGTATTGCTGTTGTTTGTCTAAGTCTCATGGTAACTCCCAAAGTAAGTTGGTTAACATTAAAATACAGCTTGGAACTTAGTATAAGTGACTTATTTATTTATTTGAATGTATACGGCCACCCATCTCTAGTACATGACTCTGGGCAGCTAACAATAATTAAAAATAGAATAAAAACAATTTAACAAAACAATAAATCACATAAATAGCAGCTGGGAAGACTTGTCTTGAGTATGTTGGATAAGTTTACTTTTGTGGGCTGTCCTGCCCATAAATAATGATAAATAAAAAACTATCCAGATGTATACCATGTTGTTGGCTCCTTGAAGTAAAGAGAAATAATATAGAATACTTATGCTGCATACATAGCGTACCACATAATCATGGAAGGAATGGAGATGGAGGAGAGGTGTGCCCATTGATTCAAATGTTTAATCAAAGATTTCCAACAAATCCTATATTTGTATACATGTGCACTTTATAAATTCACATTTTCTTCAAGATACATTGAGAGAGCCAACAGACATGCACTACATAAGACATCTTTATATAGCTGGAGATGCATGCTGAAGGTCAGAAGTGGAGGACCTGGTGTGATCCTAATTAATTCTCCAGCTGATTTGTGAAAATGTGAAATGTGAAATATTTCAGTGAATATGTGAAAAAGGCTGAGTTGTATAATATTGTCTTGTTCAATCGTTGGAAACACAAACAGTGATAAATATGAGAGAGAGGTAATCTGGTTATAATAGAGCATGGTCAAGAGGTAGGATTGGGACTGGATTGTCCTCAACCAGAGAACTCAGTGGTTGACTTTGGGCCAGTCCCTCCCTCTCTCACTCTTTCCCTTCATCTTCTCTATTGTCTCTCACCCAGGAATGTTTTGGTGGGGATCAAAGACAGAGAGAGGAGACCTCCATGAAAATCATCTTGATCTTCCACAGAAAGGATTCCTAAGAAAGAAATATATGCAGGGAGAATATATTCTGCAGTAGCCTAAGTGAGTCTTCTAAAAACATAATTTCTTTATCTGTAAAGTGTGACATTTACAGATTCTGATTTGCAGTACCATTTCATATGGTGACCTAAAAATGGGTCACCACAGTGTGTAATACTTAAAAAAAAATCAAATTGGTCTATCAAAAGATACACACTTTTTTTTCTTTTTTACTCTGAAAACATCTGAATCAATAAAATGTTTTTGAAGGTATAAAACAATGACAGTCATTTTTTTTTAAGTGTTATGGATCTGTGCTAGTGAACAAATGCATACTTCGAAAATTCCTGGATTTGGTTTCTTGGTTAAAAAGGGGAAAAAAAGAAAAAAAAAGGTTATGATGGTCAAGATCTAATTTCAGTGGTCACAGAAATTGGGACCAAAAATAGCTCTTCCTTCCTTCCTTCCTTCCTTCCTTCCCTCCCTCCCTCCCTCCCTCCCTCCCCTCCCCTCCCTTCCCTTCCCTTCCCTTCCCTTCCCTTCCCTTCCCTTCCCTTCCCTTCCCTTCCCTTCCCTTCCCTTTTGTAACAGCTATCTAGATATATAATTAATATAAATATAATATAAATACATATATTTTAATATATTTATATTAATATATGTTAATATAAATATAAAATATTAAAAAGCCTTATGGACAATAGTGGAGAGTCTACCTATGGAGGTTGTAGCTTCTCCATTTCTGGAGGTTTTAAGATGAGATTAAGCAGCTATCTCTCAAAGATAGTTTAATTGGCTTTCTTGCACATTGCAGAGGACTGGACCAGATTATAATTGTGGTCCCTTCCAAGTCTACACTGGATCTGCTTTTAGAGGAACTGTGAGAATTCTTGGTTAGCCCAGAGGCTTTCTCCATAGCTAAACTGGAGAGACATATTTGTTGATAAATGTATTTGTTACCCTTTAAGACAAGCACATGTTCTTGCCTGTCAGCAGTATTTGGTATTTATATTTAACACCGATCCTTAAACCCCTATATATCCCCATGGTGCTCTCACACAACATATTTACACCAGTTGTGTATTTCGAAGTTTGAAAATTTATTGTGCAAGACAAATGGTTTCTCTGTGAAGTACTAGTAATTTCATTAACTTAGGTGAGATAAAAATCTTGATCTAGTGTTGCAGTTATTGATTAAAGCCTACAGTTAACTTTGTTTATCAAGAGTTAGTTTTCCAGGGAATTCTCTGACACAAATCAAGCTTCATGTTAAAAGAGATTAGGTGCCAAATTTACAGAGATGAGCAACTTTTAAAAATATGCTCAGTATTTATACTAGGCATTGTCAAGTGTCCATGGAAAAGAATGAAGGCTTTTGAGTTCACCCTAAAGTCTTCTCAAATACTGCCATTCCAGAGGAAATTCTGATGGCAGAACAATGATTCTTTTGACACATTGGTTTTTGTTCTATTTTATTAATTGGAATGCAAAACCATTTTGGTCGGAAGGTTCCATTCTGTTGGGTACAGTTATGTGTGAGTACAACTACCACATCTGCAAAGCTCCATATAACCACCAGATGGCACCAAAGAGTTTCCATTTTTATGTCTATTTGCTGCCATCTGAATGTTTGAAGCTCAGTTATGATCACCACATATGCTAGGGCTATAAAATGCTTGTTAGTCTTCTGCTGAAAATCACAGGTTTCTGTGCTTCAGGTCCAGCACCTTAACAAATTCGAAGTTAATTTGTGGGATGATGTAATCCAGTCACTAAATCCACATTTCTCCTTCTTTCAGTGATTCTACTGGGCTGGACTTTTTGCATATTATTGTTTGAGAAATTGTAAATCACTAGTAGGGACTACTTTGGAATTCCTGCTAACATACATTGCAGTTTCCAGATTTCTTTCAAAGTGTGTTTGCTTCGCCTAGCATTATGTAGATTGTTATTGCTGATCAGTTTATCATTGCCTAGACATGCCTTCCAGACAATTAAACCTTATCCTTATTCAATAATTACACCAAGTGACCATATCTTTATCCAATAATTTTTCCTCATGGATAGAATAGGAGTAGAATAACAAAATGTTTCCTTCACAATCATTCCCACTCATCTCCATACAAAGGCGATCACTGCCTAGAAGGAGAATCTCCTCCATGCATAGATGCTCTCCTAAAGATCTTTAGAATTTGATTTTCCTGGCTTCTAAAGTCTTCGGCTATATAAGTAGAGAATATATGTAGCTCAGGGTTGACCTGTTGGCTTCTTGTGATCTCTGAGTTTGGTTGTTTCCCTGCAGATGCTTTATTACCAGGCAAGATAACATCATCAGTGCATGGGAAGGTGAGTTGTTCTGGCTGTTTATGTATCTTAGCTTGCCCTGCCAGGCTTAGGGGTGGGGGGTTCTTCCTTGATGGTTTAGGTATTATCTCTTCCCTGACCGTGGCCTCCATCTGTGTGTTGGCTGTCGGAGGTTATATGTCCTGGGCTGTTTGTTTCCTTCCTTACTTTTGGTGGTATTTTTTTTTTAAATGGCATGTAGGTGGAGTTTATCTCTGCCGGTCTGTTGATGGCTGGTTTGTCAGAATGCCAGGCTTATAAGAATTCCCTAACTTTCTGGGATCTGGCATGACCTAAAATGTTGACAGTTTCCCAGTTGAAGGTCTGACTGAATATGTCTAGCATCCAAGAAGCCAACGAAGCAAAATCATTGGTTTTCTATTGCTTTCCATGCATCTTCCATATCTGTGTCCGTATTAGAAGGAGAGGGCAAAGCCAGCATTGTAGTTTTAACTTTTTAACTTAATTTTAACCGTTTGTGGTTTCTAACTTATATATATATATATATATTTAGGATTTTCTAGTTTTTTTATCTGTTACGCTGCCATGTGTGTATAGTGAGCCACAGAGCCATGTGTGTATAGTGAGATGGGAGGCATATATAAATTTGTTAAATAAATAAATAAATAAATAAATAAATAAATAAATAAATAAATAAATAAATAAATAAATAAATAAATAAATAAAATCTTCATGATTATTTGCATGGACAGCTTATATTAGCCTTCCCCAACTTTTACTTAAATGGTTGAGTTATAGTTCTTAAATTTCTCAACTGTTAAATAGTCCAATTAAGTTTTGCTGTTTCTCTACTTTTTTATGGTATCTTCATACAAAAACAGATTCCATACTTCAAAAAAAAAAGAAAAGAAAAGAAAAGAAAAGAAAAGAAAAGAAAAGAAAAGCAAAATGGAGAGGGATTTTTTTAAAAAATCACCTAAATTGACTAACAAAGATATAAGGAATAATGTGAGTTACAGGAGAAGAATCAAGATTAAAATACCTTCCATCATTACCACCACCCATTTTCTTTTATCTTTTCTTCTTCCTTTTCCAAAGCTTAATGACACACACACACCATTAGTTTTTATGCTCGTCTCTGCAACATACAACATACCTGAAGTACAATTACAGTTCAAATTTCAGAAAAGGTCATCTTAATTATGAATGCAACATGTATCTGTGATTTCCATTTTTTTTTTTTTCAGAAAAAAAAGTCATATTTATAGTTGCAACATAGTACAGAGTTGCTAAACTAAGAAACTCTTCTGTTCTGAATCTATCTGATGTGGGTTCAAAGCAGATAGGCCACATATTGTTCAAAGTGAAGACTTCTTTGTAGAAGATGTTCTTGAAGATTTCCTGTAGAGAAATGATTGTCCACTTTTGAGAGGGCCACCACTCTGTCTTAATGACACACTTTCCAGCTCCATTTCTTTCTGTGAAAGAGATTTAAGGTTAACTCTTCTACTGTGATCAGTGAGATTTTCACTGATAAAAATGTACACAGGATATTTTATGACCAACTATCTCTTTACACATATAATTGATTGCTGTTAAAGAATGTAATCTGTTCAACTCTGAGGCAGTATATTACATGGATACCATTTAAAGGCAATGCTCTATATGAATACAAAACAAACAATTTAAGAATTTATTCCTTCAGATTATACAAATCATAGAAATTATGTTTTTCCTCCCCTTCAATTTTAAAATATTGAAGTACATAGGCATGGCATAGCATTTAATACTCCTACATCAAACATTTTAAGCATGGTTCATGTTTCATGTACTCCTAACCTTGGATTATAAGTTGTAACTATAGGATAAGTTTATCCTTGCTTTCACAAAAGATTCAATGTTCTTCCTGCTTGTTTCCACTTACTCATAAATCACTGTGCTTGATATCATAATTATTTTCACAATAGCCAATCATTATATCTCAAATATTATGATATCAAGAACTAAGGCAATTAGATGGCAGATGCTGGGTGGCGGACCATCTGGTTGTTTTGAAAATTGCATTTTAGAGGGAACTTGAAATTACACAGTCATAGAGAAGATCTCCAATATCAGTTGTACCAAATCTAGCCTGAACTTCTGTAAAATAAACAAAAACATATTCACTGAATTGGTCAGTATTATATATATATACTATGAGTTATTTAAAAATATTAGATGGTTTTATAAAATAAATGATGGTAAAGGGATAAAGATTTTCATGAATAATGACAGCCTTAGGCACATGCTTTTACTTTTAAGTAATATAACCCATGTTTCATAATTCCTATCTTTCTATCCTATCTATGTAGAAAATAGTTGTGCTATTATATTTACGTAGTATTTTTCATTATTAAAATCCTTAAGTAATCTAGCAATATTTTATTGGTTGAATGAATAGCAAGTTGGACCCACTGACTTTAACGTCTTTCCTACAATGTCCATTATCTGA
Source organism: Python bivittatus (assembly GCF_059951505.1). Lineage (NCBI taxonomy): Eukaryota > Metazoa > Chordata > Lepidosauria > Squamata > Pythonidae > Python > Python bivittatus. The sequence goes on from NW_028277053.1 coordinate 13,255,726, forward strand.
TAGAGTCAGCTCCCCCATATTTGATATAGTCTAGAAGCATCGCCAAAACTACTCGCATAGTTTCCAGCCAGGAATTCTGAGAACTGAGAATTCCAGCATACTTAATCCAGCCTACAAAATCAGGGAAAGCTTTTATGATTCATGATATATAAAACATGTGTTAAGCTGTGGAGTGCTTTCCAGTGCTTCCACATTTTCTCCCAAAATGGTTATCAACCTGTCAACCACTCAAGCTATCAAGGCCTAGGTGGCAGCAATGCTACTTTTTGAATCTTTTGGTTGCCAGCCCACAGGTACTAAGTCAGTGTTGTTTAAGTGCTGGAGTTTGAGAAAAGGGTTTTGCACTGTACAGTATGTGTATATGGATAGGCAACCTATTGTTCAAAACATGGTGTTAGAGTGGCTGCAGAAATTGTGCTTCTTGTCTCCCTTATAGGCAGACTAATGGTAAATGCAGATGAAGGTCCTCTATCTATCCTTCAAGAAACCCCCCAGATTACTCATTCCAGAACATGGCACCAAAGAAATTGGTAGTTATGAGGAGGAGCAATAATGGGTGCACTGACCATCTATTGGGTGCTTTGCATTGCATGGTCTCTCACCTTGGATAGTGGCCACTCTTAGAGGAAGGAAGGAAGGAAGGAAGGAAGGAAGGAAGGAAGGAAGGAAGGAAGGAAGGAAGGAAGGAAGGAAGGAAGGAAGGAAGGAAGGATGCAGGAGTTGAGATTCTGGTCTTATCTGCAGCCCAAGAAATACAGAGCCCTGTACCCAGATGGAAAGAGACACTCCCACTGCACACCTGCCAGGCCAATTGGAGAACATCCACCCTGACTGCATTATCACAAGCATGTCTCCTTGCCCCTGACATTGGTCACATGTAATATCATGCACTGGCATAACATGGAAAATGCCATTTCCATACCAGAACATCAAGCCACATTTATGAGGTCTTAACAGGAAGCTGACAATAATGAATATAGAACCCTAGCAAATAATAGTGGGGTTTCTTTGCTTCAAAACAAGGAGGCGATGTGGCTGGGCTCTTAGTTGCCAGACAACTACCATTATTAATATATCTTGACAAAGCTTTGAACAATGTGTACCAGTTACCATACAGGCAGCTGTCTTCAAGAACAGGAATGTAAAAAGAACATTTTGCTTAGAATTATGGACACCTTGTTCATAACGGAGAAATGAGAATTACTTTTGCCACTTCCTCTCAGTTAATACAAGAAATCTCAAGAAACTAAATGAACTGCAGCTTTTTTCTAAATTTATACTTGTGATGAACACCAAGATCCATTATCTGCTGGTGAAAATATTAGGAATACCTTTGCTCAGAATCTTTGCAATCCATCATGTTACATGATTGCAATAGTCATTCAAGGTGTTTGTTATATCTGGATATAATGCTATAATGCAGAACTCAATTTCTATTTTTTTATTGCTGAAAAGAACATTATTTGACAGTTATGTGAAATGTCTAGGAATTTTATTTTAATAAACCAGATGTTCTGAACACTGCAGGAACAGTGCTTTATTTATTCTGTGCTTAGTGTATATGACTTTGCAGAGTCAATACAGGAGTAATTTCACAGGATAGGTGAAATAAAATTTCTATGCAATAGCTCCATCATTCACTGCTTCTCCAGTAATGCATTTCTATTCTTCCATTTGTGGGTCTGATTTTTGTCTGCTTGGTAGTTTTAAAGTGACATGTTCTGGACAATCAGGTATGAAATCAAGAATCACAAAAATGGAGCATAGGAAAAAGAAAGAAAAAGAAGGAAAGAAAGAAAGACAGGAAGGAAGGAAGGAAGCAAGCAAGCAAGCAAGCAGAATTACAAGACTTGGCTTTTACTGGATTTAGAAAAATAATTTTTTTAAAAAGCAAAGATGCTATAAAAAGAAAAAGAAATCTGGATTCTCAGTGCATCATTTGATCTACAGTTACAACGAAACTTGTTTTCCCTTTTACTGCATCATCTCATCTTCATTTGTCCAGTTGGTAAATTTGATATGCAAATTAGATTTCACACTAGACTTGTGAATAGCTCTGATTGCTTTACAAAAGTTTGTTTTGACCCATGGCCTTCAAGATAGAACTGTTCATCTTGTATAATTCCACTTTATATATTTTATTTGTTAGACAGATATCCTACCTTTCTTTTCAGGCTAGAAGCATCACACTAAACTTGGCTGATTTTTTTTTTAAATGAAGCAAGGATGAACTTGATTAGTACTTGGATAAGAAAGTGAACATGTACCTTGCAATTTTATTGCCTGCCATTTTGCTTTCTTGGCATCTCGGTAGCTGTTGATCAGTCACAGTTAGTCCCCAACTAGTTAGTTTTCAGGATAAGATACAGTATTTGTGCCTTGAGATAGCCTTGGAGCTTTGGACAACAGACCCAGAATTCATGGCTACAAAGAATGTGGCATGTTTACCTACACAGAGAGGAGGAGGAGGAGGAGGAGGAGGAGGAGGAGGAACTTAGGGATTATTATGTATGTATGTATTATGCATGCATGTATGTATGTATTTATTATACTTGTAAGCTGCCCAATCGTGGAGCAATAGGCAGCTAACAATAAATTAGCCCACAACCCTAAATACATACCAAACACAAATCCATCTAAATAAGCCCTGTGCACCATGGATCCCATGAGCGTATGATAAAGCGTCCTCCTCTTATGCCAGCTGCAAGAGAGAAAAGTTTTTTACAAGTTTTATGAAGCACAGTTCATAGTATTACTGTTCAAAATACATTACACACTTTTCAATTTCTTTCTTCCAAACTACTTTTGGAAAGTAGTAAATAGCAACGGGGGAACAGAGAACACTTACAAGTGAAGTTAACATTACCTGGATTCATCATAAAATGTGGAGATGGAAGTAGTGTGATGGCACATATCTTAAAGCACTCATACATTCTAGAAATACCCGTGAAGAGATGTGTATTAATAGACTTAATAGACTTCTCTTTGACTTCAGAGGTGTCTAAGGGAGGGGATGGGAGGGGTGGGGGGACAAGTGAGGAAACGTCCATTGCGACACAAAGCGTGTGGCTGACACATTGAATGGGATATCATAATGCAAGTACACAAGGGGCATTGTGATGGCACAGCCCACATTTTGACATAACTGCAGTTTATCCTGGAGGCCTCTGTTTGACCTCAAGGGCTGTAGAATCGATATCCTGATCCTCATTGTTGTGTAGGCAGTTTTGTCTCCATATTTTTCAGGAGCTGCTATATGGAAATTTCTGGAAGCTTGCATTTGCATTCAAATTACTTTTGACAAAATTCTTAAAGTTGCTAATTCACAAGAGGAAGAAAAGCTCAGAGGTTTAGCCCAGGTTCACTGTACACAGTTTTAGTTGAGTTGTTCGGGCTTAAGTGAAAGGAGAGGGTTTGGTTTGGTTTGGTTTTTTGCAGATGTTTATATTTGATATTTAGACTACAAACACTGCAAGGTCATCTCTACTTCTGAACCACTTTACTGAGGAAGCCTGGCTGGAAAATAAAGTGAAACATCTGCTAAAAGAAAAAAGAAAAAAGTGATCTCCATTTCAGTATTAATCTCCCTGAACCTGGAGAATCCCCACCAAAAGTATTAAACAAATGTGTTAATGCATTTTAGCTTAACATTATACTTTTTTATATATGTATGTGTATGTGTGTGTGTGTGTATTAGATGCAGGCAGGAACAGCATATAGTACTGAACAGCACAACCAAGGAGCTGGCATTGTGTACAGGAACATCTGCACAGTGTATGGGCTAGACCCCCCCCCAAGTCCAGATGGGAGATTCCACAGAAGGTCATGGAGAATAACAGGGCTAAAACCTTGTGGGACTTCCAGATCCAGACAGGCAGGCAGGTACTGGCCAATCAACCAGACACTGTTGTAGTAGACAAAGACCAGAAGATAGCAGTAGTGATAGATGTAGCAGTGCCGAGTTACAGCAACATCAGGAAGAAGGAGCATGAGAAGCTGGAGAAGTACCAGGGCCTGAAGGAGGAAATAGAGAGGATGTGGAAAGTAAAGGCCAAAGTGGTCCCAGTGGTGGTAGGAGCACTTGGGCCCGTGACTCCTAAGCTGGGAGAATGGCTCCAGCAGATCCCAGGAACAACATCCGAGCTCTCTGCCCAGAAGAGTGCAGGGCTAGGAACAGCTCAGATCCTGTGCAGAACCCTCAAACTCCCAGGCCTCTGGAGGAGGATCCAAGATTAAGGGAGACACAGACCACTCATAGGGGTGAGAGGGGATTTTTTTTTTTTTAATCACCTCTATGGGTGGTCTGTCTCTTCCTCAATTCCTCAATCTCAGGAGGAAGGCATTTATATCCCATCTTTTCTCCAGGAGTTCAAGACAGCATACAAGGCTCCCTTAATTGATTCCCCACAATAATAACCCAGCCTGAAGTGCGAGATGGATGGAAATTTGAAGCTGGGTGTCCCTCATGGCATCTGTTGGAGAAGGGGTTATCAAATCCACAGGATGGTAGGTGAAGCACTGCGATCCAAATTCCATTCCTTTTGCAATGCCACACACCTGCATAAAAGAGGCAGGGCATCTATTGCAATGCCCTACCCACAATCTTGCAACTTGAAGTCCAGGTTCAGGTTTCCTTCAGCTCATTCTCAGCTCTGATCATTTTCTTTTGGCCCAACCAGCCTCAGAGCAACCTCTGTAAGGCAACCAGCAGATGACGGCCTCACTGCTGTAGGTGCACAATGGGATGGAGCAGCTGGCCAGTAATATATAGTATGGTAAGTACAGGTCTTCCTTCTGCCTCACATAGTAGAGATCTCTTCGTTTCAGTAGCAGACTTTTATGGTTCACTCAAGCAAATTTGTTCACTCTCTCTCTTTCAGTGGAGGTGAAGGTCCTCAGGACAGTGTCTTCCTCCTTCAGCAACTACTGCCCCAACATTCTAAAAACAAAAGTGTAATTGCATCAACCAACAAATGCTTGCCTCCCGGTCATTTGATGAATATGCCCATGTAATTTTCTCAGCAGCAATACAGAAGTAGCTTGCCACTGCTGTATCTCTAGCTGGCTACTTTGGAATTTCCTGGGGACCTTCCATTAAAATGCTACCCAGGTCCAAGATTGCTTAGCTTTTTCAAGATCATCCTGGATCAGCTAGATGCTATGACCTGCTGCAACAATCAGTGTCAATCTTGACTTCAACAAACTAGATGTTGTTAAAATAGGGAATTGTTTTTCCATTTCCTCCCCTCCCCTCCCCTCCCCTCCCCTCCCCTCTTCCACCTGCCTGCCTGCCTGCAGTATCTCCCATCCAGTATAATATAAAGCTTACCCAGTTTTCTGAGCTATCTTCATTCATCTTTTACCCAAAAAGGATCTCTTTCTGTCATGTTTAAAAGGAGTGGGATTAAGTAAGTATCTCTTATTCAATCCTGGATGTTAATTGTCTATGTAAAGGAATTCACCTCTGTTCTCTGGATCCTCCATCCATATATCGCAGGCAAACGACATATGTTCCCAGTCCCAGCTCAACTTTTTAAGGTCCTCACATTTCAATAACCTTGTTCCAGCAATCTGCAAAGAGTTAAGGGAAGTAAACAGTTAGTTTGTATTTAATGGACTTTCTCTTTAGAAGGACTTCATTTGCTATGGAAGTGGACATCAATACAGAACACTCTAGGAGTCCTACGCAGCAGCCATTCTAACCAAGAGCATAACAATAAATCTGGTGTCATTATCACAGCAGAGAGCCAACAATATGTGTCTTCCGGAAATTTGTGTCGAAATTGCAGGGCTGGCATCAGCTTAAAAAAAAAAAAAGTAGATAAGAAAGGAAAAGACAGTTAAGTGGTTTGAGAAGAGGAAAAATTAAGAAAGCAAAAATTGAAATTCAGGGAGGGTATAATTGCCATTTCAGTGGGATTAAATATCTATCCTGCAAGAATGGACATCTTTCTAAGAGGTATGTAATGAATTAAATTATCAGCACTTCATTTTTTTCTGAGTGCATCTTTCATGTATTAAAATTATTTTTTGTTGTAGGATAGAAAATGCCTTTCTGTGTGGTCTGACATGAGGCATTATTATCACGAAGAAAGAAAATATTCTGAAGGGAAAAATGCAGTGTAAATGTATATGTGTCTACTGAACAAAGGCACATACATTCTTGAATTATCCAGGTTTTTCAATCTTTTTATATCTGCAATGTCACTTCCTATATTGATGTTTAATTACTGTATTCTTGTGCATTTCTTCCTGTAAAGAAATTGCTCTCATCCTATTTGCAATAAGGCTAAATTCCAAGACCTCTCTGTCTCTTGCATGTGTTACAGAAGGAACTGCATAAACAGAGTTTGAAATGGAAAATATTCAATCTCATTTTTTTTCCCTCCAGGATTCTCCTCTTTTTAATTAGAGAGTGGCTGTGTTGAAACCGATTACTATTCTGTCAGCGGCACTGGGAGATTTGTCCTTTTGCTCCATGGAAAAGGAAATTTGCATCCTTGCTGTTGATTCAATTATGCTTGTGAGATTTTCGAGGGACGAGAGTAGGGGCATTAATCATTGCATGCTACACAGATTACGAGTTGCAGTCTCTTTCAGATGTGTGAAACCTGTCCCTTCTCACGGATATCTTTACCTGTCTACTTTCAGACCCTGAAGATTTAGTATATTTATCTACACAAGCAGAAGCATTTCTATTTGCAGAAGGGATTGTTCTGCACTATATTTGTGTGCAAGCAGATGTATGACATATGCAAAAGATATACATTGTTGCACATTGTTTATATGTGCAAGTAGGTGTAATGACAGTTGCAAAATGTATAGATTGCTGCACTTTTTGTGTGTGTGTGTGTGAGTGCTAGGGAACCTAGGGCTCAAATCTAGAGCTTCACCATTTGCCCAGCTTAATCTGCAAATGTACCTACTTAAGCCTTCAAGCTAAGTGGAACAGGAATGTGCTGCTAGAATCCTTTCCATAATTTACAAGGGGAAGGACAAACCTCAAAGCTCCCTAAGGATGAATTTACTAGCATCAAATTCACTGGAGAAAGATCCTCTCACAGAGTGGCAGTCTTCTCAAACAGCCATCTGATAATCTAATCCATAAAATCCCAACAAAATGGTTGTTTCTTCTTTCCTTCATCACATGTTGTGCTGCTTTCTTTCTCTTCCTGAACCAGAACCTGTAATAGGCAGATGCATGAAGTCTCTGACTCATTACACAGAAATAAGGACCTTACCTTGCTATTTGTTAAGCGGTTCAACCCTCCAACAAGCCTAGTTTCACCATTGCCTTCCATTCCTGGCACATTATTCAAAGTTAGAGAAGAGAAGGAACAGTTTATTCTGTTCACATTTTCAGAAGAGCATTCCAAATTTCAAGTAATTCTGCTAGATAGGGTACAAACTGTTATCCTGCCTCCCTCAGAAACAAAACAAAAAGTGTACATGGGAAACTGCACAGAAAGAAAGTTATATGATGAAAAGGCACAGTGTCTATTGTGTGTGTGTGCATGTGTGCATTTGCAGATGCACTCAAAATGCACAGATGTTTGGATAAGTTTCACTGTTTTGTTTCGGAAGAATGCAGACTGAGACAAATGATATGTCAGGTTTAAGGGTTATTCACCCTAACTGTGCACATAAAAACTCTGCCCTACATCTTATTACACATTCAGTATACACCACAACCACTATCCTATATCTACACATAGAACATTAGGAAGAAAAGAGACTAGGGCTTTTCCAGACACAGATAAATATTTGTTAAAGGATTGAGATGAGCCTCTTCTTGACCATATAGCACTATTGCTTTCCATTTCAATTTAATTTTCTGACTCATCCTTGGGCAATCACAACTGATCCTTCAGTCCAGAAATCCCATATTTGGCCGAATCGGCAACACTTTGTTACCTTGAATTCTAAGAGGGTGTCCCACGCCATCATTGAAGGGGACTGGCAAGCCTACGTTCTCCTATTCAGCTTCTGGATACTCTTCTGAGGAGAAGGAACATTAAGAACCTTATTGACATGTTAAACAAAAATGTGATTAACTGTGGTTTAATTTTTGTTTGCTTATGGGCCAGGAGGTGGTGGAAACACATTTCAGCAAGAAATTAAGAGGGCGAAAGGAGGCACTGGTTACTGAACAATAACGGCAGATTAATTTTCTGCTCAGCTTTTGGCCAGCATAGGCAAGTCTTGATTGGCTGCCAGATCTCTACAGATATTCTTCACTCACAAACAGTCCATGCAGTTCAGATCAGTCCTGATTTTTTAAAAATATATTTGTTGGATATCAAGAAGGGAGGTGGTTTAAAAGTGCCCTAAGTTTTCTCCTTCCTCTTAATATCCAGGCATGGTTGATACAGGTAGGAAGCCCTCTGAGAAGTTCATGAAGAAAGGAACTTCACTTCTTAGAATTCTTCTTGTAATGTAGAAGGATGTACATGTGGGTGGTGAGATGAGTTAGGAAGCTTCATCCAATCATTTTTCCATGGTTTTGTGGGCCACACATTTTACCAGCAAGGTCCACAATCTATGGAATTAATGTACATGAACAGAACTCTGAATTTGTTTTGTACTTTTCACAAATGTATGAATATAGGGGGAAACTGAATGTTTCAATACAAGTCTTCCTTTTATTTACAGCTTTATTTTCTTCTTTATAGTTCCCTTTCCTTCTTTATAGCTTCATGGGAAAATATATCACTACTCCTTCTAAGAAAAGAAAAGAAAAGAAAAGAAAAGAAAAGAAAAGAAAAGAAAAGAAAAGAAAAGAAAAGAAAAGAAAAGAAAAGAAAAGAAGGCAGAGAATAGCTGCACATTGTTCTTTTCCCTGGGGCATGGAGAAAGAGGAAAAGAATACATGTATTTAATGAGTATCTCTTGAGTACTTATGTATGGATATGATGGGAGTCATACTTCAATATGGCTAGGGAGTACCTGATTGGAGAAGGCATCAGAAATGCAGGTGCTAAGCAGAAGAATCTTGGTTCTCTATGTTTGCCTGAAAATAGATACATAAGATTGAGGGTAGGTGAGTGGGGGAAGAGTCATGGGAAGGAAATTTGGAGATATTCCAATTACCTGAGAGTTGATTCTTCAGCCACGTGAGAGCAGCAATTCCAAAGCAGAAACATGCCCTAATACGGAAAGTTAGGTTGCTCATGCAGGAACAAAATCACCACCACCATCACACCACCACCAAAGACTGACAAACAGTTCAAAAAGCCTCACCTGTATCAGTCTGAAAGTAAAATAATATTTCCCCATTTATGCATTCTGTTCTAATGGTTAATGTGCATACTTCATATACAGGTTTCTTTTCTTTCCATGGATATCCTTTACTTCTGCAATTTCACTGCGTTATTGACACGTATTTCTGAGTCACCCTTTATTTAGAAAATTTAGAAAATTCAATTTAGAAAATTCAATTTAGAAAATTGAAGAAAGTGTTTTGAAAATTTAAGACTGTGAGATAAGATGTCAAAATGTCTGTGTGAGGTGGGCTGGGAGGGTCTTACATTCCTAAACATAGTTCTTGTTCCTATGAGAAATGTAAGTGGGTCAATGGAAAGGGGGCAGGTGTGGGTCATAACAAAAAGGGTTCCATTCACCCAGTCCACAGGCTTACCTTTATCCCCAAACAAACCCACTCTTCCATAGGGTTCAAGTAATTCCCTTTAGTTATTAGTATCATGAGAACACTGAAGCCCAATCAATTGCCCTGTTTTGCCTAAGGAGTCCTCCAAGAGAAAGAGCTGGAGAGAAAGAATGGCTGAAAGAAATGAGCCTGCTCCATTACAGAACTCACTCCCAAGGCCTGGCGACTGTGGAGGAAATTCATAATGTTTAAAGCAGATCCCTTTGCATTAAAATGCAATCTGAGAGAATGTGTCCTACCACCCAACATAGACCACACTTCCCAATGCCTGATTCACTTCAATGGCCAATATGTTTACTGCTACCTTCCTGACCATTGGGGCAGAGATTAGCTATGCAATGAAGCTTTGCCACTAGAAGAGCTCAAGCAAAAGCAGACAAAGTAAGTGGGAAATCTGGATTTTCCAAATGGTGACTTTGGATTCAGTGAGTGTGATCTTCGGGTGCCAGAACCACCAGGAGAGACATCTGCCTGGTTTAGCAGCTGGTTTAAAGATATCTACTTCAATTTCTGCTAAATAAAGTGTAAATGTGATGGATTTATCTGAATGCTGATTCTTTGTATTTACCACATATGTATTTTATTATTGTATTTCCTTTTACCTATTTTACCCTGGAATTAGACCCTGTATTTTACCTTTATGTTATTTTCTTTGATATAGTCATAAGACTAATCAATTAATAAATTACTACCACTTCAACCACTGCTATGCTGAAATGTCCTTTTATATTTTTAAACATTCTCTTTCAGTTATAAGGTGGGTCAGGATGATGCAAATGACTAATGTACAATTATTTTTCCAACAGCCTCCATAATGAAAGACATACTGTAATTATGCCACTGTTCCCCATCACCCCCCAGAAAAATGAAGCTGTCAAATAATGGAGAGATGTGTAACAGTTGTATTAGTACTACTAGTACTAAAACAATAATAAAGCAACAAGAGTATTCTCTGCCACCTCATTGTAATGAGGTCAGAACAAAAACATCAAAAGAAATTTTAAAAAATGAAGTAGAAGGAGAATAAAGCAAATACCTTTCTGTTTAAAAAAAAAATGGAGGACAGATTTAAGCAGAGTATTAAATTTAATCCCATTAACACAGAAAGTGATATGGTTGGATGGATGGATGGATGGATGGATGGATGGATGGATGGATGGATGGATGGATACGAAAGGTGGCAGTGGCTGGTGGAAGAGAACTAAAAAGCCCACCATTGCATGGATTGGTATTTTACACTTTCCATATCTAAAGCGGTTGTTTTTGTTTTAATCACAAAGGAGGGGGGACTAAAAGCAAACAGGAGAATGAAGATAGAAAACAAATCCCTTTTTAATTACAGTTCATGTATGTTTGGCTTTTGGTCTGACTCAAAGAAGAAGAACAATGGTTTTAGGCTGGGGGGGTGTGTGTTGAAGGGTTCACTTGCCAATCCATCTTTTTTTTTAATACTCACCTGTTCTCCAAAAGACTTACAGCTTACACAATCAACGTAGCCAGTGCACTTATTACAGCTGTGCATATAAGGAAGAAAGATTCATGTATGCTGAATCAGTGGCGTAAAATGAATATAATAACTTCCACTGTTATGGCAGCGATTAAAAGGAGGAAGCAAGTCATTCATAATTTATTTATCTAGCCTCACATCCAAGCTTACCCCCATAGTGTGCTCTTTCTCTCTGTTTCCCTCTATATATACCTACCTACCTACCTACCTACCTACCTACCTACCTACTTACCTATCTCTCTATCTGGTAATGGGAATCTAGACTAGTTGTAGCAGCTGATCTTGGCTGATCTTACGAACCCACTTCTGTTTTGTGGTCATTTTGTTCTGCTTTGTCCCCATTTCTAGTTGATGTCAAAGGTCTTCCATATTGTTGACTTTTGTTGCTAAGATCTCTACATGAAATCGCCAGGAGTCAAACTTCGTGTTTCAGGAAAATAAATTCCAGTAATTTCTTATTTAATATTATAAATGCGGGAAAGCTGGAAGCAAAAATACGGGATAAATTCTTGCATATTAAGAGGATTTTACAATATTTCATTATCCCATAAGTGGCTCACATATGCAATCTTTCTTTTGCTTGTTCTGATAAATGCAGCAGTAAAATTATGATTAATGGGAACTAGTTTGAAGTCCGTGCCTAGAGTTCTGTTTGCAGCACAGTTTATCCAATTACATGTCCCCCTCCTGCAAGAAAACCATTTTTGTTTTATTAGTAGTTTAAACATATCTGCTTACTGGTATTTTTATAGGTTGTGTGAAATTGCCTCCTCAGACTAAACTTGGAAGGTTTAGATTTCTTTTTTTTTTTTTTGAGCAACTGAACTGCTAAGTGTTTTGCAAATTAATCCTGGATAGATGGGGAAAAAGTGCTAAAACTGCATATCTCTACAAAATTTCACAGCTTTATAAAACTCATCAAACATCTATAAAACTATTCTTGTCATGGAAGGAAGCTGCAGTTTCACACAGTCATAATCATATAATGTATACAAAGTAGCCAAAGGTCTATTTTCAGGCTCAGAATAAGTACAGCCTTCAGTGTTTACCCATTGAATTTTAAATTCCACACCAGTGAATATATCTCAGTTGTTCGCTTATCTATTTGCTGGAACTGAAATAATTGCTCCAGGATCAGCGATCATCGTGAAATATGGAGCTAGGTGTCACTCACCCTCTTTTCCTTTTTCCATTATACATGAAGGCCCCACAAATTTAACTGGATAAGTGGGGATTAGTGTTTCATGGGAACACACAATGTAAGTGTGTTGATTCAGTCAACTAAGCCTCAGGGGTTTGCAGAGAGTTAAAATAATAACTCACAATGAGAAGAGAAGAGAAGAGAAGAGAAGAGAAGAGAAGAGAAGAGAAGAGAAGAGAAGAGAAGAGAAGAGAAGAGAAGAGAAGAGAAGAGAAGAGAAGAGAAGAGAAGGGAAGGGAAGGGAAGGGAAGGGAAGGGAAGGGAAGGGAAGGGAAGAGAAGAGAAGAGAAGAGAAGAGAAGAGAAGAGAAGAGAAGAGAAGAGAAGAGAAGAGAAGAGAAGAGAAGAGAAGAGAAGAGAAGCTATTCTTCTTAGCATTGGATCAAGATTAAAGTTGCTTTCCACTTCCCAACTTGGTGGTCTGACAGTCTGGTGTACAGTAAGGCTCAAAACACAGAGGCAATTAAAAAAAAAATCCTAAATCCTTGAAGTACCTGAAATCTGGCAGATTTGCTTTTTGGAGACAAAATGTGTAAGAGCTGACCATTTTTGAGGAATTATGGCTGTACTGGACATGAGGATATTGCTATGAGAATTATTTTGCTAAATTGAAAATGTAGTACCATTCCCTATTTTAAGGATTGGATTCAAGAGATGTGTAATTTTTGAAAAGGTCGTTTTATTGACTAATCAAAAAAATGAGACAATATGTTTCCATTTGGCATAGGTTTCATGACATTTTAGAAAAATAGAAAATTATTATAATTTTTCTCTTTAATTTAGAAATTTGTAAATATTGTTTAATATTTGATGGATGCATGCTAGGTTTAGCTATTTTGTAATCCTATTTTTTTCTCATTTCTCTGCTTAGTTTGTTCTAGTTTTCTGTTGTTTTTGTTTCTTTCCATTTTATCTGTTTTTTCTCCCCATAAAGCATGTTAAAGTGAATAAATAAATGTGTTTAAAAACAACAACAACAATAAGAGCCAGAGTAGGTTTCTTTCAAGTCTATAGGAGATGCTGACAGTGAGAGATGTGATCAGATGACAGAGGTCCAAGAAGGAGTGGTGAATGGATGAACAGAGGGCCAAGAGGAAAAAAGATGGTTGAGATGCTGGAGAGGGAAGTTGGTTTAGAAAAGGACTGTGTCTTCTTTTTCTTTCTGCCTTTACAAAAGTTTTTTCCTTAAGCAACAAAAAGCAAGGCTAGCTAAGGAGGGAATTAGCATCCCAAAGCCTGCAATTTGGTAAGCAACTGTGGGAGAAGAAAGGAGGCAACAGCTGGGTCCATGTGACACATAAGGAACTTTTAGACAGAGACTAGATGAACATGTGAAGGGTATTTTTGTTAAACTTAGGTATTCATATGTGCCCTCACTTAGAAAAGGAACAGGTCAGTATGTATGAATTCACTAGGTTTTACTGTAATCCTTTGTAAACAGTAATAAATGTCACTTTGATTAACATCTGAGCTCCGTATGCATTATGGGTGCCCCAAGGAGGGCACTTCCAACATCTTTGCTGAGGGAGCTGCATTGGGTGCCGGTTTGCTTCCGGGTCCAATTCAAGGTGTTCGTTATCACCTTTAAAGCCCTACATGGCATGGGTCCAGGCTACCTGAGGGACCGTCTCATCCCCATTACACCCCCATTACACCGACCTGTCCCACCCGGTCCAGCAGAGAGGGCATGTGGCAGATCCCGTCAGTGAGAGAATGTCAACTGGCGGGTCCTAGGAAGAGAGCCTTCTCTGCCGTTGCCCCAGCCCTATGAAATACTCTTCCCCCCAGAGGTGAGGCTGGCCCCGACCCTCCCAATTTTTCGGACGGAATTGAAGACTTGTCTCTGCCGACTTGCCTGGGGCGAGGAAAGATACAGTGGACCCTGTGGATGGCTGGCACCTTGACGATGCGCCCTGAGTTTAATAACATCTAATTAACATCTGCCTCTTGGATGTATTATAAAGGAAGTGTGTTTTGAACATATTGTAATTATTTAATTAAAGTTTCTCTATTTTAATCAATATTTATTCTATTTTTACTGTAAAATGCCCAGAGTCACCTCACAGTGAGATGGATGGTGACAAATTTGAAATATAAATTAATAAATAAAAATAAAATATGAGTCTGGAGTGATTTCTATCTCAACCCATCCTCTGACACTCCTGTGTTGCAGGAATTCCTTAAGTGTCCTTTCCAAAGTTCACGATGAAGATAAAAGTGTTAGAGAGCCCACTGAAAACCAGGCTTCTCTAGAAACCCCATCTCTATATTTTTTTTTAACATATCCCCCTGCCCCCAGGTTATAAAATAAAGAAGAAATGGGAATAAATAGGTGGGGATAAGCCACCCAAACCAGTCTTTAGCAGCACTACTCCCAAAAACGACAGAAAGGAGAAGGAAGTGAAAGTCTCCCAGTCTTCCTTATCATGGCTAGAAGAACTATAACAATGTCTGCTGGAAGTCCAATTAAACTGGGTCATTTCTGTTGTGGGAATAGGGCTGAAACATTTCTAGGCCAGCATTTTGGAGGAAATGGCCATGTCTTTAGAAGAAGGTCCCCTTAATCACATCCTGAAATTTGGGCATTCCTAGTGATATCCTTCTCTCTCTTTCTCTCTCTCTTTTCCTTAGAACAGCAGGAATTTCACAATTCTTATCTATTGCAAAAAAAGTCTGGGTAGTGTGGGGTGGGGAGCAACTAAGCTGCCTGTTATTTAGGTGACAATTTCCTCTATTTTTCCTATATTCTCATTTGTCTTTATATACCATATATGGCAAGCTGTATATTCTGTGGATGAAAACTTTGCAACAGCCACTGTTGTTTGGGGGTCTTTTTCTGCCAGGAAAAACTTCATGTAAAATTCATCTGGCTTAATGAGGGAAGCCACGAGAGCCATTGTTTTTGTTTTAATTGCCTTTATATTTATTTAATTAAGCAAAAGGAAAGGAAAGAATGAAGAGAGAAAGAGAATGTTTTAAAAGAAAGTTATATAAAGGGTGATCATATTTCATGGTATTCATCCATACATAACCTACATCTGTAAGCAACTCTTTCATAAATTGTAAGCAACATCAGGTCTTCAATCCACTGAGTATCCAGAAACATAAATTTATCTTTCCAGTGTTGAAGGACTAGTCTCTTAGCAATAAAAAGGGCATAGAGAATGCATTTCCTTTGTCCAGCCATCATTTCCATGGAGCAGTATTGTACATAATTCAAAAGAATATGGAGATCTGAAAATATTAAAACCTGTCTCAAAGTCATATTAATATATGTAATGATTTCTTTCCAGAATATAATTTTTTAGAACATCACACAGATATGTATGAATGAAACATTAGTCTAACTGAATCTCCAACACGTGATTAAGTCATTTCTTTTCTGTACAACACAATGGGATCTAATAAGTCCAAAATACTATTTTTTTTAATTTAATAAGCCATAGTTTAAGATGTATTGATTTTTTTTTAAATATACAGTCAGTGACAGTCTCCATTGGTTAAATAAAATGGGGACCTCCTTCACTCTATTCAACCTTTAAATGCCACTAGATATTGTAGTTATAAATACAGCCAGGGGATGACAACACAAAAATTGTATTTGTTGTTTAACACAGGAAATGATGTGATTAAAAACTCATGAATATCGTTTGGCAATTGGTCTAAAGTAAAACTCCCAGCATTGATTCAAATCTTCCATGCAATGGGCTTTTAAAACTATTTGAAATACTGGATTATACAATTGTGTAATTTACCATGGAAAAAAGGATCAAAATGCAATTTTCCAGAAATTATGTATTACAATATTCAAATCAACATGATAGTAACAGGACCTATGTGCATTCTACTATATTTTGAAACCCCAGATTGTCCATTTATGCAAAGGTGCTAAATGTGAATATTCAGGAGGACTTAGGAAAGAGAATATATAACAAGTGAAGCTGTCCAAAAATTTTTATTAGTCAGAAGCTGTGCATAATTGTACTTCAAGATTTAAAAAACCTCCTTCCCCCATCTTTAACTGAAAACTGCATGTCTTTCAAGAATATTGCTGGAATTGAAGAACTTGGTCTTTCTGTGTGTGTGTCTGTGTGTGTGTTGTGTATGAATTCCATGCATAAAAACCTTCATCCATCACTATAAAACAAAACAAAACAAAACACCACGCTTCTTATTCATGTTTAATGTAATGGCTTGACAGATATCACAGGGAATAAAAATACCTAAATAATTAATAATTTCAGTAGATATACAAAAATAATTACTTAACGTATTGATAAACAAATCTTTCCCCACTGGAATCAGTTCTGACTTAGACAAATTTTGTTTTTTCTATCCTTACTCAAATCAGATCCTCTACCAGCTGAATATTATCTAACCATGGTTTTGATAAAGCCAATTGGATTATTACTGGTCATGGAGGAAACCAGCAGCTGATGTCTATTGGCTAAAACAGCTTTTGTGAGTTTAATATCTACTTCAATCAATCGGATAACACAACAGTTAGCCCATTAAGTATTATCTTTACCTGATTTTGTATGACTATGATATATGTACCATTAAATAAATATTATACCACTTTCAAAAATCTTGTAGTATGATTCATAAAGCTTGGAACAAGTATATTGGCAAATGCTTTATACTATTCCACAGGAAATCTATCAAGTTCTGCTGCCTTACTCATAGTCAAAATCCATCTTTGTGATCCCATTGGTCAAAAAAGTAATAAATTGTTGTTGCCAAGAGTATAATTGTGTGATACTTATGCTTGGGAATCGTTCCACAAGGTTCTATCTCATATTTTCCAGCATCTATATGAAGCCATGGAGAGGATCGGTGCTAATTGCTACCAGTGTGCTGATGACATTCAGCTATACCACTTCTTTCTGGGAACTTTCCTGTGAGCTGTGAGGTGGATCTTGTTATGGCCCATAGATGCCTTCAAAACGTAACATTTGTTCTATGATAGAACAAACTGAATATGAAGTTGAAAAACATGGAGTTTTCCTGCTTCTAGAGTCTGGATGGGAGATTTAATCTGGACAGGATTTAGAAGTTCTTTTGGATCCAGCCTTGACACTGGTGTTATATTGGTGGAAAGGAGACCAGTTTATCAGCTTTGGCTGCTTAAAGTTATGTCCATGCATGGGGGAAAGAGATGGGCAATAGTGAAGCAAACACTGATATCTATAAGTTTAGATTACTACAATAGGTCCTCTGTGGATAAGGCCTTGAAGATCCTCCATAAACTGCAATTGGCCCAGGCTGGGGCAACATAGGTGATACATGGTGCTTCCAGGATTTACCACTCCACCCCATGGTGGCTTATAAATGGCTATCCATTGCAAGCCAATAAGTTCCCCACAGGGTACAAAATGTGGCTGTGCAGAGCTTGGAAACATAGTGTTGCTTCAATGAAGCTTCAACAAAGCAGCCTTCATGCTGCTTTTCAAAGCAGTGTGGTTCCACCAGTACTAAGAGTGACACAACCTTCACTTCAGCTTACTTTGGGACCTCTCTTAATCTTTTCCAGCTTAGTTCACACTACAGAGAAAACTGAGACAAGCCTCTTCCAACAGCAGTGGTTGAGGAGTCATGGACTTCAGGAGTCCATGCTGCATGGACTTCAGGAGTCATGCTGCAGTACACAATAAAGGTCATCAGCCCCAAACCCCCTCAGTGCATGGTGAAAGGATTCCTTGGAATAGGTGGGTCCAGCACAGGCTGGAGCCATAGAAATATGCTGAAGCTGCACAGCCTGGATCTCCTTCTGAACTGCTGACCAAAGCTTTTGGGTTGAGAGTGGCCAGGAGTAAGGAAAAGATGTTCATGCTGCTTGGTTCTCCTAACCATACACCAGCTGATTAACAATTGAGAGAGTCCTCTCATGCCTCTTACCTTCTCCTGACTGCTGTCCAGGAGAGGTCAGTGGTGCAGACAAGCCAACTGACAAGTAGTTCAGAGAGATCAACCGTAGGAAAAGAATGCATGCATTCCCTCTTGCTGGTCAACATCTTCTGACACCAGCAAGGAGTTCAGAAAAGACAGTAACACAAAATGACTTGAATAAATTCTCTTAGAAAATATTATGGGAGAAGGTTTGGTGATGCTGTCTAAAGGACTGTCAGCCGGGGTGGCTTTGACAAAGGCTGCAGGATTGTCTACAATGTAGGCTGAGGATGCACAGCCTGGATCCCATTTAGTATGCTTTGAAGGTCTTTCATGTTGGGCAATTTTGGTAAAGGATGTAGGAAATTTCAAAGATGCAACCTTACTTGCAAGACTTTCCATACAAATTTTAACACATGCCCTTAGATCTTCAGTGGAACATTTCTTGCAGGTTGCACCCACAATGTGTTAATATAGAGACGGTGGAGCCTAGACTGTGGGGACACTTGGGATTGGAGTGGACCTGATTCCCTTCTTTATTAAGACTCTTCCTTATTAAAAATGTATATTTTTAAAATCCATGCTGGTGCTGATTTTAACAGTTGTATAAGAATAATTGTTAAATAATTGTTTAATTATTATTGAATCAGAGATTATTTTAAAAAGATATATAAAATGTTCTCACAATTCTAATTGTATCCATGTAGATGGGATATTTCAATATTAATGACCAAGTGCAATAGCTCTACTGCTAGTTTCTTATTAGCTGCCATTTTGTCTGTTCCAATGATTTCCCATATTAGGTTTCTCAGAGCCATCAAAGAAAATAAGTTGGTCATTTCCCTGAAGTGTGCTATCAGATGCTCAATTTAGGAGCATCTAGCTGTTAGGAAGAAATTGATTCAGATCTCCTAATCAGTGTATTTCTCCTAGCTTCTACCCGTATTTCCACTGTCCTCTATCCTATTAGGTTAAATCATGCTGTGGCCCCATCACAGCTTCTCCTGCGTCATTCTGCTTTTGCTTTTATAACTGTTGTATATTCCATGGAAACTATTTAGCGCAGAATCCTACGTGTCAGATTTCCACAAATGTGAAATGAATTTATTCCATTTCAGTGAATAAATAATCTTGGAGGTAGTTCCATTCTTAAAGCAGCAAAAGCTTGAATTAATGAATAGGCTTCTCCCAGCACCTCTTCACGCTCTTTAGTAGTTCATAATGCATGCCATGTAAACTTTCCTCTGGGGTAAAATAACAATAAATCTTTAATAAACTAAGGAAACAACATTTCAGGCTGAGTGACAAACTCTTTGCTAGAAAAATATTACTGATAGATGATATTAAGAAATAAACATGTAGGAATATATTTAAAAGATTTGCTCTTTTTTATCAGAGATGCTTCTGATAACTGGGTTTCCTGGGAAATAAACCCAAATACACCTTTAATGAGGCATGAACAAATGGACCAATCAACTAACAATTACTGTATTGACACATTGTGTTATGTTATGGAAATCTTTGGTAGTCTTTGTACATACTAATGCGGTCTTAATAATGCAGGACCATTTTTCATGCCTACTTGTAGTGCGGTACTTACCCCAGTGACAATGTTATTAAAACTGGTTTCATCACTATAAGCATAATTTCCTGGAGTTGACATATGCTCAATACTACAGGTGCAAAAAAGTTTTCTGGATTAAAATAAACAAACGAATAGCAGTTGTTGTTGCTGTTGTTGTCTACCTGTCACATGTAGGCAAGACATACATGCTGTTCCTTCTCCCACTCCAGACGCCAATGCACACAGCTATGCACAAAAGAATCAACACTGTTGCTTCTCAGGTAGGCTGATAATACTGGGGGGAGGACCACCGCCCCTCCCTTTTCAGAGAGTGAACAAAACAGTCATTCTGGAGTCTTTGCCCCACCAAGAGAGAGGGGAAGAGGAGAGTCCTACCCACGCAAAATCAAAAGGAGCTTCTCTAGCCCTTCCTGCTTAAAAAGCTTTGCCTTGAGATGGGAGACAGGAAAAGAAATTGGGGGAGATTAAGGAAGATTGCTGGAAGATGTAAAATAGTATAGAGGTGGGAAAAAGCTCTACAGTGAGCTGGTCTCCAGGGGAAATAGAAAAAGACAACTCTTAGAAAAGCAGATGGCAAGACTCCAGGTCAATGAAAAGTAAACTGCCTGGAAACATGGTAAAAAAAAGAGCTAAGCTGGCTTTACTGAAGGACGGAGTTGATAGAGGGAGCACTAATCAGGACCCTGAAGCCTGCAGGAAGTCAGTGGAGTAAAGAACAAAGAGGACAGAGGGTGTATTAGGGCAAAGGCACGAAGAAACTGAGTCTGAGCTTGTGCATGACAAATACAAAGCCTTCCACTGAACAACTTCAGTAGCAGTTATTCTTATCCAGACGTAACGGAGCTTAAAAGTAAAGCCCTCTATCATGTCTGCTCAAAATTCACCTCTGCCACGTTTGTTTTTTGCTTTTCTCTCCTGGAAGAGAGGAAGGTATTGGCAACCAGGCCAACTCATCTCCTGCATCATTTTAAAAAACTGGTGTCTTCACTTTTTTGATTACCTCTTTCCTCTTTATCTCGCCTCCCCGCCCCCTGCCACCTTCATGTCATGATCTTTAGATTATATACTCAAAGGTTGCCTTATTATGGTTGTTAACCCACTTTAAGAGACTTGCATAACCCGGGGTAAAAACACCTTAAATCAATAAATAATTGACTTTGCATATTCAACTTTTCTTTTTACTCTTTTTAATTTGCCCTAATCCAGAAAGAGAAATCACTGCATGTAAATAGTTGTCTTTGCACTAGAAGAGTGGACCTCCCCATTCCTATTGCAGCTCCTGAATCCATTATGCATTATTTACTGATTTCTATTGGATGCTGTGTTAGCAAACCCTTATGGTATCTTAGTTGTATATAAGTATTCAGACATGCTTGAATTGGTTGTTAGTGAATAAACATTTGAACACATGATTTCCTCTGCAAACTATGTCCCTAATGTAATTCAGAAGAGAGAGAACTAATTTCTTTATGCTTCCAGATTGTTCCAGACTGTCGGCCTTTCAAGATACTGTAGACCAGCCTGGGAAACCAAAGTCATACATGCTACTACTACTTTTATTATAAGGTTGTAGTAACAGAATCTTTCAAGTCTGAATGCACTTCCCCCCTCCCTCCCTTTATCTTTGTGAAAACTAGGAGTCTTTTGTCTGAGTCGCTTTCTCAGGTTACTGTTCTGGCCTAGACTCAGATTTCTTTTATCTGATCATTGTCTTGGTTCCTCTGGTTTGCAAAACAACCAGCTCTTGTTTACAGATATAAATGAATACAAAGAGCAAGGTTCATACACTGAAAACTGGTGAAGTTCCAACATGGCTTTATTTACTTTTAGGCAAAAATGAGTATGGGTACAGAAGTTCTCCTATTCTTTTCCCTCTACCAGCCCTCATCCAGTTTGAGGAATGATGGTAATTTGCTTTAGAAATATTTTCAAAGCAAAAGAGTTTTGTAGAATATCTCATGGGTTCTTGCTCTTGTATGTCTTATATAGTGATGTGAACATGTGAATGTTTGGCCTTTCATTCTACAAACATCTCTCTTGTAGCCTGCAGCCTCCCAGGGTACCATATTTCAGTTAAATGCCATGAGGAAACTCAAGGGAACTTTTTAGTACTGGTACTCTTCTCACAGCTAAATTTGAGGTGGGGGACATGCTCTTCAGAAATTGTTGAAAAGTTGTTCTTCATCTGGGGAAATTTGTTCCCAGTTCAGGAGTGAAGCAAGGAGGAGAGTTTTGGAGTTCAGAAGAAAGGGCAGAACCTCTTTACTTAATCTGTAATTGTAGTGTGATCCAACAAATTATATATTTTTAATATTTTCCTGGAGGTGATGAAGCTGCCAAAATAACTTGACCAGTCTTAATGCTGATTCACTCTGAGCTGGGGAGAAAATGACATTTCCTAGCTCAAGTGCAGGGGAATTAATGAGTAATCTAGTCAGCATTTTTTTATCAGTCATCTACTCAGTATTTTCAAGATGTATGGACAGTTTTGAATGTCTGTCTCTGCTCTCCCCCCCCCCCCCATTGCACTTAAAGATGCAAGTGAAGGAAAAATGCAATCAGGTCACCACTTTTCAGACTCACTGGTTTGTTATAAGAACATTTTTTATGTGTGTGTATGTGTATGTTTGTGAATACGTGTTTTATTGACTATAGAAAGGTTTTTGCTTACATCAGCCATGTCAAGCTGTGGAATGTGCTTAGAAAAATGGGAGTCTCAGAACCTCTCATTCACCTCATGCAAAACCTATACAAAGGTCAGAATAGAACTTGGTGAAACAGATTGACTCCAGACTGGCAAAGGAATAAGACAAAGCTACATACCTTCTCCTTTATTCAACCTATTGATTGATTGATTGATTGATTGATTGATTATGTATTGATGAAGTTGGTGTCACCTCCTAGCAATTACACAGATAGATTTTTCTCCATGACGATCTGTCCTTACCCTGATTCTTCAGCTGTTGAATGGTGCATTAATTGTCACTGTAACTGAGGCCATCCACCTTGCTGCTGGTCTTTATCTTCTTCTCTCTCCTTCCATCTTTCCCAGCATTAGAGCCTTTTCTAGAGAGCTAGGTCTTTGCATAATGTGTCCAAAGTAAAATAATTTGAGCCTGGTCATTTTCTCTGTGATATACTATGGAAACAAAAGTTGAACTTTGAAGAAGCAGCATAGAAAGAATGTTGATGCTTTTGAACTTTAGTGTTGAAGACTCCTGAGAATGCCATGGATAGACAAGAAAACAAACAAACAGTTAATAAAAGAAATCAACCCAGAGTTCTCATTTGAGGCCAAAATGACTGGGCTCAAACTATGCAAAAATAATTGGATTTTGAGCACATTATGCAAAGACCTTTTCTGACACGTCTACAATGCTAGGAAAGGTAGAAAGAAAAAGAACAGGGTAGATGAACCTATTACAGCAATGATGGTTACCCCATTGGAACACCTGGAGAGCCAGACTGGGAACAGATCATCCTGGAGAAGGTCTATCTATGCGGTTACTAAGAATCGAACTGACTTGATGGCATGTAATCAGTCATAGATATAGGCATGAATATTAACTTCTGAAACAGTCAGATTGAATGCAGACATCCCATTCAATATTATTTCAAGGACAATGTCATAGTCAATACTGAGAAGGGTAATGCATATTAGCTGAATACTTTTGGGCTGTGCAGTGCTTCAGATTTGATTCCCAAGAGATGCTTCAGAATGTGGGAAGGTATACATGTAGCATTCCTTTGCAAGTCTTTAAAACAGCCGTGCATTTATTTATTTATCTTAATCAATATGGATGAAACAGAGAGAAACATTTATTTTCATGTGATGAGAAATGCCCCTACTTCACTTTGTGAAATTTACCCAATGATACG
This sequence comes from Python bivittatus, assembly GCF_059951505.1. Taxonomy (NCBI): domain Eukaryota; kingdom Metazoa; phylum Chordata; class Lepidosauria; order Squamata; family Pythonidae; genus Python; species Python bivittatus. Next base: position 13,279,453 of record NW_028277053.1, read on the forward strand.
GATCGAGGCTGTCGTAAAAGAGTGTCAAAAATCTAAATGGCCATTGGATTGCAGCAAAGGGATCCAGAAAATGCTTGCTGCCATCTATTGTTCAACCCATTTTTTGCAAGAGTTTGTTTGTTTATTTATTTATTGTAAATTAAATGATTTGCGTGTAAATCAAATGATCGGAAAGAAGTCCTTTCCACCTTGTGTGAGCACAGTCCTACTTTGCTGTTCATTAAAGTAACCCCCTTTCTTCCCACTTTCATGTGAGCCTGGAAAAAGGCATTGATATTTTAAGCATCTAATTTTAATGTTAAGGAGTAAATTGTACACAACTGCAGAAACTGAGTCTACTTTAAATCAGGCCACCTTAATGAATAGCAGGGAGGGGTTGGGTTTGCACCCGGAGATACACTTGCACAACACAACATTTTTTAAACTCATTTCTCACTATGGTCTCTCTTGATCAACTTGATCGGTTGATCAAGTGAGCGTATGGCAAATTTCATCTCCTCATAAGCACCCTACAGCAAAGGGAGGGATCCTTTAGCAAGAACTCGGTCTGTGTTTATTTGCAAATTCATTCCGGCAAGGATCAGCTGTACTTTAAGGAGAACTGAAGCTCTCTCTCTTTTATTATTCTTGCTGCAGCTCCAGTGTCTGCTTTCCACTTTATTACTATTAGGGGCACAGGTGAGTCCATTGAATTTGTTTTGTAGGTACTGTCTGTGCCTGATAAAGTGTTTCAGCTTCCAGTTGAAAAAGATTTGGTTTAATCAGTTCCGAACACTGCACAGCTACTCCTGCATATCTTTTCCAACACTGGGCAAATGTAATTTTAAATGCTCAGCTGTAACCTTAACAGAAATGCGAGGGAGCAAGAGGTGAGACATTTAGTGTAAATATAAAAGTGAGCGACTGTTTTCCAGGGATGAAAATGCATAATAACAAATTGGAGTTCTAGAGTATTTTCAATCAATTGCAAGGGATTTTGGGGAGCTTTGCATGCATTCATTATAATTAAGCTCAGCAACACTCCCCAGGCACAAAGTCTTGCTCTGCCAGGGTTGCTGGGTTAGAAGTGACTCAAAAAGATAAGCATAAATGAAGCATTAAAAGGGTGCAATTCCTCAGAATTTTCAGTGATGAAATAGGCTGACGCTCAGCAGATCTCTTGTTTTTTGTAGACATCATAGAAATTTGGCTTGTACAAGCCAATATATATATGGTATCCATACCCACACACGCACACAAACCCGCACACAAACCCCATCTCAGTAACTTTTGCAGTCATATATGGCTACTTAGATTATAAATGCTAATTTATCATCTATCTATCTATCTATCTATCTATCTATCTATCTATCTATCTATCTATCTATCTATCTTTTTAATTCTCTTGATTCCTGACACTGAGTGCTAGGTAACCTTCCCTAGTAAGTAAGAAGGTTTATTAACTTTTCATCAAGCCATATTCTATATTAGATTTTATCCATTTGAGAAAACCCAATTATTCTGGTAATGCACTTATTGAAAAAGTGCAATTAGTTAAACTCTAAAAATAAACCATGATTTGATCAATTATGCTCAAGCTTTGGGCTGACATGCTTCTACCTTAAAAAAAGAGAGAAAAAGAGACTCAAAAGAAATGTATTTATTTATCAAACTTTTCTAATTGCAATGTACATCTATTGTATTATGATCATAATAATGTTTCATCATACTAATATGTCCATTTGGCTCTGTGTGTCTGCCCCTGTCCATTCATTCATTCAAAATTAAAAAAAACCTTCATTTCCTGATTTAAACAAACCACAGATTGTCTCAGTGACTGAACTGGGCAAATTATTACTTCCTTTATCCAAGAAGAAAGAGAGAGAGAAATGAAGCAAAGACAAGTGATATGACAAGCTTGGCCCTTGCCTATGAGTGTATCAGAATAAGCTTATGGATAGACCAGGTTAATATGAAAATAGTGTGAAGCAACTTTTAGGCTTTATCAAATGTATATCCCACATTTTTATTGTTAAAAACAATCCTATGATTTTTCTTTACTTAGCTATTATAGAAATTTTACATGACTAAGCCACTCACCTCAGGTGGTAAATGTAGGAGAATGAGTATCCCATGAATGATTTTCTAAACCTGGACTTTACCATGTCTCTTCCCATCGCAAGCAGAAATTGTTCTTTTTATCTACTGTTCCTCTTTCGAAACTAACAATGCAAAAATACCAGGAAAAAAATGGGATCTCCCTTGGATCCATGTAGATCCTTGGATTCCTGGGGTTTCCCAACCAAATCAATATGTCCAACCCTACTTAGCTTCTTTAAAAAAAAAAAAAAAAACTCATTCAAGGTCCACCTAATTGCTGCCGCCCATTCTTCCCTTTCATCCATTATATTGGAATCATTTATCCTTTACTTAGTGGAACATCCCTTCCCCTAAATAAGTTGACATCTCCTTCTAAAGATGTAATATGCTAATTATTATTACTATTATGGTTGGTCACACAGTCAGACAGATGTTTAGACTGGGTTTGTCATTTTTATCCACCTATCCAGTCTTTCCCAAGGATCTGGGATAGGCAGATGTTGTTGTCTGATGGTGTTAAAAGTATTGTCACAGGATATAAGCTGCTGTTATTATTATTATTATTATTATTATTATTATTATTATTATTATTATTATTTTAAATCTCATGATTCACTGCCCCCCCCAAAAAAGAATCCCGCCTCTATTATCCCATAGATCCCATAGATGTGGTATAAATGAAATGCAAATCTAAAAGTGCACACTGGGGAGAAAGATTGAATTATATCATCATTCAAACCATACATGTCATGAACAATCCACTTAAATGTGGAAACTGCTCAAGGAGATTTTGAAAAATTGATAGGTGCGGTCATTGATCTGCACAGGGCTGGGGAGATCATTCAGACCAAGTCCTGGTGTCCACAGGCTCCTCGAAACACTTTCTCATGTTGAGCTGAAGAAATTGCAAATGGAGTGTTTTGGGGTTGAGCTGAACAATGATTCTAGATTTGTACCAAGGATTGGGTTTCAGGAACTCTGCTTTGCTAGATCTTCCAACTGAATCTCAATCTGGGAAGGTCTTTAGAATAGCCTGCATTCTAAGAAACATTAAGAATGGAATTTAGCTACACTGCACTGTTGCCTTGTTGGGTTAAAACCCTTGGGGTTGCAGGAGAACTCCTACTTTGGAAGGTAATGACTTACTCTTTCTGCACATGAGAATGAAACACATTCAATAATATTAAGCTAATTCTTTGCTTGGGGACGCGGTGGCACAGCGGCTTAATGACGCTGAAAGTTGCTGGCCAGAAATGGTCGACACTTCAGCGGTTCGAGTCCAGCCTTCGCGTTAGCAGGGTGAGCTCCTGTTTCCTCCCCAGTTCCTGTAAACCCAACAGTTCGAAAACTCACATGAGTAGATAAATGGGTACTCTCACTCCAGTGGGAGGAAAAATGCTGGTGGCGCCTTGCAAAAAAGGAGTTGGGAGCAGTTGCCGGTAAGCGCGAAAAACCGCACACGCCCGAAAAGGGCGCGAAGCAACGGAAACCCTGCCTCCTGTGCTTGCCAGCTGGGCTCTGCCCTAGGAAGGAGGCTCTGGCAAACCACTTCCAAAACAATTGCCTTGAAAACTGCAAGGACTCGTCCAAGCAGTCACTGCAGAGTCGGTAACGACTGAGCGCAGATTTAAAAAAAAAAAAAAAAAATTCTTTGCTTAATCTTGATTTTGCCAAAATCATTTCGTGGAAAAAAATGGGGCAGCCAAAATTTATTTGACTCACATTTTAATGTGAACTTACTCAACTGGCATTTCTCAAAGCTATAAAGAAACTGGAAGGAAACAGTTTTCCTAAACAGATGGACTTTTGCAAATTTTGCAGTGCAGAATATTCTTTAAAAAAAAATACATTTGGTTTGATTTGGAATGTTAAGTGAATTCAAAGCTGGCAAATGTGACAATGTCTTCTTCCAATTTTATTAATTTACAACATCCTTTTGTACCTTATTAAGAGATATATAATTTCTCACTGAACTAGTATAGGAATGTTTCAGGTGAAATTTGTATACAAACTTCAGTGGCGTTAAACTTGGTTTTGTTCCTGCTGTTCAGACTGAACTAAGCAAAATATAGAAGAAATGTTTTCTTGTCCTATCCATGTTTGTCACAAAAGATGCAAACCTCATCCTATCATGCGATCAGATTCCCTCTATTAATTCTTATTTGGATAACCTGACATACAGTACATATCCAGTTTGATTTGATCTTTTCCGGTTTTTATTATTTGTTTTGTTTCAAAATATTATTTTTTCACTATTCACATCTTATTTGTTCCAGCATTTACCCATTCACTTTCTCTGTCTACTATTTATAAAGTTTTACTGGATACTTTTCCTAAATTTCCATTATCCCCTTAATAATAGTCCAATATTTATATATTTACATATTTAATATTCATCTAATAACTATAGGTATATGGTTATTAATATTAAATATGTAAATATCTAGATATTAGACATATATAATTATATGTCTAATCTTTAGATGTAAATATCTAGATATTAGACATATATAGTTACATGTCTAATCTCTAGATATTTATATATTTAATATTAATCCATTTATATTTGTCACATTTTTCAGCATTCCTGTCCTTTCCATTTTTCTATTCCTGCAATTAATTGCATTATTACTTTTAATGAGTATTTCTGTTGACTCTATTTCCCTTTATTATGTTTTTGCTTTTATTATTTTTATTATTATTATTAGGAGGAGGAGGAGGAGGAGGAGGAGGAGGAGGAGTAATATTGTTTTGTCATCATCTCTCCCTGTAAACCCAGCTGGAATCTCTTTCAGTCCTTTTTTTAGGGGGGTGGAACTTTACATAGTTGTCTGAATGGAAATGACAGGGGTTTGACTGATATTTGGCTCTTTGCTCAGAAGCATTAATTTTCCCAGAAAAACCCACAAAAGTTTATTCATTCAGATGTTTTCCCTGCAGGGTCCACCACTGATTTTTCAAGACCACAGGGACCCAACATTTTCCAGTTTGCCAGAAAACTTATCATGGACTACCTGGCCCATGATGAGGTGTTCACATTATGAAATGCGGAGAATTCGTTGTTCAATGCATGCTTCAGCCTTAAGCCAACTCACAGACTTCCTTATGGCAAATCATTTCACTTTGCCCACCTCTTTGCATGCAGTCAGGGGATAAGACACTGATGTTACTTATAGAATCATTTTAAGAGTTGCTGAGATAATGTATGTGAAAGACTTTGGATCCCCAGGAAAAGGCTGTATGTACAATTCTTATTGATCATGTTGTAATTTACAGAGTGAGGATTCTGCAGGAAAGTGTGAAGACCTAATTTATACTTTTGCTCCTTTTTCGATTTTAAGTTCAGTCGCTTCTGCTTCCACACAGCTTGCATTTATAATTCTGCACAGCCCAAACATACTGTGCATTTTTGTTCATCTTTGTCCTAATGTGCATGCTTTTTTCTAGCATGTATATTGATTTACCCTTGTCCTAACATCTTTTTTAGTTCCGTTGCAATTCTTTTGTAAATAACTTTGTAAACAGTCTTCCCTAATATATCCCATTCTTGAATTGCAAATTACACTGCAACATTTGAGAATGTGTAGATATTGTTCTATTACTGCTTTTTCATTTCATGCATCCAGTAGATGTACAAATGGGGTATGTTCACATTAAAATGTGAATTAAATGATCTCTTCCCCCTATTCCTGGTGTTCTGAAGGAACTTTATATTTCTTTAAGGTCATTAATTTTACCAGAAAATAATCAAGACCGCTTTTATTTGACCTGAGCCTAAATTAAAAGTTTTGACAATTCAGATCAATGAGCAAGGATGTTAACTGTTCATTCTCCTCTATGCCTCATTTATGCATTTGTGAGTCACAGCTCCAAATATAGTCTGGCCTGAACCCTAACCTACCAGTTGCACTAGACTTCTTTGTTGCAGTCAGTTATGCAACCTGGTGAAGCAAGGTTCCTCAGCTTGAAATCTCCTGCTCCCCAATGTGCCAATACAATGTTGGTACATCCAACTTAAAGGGATGCAGGCAACAGTATATTGGGCTGAACTATAGTTGTTAGATTAGAGATCCTAGCTTGAACAAATAGCATGTGCTTGGTTGGGGTAAAACTGGTGTGTGTTTCTATGTGTGTGTGTGTTATTACCATTAGCAGAGAATAGTGTGTGTGGCACAGGTATCTTAAAGGTACCCATATTGCTAAAAACTTACATTATGTGAAAGTCTTGCTTGATCACAGTTCTGATGAGTCATGGAAGGCAATATCTATGGGCCCATCCAAGGATGACCCATAGAACAATGAAGATTGTGACTTGTAGTATAAGAAGCACACATCGTAAATAATTTGAATATATATGTGTGTGTTTGTGAAATTAAGAAAAAAAGGAAAGAGGTAATAGATCTGAATAACAGTGGGCTGATTTTATGGAGGAGAATTGATGAATGCATGTAGGGAAGTGAACATGTAGATTTAATTATGAGTAAACAAAATGCCAGAGCATGTCAGAAAGTATAAGCTGGTGTCATTTAGAAAGTTGCAAATCTGTACAAAAGTAGGAGTTCATCCATAGCTGTATGTTATGCTCCAGTGAATGATGATAATAGAAGAATCCAGGCTGAGGGAAATGGGTTGGAAAAGTTATGCAACTTTCTAAATGAATATAATTTAGAGGGGGGGAACCCTTTATTTTCATGTGACATGAATGGATAAGAAGGAATAAGATGAGCAGACATTCAGGAAAAAATGGAGATTAAAAATAATGAAATTGGTGAATATTTGGTCAGCATCTCCTTAGCAGAAATGTATGTTTCTTTTGAACGCATTGTTTAAGCCTTTGTCTATTGTTGTTACATATGGCAAAGAAAAAAACTCTAGAAGCATGATTGGTTAGATTGTCATGGAAAACTGTAAAATGTGTGAAGAATGGCAGACTGACGAAAGGTTCTGATTGTGGGGGAGACCATGCATTTGTAGTGGGAAGAGTGAATAGTTTAATGGTTCAGCACTAGATGTAAGGATGTGTTGTCATCCTCTGGATGTTTAATGTATTTATTTATGTATAAGGCATGTTTGATAAGGAGTATTTGTATTGAATTTAGAGATGTGATAGAGATGTGAATATGTGTGTAGTTTTGTAATGTATTAGGATGATGCTATGTTTTGTTGTAAGGAATGAGTGTCTGTCAAAAGATGCAAGTTTGGCTGTGTGACCACTTGGTTTAGGGAGCTGAGAGTTCATCATGTCAGGAGAAACTTAAAAATATATTGGATGCAGACGAAGAGGTTTACTTAAGATTTGGGTATGAGAAAACAAGACAGATAGCATCAAGAGTGAATGGGTGCTGAATATTTGGATTGAATACAGAAATAGCCAGCCAGTATGAAAGGAAGTCATAATTTGGTTAACTGTGGTTTCAAACAAATGGGCTGTAGAACATTCTAAGCCATAAACCCAACAAACCACATTATGACTTAGCATTGTGTGTAAAATCAACCATCCTTTCTTTCCTTATAGAGAGCAAGCACGCCAAAGAAAAAGCCTCTACATTTCCCCAGCTATTGAAAAAAGATGTACCTTGAAAATTGTTGTTAGCTGGAAGAGTTGGTAGAAGAACAGGAATATTCAGATTTGAACAATAGCCCAATCCTAGAGAACACTGCCATTGGATGGATACAAATGGCTCTTGTAGATTGAAATGTCAGCTGAAGATGATGCAGAGATGACTGGACTAGCAGTTCTATGCTTAGGCAAGCTGGAAGGGCTGTTGTGCATGGACATATTCTGAACAAGCCTGTAACAGAGGCCAGGGTCAGGCATAAAGCTACATTACCCAAACATCCCACATTCTGTACCATTGTATTCATCTGTAAACGCCTGAATCCCTCTTATTTGATAATCAGTCCCAAGACTCACTCCTCCTCCTCCTTCTTCCTTTTTTTTTTTTTTAGGATCTTATTGAAGCTGACTAGTACAAAATCGAAAAAAGAGACTGAGTTGTATGACCTATTATTACCAACATTTATTCTTTTCCTGGAAGGCAATAAACCCAGGTTAGTTTTAATATCTCTTGTTGCATGCAAAAAGTTTATTTTGTCAATCAGAATAGGAATATTGGCAAATAGGCATGGTTGACATTTTCATTGCAAGTCACACTTTCCATACTGATATGCAAACCACAATGCAGTTGAATTTCAAAATCCAAAATTTAATTATCACATTGCAGTTTTCCAGTTTCAAGATCAGCACAAAAACATGCGTGTTACAAACAAGTGCATGCAAAAGTCAGACTTCGTGAACATATACTGTAATATAAGTCAACGTTATTTTCACCAAAACTGCTTGCGAACAATGAAAAAGGAAAAGTATGCATATGCAAAGTGTATATATTAGGAGAAATGCATGTGTGTTGTATGTTTGCGTATATTTTAATACATGTATGTTGCATGCATGTTGCATGTATGTTGTGTGTGTGTGTTTAATGTGTGTGTGTATTTAATGCTGTGTCTGTGTGTGTATTTAATATGTGTGTGTATTTCATTTTAATTTATTTTAAGTTATGAATGAAAGAAATAAAATGACGGAAAGGTTAAAAACTATAAGCCTTACTCAGGCATTCTTCATAATTTATGCAGAGGTCAAAATAGTGGAGCACTGAAGCATTCGTACAGCCTTGCTTCCACTCTTTTTGGCTTCTTGCATTCAGGTGGGATGTCTGAAGGGGATCCAAGCTTGTGTTTGCTTGAATCTGCATAGAGCTGTCAGCGCAATCCAAGACTGTGCTTTATTTAGGTCCTATGGATGGTGGAGAAATGGACCATTCAGCACTAGACTGCAGCGCTGAGCAGTTCATTTTTTCCCCTTCTTTGAGTCTTTCACATTTAGGCAAATGCTTGAATTAGCCTTGTGCATAACGAACGTCAAGATTTCTCTATTGATTCATAACCATTATTCATTTTTGAGGGGGCTCTTTGGAGATATATTTCCTGAATAAGTTTTTTTTCCCCTTTTTTCTTTTTGCTATAGTCTCCCATTCCATATTGCACTGTGTTCCACTTAGCCTTATAAAGTGGAACATAAAGTTCATAAAGATTAAATCGCCTTTTTATTCACTAGAGTCCCATCTAGATCAGTATTCTGAAGTTATCAGTAAACCAGGCTTAAACAGGACTCCTAAATTAGCAATGTCAGTTTCTAACAGACTGACCTTTAACTGCCAATTTCAAATGATGTTGTTTCAATGAAGCTGCATTGAGACTGGTGAGTGTCACCTTCTGTGTTTCACTTCTGTACCATCAAGAGTCGAGTGAGCATTGGATTGTCATATGCTGCTTAAGACATATTTCACCATGCCAGCTGATACTTCCTGGAGTAGACCCAAGGCCATCTACACAAGTACATGACACATCAAAAATATCCCATTTGTTACAGTGAGAAGAATATAGTTTTGGAAACTGGATTGCAAGTACTATTCTGTTAGGATGCTGCAAAGAGGAAGTTACTGCCAAGAACAACAGAATTTGGAACACAAGTGGGCAATCTATCAGTACCTTCTTCTCAGCTGGAGATGTCTAGTAGAACAAATGTGGAAGGATTTCAGCTGAGAAAGGAAGGAAAACCTGGAGGAAGACGCCAAGTATCTTCCTCTGTTGACAAGTGATTTCATCGCAGGATGGGTCTGGGTACTCATGTTGCTGCTGTTTCTGCTTATCGTCTCCCCAGCTGCACAACCAGAAGGATTTTGTCTACAAATGATTGCCCAAATCAAGGCTTTGGCATCAAATTGAAAGTAACTCCCAAAGAACATGGCAGAAGTGCCTGCTCTATCACTCTGCAGCTTTGTGAGGAACAAAATGTTAGTTCTGTCTTTATGGCTGCTGTTGACACACATAATTGGACATCTTTTCATTTGTTTTTCAGGGATCCTTTGTAGGTTCTCTATTAAATCTTGCCATTCAACATGCCAGTTATAATATTATTGCATACTTTCAAAGCACATTCATATTGTCTACAAGGCAAAGCACATTTTCTGTGACATTATTTATGGGAAGGGAAAATACTTCTGTGCTGTCATTATATTTAGTCAAAGACATATGAAGTACTTTGTTTTACTATTGTCATTAAGCATAAACAAATTTCCAGAGCTATGATAACTCATGGATTTGATTGGAAACTTGAGTTTTGAAGGAATCTGTTTCATATGAAATAGAATATATATATATTTCTAGCAAGAATGGAAGTGAAATGTATTTTGTTTGCCTTTCAAAATGACTAATTGAAATTCACACTTCCCAAAGGAAACTTGTACCCAATTATCCTTTTTGAATCTTGTGATGTAGTTCTCTGCTTAAAACTGTATATAAAAAGCATTTATTAAGGGAAAAAATGCTTGTAAAAATGTATTAAAGAAAATTGTACAGTGAAATGCATATAAATGTTCATGAGCACGAAAAAGTAGTTTAAAGAAACAGAAAAGAATCAACTTACCTTTGGGGGGGAAAAGTTAGCGTCCTATTAATGCTGTTATGTCTCTAACAGTTTTAAAACCTAGACTTTAGCAAATTATCCCAATGCCAAATCTATGCTCTGCTTTTTTTTTTTAATCAGATAAGAATGCTGGAATGGCCATGCTAGTTTATTAGATTTATTGTTTTTCATATGCAATATATATGAGCAAACTCCTCTCGGAAAATCTGTTAGAATTATCCCAAAGTTGCTTAAATACCAAATGCAAACTTGTTTTTCACAGTTTAAAATGATGTCATCCAAACTGGCCACACTGGTCACTAAAGAGACAGTCTAACTGGAAGCTACATGGCTTGTCAGGACTGGCATTAGCAGACCTGCATAAATTGTTGCCGATTATAAAATATTGGATTTCCTGTAATTTATTTCTTGATTGTTCTTAACGTGAAGCAACTATATCTTCCACCTTTACTACCACTATCATCCTGGTTCATCACTCTGTAGAACAGATGCAGTTTCTGGACCTTCTTCAAGAGCCTCTCCTCCAATCCAAACTTGAAGGTAACAGCAGATGACATGCATGTGTGTCAGGAATGGGCACAACTGATATATTAATTCAGTTCTCAGAATTTGTAATAATCCTGTGCTGTTCAGATTCAGTTTGTTCTCCCTAGCTTTGCAGGAAAAGGAAAAACTTTGCAAACTGGTTGTAATCACTATATTGATAGAAATTATCTGCAAGTAATGTGACTGGAAGATGCTTCATATCAATCTTAGACAAAGTGGGAAGTAAGATGAAATACTGTGGGATCCTTCAAGACATTGTGGGAATCCTAAATGAATATAGAAAATTTGGAGTGCCAACTTCAAATTGGCCCAGAGAGATAGGAGCAGAAGGGGGTGTCTCCCACCACGAGTATCTCAAACCCTTCAATACAGTTGTCAGCAGTGACAAAACCAATTGAGAGATCCAGCAGGATCAACTCCCCATATTACTCTGCCAGTATAAGTTATCCATCAACAGTGACCAATTCCATCTCTCTGCCAATGGCATATTTAAACTTAGACAAGAAAGGAAAAGACAATCTGTTTCCTCTAAGAGTTTCTAGAGCCACAGCACCACCGTCATTTCTACCAACTTATCTAGATGCATAATATTAGATACCAGCTGACAGTTATTTAACTTGGCCAGGTCCAGAGATAATTTCTTAATCAAGGGCCTCACCTTGCCTAAATTAATTTTTAGTACAATATGAACTTTAGAGTATGTGGACTGAAGGCTGTAGTTTTTGTAAATGAAGGAAACTACTAATCCCCGGGGTGTGGTGATTCTACCTGCAGGAGAGATTTTGATTAAAAGTAGCTTCATTTTCTGCTAGGTTGGTAATAACTAAGTTACTCATGATGAACATGGCATATTTTTCTATCCTCAGGTAGAAGCAGGTAGCAGATGTATGGCTTTCCTGCACATCTCTTGTAACCGAACCCATTATATATAAATTGGAATTTGATTTAAGCATCTCATTTATAAATGTTAGACTTTAAACCAAGACTTTAGCTTGAATTTCCAAGCAATGATTAATAAATCTGTCTACTAAATCAGTCTTCTTTAACAAATAAACTGGGATTCATAAAACAGACCTTAATACCCAGAGTATATAAAGTCCTGATTTATAAATCACAGAAATGACTGGAAATCAAGTCACACTGGTTATAAATCAGCAACGCTACTTTAAAAAGTGACATGCTGCTGAAACAAGGTATAAGTCAAATGTGCCCAGCATTATAGATGTATATTTAATTGAGGTATTTAAAAAGGACACAATTAGCAAAGTATCTTGAATCATGATTTGAAAAGTGGCGCCTTGAAGTGATTAGTGAGATATGATTAAGACTTTGATCAGTATTCATAATTCTTCTACCTAGCTATTAGAAATTGTCTCAGTGACACACTGAATGGAGTAATTGCAGGATACTATGGCTTGGTTGCTAATCTGGCAGCTGAAATGTTTTCTCAGACCTTGTTTTCCTCTCCAATTCTTGCATGGAGTAGTTTGGTCACAAAGGGGGTATCTCACCTTTGATTTTTTGGGGAAAGAGGTGCTTCTAAAATGTTTTGCAGAATTGGGATGGTTGAAATCTTATTTAGACTGGATGCCATGGAGGACTTCTTTGGCATTGCGGGAGGCATTCTTTTCAAGTTCTAGGACAGCTCAACAGATTCCCCATTGTATGGGATTCTTTTTACACACTTCAAGTATCACCATTCCTATCCAGGCTGGGAGCATAATTGAACCAGGTATATGATGCAATGGTTAATGTATCCTGGACCAAGGGAACCCAGACATACTGTAAGTCCACTCTTAGTCATGGAAACTTATGGGATACTATCTCTCTACCTAGCCTCTGTCTCATACAGCAAATCTCAGTTGGATTACTGTAACACGCTCTACATGGGGCTACCCTTGAAGAGTATGCAGAAGCTACAGCTAGTGCAGAATGTGGCCGCGCAGACAGTTCTGAATGCCCCTAGGAGGGCACATATAACACCGCTGTTACGCGAGCTGCATTGGTTGTCAGTTTGCTTTCGGATCCAATTCAAGGTGTTGGTCATCACCTTTAAAGCCCTTCATGACACAGGACCAGGTTATCTGAGGAGCCATCTCGCCCAGGTTACTTCAGCCCGCCCCACTAGGTACAGTATAAGGGGCATGTTGCAGACCCCACCCGTCAAGGAATTTTGACTGGTGGGGTCTAGGCAGAGGGCCCTATGGAACAATCTGCCTCCCGAGGTCCGGTGTGCCCCCACTCTCATGGCCTTCAAGAAAGGAGTGAAATCCTGGCTGTGCCAGAAGGCCTGGGGGTCGGATGGGGGCTTGCAGCAGTGGAGCTGACTTGTGAGGTGATTGATCTTGCCCCCCCCCCCATCATCTTGAATATTTTTAGTTTTTTACATACAGGGTTTGTTGTTTAGATTTGATTTTTAATGGATTATTTATTTTAACTATTTATGGGGGATTTTTAATTGTTGATGGGGTTTCTGATTTTAACTGTGAGCTGCCCAGAGTCACCCATTGGGAGGAGATGGGCAGCATACAAATTTAATAATAAATAAATTTAAATAAATTTAAAAATTCCAGGAGAACAGTGAGATAAATATTAAACAAAAGAATAAATAAAATTGTGCCATGATTTTCTCACAATCCCCAACAAGTCATATTTAAGTAATATAAAAAAGGTGCAGCCACTAATTCTATCTTACAAGTAAAATAAATAGGTTTGCATTGAATAGAGCGTGTTGGATCATAAGGGTTGAGGAGTGAAGCCAATTCCTATTATTTACTTCCTCCACTTCTAAAACAATCAGTAGGTTTGAAGGACACAAAAAGGTTACTGGAGAACACACGTGGTCCACAGGTTGCATTTTTTGTACCCCCAGAATAGGAACTTATGGACGAAAGGACCAAGTGGCAGAGAATGGGAGGGAGGGAGGGAGGAAACAAGTACTGGGAATTTGCTATTTGTTTTTCACAACTCAGTGAACTAGGAAAAATATCAATGAACTCTGACATGTGCTATAATTAAAAAAAGAGAGAGAGAGAGGTCCTGGTGGATTTTTCTACTGGTGGCATCTTCACCAATTCAAAAGGCATCTACAATTCTCATATAGATATTTACAAAAGTTCTATTCTTCACTTGGCATTATGAAGAGCTTTCCAATTGTTCGGGGTTTCCTTCTTCCCGTCACATTTTTTTTTCAATATGCTTTTTGTTTGTTTGTTTGAATTTACACTATGTATTTTACAATTAACTTTGGATCAGAAACAAAGACTCGTAGCCATGGGAAGTAGAATGCACACACACACAGCAGCAGCAGCAGCAGCAGCATAGTGATGGTGTTCAGGTAACATTTTGTGGCTTTGCTGAGAAAGGTAGGTAAACAAAACCTAGGATGCAGCTAAATATTTATTTTAAAAAACAAGACAGGTAGAAGTGACTGTCCTAGTATTTCAAGAGAGTCTAGCTCATCATGTTATATTATTAGTACTGGTCACACAGTCAGCCAGATTTCACATTTTTATTCACCTATCAATTCCTTCCCAAGGACCTGGGATAGGCAGATGTTGTTTGATGGTGCTAGAGGTATTGTTGCAGGATGTGAGCTGTTCCAAGTAAAGCTGCCTTTTGCAAAGGACTGATGGTGATTTTGTCAATGCCGATGGTCTTCAAGTGGTGCCCCAGATGTTTTGGGATTGCACCCAAAGTATTCCAAGGTATTCAGTTAGAACTGCATTATTATTATTATTATTATTATTATTATTATTACAATTTATATGCTGCCCAACTCCCAATGAGGCAATTCACAAATAAAAATATTAAAACAAGAAAAAACATACTAATGTATGTCTGTACAGTGGTTATTATAGGATTCCATTTTGATTCCAGCCCTGTGGAACAGGATTATATGGATCTCTATTCATTGCAAAAGTGGTTCAGTGGACTTCCTGAATCCAGCTGACTCTTTAAATCAAATTGGAGATTGAAACTGTTAAATGAAATTGATCAGAATTGATTTGGATGTTTATGCACATGTTTTCTTTTGGACCCAGAAATATTAACTAAACCTGTTCAACCATTAGATTTGGATGTCTGAATCAAATCAAACTTATTTCTCAAATCTGTTTGAAGCATCAGTCGGTTAGACTGATTTGCCAAACTGGATTAATGATTTGAATAAAATCAGAGTTAACTGGCATAACTATATTGCTTAAACCTAAAGTATCAATATGGTATATAAAGATAGATAGATAGATAGATAGATAGATAGATAGATAGATAGAGAGGGAGAGAGAGAGAGAGAGAGAGAGAGTGAATGCCATTGGTCTTCAAGTGGTGCCCCAGATGTTTTGGGATTGCACCCAAAGTATTCCAAGGTATTCAGTTAAAATTGCATCATCATCATCATCATCATCATCATCATCATCATCATCATCATTATTACAATTTATATGCTGCCCAACTCCAGATAGATAGATAGATAGATAGTTAGATAGATAGATAGATAGATAGATAGATAGATAGATAGATAGATAGATAGATAGATAGATAGATAGATTCAGACAATAGTCCCTGCCCCAGTATCTGAAAACTCAGCCTTCCTCTTCTTAAACTTGTTGAGTTGTTTAACAAGTTTTGAAGGAGTGGGATTCTATTCCCATTTGCCTGAATCTGCATAAAACTTTCCATATGAAATGAGGGTCCTTTCTTGTTACATCTCCCATTTCCACTGGAGTTCAAGAGAAGGCCTTTCCAGCTTACCTGCTCAGCTAATGGGGATGGGTAAAGGAATGGTGCAGATCAGAGTAGTGTATCCAACTAAGTGCACCTTCAGTGAATGTGTGTACTCTAATCAGGTGTGCAAGAACCAGGCTTCTGCGTGTTGTTGCACTGAGGAAATCAACCAACATACTGCAACGCCTTAGTGCTTGAGAAATATCTTAAACAAACGGAGAAGTACTAAATGTGGTGCTTAGAGAACATTGAGAACTTTGCAGGAAGAGCAGAGGAGGGTTTTCAGAAATTTAAGAAAACATAAGCCACTGGGGCAATTGTTTAAAATGAGCCTGAAAATTAAATTGACTCCCTAGTGGGTGCTAGAATGCTTTTGCCTTTCCTTCTGCCAATTAAAAGATTCAGTGGCATGAAAAGGGCAATAGCAACATAACATAGTGCTTCTACACTTACAAAAATAATTCTTTGCTAGTTGGAGCTTGAGGTCAATTTGACCTTCTGTTGGATGCATTTTCAACTGAATATGACACATGGTATATTTTAAGTACTATTGATACACAGTACAGTTGTACATCTGAGTTTCAGAAGTATCTGAGCTTCAAAATCTGATGGGATTTTTAGATGACTTTTAAATTTTCCTTTCACACAAAATGTCCAAGAAGAATGAATGAAGAACTACTGCTGAATAACTTCATGGCTGCTGTTGCAACATAAAATGGTGACTTTATAGTTCAGTAACAGTTTTTGTATTACACAGTAAGGGATGTGGTAAAACATGGGGTTTTAAATCAATTTGGGGGGGGGGGAAGAGATTTAATTTCATTCAGACTTTAAAATCAAGTCAGGGAAAGTCCATTTGGGGATGCACACACATGTATCAGATTTTTCTGAATTGAGTCATTGTCATTTGATCTGGTGTTTCAAAACATTTCTGAGATTTGGTTTGGGAATTTGAAACAAATTGAGACATTCTTTGAATCACCTCTAAAGCTAATTTCCAAACTGAAATTTTGTTCAGTCCTATTCCCAGTGTGATGAATGCGGTATTGTATTTTTCTCATAAATTCAGCATCCTGTATCAATATTGTCATAGAGAAAATCTATCTATGTGGTCGTGAAGAGTCAATACTTGATGGTACATAATCAATCAATCAATCAATCAATCATATTCAGGGATTGATACTTAGCCCTCATTGGATCATTTTGGATTCCCCCCATTCATTTGGGCTTTTTTTCCTGTTACATATTTGCATCCGTAAACTGTAGGCATTCCCCAAGTCTTACACTATTTATGTTTTCTGCATGTGTGGTGCTGTCTTGTCTAAACAAAGGGAATTCACTCAGTGGAATGTAGCATTAACCTAAGAAACCTAAGAATTACCTAAGTTATAGGTAATTCTAGCAATGCAAGTTTTTAGAGATGTCTGTTAAACCAGAAATGCATCCACAATTGACCTCCATTAAGATAAGTCTAAAGAATAATTTTCATCCCCTTGAGGTTAAATAGTGAGGGAGGAGTTTGCTGGAGGCTTTTGCTCTTTTGAATTTCCAAGAAGAGCAACAGTGGGCTGTGGGGGAAAAGAAGCAGGAATTTAAGCCCTTCCAGGTTGGACTGAAATCTTCCAGATCCTAGACAGAAATAGACGTAACCTACATGGATTTCTTGATGCAGCGAGTAACTAGATAGAGTGGCATTAGTCCTTGCTTTTACTTTTTTATGTACAGTACTTCAATTTCTTTAAAAGTTCAATTTTCTGTGAAGCTTAAACTTGGTTCACACTTCCTTTTTAAAGCCTAATTCTTGACTTCAAGCTAAACATTTGCTATGTTTTTTGTTTGCTCTTATGGATTATTAATGACCATAAGTAGATATTTTGGGTTCCAGTGTATGCCTTGGGGGGCAATGGAATCTAATAACATGCCTTGGAAGGCCCAGTGCTCTGCATACAGACTACCAAATAAGGGACCTTTGAGTTTCTCAAATAATAGAAACTTTGCTCCTAGAACCTTGAGTGAGGGAAGAAAAAGAAGATGTTGGTGACACGAGCAAATGCAATTACTGCTTCATGGTTCGATCAGCAGAGTTTGTAGTAGAGTGAGCCTTTAAGACCTATACACTTACAGTGATATTTGCTGAGAAGGAAGAAAGTTGCTAGAATACAATATCCTGGGACTGAGTCTGGACGGCAGGAAGCCTGCAATAATGTGTTTGCAATTTCCTAGGCAGTTTAAAAATAAAGTATTCCATTGATAATAGGTATAGATCATTCTTGTACTTTCAACTGAACAAACAAAACTGCTTTATACTGAGAACCATGGCTAACTTTGTTTCTGCATTGATTTAGGAGAAAAGAAGGAGAAATCCAACCAGTTTGAATGATGAACTAGACTTCAAAGCCTCACTGGGAAAGTCTGTGGATGGAGATTGTGCCCTGAGACAGAAAACACCATAAAGCACAATTACATTACCAATTAACCTCTCATTATTGGTTGCATATGCTTAGAAGAGCAAGAGATGCACATTATGCTAATTCCTGTGATTAAATTACTATTTCTGATTTCCATTAGCATCTTCCTTATAGCTACAGTGGCATGCATTCTGCAACAGTACGAGAAAAGATCTCATCAGAAATGCAAGTTATCATGAATACGACTTACTCACCAAAATACTATTCCAGGGCATAATTAAGGCATAGCTGGTATGTTGCTCTGTCACAATATAAATTTCATGTTGGGTAGAGGAATCTAATTGTGAGGTTGGAGGTATGCTCCAATAATGGGGGGCTTAACCAGTTTTAATGTCCTACTAGTTGCAGATAGTATGGAAATGCCTTTCTGTGTTTCTTTGTTTAACTCATGAACATTGCATACCCCCTTTGGGGGCTTTCTATATTAGGATTTGCTAGCATGAGGAAACACCTGTCAGACTTACCAGGTAGACTAGACAGGAAACATGACCAGATGAGCTAATTCTACTTTCTTGTAAAGCTACATTAACAGAATCTTGCAAGTCTGAAAGTATAATTCTCTCTCCATCTCCTTTACAGCCCGAGAAACTAGGGAGGATCTCTTCTGAGCCTCCTGTCCTGCCCACTATCCAGCTGTGAGCTCAGCTGTCTCTTATCTGACCATTCCCTAGGCCAAGTCTCTGGGCCCCATGTCCCAAGGTCATTCCCACATGCCATTACATCACCCTCCCCTTCAGACTCATCCCCTTCTCCTGAGTTCCCAGGAGAAACTGATTGTGGGCTGTGAGAACCAAACATAGCCATGTTGCTTCCCTCTTCTGCTGGTAACTCTCTCAGATCACACAAGGTGTCCCATAAATCAGGTGCGCCTGTAGAAGTGATAGCCATCCTTCCATTGAGAATCTGTTGGTTTCCCCCCTTCATGTCCTGTATGCCTGATGTGGAAGGAGCTGGGTCATTTCCCATGCTCCCTAGTTGGTCTCTTGCTATCCCTGAGGCATCCTCTACCCCGTTGCTCATCTTTGAATTTAACTCCAGTTAAACTTTTCCAGAGCCTAACACATGAAGTAGGAGCAGAAATAATATTCCTGAATGTTTTATCCCACTGTATCCCTAGCAGTGAAAAAATAATCAAGTGAACTTATGCAATTACGTTGCTCATAATTATCACTTATGCTTGCAACTTTAAGGATCCAGTAAAATAGATGAAAATGTGTAGAAATGTGTATTCATACAACAAGTACATATGCTTAAGGGCAGATATCACTTTTGTGTACTGGCTGTTATGACAGAAACCATATATACTCATTTACTTCAAGACAACTGAGAGTGAAGTAAAAAGTGGAACATACAATGGAACCTCGGTTTACGAACTTAATTCCATTTAAATCCCATTTAAAACACCAGAAGCAGATTTTCCCATAAGGTTCAATGTAAATACGGTTAATCCGTTCTGACCCCTCCGAATTTGGTCGCCAACCAAATTTTTTATCACGTCCCGAGTCAAATTTCCCTATAAGGTTCAATGTAATTATGGTTAATCCATTCTGAACCATATGTTTTTTTTTTTTAAAACCGCAAAAATATGACACAAAGTACAGTACGGAGAGAGAGAACGCTGACCTTGCTCAACGCGACTTCTGGGGTGGAGGACAGGAAGGTGGGTGGGGAGGCGGTTATGGTTTGGAGGGAGAGTCCCCCTCCCTACAGGAAGCCGCGACCACGTGTCATGGGAAATGGCCACGTATCCTGTTCGTAACCCAAGGCGGAGTTTGCTAACCGAAGCAAAATTTTGCGGCCGGAGCTGGTCGTCACCCGAAAAGTTCGTGAACAGAAGCATTCGTAACCCGAGGTTCCACTGTATACTGAAATTAAACCAGTTAAAATCTTATATGAAAAATCTTTGTAGGTGTATATTCAATACAAGTTGATGAGTTAACCTGTCTTAAGCTAAATTCAAGGTTGTTCCATAACTTTCTAAGCAAGGATTAGCCTGTGGTCTCAATCCTCAAGTTCCCTCATTTTCCCAGTCTCTGACTGCTGAAAGCTTGTAGCAAAGTTTTCAATCATTCTGAGGCTAAGCTTACTCTGATATATGTTGAAGGACGGAAGGAAGGAAGGAAGGAAGGAAGGAAGGAAGGAAGGAAGGAAGGAAGGAAGGAAGGAAGGAAGGAAGGAAGGAAGGAAGGAAGGAAGGAAGGTTCTCTTCGGCATCTCCCCTCCCCAGTCAGAAAATGTTCAGTGTGGACATTGGCCACCCAAAGGTTTCTTCTCCTGTTTTAAGTGATTGGATCTGGGGTACCTAAAGAATCATCATGATTTTCATGGAAGTGCCTGCAATACCAAGGAGCTATGGCACATGAAAATAGTCTCTGAAAAAGTAATTCATTCATATGAAATAATTGATTATGCTTCTTTAAAAAACAGTAGCAAAACCTTTCACTGAATTTTTTTCTTGTACATTTTCATGTTCCTATTTCTTTCTTCAGCGATAGAAAGGTTGTCTGTGTGCCATCTTTGATCATCCATTATATTATATTTCATTTACCGCAGAATCAGGATTTGCAAATGGTTACAAAGCAATCCTTCCATCATACACAAAACTAATGGCTAAATAAATTATGGGATTTGATTTGTTTATCTTCATTAAGGATACACATGTCAAAATGTATCAATATACTGTAGTGCCATAAAAAAAAAATTCTATGATGGCACAGTCGTGTATTGTAAATGACGGTACAGAGTATTTAAATTTGATTGAAGGTGATTTTTTAAAATTATAATCAATGCCCTTATGTATTTGCAGCAAAGAGACAGCCTCCTCCAACTGTATCAGTTAAGAGAAAATCTCCTTCAAGTCAAATTCAGCTATTAAAGGCTATTGATATTGATACAGTTTTCTTGGTAACTAAACCTAAGTGTTTATGCTCTGATCCTCCCCCTTTTTTAGTAATGCTTTTAAGTGATGCTTAATGTATTTATATATATTTATGTTTTTAATGTTTGTTGTGAGTCGCAACACACTCACAGCGGAGATGGGTGGGTGAGAAATTTGATTTAATAAATAAATAAATAATAAATAAAAGGGGGGGGAACCCGTTATCTAAAATTATTGTCTTTGACTCACATCCTCTTTTCAAAACATGCATCTATGAACCTTTCTGTAATTTGCAGAGTTGCCCTTTGCAGAGTTTGTTGTGAGAGTTCCTCCATTGGGGGGAGATGGGCGGGTGAGAAATTAAATAGATAGATAGATAGATAGATAGATAGATAGATAGATAGATAGATAGATAGATAGATAGATAGATAAATATGGGGGAAACTTCTCTATGCCCACTAGCAAATTCACTAAATACAGTACATGTTGGTGGTAAAAATATGGGATAAACAATATATCATAATTTTTATGCTGTACTGAAAACAACTGTTTCTTTCCAGTTGAGCTTCACTTCTTCTAACTACACTGACATATCCATGTATTTTTCACAGGAGCAATACAGAAGTGGTTTGCCCCTGTTTTCCTCCAGGATTCTGTTCTGACTCCTAGTTTAGCCTACAGTTCTAGGATACCTGGTGGATTCCCATTCAAGTAATGACCAGGCCAATCCTGTTTATCTATTTTTAAAACAGCTAAGATGAGGTAGGGACTGCCACCTACTGTACTGGTGCTTTAAAGCAACAATATTTAACTATCATACAGGACTGATCCATAGACAATTTGAGTTCCAGTTTCAGAGTCAAATATCTTGCTGTATGTACTCAAATAACTATATATATATATATATATATATATATATATATATATATATGTATGTATGTATGTATGTATGCATGCATGTAAAGTTAATGTCTTTGACTCACATCCTCTTTTCAAAACATGCATCTATGAACCTTTCTGTAACTTGCAGAGTTGCCCTTTTGATCCATGGGGATCACAGATACAGAACCTGCTGCATATTCTCCTTCACAATTGACCAACAGTAATAATTATTCACCATCTTGTTAAGAATAACTCTAGTTTCTTCCAGAATGTGGAAAAGGATCTTCACTGTGCTCTGATTACTACCATAGATGGAAACTCATTGTTACCAAGAAAATGGATCTTTTGTCAAATTCCCCCATAAATTTCTGATGTATTCAAATGGCAGTGATGTTTCAGCTGATCATTTATCTTGTTTTAACTCAGTTGGTAAGGCTGTAGACTAGGGCAATGCACAGCGCTAAGAGTTACTGAGCATTGCCCTAGTCATCAAATAGATTATCTTCAGGACTTACATAAGGTAAAGGGAATACAGATGCAAACTTCACATCCATATCCATTCTGTTTGTGTTTAAATAAGTTCAGGTCTGTTATAGGGAGGCACAATTAACAACAAAACTCTAGCCTTACTTCATTTCTCAATATCCATGCTTCAGGGTGGGCCTTTGAGGAGAAAAATAGAATCAATTCCTGCCATTCCAGATCCAAAGAGTAATCTATCACCTTCATAGCATACAAGCTACACTCTATCTCATCATTATTTTAGGAGGAGATTACTGTATATCAGATGTGCTAGATGGAATTACAGTGCTATTATCTAGCAGCTTCTCAGCTCTTCAGCTGTCAGAGACTTTCTCTTTTAGGAACATTTGGGCTTATTAGTGGATGCATTAATTTTTTTACTAGAGAAAACACATAATGTGTATATTCTTCCTTTTGGGGTATTCTGTTTAGTTATTACCATTCCCTTATTGGTAACTTACTTTTCTGTCCTGATGCCTTGAGATGGTTTTCCATTAATCATGCATGTAATATTTTTGTTCACTTCCACCTTTGTGCTTTTACCTCACTTTTCTACTTATCAACAAACAAAATGCACTTTAATTTGTAGCAGTAGTACAACATCTCTTTTCTAATTGAAGTTCCCAGGAAGCCAAAATGACATAATTTAATTATGCTTCAAAGTAAATGCCTCCTCAAATTCTTACAGTTGCATAATGCATGGCAGTAGCACTGAACATAACTTTCTTGATAAAGCCCAATCACAGGGTAGCAATGTTTGGTTTCATGCTACCTAAAGTTGATGTAGCATTACTGATAGGTGATTAGAATGCAAAAGTTGGAGAAATGGAAGAAGCCAAAATTACAGGAAGATTTGGAATAAGCAGGAGATACTTTAATAGAATTTTGTGAAAATAAAATTTCACAATTGGCGACAGCTGCTTTCTTCATTGGCAACAGCTGCTTCAAGTAACCTAAATGCAGAGACTACATATGAACATCACCAGATGGACAATATTGGATCACACTGACTGTGTAACAGGAAAGAGAGGAAAAAGAACTGCCATTCAGTTAGCAAAGGTACTTCCAGGTACAGATTGTGGAATGTACTAGGAACTATCGGTGTCAGATAAATGGGCTTAAGTTAGAAAATTAAAGTGTATAGAATTGGTTCCTTACAATGCTGTTACATCTTGAATGTATGCCAGCAAGATTTGAGCTGAAAGACATACATTCAAGATGTAACAGCATTGTAAGGAACCAATTCTGTAATTTAAGTGATGTGAACGAATCCAAGATTTAGGAAGAGATAAGAAACATGGTACAAATTGAAATGGAAAAAAAATATATTCTCAAAATTTAAAAAACGGGGGAAAAAAAACCAGTGGCTTTCAGAACAAAATATCATGAGAGTCAAGAAAAGACAGAAGATGAATGCAACTAATATATATTAATTTTTAGGCTTACCATTTCATGCCCCTTTTCTTCACTTTGTATAGTGCTGTTTTTCCAGAAAGGGAATAGGATGAAAGCAATGTATGTATATATGTAAGAATCCATGCAGGTGGGATTCATCTTGTGCATATTTCATCTCGACTGGGAGATTTAGAGGAAAATACTGTTCTCTCATTCTGACTTTTATTATCTTCATAATGAAACTCATCCAGTTTCATTATGAAGATAATAATACTAACCAACTTAATCATATCATGTTTACTAAAATAACACTGGGAGAGTCTTTGTATGCTTAAAATTTGCTACACAAATTTAGTGGCTGCTGTTTAATTGTCCATCACTCAACTTCTGGTATCAAACTACATCTGAAATATATTCTCAGATCCGCTGTCAGAATTGTCCTCTGAATTCTGCAGAGAACATGAAGGACATTAGGGGGTTAAAAAAAAAAAAAACCCTATTGAATTTTCTTAGTGGTCCTTTCCTTTAAATGTACCTTCCTCTGGGCCATACAAGTTGCCTGAATAAGCAAGCATAGAACAAAGAAAATATGTGCTTCAGTAGAAGCATGATGCCCACACAGTTTGGATTTCAGACTAGCTTTAAGAAAAAGATAAATAGTAAACTTGCTGAAGTTATGCTCTGTTTAAATCTGCTGAACATGTTTCTAAGGATAACTCCTATTAATACTCCAGGATGATGATGATGATGATGATGATGACAACGATGGAAAGATGAACTTTCAGGCACGTTTTTCGAAACAAAGAAAATAATTACCTACATAGAATATTTCATCAAAAGGGGATGGCTTGTTTGTTGCTTAGAAACAACTATTTGGGTTTATATTAAAAAAAAAAGTATTAGGAAAACATTTTAAAGGAAGTCTAATCAATGTATCATCAAAATGAGACAGAAGAATCCTGATTATATTGATTGTACTACCTGAAAAAACAGGGGCAGATACTGGTTTTGAATAGTCTGTCCTGTAGAATCAGGACACAAGCATAGGAAGGTTGGCAGAAATGGGTGAATCTTGCCTAGAGTCCGGGGGTCTTGCCCATTGACAGAATGGGAAAAATGAAGTGAAATTGCTCAGCTTCCTGGAAGGTCTTTATATAAAATAACTCCCCTGTATACAACTCTTGTAAAACCTTGAAAGGATAGTTTGAAGCAATCAAAAACAGTGTTAGAACAGAACAGTATTCATTCTTGACTGTGAACTGCGGCCACTAAAAATCTTAAATGACAGGTTTGTGCAGGAGAAAATGATGGTTCAGGTGCCCTGATGTCTGGATGTTTAGGACAGTGTTGAGCAAGGACTACCCAACTCACATGGAAGTGAGATTGTCAGTTTTGAAAATAGCTCAACTCACCTTGAGTCTCTCTAGGTTAGCATCAAATGTCTTTTCCCCTAAGCCATCTGACTGTCCAGGCCTAGTATCTCTAAATATTTAGGAAGAGCTAAAACTGGTTCCCACATCAAGTATTAGCAACCAGCTACCTTCCAGGCTGAGCCATAACCTTTAAACTGAATTAGGCACAATATTTGTAACATTAATATATATATATATATTGGGGTCACAGCTACCACTGTCAGCAGAGAATAAAATTAAAATAAAAATGCAAATGAAGTCTCATATTTGAGAAACATCTGGGATAGAAGAATAGTCTAGAGAAACTATGTTTGTAAAATCTTCTAGTTAAGAAAAAGTCAGTTACTACAAGCAGTAGCTGTTCTAGTTCCTCTTAACTTAATTTGCTCAAATTCCTCTCAAAGTATTTTGATTCCTTAACTCTTGGAATGTTGGTTTGCTCTTCTGGTTATGCTCTGGAACTTCAGTTCTGAAAATTTTCTGATTCTGTGACCTGGTTTCATTGTACTGATTTCATTTTTGCCTTCTGATTTTGCCTATGCCTTTTGCATACTATCTGGGCTTTATTCTGACAGATCACCAAATGCTGTGAATTGATCCTGACCTCTAACCACTAACATGGGCAAAGGCATTTATTCCTGGTCTGGTAACTTCCCTGTTCCATTCTATCTGTTGTAATCAGATTCTCTCTTGTATTTTAAGGGATTAAGCAAAAAGTGGGGGTGGGGGGGTCTTTATTGCTGAGCAAATGCATACATGCATGCATAAAAATCTACTTGGTCCTTGAGCGATCTTACCCTGTGATGCATAAATAGGCAGGTACGACCAAGACAAAAAGCAAACAGGATAAGCAAAGGTGTGAGTGAGACTTAAATTATTGATCTAGGTTCCATCCCATATCACTGGATGTGCAAAAGTGTCATCTGTCTCCATGGTAATGCTGATCTATCATACCCTAATTTAGGATTACACACAATTCCTTTCCTAGCATTTTTTTTGGGGGGGGGTGGGTGGGTCAGTGTTACTTTATAAACAATCCTCAAATGAAACCCTGCAAAGGAAGCACAGATTATACTGTCTCAACCTGTAAGTTGCTCAAAACAGTACCTGTGGCCAGATCATCTCTCTTTGACACCTGGTAAAAATAGCACTGCTACCTATTATGCTAAGGTGCCCTGGAAAGACAGCAATTTGTCTTCCACAATGTCAAACTGTGTTCTTTATTAGCTAATTATTTAATAGTCAACTAGGGAAGGTGTTTGGTCTCATCATTAGAACAGTTAATAACAGCTGTTGAGCAACAGGCAAGCAACTAAGCTAAACCAAGTACGATGCTTGCAAAGAGCATTAAAGCACAAAACTCCTGGAGTGAAGATCCATAAAATTGGACTGGGAGGAAGCTCTCTAGCCCCTGATCCATGGGAAAGCAACCTCATTTGAAAATAAAATCAACAGGTCTTGCTTAATAAATCCAATTATTTGGAAAAAAACAGGGGAAAAGTTGTTAATGAAGATGAGCTTGAGAGAAAAGCCGAGGGGTCAGCTGAGACACATGATGCCATAGGGACCTTTCAGAACGAAATCAGAGAAATGATTAAACGAAAGAGCATATTTGCAACCGGAGATAATGATATGATTCTCAGCCCTGACAAGTTGCTGATGGTAAAAACTTTAGAGGGACAATTCTTATCGATCTGGACCTGGGTAGAATATGCTGAGGCATAACAAAGGATGAGGATTTTAACAAGGCAAATAAGAAATTAAATTAACTGACTTTCTGTGCAAACTCTTGTATCTTTTAGACAGACTGGAAGTGTGTTAATTTTTTTCAAACTTGATTTGAATTAGGTCCTAGTTCTGGATGTGAGATCTAATTCTCTCTCTCTCTCTCTCTCTCTCTCTCTCTCTCTCTCTCTCTCTCTCTAACTTTACTAGCTCAAAATGCTTTCTGAATTAATACCTCATTAAAGGCTTAAAATGATATAGCAAAAGAGAGAGATGGAAATTTATCCTTTTGTCAGTCATCTGTACTTGCCCATTTTGGCAAAAGTAATAAAAGTCAGCAGCTCTGCACTAGTTTCTTATCTCCTCTATGTACAGTCAGGTGTACATATTTATTTATTAAATGTAAGTAAATAGATTAGAGGATTATTTTAAAAAATGGAAGCTCAGTATTCTAAAAGAGGTTCTGGCATGGAGGTTCCTTGGGGGACATACAGCCTGATGATCAAATATGCTGAGTTCTGAATACACTTTAAAATTGTCCCAAAGTTTGGCTGATCATTTTGAATTGCTGGGTTAAATTCACCCTTATTCCACAGATTCCTCTCTGCACCTATTCTTTTGAATCTCTAAATCCTGCGTGCACTTTGGTCTTCTTCTCCCGACTTTCTTTCTTTCTTTCTTTCTTTCTTTCTTTCTTTCTTTCTTTCTTTCTTTCTTTCTTTCTTTCTTTCTTTCTTTCTTTCTTTCTTTCCCTTCCTTCCTTCCTTCCTTCCTTCCTTCCTTCCTTCCTTCCTTCCTTTTTAAGAAACATTGTAATATAAAACTTCAGTTTCTGAATGTGCCACACTTTCCTCAGAAGTACTAAGAACATTCTGTGCAACTTAACATGGTCATTTCCTTACTGTCTCAACCTTGTGGCATAGATTAAATCAGAGATGGTTTGTCCAAGGGCAAATAATAGACTTTGAGAAGATTGTAAGAGAAACCCTACTTTAGCATCCACTTCTAACAATGATCAGTTCCCATTAGAAGGTCACTAGCCATAGATAAAGGCAATTCCCCACTCTTATTGTTATCTCCCAACATTAAGCAAGAACTAGACCCAATACGATTTGGTCCAAATTGAGGTTTCACCATTTGTTCAAGACACCTTTGGTCCAAGTCTAATGCTCCCTGACTTTCTGCACTCTGCTGACCCTGTTGTGTTAATAGCAGCAGAACTTTCAATTAATTATTATCTCTTCAAGTAGTAAAATGATGGTTAAATAGAACAGTTCATATTGCAGGAGAAAGGTTGCATTATGGATGCTTTCCTTCAGAAATGTCTCTAGCAAGTTATAGTCTAGTAGAACAGAAATAAAGATTATAACTTTTCTCCCTATGGAAATAGTTGTTTTTGTTTTTACAATGAAGTAGGAAAGCATTCAGCATTCTTCATTTAGCTCCATCACAGGTGGACCTGATTGTAATGCCTTCTCACGGACTGTATCCCTTTATTCCTTCTGGTAACATGCAAATGTGTAAGCCAACTGCAATCATTACATAGGAATCAAATCTAGGATTCAGGAAGTGGCCAAAGGAACAGAACTTGTACAGCCTTCCTCCATACGGAGCCTTGACAGTTAAGATTTGTTTGCTATTTAATGGGGTTGGGGAGAGATGAAAGTAAGGAACAGTGCATTCTTTGAAGCATCCTTTTTCTGATAATGCAATGAACAATTAGTACATATTCTAGTTTGTCATCTCTGAAAGCATAGTAGGATATTTGCATTCAAAGTTTTGTTAAAAATTGGCTCCAAGATAGGAAATTCACATTCTGCTCAAACAACATGCTCTCAAGGAAGGAAGGAAGGAAGGAAGGAAGGAAGGAAGGAAGGAAGGAAGGAAGGAAGGAAGGAAGGAAGGAAGGAAGGAAGGAAGGAAGGAAGGAAGGAAGGAAGGAAGGAAGGAAGGAAGGAAGGAAGGAAGGAAGGAAGGAAGGAAGGAAGGGATCTAGATTTACAGATGAAAAGAACATTTCATTTTTAAAAGTCAAAAAATGCAGCTGTAATTTTTAGATCTAAGTCTTTTGTTCCAATTAAAAATAAGTGTTGGGAGCAGAGCCAGAAATTCAGATGAGATGTGAGTAGCAATATATTTCATTTATATTATATATTTTATTTTTAAAAAAAGAAAAAAAACATACAATATATTCGGAGCAAATTGGGGGAGGAAACATGATTTATTTTGGAAACTGATTCCTCAGGCTTCATGAAATGAATTCTCATTGTTTGCATGACCAAATAAAATTCTTCATTCTAACTTTGGAGGTGGGAAAAAGAGTCTCCAATGTTTAAAAACAAAGATCATCTTTAATTTTCTTTCCAACATTTCATAAAAACGGGATACAACAGTTCTTCAGGCACAAACTTACAGGTTTGTTGTAGACAAGGTTCTTGCCCAAGCCCTTTAATGAATTTTCTGGATAGGTAGGTAGGTAGGTACAGTATGTAGGAAAATAGGAAGGTAGACCTCAAGGGCAGCCCAATGCCTAGAACATGGCTATATAGTTTTATTGGCAAACAATAGTTTAATAGTATCACTGCCTTCTCCTATTCTCCTGGGGAATACCCCCCGCCCCAAGATGTTCCTCTCTCACTTTCTACTCTAGTTTATAGATCCAGGTTTCTTGTTGGTCTTCCATCCATGTGCTAATCAGATATGCTTCTCCTTAGCTTTTTGAAATCAGCCAGGATCAGATAGATTCCAGCACAACTACCCAGTGTTGTTCCCATTTATTTTGATAAGGATGTGCCCTTCTGTATCAATATTTCCTCCTTTCCTCTTCTTCTGTCCTCTGAACAACGGAAAAAAATTGACATTACTTCCAGATACAGACACAACATGGTCACCTTCAATGGGACATGGAATACATGATCCTATTGTACATTTCTCTCTTCAGGTTTTGAGTTTCAGTGAATGCACAGCATTGCTACATGAAAAAAAGGAAGAAGAAAAAGAAACTCAGGAAGAGCAGTAGTTAATTTCCTCCAGCTTCCAGCTACAGAAGGAGCAAAGGACTGAAATGTGATAATGAAAGAAATGAAAAACAAAATGTCAATAGAAATTAATTGGAAATTCCATTTCTCTTCTTTCATTTTATTTCCATATAAAATAATAAACATTTATTGCACTGTCAGGTGCCACCTTAGAAGTCACTTGTAGAACAAGGAATACATAATATTGATATAAATTTGTTGCATCCCTGCATATGTAACAAAGAGGATATGACTTTCATATATATATATATATATATATATATATATATATATATATATATATATGAAAGTCAGAGACACTGGAGAAAATTTTTCCATAATAAAAAGAAGGATAATATTTTTTCCATCTTGCTGTTGGTTATATTTCATTATCATTTCAGAACCCTGAGGAACAACAAAAAGTTTTCCTTTGAAACATCTTGGGAACTGGGATTAATTTTGGTAGAGGAAAAGGATGGTTTCTGTACTTGTGTCAGTGTCTGTCTGATGCTTGATCCTTCATTAGCTATGAAACAATTTTATTATTTTTCAGCCAGAATTACGTGTTGAGGAATTCTACCCTTTTTTCTAGATCTGTTCATTAAACACAATAATGTTAATGGCTTACAGCATCAACCATTTAAAGACCACGATAACAATCTGCCTAACCCTTTTTAATTAAAAGAATTTTCTGCATTTCTACATGTTGTCATTTTTTCTTTCATTCCTGTATAAGGAAATACAGATATATAATTTGGCCCCAATAAATCTAAATCAGTCCTGTCCGTCTGGTCTAATTAGGAATTATGTTATTTGCTCAAAAGCTCAGATAACAATTTGAACCAGGTCAAAATTATAGTTGTGCATCTCATGGGTATTATTATTTTCAAGTGACTTGATGAAATATTAGTTTGCCTAGAAAGTACTGTTGCTTGTGGGGGCTGGGGTAATGTTTTCTTTTGTTTTATTGATCTGTCAATTACATTTTTGAATTTGAAAATGTCTAGGATATTGGTGAATATAAGGATTTTGCATCAGAGATGGAGAATCATGAATATTTGTGATAGCTGATTGCAAGTAAGCTATTTATCCTGTTGCATACAGTATCTTCTCTTATTGTATCAACCAAAATATTATTATTCAAATACAATCATTGATAATATATGCCACCTGTGTGTGTTGGAGAGAGATTCTATCAATGAATAAATTTGATGAATATATTATTACATTTTAATGTGTAATATTACTTGTATAGAGTGCATGCTATATATTATGCTCATATGTATTATATTATATACATGTATTATATGCACGCACAATATATGCAGGCAGGCATCTTTCATACTGCATACCGACTTGGCTAAAACAGCAATATAATCTAAGAGAAGCAGCAGTTTTAATTTTTTCCCGCAATTAACCAGAAGCCAATCTAGAAGCCATTCTAGAGACCCAGCGTGGTATAGAAGTTGAGGTCTTGGACTACAACGCAGGAGACCCAAGTTTTAGTCCATCCTCAGCCACAGAATCTGGATGACTTTGGGACAATCTCTTTAAGCCAACCTACATTACATTTAGGGGGTTAAACTGAAAGGTGATCCTAATATGAGTCATCTTAAAAAAAAAAAAGTAAGATATAAATGTAATGAATATTTGCATCTACACAGATACACACACACATGATAGATATGGATGATATAGGTATAGGTATAGATACAGAGGATAGAGATAGAGATAGATGAAGAGATGGAAAGATAGATATAGATATAGAAAGATATCCATTGCTTTATCATGCTATCAGTGTAGTTCAACAATAGGTTCCAAACTGTCTTCAGAGGAAGCCCTCATAGAATCTTGGAGGTGAAAATAATCTTAGAGGTTGAACTCTTGCTCAATAGAGGTTCTCACAGTTGGAACTTGGATAATGGGAGATCAGCCAATTCTGTCCAAGAGAGTTGTAGCTTTGAAGGCCAGAAACCACTCACTGAAATAAATATATCTGGGGGGACAGAACAGATAACAGGCCACATTTCGTCAAATACTACCTTGTCTATGGCCTCAGACTGCAGCAAAATAAACGTATTCAGCTAGACCAATCTCTAATATCAAACAGGTATTCACAGTGAGGAAAATAGAAACACTTTTCTCACTCCAACTGCTCAGAAAATATGTCACCTACCCCGGGTTCCTTTCAGAACATTGTTCCCAAACAGAAATGATGTACACTGTCATAGATGATCAAAAAAACCCAAAATTTGCCTACCAAATTTACATAATTAAGTTACCCATTACTGAAGAAGTATAGATCTTGAGCACTTGTTTAAACATTATATCCCACATGATATAAACATAGCAGATGGCATCACTTAGCTAAATTTGTCAGGGTTTGGAAGCCAAGGAGGGATGAACCCAGTTAGTACCTGAATGGGACATCAGGAATCCACAGGAAGAAAAAGTGATAACATGTGCAATGTTATGTCATGGCCCCAAAGATGCAAAAATGTGTGTGATTTTGACAGAGGTATGCAGTGTACTTCAATTGTCCTAGAACATCATGGGTTCATGTTATTTTGATATGAGTGTGGCTCGCAATGGAAGCCACTGAATGTGAGACTATCAGGGAATCCCAAGGCTGTGGACTAAACAGATAAATAGGTAGGTAGGTAGGTAGGTAGGTAGGTAGGTAGGTAGATAGATAGATAGATAGATAGATAGATAGATAGATAGATAGATAGATAGATAGATAGATGGCAATGATAAGCCATTTCTGTAGTCTGCCAATTTTAAATATATATATATAGAGAGAGAGAGAGACAGAGAGACAGAGAGAGAGAGAGAGGCATCTCCATGAAGACTCTGCAAGTAGAGCTCAACATGAAGGAGATTTTACTAGTCAATAGCCTGGAATTTTTGTGAAATATACTTTTAAAACAAACCAACAATGAGACTTTCTACCTAACAATTCCCTTGAACAATGTTTTCAAGTGGTACTAGACAGCCTTTCGAGGAATTGAATAGTTATGTTGTATTCAATTCACAGACAGAGTAGCTTTTAAACAAAGAACAAAAGAAAACATTAACAAAACAGCTTTATTCTAAACTAATGAGTATTTTCTTCATTTGCTCGTATGAATATCCGTATGCCCAGAGGACAGGGATAAAAGAGCAATATTTCAGCATCAATTGTCCTGGATGGTAATTTTGGCTGAGAAGGTGATATCAAACTTTGGAACATAACAAGAGAACAGAGGAAAACCTTAGATTTAACCCAGCACCCTGTTTTGCGTAGCAGACAACCATCAGATGCCTTTAAATATTCCAGAAGTTCAGACGTCTGGTGAAATCCTTTCCTGTTTGTGTATATACTTATATCTGAGGGTATTTGCTGGATGGAAGAAGGCTTTTCCTCTATGAATCCAAGTGATTCTCATTCTTAATCCTTCCCCATCTTTTTATCCTTTGTTCATCAACTCTGAAGATTTGAAGCAGGTTGAAATATCATTGTTCACACAATCATGGGATGAATTTGTAGCTCTGGTTCAATTAATTAAGCCCTCAATGTTTTTCTTCCTCATATCTCCATAGCAACCTCCATAATAATGCTATCAGGGTCTGAAGCACCAACTAGATATTAAGAGAATCAGAAACCTACAAAAGATGGGCCACAACCTCAGGAGATTTTGTTCCCCAAAGGGTCACTATCTTCTTTCTAATCTGGACACTTTCTGCTACTACAAACTGCCACACTGAGACACCACAAGAAGTTTTCCCCCACTTGTTGTAGTGTCTCATCCTCACTCATTATGAAGAAGTCTGGTTAATAACGAACTGGTTTGCATCTGACACATTTAAATGTGAATATTGATTTCAGTAGAGGTTCCTTCTGAGCAATTATGTTTAAGATTGACACACAGCAGTTCCGTAGAAATGTTTGTTAATAGAAATCCCACTTTTTTATTCCATGTCATTTATACTAGGCGGAAAGTATAGTAAATGTAGGACAAACTCCACAAGATTTTTTTCCCCTTGTAATTTGAGCTACTGCTACTGACAGATCTAATGTTCTCACTTATGTATATCTATTGGCAGTTTTGAGGTGGAGAAGCATGATAACCCTCTAAGAGTCACCTCATCCATTTTTCACACAGAAAGGCATAAATGTTCCCCAAAACTTTTTTTCTGAAATATTTCCTATGCAAGATAATAAAACAACTTGAACATCTGGTAATTTGCAGGTATGCTCAAGCAGGTTCAACCATGCAGTCTTCTTCTGTTCAAAACAAAGATCTCAACAACATGTGAGAGGAATTTTAATAAGTAATTATTTACTTACTTGAACATGACAGAAGTTAAATTAATCTGTTCTGATTACTCAAATACTACGTGACTAGGTGGTGAAACATTTTGACCTTGCTCATACTTCAAATGATTTGGAAATAGTACATAATAAATTTCGGATGTTTAGAGCATGCGGGTGAGGAAATCTCAGGTTCAAATGTTGAATGCAGTATTACAGCACAAATTAAAGACTATTATTCTGTCTTATCCCCCACTGTCAATTTACAAGGACCTTGAAAATTATGAAGACAAACTGATGATTTCCTGAAGCAAGTTAGGTCATCAGGGTTGCTTGAACTAAAGGAATCAGCATTTGTAAAGCAAAACAACTTCATCAAATAGCTTCAGCAATATTTAGCCTGGTGGGACTAAATTGCCTAGGCAATTGATTAAGTATATATTTAAATTTAGATGAAACTTATCAAGTTTACTGATTGTTTGATCAATTAGTGAGCTTCTTGTTTCTGCCACCCCAAATTGCCAGTTTTCAGCAGACAAACACAGTGAACATCCAATTAGCTAGATGTCTAATAGCTATTCAGTTCTGATTCACAAATTACTTTGAAGACTGGTTTAGACATTATTTAATTGCCTTTCATTCTTTATGTTAGTCTTGTGAACCAAGAAATCAATTTACAGTATTTCCATGTAGTGATGCTTCTCCAACAACCAAATTGTCTGCTGATTTTTCATCCAGATCTTCCCAATGCTGGAAACACAGCACCTGCTGAATTCCTGGAAGTAGCTGAATCTCTTCTGCCAAAAAGTATGAGATGCGATGTTAAAACAGAGGGAGGATTTTAAAACAATGCCTGCTTTTTGTGCAACGTGTAATTTGTTATGAAAATAACAAATGAAAATGTTGGGTAGAAAAGGCTTGGCATGAAAAGGGCCAAAGGCAGAACTTGTACTCCAGTGATGTACAGTACAAAGAATTCTCATGATATTGTTATATAGTCCACATGTAAATGAATATTTCAAGCATCAGTATTGTTCAAGGAGACATGTCACTAAGAAAGGACCCAGATTTAGCTGCAAGAAAGCACAATTTCTTGCACTGAATTTCTGCACGGCAGAATCCCCAGATCTGTACTTTGTCTCAGACAAGTAGAAACTCCATATTTTTTTTTCTTTTGAGCAAAGCATAAATCCTAGTGATTTGTTTTCTTGACAACAATACAGAAAATATTTGCCATTGCCTCCTTCTCAGATTTTTTTTTTTTTTGGTCAACTTAGTCTATAGTTCTTGAATTTTCTGATGGACTCCAACACAAGTACTAACCAGATGGGATCAGCCAAGGTTAGCTTGGAGCTGCCATCTGCTGTAGACATGATGTTTCTGGATAAAAATATAGCACAGAAAGGATAACACATTGATCATGTGCACATAGAATTATCTTGAATGAAAAAAGTAGCCATAACAGAACCACTTAGGGCCAGTCATCCCAGTTCTGTAGCAAGGTACATTTAAGTTCTTCATTTCTCAGAAAGATGCTCAACCTTTTGGCTCAAGAAAAAAAATTGGAGACTATGTGTAGAATATCTCGATTAACTCCCTATTTCCTCCACTCCCCCCAAAAATAATAACTGTAAAGGATAAAAGGAAATTTTAAAATTGAATGCTGTTTTGCAGTGTCTTTGTCAATCAAATCCTTCAAACCTTTAGATGAGCCCCTGATGGGAACCAAACTTGTATACATTTGGGGGCTAGAGAAGCATTTAAGGGGCAAAATGAGTACCTTAAACCTAAAACACCCATTTTGCCTCTTACGTGTCCTCCCAAAATGGACCCTGGCCCCACTCACAGAAAAGCCTGTTGCAGCCCTCAAGCTGATGGAAAATGTCCACCTCTGATGTACTTAGACCAGTGTTGTCCAAACTTGGCCACTTTAAGATGAGTGGACTCCAACTCCATGGCTGGCTGGGGAATTCTGGGAGTTGAAGCCCACTCATCTTAAAGTGGCCAAGTTTGGACAACACTGACTTAGGCTATGAACAGCAAAGCAGGGCATGGTTGATTTCTGCCTTATTATAAATATAGCATCTTTCTCCATGTAAGAGAAAGCAAGTAATAGTATGGAAGGATGGAGGATGGGCTGAGGTGGAGACGAACTTCATAAACCACACCACCTGATATCTTCCACTCTGCCAGAAACCAGATGGAGGTAAGGATGGAGAAACTAACATTTCAGTAATGATAGCACATTCATTAAACCCCAAAGCAGGAAAACAACAATTTTGAAAGGAACATACCTTGCCAATCATAATAATTTGCAGCAGTATGTTTATCAGTGTTACCCCAATACGTCTCCCATATAGTGCTAATAACACTTGATTATATTTTGCTGGTTTAAACGTTTTCCTTGACTAAAAGTACCCATGTGGTATTTCAGCAATTCTCACATTTGTCACCTTGGTGCTGCTGGTAACTTAACAACAGTTCCTGCAAAATTATTTTGGTGCCAAAACATCTTGGAAAAAGAAGAACAGGACACTCTTCCTGGAACTACTTTCAACAAGAGACTTATGGGATCCACTTCATTTTGCACACAATTATATGTTTTTGTCTAATATTAATTAATAGGTCAAGCAGCACTTAGAGAGATGTTAGGCATTAATTAACATTTAAAAACTATCACATATGACATATTAATTAGATATCAATCACTTATTGCTGGTACTGACATTTAATAAGTATTTTCATTTACACGAAAAACTAACTTGCCATCGACACTTTTTAAAGAGACAGAATTGATACAAATAGTCTCTGCAGATTTAACATGTTAATTGCTGCCTGTTCTTAACTATTACCATTCACAAGATGACTCATAAATGAAGCAGCTGCTTTAAAAAAATTGCCACCATTTATTTCATTTGTATACATGAAGGTAGGAAGTTATGAAAACAATTGCATGAACCCTATTTCAAATGTTTTGGAAGCTATGACACAATGATCCTGGTTTGTTTTTATATTCCACATAATTATGCAGAATTCCTCCTGAACTGCTTCATTGTATTGTAAACATTCAGAGGGAGATTCTTCCTGTTACATATTGTGAATTCACGTTTCTATGAATATTCAAGCTTTAGTAGCACATGTTCAGCTGCAATGCCTTCTGGAAGTGTTAGGATTGTTCTGAAGCTAGTTTCCCCATTTTCATAATCTTCCAAAAGTATGCAAAAATTCTTAATTCTAATATTAAAAATCCCTGGCTTTGGGGATCTGATTTTTGATACATGACTGATAAATGTGACTTTGGCATCTCTTTATAAAGCTATACCTGTCCAACCTCCTTAAGACCATGTTGATATTGCTCTGTGACCTGGTAAAGGCACCTTTATAATGTAAGACCTAAAGTTTCCACTGGAGCAGCAACCTTTCCATTGTTGGTTTACCAATTGTTATCCTATACTTCAGGTAAGGTGAATATTTCCTTCCGCTTGAAGTTATATAGAAAGAGGAGAGTTTGCTGGATGCTTTTATTCTTTGAATCTTCTCAGGAGAGCTGCTGGTGGTTATTGGGGAATAGAAGAATTTGGGCTTGCTCCAATTTAATTTGCCAGGACTCAGGAAAGAATCCATTGCACCCCAAATTCTAGATGGAAGGGGTAAGCATATAGAATGTGTTAGAGGCTTGATTTTTCCTCCTCCTCCTCCTCCTCCTCCTTCTTCTTCTTGGATGGGCTCAAAGCCTTGCTGAATTCTCTATATAATCAAACAACCTCAGTGTGCTTCTTTCATACTGATCACTCTGCTTTGTATTCAACCCACACTTATTCAGCACCCATTCATTTCCGGCCTGATCTCACTTTATCACTCACGCTCCTTAATTACCCCACTCCCTCAGCTTTCAACTCTTTTTTTTTTGTTTCTCCTGACAGGCTCAATTCTCACTTCCACATAACAGAATAGGCAGAGACATCCTATGCACTGCCATTTTTAATCTTCAGTGAAAGTAAACTGTCTTGTATTGTCTGGCTATGTTTGTGTGTATTCTGTTGGGTACAATAGCACTTGTACCTATTTCCTAAGCTGGGGTTTCTGGCTAATACCAAAGCTCATGAGTAGTTAGAAGGATAAATTGCATAAAGTATTTCCTACAGCAGGATTATCCTGTACACACACTGTTTGATTTGGTATTCAGTGGTATTACACATTTCTAAACCATCAGTCAAGCGTCTGTCAGATCCAGAAATCCTTAGTATAATCTTCTGCCACTGGGTTTTTATTGAAAAGACACATACTTTGCAGCAACACATAGTACTGAATGAAATTATTCAATGAATACCTTGCAGGCAGGCCTGTCATTTAGCAAATTTTATAAAATTCCAAGGAAAGTCTGCTGCAGTTTAGACAAGAGTTTAGGATCAAGGATATTCTTATTATCTTCTAAGTTTCAGCTTTGAAAACTTCCCGAACTTCACCTGGATTATCTTTGACTCTTTAGAGCCCAAGAAAAGCAATGCCTGGAATCACTTCTCTGGTTATGAGAGAACACAACCAGCAAAATCATGGAACTACCCAGAAATGTGATATATAAGTAACGTGATATTATAGATCTTAGAATGTACATGTCATAGGAGTTTTCAACACTTCTCTTCGTTTAGTAAAGGTAGAGATTCCCTCTTGTGGAGCTTGACTCCAGGAGACATCACGGATACAACCATGGAGTTTTCAGGCAATAATATAAAAGTGATTTCCTATAGATTTCTTCTGGGATATTTCTTCAACTTCCTAGTCTAATCTATAGCCCTACTTAGCTTCCAAGTCCAGAGCCAGATTGGATGGGTACTAGTACTTGTTGACACAAAGGTAGAATCTCCTTTAAGTTGAGCTTCACTCCTTGTGACTTAATAAACACATCCATGAAGCTTTTTTGGTAGCGGTATATAAGTGGCTTAGCATAACTGTATCAAATAAATAAATAAATAAATAAATAAATAAATAAATAAATAAAATAAAAAAATTATCTCCCCTGTGTAGTCAATAGCCTGAGAATTTCAGGGTGGTCTCCTATTCAGCATATTATGGTTTCATTTCCGTACCAAACTGGACAGTGGCATCAACCAAGTCTTCAGCTGGAGCCCCTAACTAACTAACATATTGAAACAATCCTTTAAATGGACATATGAATGTGCCACTGGCAATCCAGCTCAACAAAGAACATAGTCCTAAAAATGGACTCGCAGAGACTTGGCCATATTGGAAAAAAGAAGAGTGAACTTAGGATTCATTGGTAATCAGACAAAAGACACATTAGTCAAACAGCACCTACTGATGGAAGATGGTTCATTAATTGGAGACAAAGAGGCTTCTACCACGGAGGAACTATTCAAAAAGAACCTGAATAACCTCTTGTAATAGCTTGGAGGTTGTTACCACTGTTGGTAATTAGACTAAGGTATAAAGTGATACAGAGACTCTATAGCAGGGTTTTGCAAACTGTGAGGTATTCCTTCTTTGGGGAGGTGCAGAGTCCAGAGGAGGTGTGAAGAACCTTTTAGCTGTATATTGTTACAATAAATCCACCTTCCCCAAAGTTTCATTCCATTGTTTTCATTGTTCCTTTGTGTTCATTTTGGTGTTTGGATTTTTGGGGGAGGTCTGTACATTAGGATTACATTAAGGGGAGGTGTGATGGCAAAAAGTTTAGGAACCCCTGCTCTGTAGTAAGAAACACTTTGGTATGATTTCCAGTAAGGACCAAGCACATAATCAAGAAAATTCCAGCATTCCTGGAGGATTTCAGGCAAAAGGAGTGGGACTAATAGGAGCTGGTTCTGATAGAAAGGAATAAAATACATTGCCCAATGAAGCAGAGTTTCTCTGATGTTGGTTTACTCTCAATCTGGCAAATCCCGCCCCCCCCCCCCGCCAAAACATTGGTTTGATTGTGAAAGATCCTGTGAGTTCTATAGAATTCCTTTCCTCTGCATTTTCAGGTGAGACAATCTTTCAAACATTTGTGAGTTCCAATTTTCCCTCTATTAAAGTAGAGATTTCCCCTTCAGAAGAAACCTTGTTCTAAATTCTACACAGCTCTTTCTAATGTATACTCAAAGCCTTCTAAGTGTCCTGCTTTTAATGCTTTAAGATTATTGTTGAATCTTTTTGAAATGTTTAATTCTTTGATTGCCTGTTGAATGTCAGCAGAATAAGCTTGCTTCCCTTCCCTGACATTGGATCTCTCAAAAAATTACGAACTGAAGTTAAAGTATCAACACATCATTGTTTGTTGATGATGTTCTTCCTGCTTACATAACTGTGTGCTCACCCTAAATCACAAAAATCCCTTAACATGTAGTTTTCCCACATATATCCAACTACACAACTGGGGGGAAAAAACCCTCCCTAAAGTCAGATCTTTAGTCACACCAGCCTAGTTAATTCAAGTAGTTAATTTGCAGCCAAACTGTCTTTGAAATTAGAGCCTAGAGTCTCAAAACTATGAAGCATTCAAACACATCTGCGGTTTGATCTCAAGGTGAATTTCTTCTTGTGGGAATCATACACCATAGGTCTGCATAAATATTTGAAGGAGGGTGTTGTTTGATAAAGATTTAATTGAATCATCCCACTGAAGCAGATTCATTTTTCAAAGTAGGGATCAGATGGCTTTGAAGTCTCTAGCCTTTCAATGCATCCAAAGGTGTGATCATGTTTGACTGCTAAATATAAAAATTTTATTTGCAGGAAATTTTAGACAAACTAGGGTTTGTTTGTTTGTTTGTTTTCTTTGGGGAGACAGTAAGATCACAAAGCTCAGCCATTCAATAAAGGGAAGAAATTCTGGAGTGAATGTAAACATCCTGGAGACTATGAACAGAGACACTCAAGACAGAAATTCTGGGTTTGAATCATACTGGCCAGTCTTTCTCATGCAATTGTTTTTTTCACTATCTTTCTATATGTGTCTGTATTGTTTCAACTAAGGGGAGGCTGTTAATCATAAATGGAACCAGGAACATTTCAAATGGTTTAGAAAACCTCTACTCACATCTGCCCTAAGATACTTTCTTTGTTAAACAAAGACTTGATTAGTACTTGGAAATTCGGGAACTGTCAAAAATATCCCAGGAGAAGGCAACAGCAAACCTTACTGTTGCCCAGAAATCTATCCGGATGTGTCCATGGAGTCACCAAGAATCAATATTGATTGAAGGACATGTTATTTTTAAATTGTCCCAACAGAAGGCAATGGTAAGTCATTTCTGCATTGTTCCCAAGAAAATCAGAGAGACATTTAATCTCCTGGGGTTGAATTTGACTTGAGGCAGATTTTATCTTCACTAAAGCAAGATCACCCCCTTCCATGGCTGAACTTGCATGTTCTGCATCATGTCCTGATCAACCAGATCATTTTTGGTCTGACTTCTATACACCTCAGACTTAACAAATACCAGCATACCATAGATAACCTCAAGGAGCAACTGGAACAAACCATGACCCCAGAGTATACAAATATACTGACAACCACCATCAAGAACACATCCCAAAGACAAGCTGAGAAAAGACAGAGAAAACTTCAAAATAAACTGCTCAAACTAAACCCCAGAAACAAAGAGATACCTGAACCAGAATGGGTAATCAACGTGTCCAGCCACCCACTATCCACTGCAGAACACAATATTCTCCAGAAAGGCTTCAACTATAACATGGACAATGCTAATCAGCTAGAATTCTGTGCAGCCTTAGAAGCAGCATTTAAAACTACAGGACTTAACACAGAGTCCCAAAAACATAAGGCAGACAGTCATACCACAGATCAGAAGAACACAGTATCAGCACCAACTCAAAGCAGAGGACAGAGCAGCCCACAATAGCCTAAGGAAGGACCAAACCATCATCATCCTCCCAGCAGACAAAGGCTGCACCACAGTTATTATGGACAAATCACAATACTTGCAAAAAGCCAAAAAGTTATTACATCCCAGTTAACACCAACCCAGTACAGAAACTAAACAACCTAATCAAGAGAACCCTTAATGACCTAACCAAGAAAGGCCAGATCACAAAATAAAAATGGTGGTGGATGAAAAGCAGTGGACCCATCCTTCCATTTTTCTATGGACGATCAAAAATACACAAGCCTGACATACCTCTCCAACCAATTGTATCTTTACCAGGGACTCCAACATATAACATAGCAAAAGAACTGACAAAAAAGCTTGGACATCTCACAGAAAAGAGTGAATATTCTATCAACTCCTCACTACAGTGTATCCAGAAAATCAAAGATGTACACATAGATGATGATGAAATTATGGTCTCTTTTGATGTCACAGCACTCTTTACGTTCATAAACCCAGAACTAGTGAAAGAATCCATACCAGCAGTACTACACAACACACCAGACCTAACCAAATACACCCAGATCAAAATACCCAGAATCATGGACCTCCTCAACTTCTGCCTCAGCACCTATTTTCAGTTTGATGGACAAATATACCAACAACTCAGAGGCACGCCCATGGGATCACCACTGTCAGGACTCATAGCAGAGATTGTAATGCAATGCCTAGAAGCGATAGCACTTCCCCA
This sequence comes from Python bivittatus, assembly GCF_059951505.1. NCBI lineage: Eukaryota > Metazoa > Chordata > Lepidosauria > Squamata > Pythonidae > Python > Python bivittatus. The sequence goes on from NW_028277053.1 coordinate 13,322,464, forward strand.
CATGCAGCCTAAAGTATGGATCCAGTATGTAGATGACACATTTGTTATTATAAAAAAGAAACAACTAGAGAAGACACATGAAACCATCAACATCTTCAAAGGAATAAAATTCACCAGAGAGGAAGAAAACAACTATTACCCTTCCTGGATATCCTCATCAGCAGAGGAAATAACAGCAAATTAGAAACCCAAGTCCATCAGAAGACAACCCACACCAATCAAGTACTCCATTACCAAAATAACAACCCAACCTCCCACAAGAGGAGCTGTGTAAGAACATTATTCAAACGAACTTAAATGCACTGCAGCAACCCAGAACAGCAGAAAAAGGAAACAGACCGCCTATACAACATCTTCCAACAAAATGGATATCCATGCAACTTTATCAAAAAGTGCCTGACCACTCAACCTACTACAACATGACATACTCAAGCTATAAAAAGGATCACACTGCCATACATCAGAAACGTCTCAGAAACCACCAACAGTTACAACCACATGGCATCTCCATAGTACACAAACCAACTAAAGCCCTCCAAACCATCTTAAGCAAACCAAAAGACCCAGTAGCACAAGAAGAAAAAACAGGAGTCATCTACAACATACAGTGGAAGGACTGTAACAACCACTATGTAGGACAGACAGGCAGAAGACTGGCAGAGCACGTCCACGAGCACTATGTAGCACCAGCAGTCAGAAGGCACGATAAAAACTCCTTAATCTCACAACACATGGACAGACTGAACCATAGTGGGAAACTGTTAGCATCTTAGACCAAGCTAAATCCAAAAATGTGAGGGAATTCTTGGAAGTTTGGTATTCAGACAAGGCAGTCATCAAAAGGCACATAGAGATAAACAACATCTATACTAAGACAATAAAAAGGAAAACAAAAGACCAGAACATCACCTCACCAGCAATCATCACCCAGATAAGCAGAGATTAACACCAAGATTACCACCAGGCATACAAGCACTAAACAAGGAACAAAAATAAAACAAAACAAAACCCCCACCCCCACCAACACTGGGAGGGCATGCCACTGTATATAAACAGAGACAAACCCCATCCCATTCTAGCACTGAAGATGTTACCTAGCCGGGTAATGAAACCTTTGCAAGAAAACAGCCAAACTCAGAGAACCCCAAGGACTCCACAGTTCAACCCTGAGCTACACATATTTGCTTCTATTGGACTTCTATATTCTTTTCTTTGCCCACCTTTTTTTTTTTTCATGCCCTGCTTTGCTTGTGAAACAAGTGGAAGAAGACGTGATCCCCCTCCCTTCACAGTCCCACTGCCATAAGTTTTATTTTACTGTGGGCTAGAAGATGAGCCATTTCTCCATATGGTAAAGCTTTGAGGAGAATTATCTTCAAGCTCCTTGTGCATTTGCCTACTATGTGATGCTGCAGCTCACGCCCATTCCTGCCATTATGGCTTCTAAGCAATATCTGAAGAATGATGGAATTAAACACTTGACTCAACTCACCTTATTCTGGATTCTACTCTTGCTTTTTTTTCTGCCACATCTAAGCATCTAGGCATTATTATTTAGTCAGAAAACATGGTGGTCTAAATAGTAGGCCTATGCAATGCAACAGATTTGTTCAGGAATAGGGGCTTCAGAACACATGGGAATGAGGCAAAGCATACATTCAGCCACCTTCTGAATTCATGGTTAACTTTAATTATAAAGGTCTCCAACAGAAACATCGTCTCCATGCTTGTGGGAGTCTTTTAGTTGATCAGGACATTTTTCAGGCATCACCATTTTCATCTAAATAAAAGATATTGCTGGATAGCTTATTCTGCATCAAGTTCATCAAAGTCCTCTGAAGATTTAAGTGTTTTATAGCACTGATTTAAGCTCTCCAGTTTCTTGATAACAAGGTTACATTTACCACTCCCCTGTGAGAAATAATAAAAAAAGAAAAAGAAAAGTCAACGGATGAAGGCCTCCTTGAATCTGCATCTTCACAATATGTCATTCATTGTAACTCACTTTTCAAAACCCATTCCCACTTGACACCACAAAGTGTCGGTGTTCCTCTCCAGTGCCTGCATTTGAGGTTGATTTGTTTACTCTGACTGTTAAAGTGACATTAGCTAATTATTACACTCGGCAGGATATATTTCATTTTAACTTTCATGTCATTGTAAAACACCATGAGCTCCCTCACATAAGAGAGTTTCAGACTCTGAAACTGTTAGAAGTTGGCCACCTGTTCCAAGCACTCAGTCCTTATGTATATAGATCAGACAGACTGTACTTGATACCCCATTTAGTGCTCACTTTTAAGTTCATATCAATTTGTTACTATATTTTAGGAGATCAAATGCAAAGAATTGTCTTGATTTGGTTACTATGCAATTGCCAGCTCTCAGTATCATTTCCTCATTCCCATTTCCATTGGACTCCGAGTATTGCAACTAGGGTGAAATTTAAACAACTTGCTGCTTTTCATTTTCAACTTCCTTGAAAATTGGCTGCCTTTTCATCTTATTTTCAATTCTCCTTTGTAAATATTCCTTTGGACATAAAGGTTGCAAGCCTTCACCAAAACACAGAGAAATGACTACATGACTGGCAACATGTTGGCACTTGTTCAATTCATTCTATTGCTTTAAAGCAAAGCAATAGAAAAGCAAAAAGTCTAGAAAGTATTGAATAAGGGATAGCACAATCAAATTTGGGGCAAGACTCAAAGAATCATAGAATAATAGAATCTTAGGGTTGGAAGGGACCTTGGAGGTCTTCTAGCCCAACCCCATGCCCAAGGACTAGAACCCAACAACTACAACCCAAGAATATATGCAAGAAACAAAAAGTCATATTCAGAATTTATTCACATATTTTCCCAATACATCAGCTTGCAGTGAAGTTGTATTGCCCATTTCTGAGCACAGACTCACACAATACACATGTTTGCAGAACTGAGATTTTATGCATTGAATGGTATGTTATAATATTTTACTCCTTTCTGGAAAGGAAAGGAAAGGAAAGGAAAGGAAAGGAAAGGAAAGGAAAGGAAAGGAAAGGAAAGGAAAGGAAAGGAAAGGAAAGGTTGAGAAGTTATGCCCCCCAAACCAGTCCAGAATAGGATGTGATTCCATATGCATCACTGACACTTGGAAAATATTCCAAAGTTTAAGAGATGGTCAGAATTTTCCAATATTGTTTCTACAGGTGCTGAGAGTTGTACCATTTTGCCATTTTAATTATAAACTTCCTCATTTTTCTCCATCTCTCTTTTGTAGGCAAACATTATTATTTTATAGGAAGTGTTATTTCAATGAGTTATGACTGAGAAATCTTGGGAAAAAAATGAAACAGACTGTAGATCAAATGGCTACCTTTTTTTTTTTTTTCAACAGAAAAAATATCATATCAAAAAGACCTAAGTTGGGTCTGCTACTTTTACTGACCTGGCTAAGTGTGTGGTGTGAACACAGACAGTGTGTTGTTAAGGTTGCCCATTAAGGAATGGACAACAATCATTGCTGTAACATGTTGCTTCAGGCTTTATAATAATAGATAATTTATACAGAACATTCACAAGTCATTTAAAGTCTTTAATGGAAGCTGATGCAAACCTTTTTACTTACCTATTGAATTAAATAACTTCTGTCTATTGTCACATTCTGAAAAGCATAATATACAATATATTTCCCAGAATATTTTTACACATTTTCACATTTAATGACTGCTACTTGAGGTAGTTATCATTGTGTTTTAAGACAAAGGAAGGTACAAGAAGTACCTCAAAGCTATAAGAGGTTCCTGAATACTCTTTTTTGTGGTCTTTGGACTCCCCACCCCTGGCCATGATTGCTGAACACTGATGCAGTTCTCTGCCATCCTAAGATAAGAAATAGATGGAACTGTATTACTGACTAAAGTATATCACAGAGTAACACACACACACACACACACACACACACAGTTCTCCCCAAACCAACTCTTACCCACATGTTTGATTTTCAGTCCTCTACTCCCAAAAAGGTTGAGTGTGGCCTTGGAAGGATTTGCTAAGTTGCTTCTTTTAATCACACTGGAACTGCAGGCAATTATGTCCTGTCTCTAAATCATGTAAATCATGGAGATAGGAACCTCTGGCATTTTGTACCACATAGCCTGATTTGCTGGAATGGTTAAACTAACCCTGGGAATGAAATGATGAAAAGCAAATGAAATGGTATGTTTCGCGGATGTCTTTCAGGAAGCCCAATTTCAAACTTCTTCAAACATTTGTAGACTGCATTAAGCAAATTATTCAACTAGAGAGCACATATATAAAAAGTTTCAGGTGCCTGTCTCTTTTCAAATTGTTACACTGGATTACCATTAATTTTAATTTTATTAGAGTCCACTTGAGGCTCTGCTAGTTAAAATATTGGCTCAGACAAATATATGGGCCTAGACCTTAGCCAATTCATATTGCTAGACAGAAAGATTACTCCATGGAAAAATCAAACCCCATCTATCTGGTACACTAGGCTGATATAAGTGTCTGCTTGCGTTAGCTGATCAGCTAGGATGAATTTCATGTTTTGGGTGACCCATTTACTCCTAGTGTACACTCACCCTCAGTCATCCATGCTGGGCCTAGAGAAGGCTGAATTGAATTCAAGCAGAGAATTTTGGAACTTGATATGCAAAGACATACAGCTAACATCTCACACTCTGTTATAACCAACTCATGCATCTTTTTTCTTTTACCCATGTAGAATATTTTTATACTAATAACCCAGACTCCCTGGCTATGATGCAATTAATGGAGAGATTTAATAACAGCCCCTATGAAAAACACTGATGTTTATCTTCAGACACCAAAATTGAAACTCTTGCACAGGAACTTCTCAAATGTTCTAGCAACCATTCTTGAAGGACTATCTTAACCTCCTGTCTGGTCACAAATTATTTGTAACCACTCAGGTATTGCTATGCTGGCTCCTCACTGTGGGAGTGGCTGATCCTGGAATGATAAGCAAAGAATCGCAGGAATATACACTAAGAGTATCTGCTCCCAACAGGGTCACCCAAAACATGAAGTTCACCCTAGCTGATCAGCACCTATATCAGGCAGCAATGATACAGGGATAGATGACTGAGTGGATGATCACTTTAGTGACAATAACAAAGGTCTGCACAGGAGAAGACAATGGTAAACTGCTCCTATATTTTATTCAAAAAAATGAATAGTCAGTATAAAGTGATTGATGATATAGTGCCAGAAAATGGACCCCTCACTCCAGATGCTACTGAGGAAGAGTGAAGATCTTTCAGAGCACGAATAGTATTTATAAGGCAACTATATTAAAGCTTTTGGGATGGCTAGTTTTGATCTCACCATGCAGGAAAAGAAAATCTAAAGCTGCCAAGAGAGAATTACAGTACGAAAATGGAATGTAAGAAGCACGAACATGAGGAAGTTCAACACAATGAAAGATATCTTATGCATCAGCATATTGAAATGGACTTTTCAGACCCATCATACTGTTTGCTACTTAGGACATAAGAACAAAGAAGGATGGTCTTGCTTTCATAGTTAGGAAGGATTCAGCAAAGACGGTCCTTGGGTAGAATGCAGTCAATGACCAAACAATATCAATTAGACTTCACAGACAGCCCTTTATTATAGCAAGTTTATGCTCCAACCACTGATACAGAAGAAGAGGAGGTTGAAGAGTTTTATGATCGTTCAATCTAAAATTGACAGAACATGAAATTGAGTCATGCTGCTCATGGATGGAGACTAGAATGCTAAAGCTGGAAATACTATGGAGGAAAATGTAGTTGAAGTGTATGGCCTAGGAAACAAGCAAGATATTGACTTATTGGTTCTGCTAATCCAATGATTTCTTCATTGCTAGTGCAGTGTTCAACCACCAAAATAAAACCTATATACATGGACATCACCAGGTGGAAAAACAGAAATCAAATTGAATATATTATTGGAATAAGGAGGTATAAGAGTTCAGTTATATCACCAAATACATGAAACAGATCACAAACTGGGCAGCAAAACTATGGAACAGATCACAAACTGCTCATGTGCAAATTCCAAGTCTAGTTAAAGTGAAATAAAGAAGCTAATGAAGAATGAGGCCAATTTCCATGATATGATCTTGAGCACATACTCAATATTTTCAAGGAAAACATCAGAAATCACTTTGAAGTCCTGAATTTCTTTGATGGGGAACTAGAGGAACTGTGGAATAAAATCAAACAACTTGTTAAGGATGAATCTGAAAAGAGACTGCCAAAGACCAAGACAGCAAACTGGATATCAGTAGAAGTTGCCAAGAAAAAAAAAGGGGGGAAGTCAAAGCTAAGAAAGAAATCTGAAATGTCTTTCTGAAATAAGAGTCTATGTACAATTACAGTGGAATATGGATGAAAGAGAGAGAGAGAGAGAGAGAGAGAGAGAGAGAGAGAGAGGATAGATAAACTCAACAAAGGGCTTCAGAAGATACAAGAAACAGCATTAAAACAACATCTGTAAAGACAATGAAGATGGAAAGAGATATGGAAAAACAAGAAAAGTCTTCCAAAAGATTGTCCAAACTTCAAAGGAGGTTCCAACCTCAAATTGGTATGCTAAAGGACACAATTGGACACATAGTAACTGATTCAAAGAAGATCAAACAAAGATGGGGGAATATATTGAAATTCTGTCCAATAGAGATGTAAACATCCATGGTACCTTAAAAGAGATGCCCTGCTTATTAGAATCTCTAGTACTAGAAAATGAAATTAGATCAGTATTTCTGGTTGTTGTCAAGTCAGAAGGGTACAAGAATTCATTGAATACCTACAGAAATATGACAAGCAACAGAAGAAAAATCAGTAATGGTTCTAATCAAATTATGGCAGCAAATCTGAACAGCAGCCCAAAAATTGGAAGAGATAAGTCTACATTCCAATATTTAACAGGAAATTTAACAGGGTGTGTTAAGGAGATGTGTGCAAGCTATTATGCAAAATCCTTAATTTCACATACTAGCAAAAAAATGCCTAGGATCATCCAAGACATATTAGAGCCTTCTATGGAAAGGAAGATGACAGTTATTCAAGCTGGCTTTAGAAAGTTTAGACAGTTATTCAAGCTGGCTGATGCTTACTCAATAATTGAGAAAGCCAAAGAATCCAGAAAAAAAAGTGAATATGTGTAATGTGAACAACCTTGGGAAACAAGGCGAAGAGGCGCAGCCAGAGGGGTGGCCAGATAAGAAGCAGTTTTGCCTTCAGCAGGAATGTGGGCATGGCAAACGTCTCAGAAGGGACCCTCCCTAGTTTATTGGACTGTACAGGCAATGGGGGAGAAATAGACTTTCAGACACGCAAGTTTCTGTTAATGTAACATTACAAAAAAGTAGAATTAGTTCATCTGGGTGTGCTTCTTGTCTGGACTACCTCACAAGGCAGACAAGCTGTGGAAGGACCTTAGGAAAATGGAAATCCCAGAACATTTCATTGTCTTCATGTGAACCCTATTCAGAGGCCAAGAAGCCATGGAATAAGGAACATGGAACATGGTGAACCAGGTTGCTCCAGGTCAGCAAAGGAATGAGACGGGGCAATATACTCTTTCCTAATTTATTCAACAATTTATGCTAAATATATATTTAGGGAGGCTGGATTGGAAGAAGATGAACATGGTTTTAAAACTGGAGGAAGAAACATCAATAACCCTTACTTTGCTGATGGCACTATACTGACAGATGAAAATGCAAGTGATCAGCAAGTTCTACTAAGGAAAGTCAAGGAGCACAGTGAAAAAAAAATTGGATTACAATTAAATATAAAGAAGACCAAACTAATGACAACAGATCAGCAATGAGGATACTGAAGAGGTGGATAGCTTCAGCTGTTTGGGATTGATTAACAACTGTAAAGAAACCTGCAGTCAAGAAATATGTCACCTGCTAGCACTTTATTGAATAGCAACGAAGGCCTTGGAAAAGATATTCAAATGACAGGACATGTCTACTGTATGCCTACAAAATATGCAGGCAATGGTTTTCCTTGTGTCATTGAAAAGATTCAAAGAAGCAAGAAAGAAACAGTGCTGATGCTTATGAACTTTGCTGCTGGAGAAGACTCCTGAGAATACCATGGACAGCTAAGAAAACAAATGGATCCTAGAACAACTCAATTCAGAATTCTCATTCATAGCACAAACGACCAGGGTTAAATTTGCAAAGTTCTACCTCTCTTGAGAAATGCATAAAGCTGGGAAAATAAAAGGAAGGAATAGAAGAGGACAACCAGAAACAAGTTGGATGGACTCAATTAAGGTGCTGATGGTAGACCAGTTGGAGTCTTGGGCTAGGTTGCAAACAGATCATCCTGGAGAAAGTACAGTATATCTGTGCAGTCATTTAGAGCTGACATAGACTTGTTGGAATATAATCAATTAATCAATCATCAATAGGCAATTATATCCTTCCTGTTAAATGATCAGAACTGTAACATCTCCAGAAAAGTGGTCACATTTTGTTCCATAGCAATAGCTGTTAGAAGCTGTTATATCCGAATGTAAGCTATGTAGCCTTATTTTCTGTTATGCTGCATGCTTTGTATTTTAACTGTGTTTTGTGGTCCATAGCTGTACATAAATGAATATATCAACTTTAATTAGGAGAAAAAGAGAATTTCTTCCCCACTGTAAATCCAATTTCTTTTCTATTATTTATTTGAATGTATTTGAAATATTGTAATCCTACTTTTCTGCCAAAAGAACACAGCCTTTAAAAACTGCAATAGGCTAACAATGCAAAACAGTACAGAAACTATTGTTAAACTAAGGAAGTTTATTTCAAAATGTTAAAGTATGAATTTAGATTAATAATTCATGTTTAACAAATAACTAAAACACAGGGTCTCTGAATTCATGTTGATATTCATTTGATCCCCACTTTTGGGAGTGGGGGGGGGAGTAAACCATTATCATTTGTACGATCTTTTTGGTGTGATTGCAAATGTTATGTTTGGTACATGATATGGTGACTTGGAATGCAATAGATTTTTAAGCATCAGGTTTGACTCTTGGTTATCATGTGGATACATCCGTGTTGTTTTCTTGACAACAGCATGGAAGTGTTTCCCATTGCCTTCCTCTGAGATGGTTTTGATTTCCCAACCTACTCTACTACTTTGGGACTTTTTGGTCATCACCCATCCTAGTACTAACCATGTCTAATCCTGCCTAGATTTTTTAGATTGAGTAAGCCAACTAAGTGCTGCCCTTTATTGATATCCTCCAATCTATTTCTCTTTGGGTCCAAGCAAGTGGATTCAAGTCAGACTGCTGGAATGAAGACATACTGAGCACCTGAAGTCAAGAGCTGGCAGGACCTGGACTTCTCCAGCAAAGTAATTAGCAAATACCTGGGAAAAGCACCTTGTCTGGAAGATTTAGACTTGCCAATGACCTCTCCTCATAGCAGCTTGCAAGTGAGATTCTTCCTTGAGCATTTTGTGAATCTTTCTCTTGAATCCCTATCTTTGTGACAGCACCAGTACACATCTTCAGATCTACTTCTTTGGACTAAAGTCAAACTCTGCATCAAAAAAGACCTGGCTACAAACAATGAGTTACACTACCTGAAAGGAGTAATTAATTTCAGCTTCTATTTTAAACTAACCACAGTAATTGCTTTGAAGTGATTTACAGCAATTATAGACATCAAACAGGACAGAGGTTGCTCTGGGGGCCTCAAAAACAAGTTGAGGGACTGAAGATGAACCAGAGGTCTCAATTTTTCCTATCAAACATAGCTTATTTAACTTCCTTTACACAATTTCAGGTCAAAATGTTTCATTACAAGGGAGGCTGTCCTATCCCTCACTTAGCAGTGTCATTACTGCGAAGTATAGCTGGAGACTTGCCTACCTGAATTGCATTGGCTGGGGCTATTAGAGATTCTCCTGCAACTGTTGAGCTTCAGTATATGCAATTTCCCCTCCTCATGCAATAAATAAATCACGAGTCACATCATGCATGTTGTCTTGTATCTGCTGCCCTTTAACTGAGCCATCAGTTTGGTGAGCTATCTTCTTTTTTGCTGAAACACTGCTTTAATCTCCAGTAAACTCTTTGAGTAACCCAGATTTGGTCCTACTTTCCCCTCCCAGAAAATAGGAACGTATCCCTGGTGTATGTTCTCGGGTTGGCACTGCTCATAAACTGTTGCAGCCCTGCTGTCAAGTTATCAAGATCAGAGGGAGCTTCAGGGAACTTACCAAAGGGAGGGAAATTAACAAAGCTGAAGTGAAATTAACATGCTCTTTGACAGGCTAACAAGCTCATTACATTATCTGAGTAATAACTGACATATAGTAAAGGACCACAGCTCCTGATAGCAGCTAAACAACTTGTGGAGAGTGATGCACACTCGCAGATCACAGCAGGGAACTTAGTTACGAGCTGAACAATTAAGCCCAAGTTGCTTCCAACTTCATGCTTTGTGTCTTCAAACTCTTTGGAAGCCATAGCTCTGATTTCATTTGCCAGTGACAGGCACCTCTAGACCCTGAGGACAGACATACCTGATGGTTTTCATATGGGCTTTCTTCTGGCATGGAAGAAGGATCTCCTTGAAAATCCCCTTCAGGTCAAGCCAAACTCTTAGGCACTTCATGGATACTTTAACACAGTTGTTGTTGTTGTTTTTAACAGCAAGGCAGAAATTATTTGCCACTGTTGTCTTCTGGGACTTACCGCCCCTCCCCAACATCCTAGTCTCTAGGATATTTGGTATTTATCTGGTATTTGGTATTTATATTTTGTATGTTTCTAAAAGTTAGAAGTTAAAATGCAAAATAGATCTATTTGTTTAAGCGTATAATATATAGTTTATTATTGCTGACACTCTTAATGCTTTTGCTGATTATATTGATTCTTGAACATTTTTCATAATTTGGTTATTGTTTAGGGATAAGAAAGGGGATGAAGAGGGCTTTTTTTTTTTAGTAATAATAGAGAAGGTGTTAAATTACTGTTAATGCAAATACTTGTTTGGAGGGAGGGGGAAGTAATCTTTAATATTTCTTTCTATTTTCTCTTTTTTTCTTTTTGTTTGTAGGTCTCTTAGTTTGGAATTAGTTTTTACATATATAAACTTTAATAATTACACACACACACATATGTACATAGAGTACATGCATAAAAAGAGAAGCACAGGAATCTATAACTAGGATGAGTCAGAAGTAGAGGAAACAGGATTTTTGGATGCTAAGATAAATAGAAGGAAACAGAAGTAAATAGATCCCAAGAAAAGATATGAAAAGAGAAGACAGCATATAGACCTCAAGGAAATTAGAACTGGGAGCTTCTATATGGGAGAGGAGATTGTATTGAGGAACTAAGTCAAAAGGATTGAATTGTGTGACTATGTGCTCTAGGTTTGAACTGTAGTGCCCTTTTAGCAGACTTTCTGACTGTTGGGGGAAAGGCAGAGCGATTGTAGCCTCACCACTGAGTTCAATAGCTTACTGTTGTTTAAAGTTCCATTGTGCCTGTGTGTTACTCTTCCTGCAACAGTAGATAATTCCCTAGAGAAGTAAGTAAAAACTGTAAACTGTTCACAATTCATGGTAGGAACCATTTATTTATTTAAACTTATTATGGCCTCTCACTCCAAAAGACTCTTATTAGATATCCAGAAGACAGGGAAATCACCCTGTACACTTTCCCAGGCTAGCTGAAATTTGGCAGCATACTTGATGAAATTACACTTTGTTAAGAACTGAAAGGGATTCTACCTGGGAAATCTCTGGGGGCATTCAGTTGTCCATTCAGGACCAGCTCCAACACTATAGCAGGAGCTACATAAGAATATAACATAACATAACATAAAGATTCTCAAGTCAACTCCTGATAACCTCCAGGACATGTCAGTCAGTCAGTCAGTCAGTCAGTCAGTCAGTCAGTCAGTCAGTCAGTCAGTGTCTTTCTTTCTTTCTTTCTTTCTTTCTTTCTTTCTTTCTTTCTTTCTTTCTTTCTTTCTTTCTTTCTTTCTTTCCTTCCTTCCTTCCTTCCTTCCTTCCTTCCTTCCTTCCTTCCTTCCTTCCTTCCTTCCTTCCTTCCTTCCTTCCTTCCTTTCTTTCTTTCTTTCTTTCTTTCTTTCTTTCTTTCTTTCTTTCTTTCTTTCTTTCTTTCTTTCTTTCTTTCTTTCCGAAGTGATTTATCATTGCCTTCTTCCAGGACTTTTTCCTGTAATCTCAGCTATGGGATTTCATAGTGTTCTTCCATCCAATAACTAACCAGGCTCAACCTTGCTTAGTTTTCTGAGATCAACCCAGATCAATAAGGTGCTGCCAATTAAATGCTCATGAATATAATATAGACTGGTTAAAAATCTCAAGAAGTCATTAGGCTAACTCAAGGAAGGTTAGCAAAGCTATCTAGTTCAGCATCTTATGAACAAGATGCTACTGAGATATTCCTGACAATTTTTAGATCCACTTTCTCATTATTTTTATGAATCAAAACTTCAAGTAGTCCTAAAGTCAATAATCACCATAAAAAGGCAATGGGATTTTGAAGTAATATTGGCAGCATTCTTAAAACAGAGAACAACTTGATGAGGGCAGCAATCTGACCCAGCTAAAACTTCTGAAAGAGACAACATATTATTAGAATGTTGTAGTCTAGAAGAGGTTAAGTATTAATTAATAAATGAAATTAGGTATGATATCCAGAGGAAAGGTTGCATGACATGTACCCACATATGGCACACCCACTCATTCATATTCATACACACACAAGTATGCATACTTATTTATCAGCTATCCATGGAATCATGGGATCTTTCTGAAACAAAGCAATAGAAAGCTTCTAAATTGCTTCCAAGAAAGCTACATGGACATGTCTGCATAATTACTGGAAAGACCAAGTTGTTTCTTCAAGAACACAAGAGTTGGTTATGAGGGCATGAGGATTACTTCTGGGCCTACCAGTTTGCCCAGAACATAAGCTATGTATGCATTAGTCCAGATAGTGTAGTTGTTAAGGTGTTAGACTACGATTTGGAGACCCACTTTCACATCCACTCTCAGCCAGGGAAGCTCACTGGGTCATGTTGTGCTAATCATAGCCCAACCTACCTTACAAGATTGTTATTGCGGGAAAAATTGAAAGATGGACTAAATGTCCATCATCTTGGGCTGCTGAGGAAAGGCAGGATATAAATCTCAAAATAAATGAAACCAAGAACCATTTTGGTCTAGTGGTTAAGGCACCAGACTAGAAAGCAGGAGATGGTGAGTTCTAGTCCCACCTTGAGCATGAAAGCCAGCTGGGTGACTTTGGGCCAGTCCCTCTCTCTCAGCCCAACTCACCTCACAGGGTTGTTGTTGTGGGGAAAATAAGAGGAGGAAGGAGTATTAGGTATGTTCGCTGCCTTGAGTTATTATAAAAATAATACAGGTGGGATTTAAAAAAAATATCTAAAAAAATATCTGCAGGAAACTCAGACATTTCCCCTTTGTATGTGGATAAACTCCATGAACACGTATGTTAAGAAAATGTGAGTGCTCAAAGTGTGGAAAACGACAGTTGGAGGTAGGTTAGCCAGTATAACTCCTGTGGCTCTTCTGATATATTATTTAATGTGTCTGTGGGCTTTAATAGCTGTGATAGAGAAAGAGGGCAGGAAAGAGGGCTTTTTTTTAAGCACCTTTGGCATCTTCTCAGCTATTAGCTCCTCGTTTCATTTCACAAGTGGATGGGGAATATTTATTCTCATGTGTTTATTGCCTATTGAGTCTCATCCAAGGGTCCTTCTCAGTGGTCTGGCAAGAGATTTAAAAACAAACAAACAAACAACCCAAAGACCACTGCCATTTTAAGGATAATTGAAGCCCCTATTTCTGGCTTTACTGTTCCCTGCTCATACATTTTTAATAGCAGTTAAAACTACAGATTAACTGATTATGGTTTAAGTGGATTGGGGCTAGGATCCCTGAGGCTCATTTACTATGATTTTCTGGAGAAGCTCTCTTGGATACTGTAATATAACTCTCTGAGCTCTGTACTCTCTGAGTTAGATTAGATCAGGGCAGGGATGAGCAAGGGGGCAGCTGACATCCCACACATCATAATTGTGCAAAGAACACAATTATACAATTGGCAACTCTTAGATTGTACCATTGATGCAAAGTACATAATCAGGTCTTTTAGGTTATGACATCATGGCACACATGATTTCATTGTGACATCACCATGGCTTTCAACCTATGCATATGAATGAGTTCTCATGTTTCTAATTTACCAGACATTTTATATATTAACCATTTTAGCTGTTATCTCTTCCTTCTTTTAGCTGTTCATTGATCTGGCATTTTATTGGTTTTATTTTGCAGTTAGCTGTTCTGAGCATTTTTTTTAATGAAAAGGTGAGATAGAAATCTTGAAAATAAATAGACAAATAAACCAGACAGATAAGCACAGTAGCATTCCAGCCTATTCTTTCCCCCTCTGGTTAATTGGCAATGCCAGTAATAATAGGAAAGCAATATGGTGGGAAGAAATTAGCCATCTGAATAGAATCAGGGATCAATATAATTTAGATGTTATCCTCAAAGGAAGAAATGTGGCTGCGTCTAAGCCATAAAAAAACCCCGTAAATAACCAGAAACACCTGTGCAAATAGGCTAGGCTAATTCCTCCAATATCCTTCTGTTAATAGTCATCCATTAGAAACCATGATGACAGAGCATAACGTCTCACATGTCATATCAACACATGCATGTTTATATTATCTGTCATGTTCACATGGAGGTTATACAAATGTGTCATTTATGTGATGACATCCTGGTGTGTGTGATGTGCCTGAATACATCCTTGAATACATCCATTCTTGTATTGCTACCATATACTCTATAATCTTATATACGGCATTCAGAAGGAAGCACATAACGTGCAACTGTGTCTAACCTTGCTGCTTAACACAGCTGTTCATGACATAGAAGTAGTATTATTATGTTGTTACAGAAAGAATAACATCTAAGCAGAATAATTCCTCATCAGATCCAAAGCTAAAATATACTGTATCTAATGTACCTTTCCAGAACCAGATTAGAACTTTGGAAAGCAATGATTTGAGTCTGAATATTTCTGGTTGTCAGCCAAGTCTGGCTGAAACATTGGTCACCAAGTTAGCTTTTAAGGGCACACACAGGAGGCTCAGCCTCAGATTAGAAAGAGAAATAGCCATAATTCCCCCTACAACAATGCTAAATCCTCTCCAGAGCAGGCTAGAAAAACAAAAACCACAGTCAGTCATGCTGGTCTTCACTCCATGGGATCAGAGCAACCAAAGCTAAATTGACACTTCAGGTTTAGACCTCAAACGCCTTATTGCTGAACAGATTGGAAAATAAACTTGGAAGCTGATCAGACACCCCTCAATTTGAAATAGAAGGCAGCACCAATGGGGGTAATTTCAGTATGAATAAAAAACCTATATGTCCTCTAGGTAATCAGGGATCAGAAGGCCCAGAAAACTTGTATGTGATTGTAATTTATACACTGCTCAGAGAACTGAGATTATTAATTAGGGTAAGAAGGAAGGAAGGAAGGAAGGAAGGAAGGAAGGAAGGAAGGAAGGAAGGAAGGAAGGAAGGAAGGAAGGAAGGAAGGAAGGAAGGAAGGTTGGTTCTTTGTACAAGCACACATAGGGTGTGTGTGTGTGTATAAATAACAACAACAATAGTAATAATAATAACCTGGTCCTATACATATTCTCTACTCTGATAGCATGAAACATAAAAAACATTCAAATGATCTGCAAGTCACAGTGAAAAAAATGGGAAGACCAAACTAATGATCACATGTATAGCCACCAGCCTTAGAAGTGATAATGATGAAATTGAAGTGGTGGCTAGTTTTTGCCTTTTTAGGATTGACTATCAACAGTAAAGGAACCAGTAGTTAAGAAGATGCTGTAGACTAGCACTTGAAAGGATAACAGTGAAGCCTTGGAAAAGTTACTCAGATGCTGTGATGTTTCTATATCTATAAAGATCAGAATAGTGCAGAAAATGGCTTTCCCTATGAGACTCTATGAAAGTGAAAAAATTGAGTTTGAAAAAACCAGATAAAAAGAATGTTGACACCTTTGAACTTTGGTGTTGGAGAAGACTCCTGAGAATACCATGGCTATCCAAGAAAACAAACAAATGGATCATCAAACAAATCACCTCAGAGTTCTCACTCAAGGCACAAAAATTATCATACTTTGGACACATTACGTGAAGCCCTAGCTGTCTGGAGAAATCTATAATGCTGGGAAAGGTAGAAGGAAAGAGAAGAGGATGATCAGCTGCAAGAAGAAGGTGATCAGTGATCATTATTCACACAATCCCTACACAACAGTCTGTCATCATCATCATCACCATCATCTATTAAAACCTCTGCCCACAAAATATAGCTCTAGTTTCAGGTGATGGGACACTAAATGGAGTTTTTCCCCTCCAAAATGGTACTGAATGGTATCATTGTGGCCTGGATATGAGGAATATAGACATAAACAAATCTGAACCCTCATTTTCACACTGGGGCTAAGCTGCAATCAAGCACTTAGATTTCCTTAATGTGCATTCAATTTGCCAATGGACACTTCTAATCTGGGACACATAGCTTTTAGGGCTGCAAAATAAGATACTCATTAAACACTGATTTGACATTACTTTGTACAAAAAGAGAAAGAAAATTAAAGGGAGAGGAAGCACACATTCGAATACCCACCTCCCCAGGACATTGCAGCCTCCCTAGCTTATATCAATAGTAATAGTTGGAAACAGATTACAGACTAATGAATGAATTATTTAAAAAAAAAAAAATTTGGAGGGGATTTATGAAAAAAACTTAAATCATAAACATATATTGGTATAACTGATCCCCCTTGAGACTTTTGTTCAACATACAGAAGTGATGGCAGAAGTCCATAATGTTAGGAGTAAAACATTCTACTCTTCTTTTCTAATCCGAAGACTCTGCTACCTCTGTTCATTGATTCTAGACCATGACTGGATAGTTTGAGGGGTCATGTGCAGGGAAGGGAATTAGTAGAGGTTGCATTCTGAGACATTTCCCAATCTGTCTGTTTCTAAGGGCCACTTTCAGCTAGTAAGCTCCATAAGGATTCCTGTGTTATAGTAGATGGTATGATTTCTCCCCATGCACCTTGAGGGGGGGGGAATCTAGCTAATAGCATCTGAAGATACTGTACATCCACCAAAAAGTTAAAACCCTACCCCATAAATATAAAAAGGGACAGAGGTTTGACACTGAACTTCCATTCAAAGAGCAAATTTGGGGTCTGGGCCATAAACATGTTGATTTTATACATATATTACTTGTGTTTCTATTGGATTCCTGACCATAGGCAAAATGTTGTGTGCAAAAGTTTAGGCACCAGTGATCAAACTGTATATTTCAATGAGTCCCTAAGTGAGCAACCTTTTTTCCCAGCAAATTCAAATGCATACTTACAGTGGTTTACTGATTCAAAAAAGAAAAGAAAAGAAAACAGTAAATATAATGTCAGTTGTAAAATATAAATATAAATCTGTCAGTTCAGTGTTTAACTACTATGGTAAAAGTTATGAATAGAATTTGCTTTTATAGTTTTCTATACACATTATATTATTTTACCATAGTACTTAAACATTAAACTGACAGATTTAGCAATAATGTACCTGTGAGTCCTATGCTGGTAGTGGATAAAGTAGGAAAAAAATTCTTGCTTGGACAAGCAGGAATGATGGATTAAATTAATTCCAGGGCAATTCAGTATGGTCCCTCTTGTACGCTTATAACTTATACACGTACAAAAATTTGGAAACAATAGTTGAGATTCAGACACAAATTCTTGCACATAGAGTGAGATTCATTTAGATTCCAAAGCTTAATCATAATCAGAAGGTCCCATGGACAGAACCTACTTGAAGCTTATGATTGGATCTAAACCCAAAGCTTCCACCACGAATATTTGCTTGTTTGTTTTAAATGAATGTTTGTGTGTGTATTTATGCATCTGTTTTGTGTGCTGAATATTGATAGCAGGGATCACATGAAAGAGCAAACAGATGATTAATTCACTAGAACCTTAAAAGTACAAATCAGGAGTTCATCAAGGTGTAGACCTCATTGGTGTTGGCATGGAGATTGCCTAGCAACCCACAGCAGCCAAGGAAATGGCTTTGGATATGAACAGCGTTCTGTATATAGTCTATATATGTGCTTGACATTGTTCTCAAACCAATCCTGTCCTGTTGGTGGATTTCCAGACGACTCTGCCTAAAATTATTCTTTAGCATTGAATCTATTGAGTCAATTTTATTTCTGAATCAAGGAGTATTTGCCAACTTCTTAACTCACTCAACTCAGACTGCTTATTCAAAGACACTTCTGCCAACATTTTCTACATTTAATAAGATAAGTTGGAAATCAATGGAACCAGCAGGATGTCTTTTATATCCCCCATCAGTTTATTACACTGATACATTCTAGCCTATGTTTTCTCCAGGTGCCTTAAGTGAGCTTTGCTAACCAATAACCTGTTGTGAGATGCATATCAACAAACTGGTCATGCATTAAGAAAACCACCATCACAACAAAAAGGATTGAACAAACCGTGATACCAAGGTCATCCCGCATTACTTAGTTTACAAAATGTAATTTTACATTCTGATGGGAAGGAATGCAGTTGTTCAGTTAATGGAAGGGAGGGGCAGGGAACTTCTTTCTCTTAGCATCTATTCAAGAACTGAGTTCCAAAATGCAAAGGTTTACTGAACTGGCAAAAGGGACAGCACTGATATTAAGAGTACAGAAAGAGAAATTGCAAATCAGAAATGGAAAACATTCTTAATAATGTTTAGCAGTACCAAAGCTAGCATCTCAAGCTGTTTGTTTTTTCTGACTGATAGCTTTCTGGCACCTGCTCATATGCCTAAATCAGAATGCCAAATTCCATTGAGTGTCATGAACAATTTTCTGCTATCTGGGGGTACTTATATTAATCTGCATATGCTTACACTAATCAAGCATTTTGCTCCTGTTTACTTCTCTTTTTGGCTGATCAAACGAAAGAGAAGGAAGTCTACCAAATGATCAGAATGCCATCATTTCTGTCTCTTGGAACCATAAAGTAAACTTTTAAGATTTCAGCTTCCTTTATTTCAGCTTCCTGGTGACCCTGGTGGGGAAGAAGACAGAGAACAAAAACCAGGATGTTGTCTTTTCCACTATATGCAGGGAGGCAAAATATGGGTACAATAGAAGATGATGTTAGAGAGTATCAGAAAGGCAGGCATGGAACCTCCTTAGAAAAGCAGGATGTAGAGGTGCCTGATCAGCACATAGTAAGATCTTCCATGTTGTTATCAGATCCTACATTCCTGTTGGAAAGGTCATGTTATAATTTACACTGTTTTGTATGTCCTATGCATCATTTCAGAGGGTATATAACCTGTAACTTTGGGAGTCTTGGTTCTCTTCTGCGTTCCTTTGATGAGGAGCCCAGAGGTTGCTCTAGCCCTGCATGCCAATAAAGGCTGATACTTTGGTGCCTCTATCTCAAGCCCTTTGCTTCTCTACTTCCTGTAAGTGGGCAATTTTCAACAGTCTGTTTGTTGCAGTGAGCTTGCAATGCCCAGACTGGACAAAGACCATCATGTGTGGGGGGAGAGAGTGGAAATAAAAGTAAAAGAAACCCTGCCTATCACCCCTAATATGCTATAGTCTTAAGTCTGCTTCTTGTTAATTTACTTGGTACAAGGTTTTGTTTGTTTGTTTGTTTTGAGGTTGTATTCTATTTCTGGTGATCTGATGAACACACTCTGCAGTTTTCTTGCAAATATGTTTGCCATTTCCCTTTTCTCCAGGATGTTTTTTCAGCCTCCCTGTTGAGATTTCCTGGTGATCGTCCATTCATCTGGCCCAGCTGAGTTTTTGAAAACAGCCAAAATTGCCTTGAATGTACATTTTCAAAGGCAAGACCCTTTCTATGTGACTGGCTTATTGTGGGGTTGAGTCTTGAGTTTCGATTGTAATTGAGCAAAGGTTCTCAAAATTCCATTGCGATGGAAGGTCAAAAATGGATAGGTAGCAAAAGGGATAAAGTTCAATGAGTGAAGCCTACAAGCTATTGGTCACTGAGTTTTGATTTTTCGTAACAAGTAAGCTAAACTCTTTTCCACAAACTTGCAAAAATATGTGCATTCTACATTTTGAATGTGTTCTTCCTCATTCTGACTTCAAGGTGTTTACCTTTTATTTGTAAACAAAGCCTAAACATGTCCATGCATGTATTGAATTTGGGTTCTGTATTTTTCCTGGTCAGTGCACAGAGGTAAATAGCAGCAGGGACCCTGCATACAGACTCTTTCTCGGTCCGTGCTCTGTATGCTGATAGTACTGTTATTTACAAATGGTCACAAGCAGCTACAAAAGCTATTTTATAGACAAAGACTTCAGGTAGTGCAGACAAAGAGGTAGCTTCTTTAAATCATGCATATAGAAAGCTGCAGTTCCTGGCCAGCCAACCCAGAGTGTTTATTGAAAGCAGACTCCTGAGTCTGTAGACCCTGCAATATAGTTTAAAACACTCCAGTGCTATTCTGCCCAGTTGCTTTGTGAGAAACAGGCTTGCAACCCCTAAGTGCACATTGGTGTGCTTAGCCAATGAATTAACAGCCATGACTGACAGGTGGGCAGCAGCATCATACAGAGAGTTCAATAAGCAATGAATACTTGCAAGGATTTTTCACTGTTTATTTTAAAGCTGGTTTTGGAACAGTGATGATCACTCGCTGAAAGACCACAATTTCCCTCTGGCTTTCACAAGGCAATAGCTATAGTGCTGGAGGTTTAAGGGTTAAGGATGAGAAGAACTGAAGGTGCAAACATGTGGAGGAAATGGGAATTCCTCTTCTATCGTAAGCTGAGGCCTAAGACTTGTGGCTACCTTGGTTAGTAATAAGGCACTTTTGTTGAAAGATATATCAACAAGACAAAGAGTCTTCTTAGTCTTCACAAACAATACACTATCTGGATGAAAGCAACAAACATCTGTAAGCATTCATATTCTTTCTCACACAGACAATATTTCATGAGGGGAAAAAAGATAATCTGAGTTTAAAAAAGACTCCGTCCATTTAAATGTCAATCAACAACATATTTATTTATAGCGCCCCTTTTAAGCAGGTCCAAAAGGAGCAACCAGTTCAAGAATCAGTTCCAGCATCAGAATGGGAAAGACAAGCAGTCAGTCCATTCTTTACATAATGCAATTGCAGAAGCACAATGAGCGAACAAGAAGCAAATTAACGAAGTTTGTGTCTCTGTGTATCAGTGGGGAGGGAGAGACTGAGAGAGAGAGAAAGAGAGATGGGGGGGGGCAGCTACATCGGCTTGCAAAGTATTCCTTTCTTATTATGCTTATATTACTGAAAAGGAGAGAGAAAATTGTGAAATGGTTTGCAATTCTGTGCATGTGCCTGAAAGTGAACCATGGACATACAAAGGAATAGGTTGGATGTCTGCATTCCTATATATACATATAGTATCCATGTCAAAGCTCCATCCAACTCATTTCTATTTATGAGCAGGGCAAATTACTCTAAGGTACAAATGTCTTATCTTGTTTATCCTGTCTGAGTGAGGCACTAAGGGAGTTTTGCAGCACCTCTGGTTTCACTTCACAACCAACCTTCATTTTTCATACCAGCAGCCTTGAAATGAAGAGAACCTTGTGTGTCACATCAGGTAGCCAATAGCAGAGCACAACAATCAGCATTCTGATAATGTTGACTCTCTCAACCTCAGTGGTTCATGTTGTGCTTGTTTATTCACTGAGTTTGGGAGAAAAGAAAACCTGAGTAGTTCTACTATGAGGAGCTACAAAGTAGCCCCTCTGTTTAGCTAGAAAGAACAGTGTGGTTTTTGAAGTAGCTAGAGGAGCCAAAAATTTCAACCAATGCAGATCTGTCCATTTTCCCAACCTCACATTTGTTTGTTTGTTTGTTGAGTAAATGTATAGACCACCCATCTCATATGCATGACTTTGCATCCATTCATTCTATTCCATTCTTCCAAATCGAAAACTGCCATCTTTTATGGCAGCTGAGCCACTGTCCAATAGCAAGTGTGTGGAATCAAAGGGGTGCTGAAGTGATTTGGGAGTCAGGACACTCTTTCTTATATGTGTTTGTTAAGTTTGCTAAATGTTTGTCACCTGCATCTCTCAAAGGGGAAATAATGAATTAGATCTATTCATATTTTCCTTCCAGGAAGCATTAAAATGGTTTACCCTTGGTTGAAGAACACTTTTCCATTGTTGAGTGTGCATCACCACACACACATGTCATAAAAGAGTTCAGAGTCTAAGGCAAACTACAGAATGTTCTCCAGTTTTTTCACTATAGCATTACATGTGCAGAAATCTGAACACCTTCCCCAACTAATTTAATCAATAATGAATCCAAACAATTTTCCAAGATTACTGTTACTGAACTAGGAGTTGTACTATGACTAAAAAGAAATGGTTGCAAGAATGATAGAAAACGCTGAATTTTTCAACATAAGGTCTTGTTTATTTGAAACAGCTCCCAACCTAAAGTATATTTTGCTTCTGAAAGAATTATGTACTTTGCAGAAACTTTCAGCAGCCTATAAAACTTCCAACAAATAGACCAGGGGCTTCATTATAAAGGTCCAAGGTTGTTCACAGATTTGGGGAAAAAATAGTTCAGGAAGAGGATGGGAAAAGACAGAACTTCACACTGGTTACTACCCTACAGGGTATTGGAGATTGCAGAACATCGGAACTGTGGGACTTTTGAGTGAATTATTGTCTCAGTGAGATCTCTGTCTGTGGATCATAAAATAACCCTTATGGGGGGACAGGATTATTTATGAGATAACTTTACTATAAGAATAACTGACATTTTCAGTGACAGTTATCTAAAGCACCTTCTTAATGTAAAGTTGCTAAGGCAAGGTACACTTTCCCCCCTTTCCTCTCTTTTATGTAGATCACAGAGACAATAGCAGGGTAAGCAACAGGTAACTTGGTGCCCTCCTGATAATTTGGATGACAAACCCCATAATCCCAGGCCATTGTCCATGCTAGCTAGGATTTTTAAGATGTGCAGCCCAAGAGATCTACAGAATAACCAGGCTGGCAATTCAAGATTTCCATTCTAGCCCCTTTGGAGGATGGTTGAGTGTGGGTTGGAAATGGCATTGACATGGACCACAGTCTGCTGAGTGAAGCATTCAGTGAGTCCCTTAATGGTTTTCCAGCCCTTTGTTGGCATGGCAAGAAAAGGATTTGCATGGAAGTTTCTAAAAATACAGAACATCATAAACATGAAGAACATTTGCCCAGGGAAAAGTTGAAGGGCTTGAACAGATGCACCTGGGATAAAAAACAGAGCTTCCAACAGGCACTTCATGAGAAATTGCTAAAGGAATATGAAGAACAAAGAGAAAGTCAGCCACATTATAATGTAGTTCTTCAGAAGTTGATGCCTAACTATAATCTTCAACTGTTTCATTGGTGGATACGTATATTGTAAATATACACTGACCAGTTCATGCATGGACACACATTCTTAACTTTTTTTTTCCCTGTCTTTGCACTACAGTCCTGATCAGGGATCTGTTATATGAGAAAGTCACCTGGACTATGAGTCACATGTGCTAAGATGCAATAACAAAGCCACCAGATTCAATCTGGAGTTGTCTCATGGGAGCCAATTTCATGCCGAAGTTGAAGAGTCAATTCAAACCAGCCTGGTAGAAATCTTGAAGTGTGACTTGTTGGATATTGTTGTACTTATCATCTGTATGGAAACTGAGTTGTGGCCAGATGGGCTGAGTTGCAAAGTTGAAGCTGTCACCAAATGCTTAATGCTGTAAAACTGGAAAGCAAATACTGCTCCAAATATTGAGACCTTGGCTGAGAAACAGTTGGAACTCGCTGACAGCAGAAGAAAATAACATAACCAGGAGAAAGATGTGCTGTCAAAATTAGGGAAGAGGAGAAGGAGGAAAGTGAGGAAGGAGCTTTTCTACAACACTCTGGAGAATTCTGTATAGATCATATAATGTTGTCTCACTGATCCTTTCAAAGCATTACTATTAACATCATCATTTCTATAGTGCAGATGGATGACTGAGGCTGGAGAAGCATGGATTGCTAAGTCGCTAGGGAGTTGCACCCAGGGTCAAGATTTAAACCAGAGACTTCCAGATTTTTGCTCAATTGTCTGAGACTGTAAAGTAGGATAATTCTTTAATACTTTAGGATGAAGAAAAGTTGCCCAGAAAATGAACAGAAGGAAAATGTAGGAGGAAGATTCATGGGGTGACCTGATGAAAATTCATTGTTCTTTGTAAAACCTGATTTGAAAACACCAACCACAGCCTAAAAGAGTTACAGATTTTGAAAGAAAGAATCCAAGCCTAGGTTATTTGTACAGTTTCATTCATCTCCTTGCTCTCAAAATACATTGTCGTTTTCCCGTGACCTCTTCCTGGCACCACTGGAACTCATGGTAACTTGATGGGAAATTAGGCTATATTTTACTAACCACAGCCTCTTCAGCTAAGGCTCCGAAACACTTCTTGAGCCTGTCACAGTATCTCTGTCAGGTTTTGAGAAACGCTTCACATATCTGATAGTCAAGTTGTCTGAGTGTCCAAATCCAGTGACAAGATTTGCCAGCCATGATGGATTTGCAATATCTAATGTCATCCTCTATTGCCTCTTGTTCCAACAACTTGGCTGTTATCGCAGCTACAATGTATGTACAGAAAGTCCAAGTTTTTTCAGAGTTTTGTAAAATAATCAGAAATGGAATTGTTCTGAGGACCTATTCAAAGCTTTAGAACTGACTGAAAATTCTGTTGACTGTTGACTCTGGTTCCTGCTGAAATAGTATGAGAATATTTTTTAAAAGCATATTATGAATCTTAACTACTCTTTCTTTTTATATAGAAGTTGGCTTGGGTGTACCTCATCTCTCTGAAGACTCTCAGTCCAATACAGTCATTTGCTTTAAGAAATGATGTTTTTTATAAATGAACAGAACAGATTTTGCCTCCCTACTGGCACTGAAGTTGTGATATAGCTCTGGGCAGTATAAAAGTGTCAAAATACACATTCAAATAGCTATTTAAAGAGAAAATAATATTTAAATACATAAATATTAAATTATTATATATATGAGATGAAGATGAATGCATACAATTTTAAATAAAAATATATGCAAGTGACATTGATCAAAACAAGAGATATTTGTATGTTCCTATTTGAAGCTTTACAAAGTTGCTGACACTTGATTAACAATTCATTAATATTTGGAATCTTCAAAGATTAACCAATCTCCTTTTGCTGTTTTGACATTCCTTGAATAGATTTTTGGAAATCTTATGCTAAACCAACAAGGTTCAAATACAGTGAGATGCTCTATAATGCTACGTAGGTATAGTATGAAGTACTGGAAATCAAAAATAACATTTTGATGAGAACTCCTGTAGGTAACTTGTCAGTTGTATTCATTGTTAGCCAATGTATCATTTGAAAATGTATAGATATTATTGAACAGAGGTGTATATTAATATTCTCCAGTTTGCTTGTTCTGTGGTATGAAAACCTATCCTTCTTTAGAGAGCCTGTTGTAGAAACTAGCTTCAATTATTGTTATACATTCAGTAGATGTGTAACTTAGTCATTATATCCCAGTTGTACCACATGTTTTAAATGGGATATCAGAACAGAAACAGATTCTCAAGTCTCCAGTGGAAAATACATGGTGATTCTACACTGTGTATTGAATTATAATCTAGGTGTGCTCATTGCATAAATATAGAGCAGATACAACATTTCCATAATATAAAAGTCTATGCATCTATGCAACACCAATTATTCACATAGAGTTGAGATCTGAGTGCTAAAGCTCTAACACAAATTAAAACCCTCCTTCTTATTTAGCTGTCTACTCACATGCATGCACACAAACATAAGCTTTGCCTATAGGACCTCAAGAAATGCACAGAACAAATCTAAAAACAATTTCATCAATAAAATAGATTACGGACACAGCACTGAACAATCCCCAAAGAATGAAACCAGCTATCAACTCTTAAAAAGCAGCAAGCACCAAGTGGAACAAAAATATCATATAATGACCTCCCAAAGGATTACACCTGGTAGCCATGTTGGTATCTTTTTCACGTCGGCCAAGATCCCTTTTCTCTCAGGATGCTTAGATTTTCATAATGCATTTTTGATATTAAAAGTAAAGTATTCTGGGATAATTATGCTGATGTACTTTATCATATTATATGCTATCAATTCATTGCATTTTATTGGTTTGTTGTTTTCCTGTTCTTAACATTGTTCTGTAACTTTACAACCTATTTGAAAAACTCTGGTCATCAGGCAGAGCAAAAAAAAAAAAGATAGATAGATAGATAAAATACATCATTTATTTTCTGTCCAATAGAAGCTGCATGATGAGGATGCCAATGTAACAAGCCTCAGCATCTTCAGTCAACTCTTAGGGCCCATTCCAGTGCTAGGTATATTCCAAATCTGGGCACAGGCTGTCATACAAAGTTAATATACTGTGGGCCCCAAGTATATGATAACTCCACTCATTGTGTTAATCCAGACAGACCAAAAATCTGATGTATTTAGCCCCTGGAAAATCATTATCGAAAGCTGTAAGAATCTGAGAGAAAATGGGTTGGCCTGTGTCAAAATATCTTGACATCCAACTGAGCAGGGAGAGCAAAGGTCTCGGGACGGGGGGATAGTCAAAGAAGTCAAGACAGCAATCAGAACTAATGGAAGCCTCAACCTTTTTGGATGTGTGTTGTTATCACCCGAACATACAAAGGGGTGAAGCTTTGGTAACATGTTTACCACCATCTTGAATATTTTAACTCCCTCCTGTGGACACCAGTGAGAGGGTGATCTTTGAGAAGAGTGAGAAACTTCCATGTAAAACGATGCAACTCTTGTATTCAAACTCAGTCATCTATAGGTTTACAAATGAGTAAAGAATAAAGTTCATTATTTTGCTCAACAGCCTCAGAGATGCTGATGTTGATGGCTGGAAAGGAAGATGAAGACTTAAGCAATCTCTTGTTAAAAGTAAAAGAAGTCAATTTTTTGCTCTCTCTCTCTCTCTCTTTTATAAACACACACACACACACATACATGCACATATACACATATACACATACATAGACACACACATACACAATGCAAATAGAAGTTGAAACAGTAAGAGATTTTATCTTTCTATACTGAAAAATTCACAGGAATGGTAACTGTGGCTATAAAATAAAGAGGTATCTATTACTTAGGAGAAAGATTATGATAGATCTAGACAAAATATTACAGTGCAGAGACTTCACAGGGACAACAAAGGCACATATTGTCAATATTTTTCCTCGTTGTAACATATGGCTGGGAAAGCTAGCTAATCACAAGGGCTGAACAAAGGGGAAAATTATGCTTTTGAAAGGTGGTGCTGAAGAAAATCTGTGAGAATACTTGGATGCAAGAAGAAGTCATTTAATACTAGATAAAGTAAAACCAGAGCACCCACTGGAAGCATTAATAATGAAATTAAAGCGTGGATGATTTGGCCATTGGAAAAGAGGTTGGTGCTTGGAAACATCAAAAGCAGTTGAAAATGCCAACTGAAGACAAGGTGGTGAAATAATTATCAGTGAGGACACAAGCCTGGGTGTGTAAGAACCCAAAGAATCAGTGACTGACAGACTTTGCATGTGAAATGGGGCTCACTGGGTCAGGAGTCAGAAATTACTTAATGACTGAACAATGATAAAATGAGGATAGCTGTCAGGTTTATAGCCTAGAAGCTAGAACTATCAGAAATACATTAATGATTTCCTGGCATCATGCTCACACTTGAGGGGCTGGCTAGTTGTCTCTAGTCACAAAATGAAAAGTAGTTCATTTATGGTACCAGTTTCTCTGAAAGTGGAACTATCATCACTTTTCCAACTTTAACGTATGAGATCATTTACTCCCAGTCATGACACACCTAATTTCCACGCCTACCAATAGGAGGTAATAGAGAATGCACAGTGTGATAAAGTTGTGACATGGGATAACCAAGAAAGAAGAGCTGATACACAGAGCCATTTTTGTAATAAAAACTCAATGTTCCAGAATCCACAAAATCCATTAAGAACACTGTGAAAACAATGCATAGTAAAAGCAGTGTGAAGATTTAGGCAAAAGCATCATTAAAACAAAAATGAAAAATGGACCTCAATAGGTTAGCGCTTCAGATCCTGGACTTGATCTGGCCAGAGGATATTGGGGGGGGGGGGAATCCAGGAAAAATTCTCCCAATGTATCTTGATGGGAAAGAGGGTTGGGTATGGGTTCAGAATGTTACTGACAGAAGAAGACCTAACCCCATCTATGCCACTGTTAGTAAAAGGGGTAGGAAAGACTCCAGAATCGATCCTTTCCATGATATGTTTCTGTTTTAAAATTTGAATTAGATTTTTTTTCCCCCTTGAGGGAAAAAAAAAACACGTTCTGCCTAGTTCAATCCATGAATTCTTTGAAGTAGGTTGTATTGTACACAAAATTTCAATTACAAATTTAAGGAGAGACCTTTCTCGCTAGCATCAGGGCAATTTACAGTGAAATCCTGTTTGTGATTGCCTGAAAATGACCACTTTTGTATTCAATACAAATTACTCCCAGGGAAGTATGCTTGTGATTACATGTTAACATAACATATTTAAGGTTGGCTGGATTCTCTCCTTGTTTTTGTTAATCAATATCTTTTTGCATTGATTTTCACATTTACATTTTTTTTAAAGAGAGGCAGACAGACATAAGAATAGAGCAATTTTTACATACATGCACTCATGGTGAAAGGGATTACTGTAAGTTTCAAGAACATAGGAAAATTCTTATTTTTGACCTGTCTTTTAGAACCTGAAGTGTACAGTGTACAATTTCTAACTTCTTCTCATCTATTTAAATGTCTTCTACCTTTCTTTAATCCTTTTTTCTTAGTCATCTGTTCTTTCCATCTTTATCTTTCCTCTTGTTCTGTTATTCAAACAATGACCCCATGCATATTCCAAGCATTCAGAATGGATTTAATCTCACACTTTAATAGCCTGCTGTTAAGTACATGATAAGAAGCAAAGTGTAATTAATGAAAAGAAGAACCTGGTTATACAGAAGCTACTAAGTCCAACTCTTTGCTCAGTGCAAGACGCCAAATCAAAGTATCTTAATGCTTATACAGCCTCTTCTCCAGTAAGATGATCTTCTTCACTTCTTTGCTATTATATATAGGGGCACACCATTTGTTCCATCAAAGCTTTTACTGCTAGATTGTTCCCTGTAAAGTTTAACCAGAATCCACCTTTCTTTAACCTAGGGCTGTCTAGAAAGGTGGTCCTCTCCATTCTCCAGAATGGGTGAGGCAAAGAATATCCCTCCCCCCACCCCAACCCCCCCTTTTTTTTCTGGTCCTTGTTTGAAAAGGTTACAGGTGCCTTAAGTCTTGCTGATGTGGTTCCTCTTGAAATAACTCCTGAACCCAGTTTGGAACACAATCTTTGACATACTATACAAGGGCTAAAGTAACCCTCAGGGCCAAGCTGATGGAAGCTGAGGACCTGGCCTGGAGTTTTAGACTGTGATTTTCCGATAAAAAATAATAAATGGAGTTCTACTTTTTTTTTCCCCCTCAAGGCTAAGCATACTTAATTCTTTATGTCTCTCCTTGTTAATGTAGTTTCTAGTCTCCTGATCAACCTCATTGCTCTTTTGTGCACCAGTTTGTGGATAGACTGCATGTGTATGTGTACGTGTGTGTGTGTACAGTTACGAGTCTGTGTACAGTTGTGTACTGTGTACAGTGTACAGTTAGGAGTCTGATCAATGCAGAATATAGTGAAATCATTGCTTCCTATGATTTGGAAACTATACAAATGATGATACAGCCTACAGTTATCTTTATTTTGTCATCCATGTCACACTTCTGATTCATATTCAGTTTGTGATCCACAACAATTTCCCCATTTTTTTAAACAACTGTTATTTCCAAGCCAAATATCATTCATATACTGGTGTGTTGTTTTCCTTTTCTCCATAGAAGAACTCTGTAAAATTTTATTCCATTATTTTCAAACCAGCTTTTTGTTTTCCAGGATATTAGCTATCATACCTTGTTTCATCCTTGTCTGTAAGCTTGATAAGAATTCTCATCTCTCTCACCTCAAAAGAGGTCTTTTGCAACATGCATTCTGTAAGTAGTAAGCAGTGACATTAGAGCAAGGCCCATGTGCTTGCCACTTAGCCATGCACGCATGGACACTTCATTTCACTGACAGCCCCAGGTAAAATTTTATCTCTCCATGCACATCAACTGGGGAAAGAAAGAAAGAAAGAAAGAAAGAAAGAAAGAAAGAAAGAAAGAAAGAAAGAAAGAAAGAAAGAAGGAAGGAAGGAAGGAAGGAAGGAAGGAAGGAAGGAAGGAAGGAAGGAGGGAGGGAGGGAGGGAGGGAGGGAGGGAGGGAGGGAGGGAGGGAGAGAGAGAGAAAGAAGGAAGGAAGGAAGGAAGGAAGGAAGGAAGGAAGGAAGGAAAGAAAGACAGACAGACAGAAAGAGGGAGGGAGGGAGGGAGGGAGGGAGAGAGAGAGAGAGAGAGAGAGAAAGAAAGAAAGAAAGAAAGAAAGAAAGAAAGAAAGAAAGAAAGAAAGAAAGAAAGAAAGGGAAGGAAGGAAGGAAGGAAGGAAGGAAGGAAGGAAGGAAGGAAGGAAGGAAGGAAGGAAGGAAGGAAGGAAGGAAGGAAGGACAGAAAGAAAGAAAGAAAGAAAGAAAGAAAGAAAGAAAGAAAGAAAGAAAGAAAGAAAGAAAGAAAGAAAGAAAGAAAGATTTCAAATCATCCTCAGCACCATGGATATGGAATTTTTGATGCTGGGCCATGAATCTGTTGCCAAAAATACTGTTCCATTTTTAATCATTTTATTGATCATATTTGCCCCCTAAACCTGACATTAAGATCCACAGGAAAAAGTTTTCTAAAAGTGCTTGCATTGCCAGAGATGCCTGTTTCTGGCACAGAGGAGAAGACCTTCCTGTGCTTTGCTCCTAGGATGGGTAATGTCTCAGGAGTTGTATCTGGCCCGCCATGGTCTCATAGTTGAGAAAATCTGTAACACTTTTGCCAAGCTTTAACTGCGAATTGCTAATTACAGTTAGGATTAAATTAAATTTATGGTTATGTTTTGTTTACCTTTTTGTACAGTGTATTAAAAAAAAAGTTGTGAGCTGCTTTGAATACTCAGTAAAGGAGGAAGGCATGAAATAAATTAATACACAATAAATTAGGCGTTATCTTAACAGAAGCAGTGGTACAGCTATCTCCCTCCCATCCTCTCATTTTTTCAAAACTCGATCAGTTTTAAAAGTGACAGCAAGCCTCTGTGTCGGAACCCTTTATATCCATTCTTGAATACACTGAGTGTAACTTTTTAAAAGAAAAATATTTGGGGTGGGATCAGGGCCATCAGCTGCACATATCACCATCTCTGCCACCACGTTAAGGCCCAAAGGAAGACGGGGGGAGAAAAGGATGACTGACGGCTGTTATTCCTTACGGACTCCAGAATCATGTGCAAATACTCACACACATACACAGAGAGAGAGTTCCCCCTTCTCCCATTTCTAGCCTTCACAATTTCACACTAAACAATAGTTTCAAGCCAATAATTTTCATTACTGAACACTTGGCTCAAACCCTCCAGTGAAATCACCATCCACAGCATACCCACCCACATATGCATGGCACGAATCCTGAAGCGCTAAGAATCACCCGCATAGTGATATTTACAAAAGTGCTTGCGTTCATTGAAAGCCATCTCTATCTGCTACATGCTTTTAAAGGGCATCTTCTTGGCTTGCGTTCTTGCTTTGCCTAGCAGAAAGCCCCTCTTCTATGCAGGTTGGGTTATTCGGCTTTCCTTTACTGCTTGTCAAGCTGCACACAGCTGAGCAAGATCGAGAAAGCAAGAACTTACACACATTTCAGTAAGGTCTTTTTACTGCTAGTTAGGGCAGATACAGAATCCTGGAAACCATAGAAGGAATTTCTTACCTTCACTGATGGTGAGTTTAATAAGGTGGAGTCTCTTTGAATGATGTGAAATGTTTCTTCTCAAGTTTCTTGCCCCCAGGCCTGAATTGCCAGTTATGAGATACGGTGGACCTGCCTCCAGTCTCCCTTTCATTCCAAAATTAGCAGCTGTGGAGAAACTTAGTTGAAAAGGACAAGTGGAAGATGCATTTGCTCCCTCATCTTTAATCACACTAACTTTTCCCCCTTTCCCCTTGAAAGAAAAGGGATAAAACTGCTGCCCCCTTGCATTTCATGTCCTCTTGGCCATGTCTGACACTTGGATGACCATGAAGATGAGCCACAGAGACAGTTGCTTTATTTTAGTAAAACCAAATGGTAGGTTAGAAAAAGAAAATGTGTGTTTGTACATTTATGTCTCTCTTTCTAAGGACCCTCTGCTTATTGTTTCTAATTCTCTTCCTGTTCACTGATCTTGAATGAACTGTACAAACAATCTAGTCATTCTTACTGTTCTTCCTTTGTTAAGTTTTGCTCACTCTAGAGGAAGAAATATATTCAGCACAATGTTACCAGTCTTGGCCATTTGAACCATAACCTTGTTAAGCATCTGGAAGCAGCCACATTTTCATCCTAACTCATATAAGGGAGTTGGCAAAGAGGTTGGAGTAAATGGTGATTTGAGCATTGTGATGCCACAAATAAAGTTCTGCCTCTTTTGCATCTGTGTTATGAGGTCACACATCTTCATGTAAGGGCACAACTTATGTCATGATGTTGAGACACTGAATGATGAAACCATCAGATTTTCCAGATGACCCTGACACTTCTAAGGGATTTTCCCAACTTAAACTTTTCTAACAGCACTATCATGGAGTTAGGTGGAAAAGGGTGCTATACTTGATTGTTCTTGTGACCGATCTGATGATACTTTTGATACTGCCAGTAAAATTCATTTCACTTTCACCAACTCAGAAGAAACAATGTTTGTTCCAGCCAACAATATAGGAAGGAAGGAAGGAAGGAAGGAAGGAAGGAAGGAAGGAAGGAAGGAAGGAAGGAAGGAAGGAAGGAAGGAAGGAAGGAAGGAAGGAAGGAAGGAAGTTTCTTAATAAAGAGGACATTGTGGCATTCATCCAATTAAAATTGGTAGTATTTTTTAAAGACCATTTTAAATAAAGGTTGAATCTTCTGAGCTATCCTAAAGTTACAGTTTTTGTAACACTCAAAGAAGCCAGTATCTGTTTTCTTTTTCTAATTGTCAGTCTTCCATGACTTATCACATTATCCAAGAATTATTTAGACTTGTGACATTACTCTGGTGCTTTATTCAGTAAATAATAGAGCAGGACTAATTCTAATGATGAACTTTGGAAGTCATTACAAGGATAATGGTTACTTTCTTGCAAACAATAATACTGCAGTGTTATCTTATTGTCTTACCTGGCTGTTCTTGTCTGGCCTTGGAAGATACACCAAGTTTGGGCCTGACTAGTATATGGATGTCACATTGTCAGGAAATTGTCAGAGCTGTTGACTAAATTGGGAAGTCAACATAGAAATCTCAGGAAAAGGAAATGAAAATATTTCTGTACTGTTTCCAAGAAAACTGTATAAATATCTCCACATAGTCACCAGGAGCCAAGCTTTAAGGGTATCTTTACTTTATTTATACATTATTGTCTCTAGCAGGCAACTTTTGGATGGCTAAGCACCAATTAGGTTGCATAGACAGATTTAAACATTCTCACGTGGACTACCCTGATCTATATCTCTTGAACAAATGTGCAGATCAGAATTTAGCTTCCCACAGCATCCACACTTTCCAAATGTACCAACACAGTTCAAAAACTATCTCAAGTTATATTTAAAATGTAGATCTGCAAGAAAACAAATTTAGAAATTCATGTTTTTAGAGAACAGAGATTTATCAATGTGTATGCAAATGCATATTTAATATAAATTCATGCAGTTTTTTTACCATATAATTTAAATCCATTTCCTGCTCTCTTAAACTTCTTCATAATCTATATTTCTTTAACATACAAATAGATTGGGGGGGGGGGGGGGCTGAAGAAAAATGAAGGAGGAAAAAAAAAGATTATAAAAGCAAGAGGAAATTAACAGAAGATAAATGCAAAGATCAAAGCGTGCTTCAGAATGACTAGGAGAAAAACAAGATGTGCAGCAGAGGGCCAAACTTTTTCTCTACCAGTCCTTCTGAATCCAATGTCTTCTTCAACCAAGATTGATCCAGACGGCTTCCGACTATTTCAGATCAGAAAATGATAAGTATATTGACAAGTCTGAGAACCATCAAACAAAGAGTGATTGCCTTTTTGGCCAATAGCTGAGCACAGAAAATTGTCAGCTAATAAGTGCCTGCTTATTATCTCATAGCCAAATGTCTCATTATACCCCCTCTGGTCTGTGCCTAAATACATGTCCTTTCCACCAAACAAAAATAATACAGTGCTCGTGTTTTTCCATGCTTCTGGGCCTGCTGTGACAGCAAACCTCCCTTCCCTTCCAAAATCTGAATTCTGGGGTAGCAGAATTTTTTCATTTGGGCTTCTTTCCCTGACATGCTAGCACACTACTATAGCAAGATCCTAGGAGCTGAGAGTCAAGGCAAGCCAAAAATGGAAGTAGCGATCGGTCCTTCAGATATGAGACAGAAAATCTGTTGCCGTTTATGAAGTGACATTTGCCACTTGAAATTCAGGTATAAGCCATTCATTACAAAATGATGGAAGACTCATATCTTACAGACTCATGTATATTGGGTCTGCACCTTTTGGAAGACCTCAGAATCTCCATGTGGCACCACAAGGACTATGACGTTGCTGTAAGATGAACTTTCCTTGGCAGGACATTCTACTGATATTGTACCTCAGCTGGGATGGGTGATTACGCCTGTGCATGTTTTTGAAATTCTCATTTTGTGAACTGCCAGTTCTGTTCATCACACTCCACAGAAAATATAGATGTGCTTTCCCCCAAAATACACGTATTTATGCTTGCTGTTTTTTCCATACAACAACACATATTCTCTTGAATGCCACGTTTTCCCCATAATAGATGCATTTCTCTAAATAATTTTAATTACAAATTGCATCACAACATTCTGAAGCATGCAGCATGCACAGGCATTTTATATTCCCCCCTATATTTCAGTTTTCATTTTCAATGTCAGATTCACCCCAGCATGGCCAAGCAGCGGCACTGTTTCAGTTTCACCGCTGCTAGTCAGTTTCACTGCCTCAGGCATAGGCAGCTGAGAAAGGTAAACAGGCAACTGCAAGTCAATTGCCAGCAGGTGGTGGCAATTAACCCGGGGTGAGAAGAGAGGGGAAACAGGTACCTTGTAACACAGCCGGCTTCCCCAAACGCCCCAGGCAACAGCAACCACAATACTCAAGGAACTCGGCAATCCAGCAATGATCAACAACCAATTAAAAACCTCCAGTTTTACCCGCAGAAGAAAAGTTGCATGAGCACGGCGATTACGAGACAAAGTAAACAGGCTGAATCTACCATTAGGAGAAGCGAGGGGGAGTTTGACAACAGAAGGGTGACCCAAGTATGGGCAGAGGTGGAAGCCAGGGGTACTGTGGGGTCAAGGGGGAAACCCCATAAAAACACTGTAAGGAATGTGCCAATCCAATCCTGGCTTTGTAACCATTACACATTACACACGAGTAAAGTAATATTCATCCGAGCCCATGTCTCACAAGGTTTTTATTCAGCGTTGAATGGGGCGATCCTTACATTCAATACATTGTAGCTGAACCAGAAATAAATAGGGTCAGCTTACGAGCATTGCTGACATCATGGAAGTACCTTTAAAGAAGTTCAGAGCCTATGTGTGGAAGTGTCTTCAACCCTGTACCAAAAAGGAATAGGCTTATTAGTGTATGGACTGGGCGGGGAGAAGTTTCCCTGTAATATGAAGGAAGTCAGACTAAATTATCTCCTTGGCAAATTTTGCCCTAAACTTCAGTCATACTTGTACATAAAGAAACAAATGAGTGAGCTTTCCAATTTCCTGAACAAGCCTGATGCTGCAGAAATTAAAGGGGAGCAACTGTATGTCCATGACTTATCGCTTTCACCCACAAAATGCAGGTCATCTGATCTGTTATGCAGTTGTAGAGTTGACTTGTCAAGCCTGGTTCCCTTGGAGTACAGAGGCAAGCTGGTTCCCACTTCGTAGTTCTGAACTAAAGGAGGAAGTTGTGAGGTTGATCTGCTCTTTTCCTCATACATGGCCCATGTTTGGATCACTCACCATGTCTAATGGAACTCCTGCGTATTCCTGCCTCAGCCTAGGCTAGAGATAATTAACAAAATCGTGCCAGTTTGCCTCTGCCTATAGCAATAGGAGTAGGTTCAACCTGGTTCTCCTCTTGTTCTGATGAGAAGAACAAAGGAGATGTTTAAACCATCTAAACAACAAAGATCTGTCACTGGATCGTCAGGTAGAGGGAGTTCTTAGATGGTTTCCTTTAAAGAAGGGGTCTATGAGCACTACCACATGGGGCAAACTGTATATTAAAAACAGAATCTCCCACAACACTCTCATAGGATAGCAATAAAGTACAGATGACAAATCATGGAGTATTGCTAACAATTCCCAAGAGAATCTCCTTTTGCTGTTGCTCCTGTTGCTGTTGTTGTTCCTTTGTCTTATGGCCCAAAGCAACGTATATGCTTGTGCGTTGCTCCTGACCTTTGTCTACACATAGGAGGGTCAGCTTTTCTACCTCTGCTTCATGGTCCACTGCTGCCCCATTTCCCAGATAGCTACAGAAAGTGGTTTTCAAACCACACTACCTATGTTGTCAAGAAGGTTAATCAGGGTGGTTTTGCTCTCCATTGTAGATGGTTTGCATTCCCTCTCATCCAGTTCCCATGATGGGAATTCACACGTTGCTTGAAAAAAAATTTCTGAAGCACACATTTCCGGGGGTACAGAAACTAGAGCAGGAAAAGATGGGAAAACTCAACATGATTTTATTGATTTCACAAAATGCATGACTCTGTGCTTCTGCCAAAGAAAATAAGTATAAGAACAAAAATCCATTTGAGGAGGAATTATATTCCTTTCCCTTTTTTCTCTCTCTTTCTATAATGGACTGTGCAGTGCTTCAGTTTTGATTCCAAAAGGTGTTTTCCAGCACAAACATAATCCTTGTCTGCAACTCTTTAATGCAGCTGCATCTTTTCTTGGATTGGAAATTTTGTATGTAAAATTTTAACCGGAATAATATTAACAGAGATATGCAGTTATAACAGGAGCATACCTTTAAGTTAGATGTCTGAAATCATACAGAACTTTTCCTTTTTTGTCAGAACAAATAAAAAAGAAATCAGAGGCAACAGCACAACTGGGCATTATGCTTAAAATGAAAAACAGAAATAACATCAGGTTCAGAATATCAGTACTGCCCCAAATTTTTCCCCAAATTCACTCACCTGAAATGTATAACACTTCCAATAGGGAAAAAAGGTTCAATGGGTCAAAATTATAATGCAGAAATAAGACTATTCTAATGATCTAATAAGAATCTGGGGAAAACAAAAGGTGATATAGTTTATTTATTTATTTACTTGTTAGCTTGACATCCCATTTTTCCTCCAGGATTTCAAAGCAAAGTACATAGTGCTCCTTTCTCCATTTTTATTTCACATCAACAACCCAGTGAGACAGCCTGGGCTGAGAAACAGATACATTAACAATAAAATGATTATAATTTTCTTTGCACACAGCAGACTACAACCAGCATCTCTGGAAGATTCCCCACTGCATTCTAGGAACTTTTCAACTGGGAGGTAGCCATTCAGCTGGTGGTAACTAGGGGTACAATTTTTAACCAGGTCAGTTTAAAAAAAAAAAAAATAGCAGCTGCGTATCCACAACATGCAAAAGCAGAGTCAGTGTTATCTTTTGTCTTTTGATTTGTGAGGTTAGCGCAGGCTATCGGTTAGTTTATGGTGCAACTACGCTAACCAATTAAAAAACAAGTTATGTATGGTGCACATCATCCTTTAATCTGTGATGAAGGGAAACAACTCTTTCATTCTCAAAATAAGATGCCGATGATGTGTCCATGTGGATTTCTGTTCTAGGCTAGACTTCTTTCATGGATGAAAAGAAAGTAGAGGGAAACCATGATCAATGGGGGGAAGATCGTGTCCATTATTTCTGACTGTCAGTTAAATCAGAGAGTCAGCTTATAATGATGTCACTGAACAAATGAGGCCAAACACATAATTTGCATTTCTAAGTCATTTGTGTGACGACATCATTGGGGAAATACCTGAAGCAAATGGCATGATTTGTATAACAATGTTTTCAAACAAATGATAGAAATTGACTTGGAAAGTTGGCCCATTCCATCATCAGGGCATCTATCCATCTCAAAGCAAAATATAAAGGATTCAGGGCTGCCCAAGTTACTTTGGAACCGAAAGCAAAATGCCCAGTAAGTAACTCTATGCAAGTCTATATTGCTGCCTTGGTCTCCTAAAGAGCCAGAGCAGACAGTAGGAAGACGAGAACCGAAAACAGAAGCATAAAGATATAGGATTTCTTTGCCTCCTTTTTCTGCATCCCTTAAAGCTCCCTATAGCCATGATTGCTAAACTGGTTTCCTGTCATTTTAGGTAAGAAGCAGGTGCAAACATATAGCATAAGCCATAGAAAAGGTACACTGCAGCATCTGATATGTCCATGTGGAGAAATATGTTGTGAGATTTTTGCTTGCAAGTCTTACAAAAGTCAATGAGAACTAAACTATCTGCAGCTGAACCATCTACCAGCAAATATGTTTCAGGGATGGGGGGAATCACTGTCTGTTGACTACACAAAGCTATTTTGTTCATATTGTTGAAGGTGACTTTCACCCTGCTCCTGAGAACATTTATTTGGAATTAAGACTCCTGGATTTCAATGGAACTTACTTCCATTTAAGTGGCTTAGAACTGCAGCCCGAAAAATATCAGTCAAAGACAAAGAGATTTAAGTTGCAGTCCTTCAAGCATCTCTGCAGTGGGGGTCCAAACAAAAATCAATGAAGTGCCTAGGAATAACTCAACAGAAAAACGCCTGGAAAAAAGAAAAAAGAACGAGAGCGAAGGCTATTAAATCTCTCTTAAAAGCGGGACGTGGCCAATGGGCTAATGGTCGGGGAACTGCAATTACTTAGTTTATCTGTACAATGCAAATTTCATTCCTTTTCCTTTGGGGGAGGTGGAAATAACTGTTAGGTAAGGTTTATCAGATGATATTTCTTCTCCTGTTAAAGTCTTCTTCCGAGGATAGAGGTTGACATCAATTTTTCACAAGTGAAACCTCTTGAAATACTAAGCATATTCCTAGGAGAGTTTAGGAAAACCAGGCTGGATTAAGGCAAAGGCCTATTTAGTCTAGGGAAAGATTACAAGCAGGACATGAAGGTAATGCAATTCTTCAGCAGTTGGTATCCAGAGATTTGCTGGAGGTAAAGTATAGCCACTGTGATTAGTAGCCATTGACAGGCTTCTCCTGCATGACTTTGGATTGGATTAAAAACAATCTTAAATAAAAATTTACTGGGTCTTGCATTCTCAGTTATATAATGGAAGATCTGCAACAATAGATGTGGGATGTGGGAGGAGGATGGATTTTTTTCCCCCTAAATTGCCTATTTGCATTTTATTGAATTGTTCAACAGGAACAGGGACTGTATTCTTTTTCTTCTTTGCATGAGAAAATACTTCCTTCATCTCCTTATTTCCAGTGTTATACTTAACTTTGAATGAAAAAGCCAAATAATTATAAAGTTGGTAACATTAATATTCTAAACTGTAGCAAAGATAGATAAAATATCCACTGTTTCTTTCCTCTTCTCCATAGTAATAAAAATAATTATTAATAATATAATAATAATTAAATCATAGAATGTTATGGATGTAAGTATATTGTATAAATATCAATGTATTAAAATAACATATTGTATAAAGATTTATACTAACACAATAGAAAGGAAAAAAGCATGAGAAAAAGGCAATTAACACCTAATGACGGGCAATTCCAGTCATTAGGTACACAGCTGGAATAGTGGGCTGGACTCAAGCAGAACTAGAAGCCCTGGGTAGGAAGACCAGAAAAATAATGACAGTGAATCATGCCCTTCATCCATGCAGTGATGTTGATAGACCCTACTTACCAAGGAGCATCGGTGGGCGTGGAATGTTGCAAGTACACCAGACAGTTGAAGAAGAAAAAAGGGCATTGAAAGAGTATCTGAAGGACAGTGAAGAAGATGCACTGAAGCTAGTACACCATGAAGGCTCACTGAATACTGAAGAGACCAAACTGGCCTACCAGAAAGCCAAATGAAGAATAGAAAAGAGACATGACAAGGCAAAGTATTACATGGCCAGTACACAAAAAAACTAGCAAGCAAAGCAGATAATAAGACCTGTCAATGGCTAAGAGCAGGAAAGCTGAAGAAGTACACAAGTGCAAGACCAAGCCATGAGAACAAATGCATATAAAACCAGAATCAACAAGACAGCAACAGACAGCAAATGTCGCCTCTACAAAGAAGCTGAAGAAACAGTGGACCACCTAGTTACTTTCTGCAAGAAGATTGCACAGACTGACTACAGATAATGGCATGACAAAGTAGCATCAATGGTGCATTGGAATATCTGCAAGAAATACCATTTGCCTGCAAGCAAGAACTGGTGGGACCACAAGACAGACAAAGTCATAGAAAATGAAGAAGCTAAGGTGCTCTGGGACTTTAAATAGACAAGCACCTGCCACACAACATCCCAGACTTAACAATTGTTGATAAGAAAGACAAAAAAGTCTGGATAGTTGACATTGCAATACCTGGAGACAATGAGATAGAAGAGAAAGTACTGGAGAAAATCACAAAATACAAAGTCCTGCAAAGAGAAATAGAACAACTGTGGCAAAAGAAAGCAAAGATAGTACCAATAGTTATAGGCACCTTAGGTGCAATCCCAAAA
The DNA here is from genome assembly GCF_059951505.1 of Python bivittatus. NCBI lineage: Eukaryota > Metazoa > Chordata > Lepidosauria > Squamata > Pythonidae > Python > Python bivittatus. Next base: position 13,363,670 of record NW_028277053.1, read on the forward strand.
CATCTGGAGCACCACTTGAAGGCCATCAGCATTGACAAAATCACCATCTGTCAATTGCAAAAGGCAGCTTTACTTGGTACAGCTTATATCCTGCCACAATACCTTTAGCACCATCAACCAGCAACATCTGCCTATCCCAGGTCCTTGGGAAGGACTCGATAGGTAGATAAAAATGCCAAATCCAGTCTAAACATCTGGCTGACTGTGTGACCAACCATAATAATAAACCGAGCCAGGGAAAGTGGACAGTACAAAATAAAATAATGTCAATTAATACTTTAGAAATTAAATATATTAAGAGAATCAAGTAAATATTCACCTCAAATATTTCAGGGTCAAACTTGGTGGTAGATAAAAAAAGGGACCATGTGAAAGTGTTCAGCCTGGAATGTTAACTGTACCGTTGTTGAAAGATTTAATATGAGTGGGGGGTATCTTGTTGCTACTGCATTTTTTTAATAACCCCAAAAAAAAAAAGTTAAGGGAGAGGTGTAACTTTAAGGAAGACTGAGGAAACCAAAGAAAAATTTCTCAACATTTTGCAGTACAAACCTGGCAAACCACTACCAGAATAGAATGCCTGGGTGGAATTTCTCTTTGCCGTACAGATCAAATCTGGGACATTTTCAGAGCTTCCTAGGGTAGCTCCATTTGTATTTGCAAGCACTATCCAGACAGGTTGACCTACTTTTTTGGAGTATAAACACATGTAGGTTTCTGGGATGTCCTGCTCACCCACAAAATTACAGCAGAGACTAGAACACATGTGAATGGGTTACTGACTATTCTACATAGATGTCAGGAGGGAGAAAAGGAAAGTAAGTGAGAATCCCCATCCTATAATTTAAGGCATATTTGTAGCTAGCTCTGATGCACAAGACATTATAAACATATGTGCATGAGCGTGAACACACACACACACACATACACACACATTTTACCCACCTCCAGCATCTTCTTTCTCACTCCACTTGGTCTCTAAGCCTTTATTTCATTTGTTTGGAATATCCTTCCTGTTAATGTCTTTGCTTGCCCCTAAATAATTTATTCTGAAAAATGGGTTAAATCTTATTGTCAAACAAGGGTCAAGCAGCTCGCTAAAGTCTTTGTCCCATAAAACTATCAGTGTCTTTGTGTTCAGAGCATAATAGTCTGTACTTGGCCTAGAATGGTTGCCTATTCATTGCATGCCTATAACAGTGAAGTGCCAAAAAGATTGATCTCAGACACATCCTGTTCTTTGCAGTCCTTACCTCACATTTTCTATTATTCATTCTGATGTTGAATCTGTCTTTCCAGCTATGTGGCCTGTTTATTTCTTTGACCTTTCTGTTCACTTTTTTTTTCTTTACTACAAGAGGTCATTTTAAGGAATTTTCCTTTCCTCACTAGATATTTTCCCAACCTATTGCCTGATTGTGAACACTGCATCACTTGGTTATTAATCCTTCTTGTCCTCTTAATACTGGTGGAATCTGATTTATTCATTTTTTAAATTGATTTTTATTTGAATTTTTAGATACAATGAAAGAATAAAGAATTAAAGGAAAGATGAGAAAAAGAAAGGGCCAAGTCAAGCTCTGAGTTTGAGTCATCACCCAGAAATGGACGGAGCTAGCAAATGTCTGAATTCTGTTCTTGAGCAATACTTACGATGTTTTGCCAATTACTAACGAGACAATTGGGCGGAGCTCCTGCGGTTCGCGGAAGTAGCCCTCAACAACACCGTGCACCAGAGCGCCGGTTTTACCCTGTTTAAAATAGCCATGGGGCAGGACTTTGTGCCGATTCCAGAACTGCCTCAGAAACCTACACAGGTGGCGTCAGTGGATGAATGGGTTCATCCCATTCATCGACCTTTGGCCGGTAATTAACATTGCTTTACAGGAGGCAAGAGAGGATTCCAAGAAACATGCTGATCGCAAACACTCTCCTGAAAAACCGTGGAAAGTAGGAGATAAAGTGTATTTATCTACTAAGCACCTCAAGTCTACGCAGCTATCAAAGAAATTAGGATCCAAATACATAGGACCTTTCCCTGTTGAAAAGGTCATCAACCAAGTATCCTTCCTACTACAGCTACCAAAAAACCTTAGAAAAGTACATCCTGTGTTCCTCCTGAAGACTTACAAGGAATCATCAAAGTGGCATCCCAATCAGCCAAACCCTGAACCTACCATGATAGAAGGAGAACAACACTTTGAAGTGAAAGAGATTGTAGATTCCAGGAAACACAGAAGAAAATTACAATTTCTAGTTCACTGGAAACATTTTCCAAAATCCTATTATGAATGGATGGGGAAGGACCATGTGAGACCCCCCTAAACTAATCAAAGAATTTTATTAAAAACACCCAGATAAACCCAAATAATTGTGTAAAAATGTAAATACTGAATCTCATTTACTATGCTTTCTTCTCTTTATATGTTATTTTGTTTTACAGGTCTTCAGTCCTTAAAAGTGAACCTAATCCTTTTTTCCAGAGGGGCGGCTTGTCAGAAGGCTCACAATCAATTAATCATCTTAGCTTGCTTGCTTGCTTCAATTCTGCCATTACGGGGGGGGGGGGGGGGGGATAGAAGAATAACCATTAAATGCAGATGCTCTGTTATTTGTTTCTCAAGAATGCCAAGGTCATACCAGCGTGAGACCAGGAGAGACTCAGTGAAAGGCACAAGAAGGACTATGGGATGGAAAGGGGGTGGTGAAGGGAAAAGGGGTAAAGAAGGGGTTGGCATGCACGGGCTTTTAGTTTCAGCAATGCTTTTGAGATTGTACACTGCTTCTCAATAAATGAATCTTTCTTTGAACTTGTCTGAGTTTCAAGGGAGTCATCTTTGTTGGGAATTGAGCATTGCAGGTCCTCACAGAAAAAATAAGAAAAAAATATATAGAATTATGACTTCCATCCTCTTACTTTGTAATTCCCTTCCCTTTTAAACTTTGGTTGTAATATAAATATGGATATATAGGAGAAAATGTGGGAAACTGGTGTTAAATTTACACTGTGTTGTAATTTAAGAGAAAATGCTTATAAAATGATGTATTGTTGGTATATGGTGTAGGTGACACTGTCAAAAATATACAAAGGAATATTAAACCAGTGTTGGAAGTATGTAAAGGAAGAGGGGACTTCTTATCATGCATGGTGGATCTGTGAAAAAGCAAAGAAATTTTGGGTGCAAATCCATACAATGATGCAAAAGATATTGTGGATTAATATTACAATGAAATCGGAACTGCTTCTATTGGGTTTATGGACTAGAAAAGAAATATGGGACATTGACACTGTATATAGTAACTGTGGCAAGATTACTGTATGCACAAAGATGGAAGAATAATGAAATACCCTCAGTGGAAGATTGGATTATAAAATTGACGGAGCTGGCCAAAATGGAAAAGGTGACCAGTTTGGTCAAGGAAGAAATGACAAAGACCTTTTGGAAAAATTGGAAACCTTATATGGACTTTTTGCTGAAAGAAGAAAAGACTGAATTGATGATTTACATATTTGGGGAATGTGATGGAATGTGAGGGTGGCCTTGAACGAGATGCCAACTAGGGAACAATCAGATAAGCGAGAAAGAAGTCCGCACCAGGGTAACAGTCAAGGAAAGAAACCTAGGAAGGACACACCCTAACTCCTCAGGCAGGTATTCTGTTGCAAGAGTCTGTTAATGTAGCCTTACAATGAGGTAGAATTAATTCATCTAGTCTTGCTTCCTGTCTGGTTTACCTGGGAGGACTGACAGGGAATCTGATATATTCATGAAGCAAAAAACCTTTTCTTGTTGGCTAAAATATGGTTGCATGGATTGGCTTCTTCTTTAGTTATGCTGGGCTATAGCTCCCATTATCCCCAGGCAGAATGGCACACAGCACCAGGGTGGAGTAACCTCCTTCAAACAAAGTATTTCATTGTGCAGCATTGCAACATTCTCTTCAAGACACCATTTCTGAACAATGTAGGGATCTAGAGAAAAACTATTTTAATAGGGACCACATTTTTTAAGACTCTCACGCTCAGGGACATCAGTGGGAAGGGGATAATAAAGAAGGTCAAGATGGTGGCTGCTGCTCTGCCATTTTTTTACAAGCACATTAAAAAGAAGTGGGACTTTGACCACATGGTCATAGCCACCTTCTTGATGTTTTTGATCCCTCTGTCAAGGCCACTGCTCACACTTCAACAAACAAATAAAAACTAAAGTCAACTATACAGACCAAATTAAGCACATTTAAAGTCCACTGATTTTAATAGGAGAGATGACTCCTATGCTTAATTACAGAAATTAATAGAAAGGCTAATAGCTAAACATTGATTGGATTCTATATACATTGTAACACTATAATCACAGGATTGAAAAATAGCCACTTTTCCCATAACAACCTGGATGTCATTACAAAGCTAGTTTATTAGGCCTATTTATTTATTCATTCAAAATTATAGTTCTAACAGCATCTACATTCAGGGGTTTGCCTTAAATCCAGTTAGGCGGGAAATAACAGGAAAACCACTGTAGTACATTGGCAGAGCACATCAGTGCACACCTCAGAGTGGAGATGCCAGACTTGGCAACCACGCATCTGGTTGCATGTGATAGGCCTTCCTAGTTTTTCTACAATGCAGCACCATCCAGGGTAGCGCCGGCTATTGTTATGGTTCTCCCACTGACTATGTTGTCCTCTGAGTTTGCCTCCACCCTTCTCAGTATGACCGGAATATGGCTGGAACTCTTGATATGAACATCAATCAGCTGTGTGTTGGAAATTCTGGACTTCAATATTTTTCTTCCATCCACATTTCTAGACCAAGAAACCTGTCTGAGTTTCTATTTGATGATCTCACTGTCCCAGAAGTTCTAGCATCCCCTGATTCTGAATGGTGGAAGTTTCATTCCTTTCTTCCCTTGTTTTAGAGTCAATGGCACTGGCTGGCTTTGCAGCCAAGGAGCAGTGTTCCCCATAGACCTATGTCTAGGAATCACTGTGCACAATTCATGCTAATTCAAAAGGACCCTTTTGAACAAGGTCTTATTGGGAAACATTTTGAATGCAAAACCAGCATCACAAACTGCCATGACTGAAGTTCTGTGTATTGTCTTGAGCAGCTGAATGGCATTTGAACAGGAACACTACACAGTCCAAGACTTCTCCATCCTCTAAAGTATACATCAACATGCATTTTGTTTTTTGATTAGAACCCTGGTTGCATTTTAACAGGTTTTCAAGTCTGGATACTAGCAGAATACTATCTCATAAAATAGCCACCCGGTATGTGGCCATGGTCTGAACCTGCAGAGGCAGTTAAGGCTGGAGATGACATATTGGATGTGAAACAAAGGAAAGCAAAGCAAAAGCCATTCATTCGAAAACAGTGCAGGGAAAAATCCTAAAATACATAAACGTTTTGTGACATAACAAACAGATCTATATTTGCATGGAAAGATAATGTGCTTTATTGTTCCCCTTTTGATCACTCTTGCTTTAGGGACTGATATAAGTGTGTAGCGCAGGCTTACTGTATATCATGTATTTTCAATTAATCCTCAAAGAAATGACCATTATTGGAAGGCTGTCATTTGACTGTTTCTATACATTTCTGGTAATACAGAGATGGAAATATTTTACTTATGCATGCACAGTTAAGGTCTGTCCATTCATCTTTTTCATCCCAATTTCTCTACAATGAAGTAAAGAAATAGTTTAACTTATGACAATCTATACTTGATGGCCATGCTAATTAGTGGAGACTGAAAATATTTTCCATTTTAATTTTCAATTAACAACCACGTGGCTCAGGCAGCAATGCTATTTTAAGTTGGTCATGTCAGGTTTTGTAGGTAAGAACTCCTTATATAGTTGCTTGTTCCATGGTTAAGCTTTACAACAGCCTCTGCATTTCCCTAGTCACTAACTTAAGATTTGCAGTTGTAAAAAAAGTTTGGTTCGAGAGATTTGTGACCTTATCCAGTATTTTTTTTTCTCTTATAAGAAAATAAATCCTTTTCTGTTACTGCTTCAATCATAGGCATTTCTAAGGCATATTTGGAAAGCTCTATTGAGCTACTCTGTAACAATTTGCCAATAATCAGGGGTTTTTCCTAGGCACTTACATTTTATTTTCATGCTACCCATAGAAAAAAACTGGAGACACCAAGATTTAGGAAGGCATATTACACTCCTAAGGTATTTAAAAGTTATTTTCTTGCAGCAGAGAATAAAGTTCACTGAAATTAAGCATACATTTTGACAAGAAATGATAAAGACTTTATGATTCTAGTTCAAAAGTATCAGTTCAGTCTGTTCTGCCCTAAGTCATTCTGGGAATAGGGGGAAATAAAAAAAAATAGTAGTACAAAAAACTTGAGCTTCATGATAAATCCATTTAGTTTTCATGGCTCCTAACAGACAGCAGGAAAAACCTGCTCAAAATATGATAGATTTCATTCTACCGAACATATGACCTCTCCTTTCTTCCTTCCATCCTACTGACAGAGTTCAGATTCAAAATTTGTTGAGATGCATTGATGACAGAGAGGTCAAAACTGCTAATACATTTCATGCATTTTCATGGCCAGTAATTGCACCAAGAGAAGGACATTCCTAGGTAGCAGAAATATAGAGGGCTTGTTGAATTCTAACCTCTCTGCTATATTACCAGCAAGGAGGAACATAAGACCTGTTGTTAAACATCACTGTGTTTTCCCACATGCATGTATAGAGAGATAGACACATAAACCGTTATTGGAACTTCCACATTCTGGGGATTTAAAACAGACACACACAGAGATGCACTCTAAATTAAGCTGATGATTTTTCTATAAAAACTGGCAGTATATATATATGAGTATGACAAATACAGCCAGTTTTTATAGAACTCATTGGCATTGTTCAAGGCCACTATATCAGATGTTCATAATGCAATTAAGATGATGTACTAGATTTATAAGATCTTTTCTTCTATGTCTGAAGCTTAATGCTAACCAAGTCAATTACCACATTGCACTAACCACCTTTGTCTAGTATTAAACTTGAAATAAATAAATGCACACCCAGACATGCACAGAATACATAGCCTTAATTCCTTCTGCAAGCCCAGAGCATTAACATCTGGAATTGTAAATTTACATTCATTATGACATCATTGCCCCAATAACACAAATTATTATTATTATTATTATTATTATTATTAATAATAATAATAATAATAATAATATAAGCACCAGCTCACTGCAAGAAACAAACCAACTAATGTATACCATAGCTGCAATTATAACTGAATACTTTTCATTTCAAAGTCAACAAATAAGGAGAAAAAAAAAAAACAGTGCACCACCAAAATAGAAGATCAGGTTGGAAAATAAGATCAGCATGCTAAGATCAGATGCAAGCAAGCTAGAACCAATGAAAGAAAAGAAGCTGAAGAACAAAAAGACCAAAAATACCTGATCAATAAATATCACCTAGAAACAAGGAAGATCAAGGAAGCACTGGAAATAATAAAGTAGCAAATAATAGCCATACCGAAGATCAGCAGACGTGAAGCTTGAATTGCACCCTATAGGCAGAATCTCCAATTTCAGTCGAATCAGAAACGTTTCTACCAATCCATCAATGGAGGGACTGCACTGTACCAGTCGACACCTGACAAAGAAGAAACAGGGCAGTTCTGGGCACAGCTATGGGACAACCCAAAGAAATACAACAAGAATGCAGTTTGGATTAAAGGAGGTAGATAAGAATAAAAAAGAAGTTGAAATGAAAGAAACGTAATAACAGCAGACATGGTGGAGAAAAGGGCAAGGCAGATCAAGAATTGGTCAGCACCAGGTGAAGATGAACTGCATGGTTTTGGGTTGAAACATCTGGCTGCTCTGTGGCCACTCATTGCCGAGCAGTTTAACAACATACTGCAAGGAAGTTAAATGGAAGATTGGTTAACATCTGGCAAAACCTACCTGATAGTTAAAAATTCCAGCAAAAGGGGCAGCACCAGGCAACTACAGGCCAATTACCTGGTTGCCCATAACTTTCAAATTGCCAACTGGTGTGGTACCTGATGCAGTCCAACAGTATCTAGTTGAAACAAGCTCTTTCCACCTGAGCAGCAAGGAAATCACTCAAACAGCAGAGGAACAAAAGATCAGCTCCTAACTGACAAGATGAATTGGGAAAACTGCAAGAGAAGAAAGACCAATTTGAATTTAGCTTGAACTGATTACAAGAAGGCATTTGACTCCCTGTCACATGACTGGATAATCAAGTGCCTAGAAATAACAGGACTCAGTAGAAACGTCAGAAGCTTTGTGCAAAGATCAATGGCACAATGGAAGACATAGTTGTTGGTCAATGGTGATAGACTGGGAGAGGTTAACATCAGGGGAGGAATCTTTCAAGGAGACTCACTATCACCACAACTGCTTGCCATTGCATTGATTGCTTTGTCGACAATACTGAACAAGTCAGGCCATGGCTATCAAACATCAAAAACATCTTCCAGGGTATCTCACCTCCTATACATGGATGATCCGAAGTTGTATGGAAAAACACCATCTGAAATGGAATTTCTGCTCAGCACTGTCCAGATATACAGCCATGATATTGCAATGGAGTTTGGACTTGACAAATGTGCCACCCTGACCATCAACGGAAGAAGAATAGTGAACTGAAGGAATCAAGTTGCCCAATGGAAATAACATCAAGAGTCTGATGAAGAAGATACCTGGGCTGACAACATCAAGCACACATTGAAGTTAAGAAGGTTAGGCGCCCTTCATCCATGAAGCAACATTGACAGGCTCTACTTACCAAGGAGCATAGGAATGTTACAAGCACACCAGAGAGTTGTAGAAGAAAAAAGGACATTGGAAGCAATATCTGAAGGACAGTGAAGAAGATAAACTGAAGCTAGTACACCATGAAGGCTTTCTGAATACTGAACAGACCAAACTGGCCTACAAGAAAGATCAAATGTAGAATAGAAAAGAGGCATGGTAAGGCAAAGTATTACATGGCCAGAACACACACACACACACACACACACACACACACACTAGCAGACAAAGCAGATAACAAGATTTGGTAATGGCTAAGAGCAAGAAAGTTGAAGAAAGAGATGGGAGAGTTAATTCTGGCTGCACAAGGCCAAGCATTAATAACAAATGCACAAAAAGCCAGAATTGAGAAGACAGCAACAGACACCAAAGGCTGCCTCTGCAAAGAAGCTGAAGAAACAGTGGGCCACCTAGTCAGCTGCTCCAAGAAGATTGCACAGACTGACTACAAATAATGGCATGACAAAGTAGCAACAATAGTACATTGGAATATCTGCGAGAAATACCATTTGCCTGCAAGGAAGAACTGGTGGGACCACAAGACAGACAAAGTCATAGAAAATGAAGAAGCTAAGGTGCTCTGGGACTTTAAATAGACAAGCACCTGCCACACAACATCCCAGACTTAACAATTGTTGATAAGAAAGACAAAAAAGTCTGGATAGTTGACATTGCAATACCTGGAGACAATGAGATAGAAGAGAAAGTACTGGAGAAAATCACAAAATACAAAGTCCTGCAAAGAGAAATAGAACAACTGTGGCAAAAGAAAGCAAAGATAGTACCAATAGTTATAGGCACCTTAGGTGCAATCCCAAAACATCTGGAGCACCACTTGAAGGCCATCAGCATTGACAAAATCACCATCTGTCAATTGCAAAAGGCAGCTTTACTTGGAACAGCTTACATCTTGCAACGATACCTCTAGCACCATCAAACAACATCTGCCTATCCCAGGTCCTTGGGAAGGACTCGATAGGTGGATAAAAATGCCAAATCCAGTCTAAACATCCGGCTGACTGTGTGACCAGCCATAATAATAATTATTATAATTTATTGTGGGTAGCAGTTGCATTCACCAAAAAAAGCCCAGCGACTCCATCACGGCAAAGATAATGTCCTCTTCCTCTTATGCCAACTAGTACAATGATAAATTCACAGCAAAAAATTAGCAGAAGCAGGAAATCTGCTTTCCAATTTGTTTAAATAAATATTAAGAAACTGATGCTATTTATACTTTTTGGGTCAACACCCAAAACTTGGAGACCATTGCCGAGTTTCAGTTTAGGATGTAAATAGCACCAGGTTCTTCATATTTATTGAAGTGAATTAGATGATTTGTGACAGATGCATTATGATGCCAATGACATCTCTTTTTCTGTTTTGCCCCTCTAGCCCAAGCTATCTGTAAAATATACTGCACAAACAAAGTCTAACTTCATTAACCATTAGAAGAAATTTTAAACACAGTTACACAATTTACCTTATTGCTCCATAGATTATTATTAGTCTGCAGTTTTCTAGTAGTGCTATTCAGCCTAAAAGCCTTGGATGCAGCTTGCTGACCTCCTCAGAATTTTCCAAAAGTTGCTGCCAAATAGCAATGTTCAATGTGTTAGACGGGGAAACCATTAAACATACAAGGATAAATCATAGCTGTTATAATTAAATTTAATTTAAAATGAGCTTTTGCCTTGGTCCATCTACAATTTGGAATGCAGCCTCTTCCTGTAGAAAGGCTAAGAGGTTGCGTGTCCCTGATACACTTAACCAAATATACATTCTGTTGAGCTGAATCAGGCTCAAGCTAGCTTACTTATTGTTGTCTTCGCTGTACAATGCACAGTGTTTTCTGTCTGGAAGAGTCAGGCTTTTTAAAAGGCAGTGAATGGAACAGAAATGGAGAATCTGTAACTCATGGAGTTAGGAAAGGAGGAGGAATAGCAAAGTATCCACGGGGATCTCACTCTTTCTCATTGGCTGTATGAAAGAAGCTAACTTAAATGAGTTTTTGAATTTTGCTAATAAGAAAGGAAGGAAGGAGGGAGAGAGAGAGAGAGATTGCTTTGCATCAGCAGTCAAATGAAAAAAAGGCAATAAAGAACTTGCTTAAGAAAAATCATCACACATGTTGAGCCATGCATAAATGGTTTTGTACCTTTGCAGTCCTTTCTTCTTGGAGCTAGTTTGGTCTTCAGAAGTGCTATGATGGGTGAATTGAAGGGAAAAAATAATCAACTTTGTACCAACATAATCTACCTGGACCCAGGCATTTAACAATGACAAAACATTAAAAACACAATCAACAAATAATAATTATAATTACACTTCATTATTTGCCATCTAGCTGGACCTAGGAGATGCCTTTTTTTGTAGTGGCCCCTATCCAGCAGACCACCCTTCCCCAATCATCTGGCCTTCTGGAAGGTGATAAAGAGCTGGCTTTTCTTTCTTCTTTCTGCTGGGGTAGAGTGAGATGGGAGCTTGTGAATGGTTTATTGGGGCATCCCAGGAGGAGGACGGAGGTGGCAGGATTTAATTTTTGTTTTTATGCCTTTTACAGTTTTTGTTGTTTTGTTGTTCTTGTGACCTGCCCCGAGTTATGCTCTAATATGGGCAGCCATGCAGAAAGAAAGAAAGAAAGAAAGAAAGAAAGAAAGAAAGAAAGAAAGAAAGAAAGAAAGAAAGAAAGAAAGAAAGAAAGAAAGACCAATTTTTCACAGATTTTTCTTCCAGCTGCAAGTGCCTTATGAAACAATTCTATTCTCACTCATTACTGGAAGGGGCCAACTTAACCTTGGGAAGAAGGCTAGGAGGCTGTGACTCAGAAATGCTGTGAGACCATCACAGATCTGGAGGTCTGCTAAAGGATTTTGTTGGCCTCCATGCACAGGACAGTTCAAGCAGTCCAGGATTATACCATGATTGATGGTATCAGGCAGTTTGTTATCATAGTTATAGAGCAGAGCAACTGAAAAATAAAGTGTGTATGTATATGTATATGTATACACTGTATATCAAAATCAAAACCTAATAGAGCTGAAATAATATATCAGAACACATATTAAACTGTATTAACCCAAGACAATACTCTGACTTGCTCCACTTGATACAATCATTTACATTCCATCTTGACTAGTGTACAGAACCTGGCTACACTACCTGAAATCTCTACCACCTGATCATCTGATAGGGGACTGAGGAAGTCATCTGCAGTCCTGTCTAAACATTGTGTTGTGATGGGGGAAATCTATAGATAGCCTGAATATATACACAGGATCAAAGGGCAACAGAGCAGTACCTGACCCACAGTCTTCATTTCCCCACCACCAGAGACCCTGCTGCAAAAATGTCTAAAAAAAAAAAAAAGCAGATGGGAGGGCGTTATAACATGCCAACATAAAAGCTTTTCTGCTATTTGTAGGTATGATGTTAAAGAAATAATGGGCAGATGCAACCATTTTATCTGATCTCACTGGGATAAACTAAGGTAGAGCCTGGCTTAAATAATTTTGGAGGTTAGTATCTCTGGCATGTTACTTAAAGAATGATTCATCCTGTTCAGAACCCCACAATACCTTTGGGTGGAACTAAGTGAGGTCCACCAAGAAGACTGGAATATACAATATTTTGAAGAGTCAGAGCAGCCAAACTACTTGGGTTAAAAATTAAGCTAATACCTACCCCGTGCTATCTGCTCTTGAGTTTTAAGTGATTGGAAGGGGTATAGATAATCAACTTCTTAAAGGGCACACTGTAGATGGCTCCCCACTGCTTTCTGAACAACCTGAAATGGGAAGGTTGGAGTGTTTCAATGGCTGTCCAATACTGTGAGGTCCAAGGAAGGCTTCTTGAGAGGGGAGTGTATGACTTTCTCCTTTAAGGCAGACAGCAACTAACTTTTCTTCAAAAAATTGTTAACTGACTCCAGAACCCAGTCTATCACTCTGCTGCAGTAACCCTCAGCATCAGGATGGATCAAGCCCACTGGTGGCCTTCATTATAATAGAAAGCACCCTCTCCACTTCATCAGAGTCCACAGACTGAGAAGAATCCCAGATAATGCTGCAAGATGTTATTCTGGGGATCATGCCAGATTTTCTCATTAAGAGTCAAGGTTACACCAAATGTGAATGACTTTGTAAGCAAAGTTCTGTACTAGCCACCACCTTTCCACTATCCTTCCATAACAGAGAACTGACAACCTTAACAAGGTCACTCAAGAGCAACTCACTGATTGATGCTGTAACAGCAGTGGTTTATAAAGTTCATTGCTCTTCCCCCTTGTTGTAGGCAGAAACATAACTTATACCAATACTTGCTCAAATAGGTGCTCTAGAAATCTCCTGCACTGCTTCATCTCCTGGAGGTCTTCAGTATACTAAGTAGCTACCTGAGATTGGCCAACAATGAAGTATATAACCCAGTGAGGCCTAACATGACTTATGCTCAAAGTATCATAGATTAAAAGACAGATGACTCAGTTCTAAGCCTTGCGTGGTTTCAGAGAACCATTTCTTTTGGATCTTGATTAAAGACAAAATAAAGTTTAGCACCCTTGGGGACTGCCCATTTGTTATGGAATTCTTACTGTTGAAAGAAGTCAGCCCTCAATCTAAACATCTATTTTGGGGAATGTTGGGCTATAAGTCTTAAGGTGGAGAAGGATGAGTTAAATCAAACCATTACTAATCCTCTATTCATTTATCTTAACTGAATGAGGCTAGATACAGTATACATTTTGCATTGATCCACAACTCAAGATTCAATAAAGTTCCTTTTGAATTTCTGTGGAGCTAGTGCTGTAGGACCCTAACTGGAAGCCTATCCCAACTTATGAATATCTATGGCACCAAAAAAGTGAATATGAACAACTTGGGTTCTTCAGTAGTGCTCTTCTGGGTACTTTCTGGTACAAAAAGGGTCTCTCTATTTACACGCATGAAGAAATTATGTGGGTATGCATGCACGATCTGTAGAACCCTACTGAGAGTAGCTTTTTGTCCTGCTGCTACCTATAGGAGGATCTTCTGCATGCCCAAATGATCTCAGAAGGCCCACAAAAAATGAACCATGCTACATCTTCAGGAGGTTGCAGCCTTTTTTGAGGATTGGCACTTCGAGGAGTAAAGTGATGCTCCAAATTGTTTATACAGCCTCTATAACAATTGTCTGACCTCTTTCCAGCTGTACAGGAACTCAGCTAATTACTGTCAGCGCAATTAGCCTTCTACTATCTATACCACAATTTTTTCCATGTCTCGGTGCTCCATCAAGTGCATCTCCTCAAAAGAGCTGTAAAGAAAAACACATGCTCTAAATATTTCAAAAAAGTGACAGATGGCACCAGATAACAATATTATGCTTCCATGCAGCATAAACAATATCCTAGTCTCCTTCAATAAAAGGCAAAGAGGCAAACTCTTTCACGAGCGAACATTGAACTCTGGCTCTAACAGAGCAGCTAAAATCCTTGTAAAGAAATTTGCCTCTTTGTTGACTTACCAGTAATGCATTGCAAATCCAGTGCAAAGGGAGAGTTCTGAGGTTTCGTAGTTGTGATAGATTTCTCACACTGGTTCTGCCCCAAATCTTGACACACACGTACTAGGCAATAGCTGCCCTTTTCAGAGTAACCATGACAGGAGCCCACAAAAATGCAACTGAGTCTATGAAGATCCTACCTTGAATTTGGAAGACCCAGATAGATCTGAGATATATGCACGAGAGCTTCAGATGAACACCTGAACTATTAAGTTGTGCTACCTTAGCTTGTGACTAATCAAACAGTGAGCTAAGTAGTTGGATAACTTGATTCAGATACAAAGGAAAACAAGGTCAAAGGGGCCAAAACTAGCAGCACAGCATGGGATAACTAGAGAGGAACATATAGTATGTTCAGGCCACCAGAGGCATCTGTTTTTAATGTATATGGAACTTTGATTGCACCATTGTGGCTATTACCTTGACTTTTTTAAACTATACTCTGCAGTCACCCCTGGTTGTCACTGCATCATCTTATATTATGGCTGGACTATTTAAGCAACATCTCACAAGAGTAACGCTTACATTTATTGACTTAAAAAAATAATAAGTGGCAATGCTATAGCCATTGGTGTCCATAGGCACTGTGTTTCCAACGCCTGCTTTCCATCAGTCAAATCTTTATTAGTCATAGTGCAGCATAAGGAAGGTGGGGTTCAGTCATTAAAAATAGCATAAAGGATGTATCAAGAGTAAAAATAAAAATCTAATTAAAAAAAAACTATGGAAAGCTAGAAGATATAGAAGATATATAAATTAAAAACTAATAGTATATATAAAAAGTGAGAATCTAAAAGAATCTAAAAGAAGGGGTAGGAGCATTAGATGGGTATATCTGCATTACACAGTAGTCTAGAATTAGTGATTATTAGTACCCACTGGAGCCGGTGGGCCACATGTTGTACTGGGTAACAGTACTGGAAGTCAACCAGTCACCGTAATAAATCCAACTAGATCTAGTGTTCCCCAGATCCTCCTCCTCCTCCTCCTTTTTTTTCTTTTTTTTGCAATGAATGGTGCTTAATATATGCATTATAGCAAAAAAAAAAAAAAAATGAGGAAAACATCAAGACCTAAACTATTTCTGAATAGTTTCAGTTAGATATCCAACTCTTAATAATCAGCTGTTTTTGTTGGTGGGAGAGATTGCTTCTTAGGCTAGTGATCACACAGGGTTTGTTGTGTGTGTGTGTGTGTGATGCTAAGATTTTATGTACCCTTCTGTGGGTGTTTGTATGTGTGGGTGTGATTGTGTGTGGATAGATAGATATTTCTTTCAGTATAAATATTCCATGACTTGAGTAATTTGTTTTATTTGTACAACTGAAAATGTTCTCTGTCTTGGGAGCACAAAGCATCTAACAACAACAACAGAAACAGATACAAGCTCTACTGAATAAAGTACAGTAAAAGCTGTATTGGAGGTATAATTATTTTTTTCAGTCACTAGATGGCCCTGGTGCTAGGTGTATATGGGTGGAGTCAAGAATTTCCTTTCACGGGAGGCAGAGAATACACTTCTTCTAGTTTCCAGACTGGCATTACACTTTTACAACAAGAGATTAAACATGAAGACAGGCAAAGAGCAATATCATTAATTTATCACTGCAGGAAAGATCTAGGGTGCTTGAAACCTCCTTGAAAGCTTTCTTGGAAGCTTGTCCGGGGTTTGATTATGCTTATTTAACTAACTGATGAAGTGTTCAAAATGACACTATCAAAGTGGGTTCTATGGGGAGAGTGTTGCAAAGCACTTGTGCCACTACAGAAAAGACCTTGCTGTTTCCATCCATTGGGCAGGGACGTAAAGCAGGACCTTTGACACAGATTGGAGATTGTGACAGTTCAGAAGCAGCTAGAGCTTAAGCTGTCGAGGTTTCATGTGAAAAACTGGCCAGCACATTGAAATGATTGGGGTGATGGAGGTTAACTATATAGCCATTGTATATTAAAAAGCTCCAGGAAGCTAATGTCACAGCAACATTTTTAGATCAAGTTTCTAGCTATTTTTATAGGAAAATCCCTTGTAAAATGCATTGCATTAATTTACCCTACTCCAGTATGAATGGCCATACCCAAATCTATCTTCTCCAGAGAACTGCATAGATCAGCTTAAACTATGAGAAGGAAGTCCTGGTTACCATTGGCTCCTGAACATCCAGGAACACTGCCAGATAAGCTGCAGATATATGTCTTATATTGGAAGTCCAGCCAGTATGGGGATACTGTATCCCTATTTCTAGATTAATCTAGACTACCACCAGCAGAAATCAAATCTGAATTTAATTTCAGTTTATTGTCATAAACGTTTTAGGCATTTAGTTAGGATTTCTACTGCCTTCTTGAGATAATATATCATAAGTATCACCATTTAGCAAATTCAGTGGCACAGAAGAATAAAATGGCCAGCATCAGTGCCAAAGATAACACTCTAAAGCAGGATCTAACCTTTGTTCATTCACCACACTTTTCCCCCCCCCCAAAATAAATCTACTATTTTCTCCTACATTATTTCTTCATTTCATTGATTGCAGGTTCAGAAAGCAAGAAATTAAAAAAAGTTCAGGACACATTGTGCCAATCCCAAAACACGGGTCAAAATTCTAAAGATGTGCCTACATTTGTTTCAGAACTACCCAAAAAGCCAGGAGGATCCCCCCAGATCTTGAGAGATCCTGTAAGGTCAGCTGGAGAGGCTTTTTTGGTGAGAACCTACAAGAGGACCTTCTTTCTTGGAGAATGCATGCTATGGAATTCCATGTCATGAGAAGATTTCATGAAATCCAGTTTGATGCCATTCTATTGGTAGAAGGAAAAAAAGTTTTAAAATGAAGGGTCACTGAATTGTTAGGTGCCTTGTGATATAGAAACTCAGGATGTATACTGTGTGTGTGTGTGTGTGTGTGTGTGTGTGAGTGAAGCAGTTTGTTTTAGCAGGATTTATGCTTTTCATATTCTCCGTTTCATCATCCAACCATCAGGAGGTACTGATTCCATGCAGGGAGTCTACATTATATGAAAAGTCCAATCCCATTGTGATTAATCCAAGAGCAATAGCAAGACTAGGAGCTAACCCATCTTCACAAGTTCTATTTCTTCAAAACCACATACGATTCAAAATGTTTCTTGTCCTACATCACCAAACCATATCCTGCAGTTTTCTTCATCTTGAGCAGCCCATGCCGAGTGCCTGGTAACGCTGAGCATTAAATATCACACATACCTGCCTGCGAAAAAACCATGAACCCAAAATACTTATCTGTTTTTGCATTTGACCGTAATAATCCTGTTGGTTAATGATATGCTTAAGGTTAATGATCCAATTATTCTGAGACAAGACACATGGCACACAGTTGTACTCCACTATGTAAATAACCATTAGCGGTCACTGGCTTTTGCATTGCTGCAGCACCAATATATTAATCTTGAGCAATTATTCATAAGAAGGAAATGTTTGTATTGCTACTGTTAATAGCTGAATGCTACAATGCAGACTCATTGTTTCCTAAGAAGATGAGCTGTGCTGTATTTTATTTATGATGGAAATTGCGCATACATAAACTATGGTCTCAATGAAAATTCAAATAAAATGCACAGAAGCACAGACTAGGACTATGTTCCCAGCTTAGTGGACCACTAGGGCCTCAGGGGGGCATCTGTGGGTCATTTAAGCGAGGGCAAAAGAAAGCTCACGTCAGAAATGTCTTTATTCCAGGTTACTCTGTATATGGAGTGTTAAACACTGCAAAGATGGCTTCTCCATCATTCAGCTGACACATTTGAATGTTTGTTCCATACTAATCGTTGATACATTGCTATATTATCCAAGAGTGTTCTCCACCATGGCCAAGATTTTATTATGTTTTACATGTAAGTACATTCCATTCAGCGATGGTTCCCAGTCCCCTTGAATTAAAACTATTTTCCTGGTAGGTTAATTTGCTTCCTGAGGGGTGAGGCCATAGGATCACTGATGAAAAGCCAATTTCCTGCCAATTAAGCTTCTCTTAATTGTCCCACTGCCCATTTGTGTTCTTTTGATACAGAGGAAAAGCTTAAATTACTAATTTCCTCTATTTTTTATGCACAAAGGCTTAATAGTGCTATCATTAAAGAAATGAAAAGAAATGATCATGATGATACAAGGATTAAGGTTTTGTCTATAGTAATAGAAATACTGGGCTATTAAGAGAGGTGATTCATGGGGCATTTAATAAGTTGGTGATCACCCATACCTCACCATCATTGGGAAGCAATCAAATGTTTTGAATCTGAAAACAGTAAGAGTTTAATTAAAAACAAACAGCCCTTAAAAGACTCAGGCTGCAATCCTATGGTCCCCAAGGAAACATCCATCTTCACTGAGAATACTCTACTGTTACCAGAAGCTGTTTTTGCCAACACTTAGACACCAAGCTCTTTCACTGGTGGTTCACAAGCTTTATTATTTTTTTTAAGAAAATGAGTTTGCCAATTGACCTCATGGGTAAAGAACTGGAAATGATGAACATGTTTTCAGTGCACTTATCCTCAAAGCCATAAACTCTTCAGGGGAATAATGATTGTTCTCTTTCATTTTATCTAGGCAATGAGAATCTAGACAACGGCACTGTCCACTAGACCTCTAGAAATTTTCTTCTATGCAGTCCTTAGCAGCAAAGTTCAGTTTTTGGTGACTTCATGGATACGTCCATGTAGTTTTCTTGGGTACAATACAGAACACAAGTTCTATTGCTTTCTCTTAGGGTTTGTTTTACATCTTTCCAATCTAGCCTACACCTTGGTATTTCTGATGGTCTCACATCACATGGTAATAAGGCCAAGCCAGCTTAGCTTTTTGAAGTTTTTGGTGTAGTGGTTAAGGCACCGGGCTAGAAACCAGGAAATCATAAGTTCTAGTCCTGCCTTAGGCATGAAGCCAGCTAGGTGAGTCTGGGCCAGTTTTTCTCTCTCAGGCCTAGGAAGGAGGCAAGGGCAAACCACTTCTGAAAATCTTGCTAAGAAAACTGCAGGGACTTGTCCAGGCAGTTGCCAGGAGTTAACACTGACTCAAAGGCACACACACACACAAAAGTCAGCTACAATAAATATAGCCTGATATAAAGTAGGGAGTTTTAACAAGGATATATACCCCCAAAATATTCATCTTTCCCCTTCCCTCATGACTTTAAAAAAAAATTTCCTCACCTATTTCTCATCTTTATCCTTCTGTTCTTTAGCCTTGGAATTTCTTCCCTAGGAACCTTTATTTCTACATTACAAATTTTTACATATTACCTGCTACCCAGTCATAAGGTAGCTGCACCAGTTAAGCAAACATATCCCAAACTGTTGGATGAGCTCCCTTAGGCTATATTCATCCGAGCTAGCTTTTTTTGTTATTGTTGTTTTGTGGCTTCAAGTCATTTTTGATTCCTGGCAATTGCCTGGACTAGTCCCTGCAGTTTTCTTGGCAAGGTTTTTTGGAAATGGTGTGCCATTGTCTCCTTCCCAGAATTGAGAGAGAGTGACTGGCCCAGGCTCACCCAGCTGGCTTTGTGGCTAAGGCAGGACTAGAACTCATGGTTTTCCCATTTCTAGTCTGGTGCCTTAACCACTACACCAAACCTTTTGACTTTAAAAAGTTAAGCTGGGTTGGGCCTATTAACCATGTGATGGGAGACCATCAGAAATACCAAGGTGTGGGCCAGATTGGAAAGATGTACAACAAATCCTAAGAGAAAGCCTATTATTTTAAAGCCCATGTAAATTCTAGCCCATCCACTTTCTTGATTCCTACTCTCTTTCCACTTGTGTTTTCTTTCTTCCATTTCCCTATTTTGACTTGTCTTACACTTGCATTATGAGCCTACAATTAGATTTTCTGTTCTCATGTCTCTTCCTCCTCCTTCTTGCAGTGCTTATGAATTCTAAAAAGAATGCATATCATTAGTTCCTTATACTTGTGGTATAAAAAGTAGTAACTTTAGCAAGAAATAAATTTGGTTATCTATCTATCTATCTATCTATCTATCTATCTATCTATCTATCTATCTATCTATCTATCTATCATCCATCCATCCATCCATCCATCCATCCATCCATCCATCCATCATAATAGGAAGGTTTTGCTGAGATTAGAATAGTGGTTGTGTTAAATGTGATATCGCTAAGATTCTTTTCATGTCAAGACAGCTGTGTATACATATGCCCTTAACTGTTTCTATGCTCACATTTCCCTTCTGCCAAATCCTCTTCCCCAAACTGCTTTCATTTTCCCTGAGAACATGTTTTATGTGTGATCACACTGGCACCAACTCTACTCACCCCCTGAAACTCTGGTTCTACAACTAACACTGGCAACTGCATTGAAGACTGAATCTGAACAACAGAACACATGGCTGTTAACATCAAACCTAATTTTGGCATTTTTGTATTGCTTCCCCATCCTGCTTGGAAAACTGAAAGCTTTCACACTCTTGAGTGAAAGAGGCTAAGAATAACCCCAAAAAGAGGGGTTCTTTACTTATATTCAGGATAAATGAAAACGAAAAGAGTCATTACACCAGCTGCTTGATGATGACAGCAAAATGCCAATAGTTATCAAATAAAAGACAGATTTACTATTTTGGTTCCTTTTTCTCCACCATGACATTGTGAAAAGTAGGATGAAGAGGCAGAATTGAAGTTTGAAGCTGATAGAAACTTGCTCAGGGAATACCTCTTTACTTGGAATGAATTTAAATTTCTAGAATCCAATTAAAATTCTAGACTCAGATTAAAATTAAAGTCCTAGAATCAGATGCATTGCATCGTAGGATACTGAAGGGAATAACTGATGATTTGGCAAAACCCTCATCTCAGAGAGATCTTGAAGAACCAGTGAAGTGCAGATGACTAGAGGACAGCAACTGTTGTCTGTATCTTCAGAATCATTGAAAAGGAAGAGGCAAGCAAACAAATGATCAATCAGACCAGCAGATCATAACATTACACTGTATACATATTGAAGACAAAGCAGAAGCTGGCATGTCAAACTAATCTTATTGTGGGTGTCTGTGGCTGGGAAAGAGAACAGCGATGTCACACACATAAGAATGCAATTACATAATTTGCATCATTTGTGCACTCACATCATGACACATGTGATTTCATCATGGCTTCTCCCATCATGACTGGGTTATTTCCTTAAAAAATTCTGGGAATGTTGCAGCTATGGCATATCTCAAGTTCTGCAAAGCATTTGGCAAAATATTCCATGGCGTGCTGATTAACAAGATAGTCAGATGTAAGCTGAATGCCATGACAATTAAGTTGATGCATAACTTGCTCAAAAGTCATAAAGAGTTCTCATTAAGGTATCATCATGTGATTGGTAATAGTTGGTAATAGGTCATGAATGGAATGGAGGGTCACAAAGATCATTACTAGATTCTTTACTCCTCAATATTTTTATTACTGATTTGGATGGAGAGGTGGAGGGAATGTTTATCACATTTGCAGAAGACACAACAGGGAGGTGGGGGGTGGGGATATAGCTAGTATTCTAGAAGACAGAAATGACATTTGTCCTATTCTGATGGATTAGAAATTGGTGAAAGTATCAGAATAACAGTAAACATATACAAATGAAAAGTTCTTCCCTTAGGAAACAAATATCAATTGCATACATTTGAGAACTTTTGGACTGATAAGGCGACTTGTGAAAATATCTTGGCATAGTAGTTTATTTGAAAGTGAATATGAGCCTGCAGGATGATATAGCTGGAAAAGAGAGGATTGTTTTATCTACAGAAGTATAATTTCCAAATCATGGGAAATCTAATTTCTCATTTGCTTTGCTTTGGTCAGACCCTATCTAAGGTACTATGCCCAATTTTGTACACCATATTTTAAGAAGGATTCAAAGAAATTAGAGCAGTTTTAGAAAATGGCAGTGAAAATGATCAAGGCCTCCAAAATGAAGTCCTGTGACAAGAGATTGAAAGAATTGGGAATATTTAGCCTTGAGGAAAGACCATTGAAGGGGGATATGATACAGCCCTTTAAATACCTGAAACAATGTCCTACAGAAAATGTCAAAGTGTGTGACAGAGAAGAATGGATTTAAGATACAGGAATATACATTGACTTTCAGAGGGAGGGGAAAAAAAACTTCATAACAATGAGAGCCAATAAATATGGAACCAATTAGCCAGAAAGATGATGGGCTAATGTGTTCAGGAAATGCATTCAAACAGAGTCAAGATAGCTGTCTCCCTGCGATGCTTTAATTTTGATCTTTTCATTGAATAGGATCTTAGACTGGATGACCTAAATAGCCTCTTCAAACTCTAGGATTGCTTTGTGCCATTTTATGTGCTCCTAATAAAGATATTGCCCAAGTGTGCATGGCATGTGTGTGTGTGCGCGTGTGTGTATACGCGCACACACGTGTATACAATATATATTGTAATTGTTTATGTTTATCAATTTACAAAATGCAAAGTGAGCAAACAGAAGAGAAATCTAAAACAAATCAATATTTGGTGTGACTACCCTTTGGTTTCAAACCAGCATCAATTCTTACACTTGCACACTTTGTACACTTGCACAAAGTCAGGGATCTTGTAGGATTAGAGTCAGGTGTATGATTAACCAATTATACAAGCAGGTGCTAATGATCATCAATTTCATATGTAGGTTGAAGCACAGTCATTAACTGAAACAGAAACAGCTGTGTAGGAGGCTTAAAACTGGGTGAGGAACAGCCAAACTCTGCTACTAAGGTGAGGTTGTGGAAGACAGTTTCATGTCACAGGTCATACACCATGGCAAGACTGAGCACAGCAACAAGACACAAGAAAGTTCTACTGCATCAGCAAGGTCTCTCCCAGGCAAAAATTTCAAAGCAGACTGGGGTTTCAAGATGTGTTGTTCAAGCTCTTTTAAAGAAGCACAAAGAAATGGGCAACTTGAGGACTGTAGACACAGTGGTTGGCCAAGGAAACTTAATGCAGCAGATGGAAGACACATCATGCTTACTTCCCTTTGACACTGGAAGATGTCCAGCAGTGCCATCAGCCCAGAACTGGGGGAAACCAGGGGGACCCAGATACACCTATCTACTGTCCAGAGAAGTCTGGCCAAAAAGCCATACCTTGGACATGGAAACAAGGCTAAGTGACTCAACTATGCACGAAAACATAGGAACTGGGGTGCAGTAAAATGGCAGCAGATGCTCTGGACTGATGAGTCAAAATTTAAAATATTTGGCTGTAGCAGGAGGCAGTTTGTTTGCCAAAGGGTTGAAGAGCAGTACAATAATGAGTGTCTGCAGGCAACAGTGAAGCATGGTGGAGGTTCCTTGCAGTTTGGGGATGCATTTCTGCAAATGGAGTTGGAGATTTGGTCAGGATAAATGGTGTCCTCAATGCTGAGAAGTACAGGCAGATACTTATCCATCATGCCATACCATCAGGGAGGTGTGTGATTGGCCCCAAATTTATTCTGCAGCAGGACAATGACCCAAACATACAGCCAATGTCATGAAGAACTATCTTCAGTATAAAGAAGAACAAGGAGTCCTGGAAGTGATGGTTTGGCCCCCACAGAGCCCTGATCTCAACATCGAGTCTGTCTGTATGAAGAGACAGAAGGATTTGAGGCAGCCTACATCCACAGGAGATCTGTGGTTAGTTCTCCAAGATGTTTGGAATAACCTACCTGCCGAGTTCCTTCAAAAATTGTGTGCAAGTGTACCTAGAAGAATTGATGCTGTTTTGAAGGCAAAGGGTGGTCACACCAAATATTGATTTGGATTTCTCTTCTGTTTACTCACTTTGTATTTTGTAAATTGATAAACATAAAGAATTCCAATATATCTTTTTGAAAGCATTCTTACTTTACAGCATTTTTTCATAACTGCCTAAAACCTTTGCACAGTACTGTATATATATTTCTTGCAGGATCAATGTAGCTTCTGTTGTTTTGCATGGGAGAGGACTTTGCTTATAAACATTCATGGAACAGCAGTGCCATGTTCACGCACCTGTATGCTGAATCTTTTGAAAGAAACTCCTGATTCTTCTTTTAGTTCATTACCAGAATATATTTTATTTTTTGGGGGGTGCTTTTTTTTTCTGAGATGATAGATACAATAGATAGATACATACAGTAGATAGATAGAATTTGGTGCTGAGTGAAATCAAGAGAAAATGTTAACTTGGACTCTGTAAAGTTTACCCCGTTTGTTTCAGAGAAACTCTCGTGACACGTGTGTTCAGCAAAGAGGTTTACTCAAGTGTAATGTAAGTACAGACAAAGCCAGGATTGGCTTGGCACATCTTTACAGCACAATTTGTAGTTCCCTGTTCCCGCGCTTAGCCCCTGTTGCTTGGATACAGATTACCCGCAGTAATCCCCCCCTTCACCCAAATGGCAGATTCAGTCCAGTTCTTTTGAGTTCTTGATTGCTTCTTATCGATGGCATGGTTGTTGTCTTCGTTGGGTCTTTCTGTTGCACAAAGCTGGGAGTTCTCAATAGCTTTGCCTCCGAGCCCCGAGGCAAATTGGCGTTGACACAAAGTATCCACTTGTGGTTTAGTTAAGTGGTCCCAGCTGGCCCATTAATCAGTTCACAGTTTCTCACTTCCCCTTTTTCTCTGCCGGTGCCCGGGTGGCGAAACTTGACTAAGCGCGGCTGGGCGAGTCCCTAGCTGTGCCACACCGGCTGAATCTGACAGGACTCAACTGGAATTGGAAATCCATTTCTTGGATCAATTGAATGCTACATGTTGAATCTTGTTTGGCATCAGATTACTATGAAAAAGGGAGGGGGAAAAGCTTATTCCCATCTTCTTTCCCTTACTATATATAACTCAAAAAGAACAAAAACATATATATATATATACTATATCTGTATCTATATGTAAACATCTACCTATCTCACACAAATGGAAGCTTCTCCTAGCGTGAGCATTAAGAGTGGCTAAAAGCTATATTACATCTGTCAGTCTGGCAAGCAATAGAAGCCGTTCTAAAGGCAAATGACCACCAAAATTGTCTCCTAGCAACATAGAGTAGGCCAGTTACAAACAATGCTATCTAGCCCAAATTACATCTCTCCCCACCCCCGTGTTGTCTTTTTTTATTATCTTAGCTTTAAATGTACAGAGATGGTAAAGAATAGCATCTATCTGCAGGGGAGAAATGTGGCTTTTCTAGATTAATTTTTTTAAAAAAGAAAGCCTGTGCTAAATGAAGAAAGAAAGACTGTCCCTAATCAGGAGACCACGATGATTTGAACTTAATTATTTAGTATTTATATAGCACTGCTACTATGCACAATTCACAGAGCTTGCAGTCTAAAATGTGACAGTGAGATTGTTGGGAGGGGGTGTAGAAAAAAAAAGACAGAAAGGGAATCTGAACATGTTCTGTGCAGGGATTCAAAAGGCAGAGCTTTTCATTGCACATACATAGAAATGTACTGTTGGTTTGACGTTACTTTGCCAAAGTGAAGCATCTGTTTCCTAAGTCATCTATACATTCTGACAGGCAGCCAAGCTAGCCTCCATTTTTCTCCCACATACGTGGGCAAAGAACAAACAACAAGGGACAGGAATTTATTCCATAGCCACAGATCTTCTAGAGGAAAAGTCCTACTGATTCCACGTCTCCTGAAAAAAGGTTAAAAGAAAGGCCCCACATGTTATTGGAGAAAGCATCAAGTCTAAGAAAGGAGTACTCCTGTTCTTCATGGGATGACCCAATCAATATAGAAGATGTCCTAAACCAAAACTTAGGACTTTTCGATTCACACTTCTGGTGAGTTCAGTGAACTGATGGGCTGTGCTTCGCAGGAGACATTGTGGCCAAAAGACAGCTGGATGTGGCTCCAGACTGCCAATAAGTCTCTCTGGATAAAAGAGAGAACTTGAGACGATGTCCATGCATTCCAGACAGCTGGGTTTTTTTTGTTTGGTTTTTTTTGGTGAGTTGGCAGAAGAAACGGATGTTTTCGCAGCTGCTTGCAAGCAGCTGAAAGTCATGGGTTTCATCATGTTCTGAGCTGTTAATGTAGCCTTTTAAGGACTTAAAGTTCATCTAAACCTCATTTTTAAATCACCTTGGAGTTTAATTTTTTTCTTACTACTTTTTTAAGATTAAAAAACCTTCGGAACCACAAGTTGGGTATTCGCTGGGTGAGCATCCCTTTAACCTGTTTAAAAAGAAAGAAAATTATGTGTTTCCAGCTTTGTAAGATCTTTATTCTTTGCAATAAATAACAACATGGGGCTATAATGTTGTTTTTTGGAAAGTTTTTGAAAGCTAAGGATTTGGATGAAATTGATTTAAAGATAGACTTTGAAGTTAATTAAAAAGATCCTCTCGTGTGGGAAAAAAAAGTCATGTTTATATTTTGCCCTGATAACAAAGCTTTGAAGCTAGAGAGCACCAGGTGGCTACTTTAAAGGAAATGTTTTATAAGCTGGCTCAAGAAATGCTTGGACTATTTAACCTTATGTTGGAACCAAAAGTTGCTATTGAAGAGAACCAAGTTCCTTGGAAGATAACTGAAATGGATTTTAAGGTAGACTTAAAAATTATAACTTTCTAAGAAAGATATAAAAATTATGTATTTCTGAGATGGAAATATTAAATTTACAAATGGAATTGGATGACCGTTTGAAAATTAAAAAAGGTATACAAACTATGTATCAAAAGAAGGATGTGGATTACCTGTTTAAACTGGAACATAAGAGACTTAAAGGAGCAGTTACGCTGAAATTACATATGGACTTTGTTAAAGATGACAAGGATTTTGAGAGAGGAGACAAGGATAATAGAACAAAGCAAATGTTAAAATTTTATCCATGGGATTCAAGGCTGCTGGGAGGAAGCAGAAAAAAATACAAAACTGCTTTATTTGATTATGGTTAAGTAATGGGTTGTTATTTCTGGTGATGCTTAATGGTTACTTTGATAACTCTTTTTTGGAAATATCCAACTGGGTGTAATGGATTATCTTGCAATATCTGTGCTGATATTTTTGGTATACAAATAAGGGATTCGTATTTCTGGTAATGTTTAACTGTTTTTATCTTTGTGTAATGTTTAACTGTTAATTGGGATTAATAATGGGTTGCTACCTCTGGTGATGATTAATGGTTAATTTTTAAAATCTTTTTGTAATGTTTAATTGTTAATTGGGGTTAGATTTTGATTATTAAGAGAGGGATTGGGGGATTATGTTTAAATAGAAAGGGGGACTAAATGTTTATTCTGTTAGTTATATCTGTCAATCTTTGTACCTTTTGTTGATTAATAAAGAGAGCTGAGGATTTAGAGAGGGGTCTATATAAAATGGGGTGAAATATGGAATGAAGATGTATTTGGTAGTATTTTAAGATATAGTGATAATGTTGTATATACTTGCTGGGAATAAAGGAGGAAGTTTCTTCTTTTTATTTTTATTTGGGGGGATTTTTTTTTCTTTTCTATGCACTTTCTTATATTATTTTTTAATGTAATTTTATATTAAGTTTTTGGTATTAATTTTATTTGTTCTATATAAGCTTTCACAAACTTATTGGAAAAAAAAACTTGGGACTTTTCATTCAGTCAAGTGACCATATTCTGGGAACAGATTTCTTGCTATTCTGCATATTATTGACATTTATCCAAGCTCAGCATTGAAAAAAAATAGTGTCATTAGGCCAGAAAAAAGGAATAATTCCCTTTTTTGCATTATCAATTCTCTCCAATACTTCCATTATTCTTAGAGCCCTTGATCACTTAGCGTTCACTTCTTTCAACAGAATGCATAATCACCCTTTCTCCAAATAACCTTGCCCTTCAGGTGACAAGTTTACTTATGTATAGATTAGTTATGAGAACCAACTCCATCTTCCTTATTGAATGAAGACAAGGAAAACCATTAAGACATTTATTCCAGAACTCATCTGGTTTTTATTCAAACAAAGGAAATTCATTGCACCCAAATCAGCTTTAAAATACAGTTCACTTGAAAGCCTATGGTGTTTTCCATAAACTGATGACTCAAACATTTCAGTACATTTTATGCAACCCTGAGCCATATTTTATCTGGATTTAAGGCTCAATAGGATTTATTAGAACACATATATGATTGGGAATTGCATCCTTGCTCTCCCTCTCTATATAGCCTTAAAATGGTCACTTAAAAAGCTTTAAAAGCACAGGTATTTGAAGAAGCATTTGAAAGGCCCCAGAAGAAGCTCAGTGACTATTTTATGATACATCAGAAACAGCTTCCCAACTTAAATCTGATAACACCTCTTACAATAAAGTTTAAGGAAGTCACTAACAGGTTTTTTTTAGAAGTTTTATGATGCTCTTATCTGTCTCTTTGAGACCTCAAGCTTGGTATCACCCAAAATACATAACTCCATGCATTATTGACAATTATGAGAGATAGCGCAGGAATTGGGAACAGCAAGCCTTTAAATTTCAGTTTTTGGACTGGGATTACGGCATAGCAGAATGAGGCTGCTGTCTTTAGACCCTACTTGAGTGCTTTTTGATATCATCTAGCTGACCCCTGTGGAAGACATGAACATTGGACTAGATCAGGAAGACAGAAACTATGGCCAGGGACTTCATGGAGTTATTTGGCCTCAACACACACACACACTTCCCAAGAATAGACAGGTCCAAATACATCAACCCCTTTCCTGCATTTATGTGATTTGTGGAGAGTTAAGGGGTAAAATACCATCAACCTGCTATATAAATTGATGAAAACTGGATTAAATGAGTCCGTATTCTAACAAGACTTGTGATGTTATTTTATGTTATCACAGAAACCAAGTTAGAAGGTTTATTGTAGGCTTGTAAACTAATCATTTCTTTGATATAGAAAATCAAGAGTTTGTGCATCTCTGTAGAGTTTCACCATATGCTGCTTAACAGCTCCTATAGAGAAATAGCCCATTTCATAGTAGTTCCATTATGAAATTACTCTTGTTGTTAAGAAATTTAACATCTACTTGCCTGCAGGATAAGCTCATTAGGTCTGATTCTGATCTGCATTCATGCTTCTCTCACTCATCTGATTTTCTGTCCTACTGATGGCTTTTGTTGTTCTCTGAACTAATCTGTTTTGTGGAGTTCCTGGTGCTCTCTGAGCTTGGTTGTTTGCTTGCAGATGTTTCATTACCTGTCTAGGTAATGAAACATGCTGATGATGTTACCTAGATGGGTAATGAAATGTCTGGAAGCAAACAACCAAGCTCAGAGAACACCAAGGACTCTGCAGTTCAACCCTGAGCTACATGTCTTTTCTTCTATCTCATTTGTTTTGTTATAGTATCTCAGCCTTCTCCAATCTGGTTGTCTGCAAATGTTTTGGAACTTTGGGGAACTGTAGCCAAAACATATCTAGATGACATCTGGCTGGGAAAAATGTGTTATAGTCCTAAGCATAGGGGACAAAGGGATTCAAGAAAACAATGGAAATGGTTGGTATTTCAGGAACAGTATCTTGAAAACACAAAGCAACCTGTACAGCTTTCCATATTTACTGTGGAAGGAAAATAAACTAGGGGGATGCCTTTCAGATAATGACTATTAAAACTCTCCTTTTGCCCTGAACAGTTAGCACAACTTGGCTGTGGCTGTTTTTAGATCACCACCAAAATCTGTAGATTAATCCTTCCACAGATGTTAAATTGCATTCTTTCTCGCTGGGTGACCAAGCCGAAACCGAGACCAGTCTCTTTTGAAGCACCACTGTGCCTAGAATAAGAGGTTTTGTATTTGTCCCAGATAACACACCCACACCCATACGAAGTATACGAGGTATAAGTATAAAAATGCCCTCAAGTCAAGCTCAAGGAGTTATTTATCTTTCTTAGTGACTGTTTCCATGCAGTTCTGTGGCTCTGATGCAAAATTGCTGGTGCTTTTTCAAGATGCTTTTCAATTTCCCAGTCTAGCCAACAGCTGTGGGAGTTCTGTGTGGAGTTCTGTACCTCTGTACTGACCCCATCCTGCTTAGCTTCTGAAACTGGCTAAGGTCAGTGCAAAAGTCCCAGATTTTTATTTATTATTTATTTGCATGTCTGTGTGTTTACTCTCTGTGTGTGTGTGTGTGCGTGCATGTGTATACACACACACACACACACAGTATATATATCAAAAAAGAAGATACATAAACTTAGACCTTATGATAAATTGATCTATGAAGTATATTTCTCCTTACCCCTATTTATCCCAGTGTGATTTAAGTTACGTATTAAAAGCATAGAAAGAAATGGGGCTGAAACCACACGCCATTACACGCATGCCATATGTATATACATGAATGCATGTGTTTGTGAGTGTGTGTGTATAGGCCCACATGCATGCATGCAGACACTAGCCTATTCCTGCCGGCATAATATGTCTCAGGATAAATCCAACACTTTTCAAATGTGCAGTTTTTAAGAGGGACAGCGATGGATGAAAACCTTGCTGTGTGTGTACTTACATTTTATAGTTTCATCTTGCTCTTTCAATACTTTAGGAAACCCTTCCATTCTGCAGAAAAGGATAATTAGGACCCCTAAGTCTCACATCATTGCTTATCCCTAATAATGCTCTTGGATCCTCTGATGCAACCCCTAAAGGCAAAACCTGCCTTGCACGGCCTTTCTAAATACTTCATACTGGGGCAAGAAATTAATGGCCACTTTCCCTTTGATCATACCAAATCCAGTGCTTATGTGGATCTCTTTTGCACTAATCAGGTGCGGCAGTTCTCTCGTAACGCAGAGGGCAGAAGTGAAGCAAAACATTGTCGTCCTTAGACATGTCAAGCAGTTTATTAATTTTAGAGACTGTACAAGGCACAGAGTCAATAGATGCCAAATTGGGTCATTTTTCCTACTGGATGGATGCTGTGTTGTTTTCCTCTTGGGCAAACTGCAATAATTAGGTGTCAGAAAGTTGTTCCCTTCTGATCCTTCCAACTGGCCAACTACCAGTTAACTAATTAGTTAATGATGGATCAACAGTGTCTGCATATTAGCAGGTATCAGCAGCTGGCTGTCTCTGTCGGATCTCAGAAGCTAAGCAGGATCATGCCAGATTAGTACTTGGATGAGAGATTAGATTAGACTCAGAACAAGAAAGGAAAAGAAAGATCCAGGAAAAAGGCACAGCAAACTTGGCTGGCAAGAAAACTAGATGGACATGCCTGTTTAATTACTAGGATTGGAGTTGAATTTATATATACCTAGTGGTAAATTGGATTCTAGAAGTGATATTACACTTTTTTGACCGGCAATGTTGTGTGTGCACATGGAGGAACTCTCATGTCAAGTCAGACTGAGCACAGAGTGGGACCCTCTTTCAGGCCCATTTAGAATGAGACTCTGAGTTTTCGTTCCCACACCCTCGGAGAAAAGCAAAAACAAAGGACAGATGGAGACACACCAGCCCTCTCAAAAGAAGGGGCCAATTAGTCTATCACAAAGAAAACCAAGTGCAAGAGGACTTGTCCTGAATCAGCAGTTGCTGAAATGCTGCTTCTTAATTCCTTTAATGCATGTTATTTATCTGAAGTTCCTGGATTTTTCTGGGCTCCACTGTGGGATGAAGCCTGAGGTCTATTCTATGACAGTGATGAAGAGGAGTGACTTTTCTGCATCCAGGTCACCAATGCTCACCCATGCTCAGTGGTATCTCCTACAGCAAGATATGGGGAATCTCTTTGCATGAGAATAAAAGCAATGCTTAGCCAATAGTTCTAAAAGGAGCAGACGATGGCTGGGATCCCCTTGGTTGTATTTATAGATAAATGTATAAGAATTGCTTGTGGGGATATTAGAATTGTGGATGTAGATGTGTGTGTGCTTTGTGGATGTAAATATAGTATGTAGATAGGGGACTACACAGAACTCCCACAGTTGTTGGCTAGACTGGGAAATTGAAAGGCGTCTTGAAAAAGGCACTGGCGATTTTGCATCACAACCACACAACTGCATGGAAACAGTAACCAAGAAAGATAAGTAACTCCTTGAGCTTGACTTGAGTGTGTGTGTGTGTGTGTGTGTGTGTATGTGTGGAGAGAGAGAGAGAGAGACCGACCAAGTAATTTGCAGCAAATAATACATAGTTTGTATGTGTATCAAGGAGTAGTACCTGAAAATTAATGTATCAAACGACAAGGTAGTTTGTTTGACATGGGAAATGGAGTGAACAATTGTGAATTACACATAAATGGCAAAAAACTAGAGCAAGTAGATAAATTTGTGAGCATCGATAGAACGTTTACTAAAGTTGGGAAAATGGATGGCAGAAAGATAATGTTAGTATGTGGTTTGTGGTAAGGAGCATTTTAAAAAGACATCGGGATGATTGTATACAAACACTTGCTGCTGCCTAAGAGTGGTGTACATAAACAGAACAGGAAAATAAGTTGAATAAGGGGATAATGGTTACTTAAGTGTGTGTGGTGAAACAAGGAGAGAGAGGGACCTGAATGAACGTGTGCTAGATAAATCTGGATGAAATACAAAAGTGAGTGACAAGTATGAAAGAAATACGTTAAAGTCGTCATAAAGGGAGAATGAAGAAGGATGGATTTGCAGAATGAATATCTGAAAGAAGAATGACTGGGTGGGACTGAAGGGAAGTCCAGGAAAACAGTTGAATGAAACTGATGAGATTGATAAATTCCTACAAAAGACACGTATATGAAAAGGTTAATTGGAATGCAACCCCACATTTATCCATGAGCATCACTAAGGTGCACTCCTGACAGAGGCCCTCAAAGGAACATTCAATGAAATTGAGACTTCGTATTTCAAATGGTTAGCCAAAAGGTTGGGGGGGAAATGGAAGCAATAAATAAACAAGAAATGCATGACAGGGGCTTTCATCTTTGCATACCATTGTAATGTTTTTCTTATAGCTGCCCTGCTTAAAAGAAGAAAGATTTCTAATCCCAGCAATATTGATTGTGCTGTACTAACAAGTATAGATCACTTGGGATGAGATATTTCTGATCAGAGTTGTCTGAAAGGTGACTGGCAGTTCTTTACGCTTTTTGTATTAATCATAAACACATATGATCCTGGTGCTAGCAAATTCTATACAGTGGTTATTTTTTAAACAGTCCAAACAGGTTACATTACCCATACCTTTTAAAAAGATGTACAGGAGAAAATATCCCTCTGTCAATAAAAGTGAGTTAATAAAGATCATTTTATCCAATAATGGAAACATAAGGAGTTTTAGCAATAGGGAATGTGTCTCTGCTGAATTTATGATACTGCTTGTTCTGGGAAACATAACCTGGAATTTCTTCTCTTTCCATCACAAAATGGATTTGATGAAATTGATATGCTTTGCAGGTATAACCAATATATATCATCCCATGTTGTTTGATAGCATTTTTTTCCCTCCTGTTTATTACCTCTTTGGCCATACAATGGAGATCTAATAAAGAAAGAGGCTTGAGGAATTATAACAAAAGGAGCTGTATGTTTTTATTGCCTACGTATTTCTGAATCCCCCATTCCTGTGAAGGAAGACACCCTGTAATTCATCAAGGACCAGCTGGAACTCACTGCCTCATGTGTAGAACCACTTCAAAAGTTGGCCAGTGGCTTTGCTTTATCACACACCTATGCGAAACTAGAAATACAAGGTAAGAAGGGAGAGAAGAATAAAATCTTTCATTGCATTGCTGAAGAGAATTGCAATTATCTAATAATTCAAATCTTGAGGAAACAGGAGAAGAGATACAGGTCTCCACACCACCATGAGACATTAGTTTAAATCCCATCACTTCCCTTAGCATCCTTGCTGCCAGGATGAAAGGAAGGGAGAAGAAGATAGATAGATAGATAGATAGATAGATAGATAGATAGATAGATAGATAGATAGATAGATAGATAGAGTTTCTGAGGAAGAAGAGGTAGAGGAGCAAGCAACACAGAGAGAAGACAGAAGAACCTGTTTATCAGACCAATATACCATCCAACCATGAAAAGCACAACCATCCCATCCAAGAATGGACAAAGCTGCCAAGACAAAAGGATATATACTAATTCCTGTCAACCTGAGCCTTACTTTTCCAAAAGTGTCTAGTACGGTAATGAAACATCTGCAATATAGGAAGGGGTCAAAATCTGTAGGAGGGTAGGTATGAAGCCCCACCCTTCTTGTCTATGTGCTATATAATAAAGAGGATGGTTTTGATTGTGATGATTCACTCACATCTTGCAAATTCAACAGACATCACCCAAAAATCCAAACTCAGAGAACTCCAACAATTTAACATTCCAAACCTGACCTATAAGCTGCTGGAGGCCATCTCGGGGTTGGCAGTGGAGTTCCCCAGACTTATGGTCTTGGGGGACTTTAATCTGCCATCCCTGGGTTGGCCTCGGAGGTGGCCCAGGAGTTCATGGCTACCATGGCAGCCATGGGCCTATCCCAGGTCATCTGTGGCCCAATTTGGGACAGTGGTCACACTCCAGACATGGTTTTCTTGTCGGAGCAGTGGCAGCATGATCTGGTGGGGGATTTTATATTATCCCCTCCGTCATGGTCAGACCACTCCCTGGTGGCCGTGAGATTCTCCTATGCTGCCCCCCTCCAGAGGGAGGCGGGACCTATTCGAACGGTCCACCCCTGGCGACTGATAGACCCGCAAGGGTTCCAAAGGAGCTGGGGGTTGTTCCTGAGGCCTTGCTGCACGGTCCAGTGGAGGCCCTGGCTGCAGTCTGGAATAAGGAGGTGGCTGCGGCCTTGGACAGGATTGTGCCTGTGCGGCCTCTCTTGGCCCATCACCCCTGGCACTCCCCGTGGTTTACGAAGGTGTTAAGGGAGCTGAAAAGGGCTAAGAGACGTCTAGAGGGCCACTGATGGAAAACTGAAGATGAGTCCGACCGAACACAGGTTAGAGCCGCTATTAAGGCCTACCTAGTGGCGGTAAGGGTGGCGAAACGCCGGTATTTCTCTGCTTTTATTGCATCCTCAGAGTGTTGCCCAGTAGCCCTGTTTAGGGTCACTCGGTCCCTCCTGGGTAGGAAGGGCTCAGAGGACTATTTACAGGGCCATGCAGAGGAATTTGCTGAACACCTGATGGATAAAATTGCTCAGATCCTTTCTCAGTTGGAGGCCAAGCATGTGGCGGGTCTAGTGGAGTTGCCCACCGAATGTTCTTACCCAGTTATCTGGGAACAGTTTGATCCTGTTGGCCCTGAGGAAGTGGACAGGGTCCTCAGGGCTGTTAGCGCAGTTACCTGTATTTTAGATCCTTGTCCCTCCTGGTTAGTTAAAGCCACCAAGGAAGTGACCTTAGGGTGGATACTGGTGGTGGTCAATTCTTCCTTGCAGGAGGGGGTGTTCCCAAAGCCTTTTAAGGAGGCTTGGGTCTGCCCCTCCTCAGGAAATCATTGCTAGATCCCACCCTTTTGGACAATTTTTGTCCAGTCTCCCACCTTCCCTTTCTAAGAAAGTTAGTGGAAAAGCTTCAGAGGATCCTGGAGGAAACAGATTATCTGGACCCCAATCAGTCAGGGTTCAGGCCTGGTTATGGGACAGAAACAGCATTGGTCGCACTTTTAGATGATCTCTGGCGAGAGTGGGATGGGGGTAGTGCATCTATCCTTGCTCTTCTTGACCTCTCGGCAGCTTTTGATACCATCAGCCATGGTATCTTTTTGGGTTGGCTGCAGGAGTTGGGGCTGGGTGGCACAGTGCTGTGCTGGTTCAGCTCCTTTCTCCAAGGCTGAACCCAATCGATGTTGATAGGGAGCGAGAGGTCCAGCCTGCAGCCCCTTCTTTGTGGGGTCCCTCAGGGTTCGGTGCTTTCACCACTCCTATTTAACATCTACAGTACATGAAACCACTGGGTGAGATCATCCGGCACCATGGGATGAGGTATCATCAGTATGCTGATACCCAATTATACATCTCCATCCCGGGTGACCTAAGTGATGCTGTGACTACCTTCTCGTGGTGCCTGGAGGCTATAGGGGCCTGGATGGGGGCCAACAGGGTTCAACTGAACCCTGGTAAGTGGCTATGAGTGGCTATGGGTACGGGGAGCCTCAAGATCCAAGAGTTTATCATCTTTGGTTCTTGATGGGGGTCACACTACCCCAGACAGATCCAGTATGTAATCTGGGGGTCCTCCTGGACTCATGACTCCTGTTCGAAGAACAGGTGGCAATTGTGGTTAGGAGGGCCTTTATGTTTCAACAATTTCATGTTGTGCAGCAGTTACACCCCTTCCTTGATCAGGAGGCCCTCTGCACGGTCACTCATGCCCTGGTCACCTCCTGGTTGGATTATTGTAGTGTGCAACAGTACAGTACAGTACAGTACAGTACAGTACAGTACAGTAACCCTTGAAGAGTATCTGGAAGCTACAGCTGGTGCAGAATGCGGTGGTGCGGACAGTTCAGAATGCCCCTAGGAGGGCACATATAACACCACTGTTATGCGAGCTGCATTGGTTGCCAGTTTGCTTCCGGGTCCAATTCAAGGTGTTGGTCATCACCTTTAAAGCACTTCATGACACAGGACCAGGATATCTGAGGAGACGTCTCGCCCCGGTTACTTCAGCCCGCCCCACTAGGTACAACATAAGGGGCATGTTGCAGACCCCACCAGTCAAGGAATTTCAACTGGTGGAGTCTAGGCAGAGGGCCTTTTCTGCTGTGGCCTCCACCCTATGGAACAATCTGCCTCCTGAGGTCCGGTGTGCCCCCACTCTCATGGCCTTCAGGAAAGGGGTGAAATCCCAGCTGTCCCAGACAGCCTGGGAGCTGGATGGGAGCTCTCACTAGTGGAAGTGGCTTGTGGGGTGATTACCCTTGCTCCCCCCTCCCCCCGTCATCTTTAATGTTTTTAGTTTTTATGTACAGGGTTTGTTGTTTAGATTTGATTTTTAATGTATTATTTATTTTAACTATTTATAGGGGATTTTTAATTGTTGATGGGGTTTCTGTTTTAACTGTCAGCCGCCCAGAGTCACCTGCTGGGGGGAGATGGGCGGCATACAAATTTAATCATAAATAAATAAATAAATAAATAAATAAATAAATAAATAAATAAGACCCATTATTGTTCCTATCCAATGCTAGTCAGGTACTTTGGGGACCTCATAAGCAAGACATGAAGGTGATGGCCTTCTGTGGACCCCACAATTCTTAACAAGCAAACTTCAGGATCCTCTTCAGCTGACTGGTACATTTCTGTCTGCATCTTTACCCAGCCATACAAAGAAATTGAACTGTGTGTCACCTTCAAGTGTTCTCATGGACAGTGGTTGTGCCCATCCTGTTACGCTGCCAGCTATGAATGCAGAGGAACGTATACACAGGCCCACATCTTAATACTGTGGCTTAATCTTCTCTCCTGTTTCTTATCCTGTGCTTATCCTTCTCTGCACTCAGCCCAGCAATGGCAAAATGTGGTTTGCAATTTTAAGGCAAGGCTGGGCTTGTCGGGTGAGGTCAGAGTCCATCTGAAATCTGACTTGAGATGGTTTGCTTTGGCAAATGTCAGGATGAATAGGAGCAGGTTGGTTTTTAGCTTGAGAGATGGGTTGACTTGTTCTAGCACAAGTCCAATGAACAGCCAAAGGGTATTACTGGTCTATAGGCATGGGAATTTAGGCAGATTTGAAAGTCTCCTGATGCTTAAAAAAAAAAAAATGGGGGGGAAGTGTGGTTTGTATGGCTGTATAATTGATTCTCCTTCTGCCACAATGAGACTTCAGTCAGAAGACACAGCTGGTGTTCAGAACTTCTCTATGCTGACATTTACTAAGGCAAAAGCAGTAGTAAGTAATAGTGATAAAAATAATCAAAAACTTGAAAGTAGTGTCTTTTTCATGTGTTTCATGAAGACCTTTAAAAAACATAAACCTACTTTCTTTATGAACACACCAGGCACTTTGAAACGAAAACGTGAGTAGAAGATTCTCTTTTTATTCCCTCTTTAATGGTGTTTGAGTAGGACATTCCTTTAAGAAGCTGATCTCGGTTCTACATATCTAGAAGACTTTCTAAATATGCATTTATATTTAAAATATTTATTATTTCATTAATACTTGATAAGGAAATTCAAACTGATGTCCTTTAATCAATGACAAGATTAAAATAATCGTGCTGCAGTCTTAGATTTCAAGTTGTAAAATATTTGTGATTTTAAGTTAGGTTAAAAGAGCAGCCTTGAAACTATAATTACAATTACTTCCTGTAATTATGAATGGTTTGGATATATAGGAGGAGGAGGAGGAGGAGGGGGAACCAGCAGTGCTATGATCTACCACAGCGTTGCCAGACTTCAAGATAATAATGATTATAGTCCCACAATAGTAATAGTGAACTTGGTTTATATGAGAACCACATTGCTGCTTTTAAGTCTTGTGGCCAACATGCAGGTCTCCTCTTTGAAAGACTGGATTTTCACACATTTGAGATCTGTGAATTTTAATACATTTTTAATTTGTTCTGGAATATTAAGTTCAATTTAAACTTTGAACTTTGAATTTAAACTTTATTATTGCAAACTGTTTATATTCCTTATATTCTGTTTGACTTCCCATAGGAATTTTGAACTCTGTTATGCTCATAAGGAAGTTACTGCCCTTATCCCTTCACCTTGGGATCAGCCATTTTTCCAAGGAGTAGGTTTGACTGTAAGATTTCACATGCTTGTGTGTATGTATGTATGTATGTATGTATGTATGTATGTATGTATGTGTATATATATATATATATATATATATATATTTCCCAACTTGTTCTACCCAAAATATTTCTACAGTATGGAAATACTCCTTCCTTCCTCTTTCCCTCCCTTCCTTCCTCCCTCACTCCAAATAATTTCCAATCATAATGGATCAGGAGGTCAACGTGTCAGGAGATCTTCAGATTCAGGAAGCTATCAAGTGGATTTGTGCAGAACCACAGGGAATATTCTTCCTTAATTTTGGACTGCCTTAGTAATAAATAGCCTGTGAAATAGACTAGGTGGCATCTTTGTTACTCAGACTGTTTGATGTGTCTCCTCGCTTTGTCACATGGAAAGCTCCCAGTAATGAAATGGGCACTGCATGGAAAGAAGTTGAACTTTCAGACTTAAACTTTGCAGATGACATCTGCCTTATAAATAGATCAATTGAGGCTCCATAGTGAAAGACAGATGGTATTGCAGGTTCTGCCAAGCAAATAGACTTCATTATTAATAAATCAAAGACAGCGGTTTTTAAACCTATTTTACCCAAAGATTGTAATCACTGGCTTACCTATTTGGGAGGTGTAATCTTGGGGGGAAAATATGCACTTGTTTATTGTTCTGCTGTGCCATTGGTCTGATAAATTTTCTTGTACAGTTCTCAAAGAATATTGCAGGTTTATCACCACATAGCAGAAACAGCCGTAAGCAGTTAGAGGACTGTGGGCATCAGCAGCAATTTTTCTGGGGAGGAGGTGAAGGGAAAGACACAGTATAAGGTGTGATTTTAATTTGACCTACCCCATTTTTCTTGTTCACATTAGTGAGAACCATATTCCATGAAAAGAAACCATCCTGAGAATGTAGTGTTTAGTTCTTGGCAACCCCACCCTTTTCATAATTTTGACAACTTCACTGACATCCTGAGGAGGCAGAAGATTACATCTGGGACGTAATCAGTGGTTTTATCTTTGCCTTTCCCTTAATCTTGGAAATATTGGTGAACCTCCTCTACAAAATAGCACTAGGGTCTGTGGGATGTCTCCTTTTAAATTTTTATTTATTTGTAGATTTATTTTCCAAATTTGTTATAGCTGCCCAACTCCAGTGGACTCTTTTCTAGAGAGGACAGGCAAAAATGGATATGTCTGGAGGTTAATTTACTTTCACGTTGTAGTGAAGTCAGTCAAAGTCACATTACAGAACAGGGACTTAAACCATGTCAGATGAATAGGAAGCTCAACCTGTGGAGGATTGCCCCCGTGTCTCTGGAATGCAGGCCTGCTCTCTCTGAAACAAGGAGTAAGTACACCTGGTATTTCAAATCAGTCAAGTTCTATAAATCTTGGTAGAACTGATCCCCAAGCTCCTCAGACAGCAGATCTACCAGACAAGCTAAACTCTTCACTGGCTCCATCCATGCCCAAAGACGTCAGACTGAGTGTGAAAATATATATCTTATATTTGAGATATCATAATGCATTCTGGATAGGATTGCTTTAGACTTGGAAAGCAGCTAATAGAGAAGGTTGCATCCACATTATTACATGGATTGGTAATATGGTGCTTCCAACCCCCTTGCTAAAAAAAACTCCAGCGGTAACCAGAGGGCTCCCTCACAAAATTTGAGGTGTTGTTTATGTCCTATGACATCTTACACTCCCTAGAACCAGATTCTGTAAAATACAACATGCTTCCACAGGAATCATCTGGACTTTCAGATCTTTAAGAAACATTTTTCCCACAGTTTCAGCACCATTGTATGAGAATATGACTTCTGCTTTCAGGACTACATAACTTCCTTCTACAAGCAGGAAAGATAATTCAAACAGGTGTTTCCAAACTGAGCTGGTTTATCTACTGGGGTAGGTTTTAATTAATTGGATGCTTTTTATTGTTTTAAATTATCTATAGTTAATTGTAACACTACTCCAACCTTTCTTTGTATAATTGCTAGCCCTGAACATGATTTTGAAAGGAAAGGTTGGCTAGAAACCAAATAAATCCAAAAATACTTTCCTTAGCTTCTTACATCTATGCTAGAGTCAAGTCATCCTTAGATTTTCTCTCCAGTTAATAGATACGAGGCTTGGGTGTAATGTATCATCACAGTAGAGTTCTTTACTACTATAATATATGTGAATATACTAATTTCTAAGAGGCAGGGACTGACTCAGGAGGAAAGAAAAATGAAAACTTGCACTGTTGTTTAACATAATACATCCATCGATCACAAAACTCTGCAACCTTTAAATAAACTGAACTGCTCTTAAATCCCCTTTCTCTATTTCTCCAGGAAAGCATCAATTTCTAGGAAGTAGTATAACAACACTGGACTATTTTGCAGGCTGTCCAACAGCACCTTCTTCCTCACTCTTAAAGGGGACTAAAACAACATCACATTTCAAGGCAGGGATAATTTATTATCTTTCAATGGTTGGAACATGTATTGAATATGCAAAGCATTCAGCGTAGATGCATTGCAACACACAGTGGTACAAATAAAGCACATCTCTTCAAAGCATTAAAACACCCATGTCCTTTGCATGGTTTATGTAACAGCTTTGAAAACTGTCTCAAGTTGTCTCTGCAGCTGCCAGTGAAGTGAAGAGCCTGTATAGGCACACACATACAAGAAACAGCTATCAACGCCCCTATTTTGAATGCTTTGCAATGTCTAGAATATAATAATAATGGGTTATCACCACTATGTTTATAATATATATTACAATGCTAATTTTTGAAATGTTTAGAAACAAAGAAAAATCACTCATTTTTAATGTAAGAATATTACAACCCAACCCAATGTTGTGCGTGGCTTAAGTATGGGGGGAGATACATTACTGCAAATTCAGAGTTATACCAAATCTCTGGATAGCTCTTTCTGGAGAAGCAAATTCTTCCTACAAAGAAACATAAGAATAAGATGTCCTGTTATGTCAGTCAGTCAGCAAAGGTGTCTGAGGCAGGAGAAGCAAGGTAGTGACAAAACATGTGTCGCAATATTGCAATAAAAACTGCCCCTTAGGGACTTGTGGGCAGCACTGTGATACAAGTAGAGTAGGGTGTAGCCTTTTGATATTGTCCATGGGGTTTTCTTGGCAAGGATACTGGAGGGGGTTGCCATTTCCTTCTCCAGTGGACCACATTTTGTCAGAACTCTCTGCCGTGACCTGTCTGTCTTGGGTGGCCCTGCACGGCATAGCTCATGGCTTCATTGAGTTACTCACTGAGTTACTCATTGACTCATTAGTTCATGACTTCATTGAGTTATTTCAATCATGAAATTGAGCAAACTCCAGGAGGCAGTGAAGGACAGGAAGGCCTGGTGCGATATGGTTCATGGGGTCATGAAGAGTCGGACACGACTTAATGACTGAACAACAACAACAACAAGGGTGTAGCCTACAACATGACATCACAATACATGTTTGACATTTTGGTATCATCAGGGTCTTGGGCTATTTATTTATTTATTTTGGTCCCTTCAAGTCAGTCTTGATTCCTGGTGACAGCCTGGACTAGTCCCTGCATTTTACTTGGCAAGATTTTTCAGAAGTGGTTTGCCATTGCCTCCTTCCTGGGGCTGAGAGAGAGGGACTGGCCCAAGGTCACCCAGCTGGCTTTGTACCTAAGGCAGGATTAGAACTCACAGTCTCCCAGTTTTTAGCCTGTGATAACCACTGCACCAAATTGGTTATTTACTCCTTGGCTAAAAAAAAAAAACACTGAGAAGCAGGAAAGGGACTTTCTGACAAAACAGGAGTGACTTTGGCTTTATGTCTCAGCTTCTAGAAGGAATAAAGAAGAGGGCGGTGTTGCTGTTGTTGTTTAAAGAATGCTGGGGAATACTGTGAATCAAAGGGAAAATTGATCTCCCTCTGCAATCTGCTTTGTGGGTACCCACATACTTTAAACTAGTTTACTAAACCCTAAATTATATGTAAGCGCTCCAAAGTACTTTGCTAGCTGGAGAGAACATACTCAGTCATGCCAAGAAACTTATTTCTGGATGTCTTGATTGCATCTAGTATATACTGCACTCAATGTAACTTCCAGTCAATAATACATACATTAGCAACATCAGTCCTAAAGCAATTCAATATGCGGTGTCAAAGGATTAAGACAATTCAGTACATAAGAGTTTCTCAGGCCTTGGCCCATCTTCAGTTTTGCATTAAAAGAGGGAGAATAGAGACAGGGATGTCTGTGGGGGTTGGGGGTAATCAAAAGCATCAAAATGCCAGGTGCAACGGGGTGATTAGATCCCTGACTATTTTTAATGTGCATCATATACATTGTGCATGTGTAAAAACCATGGATTTTTGATCCCAGATAGTGTCCACCATTTTGATACTTTTGGAAGAATAAACCCAGTGGATGTCCCTGAACAGAGATCTTTTTTTTCCTCTAGCCACCTCCCTGCCTCAGTATATAGAAGATATCTATGTTTCACTTGCAACTTCTAGATAGCCCATATAGTATTACTCCCAGTATCTGATATATAAGGGCTGAAGCTGGATAGACAGTAACCAGGTAGATTCTAGTTTTAAAGCTAGGAAAAGAACTGGCAAAAGGAAAAGATGGGAAGAAAAGGGCTTAAAATGTTTACACCCTGGGGTAGTAGATAGAAGGAAGACAAAGGATGGATGGATGGATGGATGGATGGATGGATGGATGGATAGGAATTGTATTCTGAAGTGAACAAATCTTCCATATATATCATGTCTTTCCTGTCTGTAAAAAAACAAAGAAAAAGACATTTCTCTGGCATTATCTCATCTTTGAAGTTTCTGCT
Source organism: Python bivittatus (assembly GCF_059951505.1). NCBI lineage: Eukaryota > Metazoa > Chordata > Lepidosauria > Squamata > Pythonidae > Python > Python bivittatus. The sequence goes on from NW_028277053.1 coordinate 13,407,536, forward strand.
TTTATCAACTCCCTTATATCTGCTTGAGTTTCTGGAAAAATAGGGGCTTATAGCATGCCTGGCCTAAGGTACAGGTGCCTATTTGTTTTGGAATGGGTTTCTTGGACCCACAGTTTCGCTGCTAGAAGTTTCCCATCTTTTTCATTATTGCCAGTGCACTAACTATGGGATGAAGCACGTCCTCCAGAGGCTTCAAAAGTGGTAGGCAAGGTGGCCATCCTAGAAGTATGAGATAAGGCCTTCACTGCCACTGCATCACTATTTATCAAATAAGATAGAACAATATATTTCAGAGCTGTCCTTCCTCTACCAGGCCACATTTCCATATTCTGGCAAGCTTCATTGAACCTCCATTTCACAATTTGGAGACTGTTCCATGTGTCTTGGTAGTTTAATTGTTCATGGTGCAATTCATATCCTGTTATATGATATAAGAACATGTCCTTTCACACTGTATGGGAATTATCATGCTATACTAATGAATGAAGGTATTTAAAACAAATACAAATGACCATTTTTAGTTGCAAAGTGATGCAAGTAAAGGACGGTGCTTTAAAACAATTGTATGGGGCAGTACAATTTGTGATTTGCCAATGTACAACCTTCCAAATATTTAACAGAAACATCTTAGAAAGATAGTAGAAACAAGACTCTGTTCTATATCCTAGGGAGATATTTGTCCACAAGGGATCTGCAAATTTACAGTAGTCTTATGGTATCAAGGCTAGATTTAATCACTTTGTAAACTGGTCTTCCAAGCTTATGCAATGTTCTTCTCAATTCAGACACTCTACTGTTTTATTTTTTATGTTGAAGTTTAGATTTAAAATATATTTACCATATAAATGCTGTATTTACTTAGTCCACAAACATGGCAAAAAATCATCATCACAATAATTAGAAAAAAAAATAAGGCTGTATATATGCACCCTTTCATAGAAACCAATCAAAAATCAATTTCCCAGGTCTATTTGGAACAGCATTTCATATTTAATGCAATCCAGTTACCTAAAGAAAATGGTGCAATTACACATCCAAGGCCGGGCATTAAATTAATCTGAAAACAAATACAGCATTAAACTGAGGTTGGTTCTGTAAAAGTTTGGGAAAGGTAGTCTTCCTGAATACGTTCTCTGTTCCTTCAAATGAGAAGTAAACCTTTTAAGAAAAACTAACCAACATCTTTGGTTTTCTGCTAATAAATTTAATTTTTCTTTTCTGAAGAAGTGGTGAGACAACAAGGATTAATACATTCTACTCTTTGTGTAAAAATTTACCTAAGTCCACCATTTTCCTTGAAGCACCTTGGGGGGAAAAAAAATAACACAGTTACCTCACTCTAACATCACAGTTTGGGGCACAACCTACTCAAAGCTCCTCCTCTGATTCTTCTGAAGGATAATCTGGGGACTAGAACTAGACCATCAGTATACAAAGCATTTCGCTGTGGACAGTATCTGAATGAAAGAAAGGCATTTTCTGTACCAGCTGCCAGATTCCCAGAGATTTCACAGAAAATTCTGACTACACTCACATAGAAGAAATGAATAACCCAACCTGTCTCCTACAAAATGAGGGCAGAGGAACAGATTTTGCATAAGACCAAGGAACAATATAGGCCCTGCAAAAGTAGCAGGCTTAACAATGATTATCTTTTCATCCAGAGATGGAGGCAAGAAAAAGACTTAGCCTCTTTTGTCTCTTAAAAGGCCCTCCCCGCTGGTCTCACCTGCTGTCATTTGCCAGGCCAGTCAAAAAAAAGAGGAAAGTGTGCCACGAGAGACTGATTCAAAGGATATTTGTAGATAGCAAGATCTGATGGGAACAACTGTTATTATTTCAGATTGGCTCAGAAAAAAATATCCATTTTCTATATTCTGATTTAATCTAAAGATGCTTTGGAAAGGCTGCCATTTCATTAAAAAAGAAATAATAAAACAATAATCCTCCCAATGATACATTTTGCATCGGGAAAAAAAATCAGGAAACAGTCATGAATCTCTATGGAACTTATTACAGATGTATAATGAAGCCTCTTTGGGTTGAGGACAGAAAGACTAAAAAGACTTGGCACAAATATACAGTATATCATGATAAAATGAAGTCAACAATATTTTTTTTTTTAATTCCAGAACACAAATCAAAGCAAATTATGCAGTTTTAAAGAGTAAACAAGGATAATGAACATTCATTACTTCATTGTTATCAGTGCAAAGTTGCGCTGGTCCAATCCACTGGCCAGAAACAAGAACATATCTGGAAGAGATCAATGAAAATTTGTATTCCTCTTCCCCACTGTATCTTATTAAAATCCAGGAGGAAGCTTTGAGAATTGTTCACGGAATCTCCCCATCCCTTTAAAGCTAATATGGTATGCACATAAAGAGGTATATATGGCCTGAGGACCACCTATGATGTAAAGGAGAAAGTGTTTCAAAGATTCCACTGATCTCATTAATGGATCCTATCTCCATATTTTAGGATTTGGGTTTGCAGTTCTGCGTTCCATAATCCTCATAGTCAAGGTATCTGCTTTCCTATCAAAAACCCTGTTTCCATTCAAGCAGTCTGATCAGATGAACTCATTAACAGCAGAAAATAATGGGTGGTATGAACTGATTTCATGCAGGCAAGGAACCAAACTGTGGTTGTCAACATAGAGCACTTAGATGAAAACACCTGGAAGAATTGAGTGGGGTCAGGTTTGGAGCTGCAACCAGAACAAGCCAAAGGCATTTGTATTCTTCAACCAGAAATTCCAAATGCAAGAAAGTGAAGCAGCCAGTAAAATCTCATTCATGTTATGATTTGGGAAAGTATTAGGGCTGTGCATCATGTGTCGGACCTCTCATGAGCACGAGCCCTGCACATTTTTGCTATTCATTAAAGCAGTCACCTGTCAGTTTCCAGACTTCTGTGAAAGCCTGGAAAAGGATGTATGGCTCACACAGGCAATCCGCTCATGAAAGTTAATGTAACTCTTAAAGGAACTTACTTTATTTCAGCTTGTATAAAAGCCTGAAAAATGACAGGCAGCTTTCACAAATGTCAGAGACATACTGGACTTAAGCTTACAGAAGGTCCAAAGCACTTTTTTAAAATTATTTTTTAAGCATCAGCAACCCTAGAACATATGAAGGACTAAACAATTACTGTAACCAAATATGGACTTTTACTGCTTCCGTTTAGCAATAAAACCAAACATAGACCAAATCAGTTGGCATAGAAATGACACTAATGGTTGCTAAACCTTTCTGACAGCTCTTCAATACTTTTGTTGTTGTTGCAAAAATGAAATAAGTCATCAGTACATTCTAAAGCCCAAAAATTTGATCCAAAACTTTCCTGCCCTGAGGGAAAATTGCCTTGAAAATCCCCTGGGGGAACAGTTGTAAGCAGTCCTGAACTTTTCAGTAAAAGCAAAACTGAATACATTTAACAAAGTCCAAAATCTCAGGTGTCTGTAAATCTCAGAATTTCAGCATGTCAAGAGTTCAACAAACTGGATGAATATCCTCCCAGCCACCCCCCGCCTTTTCTCTCTCTCTGTCTTTCGGTGAGAGGCAAACAATCTTTGCTCTATCTGTCAATGAGTATACAGTATGTCTCCTTATTTTCAGGAAGCCATATCTTTGGGAAGAGAATGATTTTTGGTAAGGCAATTGAGCCCCCTGTAGAAATATGAAAGATGAAAATCCTAGGCATACATTCCATGGACCTCAAAAGAAGTGACGGCTAAGTCAATGTGCATAGGGAATCACTGTCCAATTGCAGCAGAAATAGTTGGGCTATCTTCCTAATGTTAAACAAGGAAGTAATTGCATCCATTTTGTTCCGTGCTCTTATAAGCATTGCTTCAGCTGAAAATGTAATTGCAAGAGATCAAGAAGGCAATGTATGGTTGGGTTGGAGTTGTATCAGTGGTGGAACCTCATTCAGGTGTTGTGTAAAGCAAGTCACTCATCTTCTAAGTAAACCAGCCAAATGGTGTCTGCAGAAGAACACAGAGAGCCAGTTTGGTGTAATGGTGAAGGCACCAGGCTAGAAACCAGGAGATTGTGAGTTCTAGTCCCATTTGAGGCACGAAAAACCGGCTGGGTGACTTTGGGCCAGTCACTCTCTCTCAACCCAACTCACCTCACAGGGTGGTTGCTGTGGGGAAAATAGGAGGAGGGAGTATTAGGTATATTCACCACTTAAAGTTATTTATGTTGAGTTATTTATAAAATCCCCTTCATGGATCACTGCCTTGTCGTGGCGAAGGGGCTTGCGTAACTCAGTGAAGCCATGAGCTATACCGTGCAGGGCCACCCAAGACGGACAGGTCATGACAGAGAGTTCTGACAAAATGTGGTCCACTGGAGAAGGAAATGGCAACCCACTCCAGTATCCTTGCCAAGAAAACCCCATGGACAATGTTAAAAGGCTAAAAGATATGATGCCGGAAGATGAGCCCCTCAGGTCGGAAGGTGTCCAATATGCTACTGGGGAAGAGCGGAGGGCATTTCCAAGTAGCTCCAGAAAGAGTGAAGCGGCTGGGCCAAAGCCGAAAGGACGTTCAGCTGTGGATGTATCTGGAAGCGAAAAGAAGGTCCGATGCTGTAAAGAACAATATTGTATAGGTACCTGGAATGTAAGATCTATGAACCAAGGCAAGCTGGATGTGGTCAAACATGAGATGACAAGATTGAACGTCGACATCTTGGGAATCAGCGAACTGAAATGGACGGGAATGGGTGAATTTAATTCGGGTGACCATTATATCTACTACTGTGGGCAAGAAACCCTTAGAAGAAATGGAGTTGCACTCATAGTCAATAAGAGAGTGGGAAAGGCAGTAATGGGGTACAACCTCAAAAACGACAGAATGATCTCAGTGCGTATCCAAGGCAAACCATTCAATATTACAGTCATCCAAGTCTATGCCCCAACCACTGATGCTGAAGAAGCTGAAGTTGACCGCTTCTATGAAGACCTACAACACCTTCTAGAACTAGCACCAAAAAAAGATGTCCTTTTCATCATAGGGGATTGGAATGCTAAAGTAGGAAGTCAAGGAGTAATCGGAATAACAGGCAAATTTGGCCTTGGAGTACAAAATGAAGCAGGGCAAAGGCTAATAGAGTTCTGTCAAGAGAACAAGCTAGTCATAGCAAACACTCTTTTCCAACAACACAAGAGACGACTCTACACATGGACATCACCAGATGGTCAATACCGAAACCAGATTGATTATATACTTTGCAGCCAAAGATGGAGAAGCTCTATACAGACAGCAAAAACAAGACCAGGAGCTGACTGTGGCTCAGATCATGAGCTTCTTACTGCAAAATTTAGGCTTAAATTGAAGAATGTAGGGAAAACCACTAGACCACTCAGGTATGACTTAGATCATATTCCTTGTGAGTACACAGTGAAGGTGATGAATAGATTTAGAGGATTAGATTTTGTAGACAGAGTGCCTGAAGAACTATGGACGGAGGTCCGTAACATTGTACAGGAGGTAGCAACTAAAACCATCCCAAAGAAAAAGAAATGCAAGAAAGCAAAATGGCTGTCTGATGAGGCTTTACAAATAGCTGTGGAAAGAAGGAATGCGAAAAGCAAGGGTGAAAGGGAAAGATATAAGCAATTGAATGCAGATTTCCAGAGAATAGCCAGGAGAGATAAGAAGGCCTTCTTAAATGAACAATGCAAAGAAATTGAGGAAAACAATAGAATGGGGAAGACTAGAGATCTCTACAAGAAAATTGGAGATATGAAAGGAACGTTTAGTGCAAAGATGGGCATGATAAAGGACAGAAAAGGCAGGGACCTAACAGAAGCAGAAGAGATTAAGAAGAGGTGGCAAGAATACACAGAAGAACTATACAAGAAAGATCTTAATGTCCCTGATGTCCACGCTGGTGTGATCACTGACCTTGAGCCAGACATCCTAGAGAGTGAAGTCAAGTGGGCCTTAGGAAGCATTGCTAACAACAAAGCTAGTGGAGATGACAGTATTCCAGCTGAGTTATTTAAAATACTAAAAGATGATGGTGTTAAAGTGCTGCACTCAATATGCCAGCAAGTTTGGAAAACGCAACAGTGGCCACGGGATTGGAAAAGGTCAGTTTACGTTCCAATTCCAAAGAAGGGCAACGCCAAAGAATGCTCAAACTATCGCACAATTGCACTCATTTCACATGCTAGCAAGGTTATGCTCAAAATCCTACAAGCTAGGCTTCAGCAATACATGAACCAAGAACTACCGGATGTACAAGCTGGGTTTCGAAGAGGCAGAGGAACTAGAGATCAAATCGCCAACATTCGCTGGATCATGGAGAAAGCACGAGAGTTCCAGAAAAATATCTACTTCTGCTTCATTGACTATGCAAAAGCCTTTGATTGTGTGGATCACAACAAACTGTGGCAAATTCTTAAAGAGATGGGAATACCAGACCACCTTACCTGTCTCCTGAGAAATCTGTATGCGGGCCAAGAAGCAACAGTTAGAACCGGTCATGGAACAACTGATTGGTTCAAAATAGGGAAAGGTGTACGACAAGGCTGTATACTGTCACCCTGCTTATTTAACCTATATGCAGAGTACATCATGAGAAATGCCAGGCTGGAAGAATCACAAGCCGGAATTAAGATTGCAGGGAGAATCATCAACAACCTCAGATATGCGGACGATACCACCCTAATGGCAGAAAGTGAAGAAGAACTAAAGAGCCTCTTGATGAGGGTGAAAGAGGAGAGTGCAAAAGCTGGCTTGAAACTCAACATTAAAAAAACTAAGATCATGGCATCTGGACCCATCAATTCCTGGCAAATAGAAGGGGTAGAAATGGAAGCAGTAACAGACTTCATTTATTTGGGCTCCAAGATCACCGCAGACGGAGACTGCAGCCATGAAATTAAAAGACGCTTGCTCCTTGGGAGGAAAGCTATGGCAAGCCTAGATAGCATATTAAAAAGCAGAGACGTCACCTTGCCGACAAAGATCCGCATAGTCAAAGCTATGGTTTTTCCAGTAGTAATGTATGGCTGTGAGAGCTGGACCATAAAAAAGGCCGAGCGCCGAAGAATTGATGCCTTTGAACTGTGGTGCTGGAGAAGACTCTTGAGAGTCCCCTGGACTGCTAGGAGGTCAAACCAGTCAATCTTAAAGGAAATCAACCCTGATTGCTCATTGGAAGGATCGATAATGAAGCTCAAGCTCAGATATTTTGGCCACCTAATGCGAAGAGAGATCTCTTTGGAGAAGACCCTGATGCTGGGAAAGATTGAAGGCAAAAGGAGAAGAGGACGGCAGAGGATGAGATGGTTAGATAGCATCACTGAAGCAATGAGCATGAAACTGAGCAAACTCAGGGAGGCAGTGAAGGACAGGAAGGCCTGGCGCAATATGGTTCATGGGGTCACGAAGAGTCGGACACGACTTAACGACTAAACAACAACAATTTATAAAAATAATAAAGGCAGAATTTTTTTTAAAAAAACTATTCACGCATTGATTTCTCTGTGAGCCAGGATCCTAACAATAATCTATGTACACTGTATATAATTGCATGCCAGTGTCTCAAAGTGATGAAAAACAGCTAATTCTATAAAACTAAAAGCCAACGGTCTTACCTTTGAACTCAGATTGGAATATTTGATCTTTTGTATCAAACCGGAATATTTCCCTTTCTTTCTGGAATAACATGATTTAATGCCAGTCATAACCTTAATTTAGTACGATTTTAATAAAACATGGCAATTCTTTTAAGGAACATTCTGAGTTCATTGTTTTGGTTTGCCAGTGAGTATTCAGAAATAATGTCCGTTGTAGCCTAAACAGACACAAAAACCAAACTATTTAAAAACAAGAAGGAGGAGGAAGAAGAGGAGGAGGAGATAATTAAGTCCTAGAGTCATGTACCACGGAGTCCAGCCCACTGCTCAGTGCAGGAATGTGAATAAAGCATTTAAGTAGATGCGTTCAATGCAAAGGGTTCCTGATCCCTGTCTGGATAATTGGTTACACTTGGAACTGCTGTTATTCTTAGGAAGTTTTTCTTATCATTATGGCATCTGCGGGGGCGGGGGGGACCCTTACCATAAGATAGCTTCTGGTGTGTGTGAGTGCCTGTGTGTATGTGTGATGACAAAGATGTAACAAGCAATAATGCTGTATAATATATTGAACTCTAAAGGTCTTTGGGCACCTCTCCAAGGTATGTCAGAATGTTAATTCATAAATAGGACAGCATTCATCCCACTCTAGCAGCAAAGAACCTATTAGATGGGAAAAGCCAAACACTCTGAATTGAGCAAAAGGTCTATTATTGGCATAACATTCTTGGTCCAGAGTTAAGAAAGAAACCATTTGAAATCTATAATTCTCCCATTTTTGTACTGTTTCCTGCTCAAGACATTTTAGGCAAATACATGAAGCCTCCTTGTTCAAACACCTTTATGGTTACAAAGCTATGCAAACTCAACTCTTAGCTTTGTTTACTCCAGCTAGTAAAGCAACTTGCTTACTCCAACTAACAGGGGACCTGTAGGGTGAGTCACTTTCTCAGTCCTGCTACCAGATTTTTTTTTTGTTGTTGTTGTTAATTGGAGTTTGGAAATTTGCTTCCAGGATTTTGTACACAAACATATAGTTTGCACTGAATGATAACACTCAAATGATGACAAGGTTTTTATTTAGCTTCTTGGATGTCAGTTTGCCTGCCTATGACCCACAAAGAAACCCCCTCATCTGCTCTTGTTACTAAAACAGGGAATGAGAGTGGTGCGTTAATGCCTCAACAAGCCTTTCTGCATTTCACAAATAAATCCATACATTTAAAACCAGACCAACACTGAAAATAAGCAAGCAACTGGGATGATACTGAAATTTCCAGAGGGAGTTTAGAATTTCAAGTAGGAGAATCCTCCAAATAAGACAACCAGGATGCATATCTTAGATGAAAGGATAATTCCGAGTGCCCTAATCAACTTCTAAAATATTTGTACTTATGAATATCATATCTAAGCATATACCTTTCCTTTCTGTTTTCATAACACCACATCTATGCCATAGTTATCTGATTTGTACAATAATCCTTCATTGTTCTACAATGCATACAAATAACACCTTCCTTTTGAATCAGCATAAATGCATTCCAGATCCAAGTCCTCTCAGTAATGCCTTCCATATCCCATAAAATTAAGCCTATCTCTCTGTTGCAGCTTGAAGCCATATTTCGCCCATTCACAAAGGTTGTCTTGATGACCAATTCATGGATTTCACGTGTTGAGTCTATCCTTAAGACAACCATCTTTTTAATATTGCTATGATAATGGCTTTCTAACTATTTAGCAGAGAAACTCCCCTGTCCCTCCAGAAATGTCCGTTCAGCAGCATTGTTTTGGGTGACTGCTGGATATCTTCTCAAAAACATTTGCATCACGTAAGGTGGAATTGAGCAAACAACTGTAGGCATGGCTCAGAAGTTGCATGTATATATATCTTCCTTCCAAGAATAAACTGAGTCAAATAATATGAAGTGTGAAAATGACACTATTTTAATTATTGTAAAACAATTATTGTAAAACTTTCTAACCAGGAAGCTAAATCTCTTCCATCAAGCTTCTTAAATTCAGATTCCCTTCCAAGCTGATACACTTGGGCAGTGCAAAAAATGTTAAGACTTACAAGTAAAATGTACTTTTTAAATGAAATGAATAGGACCAGGCCTTAAAAAAAAAAAAAAAAAAAAGCCTGCAAAATAGTGTGGCAAGTTGAAAAAGATCCAGGAAGACAGCAGTAGACCACATGAATTCTGTTGCTAAGAAAAGCACATGGAGATGTCCATGAAGTGAAAGAGTTGAGTTCAACACAAAGATTTATTTAAATAGTGTATATTAAGTTGTTACTGATTTGATCCACTGTCAAGTGAAAAAGTTGCATCCTGATCAGGAAATTATTAGCAGGGAAAGAGTTATTAACAAGAGCTAGACTGAGCTATGTGACTTAGATCAGCCAGTTCTTTTTAAAATAAGTTAAGTCAGCCACATTCTTTTCTGATCATTTTAGTTTAGTAGCACATCGGAGATGTGGGTCATTCAAGATGCAAAACACCAAGGGAAGAAGCTTCATTGTTCAGTTTCTATGAAAGTGGGATGACTTCAGAATCCTAGATACAGAGGACTTTGAGGACCTTGCTTCCTGTTTTCTTAGAAACTGAAAGAAGATGAGCAGAAGTTTGGGCTCAGACTTGATGCAAAATATTCTCTCTGTTCCCTCTTTCAGGACCATTTAGGACATTTTTTTTTTCATCTTGATGAAAGGTCAGGTTATATAAATTAAAGCAGATCAACATTAAAAAGTGGGGAAAGTATGATGACAGAAGAGCCCCAGCTTGAGGAATCTTCAACTTATAAGGATTGAAAGAACCCGGGCTATACTACATCTTCTTCCATAAATCTGCCCATCCAGTGCCAGAATCTCTGGACTGTGATATACTGTACCCTACGTCAAATTCTATGTCATGTTTCTGATTTTAAATTGCATAAATGCATTGAATATTGCCTGGAGATGCAAAGAGTGCAGAGGTGCCAGGATGGAAGTTAACAGCATCAAAATGGCAGGCATGATAGGGCAATCAAAGCTCCCAGCCCTTTTTAATGTGTATTGCATGCTTTGCACACACATAAAAATCTCCCTGTGGAAGCCCCTGACAGCATGAAAGATGGCACAGAAATCTTTTAACTTAAAAACAAAGAAGTCGTTCTGATCCCATAAAAAATTAGCCTTACATGCCTGGCAGTGGCCACATTTTTAATCTTCTCCACCTAGACTTCAAAACAAGCTTCAGAATCAATATGAACATGTTGATGTTGTTAGCCTCTTACCTGACATGTCACTTCCTGCCCTTATCAAGGAGATCTTAATGTTTAGGATACCAGCAGAGTCAGCCCTCTTGGAAGGAAATGTTATTATCTGGTATGCAGACCTACCCACAAAAATGCAGCAATCCACTTAGTGCTTAGGAAATAAGAACGAAATTGATCTAGAAATATGTGATCAATTTCAAGCTTAGTTTTTAATCATAGGCTGAGTCATAAAAAGATGAAAAAGCAAATGAATAGATCAAAAATATCATCAGAAATTATGTTGTATGAAATTAACCATAAGAAATACTGTATAATCAAAGTTTTTTCTTTTCTTTCTTCTTTTTTAATAATATAAACTTCATTATAAGCAACACTAGATTTTTTTTTTAATGACCCCAGATGTAAGTATGAATAAGCCTGAGAACAGCCTCAGCACTGAACTATGAGACCCAAGAAAGACAAAAATTAACATTCTGGACACTTTCAGATGAGAAATCCACACACCAAGCAAATTAATCAAACATGCACACATCATACACCCCTCCTTTCTGCTGAAACATTGAGCATATGAGGCTCTATCGTGCCATAGTGTCCTCCTGCTCCAGCCATAAACATTTTTTTAAATTTTTTGAGAACCAGTGAGTGCCACATCAGAATAGTTAGGTTTAATTTTGGTCTAAATTATTGGCCACTAGCTGAGCACTGATTGGCTCAGGCAGGAAAGACACAAGTTAATTGTCTATGAATACTCTTCAAGCATTAAAGACTTGAACCACAGAGATTCCCATACCTGCTCCTCTTCAAATGTAAAATAGAAGGTGTGAGTGACCATGTCATCTGGAAGACTTGGGTGACCATGTCATCTGGAAGATTATACACCAAAAGTCAGGTCCCATAGGTCAATCACATTATGTTTTATGGGTTTTTTTTTATTTTCCAGAGAAAATGTTACTGTACTTAGGAATGATCAAAGATCATGCATCAAATGAGTAAGGAAATGTTTGGAAGAAAATGGCAACCCATTCAAACATTTAATGCAATGCATATCATAAATTGTCTATGAGGCCTGATTTTTGGTACTATTTATCTACACACACACACACACACACACAAACACACACTCCTCCCTTCCTAGTTTTGAATAATGCACCAGAGAGACAGTCTTATTTGGGTGATAATAGGGAGAATTTAGAATAGGGACAACAGCATAATGCACAAAGGAACAATACAGGAACATAATAGCAAATGGTCCTCAGTCGCATATAATGATAGAATATTATATGTGAACATAATCTATGATTTTCAGATGCCATTATTTTATGTAAGCCACCTACCAGCTTGCATTGTATAGGACTGTGCAGTGTTTGGGATCTGAAGGCAGAAAAGGTGTAGTGGGCATTTTCATAGCTCATGTCTGGAACCCTTTAAAGCAGCTACATCTTTTCCTGGGATTGAATGCCACAGTGCCATTTTCTTCTCACCCAACCTGCAGTAGCCTGAAAGAAAAACATTTTCATAAATCCGGTGAATGGACAGACTCATTCCTTACAAAGCTATATGCTTTGAAAAAGGTGCCTTATCTTATATATAGCTTACACTGTCCATGTCCCCAAACTTACACGGATAACACTATTATAGCCCTAAAAGGATTGGGGAACATTTAGGGAATATTTAAAAAGAGAGCCAGAGAAAGAATAGGATCCCCTTTAATAAAACATTTTATGGGAAAAAATACAGATTTCAGAGCTATGAGTTTGGGCAATAGGATAAAATAGGAGTAAGAATGAAACACCTGTATTTAAATAAATTCTATTTTATTTCCATTACATAGTTTAATTCCCTAAGGGGTTAAATGGAGACATTCAATATTTAATACTTGATTAATGTTTTAATCAATCAATTTTTAAATAAAAATATTTGATTCTTAGATATCACTGTTTTTTCTTTTCCCTTCCCCTTTTTCCCCTAAACTTACCAGCAAAAATTCATTTCTCTTTTTCTCAAACTAACTGTTCTGTTCTGCCAGAATCAAATTAAAGAATTTAAGAATTTAAGCATATTTTTTCATAGACCAAAAAGCCCCCAATTTATTCTTGTTAGTTTTTCCTCCCCCCATCCTACAGTTCTCTGTCTCACTCCAAGTATGTCTGCTGATGACATCCAATTGAAATATTTTAGCTGGTAAATACAGGTAAGATATTTTCTTTTCTGTCTTCATTCTTAATAATTATTAAACATATATACTGCCCAACTCAAAAAAAAATAGTAAAAATATTAAGGCATTTTTGAGGCGTATGTTAAAAGAAGTTGTGGGTTCCTTTTATTTCATGTTAGAATGTAAAACCTAAACCATGAAAAAAAAAAAAAGTAATAAGACAAGTGAGCCAACAGGTAAACTAGGATGCTACATTTGCCATCCTTTCTTTTAAACTTAGAAAAATTTAAACTCTCAATTTTAGTATTAGTTCTGTCTTACCTCAATGCTTTTTCTTGTTAATTTTGTTCACCTCCCTTCTCCTTTACTTCTTCTTCTTATTACTAAATTAATTCTTTTTAAAAATTTTATGTAATGTAATTTTACAACTTGGGTTGCAACAATGGATGGATGGACGGACGGACAGACAGACAGATAGACAGACAAGGTTAAGTTGTTTATATGGTTTTGTTTGCAACAGCCCTTGCTAAAGGAATTTTCCAAAATGCATTAGGCTTCTACTCAATAATATATTTCCTATTGGCACTTGAGATACAACCCCTCCCACTTAACATTTTCCCTTCCCTTCCCTTCCCTTCCCTTCCCTTCCCTTCCCTTCCCTTCCCTTCCCTTCCCTTCCCTTCCCTTCCCTTCCCTTCCCTTCCCTTCCCTTCCCTTCCCTTCCCTTCCCTTCCCTTCCCTTCCCTTCCCTTTTATTTGTTTTCAGTGCCTACCCTTTGCCCCCATCCTTATTCACACAGATAATTTACTAAGTGGTGGTGAGTTCCCATCTATGTTGTTAAATAAATAATCAAATAAATAAATAAAAGCCTGGTGTGTTTATTGCAGCATTCAGCTCTTTTAATTCTATAGCCCGATGCTGGATATGGGGCTTCTCATCCATCTTGTAAAACCTTTTTCACCTCATCATGACTTGTCCTGGGACTAGCATCTATTGTGACTGGCATCCACTGTCAGGAAAATACTCAACTTTACCCCCATCAAATTTTCAGAAGAAATTCTTTTTCAGACATGAACCAATGGAAAAACTAATTCTTGTCTTTCAGCAAAAAAAAAACTTCAACCCACATGAGTGCAATTTGATAAGCCCAAGGTGGAAGAAACTACTTTATCATCCTCCCTACTACCAAAAATAAAAATATATATCTTGACAACTTATAAATAACAATTCAGGTTTAACAGCAACACATACAAAGTTGAGGAACATTTGTACATATCTGGAATGGAAGATATCAGCAATGAAATACTATGTGCCTCTTCTCCATTTGAAATTCCTATACTATGAGCTTCTGGTGTGAGTCATGGCTGACTGAAGATGCTTACGAGAACAAGCAGAGATGACAACCGCTGTGAAGAATGAGTGACCGGCAAATAGACTGGTTCTTCAAATCTCTCCAGAGAAGGTGAGATCAGGAGATTGCCAATGAGCACCGTGAATGGCAGCTCCTTGCAAGGACACCAAGCCAAAAAAAAAAAAAGTTTTTTGATTTAAGAAAGTTTTAAACAGATTGGGAGACCAGAGAGATTTGGAATATTAGTTATTTTTGCTGTAAAAATTGAAAAACACGCATATAATTAAATAATATACTCGTGGGAAATGACTGAAATGGAACCAAACCCATATTAAAAACTGAGGTTTGATGAAGGTTGCAAATGGACACTAGAGGGAACTAAAGAACCAGGCAGAAAAGAGTTAAAATAGCTAAGCCAGCTATAACTTTTTCTTATCTTAAAGAATTTTTTGAAGCATGGACTGAAATATTAATAACTAATATCTCAGAAAGAATATAGATTTGAGTGGATAAACTTTTAGAAGATGATGACAAAAATTTTAAAAATCTTTTACCTGACATAGACATTACATAGTTTAAAGGCATGGAAGACAACAAAATTTAGATGATCAAAATGGGAATACAAAAGAGAAATCAAGAAAAGGATCTGGACATGGAACAACTGTGACAAGATATCTTGGATGATGCCTTTTTATGGGATTTACAAAGTAGGCTGGTGAAAGCTTTGAAGACCCCTGTTAAATGCCAAAGAGTGATGAAAGATCAAATCCCGCAGTGCCATAGGAATGATTTAAAGGTCAAGCATGTGCAGAGCAGAAAGAAGGAATGTAAATTTGGACTATTCGTCCAGGGATAAACTATTTGTTTGATATTTCTGGTAACTCCTAATGGACTTTTTCCTGAACTAAGATTGAAAAGATTATGATTTCTGGATTGCGTATAGATAAAAGTTAGGCTATGGGGAAAAGAGTTTATTATTATTAGTAGTAGTAGTAGTAGTAGTAGTAGTAGTAACTTTAAAAGAGGGTGAAAAAATAGCATATTAGCTTATGTTCATTGTGATGAAGGTTGGAAGATGCTTCTTTATTATTTTCTTTGTTGCCTTATTATTTTCTTTTTTCTTTTCCTTTTCTTTTTTCTGCACCTTCTGAAAATTTATTTTTTCTTCTAGTTTAGTTTATATTAATTTTTCCTCTGTTTATTAAAAACTTCAATAAAATTATTTTAGAAAAAGAAATTTCTATACTATCAAAACATAATGAGTGTGAACAATGTAATAAAACTTAATAGCAACATTTCTTCATCTCAGGAAATGCCCAGATGGTTATGTTTCATAGTGTGGTCCACAAAATCTTTGATTTGGTGCTTCTGAACTCATCTTTCTGACACTGAGGAGCGTGGGATTAGAACATGCTCATGAATATGACTAAAAAAGAGATTGTGGGAAAATTAGCATTGCCCTGCACCAATTAAATTGGAATTAAATTCGTTCCATGTTAATATTTCTCATATATTTGCTCTCTAAAAATGGATTGTAAATCTGAAGTATTTATTACAGATAGTAGTTTAATCTAATAATACTCACTTCTCTGGGGTCCAAACATTTCTTCAAATAGATTGAAGATTATAGCACTCTGCTTGAGAGCTAATCTACTGATTAGCACATCTACTGATTGTCACTTGAGGTAGCTAAAATCTATGTTCATAAATTACAAACTACTCTCACTACTACTGCCATTAAAACTTAATATCGCAAGAAATAACAGTATGAATAAATAAGTTAGAGATGCAAACTGAACATCACATGAACTTAGACAACAATGTGATTGACCATTAAAAAGAAAAGATGCTTGTTTTCTAACTAAAACACCTTAGGAACAGTAATCCAGCAACGTGAACTGCCATTGTAAAGCCCTTTCTTTCCATATTATCCTATTAACATGTTTTAAGGAAGAGTTTTTATTTTGTCCAGAAATATCTAGGAGTCAGGAGAAGAAGGAAAAAACTCTCTAGACTTTACATCAGAATTGAAGTATTTCCTATTCTGAGAGATTAAGGATTATCATCCAATTAAGGATTTAAATTTAAAACATCTGCTAAAGAGCTATTTATTTAAAATAACCATCTCCTGCCATTCCCTTAGAATGTTTAGCCCTCTCACAAAAAATACAGCAATAGTACAAGATAATAAAAATAAATAGGAATTACCACCCAAATATAGAAAAATAAAGCACTAGGCAATGCAACTTCCATTATAAAAAATCCAATTAATTGTTACTTATTTAAAATAATTCGTCTTTCCCTTAAAATGTTTTTCAGCATCTCATAAAAATAAAGCAGCAGTGAAAAATAATAATACATGCAAATTGGCATTCCAAAGAAGAAAATTAAAACAATAAGCACCCTGAATTCAATTTTTTTAAAACCTAGGAGAGTGAAAACTCAGCAGCTTAATGGCTAATAATTGATGGAACTACTACAGTATGTGCCCACACTATACGCCTCACTAAAAGCCCTACACAACCCTGCTGAGAAAACATGTGTTGCTGTCTCCCCAACACTCTTCAGTGGCTTTTAATAAAAACTCTCCCAGTTATACTGAACTAAATTTAAACCCTTGCTTATATTCCACCCTCAAGAAAGGTTATCTTTTTCATCTTCCTTTCCAATACATTCTGGTGAGTGGGATTTCTTAGGTTCTTGGAAAGCTTCAATTGGATTCATGTTGACCTGAGGGACAGTGGGGGAAGGAAGATTCATTGAATACAGTGGGGCTTACTTAAGAATACAGATGCATAGGATAAGCAGAATCGTGGAGGAGGGTGTCAAAACTGACAAAATGGCAGATTTGGCATTGTGATTTTAAGCCCTGCCCTTAGTAGATACAAAGGAGGAAGTTTGGATCACAACATGCTGCATAGGAATAGATAGATGATAGATAGATAGATAGATAGATAGATAGATAGATAGATAGATAGATAGATAGATAGATAGATAGATAGACAGACAGACAGACAGACAGACAGACAGACAGACAGACAGACAGACAGACGATCTATCTATCTATCTATCTATCTATCTATCTATCTATCTATCTATCTATCTATCTATCTATCTATCTATCTTCATATTCTTCATTTTGTCATTATATCCTTTTTATTCCCAGCAATCTTGGGGGGGGGGGGGGGGGAAAATGATGGTGGAAGTCAACATGCAGAATGGCATCTTTTGCCAAAAAAAAAAAAAAAAAGTCAAATTAGTTTAATGGCATTTTTGCTCTTATAAATTCATTGTATCTCATTTCTGTAATCATTTTTCATTTCAAAATGTAAGAAAAGCTACAGTGGAACATATCAGAGGCACATTGACTTCAGTGTTTTGTGCCCAGGGTGGCAAACAGATGCCTGTGGGATACCAACCAGAAGAACATCTTTGTACTTCTGTGGTGCCAGCATGCTGGCACTGTGACTAGAAATTATGCATAGCCAAGCTCATGACTAGTAGCTATTATAACTTTCCCTTCTATTAATTTTACTAATTTCTTCTTTAACCCCATGAAAGAATGTAGATCTGGAGTCAAGAAGGGGGAGGGTGCAATGAACTGTTAAGGGAGGAGAAAAGATTACTCAGTCCTGAGAAAGAGAAAAGTGTGGGAAAGAAATTGAAAAATAACCCTGCTTTGATTTTATTTGGCATAAGATGGAGTAGGGAGAAACTCTGACTGGCTTTCAAGATTATGTTCTTATCCCCTGCAATAATGAAAAGCATTACTGGAAGCCCTGTTGCTTCTCTGCCTTGACCTTGCTCACCTTGAAGGGTTGGCAAAGCCATTCAAGTTGGAGGTCATCCTTGTAAGTAAGTTGCACAGGTTCATTGCGCAATGCAAAGAAATGTTTGTTTCAATCTGCCCCAAATTTTGGTTTCTCAATTTTATGGAATGACCTCATGTTCTAATATGAGTGAGGGCAAAAACCATTCTTAGCCATGTTCTATCACAATTCTCACATGTCTCCCCCTAAGTTAAAGTGCCCCAAACTTTGCTTGCAAGGAACTGGTCTTGGCTCTTCATAGAATTAGTTGCAATCTATTGAACCTTTTCAAATTCTGAAACATCTTTAAGCAAAGCATCCTTAAGCAAAGTAGCCCAAACAGTTCACAATATTCCAAGTGTGGATGCATCACAGATCTGTATAAAGGCACTGCAGTATTGGTAATTTTATTTTTAATTCCTTTCTAAATGGTCTCCACAACGAAATTTTCTGATTTCACAGCAATTGCACACTAGATTGACATTTCCATCAAGGAATGCACCAGAACCCCCAATATCTCGCTCTTCATTAGTGATTGCCATCAGTTCAGACACCATCAGCATTTGGGTGTAGTAAATGATTTGTCCTCAGGGAATAGCTTTAAATTTGTTTTTCATGACTCCCAGTTAGAAGAAAATATGGGGGAAAATGTTCTGAAAGAATAATTTGAAAGGTAAATTCCATTAAGACATGCCTTTCAAAACACATTTCTCTCAAAATGTATGCACAGATACAGAGAGACACACAAATAAGGACACACTTGAGTTGAGATGAGTTCAATTCCAGATGACCATAGACATCTCCATGCAGTTTTTTGTTTTTGTTTTTGGCAATAATATAGATGTTATTATTTGGCAATACTATGGAAGTCTGCCCTCTTCCAGGATGTTTAAAAAAATTTAAAAACTTCTCATTGTAGCTTAAAGTTCTGGAACTGCCTGATAGTCTCCGTCCAATGATAAAACAAGTCTGAAAAATATGATCTACATAATGAAAACTGAGAATTGGTGTAGTCTAGTTGAAGTGCCCATTTGATTATGGAAATTCACTGAGCCCAGATGACCTCAGAAAACTTTTGAGAGTATTACATGAGCTATGTGTTCATATATGGAAAAGGCAAGTGTTGTGAAGCCAGCTTTCATTCATAGTATTCCAGAATGATAGGCCTTCATGTCAAACATAAGTGTCACATATCTCAGACACTGACTCTACATTTTCATAAGATAATATTGGGGTCACTGTAGAGGGCATCTGGAATGGCTTTGAAGGGCAGGAGGAAGAGCCATACCAAGGCAATGGTCAGATAAGTGGGGCTTGACTCTGGGCCAAGAAACTAATTTAAGAACATGTATCAGACAAGCCCCTCCCTAGTTCACATGAAGATAAATTGGGGGTGGGAGGAAGAAGCACATTTATACTTGCTAGATTCTGTTACTATAATTATTACAATAAAAGTAGTTCTGACCTATATGGCACTGGTTTCTTGGTCTGGTCTACCTTGTAGGGCTGACAGTCACACAGAGTGTAAAATTTTTCCACCTCTCTCTCAGATGTGAAAGAAAAGGTTTCATCCTCTGAGAATAAAGGCAGAAACAGGGTGTCAGAAGCCTCGCAATCAGTTAAGTAGTTAATCTGCTTGCTTTGTTTCTGCCATTATGAGAAAGAGGAAGGGGGGAAGGAAGGGCTATTAGGCACAGGTGGACCATTATCTGGCTCCCAGGAATGCCCAAGCTCATACCAACATGAGACCCGGGAAGAACTGAGGACATGCGCAAGATGGATGATGGACTGGAAAGGGGGGTGCAGGACGTTGGGGTGAAAAAGCGGTTTTGGCACACACGGGCTTTTAGTCTTGGCAATAACCTAGAACTGTAGACTGCTTCTCAATAAAGAACTTCTTCTTTGAATCTATTTTTTGTTTCAATGAGATTTACTTTCATTGGGAATTGAGTTTGGCAGATTCTGGCACCAGGGTGAGGGAAAGCAAACAACTAATGTATTCTCCTAAACTTCTGATTAAAGGTTGAAATCTACAAGATTCTAGAAAAGTCTGGGAAAGCTAGCAGAGGACTTCAGGAATCCATTTATGTTTAAGAAATAGGTAAACATGTTTAGGTTAAAAACTGTGTTAAAAATTTGAAATTTATTTTTCTGTGTGGCATGAGTTAATCCTGAATGACTCTTGTGCTTATTTTCCTATATAAGTAGGAATATTACACATGACTTTTTTTACTGCTAGCTCAGGCTGGGTCTAAGATTTAATCTCTTCTTCATCAACTTCTTGTTGAAGTTTCTGCTGAAATGGAATCTAGCAGCAGTGTCTCTTCTAAGATCACTAACACAACTCTCCTCCTACAATGTCTGAACTCAATGAATTTAGTAGATCACCATCACCTTGTGGTCTGTCTAAAACATTGCATATGCTTTTGTACATTTCTTTTCTAAAATAAAATAGGGTTTCGTATACCTCTTTTTTCCTTTTTTTTTTTAAATAAAGTTTGATTTTGCTCATCTCATGTGAGATGGTTTGTTTCCCCACAGGAAGAAGGAATGACTGAAATTCTGACTTACACACCTTTATGACCCAAAGCCAGGAGTTTGGATTAGATAAATGGTTATTGCATTTATTTATTTATTACTTTTTAATTACTAAAAAAGCAAAAGGTGAAAGCCATATTTCTCTCACATACTAGAGATAGGGGAAGGATGCCACAAAAGGTGTCCTCTGGAAGACAGATGAAGGCAACAGGAACTACCAATTCATAACCCAAGGCAGGACCCAGGGCATGTGAAAATTGAGAGAGTTTCTGGGAGAGATTTGCAACCTCCAGCCTTCTTCCACTCATTAATGTAATAAATACAGAACAATACAGTACGACACAATACACTATGATACAATACAATACAATATAATAATATGTGTTTATTCATTCAATTTATATTGCCGCCCATCTCACATATGTGACTCTGGGTGGCTTACTATAAAAATAGAAAAAAACTAAATAAAACATATACAGTACAAAGAAAATTAAAACACACAGTAGTGGGAATCATAAATCAACCATTATCGTAATCAGGAGATGGGCTTCAACACACACACTTTATATATTAATATAATAAATAAATAATAAATATTTGAAGCTGAGAATTGCATAAGATCATTCAACATTACAGGAATTCTGACAGCCAATTTAAAACTTCAATTAGAGTCATCTCATTAATTATGAAAAGCAGGCCAGATCCATTTATATCAGGAATTTGCAATTCATTTCTCAGACATCTGTATTAATGCTATGAAGATGGGCACTCCTACTTGAAAGTCTCATGAACATTAGCAGCAGCTACTTTACCATTGCACGCATAGAAACAGATTTATATGTAATTAACCTAGTTACTGATGCTTAAAAAGTTTTTAGATCAGGATGCATTCAATTTGCTTTTTTGAATGAAAAGAAAGTGAAAAGTTTGAACATTTGGATGTTTTAATCTCTAAAGATCTTAAACATTTTAAATCCAGTTCAAAAATAGACATGTGAGGTCCCCTTTTTTTTTTAAAAAAAAACTGATTTTAAAAAATCTAATGGAAATTTTCAGTGGAGTTGAAAGAACAAACAAATCTTGCTGTCTGAAAAATATGGGAAATGTATAAACATTTTGAGAATGAAGCAAATGTCTGAAGGTTGAGATGAGATAAAGGTTTGGTGAAATCATCTTTGGAAGTATATCCATGGTAAATTCACTCCTGTATGCCATGAAAATCACTTTTCTGGGTGTTAAGTGTTAATTGAAATAATGGTCTGCCCTTTTTTTTTTTTTTTTTTCTGGTGCCTTTCAGTCAGTGTTGACTCCTGGTAACTGCCTGGACTAGTCCATAATATAAAAACTGTAGAAATTATCCCAGCATTAGGTATTTCTCATGGACTGATATAGAGAGAACAGTTGAATTATTATATAGTTCTCAAAATGTGTAAGGATTGGAACAGACCAGTTACTGTAAATCAAAGATATAAATTATGTCCACAAAGTGCCAATTAAGGCCCCCTAGGGTTTTCTAAAACTCTTGCCAAATTGTAATTTGCAATAAGAAGGGTAAAATTAATGCAACAAAAAGTTAATACTATTATGTACATTATGTACAATGTAGATAAACTATTTTATGTTCATTGGACACTAGAGGAATTGTTAATAAGGGTTATTTAAGAACTGCAATCACCTTGCAGTTAGGGATGGAGTTCAGAAGTTGCAACATTAATTCATAAGGTTTGGACTTCGTCTAGTATTGCCACATTTTGGGCTGAAATTGTTAATATGGCACTATATTAATCTCTACAGTATTTATTTATTTAGGATATGTATAGGCTGCCCCAGTCTGTTGTGGCTTGGGGAGGCTTACAAAATACAACAATAAAAATACAGTAAAAAGAGAGAATATATCAACAAAAAGTCCAGAAAAAAAAATCATTAAAATAAAACCCAGAACATTACATAAGGGATCCATCACTAGTGTAACCTAGAACCTGGGGACAGAGTTGCTTGTTTAAATAGGAGTGTGCGTGTGTGCATGTGTATGTGTGTACAGAAATCTCAGGGGGAAAGGTATTCCAGAGGACAGGTGCCATCACAGAGAGGGCCCACTTCCTGGACCCCACCAGATGACATTGTTGAAGCAGTGACACATGGAGCATGCTGATGGTATCAGATCATATGAGATGAAGCAAAACTACTGGGGATAAGTGGTCATTCAGATCATAAAGATGTGCTAAAGATGCATTTGTCTTGACTATATCCTACCAGTTGCTGTCTACCAAGATGCCAAGAACTGTGGACCTTTACAGCATGGAAACTGGCTAACATAATTATTATGCAAGAAGAAAGAATGTATTAATTATTATAAACAAACAAACAAACAAATATGAAACCTATGACTCGGGAGTAATCATATTAACAACATTTAATGTCATGTTAACTCCCTGTAAATTAAATCAAGCTTTGCTTTTATCCCAGTTCGTCCCATGTTCTGGAATGATGTGCAGCCAGTACACCGTTCAGAGGCCACACACCCCAATGTAAATAAAACCGAACAAAATCCATCCAGTGCCCCCAGTCATAGCTGATTCAGAAGAGTCAATACCAGATGAAAATCATCTACACAGATTGGGCAGACTCATAAGCGTCCAGGCATCTCGAATGATTAAATGTATTAATCAAAGCATAGAAGCAATTCCCTCATGGCACATAGTGCTTTGGGGCTTACTGATCTAAATTCTTAAATAACTTTAATCCTGCCATTTGTAGGGTTGCCAGAACAGAACAAAATCGAGAAGCAGAAATAGATCCCTGGCCTTCCGCTTGGCTGGAGATGCTAAATTAATGCTTGACCCCATCTAATCTCTTGGCTTGAAAGCAAAAGAGATTCAGGGGTGGGAGTGGGTGGGGTAGTGTTAAACCACCCTTTAATCACAATACTAAGTCTCCACTGAAATGACAGTACTCAAGTTGACCCTTCCCTTTGTTCATTTAGTTATTTTAGCATTTGAGATATTGTCCATTCCAATTGTGGCTCTAAGAAGCTTACACATATTAAGCACAATTAGAAAAATGGCTAAAAAAAGCTCTTTAAAGAAAACAGTGAAAGGCTCAGGGGAAAAGAAAAGACCTTCATCTCTCACAAGGAGCTGGACAGCCTTATCTCTAGAGGTTCTGCTCTTCAAAAGGCAGAACTGATTGTTGAAGGCTCTGCAGAGATTCCCTTTAAAATCTAAGAGTGCAGGCATGCTATTCGTGTGCAGATAATGCTCTGGGCAATCTGGATCTAGACCATCTTTAAATAGTAGAATGATCCCTCTGAATTGAACCATAGAAGCAGTCAGTGCAACTGTCTCATGATATGGGAGGATATGATGAGTAGAAGTGGTCCACTCACCACACACACTGCCATATTCCACAAGTACATTGTAGTAATCTAAGCTTGAGGTTAGCAGAACGCACATCACTAGTATCAGGGAACTCTACTCCAGAAAGGGAGAAAATTATCAGGTGATAAAAGTTCTACCTTGACCCTGATGTAAGTGTGATAATAGAAAATACGTGTAGGTTAGGATTGGTATGTTGTGTTGTTAGGGTTCTCTGAGCTAGTTTTTTCAAACATTTGGAAGCCCTAAATTCAGAGAACTCCAACAATAAAACTGATATCCCTATCCAGCATCGGTGCAACTTCCAGAAGGACTTCCGAGTTGCAAACCTGGTCTTTAAGAGGAAATGCACCCCTCACGCATTCAAATCAGGCATATCTTCCAAATCCTGAAGTCCACTTCACAGTATTAGCAACAATTCCGCTTTTGTCAGGATAAACTGTAGGTGTGAGCTGTATTCTTCAACTCTCCCGTCAGAGAGAGTGAGGGGGAAAAAAAGATGAGAATTCAAGGCACACCCTTCTCGTGAGCCTTTGCAAAGCCATCTCCTTCCCACTGTTTTTTTAGAGTCATTGCAGTT
The DNA here is from genome assembly GCF_059951505.1 of Python bivittatus. Lineage (NCBI taxonomy): Eukaryota > Metazoa > Chordata > Lepidosauria > Squamata > Pythonidae > Python > Python bivittatus. Next base: position 13,432,201 of record NW_028277053.1, read on the forward strand.
TGTGCCAAGTTTTTGCCTGCAAGGAAAAACAGATTTGCATGGCTGGCAAAATGCATTTCGACGGCAGAAGATGGATGTCACATCAGATTGAGAAGGTCTGAAGCTTAATTTCCGCTAACTGTCTTGCTTGTTCTCTAAGTGAATATTACCCTTGAGATTGGAGTTGTTTAGTGAGGAGGAAGGAAGGAAGGAAGGAAGGAAGGAAGGAAGGAAGGAAGGAAGGAAGGAAGGAAGGAAGGAAGGAAGGGAGGGAGGGAGGGAGGGAGGGAGGGAGGGAGGAAGGAAGGAAGGAAGGAAGGAAGGAAGGAAGGAAGGAAGGAAGGAAGGAAGGAAGGAAGGAAGGAAGAGGGAAAAGAGGAGATGGCATTGTTAGAGGGAAAAAGAAAAATGCACAGATGAAAGTGGCTCAAGAGCTGCTAAAAAAGTAACAATGGAGAAAACATTGGTCTTTGCATCCTTTTCCCTGGCTGCTTAGAGAATTCAGTAGCCCTAGCTATTCCTTCTTTTTTTCCTTCCTTCCTTCCTTCCTTCCTTCCTTCCTTCCTTCCTTCCTTCCTTCCTTCCTTCCCTCCCTCCCTCCCTCCCTCCCTCCCTCCCTCCCTCCCTCCCTCCCTCCCTTCCTTCCTTCCTTCCTTCCTTCCTTCCTTCCTTCCTTCCTTCCTTCCTTCCTTCCTTCCTTCCTCTGCAGTATTACAGATTAACTAGCCATAGCTGATGTGACTGTGGACAGCACAGTGATCACAGAATGAAGATACAGCTTTCAGAAGTCTGCCTACAGTGGGGAAAAACAGAAAGCCAGAAGCATTTTTTTTTAAAGGAAGATTGCTGAATATATGTCAAACAAAAGCTTAAAAATGCCTGTTACTCTTTTGTAAAGTACAAGAGGTCTTTGGGGAAGCGAAGTGTCCCACTTTGAAAAAGCACAGTCTTCTATCTGAAGTCATCCTCTGTCTGAATGACTATCTGGATTGAATCTGATTTAAAAATAAAGAATCATCAGAACGGTGGTCTTGAGGGTGCCTATCACCCATTGGCTTCTTGATCAAATGTACTAGTCAGTCAGTCAGTCATTGATTTTAGTCAGCTACAATCAGTCAACGTTTATAAAGAGCAATTTACAATAAAACCTCCATGGTACCATCCAAAATTAAACTCACAAAGTAACTTTAAAAGATATATCTTCCACCAAGAGCAAACAAATTACAAGAGATGAATAACTAGATGATTGTATTCAAACATCAAAGGCTCTCTTAAATAGTTGTTTTTAATGATTTCCTACAACCGAATAAGGTGGAAGTTGCTCAGATTTCATGGGGGAGGACATAAGTGTGGTCCAAAGTACTGGCCCCATGACAGAGAAATAATGTTTGTGGAGACCCCATCTCCCTCATCTCCGGAAAGTGGGGAATTCCCAACAAGTTCTCCTAAAAACTTCAAAATAGGGTCCCCAAAACTGGTTGTTTAAGCTATGATGAAATGTAATTCTATTTAAAGGACTATCGTTCCTTCTAAATGTACACCGATACATGACAATAGGAACGTGCAAATTTTCTGTTTTTTCTCTTTTCTTTAGCAGTTACCCTTGTAAAAAATAAGTCTTAATATTTCTATAAGCAAATATGGTGTCAAGTATTTCCAAGAAAACTTAGAAACAGTGCATCTGAAAGTAAGCTAATTTTTTGCTAGGACGTTTGTAACTGGTGGGTGAAAATGTCTGCCCCCCCCCCCAGTGGCAAGAAACAGAATAAAAATACCATTATTACATTTGAAAAATAATAGATTACAAATTAGTGATAAGACTGGCTGGTTTTGCTGATTTTTCCTCCTGCAGATTTTTCATTTTTTTAATCAAAATTTTAACAGTGTGCATATTTTTGCAAGCATTTTTTTTTCTGTAGTAAAATAAGTTTCCCTGTATACTTTTCACCATTGTTTTTCTTTAATTCGTGCACTTTTTGAATTGCATATCACATCACAAAATTTGCTGATGTTGGTGTCTATGTTCCTTCTAGGTTCTTCTAATGTATCCAGGAGTTTTCAAATTTGATCCACCCCAAAATTCTGATGGATCAATATTTCTAAGCCATCCCTAACTAATGCTGCGTCTGCATGATCACTAATTTATTTATTTTTTAATACACAAGGCCTACCCAGGATACTTTGCTCTCTTAGATAAAGAGCAAAATTCTGCCATTTCCATCCTAATGATTTACACCATCACCCAGCTTTTGCTGTAACCATATAAGGCCAGTTTTCATTACTGACACATTAGCCAATGGATCACAGGATGGCTCTCTAAAATGCTAAGCTGAGTTTAATCCTACACTATTAATTGACTGCCCCATTTCTGTTCTACTTCTCATCACTGCTTCTCAGGCCCCCATTTCTGTAGTCTCTTATGGGGACTCCACACTTTGCTTAATGCCAGGGTTAGGTTTGCAAAGAAACTGTAGGAAAAAGTGTCAGTAACAGTAATTTTGGATTTCTGGAGTATTTTGGATCATGCCACAAAATCTTCCCCAGCTTGGACAGCATTGCAATGGCAGAAGTAGGTCACATGGCAGCAGACCCATGTGGTGGACTTGGCCATAACTATTATTTAATGCAAAGGCTTGGCAGTATTAATATGTGAGCTGTGCCCATCTTCTACCACTATCACCACAACATATATCAACATTGGGTTATGATGGAAGGTAGGGAAGCCCAAGGAGACGTACTATGCCTTATTGAGAATACCTTCAGGGACTTCTAAGTAGGTATGGATTAATTGTCACCTTCCTCCTCTGTAGTATTTTTTTATGAACATAAATTCTAAGGATTTTTCCTCACCCCCCCCTTTTTTTTTTCCCCTGCTAGACAGATTCTATACAGGAAATACATAAAACACCATCACCTGTAATCCGTCACAAGATTTTTTGTGGAGGTAAATGCTCTATATTTCTCCATGGCCTCTAATGAGCAGCTGTGTTCTCCTTTGCTCCTTTCCAGTCATCAACACAATGAAAATTCAATGCAATCCAATCCCAGCCTGCTTGTCTATGACGACAGAACAATACACCAGCTAAATTTAGTGGTTTCACCTGATAGATCCTTTATTTCACCCTCAATGGTAACTCAGTAATCCTTGCTACCACTGGCTTCCTCTTGATCTCCAATAGAGTGAGATCTGTGAAAGGAAAGGACAACCTTATTGTACTCTTTCTAAAATACCTAAGCAATTTGTAACCTAACAGTCAGATTTATATGTGTCAGTGATTACATTATTAGACACTGACAAGAAAGCAACTGGTCATTAAAATGATACATAAAAGTATCCAGCATCTTATTCTCTGAAAATCTTCAAGTGTATATAACAAAGAAACTTTATGCTTCTTGTCCTTATTAGGCAGCTTCTCCTTCCTGATCTTTTGTATTCCTTCAAACTTCAGTCACTGATGACATTTCTTAGATCAATATATGGATAGGAAGAGGGCATTTTGCCTCACTTCGCCTTCTGCTTTAGTTGTGGCCTTTCCTAGAGAAAAGAGGCTTTGGTGAAAGTAACTCATGCCATGTCACTTCTTAGACTGATTACTGCAACATGTTGTAGAGACCTATGGAGGCCTATATGGTCTGGCACCTGGATACATGTAGGACCATCTCCTTCAGATGAAGTATGTTCATTGATGGATCTCTTGCGTAGAACACTGAGAGTTCTTCCCCTGCAGAAGATTCAGACAGAGCAAGAAATTTGTGTTTTTCAGTTGTGCTACCCATCTTCAGAAGATACAGATGGTGCCCTTGTTTCTGATATTTAGGAAGGCTCTTAAAATGAAACTATTTAGAACAGCCTTTGAAGATGAAGGAAACTGTCATTTGGGACACATAGTAATTATTATGACTATGAGATTAATCATTTTATTAATGGTTTTGTGATTTAATGTCATGCCAATTGTATATTGTGGTTATATGATGGGGTTTTTTTTTAAGTTGTAAAGTTCTCTGGGAGTATAGCAGTATACAAATGTGGTGAATAAACACAAGAAGAAATAAGGCTTCCAAAAAGAGCTCTATATTTCACCTTAACACATGTGAGCAGTGTACTGATAGACTACTGACATGTCAAAAATAGCCCATGTAACTTTGGCACTAATGCATGATACAGTAGCTACAGGAAGGTTGGGCACCTGGGCCATGTGAAAAACCAATGTGCTCAATGCAACTGCTCAACCCTTCCTACAGCCACAGGCACACCAGTTGTGGGACATTTCTGGCATGTGTCAGTGGTCTATCAAGGTGACACATTTCCAACACTCTACCAACAGACTGCTGGACAGAAAGCTGTTCAGTCTTACCAACAGAAGGTGAAGCTGCTCATGGGACTATTCTGGTGACACCCGTGGGCAGCTATACTGTGGAGGACCATTTCCACTTCATCTTTCTTCCTCTATGTAATCTGCCCTTCCTTAAGCTGGCATCGTTTTTTTGCTGGTTCCTACAATGGATAGCGACACTTTGGTCCTACCACATGGGAGCGCTCCAACTCTCTTCCATCCGCATATCCACCCACACATGCCAAGCTTTTTCTCTTCCCAGCTAAAAGTGACCATCTATGAAAGCTGAAAATCCTGAGGATAATAATGTTGGAAACCAATGTGTCCAATAACATTGTATAAGTAATAATGCATTTTATTTATTAAGAAGGTAAGTAACAGGATCAATTTAATATCAGTCTCAGCAAGTCTAACAAAATTAAAAAAATACCAAAGTAATAACTTGATAACAATTTTGTATGAAGCCAACCAAGTGAAACAGGTAATAGAAGAGAATATGTATAGCTCAGGGACATCAGAAACATCTCAGAAACCACCAACAGACTATTACAACCACATGGAATCTCTGCAGCACACCAATGAACTAAAGCCCTCCAAAACATCTTAAGCAAACCAGAAGACCCAGTAGTCCAAGAAGAACAAACAGGATCTACAACTTACAAGAATTGCAACAAACACTATGTAAGACAGACAGGCAGAAGGCTGGCAGAGCACATCCATGAATACCAACTAGCAGTCAGAAGGCATGATGAAAACTTCTTAATCTCACAACACATAGACAGACTCAACCATAGTTTTAACTGGGAAACAATCAGCATTTTAGACCAAGCTAAATCCAAAAATGCTAAGGAATTCCTGGAAGCTTGGTACTCAGACAAGGCAGCCATCAACAGGCACATAGAGATACACAACATCTACTGTACACACTATTCAAAAGAAACAATAAAAAGGAAAACAAAAGACCAGAACATCTCCTCACCAGCAATCACCACCCAGATAAGCAGAGATTAACACCAAGATTACCACTAGACATACAAGCAGTAAATAATACCTTAATCAAGGAACTACCAGAGGAAAAAAATAGAACAAAACAAAAACCCCACCCCACCAACACTGGCAGGGGAAGCCACAGTATATAAATAGAGAGCAAAACCCATTTCATTCAAGCACTGAAGATGTTACCTAGACGGGTAATGAAACCTTTGCAAGAAAACAACCAAGATCAGAGAACTGAAGGACTCCACAGAAACAAGTAATCAAAATAAACAATTTATCATTTAATTTTATGGCAGCAACATTCATGATAGATAGATAGATAGATAGATAGATAGATAGATAGATAGATAGATAGATAGATAGATAGATAGATAGATAGATAGGCAGGCAGGCAGGCAGGCAGGCAGGCAGGCAGGCAGGCAGGCAGGCAGGCTATAAAGTTTTTTCAAGGTCATTGTGGCTCCTATTATGTTTTGGATTCTATAATTTTACCTTAAACTGATTTAACTGATTTGGGCAAACTCTTGGGAGACTGTCCACACTATCATCACTTTGAATGTATACTCAGAAAAGAAAATTATTCCAGGCAGTGAATCCTATTGAAATATATTCTGTAAAGCTGGAAGCTCCCAAGGCAAGAACTACCACTAGATGTGAGCATGCCAATGATTAAGCCTGATTTCTGAAATCTGAATCCAGATCTCTAGTTTTTAAAACAAATATTAATTATATGCCCAGAGTGAGTTTTGGATTTAATATTTAGGATCATATGAACTTAGGAAAAAGCCTTTTGGCTTATGCCAAGGGTATGTCCAATCCAGCAGGCTGTCCTTAACATTCATCATCCAGATCTTTTCAGCAGCATCAGCATATAAAAGCAATACCACTACTCTGATTTTTGTTTTGTCCCCAAGAACTCTTACTCAGAAGTTCATTGCTTTTGTACCTTAGTGGCAGTGGAGATGAGATAATCTATCTCATATGGTTATTCTGGGAACAAAAATAGGAGACATTCTCAGTTCCTGGAGGAAAGGTGGGACAGGAATGAAATAAGTAAGTACAGTGGAACCTTGGGTTACGAACGCTTCTGTTAATGAACCTTTCGGGTTACGAGCAGCTCCAGCCACAAAATTTTGCTTTGGTTTGCGAACTCTGCCTTGGGGTATGAACAGGATACGCAGCCATTTTCCCTCCCCTGACACGTGGTCCGCAGCCATTTTTCTGCCCCTGTCACATGGTCCACGGCCATTTTTCCATCCTGACACGTGGTCTGCGGCCATTTTTCCGCCCCTGACATGTGGTCGTAGGAAGGGGGACTCTCCCTCCAAGCAATAGCCGCCTCCCTGTCCTCCACACCAGAACGGATTAACGGTAATTACATTGAACCTTATGGGGAAATTTGCTTCGGGTTGCGACCAATTTGGGTTGCGGCCAGAGTCACGGAACGAATTAAGTTCATAAACCGAGGTTCCACTGTATTGCTTATCATGGATAATTAATAGAGATATTCTTTTTCAAACACCAAAACTATTTACATGAGTGTTGCCCCTTTAATATATATTTCAATGTATGTGTAGACCATTACTTGGCAAAATTGCAACAGAATTCTTCATTAATACAACATGCAGTGAACACAGAACAGAACACTGCCTGGAACGTCTGGCAATAATTTTGTCTTCCTATCCATATGATAGTCCTCAGGTTTTATATTAAGTCATCAGGTCCCATTATCTCATAATTCAAACAAGAATATCTTCCACATTACAGGCTTCACAGAAGAATCCAGTCTGCATTTTGTGTGTGAATGGATTTAATAACATATTTATATTTTTAAATTGTTTAATATGGGTTACTTTAGGTTTCTCCTCATGAAGAATACAGATGTTTCAAGAATATTGGTTGCATCTGATAGTCAGGGTTTCACAACAGACCTAAATAGGAACATAACAAAAAAAGAAATCTGTTGTCTCTGTTTTTTGCATCCCCAACCCCCCTTTATTCAGATTCCACCCCAAATTCTACTCCCATTTTGACAGAGCTGGGAGGCAGGATCTCTCAGAGGTGGAATACATATTAGGCATTTTTTTTCACTTTTCCTTAAACTGATTGATCATGTTCCTTCTATTAAAGTAAATTCAAGAAAGAATTCCATTTGTGAGTTTATAAACTTGTGTGGGGGGAGGTAAAAGAGGTGGTAGTTCCTTTATTTTCCCACAGTCCTTCAGTGTCAAAATAGCAGGAGCTCACAGCAGAGAGAATTGGTCTTCAGAGAATAAATCTGGAAACCTTCATTCTTTCTTCTACTCTTGATCAAAAGATTGATCTTAGGTATTCTGTTTGTTCAGTTCTGGACTTCAACGTTTGGAAAGGAATCACAATTTTGCAGTAATATGAAGCAGATGGCATTCCAACCATAATCTACTAGAAGCTGAGCTGAACCATTCAAATTCATTTTGATGGTAATCCCAAATAGCTGAAAATCCAATTCCCTCTAAAAGAGTTTTCAATACATTGAAGCAAATTAGGGTTTCCTGAACTCCCGTATATGTTCTTTGGGTAGCTTAAAAGAAAGTAAACAAAGACACTCTGCCAGTTAATGCTTTTTACTTTATGAGTTATCATTTAAATAAGTGGCTGAGAGACAGCTGAAACTTTTTGTAGCAAAAAAACAAAAAAACAAAAAAGAAAAGCTCTGGAAGCAAGTCAAAATGAGAATTGTCATATTGAATAAGCAGAAAGGATCCATTTAGGGTTTCCATTTCACACAACTGCTGGTCAAAGGCCTCTATAACTTCTCTCCTTCCCACCTCCCAGACCCCAAACCAGGTTATTAAGGTGATGGGAATCCATTGTTAGGAGCATTTGGTACCCATAGGTACCTATTGGTTCTGAATGCAAAAGGTTGCAATCCAGTTTTATAATCACTTTGCACTCATTTTTTTCCACCCTAAATAAATACATAAATGCTAAATGTCTTTCATCAGCATTTCAAAATATTGTCCTTAATTACCCTGTAAAATCAGCATGTAATTGTGATGTATGGAAATGCAAATATGGTATTTCACTACTTCACTTCATACAATAGTAAACTCTATGCAGCTGATTTTCTCCTTTCCTTTCCTTTCCTTTTTTTTTTTTTTGTATAATCCCCCCAAGATGTGTATTCTACCAGACAATGTGGATCTTGTCAAAGTACAAAAGTAGTCGACAGATTAACAATATTCATGAAAAATGTAAACACACAATGGGTGGGAGCTTAATTTCTCTCTAGATTGCGTCATTGTTCAGAAACTGCATCATGCTACAGAGCAGAAGCAGAATGAAACCTTATTTAAAGGATCTTTTTTGCTCCCCCCTACCCAAAGCATATTGCCCATAATTAACATTAAAAGCTTATATAATTACACATTACAAATCTAGCTGGAATAAGTCAATGCACTGCAACTTTCTTTCTTACCTGTGATTATTCTTGAAACAAATTTGACTCAATAGTTCTCTTTCAAATTACAATACTTAAGAACACTTTAGGCCTGGCATTTTAGACCATTTCAACATTTTGCAAAACTGTCAAGGATAAAGGGAAAGCATTTAAACATAACTTTTGTGACAAGCTTGTTCCTGGGTTCCAAAGTCTCAACTCAAAGCTTTCTCTATTAATCCTTTAGTTTCAAGGTGAGATGAGCCCTTGCCAGGTGTTCTTGAAAGGATGGAGAACCAACCAAGGTGAGATGAGCCCTTGCCAGGTGTTCTTGAAAGGATGGAGAACCAACATTGGAGGAGGAATTTTGAATCCTCAAGCTTGTGACTAGTGAGGACATTAGCACTAGGAACTTGACTTTTGTACTTTCTACACAGTGGATTGATTGATTGATTGATTGACTGATTGCTACAACTTACATACTGTTCCCTTTCCAGAGATCCCCAGTGACTTAGAGAATTACATCAGAAAATTGAAAAACAAAATCAATGCAATTATAACCAACTGGGGTGATTCACTACCATTACTTGTCCCCAAACGCCTTTCTGAAGACCCATGTTTTTACAGTTCCCCAAAAATGTAGTAAGGAAGAGGTGGTCCAGTGATATCCAGGCCCTTAGCCATGTAAGGCTTTGAAGTGACAATCAGCACCTTCTGGTACCCAGAAGCAATCTGGCAGCCAGTGCAGGTCCCATAATAGGGGTATTACATGGGCGAAAGTCAGTGTAGCCAAGACTACCTGGGCCACTGCATACTGCCCCACTTGGAGCTTCTGGATGGTCTTCAAGGTCAGCCTTATACAGAGTCCATTGCAATAATCTGTGTGCAAGGTGGCAAAGGGCATGCATGACTATGTGTTCCCTGATTCAGGAAGTGTGCAGCTGGTGCCCAGGATACAAGACCAGCATCTATGAACATCTTTTAATGGGCACCACATCTTCCATCAAGGGCTTTTGCCAATCTTGGCTCCACAAACAAGTATCTTGAAACTTGACTGGTGTGCATATTTTGTTTTTGCTTTTAATGACAGCTGGACATGAAAATACAATATAACTTGTCCAATGGCAGCACAACAGAGAATGACTTGTCCAGTGGCAGCCTGAACATTTTGGAGACCCAGAACTGGAATCTTACCAGTTCGCTGGGATGTGATTTATAGTGGAAGATGTACATCTCCTCTCAGTTACCCATAAACTCTTCTCCAAACCTTCCCCACCAGCTTGGCTTGACCCTCAGCTTCACAGACGATTTTGGATTTGTATATGAGTGTTCTATTTTCTAGGTCAAACACTTCATATGCCAGACCATGGCACTTTGCAAACGACTCTGTGAAAGTTATGGTGCAGGTACATTTAAAGTGGATTAAAAGACCAGGTTTTCACATGCCTCAAATCTGAGATCCTCCCTCAGGACCTATGCAAGGGTTGGTAATCTTCAATATTTTACAATATTCAAAATGTGCCATGCTGGGCCTTCTGTATTTAGAGGCCCTTACACTTCTTGCTGGTTTGATGGTGCCATTCATCTCTTGCTGGAGAGCTGAGGTTACATTGTAAAATACATTAAGGTTGGAGGCTAAAATAATTTGCATACAGAATGAAATGATTACAAATCTATCAGACATGAAATGAAAAATTCTTCAATCTGGAAGTTGCCAAGGCAAAATGATAATAATAAAATTGCAAATGAAGAACAAAAAATATCAATAGAGTGGATCCAATTTCAAAGGAAGGGCTCCTATATCTGTGACCTCACTTTCTTTTATATAAAGTGAACTTCTCTGGAGAAATCTGAGTTTCCTACTTGGGGAAAAAAATCTGAGAAATTTCAAAAGAACAGGATAGCTTCTTGATGAAGCTAGCAATAGTCATCAAGGAAAACTACATAAGTTCACATTTTATTCCAAGAATGGCATTTTGTGTTCCCCAGTAATGGGGAAAATATCCAAGGTACAATGATTCTGAAGACAACTTGCTGGTAGAGGGATGAAGCACTCCTCTACTCAACTCATATCATGCTACCATTTATGATTATTTCAGAACACCAGTACATCAGAGTGTCTCTTTGAAAAACTTGTCTGAGATGCCACAAGGGGAAGAATTATAATAAAATGATTATTATTTAGTCAACATCCACTGTACATGTAATAACAAACTCTTCCCTCCAAATACATATTTAATAGTGTTAACATAGGCAAAGGTGTGTGTGTTCTTATATGCATGTGCATCATAGTAATCAGGTTAGGCAATCTTGTATGCTCCAAATGTTTAAAATTTCATCTTCCTACCCATGTGGCCAGTGGCAAAGAATTGTGGGACTTGGAAATGAAAATGGCCACTAAATTGAATGGCTTTAAAAAAGGATCGGGTAAGTCGATGGACAGCAGTTCTACCAAAGGCTATTAGTCTCGAGATGCAAGGCTGGGGTCAGGATGGCTTCAGATGCCACTCATAATGGCATGAGAGTGGTAAGCACCCCAGAGTCATCTTGGCCACTGTGATCAAACAAAGACTGGACTAAGATAAGCCTTGACCTGATCCAGCAGGGCTATTCTTATGTTCTAAAATCTCAGAAGGGCACTAGGGACCCACCTTTTTATAAGACCACAGTATGAATAACTGATTTAGATTTTAAATTAGTGGCATACTTGATTTCATCTATGCAAATTTAGTTGAACTCATCAGTACCTGAGCCTGAACCTGAACCTGAACCTGCAATTCTAGCTTTACCTCTATCTCTAACCTCTATCATCTCCAGTCCTGAATTAACCATTAAGCAACATAGGCCCATGTTTAGGACACCAAGGGAAGAGGAGCACTACAGAGCTTTTCCCCTGGCTATCATGCCCTTTATTCTTTCATGGCTAAAGTTGACTTTAGTCTTTTTTTTTTTTTGGTAATTGTCCTTGTTGATCATCTGCCATGCTGGGCCTTCTGTATGGTCTTCCCTACAGTTTATGCTGACTTGACGGTGCCATTGTCCTTATTGACTATGTTCAATTTAATCTGCATTGTTAAAAACATTTCTTTAGCATGATGTGTGACTAAAGTTTAAAGGTTTGGTCTGAACGTGTTGTCAGATATCACATTTGTTTGCATCTCATGACATAAGAGTTTCGCTTCTGTTGAGGAGCACCATTGCTGGGCTTGCTTATGGCACCAGCTCTACTCTACCTCTACCTCTACCTCTACCTCTACCTCTACCTCTACCTCTACCTCTACCTCTACCTCTACCTCTACCTCTACCTCTACCTCTACCTCTACCTCTACCTCTGTATCGATCTCTCTATTACTATACAGAATTTAGCAATATAAAAATTATATAGAATAAAGAGAACCTTGGGTATGAATACCTTCTTCTTGTATGTTAGCTGCAAAGAAAACAAGTCTTTTTCTGTGGTTCTGAAAGTTTCCATAAAAGGTTGTATGAACAACTGCTACACAGTCCTTTTGGGAAATTCCAAGTTTGGTGTCAGATATAATGCCAATTGGTTATCTGAGCTTTATCTTGTTACACTGCAATTTGGGCTTCATACAGTTCCTCCTCCTCCTCCTCCTCCTCCTCCTCCTCCTCCTCCTCCTCCTCACCATCATCTCCTCATAGAAAAGTCAGTGTCTTCTCCATGACATCTAATGTTGATTGTAGAAGGACCTATTTCTATAGAAGAGTCCCCTGGGCAGTTTGACATAGATTTATCCCTTTACTGAGAGGCTGAACATTTCCAAACATGCAACATTGACAAAATGTGGTTTTCTACGAATTCATCCTTAAAAGTCATGAGAGATGGCTTATGCTTCTTTGGTTGGTTGGCCACCTGTGTCTGGTCAATAGCATTAGCAAAAGTCATGCTGAGCACATTTTTCTGATGAACTCCTATTCTTCATGTGATTCACATCTTAAAAGAAAAGAGAGAGAGAGAGAGAGAGAGAGAGAGAGAGAGAGAGGGAGAGAAATGGGTCTGCGGTTTTTATTTTTTTAACAAGCTGAACAGTTTACTGATTTATTTCCTAATTTACTTCTTCATTTCTTAACACTGACTCTGGGCATTCTTTTCTTGATCAATATTGGAGGAATATTGCATGTTCCTGTTTTTTGAAACAAATGAATTTGTTATAAGATTCCTCATTTCTTGAAGAAACAATAAATTAAAGTATATGCTAGCAGAATTCTGCAAAATATAACTATGGATACAATGATAGGAAAGGGTGGGCATGCTCAACAGGATGAGTATAAAAATATTCTTTAGAAGCCCTACTACATATCTTTATATGACCATCTCTACTATTTACACCAGGGCCATGATATAGCTAGATATTGTCACTTCTGCAGTTTCCTTTGGATGGCACCACCCTGGAGCTGTACGATAACCTTGTTTAAAAATATGCAGTGTAGGTTTCAAGGCAGTTATGCCAATAAACCTCAGTTGCTTGTAGGACACAGGATAGGACTACAGCCCTCATATTTTTCTTCTGAGGATTTGGGGGTTGGCGACCCTGGGAACAAAATGCTAAACTTGTTGGATTTTTAGCAAACAATGATCGCAGGGATAAGTGGGAACTATGTGCTGCAAATCTCTTATATGTCCATTGCTTTGTTCTAGATATGGGAAGTTGCTCCCATTAATTGCTCTATTGCACTTCTGCCTTGAAGTGTCAGTCAGAGGCTTTCCAGCTCAGGAAGGCCACAAAACTAGTAGACAAATGCATCAGAGATGTCTCCTTGTACTCACCTCATTAGGCACAGGACTCTGCAAGTTGTCAAAAGGGAATGAAAGAAGAGAAGAAGGTAAAACTGAGGTTTGAACGAGCACTGGAATACAGCAGGAAAGAGGTTAGAGAAGAATGTAATTCTTCCATTAAGTTTTGCTTTGTTTTGTTTTTAACAGTCAGGAAGCACAACTGCTTGTATGGACACTACAAATAACAGTAGGAAATCCTTGAGCAGCTGAAAGATCGTATTCAGATACTATACTTGAGAAGATACAGCTACAAGGATGGATCACTATGTCACAAAGTAGAATGTGCTGATTTTTCTACACCATGTTTAACTAAATTAAAGCGAAACACGAAGGATTAGAGCAGCAGGACTTCATGCTATATTATATGACTTATTTATGACCTGTCTCATAAAAATACCCCTCAGGCACTGACGCTGTACATAATCACTGAGTCCAACGAGGCCCACCCATTCAGGTGAATGTGGTTGCCAGATTGTGAAATCCTATTCTCTCTCATGGTGAGTAAGCACACACCACTTTGGTGTAACATCTAAAAGACTAGTTGAACTTTGGTCCCAGAAAAATCATTTTGTTTTGACTTAGGCCCTATTGATTAAGAGGGCTACATTTACATCAACCATACATGTGGTTTGAATGAATGGTCCATGTGGTTTAAAGGTATGGAAAGTCCAACCCATATGTGATTTTAACAATTGTAAGTGATTAAACATCTCCTCACCTACACCTGTTAGCAACCATTAGCAGGCTTCAATGTCAGCATGAGCACCAGTGTGTCTGCAAATACTCCTGGCACCCCTGGGACCTTCCTTGTTGCTGAATCGGTTCTCAGTCCCATCTGACTTCTTTTTTTTTTAAGTCTGTTCTAATTTAATAAATACATAAATAGGAAATAGGGGTGTGTGTGTGTGTGTGTGTGTGTGTGTTTTAAAGCACATTTTTAATTCACAAACATGCTCCCCATAGATATTTTTAAGGGAAAACAAGGCTGACAGTGTGTTCACATACCTAGGGGGGAAGAAGAGCAAAGATAATACAATAATGTAGCAAGAAGAATCATAGTACATTGGAAGTGGGGAAGGGGGCTAAGGAGAAACTTCAGCAGTCTGTCTTCTCTTAAATAATGCTTTTGTGAGGATACACACAATAGGCACTCAACATTGCAAATGGATTTGTTAGCTCAAAAACGTTGCCTAATTCTACAACCTGTTTTCCCTACTGCTATTTGCCTGGTGGCAATTAAGGAGGCCAAATGTGAAAAAGGACAAGGCTCTTGCACATCTAATGACTACTGTCTTCTACATAAAACATGCTGAAACTTTTTCTTCATCCCAATCCAAGGGGGAGCAACCTTGTCATCTTTTGCCTCTGGCTGTCCTGTTTTAGTATTAGCTATAAATCACTTTGAAGTAATTAGCACAGCTGGGCTAATGTACTGAAAAGTCCCAAAGAAACTGGTTAGAAAATCTGAGATTTGTCACCTCTTACAGATAGCGTAGTCTGTTGTTTATAGGCAGACAGTTCTTGGTTCAATGGCTGAAATCCAGTCCAAGGGGCAGGGTAAGAAGAATAGAGATAAGAAAAGTTGGGCCTGGTACATGGATCTGGATTTAAGAAAAAGATTCATTAGATGTTCAGCTGCAACAACTATGAAGTAAAATAAAAATAAACCAAGGACGGAGGGAGGGAAGGGAGGAGGGGGGAGGGAGATGGGTGGGTGAGAAGAAGGAAGGAAGGAAGGAAGGAAGGAAGGAAGGAAGGAAGGAAGGAAGGAAGGAAGGAAGGAAGGAAGGAAGGAAGGAAGGAAGGAAGGAAAGAAGGAAGGAAGGTCAATCTATATCAAACAAAAGCTCAGGTGTCAAACAAACCATTGAAATGTTTATATCTCTTTACTGTCATCAAAAGGTTATCTGGATTTCTGCAGTTTGGATCTTTCAACCTCATTGAATTGGCCATATATTTATACCTTCTGCCTTTTTTGAAAAAGAATCTTGAAGTAAAAATTGAATAGAAATAAACAATAATGAGCCTCCGAAAACTGAAAGGTTTCATGGGTGTTAACATTATCTCTGAATTCTTCCACATTTACTATGTATAAGAGCTTTACAGCTACACAAATCTAATACGGCCATATTTTAGATGTAGATAAAATTTCAGTGTTTGGCCAAAACTTTCCACTAACATATCACTGAACAGCTTTATTAATGTCAAAGCAATTTCACTCTTTTTTATAGAGCAACTGAGCATATGGCTTATGATCAAATTAGAGAGAAAACCCACTAATTGATTAGAAAATGTCCTTGGAAGCATCTTTAAATGCTTTTCCTCAGTAGGGTATATAAGATAAAATCTCACTTGAATCAAGTTTGATTACTGATAATTTAATGAACATATCTGTATAGTTTTCCTGACAATATTACAGAAGCCGTTTATCACTGCCTTCATCTGTTTATTGTTGCTGTTGTTGTTTCTACTACTACTATTTTCCATTCAAGCCTATTCTTGGGATTCCCTAGTGGTCTCCGATCTAAGCACTAACAGTAGCCCTCCCTCCCTCCCTCTTCCTTCCTTCCATTCCCACTCCCTCCCTTCTCCCTCCCTCCCTCCCTTCTCCCTGCCTCCCTCCCCTTCCTTCCATCCTTCCTTCCTCCCTCCCTTCCTCCCTCCCTCCCTCCCTCCCCTTTCCCTTCCCTCCCTTCCTTCCTTCCTTCCTTCCTTCCTTCCTTCCTTCCTTCCTTCCTTCCTTCCCTCCCTCCCTCCCTCCCTCCTTGCCTTCCTCCATCCATCCCTCCCGCCCTTCCCCCTCCCTCCCTTCCTTCCTCCCTCCCTCCCTCCCCTTCCCTTCCCTTCCCCCTCCCTTCCCCTTCCTTCCTTCCTTCCTTCCTTCCTTCCTTCCTTCCTTCCTTCCTTCCTTCCTTCCTTCCTTCCTTCCCTCCCTCCCTCCCTCCCTGCTTGCCTTCCTCCATCCATCCCTTCCTCCATCCATCCCTTCCTCCCTCCCCCTCTTTCCTCCCTCCATTCCCCCTCCCTCCCTCCCTCCCTCCCTCCCAGGAAACTGAGTATATTTCTTGTAAAATGCATGTATATTTCGCATACATATACTTGCACACACATAAACCCCCAATCTGAATGGCAAACGTCTAGTGGATGAATCATTCATAGATCTGAGGTGCATGCATCTTCTCTTCCACACCAAAAGAATGTCTTTTTTTTTTCCTGGCACGCAGTAGAAACAGGCGTGCTAGCAGCTTGAGATGGGAAGCGAACTTCCACAGTGGCAGGCAGACGCCCCTGTGTCGGACTGGCAGACACTCCAGGGGTGCATTTATAATGCAGTAATGTATGATTAAGTCCATACCTAGCTCTCGTGAAAGGGACTGGTGCATAGACTGAAGCTGATTTCCTGGGATAATTTGCTGGCATTAAGAGGGTAAATGTTTTGATGCTGAATATCTGCTTTCATGCATTAATGGGCTGTGCGAGCATGCTTTCACATGACAAACCTTCAGATCTCTGGGAAAGCCATTATGGGGTGTTGCACTAATGATCCATGGCTAATGAAAGTGTCTCATTCAGTTCCATTTACATTGTGATGGATCCTTCACAGTGGTGCCACTGAGCATGATAAATTTGTTTTCCTTTTTTGGAAATGAAAAGTGGACATTAATTATGTCTAAACTGCCATGGATTTCCTAAGGAACAATATACATTATTAATCTGCTGTTGTTCGTTTTTTAAAAAGAGAAATCATTGTGAAGTTTCAGACTCAGTCATCTAGCAAAGCAAATATATACACTATGTGTGTGTGTGTGTGTGTGTGTGTGTACGCACATACAGTTTCCTGAAAATGTATTGTATTTTTTTTTTCTTTTAATTGTAGGACAATGTTCTAAATTTTATTTCACAGGCAATGTGGTTTATTGGGCAGTTAAAATCTGATGGATGCATTGATTAACCATTACTTCAGTTTGTGTATTATTATTATTATTATTATTATTATTATTATTATTATTACATCTTTTCTCAAAATAACACTCTAATTGATCAGCTATAGTGAGATAAATTTCTCAGACCTCATTGACGGTCTCCCTCCCTCCCTCTTTTTCTTTTGTATTTGGGTAAAAAAAAAATAGGAAATACTATTTTTCAGTGATGCTGGAGTCATTTCAATATAAACCAGAATACAATCTGGGGCTTGCTTTTGTTTCAATATCGGCAAATGTCTATGTTTTGTATCTGTTGTAAGGTTATAGCATCAGAAGCTTTCCCATTCATAGTTACCTCAACTCAAAAGGGATTAGATACGTAGAGTTGCTTTATAAAATCTCTTTGTAATTTCTAAGATCCTGATATTATATAAATCAGTAGCATTGGATATGTTTCAGAGGCCCCTGCTTATATCTTCGAAGTTAGGAATTGCAAATGCTACAATGCTTAGAAAATGCAAAGCTACATTTCAGAAAGTCATTTTATTAGAGTAGGGTGACCATATCTGGGCTGCAAAAATCTAGATGATCAATAGATGGCAACATAGAGTCAGAGTTTCCCTTTCGTTTTGTTTCTACTTAGTGGCCATCTAAATGTTTGCTGTACAGATATAGTAACTCTAGTTTGGCTCCATTCTGAGCTCTTTGCTGCTGGGAAGATACCAAACCTTGTTAACCATCTTGCTTGGTATATAACTCCAGTAACCCCAGAACATGCCAGATGTCACCACAGCCTCCTTTTAGCTTAGTAGTAGATATCTATTTATAGATAGCTATTACAGATGCACTGTATCTATAGATAGATATAGATATAGATATAGATATAGATATAGATATAGATATAGATATAGATATAGATATAGATATAGATATAGATATAGATATAGATATAGATATAGATATAGATATAGATATAGATATAGATATGATACCTTATTCACACACAGATACAGAGGGATTTTATAATTTAGCCAGTAACAGTTTTGTAATGCTGTGATGACATTGCTATAAGAAGTCTTAAGGACGTATTTGAGATCTGTATTGCTTCCTTCTGTATTTTGAGAATGGGAGAGGAAATAGTAAGGAAAAAGAGGAGGAATTATTTGGGGCAGCTATTCTATTCTATCTCTCTACCCCAGCTGGGATCACTGGTTGGTGTGAAGATTTGGGGAATGTAGAAGAAGGCTTACTAGCTGGTAATTAGTAAAGCAGAAAGAAAACCCAGTATTATTAAAATGTGTTAGTTTATGCCTAAACTCTACAATAAGGCAACTTCAGAAATTAGCCATTCAATATCAGATTATATGCGCTTACAAATGAAATTACCATGAGCTATATTAATGGTGCCCTTTAAACATCTGGCTTTTGTTCCAGCTATCGCATTTCCTTATCTTGCTTCTTACATGCTAAAACACATTGCTCAAATTCTAGCAGTATCAGAACATAAAGGACCAAGCAAATAGGGCAACAAAATAGCTGATTTTGGAATATCCTCTGTTTTTGTGCATATAGGGTTGGAAAGTGAGAAAACACCACTTGAATCAGCTGAGCCAATAGTCTAGATAGATACAAGGAAATTTCACACCATGTTCTGATCTGACCGAAGTAATAAGATAGCCATCACGCTGCTAGTCTTGCAAAAATCAAACTAATGTCACTTTCAAATTGAGCTGAATTCCTGATGACTGCAGGCATGCAGTTTTCTTGGGAGTGCTACAGAAGCCATGGCATCCACAGCAAATCATGATGATGCCAAAATGATGACTTCTGTGCAATGATGTCATAATGTAAGCGCCACCAATAGGTGTGGGCCTCCTCGACAGCATTTGCATGATGATTACACAATCTTGCCTCCATTAATCCCTTCTTCACGTGTGCTGCAGACACCCTTATATGGAAGTAGTTTGCCCCTGCTTTCTTCCCAGATGTTTCCTTGACTGTCCATCCTAGCCACCACACAAATGCCAACCTGGACTGACCCTGTTAGCTTCTGAGATCAATTAAGAACAGTTGAGGGCTGTCACCTTTACACAAATCTCAATTAAAATATTTTTCATTTCCCCTTAAGATTAAGCTGATCGACTGCTGATGTTGCAAAGGATGTTTCCAGTCTCCTAAAGCCTGAGATTGAAACTGAAGCTTACTCGGACTTGTAAAGACCTGAACTCATGTCTGCAATGAAGCAGTGCCCAATTTCCTATTCTTTCTGAGTTCTAAACCATCCAAGGGCATAATAAAGTGGGGAAGGTAATAATACTATGCCTTTTTGCTACAGTAATTCAGAAAAAGAGATCCAGCCTACCTAACATAATAGAGAAGACACTCCTAGGCAGGAGTTGGTGGGAGGGAAAAAATGGAAATGAAGCTAGTAAGATTGACTCCATAATATCCGCTGTAAAAGTGGTGGGATGTATTTGGATCTGCCTGAAAAGAAATAGGTTGATAATGTATCCCCTTATTCCACTCTGAGTATTGTGCATATGTATCTATCAGCTCTGCTTTACACCATTTCATCACAACTGGCATGAAAGAATACCAAGGAGAAGGTTTATTTTTTGAGCTGCAAAGCTTCTAAGAGGAACTATTGTTCTGTCCTTTTACAAGCACATTTTTCTATTTGCCCAAAGTAGAGAGGACAGCAAATGTCTCCACCTGAAAAATAAAATAACCGTAAAGCTATTCAGAGTTTTTATATTGCAATTGTAAAGTGTCTGGGAGGTTTGCCAAGTTAAAAAAAAAAGGTAAAACATCATTTTCTCATCTCTAATAACAATGACCCGAAATCACACTGAAGAGTGTAAGGTCAATTTCCCTCTTAAATTGAAAAAGAAAATAAGAGAACAGATGTGAGGCATTGTTTGGTACTTACATTGCATCTAAGTGAAAGGATGTCATCTTTGTGTGCCAGTCAGTGTTAAACACACATACACACACAAAACATACTGATCAGAAGGTTATATTCTAACCAGGTATTTTAAGGATCCATCTCCTAGATACATAAGATACAGAGTGGGAAAAAGTGAGGGTGATTTCTTGAGGAGCGTAAAGGAGCAGAGCTGCTGATAGAAAAGTTTCATCTCAGGATTCTAGAGCTGGAGACAGCCATTGAAGATACGGAATCCAACCACTTGCTCAGTTAATGTATCTCTGATACATCTGACTAATCTTTCTAGATCTTCCCCTTTGTCCCCCATGGAGGACTGGATGGCCTCCTAGGCACATTTCTGCTTCATTCATACACGTCCCTCACTTGAAAACAAATATCCAGTGACCATTGTCCCTGAGTGTATAAGCTGCTATAGAACTAACATCCTGAGAAAGAATTCATTAGCAGCAAATATATGGTCTACTGAGTGTAGTTCATATTGCTAGCCTCCAGTTACAGTACCTACTGAAGTAATGAAATATAAACTTGTGCAAATAATTCCATCCATCTTACAACCTCCTCCAAGGAATTCTAAGGAACATGGAAGAGAATTTGGTTGGAACCAGCTAGCCAGTGGGGGCCGGTCATATTACTGCATCAGTGCTGTGCACCCATGCATCTGATTGGTTCAGCTATCTGCTATTTCTATTCAGAGGAATGCTTGCTTTTATCATGGTGTCTTGATAACAAGAATCCCCCTTCTCTTTGTACTAGAATACATATAGACATATAGATTGAACTTCTCTTGACTATTTACATCTGGCAATCACCATTTTATACCTAAGACAACAAAATGAAATTATCTATGGACAAACGTTGCTAGAAACAATGTAAAATTAAAGAATAGCACCATATAAATTTAATACTATATTCATTTATTCATTTATTTTTATTTATTTAAGCAATGTATATGGATGCCCAACTCATTCACGGTGACTCCGGGGGACTTACAGGAATAAAAATCCCAAATACAAAACCCACTCTGCCCCCCCCTCCTGGTGACAACAATACACTTACACTAGCCATTTGATGGGCTCTGGGTCAATCTGGGATCCCCAGGCCCACTGGCAAAACCATGTCTTCAGGGCCTTGCAAAAGAGCATCAAGGTGGGGGCCAGTCTTATCTCTGCAGGGATGATGTTCCACAGAGAGGGAGCCACCATGCAGAAGGCCCTTCTTCTTGGTCCCACTAGATGGACCACCTTAACAGGGGGGACCCGTAACATACCTTGCCTCCCCGATCTAGTGGGTCAGGCAGATGAAACTGGAAAAAGGCCGTCCTTCAAATTACCTGGCCCCGAGCCATGTAGGGCTTTAAAGGTGACAACCAGCACCTTGAATTGGACCCGGAAGCAAATCGGCAGCCAGCGCAGCTCCCACAAATCTAAGCTTGCACAAAACTAGGTGGGCTGCTGCATTCTGAACCAATGGAAGTTTGCAGATACTTTTCAAGGGCAGCCCCATGTAGAGCACATTACAATAGTCAAGACGGGAGGTGACTAGGGCATGGGTGACTGTGAGCAATAATATTGTTATTGTTCTTCTACAGTACCTTTTAGCAAGATTTGGAATCTAAGCAGGATTGGCTATAATCTGGAGTAGCAACTTTGGAAAAACATCCTGGATGAAGGTAGTAAAAAGTACTTTTTTCTTTTTTCTTTTTTTTTACTGTGTCCAAGAAAATCACATAGTTGGACTGAGCTCAGCTTGAAGCGAATTATGCTATAATCAAACATTTTAAAATAAAGCAAAATGTTTGAATTGTTTGACTTCTTCTTCTTCCTTCTCCCCCTCCTCCTCCTCTTCCTCTTCCAATATAATTTCGGAGTAACAGAGAATAACAGCAATTTCAGTTGCCAAAGACCTGATGATTCTCTTCAGAACTGACTACTGTAATAGTGGGCTCTGGAATCAAATTGGAATCATCCTTGATTCCTGATGATTTGCAAGCCAGAATTGAATTCTCATCCAACTGATGAACAGTTAGGAAATGGAATGGTTTAGAAGGAAAAATTTACAAGGAGCTCTAATCAAAATCAAAGCAGTGCTATACATTGCTGTAACTTGATTTTTTTTTCCCCCAGTTGACATTCATATTCTTACACAGTGCATTGGGCCTTTGAATAATTCCTGTTTGTTTCCATGTTTCAATAAAGCAGGTGTACTTATTATAAGGGTTGTTTCCTCTGAATTACCTCTAGTCCTTTATTTCTCAAATGGTGGCATAACACAAAAGCACACCATGAGTTCAGAATACTAGAATCCTGATTGTGATAATCCATTGTTACAGTGGCTAAGCGTTTTCCGTTATTTTTCTCTCTGAGGCCCTTTTTTAAAAAAACAAATCTCATCTAATTAATGAAAGAAAAGTAGAAGCATGTGCTACAGTGCTAAAGCATCAAATTACAAAGAAATATATGAAGGAAGGGTGAATGGGTTGAGAGAAACAGGAAGGCTGAGAAAGTTGAGGGTGGAAAGAATTGTTGAGATCCTCTAAAAGAGCAAGGTGAGACTTTTAAAGAACAAAAGCAATGGATGAATGGCTGTATGGATGTGATGGAAGTCAAGTTAGTTTGCAACATGGAAGAGCATAGAGAGGTATTTATTTAGTTAGTTTAGTATATTATTATTGATTAGCCACAAGGCCATATCAGATTTATTTTATTTAACTCCTGAACAGGCAGCTTACAATTCAAAACCCAACATTACATGTATGTTTGAGTATGTGTGTGAATGGCATTGGCATAAACTGGATTGAGCTAAAACTCCTTCTCTTTTCCGTTACTTCTTACAATTAAGTTATTTTTGCTTAGTACTTCTCCTTTTCCTTCTGCAGTTTTCATAATATTGCTTGCTCAGAAAGCAAATAGTGTAATGAGTATGTGTGTGTAAAAATAAGTCATGAAATAATACAGCTTCACAAGTAATACTCATAACAATAATTTAAAAAGGAAAGGGGGCCTGAAAAGATTATGCTGTAAATGCAACAAAGAAAAAAAGGAGGAAAGGGTGGCCATATTGCTTGAAAGTTTCCTTCTGAGATTCTGAATGAAAATTCTGGAAGTAGTGGCTGCTGAAATATGGTCCTTACAACGTGCAGGTCTGCATATCTTCATGTGCAGTATTTCCTGGATGCAAAATATGCATGAATCTGGCAGTATCTTCAAGACTCACTTATCCCCCAATAAAGTTGGTTAGTCTTGAAGATGCCAATAGACTCCGTATCATTCAGATGCTCCTTTCCCTCCATCTCCAAAGTGGATAGGTTGATTCAGTTGCTACAAACATCTCCATATACCATCTGCCAATCTTACAGCTGAGCAAGACCAAGGAATCTCAGTACGGTATTTTTAATGCTAGCTTAGGGTAAATACAGAATCTTGGGAATTGAACAGGAATTTCCCATCCTGGTTTATCCCAGGTTTCTTTGAAACTCCATCATAAATGCTTTCAGTGCCTTGAAACCTTTCTTCAAGTGTTTCTTCCCACCTTGGCTAAATTGCCATTTATGTGATTAGCTGCCAACTGACTCATCTTCTCTCTTGATTGTTTATATCTGCTCTCTCTTCCCTTCCTTTCCCAGCATTCCCACAATCTGTCAGAGGGGCAAACCCAACATTTTAAGAAATATTGTGCTCTCTAGCTGTACCTAGAATGTATTTGAACCTTTATGGCATATCCTGATGACAACCTGAAATGGGCATTGTGGTAGGGGGCACAAATCCCATCCAGAGAAGTTCAGTCCTGAACGAGTTAAAGGAAAAACCAAAACATGGTCTGTCAATCCAATTTAGTTGGCAGAGATGATCCAGGCCCTGGAAAATCCAATGTTAAAGAGCCATTGAGCAGCAGAGAAATTTCTTCAAGTAAACTTTTAAAAAAAGGAAGAGACAACTCCATATTGCCTTCCTTCTTGCTGAATTTCATGAGAAGAAAGCTATCAGTTCCTGGACTGATTTCCAGACAAATAGCCACAACCTGGAGCCCTCAGGAAAAAAAAATAGTAGTCTAGGAACCATGACGCTGGATGAAATTGGGATTTTAGATGTGCTTTTATGGCATGGCTGAGTGTTGGGAATTTGTATGAATTTTTCTGGCTGGGAGAGCTGCTGGCTGAGAGAAATTCCTTGAATTCATTTTCATCTCCTCTCCTTTTTCCCCTTTGTCTTTAATTCCTAGTATTTTTCCAAACTAACCAGCAAAAAGGCTTTTTCTTTTTTTAAACACTGAATTAGCACTCCCATTCTGAAAGGATTTTAGCATGCTCTCTCTGCTTTGCTAAGCTACTGAGAAAAGTCGGATGCAATTTTCCCCTTATTTCCTTATGAACCTGAGTGAACCTGCGCACAGAGGAAACTCTACTTGGAGTAAACTAAATGGTTGCATCATATTGAACAGGCTTTCCTCAGAAGTATGAGAAGGTGTAGTAAGAATTGGGAAGGAAAGGCTTAAGGAAGGGTCAGCCTTTGTGGACTCATGTGCTTTGTATTTACAAGATCTTTTAAAACATCACCTTTATGTGAATCAATAGTGATGCTTCTTCCTTCTCTTTTTTGTTGGACATGTTTCTATCCTTTCTTCAGGTCCCATTTTCCTTCTGACTCTACCACTTTGAAATGTGGGCCGCTTTCTTTCTGGACCTGGTCTGGGTGGGGACCTACTTCAGTAACTAGTTCCTGCATTAGCCAACAGCTTTCAAGATTCAGATAACTATGGGGAACAAAAGACTGCCTAAAATGGGATAGGAGGGTCAATGTGTCACTCATGAAGCTGAAATGCTATGAAAAAGCCCTCTTTTAAAACCATAAATTCTACTTGCCTGAAATGTGGATTGAGGTTGTTTTATGCAACTGATGGTCGTCCTTGATGTGGTCATAGGTTGATATCAGGCTTTCCCCCAACCTGGTGCTCATGAAACTTATTGGGCTACAAATTCCACCACATCTTTAGGATGATGGGATTCATAGTCTAACATTTGGAGGAAGGTGGGTTGAGAAGGCTGATCTTTTTTGGTAAGCTGCAACACAAGACAGACAGACAGACAGACAGACAGAAAGAAAGAAAGAAAGAAAGAAAGAAAGAAAGAAAGAAAGAAAGAAAGAAAGAAGGAAAGAAGGAAAGAAGGAAAGAAGGAAAGAAGGAAAGAAACACACCCACGCACTTTTCTTTACAGGGAAGAGTTTCACACCATTCGAATCAGAATCATTCCTGATTTGTCTGCATCATATATGAGTGCTTATTCTGGAGATGAAAACAGAGATTAAAATTACTTGAACCTCCAAACAGATCCCAACCTTCCTGCATTCCTTTTTTTTTAATTGAATGTTGAAATTTACGATCATCATAGTAAGTTTCCAAGGATAATGAAAGAATCCATCTCAGTCAATGTTAAGATAGAAGAGCTTAAAAAATAATGGGATCTAAGAAATTACTGGTGACTTTGCACTCATTTTATGTAACTCAACTTCTTTTCATAGTGTAATTTGAGTGTATGATTATTAAAGTGAATTTTTGAAGTCAAATTGTCTTTTCTCTTCAACAATCTTTTTATGACTGACACTTCATTAGACAAATAGTGTGCAAATATATCTTGCCAGCAAATCATCAAATGAACTTGTTGAGTTTGAATCAAAGAGTAGGTAATGCATACTCTAAGTTACAAAGATATACTTAGCAAGGTTAATGAAAGATTATGTTTGGTGCACTAGAAGGGACACATTGCCTTGCAAAGGTATTCAGGAAAAATAACATTATTTTAAAGATGACTTCTTTTGTTAGACTTCTTTTGTTAGAAAGAATGTAGAATAAGAGCCAAGCTCATTATAACCAGATAAGTTTAGAAACTGATTTGTTGTAGAAGAAATATCTACGATAGAGAACTTGAATTTAAAATAGGGTTTGCATGAATATGACTATTAAATAGTACTATATATGAAGTATCCTTTCAATCTTACCACTCACTTAGGACTTATATTTTAAAAGGATACATTTACAGTATTTTACACTCAGGTTGATTTCATTAAACATGAACCAAAGGAAGAGAGATTTAACAGTGCTTTCTGCTGAGTTTCAAATTTCAACTTGAAACTCAGCAGAGTTATTCCAACTAACTAATGATGTTTGAGAAGCTGGTATGATAGTTGTATCAACAGTTGCAACAATTGCTGCTTAGAACTTAGTGATTGCTAAATTAGATAGATAGGAAATGGAACACAAGGTAGAGTATTTGAAATCTACTTTTCCAGTCCTTGAGTCTGAACTTGAAAATCCAGCTGGTGAGTAGAACTGGGAAAACTTCACTCTGTGATCCATATCAAAGTAGTTTGCTCCACAAGATGAAATCTTTGGTAACTAAGATCTTACTAGAAATTCTAACCCTTTCTCATAGATTATAATTCATGGTTTATAACATTATTTCTGGGGAGGAATATTATTATTCTTCGACCATCTTTGTTCACTTTCTGCCCAAGGAATCCCCAGGACTTGCAGTCTTGGATTCTTCCAGATCAGTCTCAGATTTTTAAGTGTTTCTTTAATTCCCAAGGGAAAGTTGTGTGACTGGGGGCGGGGGGAGGCACAAAATCTATTTTTATTTCAATGTAGCTGCAGAATACTGTTTTGAATATTCCAGTTAAGACTAAGTAGCTACCAACTTGCAAAGCCAGGCCAATCCAAGAGTCCTTCTATTATGCTTTCGATTTTCTTTTTCTTCCAAGATAATACACAGGCAAAAGGCTGGGTGGGGGTTGGGGCGAGGAGGATCCTTCTCCTCTAACAAATCTCAGCTGTTTATTTCTACATGCAGGATAAGAAGGCACACACACACACACACGTGCAGACATGAGCAACTTAGACACAGAAGAAAGAACCTTTAGCGTTTTCACAAGCAATCTCTACTGCTTGAAAGGACAAGTTGAAGAGCTTGTACCTTCTGTCTTGGCTCAAAGGAAGACACATCAGTGAGTAGAATCCTTTGGCTTTAGCTCTGCTGAAAATGCAACCCCTTTATACCTTTTTCGTTGCTGTTGACTGGGAATGTGAACAAAGAAGGCAGAAGGAGTTTGGTCAGTGTAACAAGCGTGAAGCATGAATATGAAGAAATGGAAGGAGACTGCGCTCTTCCATTGATCTTTAAATTCACTGGAAATCCTGTTCATAGAAAAGCTCATGGATTTCTCTAAGTGTCTGCATGTGTCTGGAATTTCAAGTGGGTGCTTCCGATTATTGAATGCACAATTGTTCTCCTGATAACCAGCTCTTTAAGTATTTTGCTTTTGATGGGATATTTTATTGTGTGCATCATAATCAAAACAGAGCCTTAACTGCATACTTCCATGTGTTTTCTGGATGCCATGCAGCCTGTTCTATAGGAATAATAGGTTCATCGATAGGTTAGTGATCATCTTTTTTGCCTTTTCTGATGATTTAAAATATAGATTCTATTTCAGCTGTCCTAATTGTCCTTCATTTCCAACCAAGTAATTGACAACAGAAAGACCCATGTCAGTCAACAGATCCATGATACAGACTTTCATTTGCTCTCACAGAAAGCCACATTCGTTAGAAGTCCATTTGTTCAGATCTGACCTATCTTGTGTTTTTTCATGCAATTTAATGCAAATCATAGTGCTGATGCTAATATTTGTAGGGCCAATGAAAAAGAAATTAAATTCTAATCAGAAACCAAAGAGGCATGATCAGCCAAATAAAAAGTATGTTTAAGTCCCACATTTTTAATAAAATTACTAAACCATACCTTACTGCATTAATTTGACTTCTTATCTGGAGCCCAGACATGTATCTTTAAATTTTCATTTATTTCTATCAAAAGTATTTATATATTCTGATCTTTTTTAAAACATCAATATGACAAAATGCAACTCTTACCAGGGACAGACAAAATAAATCACGCTTTGCATATGTATCATGGTGAACATCATTACAAAGTGAGGACTTCTACTTAAATCTCCCAGTTCAATTGCAGACTTGGGACCACCGTTTAGTGCAGTATAAAACACAATTAAACTGATGAGTTCAAGGGTCTTAAGTCCACATACAGTGCACAAGTAAATTCTATGTATTGAAAAATATTACTCCTGAATAAAGTATCCATAATCTTGTACTGGATTACGGTTAATACAATCTCTATTTTGATCAAATAAAAGCTTTAAATTCTAAAACTACAGTGAGAATAGAGAAAAGAAATCTTTGTTTTGCCATTTACTTCTCCTACTTTTCATCTCCCAATTCCCTTGTAAGCTTTAGCACTAAATTCCAAATCTATGGCTTTCTGTTGAATTTTTACAAGCAAATAATTCTGGCCAGCTTTTAGCAAGATTTTCTAACCAAACACAGCCAATCTTCAGAAGCGTAAAACTGCTTCAGTATAAGAGTTGGGGCTGTTAAATTTTGGGGGGGAAAAGTCATTTTGGAGTTGAGAAAGAAAACACATTTTTAGTTACTTAGTTTCATCCTACACTATAGAGCACTTATGTCTTCTTGCTATTTTACATATTTGAAAGACATACCTTGTGGTTCTCTCACAGCCTACTAAAAGAGGAAGGAAGGGAGGGAGGGAGGAAGAGAAAGAAGGAAAGAAAGAAAAAGAAAAAAAGGAAGGAAGGAAGGAAGGAAGGAAGGAAGGAAGGAAGGAAGGAAGGAAGGAAGGAAGGAAGGAGGGAGGGAGGGAGGCAGAGAGAGAGAGAGAGAGAGAAAGAAAGAAAGAAAGAAAGAAAGAAAGAAAGAAAGAAAGAAAGAAAGAAAGAAAGAAAGAAAGAAAGAGGAGGGAGGGAGGGAAACAGGACCAAATAACAAGCCCCATTGCACTGCCAAAACATCAAACAACCTCTTGATCCTCAGTAATTAGCTAAAAGTTTCTCTCTAACTTATCTTTGATTTTTAGCCATGTGGAACATTGGTGGGGTGAGGGAAGGAAGTTCACATGCCACACATTTGCCCTCTTTTTTTGATTTCACACACAGAGCGTACATAGATCCTGATAAATTTTCTCTTTGCTCTGTCTGCTTCTCCCAGACCTTCTCACTATCGTATAATGAAGAACTAGTTCTCTTAGCTTTTATATGTTGAGGACTGGAGTGTATATATGAGTTTCACGAGCAAGCTTTGTGCTTCTTGTATTTTTCCCTTTGACAGACAGCCAAGGCACGGTCACATTAAGAATTAAACTTCCGTCAGGTCTGTGCTGATGTTGAT
Source organism: Python bivittatus (assembly GCF_059951505.1). Taxonomy (NCBI): domain Eukaryota; kingdom Metazoa; phylum Chordata; class Lepidosauria; order Squamata; family Pythonidae; genus Python; species Python bivittatus. The sequence continues at coordinate 13,461,848 of NW_028277053.1, forward strand.
TAATCAGCAACTGTCCTGAAAGTCAGGAACTGGCACAGGTGATGCTACAATTTTACTCTTATTATTCATACTCTATCTCTTGAAAACCAACTTTTTTTTTTTTAACTGATCAGTTGATTCAAGGTTGCTATGGTGACTTTGCCTAAAGCAACTGACTTCTTAGGAATAGAGAAGTCTAAGAAAAGTTAAGGGTCAGTTTATTGAGTGCTGTTTTAGAAGACCAACAACCTTCCTCAGAAATTGTTCTATCCATCTAATGGCAAATTTCAGAATTAAGTAAAATTTTCTTTTGAAGTAAAGTATCTCAAAATTGAGGATCAATTAATAATTTCATCAAGCCAGCAAAATTTGTCACTAGAGAATGATTTCATATTTCTCTTTAGGGTCCAACATTACTTGTGGAAAGCAGTAAAAATGTTCCCACAGTTGTGTTGTTTTGTATTGTTTCTTCCCCTTCCCCTTCTCCTTCTCCCTCTTCTTCTTCCTCCTCCTCCTCCTCCTCTTCTCCTTCTCCTTCTCCTTCTCTAAAGTAACCAATGCAGAGTGTCCTTGACAATCTGCTACTCATTGCTGCTCCAAAAACTTTGGTTGATACTTTTGCCAAAAAGTCAGGAAGCAGGCCTAATCTGGACTGGAAGTACTGTGGCAGATCAAACCTTCCTACAACCAAGAAAAAGCACATTTCATATGTTTCACATTATGTGTAGTTTGGCCTTTACAAGACTGAATCCTTCCACTGTACTATGAATCACCAAAGTTTTGTGATTTAAAATATGGGAATTTATGCTAGTTCCGCACTTCTGCAAGTAGTAATAAAATTCCAGGAGCAGTGTTTTCTGGGTTTGGCTACTTAGAGAAATGCTATGTATTATTTGCTGTATTTCCACAGCAAAGTCTAAAATCATACATAAAGGCACACCCAAATAGCTACAAATGCCTCAAGACATATTGGATTAATATCTTGAATGCAAAAGTACTGTACCTACTGGTCATCTACATCATTAGCTCTGTTTAACATATGGGATGTTTTCTCAATAATATTATACACAAGATTGTTATGTAAATCTATTTTCAAACAACTTAGCACAGACTTTCGAGAATTAAAGCCTATTTAACTTGGGCCTTTGTCTTAATAAATATATGCAGAGTTTTACTACCAATGATGTTATGTTTCATTGTTCTCATCATAAGTAAACAATGGGGAGGAACAAGAAAGAGAAGACAGCAAGCTATAGTTGTAGGGCCCAAATATTTTTTAAAGTTTTGTAATGAAACTTCAAATATCCATGAATGTATGGAAATCACCTGAGAGATTCTCTCCTGCAGTGCAGATAGTGAAGATCAATGGAACTATGTATGAGTAAAATTTCCAAAGCTACTACAGTTTGATGGCAAAGACCCTCCTCATCAAATCTGGGAGATTCATCAAATTATTGGGCTCTTCCTTCAAAAGAAGAAGTTAAACTGTCTGCATGATTGAAGGCCCATTAGGGATAGGAATGCCTCCTCAACCTATTTCCATAAAAATGCTTCTTTGATCGATGAGAAGTAAAAGTTTTAAGGTCCTCTATCTCAGGTGGAGGGAAAACTAATGGGACAGGAGAAACAAAGCCAGAGATTACCATCAAGCAACCTATTGCCAAGACAGAACCAAAGGCAAAAATAGTTTTGTATTAAGAATCTATGAGGTTGTTTCTATAAGCACAAAAACAGGCTTTCCAACATGGCCATTTTGTGATGGACCTAATATATAACTCCTGTGACAGTGATAGTAAAAGAGAGACCAAACTAAGCTAAATATGCTACTTCCTTGAATTCTAACCACATGTGTATATAACGAAGTTGACATCACCTGTATACAAAGGGACATTCCAGGGCATAATGGAAAGCTTTTATAAGCTTGAGGTCATTGGACTCAACCATGCTGAAAATATAACTCCTTTTTTCACTTCCAGAAACACGAATCAGAAATAAGGGCTGCATTTTTGTTTCTATCTGCTTACAGAGTAATTTGCCTTTCCCTGCTGATATTACATATGTTAATTTTTTAAAAAATACACACAAATGGCACATTTGTTAGGTATTTTCTAGCATTTGCTCTTTGTGTTCTGTTTGAAACCAGGGAGATAAATATGTCATTGTGAACAAGACTTTTAGGGGTTGTTCTTTTTTTTTTAAAAAAAAAATACAGATTAGGTCTCTTAAATAAAAATAGGAACAAAATCCTACCATTAAATTGCCTGTGCATCTGGATTAATAATCAGGCTCTGGGGCTGTGAACAATATGCATCTCCAAGGTTAAAGGAGAATTGAAAAGCTTTTATGCAATATTCCCTTAATGTTTTAGCATTAGGTACTAAAATAGAAAAATCTCCTGATGATAAAGCTATGGGACACTGTAAAACTAGACCAAGAAAATTGTTTGCAGATGTATCTTCCATCGATCATCCAAGCAGCAACTAGAAAATCTAGACTCATTTGATTTGAACCACCCTCATCCTTCAAACCTTTGTATCTCAACTGAACATGCAACATTATAATGTTATCTGATGCCTTTTAACTAATACAATCATTCAGTGCAAGAGCATAATCATGGGTCACAAAAGAAATGTGTGTGAACAGTGCTGAAGTGGGAAGGATATCAACTTATTCCTTTTCAGGCAGACATAATTAAGTCTTGACTAACCATCCCATTTACTTATTTCTTATTTACTACTTTCTCCTACCTTCAGGGGCTGGATACTAATCTTTTCCTCCATTTTTTTCCCCTGAATTTCAGGATGTCCAAATTATCTAAACTCATTTTTAGAACAGCACTAGGGAGTTAATAAATGACAATATTTTAGGTATTGATTTCTAGATTTCATTCAGACCCATATCTAGGCCCAATTTGCTGTAGCTTCTTAGCTTCTTCACCCCAGACTAACAATATTGATAAAGTTTATTATTCCAAATATGTGCATTGATTAAGCTGCAGTGGGATACCTTTAGGAACCATGTTATAGTCACTGTTCATATGTTCTCATAGTGTTACTGATACTGGGAAAAAAAATGTTGAAATGGAAACCTAGCAGATTTTGCTTGCACTCAGTTAACATTAATTCTAGAAATTGGCCAAGATAAATTAAAAGGCAGATAGAGAAGAGTGATAGACAGATCCAACCTGCTGAACAATTATATCATGAAACAAGGTACTGTATATCAATCTTTCACTAAATATTAGCCCTTCTCAACCTCTAGAGCCTAATCATCAGCTGCAGTCATATTTTTCTGATTTTAGTGTGAATACATTATATACTGTACTTGAGAAAGAATATTTATTTGCTAGATTTCTCTCCCACGTTTCCTTCAGGTGCTCGAGGTGGTGCACACAGCATCTCTCCACCTATTTTTTATGGCCATAGCAGCTCAGTGAGGGAGGTTGGGCTGAGAGAGAGTAACTGGCCCGAGGTCATCCAGGAGATTTCATGGCTGAGGCTGGACTTGAACTTGCATCTTTCTGGTGCCAATCCATTACATTCACCACTTTACCACACTGGCTTTCCTAAGATTTAACTTTCCTGCCTCAATATACCTACATCTGTATCATTCCTTCCACAAATTTTCCTAACAAGCATCCTATTAGGTAGGCTGGGCTGAGAGAGAGTGGCTGACTTAATGTCACCCTATGAGCTTCTGCAGCTGAGGTTCGAATTTGTACGTGATCTTCCCAGGTCAGGTCTAACAGCTTAACACTATATCACACTAGCCCTCCATATTACTGTATTGAAGTCAACTTTTTTCTTATGCAGAATTGTGATGGGAATGGCTGTGCCTACAGAGACAGATCTCTACTGGACTTTTAAGGTACTACACATTTTTCAGATCCTTCAGGGTTCTCTTGTTTTACAGTATCTAATATAACTCTGTATGAAAACTGATTTATAAAAATTGATTGTCTGATCTGATTCAGAGTGTAAGAGGATGACTTTCCTCACCTTGTGTGAAGCAATACTTTCTAATGCTTCTGCTTTGACAACTGCAGGACTTAGAATGACAGACCCTAGTTGTATGGCTTTTTTCAGAATTTATTGTATTGTAAGCAAATATGTGATTATTGCATCTTGCACTGTATTGTAAGCAAATACATAATCAAAACATTTTTACTTTCTAACATGTGTTAGACCATATGTGTAAACAAATTAACAAGTGCCAAGTGTCAAAACAGATAAAGAATGAGGTGCTCCTTAAATAAACTCCTGCTTTTAATCAAATCTAGATTATGTCCCAGTTACTGGAGAATTCCAGTCACTTGTTGGTGTACCAGTGTGTCTTTCATTTTGAGGATAAATAATAGGAAACAAATGGCATTCCAAATATATTAATAGACCTGTGAAAAGCTCTGAAGGTCTACTTCACTTTGCTGACGTTGCTTGACTGAGCAGTATGGCACCCTCAGTTCTACAAGCAAAGACGCCACATTGCTTGACTTCCCTTTTCTTCTGAAGATGCTTCCATCACTTCTCAACACCAGAAGAAATTCTGCACATACTGTTTCCCCAACATTTCCACCTGGCTTCCAGTTAAAGCATGAGTAGAAGTCTCTTTGCCTCTTAATTATTCAAACAATCATATACTGTACACTCAAATGAAATTCAAATGCAATTCAAATAGCACTGTTGGCCCTATCATCAATGGTCTTGGGAAATTTTCACAAATGTATCTATATTTGACCCACCATTCAGTGAGCAATGGCATTTCATAATGTTTTGTTTATTTATAAATTCAATAATTGAACAAAACCCAACCAGCTGGTTTTCAGACTGGCTGGTTTCCAGAGTTAAAGCTATTGAATAAGTGCCTTTGCTCTAGAAAGGCAGGAATTTGAAAACTAAAGTTGGTGCCTTGACTGGGCTTACTTGCTACGTCATGTCCAGGCAGCTACAATCCTTGTTTATTTGGGAGGAAACCAGATCAGAGGAGGAGGGATGTTGCAGTTCTGGGATTACAAAAATTTCCCACAACAATGGTTTTAAGAATCATGTAAATCTTCCTTTGTTGCTAGAAGGTGATCCATCCTTGTTTGTTCCTTCCAGTAATTATGCATGACTCTGTTCTGTGACATTCAGGGCAGAGGAGATAGCTCAAGAAGTGTCAGAGGTATGTTTTCCAGCTCTGGACAGGAAAATTCTGACCCAGAAAACCTCATAAGGACAAGTTCATTGGTACATACATTATAAAGATCCATCACGTCTCAAGTATGAATCACAAAATGAAGTATAAATAGATTCCTGACAAACACTGTGCTTCACTCAAATCAGCTACCATGGAAAAGGGAGCCCTAGAAGCACTAATGTGTAAATGTTTCTGATCAAAGCAAGCTTATGGATGGACTTAAGATTCAGTCGTTCAACATTCTGTTCATTTGATGCCATTGGCTCATGACATTCTGGACTTCTCTCTTGCTTTGCTTTCCTGAAATCATTCAGCTTTTGACTTTACTTGCTGTGCTTGCAACACCTCTTTTTTAGATGTTTGGCTTTGTACAGACGAAAAGGTCTCTTCTGAGTTGAATCCTAGGGTCTTCAAAGACACAGTCATGTTGTTTGCTTGGCAGTAATATGGAAAAGGGTTGCCATCCCCTTCTTTGGGGATAATTTTATAGCTTCCAAGTCTGATCTATAGTCCTAGGATTTCCTGGAGTTCTTTCATCTTAGACTTTGCTTAGCCAAGGTCATCTAGATGCTGCCAACTAGCTGGATGGTTTATAGATGCTCTACATAAATGCTGTGTCCTTATTCAAAGAGGCAGCCTGCCTCTGAATGTTCTGATAGCAGGCAGAATGGTTTCAACAAATGGAGAGAATCTCTAATGTGGTCAAGATATGAGAAAACGGCTAATCTGTCTAGTTAGGAACCCAGCTGGAAAGGCTTTTTTTTTTTTAAATTGGAATTGGTCACAATGAATAAAATGATTACAGAAACCTTTCAGCTCAGTGATTCTAGTGATAAAAGGTCCAAGGATGCCTTGCTCAGACAGGCCCTTCAATTCCCAGAATAGTTATCAGTACATATTAGCCTGTTCCAGCAACAAAAACAACAACAACATTTTTTCAGTCGTTGGAGATGCAATAAGAGTCTTCTAATCCCGAGCAACATAGTAGGCCACATTTGAGAAGTCAGAGATCTCAACTTGATACAGATCTTTTGATAACTCTTAGGAACCAATCTGCTGATGATTACAAGAGTGGAAAATGCAAAGGTGATCATAGCCTTGATATTCTAGTTAGTTAGATATATATATAAATCATACAACTGAGATTTGTCTTTTATGCAGCCAGATTTCAGCAACACAATCTGAGAGTGCTGAAGATGGCCTTATTCAACAAACACACAGCCCTCGCCACAAATCAGGGTTTGCCTACTCCTGATGCAAGAAGGGAACCCAAAGAGCAGCTGGGGTTAATCAAGTGATTCCAAAATCTAAGTTTGTTGAAATACTGGGTCCCTCTATGTGTGTGTGTGTGTGTGTGTGTGTGTGTGTACAGGTGTCTCTTTTTTCAGAGACATACACACAGATCTCTCCAATCTTTTCTCTTGGAAAATGTGATTTTCCATTCAGGGCACTGAAAAGCTAATTAGCTTGTTAATATCTCTTGGTGTAGTCCTTGAAATACTTTTCCAAACTGCTTTAAGGAAAACCCTCACCAGTGCAGCACGCTTAATGCCAAAGGTTTCCACTGTGTACTCTATGCAGGGAAACAAATCCTGACATTGTATACAATTTCTGTTTCCAAATGAAGGCCTGTATGCAAACAAGCCTTGCAAATCACTCCGAATTCACTTTTAAACTAGAGCATTGAAATCTGAAGGGAGCATGATTTGATTCTACTTTTGGTTTCAGATCTGATGGCAACCCAGTCCACTTAAATCCATCCACTCTGAGTTTCCAGATTTGATTTTAAAAAGAAAGTCTATTTAATAAGTTAGGAGATGGTTACTATGGGCTACAATGTCATAGAGATAACCAAGTTACAAAGGAAAATAAAAACCTGGCCCAGAAAATATCCGTAGCCTTGATATTCTAGTTTTGTGCAACAGTGTCAGACAGGGTCTCTAAGTGTTAACCTGAAATCCAACCCCTTGTTGCCTTCAGCCTTCCCCAATTATGCAGACATGTTAATGATATTCATAATGTCTTTAAAATATGATAATGATATTTTATAGCTATTGATTTTAATTTCTGGTTTGAATTTTAATTATGTTGATTTTATTGTTATGGTTCATTATACCTATAACACTTCTTTTAAGCTACCTTGATTGTTTACACAAACAAAAAGGATATCAAGCCAATAAAAAATTCATTTATTAAAAGTTACATTATCCTGTGTAAAACAGTCTTTTGCTTCTAGATTGTCCCTGTTTTGATCTACAGCCTGCTTTGACAGTAGTTTGACTGAAGTTTTGTGAAACTGAGTCACTGGTTTGAAATTTTGTGAAAGGATATAAATAGGTAAATACAGAACTACACATTATATTTTCTTGCATGTTCTTTTTCTCTCTGTCCGTCTCTTCACATATATATGCGGGAGATGGGAGGGGAAAAATGGAGTCTTCTGAATTACAAGCATTTATTATTTTGCAAATTTTTGTTACAAACCTTGTTCACTGATTTTTAAGTCCACTTCCAATTGGGGAGTGAAACTTTTATTAGTGCAAGCGACAAAGCAGATGGTAAGCAAGATAAATTGTATCTCTGCAGTTTTGTTCAGCTGCCTTCAGACAAGACTTTTTAGGCAAGCTAATACTCGGATGTAATTGCTAGAGATTTTCTCAAGCTTTCTGGATTCCAAAATGTCAGTTCACGGCCTTACGGGCAGTGGTCTTTTGCAGACGTCTGCACTCCATTCACAGATGACAGTAAGATGGCTTTACCAAAGGGACACCCAAATTAAATTGCCCAATGATGCTATCTTTCTTTGTAAATCAAAGGGGAAAAAAAATCTGCCTGTCTGATGACGCTGGTGAGATGAAGCTAAGTCCTAAGTCCCACTGAATGGCAACATAGCTCCAGTATTTAAGAGTGTAATAACTTTATGTACCTGTAGGTGACAATATTTGTGCTCTCTTCAAAAAGTACATTATCAGAGTGGAAGGAAGACAACTGCTCTTCCTTGAAAAATGAAATGCCCCCGAAGAGCAATAGTGACTTGGAAGAACATGAAGTTTTTTTCACTTGACTCAGCTACTTTGGAAGCTGGCACCATTAAAAATAAAAATAACAAACTTGCTGTTCGTTCTTTCTTCTTTTTTTTTTCCTGGAGAAAATCTTAATGTGCTCTTTTGCTAACAGCAGCTTCTGCATCCGAATCTTTCTTGCTGTCTCTTTTGTTTATATACCCCAAAGTAGGTCGGACCAAAATGACTGAATCAGATTCGGTCCTAAGAGTCAAGGAATTATTACTAAAAGGGAGTAAAAGAGTTTAAATAGAAAGTTAGGTGCATGTAGATGATCACATGCTAAAAGGATTCTGTTCAGAATCTGGACATTTAAGAACCTTTTCATATGTATCTTTTAGTAAAGGCGGGAACTGCCAATTTATTTTAGATTTTAGGAAGTCTACATCCAGTATACAATGGAAATTAAAACAACTGGTTTATATAAAACCATCGAGTTGGACGGGACTGTAGATGTAGGTCATTTTTTAAAGAATGCTTATTGCCAGTTGCCACATCAGTGCACATCTGGTTTTGTGTGCATATAAGCATTGAGATAAACATCCAGCCAGCTGTTTTACCATTGGACACTTTCTAAGTTCCTGTTGGCTTTCCCAACCTTGCATCTTCCAGAACAAAACAGAAACAGAAGAGATTACCTTACTCTAAGGTGATTCTGATTTATCTGTAGGCAGCCAGGACAAGTTTACTAATAGTTTTCAAATATTGAAAAGTTCTACCAGGCTATAGTGGCCACTAAGCAAACAACCTTAGCTTTGTTAAATCATGGATTATAGAAAGACGGTTGTGTTATTTGATGGTGACATGAGATGTTTCAGCTGTTCATCGGTATTTTGACCAAATTACAGAATCCATCTATTGCTCGTCCACTTCACCATCATATCTTGACCATCCACTGTGGGAAGAGAAGAGGCAAATTCCTTTCAGACATGCTTCTAAGGAAGAATAGATCTGAAAATAGCTTGTTGACACAATCCAGCCCTCTTCACATGCACATATTTTACGTAGGCAAAAAAGACAGGCTTTCAAACGATCACTTAACTTCGCCTAACTTGTCATGAAGTAAACGATCTGTTTTCATTTCCATGATTTTTTAAAAATATTTTTTACTTTTCACCATTTAAAAAAGTTTGTTTGTGGTTGCTTTTTTTATTTCCCTGCTTCACCAGATTACATTATTTGTTTGCTTAATTTTCATAGAATTATGTCATATCTACAGTGCTTTGAATGTCAGGCTGACTCAGAAGTTGAATAATTGAATGAACAAATGAATAAAACTCCATGAGAAAATTTACATAGATGGCTGAAGATTATTTACGATTTTCCTTCAGCTTCTGGATGTTTCTGAGAAAATGTTGTGCTTTTTTTTTTCTTCTAATCACTCCATGTAAAATAAACTATCAATCTACATCAGAGCAAACACTAATGAGATATAGATGCAGTGAGTCCTTACTTTTACATTTATGTTTCTGCTTTCTGTTTGTGGATATTATTATTGATAATGTGATTGAACTGATATGAACAATAAAATCTGCAAAGTCATAAAAATCCAATAAAACTTATTTGGAAAATCTATGGTCCTCCATTTTCATCTAATCATAGCACAAACATTCCCTGGCAGCTTGCTTTTTTTCCCCCCCTCCTCTTTTCCCCTGCTGTGTCTTGATTATATCACTTTCATCTTGTCCCCAGCCCGTGAGTGACATAGGCTTAAGTTGCTCTTAGCTGTACTGCTGCTTAAATTGCATTTTCCCTTTATTCTGACTCTGCCCAAGGGCAGCCTGAAAGCATATAACATCTGTTAGGCTATGTTGCCAATTTCCTTGGAAGGAAGTCAGGGAACCTCAAGGACTGGGACAGGCAACAGAGGCAGGAGAGACATTCTCAATGGAGACAATGCGTGCTGGTGTGGTTCCTTGTCAGCTCACGGATGGATGAACAACACTTTAACTCAGCAGTGAGGAAAGGCTCAAAGAAAGAAACCAAGATGGTTGCATCTCATCTTCTAATGCCCTAGTGGTCAAGAAGACAAAAGATGCAAATAATGGATGCTTCTGAAGCTGCACTTCCAAACCAATGGGTTATATATCTAAAGAAAGACATTGTTTGCTGGGAGATTTTCCTCCATAACTCCTACTAGGAGCTGTTTTCAGTTGGAAATGCAATTGGCTCTGAAAGCAAATTTGCTACTTTGCATCAAGCATTGGGGCAACCTTTCCTAGAAGTAATGAAGCGTTCTCCAATCTAGCATGCTTGCTCAGGGGTTATGGGAATTGGAAGCCCAACACATATAATGACTGGGGAAATTTGCCATTGTGGGTATCAAAGCTTGAATCTAACTCAGGTTGTCTCAGGTACTCAACATAGATTATTGCCACTGTATATGCAGAAGTCAATATCTGCTGAACCTCTTGTGAATATATTTATTTCCTCGACAGACTTGTTGCACTCAGATAGGTGACACAGTGTCTAAATTCTGTGGGGAATGAGCATAGCTTTGCCAGATTGGCATGAAAAGGCTGCAAAGTCAACCCAGTATCTAGTTCCTGCTTGAAAGGGATGAGAAAACACACACTCTCTCTCTCTCTCTTTCTCTCTCTCTCTCGCACACACACAGCCAGATACAAATATAAGCACAAAGTTATAAACCAGTGGCAAGCAGTAAAAGTGCAGAATCTCAGAATGTGGAAAAAAAATCTTTTAGGTTTTAGCTGCAAAGTTAATTCTAATTGATATTGCTAGAAAGGGGTTATAAAGAGTCATGAGATAAAGTATGGATATGTTTCTTGCAAATGTGACAAGCCTCAGTAAATGAGCTGTATAATCCCAGTTGGGTTGTTTAGCGGAGATTCAAATTAGTCCAATAGTGGTTGGAATTAAAAAAAGGGGGAAAACATTTTTAATCAAAGGTGTCTTATTAAAAAAAGCAGGATGGATGTGTTTACCACTTATGATGGCAGACCTTTACAAGGAGCTGTATCAATAAAAGCTTAACAATATATTTTAAAAATCTTAGATATGATTTTAAGATAGATAGTACTATAGATTAATATTGCAGTTATTGAAATGTTAATTTCTACATTAGACCCTTCACACTATTTATTTCAGTAGCATCCTATTTGGTATCTGTACCCGGATGAAATGCAGAACATAAGGAGTTCAGTTTTGTTGATCTTCTTCTTCTGGCACAATTCTTACATGGTTAAGATTTTAGTGTGGGTAGGTGAATCAATGCAAAGACATTTACAGACATTGACAGAGACAGTCCTATACATACTGTTCAGAATGATGTTCCAAGTCTGTGGGTGTTTTCACGTGGTCCAAATTAGCCTGTCCCTGAAACCAGTTTTGTTCAGCATATAAGCTTCAAATCAATCTAAGCATCGCACATTAGACTCATGTGAACACAGACTTGTATTACCATTTTATATTGGATGAGGAGGATCGTGTTACACTTTAGGGTTTTTTGTGAAACTCCAAGGACTTTCTAGCTTGGGCAGGGATTGTGTTCCAGGAGCAGTAGCGTAAACTGGTTTTTATACCTGTTGGATCTCATGTTCTATGAATGCACAAGCATGGCAAATGCCAATCTTGTGCCCCACTCTCTAAAGTTTGATTTATGTAAATTAGGAGTTACACAACCTGGGATTGTCTGTAATGTTATGCTTCGGTATTCTCCTCTTTGGAACTGGCCAAGACAGACCTTCTGAGAAGCAATGGTCCTGCATAAGATTCTCTTCCCATGGTTTTGATTGATTTAAACTTGCTATACCTCCAACTACCAAAGTCTCTTTTAAAGATGAAGAAGTGATGGTCAACGATGGAGATAAAATCAGTGCTTAAAGTAACACTTTTGTAACCCAGGAATCAGATGTGTGGCTTTCTGCAGAGAATCATGTTTGCTTAACACTCCCTTCCTCCCTCTCTCCTTTGGACTATCATCCCATTGAAACAGCAATATGAGCAGTCCATCGTTATCTGCATATGGGGGTTTTAGGAATATTTATTTTATGAAATGTATATTTCAACCTTCTGCTGCAGTCACCATGTTCAAGGATGCTGGCAACAACTGACAAATTAAAAGTGACTTTTCTCTCTCTCTCTTCTTTTTCTTTTTCTTTTCTTTTCTTTCCTGTATTTATTTATTTGGTGGTAACTTATAAAAGGAAAAGAAAAAGAAACTTTTAAAACATGACAATACTCCAGAGTGCAAATGAAATACTTCCTAGAAAGGAAAGATCATTGCCATATGGCAAAGGACAGGGGGACAAACGGAACTGGAGAAAATCACAAAATACAAAGACCTGCAAATAGAAGTAGAACGACTGTGGCAAAAGAAAGCAAAGATAGTCCCAATAGTAATAGGCGCCTTGGGTGCAATCCCAAAACATCTGGAGCACCACTTGAAGACCATCAGCATTGACAAAATCACCACCAGTCAATCACAAAAGGGAGCTTTACTTGGAACAGCTCACATCCTGCGATGATACCTTTAACACCATCAAACAATATCTGCCTATTCCAGGTCCTTGGGAAGGACTTGGCAGGTGGATTAAAATGCCAAATCCAGTCTAAACATCTGGCTGACTGTGCGACCAACACTGATAGTAATAAACTTGTCTGACAATATTTGAAGGAAATAGAAAGCAAGCTGAGTTATCACAAAACTGGGGAAAGACTTCAGACTGGATCTGTCAAGAAGGAAATAGGAGGCTTAATATTTGCAACACAAGAACAAGAACTAGCAACAAATGCCATTAAAAAAAAAACAAATGGAAACAAATGGAAATGGAAACATGGTCTCTATGATATCAATGTGAGTAATTGCTGAATAAGGTCGAAGGCCCAATGCTGAAAACCTGTACAGCCAAAATAACCCCTTCATGTTATATTAACAGAATGTTTCTTTCCTCTCCCCACTTTAGTGATTTTACTCTTTTTACTTCCATTTTGTACTGGCTGATCAATGATCATAAACAAATGTTATTACTACTACTATCAATGATACAGTAGCATTTATAAAGTATAACACTGGCAACACTCCATTTATAATTTGATCCTAGCAATGGCTTTGTGAATCGCCTAGATGACTGAGGTGAACCTCGTCTTCTAGGAAGCTAGGGGATTCTTTGGAAGTTTGTGTGAGATTTCTCAGTGAAAAGACCAAAAATTGTAGATAAGCTTCATTATTCAGGATCAGCTTGGTCTGCACTGTCATGGACGTGTCAGAACCTTTGGTGGGCAAAAGATCCCTCAGAAAGGATTCAATTCAGACTGACTTTCATGGAGGTAAAAATGTTGAAAGCCAGTGTTCAAAAGTATCACAAAATAAATCTCAAATGTGCCCATGTTAGATTTCCTGATGCATGCAAATATCTCTTGTTATTAATAGTCTATGTTATTTACAGCACAGTTAATGGTTGCAGGTATTCTGTTGAGTGTCTCCAGTGTGAATTTTGCTAATGCTATGAATAAAAATTACCGCATAGCAGTGAAATGAAGTGATACAGGAATTAATGATAATCTTAAGGTGTTTATAATAAGTAAAGAAATTTACTGATAATAAAGGAAGTAACAGTCAGCTGCATATTATTCATAAAGGAGTATAATCAGGTAGGGATTGTTTGGAGTAGAAAAATATTATAGTACTATTTAAGAGACTTGCGCACATGGGCCCTAATTCAATTCAAATTGGAGAATCAAGATTCAAAGAAGGCATGATTTAGTGTGAAGTACAGATCTGAGATTTAATGGCAACCTAATTTGATTTGTGTGGCTTCAAGTTCCAAAATTTGATTTTAAAAATGCAAAGGTTGGCAACTTCAGGGCAGGAATCAGAAGAATGACCACTAACTGATTGTTATGGGAGGGTGTAGCTTGGCTGTATTTCTGGGTTTTCAGAAATGACTGGAGATGGTATAGCTGGCTGACAAGTTTGGTTCTTCCTGGGAAGGAGTCTTTATCAATGGTTGAGTGAGGGTTGCTGGCAGAACTGTATGTAGGTTAGTTAAGAGTACTCAGTGACATAGGAAGGCACAAGAAGGTACAAAGCCAGAGATATAAGCAAGCCAGAGAGAAGAGGGAGAAGCATAGAAAATGGGAATTGTAGTCTTGTGACTATTGGGCCAGTGCCTGGATTAGCCTGCCAGCTATTCACTCACTGTCAAGAAACGTCTTGTTCCTAAAGATGCAGCACTTAAAAGCGAGGCCATCCCTGAGTCCAGGTGAGTTCTGAGTTGTGTCGCAGGACCAGCGTGGAAGTATACCACTCCCCTATCACACAACAGAACAAAGTTAGAGCTTATAGTTGGCCACCTTAGTAGCTGAAAAGTGAATGAAATCTCAAAACAGTGTTAGTCATGTCATACCCAAGCATCCAAACATGCTGGGATTTCAAACCTCATTGACCAACTGCTCATGTCAGTGGCAGAGAGCCCATGAGACTGCTCTGGACTCTCCTTCTCAACCTTCCTCAAATACAGAATTGAAATTGCAACAACATGTATTACGTGGCCTTTTAGTATTTTGTACAGGATGTGCTTATATCCGTGTTGTGGGTAAGAATCCTTGAAGGGGTAGAAAACGCATCAGATCTCCAGAGTCTCCCAGTTTGATGTGCTTCAAGAAAGTGGTCTGAAGGACCTCGTGCTTTATCACTTGTTTGCTTCTTTGTATTTATTAAGTCTTCCTGAAGCTACCTTGCTTAGCAGAGCTGGCCATCAAAATGTGTTAGACATGTTTCTGTCTAATGCACAGCTTGGACGTGAGAATGGGGTATAGAAAACACATGTGCACAAATACATGACAGCAAAACGCAGCCAATTGCCTAAAATTGCAGGAGTATATTTAATACACTAGCAATATAGGCCACCATATCCAGCTGAATGCCCTTGGTTGTAAGCAGCGCTTTCCTAATCTACCAGACAAGCAAAATATTAGTTTTAGGTATCTACTAGTTTGGGGAAGTATTTCACATTGCTTTTCTACATTCTTACCCTGATAGTTTGAGAATTTTAAGGTAACAAAAAAAGAAAAGGAAAAAACAAAAACAAAACTATATTGAATATAAGGGGGGAGATATGCTCTAAATGAATTAGCACTTGATTCAAAATACAGTGTGGTTTTCCAAAAAAATTAATGAATACAATGAGTTGGTTGGAAGTGCAACCTACTGTACATTCATCCTTGAGTCTCATAAATGGGGAATGGGAAATGTGCAGGGATGGACCCTTTTGTAGTCCCATGATCCTTCCCCTGTTGCCAGTTAGTGGCATGATAGATTGGCAGAGAAAATGATTTGCTGGGAAAGGAAAACACCATGACGTGCTTCCTCCAATCTACAACTGATTGATACCCTCCTAGGCAGTACCATCATGTCCTTTTAGCAGCCTTGGTAGAAGAGGAGACTAGCAGATCAGAGTAGTCTTGCTCTATTTAATTTGGGGACAGAGTTTGGATCTAATATACAGGATTGCAGTCAAAAGGGTTGTCAGTCTCAGCAACAACAAAGCTCCTGGGCCGGGCTGGATTTTATTTTATTATTTTTATTTTGGTAGCTCCTTGGAATAGCATTGCAAATGCTGAAATAATGTTTCAAAATACATTATTTTGAAACATTGTGCATATTTTGAGGCTGACAGTTAATTTCAAATTCAACATCATTCAAGAAACATTTTTGCTTCCAGAGAACATCTGGGGAAATATTCACCACCAAATTTGTTTCTCCCCCAGTATTAGAGATTAATTTATTTACAGAGATTGTTTTCCAAATCTTGAATGGAAGGGTTGTTTGTTGTTGTTTTAATTCATTTTCTTGACAACTGGTTGCAGTCTTCAGAAAATACCCCTCTTCATTGTCTACATGTCCCTGACCAGTTTGCTAATGAGACAAAAATCTGATTGCATTAGATCTTATATTAGCTTAATAAGGCTATTTAAATTTCCCTTTGACATCTGAGCTTTTAGCTGTCCACTATTTATGTTAAGAACGGATTCTCCCTAAATACACTTTTTTAAAGGTTAAGCTCTTTTTAGCAGCAGATCATTTTCAAAACTGTCCACTTAATATCGTAACCTATAATTATGTTTGCCCTCTGCAGGGGACCTAAATCAAAGGTGAAATCTGATTTCTTGACAGATCCAACTGCAGGAATTGGAGATCTACTTTTTTTTGGGGGGGGGGGTTATTTTGGCTTTAATTGCCTTTTCAAATGTAATTTTATGAACGGAACAGATACTTTCCCCTTTTGCCCCTGAATTAAATTACTGAACTGTGGTTAGAGTATTTCTTGGTTCAGACATATTGGATAGCAAACAAAATGCCCCAAAAGAAAAAAGATTTGTAACAGTAAATAATCTTTGAATACCACGTTATTTGAAGGACACAAAGCCTAAAAACATGGTGAAACTGACTTATTTTTCCTAATATAGCTGTTGTTCTACTTCAGCTGATGGGCCCCATCCATCATGTAGATTTTACAGAATGGACACTCCTAGCTGAACCCTCTGTGATTCTGAAAACAAGTGATCAGGTTAGACCTGGTTAGTATTTAGCTAGGGGATCACCAGGAAATCAGAGATGTAGACTAGATAAGTCAAGAGAAAGCAATGGTAAATCACTTATATTGTTCTCAAGAAAACTACATGAACATATCCATGTAGTCACTCAGCTTTGGGCTTGACTCAAGAGACTTAACTTTTAATTATAAAATGGTCACAGTCCTAGAGTGGATGGGAAAATCACATATGTATACAAATACAACACTATCTACACAGTCAGTCATGTATGTTCTTTAGGTTGGTCTTAATTCAATTACCTTTTAGTGATTTTTTTTTTTTAAATTAGCTTGGGTGATGAAAAATCAGGGCCATGTGACTGTTTTAAAAAAGAGATTCAATCTAAACTCTTTTTAAAATCAGAATGTTGAGTTAATTTAAAGTGTTGGATTTAAACAGAAATATTTAAAAACTCTGGAAAAAATCTGGGGATTCTGTTGTACCGTTGGTATACGTCACCAGAGAATTTGTCTAGAATTTATAAAGTTTCTTCAATAAACTTTTATATATAAAAACTTCGAGTTTATGTTGGAAATGTGAACAACAAGAAGGGGCATTTTATCATTCTTGGACATGTAAAAAATGTGGAAAATCTTGGATTCAAATATACACACTGGTTCAGAGGATTTTAAAGGTTAATATACAATTGAGACCAGAATTTTTCCTCTTGGAACTGATGGACAAACAGTTGAAAAAGAGTCATGGAATTTTGTTTTTTTATAGGATAACCACAGCAAGATTATTGTAAATACAAAGGTGGAAAGATTCACCACTACCCACAATGGAGGAATGGTTGGGGAAGATGATGGAACTTGCTAAGATGGCTAAATCAACTTCCTTGATCAGAGAAAAGACAATATCTATGTTTATGGCTGACTGGAAACCCCCTATGGACTTTTTGCATAAAACAGGAAAAAAATGAACTTATCATTTGTGGTTTTGATGATTAGACAGGATAGATTATAGAAAGAAAAGAGTTACATTGCAACCATGGTATAAGAGGTAAGTTTATATTTGTACTTATAACTGCTGTAAAGAAGATTAGAAGTCACTTCTTTGTATCTCTGTTCTTTCTTTTGTATTTTTCTTTTTCTTTTCTTTTTCCTTTCTTGTACTTTTAGCTTTCTCTTTGACTTCTTTCTTTTTCTTTTCTTTTTTACTTTATTTTAGTTTTTTATTTTCCTTTTTAAAAATTATATACAGTATGTGTGCGTGTGGTGTGTGTGTGTGTGTGTGTGTGTGTGTATGTATGTATAATGAGTATGAAAAAAGAAGGGGGAAAAATCCTATTCTGGGTTTCTCCCCTGAGATTTTAAATATTTATGACCTAAACAAGGCTCAGTTTCCAGTTATGGAAAGGATTATAAACCTAGATGACAGTAGTCATCCTCCATCATCTGTAAGTAATCTTTTAAATTATGTAATTCTGATATTTGTCTGTTTAAGAGCTATTCTACTTATGAGAGAGTAGCTAAATTATTTTGCTTTTCCACTGAGAGTACATTAAATCAGTGAAAATTAGAAGTTCTCTCATTGGGCTCCTCTATGAATAGATCTGTGCTCTTGTTATATATTAGCTTCTTGTATTAGGTTTTATCAGTTTTACTATGTTAACCTCTATTGGTCTGTGACCGCAGTAAATGGCTTCTTTAGAATGTACAGGAACAGAACATTCAATCAGTTGTGTGTGTGTGTGTGTGTCATTTTTATTAAGAATTTTACACAGAAGATAAAAACTAACAAGAGCTAATACAAAGTTAAAAAAAAAGAACAAAGAAAAAATCAAGAATGCAAAAAGAAAAAATAGAAAGAAATAGAAATTGCTTCCAATTTCCTTTACAGCAAGTATAAATACAAATTACTTCTTACACTATGGTTACGAAAACAAATGCTCTTTTTTCTATTATCTACTTTTTTCTAACCACCAAAATCATAAGTCATAAGTTCATTTTTGCCTGTTTCACACAAAAAGTCCATAAGGAGCTTCCAGTCAGCAAAAAACATAGATATTGTCTTTTCTCTGATCAAAGAAGTCAACTTAGCCATTTCAGCAAGTTCCGTCATCTTCACCAACCATTCTTCCATTGTGGGTAATGTCAAGTCTTTCCACTTTTGTGCATATAATAATCTCGTTGCAGTTATCATGTATAAAAACAAAGTTCCATGACTTATTTCCAGCTGTTTGTTCATCAGTCCCAAAGGAAAAACCTCCAGTTTTAATTGCATATTAGTCTTTAAGATCTTCTGAATTAGCGTATGTATTTATATCCAAAATTTTCTGTTTTTTTTTTTTTACATGTCCCCCAAAGATGATAAAATGTCCCTTCATGTTGTTTACATTTCCAACATAAATTTGAAGTACCTTTGTACATTCTAGACAATTTCTCTGGGGACATATACCACCAATACATCATTTTATAGAAATTCTCTTTGAGGGTATAACATGATGTAAATTTCAGTCCTTTCAATCACATATTTTCCCATTGTTCCATTTGAATATTGTAACCACAATTTTGGCCCTTTTTATAGTTCATTTTTCACTTCTTCTTCTGTTTCATATTTCATTAAGAATTTATACAGTTTAGCAATCGCCTGCCCGTCATTTGTACATTATTCTATTTCAAATTCAGTCTTACAGTGTTCAAAACCATACATTCTTTTATCTCCTTTAAACCTTTCTAACAGAACCATTGACAAGTGTATCCCTCTGCTACTAAATTTTCTCTTGACTTTATTTAACATTCCCCTTGAAAAAATGCTAATACTTCATGGTAAGTTAACCATTTATGTTTCCTTATCATTTCTCATTTACAAAATGCTTCTTGTGTTGCCACAGAGGCGTTTTTGGAAACAACCTGGAGAACATTCAATCAGTTGGAACTCCCAATCATACTTTCTTTTTTTTTTCCTTTGTGGAATTTTATTATTGGTGCATTATAAACATTTATATTCCATCTCTTGACCATTCAGTGATAGAAATGGTTTGTATGGTAATATTAATGTTTATTAGCCATTCATCCAGCCACACACATTTGGGGGAAAAAAAAAAACTTAGAGAAGCAAAGCACCAAATTAGAACTAGTTATAAAAATGGTCTTCCACAGAATGAAAAGAAAAAAAAATGTAACCTAGATTATTGCTGAGGAAGCATTGATGAAAATTCTCAGAAGATAATCCAAAATTGAAGCACCACGGCAGAAAATTTTATCTCCAGTCCCTCACATTTCACATAGCAGTACCAAAACACAGGGCCTGTATTTAAGACCTCAGGGACAGAAAAGCTTCAGATATAATCTTGACCATTTTTTTAAGGGGGGGGGGGAAGAGGGGAAAAAAAACTGTAGCCAGGAGTGTGTGTGTGTGTGTGTGTGTGTGTGTGTGTGTGAGAGAGAGAGAGAGAGAGAGAGAGAGAGAGAGAATGTCACTAATGTTGCTGGTATATTTTGGATCAACTGAAATTTCAGAAAACTTCTAAATGTTAGCCTTATCTGAAATTGATGACCTTAAGAAAGCATGAATAACAATGGTGAGGCCTTAGAGTGGAAGAGCTGATGTCTCTTTCCCATCCCTAGCTAGAGGAGTGGTAGGCGTTTTCTTCTCTAGCTGACAGAAATGTCTCTGAGCCACAAACCAGTTGCCAAAACGCCTTCTGCACCATTGCTATAAAGTTCAAAGTAATTCCCCATTACTTGACTGGTGCATGTTTTCCAACTGAATGAGCAAAAAAAGTAAAACCAGCTACCTGCAACTTGTCCATTCTGATTTTGAAGAAGCAAGTGTTATTCCACGGCCAAGAGATTAATGAAAAATAATCCAGAAAGTAGGAAGAAATAAGTTAAGATATGTAGGTTTTTCTGTCCCTTTCAGTTGTGAAGGTATGTGGACAGTACGACAGATATTCTTTATAATGATACATCTGAACTTTCTGTATTTTCTCAGATATTAAAATGGTTTTGCATCCTAACAATTCTGGTTGTAGCTCTGCCATTCTGTAGATGTACATCCTTAAATTTTAAGTTCTCTCTTCCTCTTTGGAAATGTTACGAAATTCACAATCCTAAAATTACTAGACTTGTCAAAGTAGAAAGATTGCTTTTTTAAAAAAGTTATTTCTGTTTATTAGAAGGATTCTAGTACTTTTAAACAAATTAGTTCCACATTTTCACAGTCCCTGAAGTTGAGATCAGGTAGTTTCTTTCAAGTTATGCTCGATACTTTGTGATTTTATGGAGATGTCCTTATAACTCTTATGGTTTGTCATTTTTCTGGGATCTGCCTTCATTATTTCCCATTCTAGCCTACAACCACTGATTTCCCAGCTTGT
The DNA here is from genome assembly GCF_059951505.1 of Python bivittatus. Classification (NCBI taxonomy): domain Eukaryota; kingdom Metazoa; phylum Chordata; class Lepidosauria; order Squamata; family Pythonidae; genus Python; species Python bivittatus. The sequence goes on from NW_028277053.1 coordinate 13,482,944, forward strand.
CTCCCACCCAATTATTAACCAGGCCTGACCCAGCTAAACTTCTGAGTCCAAGCAACATCAACTAGATGTTGCTATTTGCTGAGATAATCTAAAGTCATACCAATCTGTTTTTAGGGGATGAAGTAGGTTAGTGGTGGGGATAAACGTATCAAATTTATATCAAGAAAATAAGGTACTTACTCTAATTTTTCTGTTCAATGAACAGCAGAGGCACAGTTTTTGAAGTTCTGTCTTTAGTACTTATTATATTCAGGGATAAATTACAAGATCCAGTGTAACTGTTGACTGAAGCCTGCATTTGTATTTATGCATGGATAGATAGATAGATAGATAGATAGATAGATAGATAGATAGATAGATAGATAGATAGATAGATAGATAGATGGCAGGCAGGCAGGCAGGCAGGCAGGCAGGCAGGCAGGCAGGCAGGCAGGCAGGCAAAGGTACATTTAACTAACAGTAAACTGTTGCTGTTTCTTTGTCCCAGTTGTCCTTGAATTACAAACTGCACTATCAGATGGTATAGAAAACAATTGAGCCTCATGACTTTTCAAGAGTCTCACAGACTTTTTTGCAGGATGCTTCAACTGGGTAGGGTAAGTAGATCACATTATTTAAGGAAATGGGCAAGAGGAACCTCATGTTTCCAGTTCCATTCAGTATCTTTCAAAAAATGGAATAAAATATGTTTCATTATTAAGTAAAAAGTGTCATTGTTAGATCTGTGAAGCACTTCAGATCCATTATACACAGGATAATTTAATGTTACTCTGATTTTTAATGTATTATAGCTTGTGCGTCTCTTTATTTCTTTTGTTATTTTTTTCTGCTTTTTATTATGCTTCTAAATACTAAAGAAAAGAAAAAAGAAGAGAAAAGAAAATGTTTCAAAAACTATTAACAAACCCCCCCTATTTTGGACTATCAAAGGATTGCACACCGCCTCTACTTACAACTCTTTAAAGCTGCTGCATCCTTTCCCAGGCTTTCATGGCTGTTTCTGCAGCCATGTGATGAGGGTACTTCAATGAGTTGCAATCAGGCGCTGCGTTCAAGTCCTTATGTGCTCCAAAGCCCCTTTGCGGAACTGAATCCAAAGGGTTATACAGCCCTGGTTGTTATGCCAAATGGCTTTGCATCATGACATGGTCTGTCCTTTTTCAGATTCAGCCGGCACGGCAAGGCGAACGCCGCTGCTCAGCTTCGCCTAGTCAATTTTACCGCCCAGGCGCTAGCAGCGGAAAGGGGAAGTTCAAACTGTGAACTGACTGCCGACAGGTGGCACTTAACTCCAACCGCAAGCGGATCCATTGTATCACCACCGGCTTCCCTCGAGCGCTGCAGACAAAGGGAAGCGCAGCGGCTCGGAAGCGCAGCAATCAGCTCGCGATTAAGAACTCCCGGCTTTACGCACAACAGGAAAACCCAACAATTGCAACAACCACAAGAACAATAGACAGCAATCAAGGAGACAAAAGAACCGGACTGGATCTGCCATTTGGGTGAGGGGGGATTACTGCAAGTAATTGGTGACTAAGCAACCGGGTAAAGCACGGGAACGGGGAAACTATAAAACACCATGTAAGTGATGCCAAACCAACCCTGGCTTGGTCTGTACCTACTTACGTTACACTCTAGTAAACTTGTTTGTTGAACTTGAGTGTCACGAGTTTCTTTGGAGCTGAACAGGGTAAACCTTACATCCTTGATCACTCTAAATACGATGACCATTTCTACATGGCTTCTAAAACACAAGTCAGTAATATAAAAAGCACCACGAGGACAAAGCAATTCTAGTGTATTATAAATAAACAAGCAAACAGTGAACATATTTAGCTAGTTTAAATGTCTAGAATAAAATAACAGCCAGTTAATGTGAATGGGAAAGAATATCATAAGATACTGTTAAAACACTTGGAGAACTGGAGTACCACGCCTGGTGCCCAGAAGTTAGTAATAAAGGCATGTTGTTATGGAGCCATCAGCTCAATCTCAGAAGACAATGGTGCTTCTCAGGAAGATTGTAATTGGAAAGTGGGTTCATGTGGCATAGGCAGCAAAATTAAGCTAACTATAATGTCCCAAATGGCCCCAATATTCCAGAAATCCTAGTCCAACACAGCTGTAGGAACCAAGCTGGAGAATGATGTATGAAATAAGTAGAAAGCTAAAAAAAAACCCAGAATGATGTTCCTTTTTTAAAAGCCTGGATCTTAGCCATATCTCTTAGCAGTGAGCCTCACTGATGTCAATAAGACTATTATCCACAAAAGCTTACCTGTAGATGATTTTGACAGATGCTTATTTGAAAGGAAAAAACAGATGCATAGGACTGAAATTTCAGCAGGATCTATTGTACATTTCCTTTGAAGCAATTTGGGGCAGCTTTTTAAAGACTTACTTCTAGGTGTATACAGCAGGTCCATTTTTTCTCTTTACTTCTTATGACTAATCTGAACAGGATATTGTTGGTATTATAATTTACAATCACCTCCAACATTCTCAAAATGCCCTGTCCTTTGTCAGATTCTCATTAAACACTGCTGAATACTGTGGATGATGAATCATTCTCATTAATACTTCAGTTGCTGAGCGATCTTTGTCATTTATTGGCTCAAAAATTTGCTTCTTTCCATGCAGTTCAACCCTCTCAGGGTTGTGCAAAGAACCCCCACCTCCAGAAACAGCCAAAAGCAGTCTGAATTGCTCCAGAACCAGTTCAGTTTGACTCAGATTGCTCTAACTGTTTTGAATAGTAGCAAAGTGGGATAAAATGTACAATAAAGTTACTTGAAAATATGCCCAGTTTTATAGAGGTTGGTGCAGGAGATTTTGAACTACACTTCTTTAAACCTGTATCTGTTCCTCTGTTGGTTTTGAAGTGAATTTGATGAATTTTGTGGCATTTGTGAATATGGAGGAACATCATTGACTGGTTGCTGAGAAAAGGAAGGGGCTTTTGAAGGAAAGATGATACTCCATCTTGAAGTCAGTGGAGTAAGGCAGAGCTCCTTTCCATAAAAGAAATCCAGCTCTCAGTTCTGTCCACTTACAACCTTCCATGTCCTGTTCAAAAGATAGCTCTGATTTGAGAGGAAATGTGTTGGCCATGGAAACTGAAACTAAACTCAAATCTTCTTGCTCATAGCAATGATCTCTCCTCCCTCCCTCCCTCCCTCCCTCCCTCCTTTCTTTCTTTCTTTCTTTCTTTCTTTCTTTCTTTCTTTCTTTCTTTCTTTCTTTCTTTCTTTCTTTCTTTCTTTCTTTCTTTCTTTCTTTCTTTCTGCTATTGGAACAAAGGGGTTGTAGACCCCTTTATTTATTTTTATTTATTTATTTTTTTCTTCATAGTTTAACCTACTCTTTGTTGCTCTCACTTTTCTTTCCTATTACCCTGTTGATATTCATTGATTTTGTGTCATTTATTTGAAAACCATTCCTTCCACTCTCAAAATATCACCCAGCATAGCTGGAATACTTCCAAACATAAATAAAGCATGACATGAAATAATTAAATATAATTATGACAGTTGACTAAAATTATGAAACAACATTAAAAGGTAAGGACAATTTCAGGAGATCAAATACTTTAGAAATACTGAGATCAGCATTATATATAATATATATATATATATATATATTTTAAAAACTAGCCTGGGTTTAGGTATGTTTTTAACAGGTGAGTTTAATATTTTACCAGGTGAAGCTTTTTCTGCATGAATGAGGAAAGCTTTGGTTTTAGTGTACTTTCTGAGCCCCATTCAAGAGATAGTAAAAGTAAACTTTCTCTTAAGTTAATTTTTTCTGTGTAACAGGATAGAAGTGGTTCATCACTGCCTTCAACCTCTGATTGTAGCCTACAGCCTTGGAGTTTTCCCATCCACAAATGAACTAGTTCCAACTCTATTATTTTTTTTCTTTTCAAGATCAGTCGGGATCAATAAGTGGTATGACATGTTATGACAAATGCAAGGTATCGGTGACAAAATTATTTAATCTATCAGACTTTGTCTATAAAATCTATATAATCAGGTCTGAAGAGGGGAAGTTTCTCTTCTCATATCCTAACATCGAAAATAGGAACATGAAGACATCTATAGCTGGCTGGTCATTCTTCAGGGCATTTATGCTGATGGAACTCCTGAACTGTCTTTTGACGAAAAAGACCCCCCCCCCCATTTCTTTCTTTCTTTCTTTTTTCTTTTTTGCTCTACTTGTTATATATGTACTTATTTATCACAGTAATTTAATCCTCCAGTTGCCACATTCTGGGTAGCATACATCAGCAATCATGAAAGCAAAATCTATAACATATCACCCATTCCACAGAAGAACAAAGTACATAAGTACAAACAGGATGAATGGAACAGATTTTGAAGGTTGTTAATTCCATTGTAACCTGAGATATTCTTATTTAATTTCACTAAACCATATATTCTTTCAGAATTCACAGAACTAGCATTATACTGTACACAGTATGCTGACAGCTACAAGGTTTTTATATGCTTTCTACTGGAAAAGATATTTGATTCCTTCTTTGGAAGAACGGCTAATTCAGTTGTGGGAATATGCTTCTATGTCAAGAATAACTTCCCATATAAAAAGTAAATCTGATCAGAATTTAATTTTAATTAGAAACCATTCTCAGATTGTTTTATATATGAATTTGTCCCATATCTGAAATTTGAGTTCCCTTATCTATAGAATCATATTTTAATGGCAAGGAGCAATTTGTAAAATCAAAAATGTATTGAAGTAGTGCAGATAACCATAGTCAAATTTAGGAACAAGACAAAACAAAATAAAACAAAATTTCCAATAGGAGCTGTGTTTTGAATCACAGGGTAGACATATTATAAGCACAGCCTGCAGGCTTAGATCTCATCATATATATTGTAAGATGAACTTTCTTCAAACTTGTGATTCATCTGCCTGGTTTGTGTGAAAGGCTATGAGAGAATGTTCAACAAGGGTAGAGGGAATTAGGGAGTGATGAAGCAGAGCATTTTATTAATATGGGGCACTGACTCTAGTCATGCCTGAAATTTAAATAATACTCAAACACCAGATGCAAACAAAGCTATGTTCCTTGTTGCACCCCAAAGTCACATTAGTCTCAGCCATTGTGGAATATTGATTTGATATTTCCTACAACACAATCTTACTATTAAAATGTAATTTTGCTTATCCAGACCTTCCTTCCTTCCTTCCTTCCTTCCTTCCTTCCTTCCTTCCTTCCTTCCTTCCTTCCTTCCTTCCTTCCTTCCTCCCTCCCTCCCTCCCTCCCTTCCTTCCTTCCTTTCTTCCTCTGTTTCTGTTTTTGTCTGTATGCAACACGGACAAATCAGCCAACCTCTGTAACTTCCAGAAATTAAAAACATACAAAATAAATGTAATGGGAGAATGAGTATGTCATGTGCAATGGCTGTCTTTATGAAATAACTGAAAAAGGAAGGATTCTCTCATACCCACTCCAGTAGTGGGTGGCAGATACCTTAGCTGCTGTAGCCAGAGCTTCTCACTTTAATGACTTTGCATTCTTGCTCAGCAACATTAAATTCTGCCTAAGATATGAGATTCCCATACATCTGTTGAGCTGGAATTCCTAGAATTCCTAGCCTTTGGCAGCTTGGTTTAAGGCACAGTTGAACAAAAGGCATTGGATTATTAGCACTAGAGCTGTCTTGTTCAACTGGTCGAGCCCTAACCAAATCAAAGGTCTCTTCACTCCTGCCTTGCATGGGAGCACTAGAAAATAAATAGAATAGAAATGGGCAGGAACAATTATATGCGAGAGTGCTTCTGCCAGTTTCTGGCCTCTATCTCTGGCACCTCTTCTCTTGTGTAAATAGCAAACCAGATGATAATTCATTTCCTTCTTTATATGACTTGAGCAGAATAAAACTGCGACATGCTCAAGTCACCAAAGGGGAAGACTTTATTGATGACTCTGGATACAGGAGACATGGAGTATGTCCGCTGGCGACATTCTAGCACCTCAGCAAATGCTGTGCATGAATCAGTTTCCCCTTTCTCTGAAGATCTTTACGTGGGCTTTCATCTACCCACAAAGATGGAAGAATCCTCTGAACCAGATTTGACATGTGTGGGCCTTCAAGAGAGAGAAAAGGAGGTATGAAGCCAATAGCCCTGATCCTTCAATACCTCATTACCTATTGACCCAAAGGGGCAGTGGGGTGTGAATAAAGAGTTAAAGATTTTCCTTGGGTCTCCTCTTGGTTTAATCACTCTGCTGTCACTTTGTTTAAAGAGAGTGCCAATCTGAAGTCACTTCCTTCTGCCTTTGTTCCCATGAATACACATGGTTCACATGCTTGTTGACTCTCCTTCCAGTAGGATGTAGTTAGCTACAAGCACGGTTTATTGACAAAGTGCCTTTTATGTATGACTTGTCAAATTATCTGAAGATGCCCAATGTTGTCTTCACCACCCCCACCTCCATGTCAGGGTGAAGAGCTTTTTTACTATGTTTTGATTCACATGAAAGAATACAGCAGAAACATAAAATGAGAATACCTGTAGATAAAGTGAGTGGGAAGAAATGGCTTTCTAGGCATGAGCTTGAGACCCATGGAAATGCAACTTGCTGAATATTATTTTATTTAGTTTAATTATTAACAGCTACTTATAAAATGAAAATGAGCATCTCAGGAATGAATGCAGAACACCTACCCAGGTTATATCTCAGTTCATGGGGAAACTGTCATTCCAAATTTTAAAAATTACATGTTTGATGCTTTGGAGTTGCAACGTTAAATACACTCCCTAGGTTACACATAAACGAAATAGGAAATCATTTTGGAATAACTAAAAATCTAAAGTGGATATTTTTGGTGGTATTTTCTTAAACTAAAAGCTGTTGTAGCTCCATAAAGGAAATAGGAAATCGTTCTGGAATAACTACAACTTAATCTGAAGTGGATCTTTTTGATAGTATTTTCTTAAACTTAAAAGCTATGTGTTATGCAGATATGCACATAATTATCAGGAGTGTATGAAGCAGCCAAGCTCCAATTCAAATTTGAAATTTGAAAATGGCACAATTTGATTGAAATATGTGTCTCAAGATTTAAAAGCATTAAAACCTGATTCAGATTGATCCAAAAGTCAAGAACCAATTCAAGAAAATATTCAGCCAGAAACTATAATGGAGAAATATCAGCTCTGCAGCTGCTTCATTTTGGATAGAATGGGTTAGGGTTAGGGTTAGGGTTAGGGTTAGGGATGACAGATTCTTTAGAGCACATTAATCCTGTCCAGCAAAGACTAAAAGAAAAGTTGAGCTTAATCCATGCAGAAAGTGTCTTATTCCAAATTTTAAATTAAAAAAAAAACTTAAAAAAAAAAAACTGTTTTAAAAATAAAACTGCTATTGAAGATGGACATGTCGAGCCACCCTTTGATCAGTTTTGAGGGGTTAGTGCCCTCATATTCAGCTGATTCTATATCCATGTCAAACAATAAACCCAAAACATTTCAGGGAAAATTAATTGGATCATTTCTGTCTCTAGCCTTTCTTTTTCCACAAGGTTTCAAAAGGCTCTCATAGTAAAGTTCCATACATTTGCACATAATATGAAGTTTAGTATTATGCTTTCTGGCACCACCTAGCTGATATGGGCCAGTTTCCAAAATCTAAGCATGGTTGAACATAGTAAGGTTGCAAAACTACCAAGAAATATTACAGCTAATGGTTACTTTGGGAAATAACAATAAAAAATCCTTAAAGAAGACCATGGCAAACCATCAATGTAAAGAAACACCCACAGCATCTCCATGACATCATCAGGAGAAGAACTTCATCTGAAGCCAGGAAAGGATTGCTCGTTTTTTGCCCTTTCAGTGGGTCCAATAATTGTCTCTTGCTTTACATTAAGACTACTTTGTTCCCCCTGGCTGTTAGTCCTTGTAATTGGATTTACTTGTTATCTGATTTGTTTTAAATTTTGTTTGTTGGTCTTGTTCAATTTTTAATTTGATTTGGTTTGTATGCGACTGTTTTCAAAGTTGAACAATACGTCGGTGGCTCCCCTGGGCAGAAATATGATTCAAACATTCTTTCATAAATATCTAAATATGTCCATCAATGTCTGTGAAGGAACCCTAGTCAGATTTAAAAAAAAAACAGCCCCATTCTTATGAGGATGAAACAATTCCGATTCATCACATCCTTCATAATTTTATAAATTTCCTTTCATTGTGTTGGTCTTTAGAGTAGTACGGACTGTGCTTATTGTGCTTATCTATGTTTTCCTGCTGTGATTACCTTGTATGTATTGATTACAGAATTCAGAATGTTTTGCAGCTAGAGAGAAGGGGAGAAGGAAGGAGTCATGTCAAGTAGATATTAGCTTTCAAATGTCACCTTTTAAATTGGCAGTTCTAATAGGGAGCAAGTGAATATCTTTTCATTGGTTGAAAGGCCAAATTCATTCTTTGATGCACCACTTGATATGAATCTCCCCAAAGGTTAAATAAATTTATTAACACTGATGTGTAGCAAGATAGATCAGATCAACCAGAAAATTTAAAACCACAGCCTTTTTATACATGAAAATACCACTTTTTACCTCCAGTAATTATGACAATTGAGGGTGTGTGGGAGAGAATTTATAAAATACAGCAATCTCCCATTTAAAAAAAGAAACAACAGTGATGCCCTCAATCCTCAATATTACTCATGTTTTGATTAAATTTCAGTGACTTGTGCTCAAAAATAAATACATATGTTATTAAGATTGATCATATGTGCCTGAACTTGCTTTATTTTTTTAGTTGCTTTGTTTATTTTATTCATTTATTTCTTAGATTTATCAATTTATGAAAGGCTTTCCTCAAGAGCTTCAGACAACGTACATAGGGATTTCCCTTTGATTAATTCTTATAACAACAATTTAGTGAGGGAGGTTGTGCTGAAATAGAATTATTGGTCTAAAGTCACCCAGTGAGTTTGCATGGATGAGGACAGACTTAAACTTGGATATCCTGCATCTATCCAATGCTTTAACTACCACTTCCCCCTTTAAATGTTGCATTATGATTTTTTAAAAAATAGATATTCTGCCTGTCTGCCTACCTGCCTGCCTAGCTAGTTAGCTATCTATCTCTTACTCATAGTTCTGTAAGTACTTGTAAAGGACAGTCCATTTCTTTGATTACATGAAAACTTCAAAGTATGAAGAGTCCACTTGATCTGATTCAGGAACATGATCTGGAACTTACCTGATCCAGTGTGGGTCCCTTTGAAGGTAGCATAATTTAATTTGATACCCAGATCTAGAGTTAGATTTGGAAATTTCAATTTTCAATAGACAAACATAGGAAAAACACACATGGCTATAATGTTTGCTTGCTTGTTTGTTTTTATTAGAATGTAATAAATTACAGGAAAGCTAAGGCATTATGATTGGGGATTCAAATATGTACAATTTTATTGGAGCAGGCAGCCTTGAACTAGCACCCCAGTGTTGTTGTTTCCTGTAGTTTTGTAAATTTTGGGACGGATACCAAATTTACAGGAATAGGCCTGTAATGGGCCATTGTTACTAGTAGCTTGACAATAAGTTAAATCACTTAATACATTCACAAAACACCATGATAAAACTGGTCAGAATGAGAGACTAGACCATGCAACAGTGACGTACAACAAACTGTAAACCTAAGGACCCATCCCAACCCCAGGATCACAACTGTAGATATGGGGGAATGAAAGTATGTGCTGCATTACCCACATCTTTGGACCTAAATGTTGGCTAAATCCAATGAATGTCTGCAGTCCCAGAAAAATGCTATAGGAAATCAGAGATACTTCTAATGCCTTCTTATATTTGGTGTTCTGCATCCCAGTACACAGGAAAACCTACCTGAATCATGTCACCTCCTGAAAGCTAATATCACAGCCTAGTAGGCAATGTTTACAGCCTCCCTAGGTCAACTTATTCAAGGCAGATATTCCTAATTTTTCCTGTCTCTCTGGATGGGAAATTGTGGGAAGGCTGTGAAAGGAATGGAAGAGAATACAGATATAAACCATCAAAAGATCATGGGGTGGGTGAGTCAGCTGACAATTTATCTCATAAACAGCAGTTCAATCCAGATGGAAAAATCTGGGAAGAAGCATTTCAAATCACTCAAAGAAATTCCTTCTTAATTAGCTCAGCATAAATGAGGGTGGGAAATTCCTCTTACAGTTTTCCAGAGTTAGTATTTGCCCCTGATTAGCATTAAAGGTATCTTACTGTAATCTGTAAGGCCGTTGCTTCATTTATCACAACTACTTGTATTGGTTTTGAGACCCTGAAGCCTTTTTCAACATTGGGGAGGATCCCAAATCAACACATCCACTTCATCAGTCCAGATCTACACATTCAAATGCACATGTTCTTCAGATGTACAAATGAACACACAGGGATGAGATAAAGAGCCAATCATATGATTATTATATATTAAATGAATGTTCCAGAAGCTTTCTAGCTCTGCCTAATAAACTAGAAATACTCACTCTTATTGTCTGGCCCCAGTTTCATTTTGGAAAAAATGTCACTTTCTCCAAGCTCTTATGGTTATTACATTCCAGAAGATGAAGAAATGCTACCATCTAGAAACATTAATTGGACATAGATGCTTTACAACTTAGCTTTGTATAATACGGATTATTAACCCTGGGAGTAATATTTCACTGTAGACATTCAATGATATTTAGCATTGCAGAATGTTGAATATAGAATTTAAGACCCCTGTTTGATATTATGTAATATTGAATGGATCTTGCCAATGCACTTTGCAGATAAGTATTTGGTCTTTAGCTACACTAGGATATAAAGTATACATATCATCAGGAGCAGTATAAACTTGTGAATACTTGTCAAATATATTATAATTAATAGGTTTGCTTGTTGTTGGACTAGTACATAACATTAGAACTCAGGCTTTATTACATGTATTGATTCACCTAAAGGGCTGGACGTATTTGTCTCTCCTATCAGGTTTACAAAAAGAATTGCATGAATATATGATCATGAAACTATTTTTTTTTTTTAAAAATGCATGTATGAAATGACCCAAACTATAGAAGAGTCAATAACTAAATTTGGATTGCTTGACATTCAAATCTATGATGTTCCTGCATGCTGTGATAGTGCAACTTTAGTGTTTTCTATTGACTGTGAAACTGAATTAATATTAAACTTGTAGTGGGATTATATACTGTACTACAACATAGTTCCACACTTTAAGTAGCTAGCACTGTAGCTGTTTTTCTTTTTAATTATGCTTGATGGGTCAAATCCAGAGGAAATGTGAGCAATGTCCTTGAAAAACTGTAACTAGATCTTTATAAATATTGCAAAAACAATAATTTTCACATTAGTATGGTGTACCAGTAGCATAGAGCTTGAAGAATATAAATTGGATGTTCCCTGGAAGAATTGGAAAAGGTTAAAATTCATCATTCTAACTGATAGGCTTTCTTAAAGAAAGAACAAGTGCATTGAATACAAAATACAGTGTTAATTTTTAGATTGTGAGTATTCCCTTTTCAGAAAATGTATTTTACATAAATCCATATCTAATGTAGAATCATAGAATTCTGGAGTTGGAATGGACCACAGAGATCATCTAGTACTCTCTGCAGAGTGCAGGACAGCTAATTAAACTATTCATCAGAGATGTCTCTCTAGACTCTTCTTAACAATCTCAGGAGACAGAGAACTTACAGCCTCCATGGATATACTTTTCCACTGTTGTACATACCTTACCATCAGGAAGTCTTTCCTTATAGTTAAATGAAAGGTAGATACAACTTACACCACATACTTCTGGTCCTAGTTTGTATGGCAAACAAAAATAGTTTCTGAGCATCTTCCCTTTTATGTACTTGAATGCTGATATCATGTCTCCCCTCAGTCTTCTTTTCTCCAGATTTAACACCCCAAGTTCCTTCAGCATGTCCTTGTTATGGCATGACCCTGAATCATCTTTGTCACCCTCCTCTGACAATGTTCTAACCGGTCAAAATCCCTCTGGAAATCTGGTGCCTACACAATTCTCTAGGTGTGGTCTGTTTCATGCAGAGGAGAGAGGAATAATGATGTACTTTCCATTCTTAGATGAATTTCATATTCCTTTCTAAAGTTGGCATCTTTGGGAAACCCAAAATTCTATGGCTTGCAGCAACATTGCTACCAGGAGTTAACTTGAAAGTTATCCCTTTCTCTCACTGGACTTTAGTCTTCAACAAAAACTAAGGTCTTCAATTATAGAAAAGGACATCACCTGAACCCCAAGATTCTTCACTTCCCTCCCCAAAGGCATGAAGTTGCTTTTCATATGCTGGAGGTCATAACTGGCCATATTATTTAAGCCCATGTACAGAACTATGGTGAGCCTGTTTTTAACACTTGGAAGCAGCAACCCTATAACCATAACCTGCTAGTCCCATTGCAGTGTTTACATCAGAGTAAATATATATAAGATTGTAGGCATTCATTTGAATTCAGTTCTCTTAAAATGCAGATAGCCTCTCTCTCTCATTCTTTTTTTCTTTGTCTCTCTCATACACACACATTTGCTATGACAGAAGTAATCATATTCTATTTTGTAGGAAACACATTGTGATTTCTACCTTTCAGAATTCATTTACAAATAAAATTAAACCCAAGAGATTGAATGTGAGTTTTGTCCCACTGAAGAAAATGTAATTAAAACAGCTTATCAACTCTAATTTGCTTGGGAATGAAGCTATTCAGAAGGTCAAAGTTGAGATTTAAACTTCGCATTGGTTTCCAGCATTTATTTATTAATTTATTTCATCATTCTTTCATTCTATTTCTTTCTGCCATGATTAAAAGACTCTTGGCAGATTACAATCTCATCAAATTATGCTAACTTCTTCATGGTGCAAATCAAAATAAGAAATTATTATTATTATTATTATTTATTATTATTAATTATTATTAAAAACATTAAATGCTCATATAACACAATGGCTAACAAATAGAAAATAAAAACCCTAAAAAATTGCAAGCTGTTTATAAATGGTGTAAAAATATTTATAAGAGCAGCACAATGCTTTTGATTTGTGGATTTTAAAGCCTTCTGCTAGGCTTTCCAGAAATGACATGGGTGCTGCAGAGGGCAGTTGAGTGTTCCCAGGAAAAATGCAGTCAGTTCTTTCTCCAAATCAACTTTTTTTAAAAAAAATTTGAACCCAAAGCACTGCACAGCTGTATTATTTATTCCTTGTGTATATGTACACATGATCCAAATCCTACCAGTTAATAAATTAAAATCAGGCAAATTAGCTGGAAGAAAAAAAGTAACAGAGATTGGCTCCACCTCTTATTCTTATCTCAGTCTCCAGCTGTTGTTACTGCTTTTAACTGAGTCAAACTCTATGCTTACTTTTTTTATATGTAAGGAAACTCGTTGCTGTCATTTCACTAGGAGGAATCCCATATCTGACACACCAGTTGTATTTATTCCAAGAATGTTTGTTCCTCTGCAATGAACACACCAGTCACATCCAAAAAGAGACATGCATTCTCCTCAACACCTTTGCCCATGTGCCTATAAGAACAGAGTGGACAAGAGCTGCCAAGTGAATGCATACAGGTGCTTAAGTGCACTCAGAGTTGAGGTGCTTTCTTGTAATACAGCTGTACATAAATGACGCCAGAATAATGAATATAGCTTATATCAGGCATAGAAGACCTCTGGAAAGTGGCCTTCAACCATGCCAAGCTGGGTTTAGAAACAAAAGATCTTTCCAGAACTATCTGAAGAAAGTTATTCAGATATTGAATCTGGGAATTCTTGCATGTGAGGGAGGTGTTTCAGCTCCAAGATGCACAATTCAGATTAACATGTGGGTTTTTTTTTTAAATTGATCTGACTCCATCTGAGGTTTTGTTCATGTTTCTCTGACCTCAATAACACTTCATAAACCTAGCATTTCTTGACTTAGCTCAGCTTCTTGGCTTGATTGCCAGTAAACCCATAGACATGAATGAACTAGGTAATAATCTTTATTATCGACAAAAATGAAATCTTGCAAAACAGTTGGCTAGTGAGAGGGTACAAATGACTTTTATACACTTGCTAGCTTAAACACATTTTTTCCTCCTACACATCCCATAATTAACAGATTGTTAAAGAAATCTTTGGTCACCTTGAAGGTAAATGGTTGTTGTAGGTTTACCTAGATAAGAACTCCTTATTTACTTACCTACCTAAATAAGAATTACTTCTGCCTCAGCCTTCAAGTATTTGGATGATATGATTTGGTTGGAATTCTGAATTAGGTCTATGTGTTTTTCTATCAATTATTGTGTTTTTTCTATCATTTTTTTAAAAGTAAAACCAAAATATTTAGAATTAATTGGATTCCATTACATTTGTATAGAAAAGGATTGTCAAAAGCAGCATTTTGTTGGAGATGTAATAAGAATAGTGCCTCTTTAAACATACTGTATATTTCTACAATGTCCTATACTTAACACGTTTTGGGAGAAAGTAGTGGACTATATAAATATGATTGTGTGACAAAAGCTAAATTTTTCAGAGGATAATATTCTTTTGAACTATTTACCTAGTACATGGAACATGACAACCAGGCAATGTAAATGGATTCTCCGTGCTCTTACTATGGCCAAAAGACTGATATTGCAGCATTGGACAGATAAATCTATGGCCCCATTTATTCAATGGATTGAAGACCTGATTGCATTTGCCACTTATGAGCGGATTGTCTATAGAGGTAGACTTTGTATGGACAAGTACAATGAAATATGGGACTCATTTATACAAAGTACAGTTGGTTAATATATATATGCATACATAAATGTGTAGAAATATATACATACTAGAATAATATTTGCATTAGATAAGTATATATAGAATTGTAATTATTTACTATTATAATGGCATATTAACATGTTTCTTTTTGCTGTATTTCATTTTTGTTAAAGCATTTTCTTTGTGTGTGTGTGTGTGTGTGTGTGTTTCCCTTTTCAATAATTAAAACATAAAAAATAAAATAAAACCAAAATATCCTTGTGCATGTGCCAAAATGTGCACATCATTCAAATCAGTCTGAAGACATCCCTTTGAGATAGCAATTCAAATGTTAGGATTTGATAATAGATTCAGTGCAAAGGTTTGATTGAAACAAATATTGAACTGAATATTCACCAACTCTAATGCTTGCTCAGTTAATTCTTGATATAACAATAGGTTGTTTCAAATATACCAATAGCATCCTTAAACACGACACAACAGAACACTGAATTTTCTCTGTGAAGTGTTGATGGATATAAATCTGTCTGCTGAGAGAGAGAGAGAGAGAGAGAGAGAGAGAGAGAGACTGACATGTCCTGGAGGTTATCAGGAGTTGACTTGAGAATCTTTATGTTATATTATATTCTTATGTATAGGAAAGATACTTTGTGCTTCATTACAGCGAAGTCCCATAACGTCCATCAGAGACTGGTACCAGCTGTTGCTACCATCTCTGTTGTCCCTTTTTTTTTTTTCTCTCTCTTTCCCTTTCATTCCACAATCAGAAGAGAGCAGCATATCCATGTCTATTTCCCACTAAGTAACTGGAGGGTCAGGGGAGGGACGGACTTACGGGAGAAGACTGCAGCACTTCCGTCCTGGACCTGAATTTCCAATGATCATGAGAATGGTGTGAATATGTATTTACCTCTCTGTGGTCCAACAAATGAAAATCTCTCCCAAACTTTCTATCTGTAGCATTTTGCTTTGATTGATGACCTCTATTAAGTTGATACTGCTGGTTAGCCTTAAAATGCTGAAAGGATAGTCATCTGGTTAAATCTGTAAATGTTACTGACACCACCTCTTTAGCCCCCTGAATGCTTCTAAGGAACAATGATTGAAGATCTTATCAATCATTACAATTAAAAGTGTGTGTACTTCTCATTTCATGTGCCATCTGCTATGGCGCTTTAAGCATTCATAGCACTGTTCATCTAACATGGCAATCTAACATTCGAAATAACATTTTCCTCACACAAGGGTGAAGCCAGAAAAAGGAAATGTTGTATTTCCAATCATAAGGAACGCTTTCGATGGTACAATAAATTCTTTCTCCCTTTTGCAATAGTCGGGGCCTTTTCCAAATCAAAATGCCTCAAGTTAAAACAGCAATTAATGTCAAATGACTAACCACAAAAGGGCCAATTTAATTTAAAAAGTTATAATCTTTGATTAAACCTTATCACACCTCTTCCTGATTGGAGCCTGTTGTCTGGAAAGTGAAAGCAAATTGTTGCATCATCTATTCTCTCCTAAGTGATACCTGCTAATTGGCTTTACAGAAAATGCTTGGCAACTGCTCGGTTCAATGTGAGATTGTGATTCTTAACAAAGAAAAAATGATGAGTTTATGCAAAGGCAGGACTTGTCTCCCCAAATTCCGTCTCAGAAGCTTTTTGCTGCTATACTCCAATGTGTGAGATATAGAGTGGACCAAATTCACTATTTGTTGCAAAGCTGGATTAATGTTGAACTACTCGGAATCTGGGAAAGGTGGAAGGAAAGAAAAGAAGAAAGAAAAGAAGAGCAGAAAGGCAGAAAGACTCAGTTACAGTATGGATGGGTGCACTGTTGGAAGACCTGAAGGACCGGGTTAGGGAGAGATCATCATGGAGAAAATGTATCTACATGGTCGATCAGAGTCAACAAGGACTTGATAGCACATAATCAATCAATCACTTGGAAGCTACTCTATGTTCTTCATTGGAGTCAGAACTTTAGCTAGCAGTGTCAGGAATTTCAGTGTGCATTCACTGAAATCCCCTCAGCTGCTAAGTGAGGTTGTAGACCCTATGCTTCCTACTCCTCCTTCCTCCTCCCTACTGATTTCAGGTAGTCCTCATTTAGCGACAACCTTGTTCAACAACTGTTTGCAGTTATGACAGTGATGAAAAAGTAACTTTATGGCCAATTCTCACATTTACAACCTTTACAGGTCTGTAAAGCAAAGGAAAGCTGAAGTAAGATCGTAAGCCCATTCATGGTTTCAGTTAGCAACCGCTTCACTTAATGACTGAGTTGCCGGTCCCAATTGTGGTCGCTAAATGACTACCTGTACATAAGCACTGCATTCGTTTATTGCTGTAGGCTTTTTGTCCCTTTGCACTCTTCTAGAACAAAGTTCTTGTTCTTAATATTCTCTTAATCCTCTGACTTGGAGGCATTTTCCAGAACAACTTTAAGTCTGGAACCAAGGCTCTTCTGCCAGGAGAATCAGTACAAGGCCCAATGTCATGTGAATGGAAGGCACCTATGCTGTTCTGAGATATCAGTGCCAATTCATTTTCTCATATCGATGCAAAGTTTTGGCTGTGTCTCTGGGCAGGTCCCAGAACTTTTGAACGCAATGCTGGTCTTCACTGTAAGTATTGTTCTTTAGAACTTTCCTTCAGGATGCAGTTCTCAGCTCTTCTGTACTGTTTCCTTCTAAAACTACAAAAGCACGTTCCTGAGGCACAAGCGAGTCAGCGCTCCCAGAAAGTAACGGACTAAATATTTTGACTGAAAGCCTCTTTTTGGAGAGATAATTCATAATGCACCAGAACAGCCCACTGTCTTTTTCTAATTTTTTTTTCCTAGCATATGTCAGAGCCAAATTGGAGTAATATTTCAGAGAGGCAGCACAATATATTTACATATTTAATTTTAAATAATTTACACTGCCTTTTGCTAAGATAGTTTTACCCAGGCTGATGTGTTAAGTTCTATGTGATTTATTGACTGCACAGTTTATCAGAATTGCATTTCCCTATGCAAAATGCGCTTACTTAGTCGCTGTCAGCCAATTTTTCTAGCTGTGCAATCGCTGATGGAAAAAAAAAAGGGGGGGTAACACAAAGAGCCATTCCCCATATTGAAAGCATCAAATGTACTCCCAGAATTTTCCCTGTAGTGACCTGTGCAGTTTTTTCAGTTTCATCTTGTGTTACTCATTTGACTGTAAATAATGTTACATGAGATTGGAAACACATTAACAGCAAGTGTTTGCTTTTTAATGAAGAGCAGCTGAAACAAAGATTCTTTAATCCCCCCCCCCAATTTTATGGATGGATGGCTTTCTTCTCTTGAATACATATTTAATATCCACCAAAAGCCAATTCCCACAAACTAATTGCGATATACATTCAGTATGATTTAATGTGATTTTCCCCCCTCTGCTTCTTCAAATTAGTACATAAGTCCCAGATAGGTAGGTTGAAGGGTCCTGCCCTATAGAAGATTTGAGGGAGGCTGAAAAATCTGTGCTCTTCTGCAATGGCACCAGCCCTCTGGAGTAGTCTCCCACAGGAGAAGGTACCTTCTCTCCTGATTATTAAAACAGATTTTGTTCAGAAGGACCTTTCATCAAGATCCTTATCAGTGGTAATAACAGTAACAAAAACAAATGTATTATGGTTTGTATGACAATATGACAGTAATTTCTTGACTGAATTATGTCTTGTTATGCTTATTTTTAACTGTATACTACCTTGAGTCCTTTTGAGGTTGATAGTACAAAAATAGAGTAAACAAATAAACTAACTACAATTCCCAGAATTCTTTGAGGTAAATTATAACCAGCAAACTGAATTAAAAATAATGTCCTCCTCCCTCCCTCCCTTTCTCATCTATAAATATGTCTGTCTATTGCAGATATATTCCTGATTCAACTTAGCTCTCTGTACCTAATTTATGATGTGCTCAGGTTCATCTTCATTTGTTGTGACTGACAAGTTATTATTTCCTCCCATGAAGTTAAAGATTTGGATTTAAGGTCAAAACAACATAGTCAAATCTGTGTTTCAGAGTGGTCAAGCACATCCATGTTCACTCATGGTCAAGGTTCAGTCTGTTAAATTGCCCTTAGAAGACCTTATCTAAGTGATTCTTGTGCCTTGAGTTTTCCAGCCTCCCAGGGCTTGAGAATGCCCCAACAGGTGTGTTACATAAATAGGAATAAAAATAGATACACAGGAACAGATAAATACAGTCTAACAATAGTGATATAAATATTTTGATCTCTTATGGGCCTGTGCTAGGAAGTATCAGCCCACTGGATGGACCAAGCCAGGCAATCAACTTCAGAGGAACGCTAAAACTACTTTCGTTGAGATTGGCTATAATAGCAGAATCTTGCAAGTCTAATTGTGCCTCACTTCCTCCTTCTTATATTCCAGTGAATTAGGGAGGTGTCTCCCTGAGCCTCTTCTGCATATTTTCTGTCTGTTATGGACCAAAGCTTTGTTTCATCCCTCATCGCTTCAGTAATGAAGCTTGCATATCTCCATCAAGGTCATCTTCCTTACTCTTTACAGGAAAACAGTGTCTGTGAGAAACTCTTCTTATTTGTGTAAATCTTTGTCTTGGTCATGACTTAACTCCCATTCTGGTTCCTGGTTCTGGAAGGTCTTTGATGGCTCTAGCTTCAGAGTGTGCATTTGGTATTTAGATGCCATGTAGTCTCCACTCTAAAAAGGAGAAATGGGGGGGGGGGGAGGGGGAGAGAGAAATATTCTGAACGGAGATATATAAATAAGTAGAAGTAGAGATAGAGATAGGTGTACAAATGCATCCATCTGATTCATTTATACATTTAAATCAAACTTTGGCTTTGTTCAGTTCTTTTTTAATTCATTCTCTTTTGGAACCACTGACCCAACAGAATCCAAGTCCTGTTTTTTTATCCAATCATTTGTCTAAGAACCTCAGGGTGTCTTACACCACTTTTCCCTCCTCCTTAAACTACTCTGTTAAATAGATTCATCAGATTCTCCTGATCTAGTGCCAACGCTATAAGAACAGCAACACAATATTTTAACAGTAAATGATCATAGTAACATAGCATCTCTCTGCATTAATGTTTGCTAAACCTGTGCATTCTAAACGTCCAGGTAAATTACATACCCTGGAATTATTCTCAGGATTACTGCAGCTTAACAGAGCATTTTCTGCTGAAACAGAAGAAGGTTTTCTTTCTTCCTGAATCCTATTTTCAAGGCTGCACAATTCACCGATGGGGGGTGGGGGGAATCATGTCCCATTTATGTTTTCTAATTCTAAGCCAGGATTGTAAATAGAGTCTTGCCAAGAAGGAAATCCATCCCATTTCCATTAAAACAAATGGAATTTTTGTCACCACCTTCCACTGATGAGAATTAAGACCTTAATTAGAGTGTGCCAGAGCTTGCAGCCAATTGACTTGTGCTGAGATGGATGGAAAGAGCGCACAGTTCCAGACAAGGCATCTCTTCTACAGCTTGCAGAGACATGAGATAGTAGGTGCTGTGCTGAGTCTAGTAATAATCTTTTCACCCAAAATAGGTATATTTCAGAGAGGTTTTTTTTCCCCAGCTTTCAAAATAGAGAGATCATTTGGTACAATTTGGAGACTCTCTGTATGCATATCAACTATTGGGTAGGTCCAATTTTCTGGAAACAAACAGACATTATGGAAGATATTGTCAATAGGTCCCTGAATTAAAAGTCTCTCTTCCTTCTTCACTGTTTGCAAAGTCTCTCAGAATAAGCACTGAGAAGCCAATAAATTAAGGCCTTGGCAAACCTGGCTTGATTCAAGAGAAACAGGCTTCAAAGATTTAAAAATGCAACGAAAAATGGTTTTTAAGGAGGTGCCTGGTAATACTCAGAACAGCCCCAGATACAGAGGAACACATAATATATTTTATACTATATGCAGCCTAGTTATATAATCATTCTGCCTAGTAAATTTCCTTGGCAATATCCACACCTACAGATGTCTAAGTAGGGCTGCATCCGGCGTGAGCCCTGATTTTGTTTTATTCTCACAGCAGAAGGCAGTATCTAGCTGATCTTGGCTGGTTTCAAAAGAGTTAAGGCAAATCAGACCACCAGAAAACCCACAATTACACTGGGAAGTAAAAAAAAAAAAAAAAAAAAAACCAGAAGAAGATAATGGCAAATCATTTCTGAAAACAACATGGACATGTCCAGGAAGTCAGCAGGAATTGAACTTGACCCAAGTGTTTAACCATTAGTGTATTGTTGTTCCAGTATTGTTGGAATACTGGAACAACAGTATTGTACTGCCATCATTGTTCCAACCCCTATTGCTCATTGCTTATTTTCTTGCTCTTGTCCCAGTCTAGACCGTTGTTTAGAAGAAGAAAGGAAGGAAAGCAAAGCCTAGTAAGGAAGCACAGTGAGTGGGAACCAACTTTTAGAAGAAGTGACACGCAAAGCATGCTTGTGGATCTGCACTGAACTTCTTGCTGGGGAATGGAGCTCAGGCAGCTTGCTTGGAATTAACGTCATTAATTCTGACTTTCTGCAATTCACAGATAGTTTTTGGCACCCACTTCATAGCACTTCACCCTTAAAGCTACTGCTTTCCATCTGTGTTGCAAGGCATTCTGTAAAGTGAACAGTGCCACCATTTTATATCCCTTTCTTGCAACATTCAGTGCAGATACCACCTGTTATCTCAGTGGGAATTTTTCATCCTCTGATGATGATGAGAATACTAGAGAATAAGTTGGAGGAATGAGATTTGCTTTGAAGAGAACTAACATTCTAGAATGGAAGAGTTCTGGACACAGCATCTTCAGTGTTCCAGCCTAAGGTGGCCCAGCTCTTCCGCACTGCAGAGTGGCCAAGTTATATTGTATATTGTGTATCGTAACCAAATTTTATTTCTTCCACAATATTCCATGGATGTTTCGGCCCTTGGACAGTTGACTCAAATCATTTTCTCAAAGGACCAATCTTCTTAACATGATTTATTGAAGTGAAAGGGATAGAGTTTCAGGTATTTTAGCAATGGAATAATTTACCATTTAAAACCAATTTATTTCCTAAGATATCAGGGCAGTGCCCTTCATAAATTCCTTCTAGCAACTTTACTGTGGAGGTAGGTCCTTTCCTTGATAAAGGATGAGCTTTCAGGTATCTGTTCACAAAATGTCTCCTGAATCTTTACCAGCTTGAGAACCAACCCATAAGTTTTGCTAACTTTTTACTATTAAAAGTAATTGTAAAAAGGACTTGTTTATTGCTGTTATTCTTGTGGTGGTGGTGAAGTTGATAATGATGAAGAAGAAAATAATGGTGTTGGTTTTATTCATCAAGAAATGATATAGTATAATGAACGAACAAAAAAAATGACTTCTTTCAAAGATTCTTTGAAATCTTTCAAAATTTGAGTTCTAGCCAGGAATTATCCAAGGGAGGAGGAGGAAAAAGAGAAGGAGATTTTAGCTAATGAGTATGAGTGAGGGCAGGGTAAGAGTGAACGTGGGCTAGGTCCCATCACTCAAGTGGTGGGGCTAGAATTTTCCATTGTTATTCTAATTCTGTGTGTGTGTGTCCCAAGGTCACCTGGGTGGCTTTGAGCCTAAGGCAAGACGAGAACTCACAGTCTCCTTGTTTCCAGCCCAATACCTTCAAACACTACAGCAAACTGTCTCCATTCTAATTCTAATCCAGGAATATTTTTGTTGGTGTTGTTACACAGTGATGGTTTTATTAAGATGTACGCTTGGAAATGGCTGTAAACCACTAATATTATAGGTTGCCCCTGAATTTTAGCAATTATGGGCAGAGCAGAATCATAGGGAACCTTAAACTGTGATTTACCCACATGCAATAGTGGCTTATTGCTGCTCTAAGCCAAGGTGGAAACTCAAAAAATATTGATATGGAAATTTTCCAGAAGAGAGACACTGCAATGTACTAGTATATATACAGTTCAGAAACTTACATTTAATTTACAGTGTAAAAGCCACATTAGTTTTTGGTTCTGCATGAGAAGACCATATCACTCCTGCTCTTAAACCATCACATAATAGATTTCCACCCAAAATAGAGTGTTTAAAATCTTAATAGCTTAAGTCCAGATTATCTAAGATAACACTGTTTTCTGTATGATTCCCCACCACTCATTTATTCATCAGAAAAAGTCCATTTCCAAATGACCCCACCTTGTCTAGTACAAACTTGTGACCAAGTCTTCTTAGTTGTCACCTATAAATTGTGAACCATCTTCCTTGTAGATATCATGGGACCATCTTCACAGAGGTCTTCAAGTGATCCATGAAGGCCTTTGCCTGGCTTCTAATAATGTTTAACAACTCTACAATAGTTTTAAAAGAAGGGTTATGTTATTTGGTTATTTCTCTTTAATGTGCTTCAATGAAATTTCCATTTAGGAAATATAATCAAGACATGAAATATGACATAAGTGCACATGGCAAGTCAATTCATGCGGCGTGCAAAAGTATTCTGAATTACAGCAGTTAGTTACAACTATAATTCAATAAAATTTGAGCTGAATAGGGCAAAATCATGCATCATTTTGAGGAAATTTGGGGAAAAAAAGTTGGATAAAATCAACAATTATTTTCAGACAATAAGGTTCTTCCCTTCCTAATGTGCCAGTCTGGAAGCTCCTATTTCTGGATTGGGCATAGAAGTCCTGGACAATGCACTTAGAAGGAGGGAAGTCACATCTGAAAAATTCTGACCTGCATTGTAATCCTATACATCTATTCCAATCAAGATTCCTTTTTCATCATATTTCCAGCTTTTCCATGACTATTATTACTTATACTATTTATGGATTTGTGGATAGTCTACTACATTATCCAAATTGTGCATTACAGAAGAATTAAGATGACCTTCTCAAAGCATATTCTTAGATGGGAAAAATAAAATTAAAACAAATGAACAAACGAAAGAAAACAAATCCCTTCAGGCCTCTTTCGCACTGAATCCATGGCAAAGTTGCCAAGAATAATTCTATCATAACTTTGCTAGATTTCATCAGCAGCTCAGTTAATTTCATTGATTAAAATGATGGATGTCCATTATAACTGATCAGGTTGCTGAGTAGATAGCTGTTTCCTTGCTGAGTTAATTTCCCATCCTCCACTTACCAAAACACAACCACCATTTTTAAAGGTAGTTTAATTTTAGTGCTATTTCAGAGCAAAGCAAAACACTATCAGTCTTTCCTTATAACAACGAAGGTAAACTTAATTTATAATTATTTCTTCATGCTCAGATTTCCTTCAAGAGTGGGGCAGCATACAGATAAGTATCTGTATTGAAAGTTTCCTGATGGGAAAATATATTCACAATTAACAAAGTCATATATTAATTAAAGGCATATGATTAGATGGTTAAAGTAATCTAAGCAGTTTATCCTAGCCCTGAAAAGGATTGGTAACTCACCTCTTAATTAAAATACATGTATTTATTTAATGAATTTCTTGCCTGACTTTCTGGGTGCATTGCTCTCATATGGTGGCTTTTCAAATATTTTTTTTTTTTAAACACATAAAACATCAGAAGCACAATAATAGCAACAAATGATAGTTTAAGGCCATTAATGAAAACAACCAATGGGTAGAAAGTTTGAAGCCCAGCATATTAATCTAATGAGTACCAGAATAAAAACATTTTCAATGAAACATCCCCTAGCATGAAATTCCAAAGATGTGAACCAACACCTATCCCTACTGAAACTCTTGCTGAAGAGCTGAAGAGCAATGCTCAAGATTAATATTAATTCTGAAGGTCAGGCAGCTCATATTTTTTTCATCAAGCCACCAGCCTGAGAATATTCAGAAGTTTTACTACAGGATTTTGGTAGCCTACATATTGCAAGGACATCTTTGCTCCACAGTTGCTGTATGGTAACTAAAATTATCTTATAAGTAGTGTCTGGGTTTTGAAAGAATAACAGATGCATTTTTAAAACAGCTAAACTGACCTGGTCTTGAAAAAAATAATCAGATCCCAAGGTTGTGGGCTAGACTGGGACAGGTACCCTGGAAGACAGCATTACCTTTAATATATATAATCAGTTCATTCAGATCCAGCTTTAGTTAGTATGGGCAAACATTTCTCATACTTTTCAATTGATGGTACAATGTACACTATTGTATCTTCATCCTGTTCATTAAGATTAAGCTAAGCATTGTTATGGGGTTGCATTTGTTAACCCAGATAATACTTCAATGTGTTTCAGAAAGTTTGTGGATCTCTCTTGCTAAGTCAGGGAAAGTTTCATCAGATACCCAGATCAAGAGTAATTCAGAGTTCTCCTCGGTGGGAATTTCCAGCATCTCTGGAGGGAGAAAACCAGACTAGAATATGGACCCAAACAATCTTTTGGCATTAAGCCAATCAACATCAGGAACACTTAAATCCAAGAAAGAGGATCATCAAGACACATCAGTATTTGTGGCCTCAGAAAATGTGCCATCTTCAGGCTGAGTTGAAGACCTATCATTCTTATTAATGAAAAGCTAGAAGAAGAGGTCATTGTTCCTTAAAGAACATAAGAGCAGGTAAGTTTCTAAGCAATGCGTATTCAACATATTTGTAAGCAATTAAGTTTCTCATTAAGAGTTCGATGGACCTCTGCATCAGTTGGATGACCTGAGGTACTTCAGATAGTCATGACAGCCAATGTTATATTTCAGAAGCATTCATGTCAGTTTTGTGGGCTGCTTCAATCAATACAGTTTCCACTTTACAGAAAAATTAACTAACCTTCCAGGCTAGCACTTTACATTAAGTTTCCCAAATATGCATTTAATTAAGCTTGAATACATCCATTTCTGAATGTTGCCTATTGACTGATTTTTGATGAAGAGCAAAATGGAAAACCCTGATCCTTGAGTGGCAATGTTTAAGCCTGAATAAATGTGCTTTAGGAGTTTTCTATATTTTATTCATGTACAATGACTGTCTGATCAAGTCTGTATGACAACTCGAAGGGAAGCATAATTTAAGATGCAACTGTTCTTCCAAACAATGTACTGTCTGTTATTTTATAAGATAGTGGACTCACAAGTAAGGAAACACATTGGTGAT
Source organism: Python bivittatus (assembly GCF_059951505.1). Taxonomy (NCBI): domain Eukaryota; kingdom Metazoa; phylum Chordata; class Lepidosauria; order Squamata; family Pythonidae; genus Python; species Python bivittatus. The sequence continues at coordinate 13,508,861 of NW_028277053.1, forward strand.
GTGGCAGTTATCCTAAACTAGCTATTTGGAAACCTTAAACTGTTGCACATATTAAAATAAATCAAATTATCCAGTCTATGTGTTTGTGTGAGTGAATGAGTGTTCTGTACTTATTTTCCCCACAAATCAATATCTTAAGGAGAATACAATTTTTGGATCCTAAATTCTGATATATTTTTTTTAAATCAAGGCAACTTAATCTCTCTTCCTACTAAGAATAAAGCCACACACTACTGCAATCAGACATGATTTAGCTCTCCCCAAACATTGTATGAGTAACTTAACCTTATTTTTACCTTTAAAACCTTATACTTAGACATTCTGAGTGGGTGTTCAAAGAGTCATGTCATTGGAACTTTATATCTTCAGTGTAGGAAACACCCGTTGGAGGGAAATTCCAGCAGCAATTATGTGGTGGTTCTCCACTGTCAGCATTAGATATTTTTGTATCCTTTTGTGGGGAGGAGACACTATATATAATGGCAGCAGACATGATTGTTTATTGACGTAGGGATGGAGATGCTTATTGAACAATAAGACCCTTCCAGTCCTTATAAAGCATCTCCTATATTTTTGCTTCTTGCACAGCATCTCCTCACTCAATTTTTTTTTTAATGTTCTGCCTAAGTTCAAAAGAGATTTGGGCAAATTACTGAAAGATTGCAATACTCATACCTTAGTAGTACGCATTGAAAAATATCTTTAAAATAGTTTGGGGGGATAGAATTAAATATTAAAGGGAAACAAATCAGTATAATGAGAATAGGTTGGAAAGTAGGTCATGTGCTGAAGGTGAGAGCTAGATGTTAAAGCAACTGAATAAAGTGTAGATTGGATCAAGAGAGCTTGCATTCATCCCTTGTAAATGTTACTTAGTCCAAACTGCACTATTGTTTTATTCAATATGATAAATACACAATGCAAGAAGATGCGTGCCCACCTCACCACACATATTCCAGATGTTCCCTGCATTTCCAGAATTCTTACTGCCATTTGGGAACTACAGGTCCTCTTGTTGCTATGGCCTTACTTTTGAGCCTGCCCCCTCACCATTTTCAATCATTTGCCCTACTTTGAAGATCAATCAGTGCAGGATGGATAACCTGTGCTTTGAGGGGCTGGAATACACCTTTCACCTCCGTAGGGTGCCCTGGATGTCAAGGCTTCATACCAGGATGATACAATCAGGCTTTTCCCCTGCTTTGCACTCCCCATGAAGATTCAAGATGAATAGATATGTAGATTTATTGCAGAGAATTAGGAAGCCATACATGGAAAATCTTCTCTGACAATACTCAGGAATCCTGCTGTCTATATATTTTAGTCCCAGAGTTTCCTACAGTGGAGGTTTATTGAGACAACAGTCCTGTGGCTAATTTCCTGGTAGTTTTCTGCTACAATTATCCTTGTTTACAAAGCCTCTTTCTCTAGCATGAGAATCAGAGATTCCCACCTCAGCAGCTTCAACTCTTATTCTGGAGGAGTGAGAAATGACATCACTACATGCAGGATTCCATGAAAGGACCAAACGTGGCATGGGACCAGGTCACTTGAGGGACTGCCTCTCCCCAGTTACAACTACCTGTCCCATCAGGTCTGGCAGGAGGAGCACGCTGCGGATCCTATGAGCTAAGGAGCGTTGCCTGATGGGCCTAGGACAAGAGCCTTTTCTGCCATAGCACCTGCCCTGTGGATTAGATTGGCCCCGACCCTGCTGGCCTTTTGAAAAACCGTGAAAAAAGGTTTGCCAGCAGGCACGGAATTAGGGAAGGTGGCAGAGCTGGCACAGTGGTTGTACTGAGTGTTATTTTTAGATGTGATTACCTCGATTATGAATGTTACGATATTTTAATTGTTATTTTTTTCTTGTTTTTGAAACGGTTGCATTGTACTTTTTCGTTGTTCTTCTGCTTAATTGTTTGTAAGCTGCCCAGAGCCATACACATGAGATGGGCGGCTATATACAGTTGAATAATAGGTAAAGAAATAAAAGCCTCTGTTTCACAGGAGTAGTTGCATGGGGATTTCGGTGTGTATTTCAGGAATTCTTCCAGAGGAAGATGCAGTCTTAGCAACGGGGTGAACTGCGCACTCATCGGATCACAGGAAGTCACAGCCAGAGCTTACAACTGTGAGAAATGTCAACATATCTCTGTGTTGCATTTGTGCAAATGCATTTTCAAGGTAGTGAATGCGATTTCAGGACCGGCACAGGATTAATACCTTTTATTTGTAGAGGCACTTCTATGCTCTCACTTGAAGAGTATTCTTAGTTAGTAGTGCTCGCTGACATGAGCCTAAATGCTGGATTGTCAGCAAGCCATCATTAGGAGTTTTACAATTAATAGAATTTTGTTGCAATGAGAAGCACAGAAATATCTCATGGTCCAATGCAAGCAATTTATTCTCTTTTATTTTTGTAAAGGGTGGGAAATAACCTCCTATTTACACCCAGACCTCAAGGGGTGGGACAAGGCACTCAAACACTGGCTTCAAATGAGCACTGATTGGCTGACAGTTTCCTGGCCTCAGCCATTGGCCAATAAGAAGAACAGTTGCTTGTCTGGCGGTGCTCGGCTAGTTTTCTCGATTCAGAATCATGCAAGCACACCCCGACCCATAGCTTGCTGATGTCAAAATAGATCTGGAAATAGTCAGAACAGCTCAAGTCCATTTCAGGTGCATTTTCAGCTGGTTTTGAAGGGATAGAAAAGCTAGATAACTTGGTTCATTTTCTGAGATGAGCAATGCAAGCAAAGTAGGAAGTCAAGCAACTTCTGATTGCCATCATCCCACCTTTCTCCCGAGACACATGGCTTCTTCCGACCATACAGATCTCAGCCCTCCATGGAAAACAGTAAGGTGACTTACTTGACAGAATAAATCTGTAAGGGGAAGCAGGCAGAAAACAGGCTGGGGAAATTACGGCAGTCTCTGCTCATGGGTCACTGCCCTAAGAAAGAAAGGCCACACAGGCATGAGTTGCTAGCTGATTGGATGGCCCTACAAACTGAGTTAATAAACATAAATAAAGCTAGAGAAAGTGCTCGGGAATCCAACTGATTTCAGTGGGAGTTACTTAAACATGCACGCAACTCTCCCACTGAAATCAATACGACTGACTGTCTAACTATATTCACTCTTACCTGGGAGTTCATCCACTGAGGCTCATGTAGAGTAAACATGCTTATGAACATAGTCTATAGCCTATACATTTGGCTGGACACAGGGTGTCCATTAGGTAGAACAGATGTCTTCCTGGCACTGAAGGTCTGGGTCAGTCAGACGATTACCGATGGTAGGAACTATATCTGCAAATATGTCAAAGTTTTATCCCAGCTTTAAGCTTGCAACGTGTTTGCCAGGCTGCTAATTGGTGTATTTTCCTCAGAAGAGTGAAAATTCTAACCTTTTGCTTGACAGATACGTGGGTAAAATGCCACCTAACAATTTGAAAGCTTCTCTGCAACGTTGCTGTTGTTGGTTTGGTTCTGTTTACACCGGAAAGTCACACAAGAATATACAAATATCGAGGAGGATGGGAGGGAAAAAAAAAAGAGCCAAGCAAAAGTCCAAGTTAAAAAGGTTGTTTCAACAAATGCTTAAACAGCCTCTGGCAGCTCTTTTTCAACTATGTTATAAAACATATGTGCTTTGCCTTTCCAGAAAATAGACAATAATGTGACAATATTTTGAATGTTTGAGTGATCTTGCACCTATTGTGCACCAGATTACCCCCAGAGGTAGGATCGGGAAGAGGGTTTAGCCTTAGAGAAACAAGGTCCCTCTAACATATATAAGAAAGACAATACTTCATTTATATAAGAGAAAGTATTGGGGAAACAGGGTTAAACCAGGATAATATAAAGGTTGGGACAGGGCAAGAGTTTTGCTCTCCACTCAGTGAAGGTGGTTAAGATGTTTTGGCCCCCAAAGTAGAAAATCAAGGAGGTGTGATTGTGAAATCTGCCCTTCAGGAATAATTCTCTCTCTCTTGATTCAAATCTTGTATAAATTATCCACATGTTGAGTGCTGATCCCAGGTGCAGCTCAGAGAGCCCCCAAAATCCGGACTGCTATTTTTGACAAGAATCCAAAGTTACAAGTGCAATGCGATTCAAGTGAAGTTGACATCTTCTACATTTTTACTGCAAAGCAGCTATTTTAGAGCCAGTTCACATTGAACAGAAATGGTCTTAACCTTAAAGGCTTCTAGGGCTTTTTTTTTTTTGGCTGTGGTTTGTGGATGCTCAACTAAATAACATTCCTACTTTCTTGCTCCTTAGTTGTTTGAACTTCATGTTTTGGTTGCTGATAGCAGATGTGACATACCCCAAAAGCAGTAGTGCTAATTCTGTACACTAGAGGGAGCCACACCCAATTGCATTATGGGCTCTCTCTCTCTCTCTCTCTCTCTCTCTCTCTCTCTCTCTCTCTCCTTTTTTTTCTCTATATAAAGATATTGTGAATGGAAATTTGCAATAAATACACAGAGCACAACAATAGCAGGCATGAATCAGATTGCTTGAATCTGACTCTTAGCTGGGTAATCATCTGAGCAGTCACTGCCTTTGCTGGTAGTTTAGTAAGTTAAGACTTGGTTGAGGGGAAAAGGGAGAAGAAGCAAAAGAGAAAAGGTAGACAGAACAAAAGGAGGAAAAGGAAGAGTAATGAAAAAGGGAGGGAGGGAGGGACGGACGGAAGGAAGGAAGTGGAGAGAAAGAAGAAAAATAAAACGAATAAAAAAAAGGTGTGAGAGACAGGGAGAAAAGGAAGGAAAGAGCATAAAAAAGGGGAGAAAAAGGGAGGGAGGGAGGGAGGGAGGGAGGGAGATACAGAAGAGGAAGGAATAAGTGAAAAAAAGAAAAGGAAGGGAAAGGAGGAAGAGGGGAGGGGGGAGGGAAGGAAAAGAAGATGATAGGAAAGGGGAAAGGAGCCAAAGAAAGGGAGGGAGGGAGGGAGAGCGACCGCGTGCAAGCAAGCAAATCAGCTCGCGTGCAAGCAAGCAAATCAGCTCGTAAGCCAGGGACTTGATTTTGCTGATCAGGAACCCCGGTTGGTCACGGGGTTCCAGCCTCTCGTTCCCAGCCAGTTCTGTGGGATCCGCTGACTTCCGAGCACGGACTTTTCTCCCCCTGTGCCGGCGCGGCGGGCTTCCTTTCTCCTCCCTCCTCCTCTCTCCCTCGCCCACCCTCCCTTTCCCTTTTTTAGCACAGCATTGGCTGGATAATGCGAGCAGGCGAGGCTTTCTGCATGGCTACCACCCCGTGCCAAAGCTGCAAAAGAGGCCTTAAACGAGGAGAAGAGCGTGGCACGGGGGAGAATGCAAAGGAACCAGAGGCTTTACTTTCTCCCTGCAGTGATCTTTATTTATGACTCTGAAAAGGGAAAAGGTCCTCCTGAAAAACATCTAACACCCCCTGCAACAGTAACAGAAGCCATTAAATGTTTTCCAAGGGGGGTGGTAATGGTCCCCCACCCCTGCTTTTTAACCTTCCCCTCTTGAATGATTCATGTTAGTCACACAGGAGTCATTCACAATTTATAAATGGCAGGTCGAACCTTCCTATTTATGAATCAAGATCAATGCTTTGAGCAATCAAAAATGTTTGCCCTTCTGTAATTCAAATGCAGCTCGGAGGGAGAAGAGTAAAGGGAGATAAAGTCTTTGGGGTCTGTCTGTCTACTGTTTTAAAATTCTTCCTTGCAAAGTTGAAGTTAGCAGCCCTCCTCAAGGCTCCTCCTTGGCCAAAGGAGCTCAGGTGGGCTGGACAATGCTGCAAGAGGGTTCTTGAGGAGGGGCTGGCAGGAAGATCAGGGGGGAAGCAGCAGGAGGGTGCAGTGACAGGTCTAGACAGGCCTTGGCTGCCTTTCAGTTCAAACCAGGACCCCACCCAAAAGCCCAGTGAGTTTCTGGCTTCCCTCTGGGAGCCATTGGAAAAGAAGAACTGAGAAGGTATCCTCAGGGTCCTGGATGGACATTCAGGCCAGGAACACACACACACACACACATTTTCTGGAATTTGTACTTCCGCTGCACAGTTTAATAATTCTGCCTCCCTCCTTTGGAGGAATGGTGTGGCATTGCAGAATTAGGGGGAAGAACAGGATCTAGACTAAGTAGATACCAGTTACCCAGTTCCTTGTCCCCAACTTAGCTCTGAAGTTGTTTTTTTTTTTTTTTAAATCTGTTCAATTGTGTCCGATTCTCGGAGATTGCCTGGACAAGTCCCTGCAGTTTTCTTGGCAAGTTTTTTCAGAAGTGTTTTGCCATTGCCTCCTTCCTAGGGCTCAAAGAAAGTGACTGGCCCAAGACCACCCAGCTGGCTTTGTACTTAAGGCAGGACTAGAACTCATGGTGTCTTGGTTTCCAGCCTGATGCCTTAACCACTAGACCAGACTGGCTCTCTTAGCTCTAACGTATGCTATTCCAATATATACTTGAGCATATGGAGAGGGTACCCCCACACACACCGACCTCAAATGATGGCAAGAACTTTCAGGGCATGTGCTTTGTGGCAAGTATTCACACCTGGAATCTCCTAACCTTCCTTTCACCTCAAGCACAACACAGAGAGCCTGGAAGTCCAAGGTGGAAGTGCAGTGGGGGATGATGACCCATCAGACAATTGTCCTGGTCCAAAAGTTATTCCCTCTTATGTAAAAAATGAAGTCTTCCTTTTTCTAGGTTTTCCCCCCTGCTAATGACTTAAAGCTCCAGTCTTCTATGATCATCCAACCATTGTGCCAAGATAACCATAATGAGGACTGTGGTGGATGGGTGACCCTGAATCTTAAGTGGGAGCTCAGTTATGTCTCACCTCCCCCCAAAAAAGATGAGGGCCAGGATTCCCCCCTCCCCTCCCCCCCCCCCACTCCAAAAGGCAACTTCTCGGAGCAGTGACTCTTTCCTGGCCTTGTGATTGCTCCTTGGGTTGGAATCTGCTGTAGACGGAAGGTGTCCAAGGCCACATTCAGATCTTCTGTCCACCCTGTTGCACATACATCCCTAATGGAGATGGATCTTGCCCCAAATTTGAATTTTGACATATCCTGCCTTTTCCATTATTGATATATTTTTCCACCATCCAGCCATCCCTCTGCTGGTCGGTGACACACAGACAATGACAGATTTTTTCTACTCCTATGGCAAGGCTGGGCTTGGCATCACACCTTAAGGGTTATCCACAGGAGCACTGGCGAACCTTAGCTCGCCAGCGCTGTAGCGATATAAACCTGTCCGCACTGTTGATCCTGGCGCCACAAGGACTGCAGGGGGACTTAGGACTCACCAGCGCGGACAGCCTCCGGCCGCCGCCAGCACTTGGCAGGCAACGATCCCGTTTGTTTCGGGAACAAGCCGCCAGGGTGCCACCCCGGCAGCTCTGAACGGCCATCTGGGCGTGCAAGCCTTGCACCTGCGGGAGCACCCCCTGCTCCAGGCTGGAGTGCGCAGAAAATCCGAGCTGGAGGCTCCACATCAGCCCGACCCGAATCCTCCGCGCAGGGCAGGCGAGGGGCTTGGCGAGCGGCGCCTGACCGTTGTGGAGAGGCCCCCGGGAGGCTCCTTCCCCGGCTGGGTCGCTTCTCCCCTCCGCGGGACTCTGCCCCACGGCCCCCGAGTCTTGGGGTTCCCAGCTCCGCCCCCTTCGCCGCCAGACGCCCGTTGCTCATTGGCCGCTCATCGCGGAGGCCGGCCCCTTTCCTCGGGCCGCGATTGGCTGGCCGCGACTCCGGATCAATGTTTAAGCGACGGCGTGAGGTGACTCGAAGTCAGTCCGCCGGAGGCTCCGTTGCGGGTGGGATGGCGGCGGGCCGCCCCGCGACTGCGGCAGAGTAGGAGGCGCTGCTGCTGCTGCTGCTTCTTCCTCTCCTCCTCCTCCTCCTCCTCCTCCTCCTGTCCAACTGTTGCTTCGAGCTCGGATCCACAGGCTTTCCCTCTCCGGATGTGAACACGCTGGATTCTTTTGCCGCTTCGTGCCTGGGCGGGGTGACTCGCCCCCCGTTTCCCTCCGTTGCGTTAAAACAAAAAAGGCCAAAGGGAGGCGCGCCAGGCACGCCTCGGCTGGCTGGAAGGGCAGGACTCGCTCCCGGCGCGGGCAACGCTCCGGACACGTTTTCCTTGAGCTGAACCGCCGGCGGAGAAACTCTTCTCCCGGCTCCCTCCACATCGGGCCGAAACTGAAAAGCTGGGCTCGCCCGGGGAGCGGGGGTGGGACTGAGCGCGTGCCCCGCCTTCCGAATCGGGAGTTTCACACGTAATACTCAGGGACAAAAGGCGAGCGCGCAGCTCCTCCAGGCCAGCCGCTGCTGGAGGTTCCAAGCAGCTTTGGGGGTTCGCTTGTCTGTCTCCCCTTTCGATGGCTGGGGAAGGATCGTAAAGGCGGATCTGCAACGGTGCCTGCTCTCCTGTGGTTTGACTTAAAAGAACCACCGCCTTTCCTTCTCACTTGAGGCTTTTAATGTTTTACGGTTGTCTGGGTGCGGGCGTGCAAGGGTTAAGGTAGGAAAGCCGCTGCCCGTGCAAGGCGCGACACGAGGCGCTTTTAATCCCCCCCTTCCCCCCCCCCTTCGTTTTTGGACAGCTCCCTCTGACTCGCCCCAGCGGCTTGAAACACCTGCAGGTCTGGCTGCGGTTTGCCTCCGCGATGGCTCGCGGTTTGCCAGAGCCTGAATTCTAGTCCCTCCTCAGCACATCAAGGGGAGGCTTTATTTTTCAATAAAGCTCCCCCGCCCCAAATCCCACCGCAGGCTGCCTTGAAAAGCGAGACTCGTCTCCCCACGCTGCACGTACCGCAAAAAAAAAAAAGAAAGAAAAAAAAGAAAAGCACCTTGTAGCATCTACATTGATATAGTATATAGTATATCCCCCCCCCCCTCGCGTTTCGAGAAAAACCCCAAACCAAAACAAGATTTTTGAAAAATACATTGGGAAGATGGGAGGCCGGCTTGGACGTCGAGCCATCTCTCCGTGAAGAGGACAAACGAAGTGGCCTTAGCGGAGTGGAGGCGCGGCGAGGCGAGGCGAGGCGAGGCAGGGGAGACGCGAGAAGCGCCGCTCGGCGAATGCCAAGGCGCGTCTCCCGTTTCGGAGAGCCTCCGTGCGCGCGTGTGTGCTGCCTCCCCGTCGCCCCCACCCCTCGGCTCGCTCTCTTTTTTTTAAATCTCTGCGCTCAGCCATGAGTTGCCTGTTGATTTCCTCTTGACTGGCAAGAAAGGGCGCGGGAGGCGAGCAAACTGAAATTAAACCGCAGCGAGCGCAAGGCGCAAAGCACTCGCAGACACGCGCCAAGGCAGCGGCGGCGGCGGCGGCGGCGGCAGCGAGAGCCGGGCGGGCGGGCGATGTGGTCGCGGCGGCGGCGGCGGCGCCAACAGCAGCAGCAGCAGCAAGACCGGTGGAGGAGGCGGCGGCTCCCGCTCTCCCCGGCGGGGCCCCCCCGCCCGCTTTTGACGGGGCTGCCTTTTTAAATTGCGATCGCCCCCTTCCCCGCCGCCCTTCCGCCGAGTGATCCGCTGCAAAGCCGGAGGAGGGTCGGCTCTGGAGGGCGCCTCCTGCTCTCTCCATCCAGCCCTACCACTAGAATTTGATTTTCGTTCCTTTTTTCTCCTCCCGGGAAAGCCAGCCAGGAGGGAAAGTGGGGCTTTCGGAACTACAAATCCGGAGGGACTTTGACGGTTTTTGCCTTGAGGGGACCGGCCCTTTCCGGTTTCCTCTGCGGAGCCTCGGAACCGGCGGTCTCGGTGGAGGAGGCACAGCGCGCGGGGAAGAGGAGCCGGCGAGAGGAGCAGGGCGAGTACCTGATCGCAGGCGAGGAGCTGCGGCTGACCGCAGCAGCCAAACGGACGCGATTTGATCTCCAAAGGCAGCAAACGGCGCAGTGAAAACACACACACTCACACCCAAGACGCTGCAGAGCCGGAGAACGTCTCTTTCCCCTTCCCATTCTTTGGATCCAATCGGCAAGATTTGGCCCAGCGGCTCTGCGCCTTCCACTGCCGCCCCCCGCATCTCCCTTTCGGCGATTCTCTGGTTCCCGTTTCCAAGTCGCTTCGGATCAAGAACCCGCTGCCTTTAAGCCCTCATTCACACGCAGAAAAACTCCGTCTCCTGTTCCTCTTCCCCCCCTTTTTTTTTTAAGCTTCTGGTGGGGATCATTGCACCATGCAAGTGATTTGATTTTTTTGGGGGGGGGGAATCACTGCATTGGGAAGACGGGCTAAGCTTTCGCTCCTTTCGCTTCCCTTCAGAAGAGAAGGGATTTTGCATTTGCTCATCCCTCCGCCTCGCTGAAGTTGGACGGAGCAAGGGGAAACTGCAGCACGGAGGAGGAGGAGAGGAGGAGGAGGAGGAGGAGGAGACGAGGACTGGGAAAAAAGACCCTTTTGCCTGGCCGCTGGCTGCAGCCTGGACCGTCCTTTGCCGGCTTTGTCCATGGTGGTGCCGGCGCCGAGACGATCGTGCCGAGCAACAGGTTCGGGAACTTGAAGGGGGAGCGCGAGAGGAGGAGGAGGAGGAGGACGCCGCGGAGGGGCGCGACGATCCGGGGGAAAGGAGAGACACCAACGCGGCGGCGGACAGGCGGCCTCATCCACGCCGTCCGCGGGGATGTCCCTCTCCGCCTGGTGCTTCCTCCTCTGCTGGGCTCCTGCCCTGGCGTTGAGGAACCTGAACTACTCGGTGCCTGAGGAGCAAGGCGCCGGGACGGTGATCGGCAACATCGGCCGCGATGCCCGGCTGCAGTCCGGGGCCAGCGGCGGATCGCCGTCGGTGGAGCGCCCCCGCGGCGCTAAGGCCACCTTCCGCGTCTTGGAGAACTCGGCGCCCCACCTGCTCGACGTGGACGGCGAGAGCGGCTTGCTCTACACCAAGCAGCGGCTCGACCGGGAGGCGCTCTGCCGCCGGAGCGCCAAGTGCCAGCTCTCGCTCGAGGTCTTCGCCAACGACCAGGAGATCTGTATGATCAAGGTGGAGATCCAGGATCTCAATGACAACGCGCCCGCCTTCCCTTCCGACCAGGTCGACCTGGACATCTCCGAGAACGCCGCGCCGGGGACCCGCTTCCCGCTGGCCAGCGCGCACGATCCCGACGCGGGCGAGAACGGCCTGCGCACCTACTTGCTCACCCGTGACGATTACGGCCTCTTCGCCCTGGACGTTAAAGCCCGCGGCGACGGCACCAAGTTCCCCGAACTGGTGGTGCAGAAGCCGCTGGACCGCGAGGAGCAGAGCCACCACACGCTGGTCCTGACAGCGCTCGACGGCGGTGACCCGCCCCGCTCCGGCACTGTCCAGCTCAACGTGCGCCTGATCGACTCCAATGACAACAGCCCGGTCTTTGAGGCAGCGTCCTATGTGGTGGAGCTCCCCGAAAACGTCCCCCTGGGCACAGCTCTCCTGGATCTCAATGCCACCGATGCTGATGAGGGCACCAACGGCCAGGTCCTCTATTCCTTCAGTGGCTACACTCCCGACCGGGTGCGGGAGCTCTTCAGCATTGACCCCCAGACCGGCCTGATCCGGGTCAAGGGCAATCTGGACTATGAGGAGGGGAACCTGGTTGAGATTGATGTCCAGGCCCGGGACCTGGGCCCCAATCCTATTCCTGCACATTGCAAGGTCACTGTGCACCTCCTGGACCGCAACGACAATGCCCCCACTATTGGCTTTGTCTCCGTGCGCCAGGGGGCCCTGAGCGAGGCTGCCCCACCGGGCACTGTCATTGCCCTGGTGAGGGTCACGGACCGGGACTCTGGGAAGAATGGGCAGCTGCAGTGCCGAGTGCAAGGCAGTGATGGCAGTGGCGGGGAAGGGGCAGTGCCCTTTACCTTGGAGGAGAACTATGACAACTTGTACACAGTGGTGACCGACAGGCCCTTGGACAGGGAGGTGCAGGATGAATACAATGTCACCATCTTGGCTCGAGATGGTGGCAACCCACCCCTGAACTCCACCAAGTCTTTCTCAGTCAGGATCCTAGATGAGAATGACAACCCGCCACGCTTTAGCAAGAGCCTTTATGTACTGCAAGTGCCTGAGAACAATATCCCAGGAGAATACCTGGGATCTGTGTTGGCCAAGGACCCTGATCTAGGCCAAAATGGCACCGTCTCCTATTCCATTCTGCCAGGACATGTGGGGGATGTCTCCATTTACACCTATGTCTCTGTCAACCCCACCAATGGGGCCATCTACGCTTTGCGCAGCTTCAATTACGAGCAGACCAAACATTTTGAATTCCATGTGTTGGCCAAAGACTCTGGCTCTCCCCACCGGGAGAGTAATGCTACTGTCCGTGTCACTGTTCTGGATGTCAATGACAATGCTCCCCTTATTGTCTTGCCAGCCCTGATCAATGACACTGCTGAACTCCAGGTTCCCCGTAATGCCGGAGTGGGCTATCCTGTAGGCACCGTCCGTGCCATGGATAATGATTTTGGGGAAAGTGGACGCCTAACCTATGAGATTGTGGAAGGCAATGAGGAGCATCTCTTTGAGATGGACCCTACAAGTGGGGAGATCCGCACCCTTCACCCTTACTGGGAAGAGCTGAGTCCTGTGGCTGAACTGGTGGTTAAGGTCAGTGACCACGGAAAGCCCAGCCTTTCAGCGGTGGCCAAGCTCATTGTCCGGGCCTTGGCTGGACCTTTGCCCGAAGCAGGGGAGCCCCAGGTGAATGGGGAGCAGCACCGCCGGCCTCACTGGGACCTGTCGCTCCCCTTGATTGTTACCCTGAGCACTGTTTCCATCATCCTTCTGGCTGCCATGATCACCATTGCCGTGAAGTGCAAGCGTGAGAACAAGGACATCCGCACCTACAATTGCCGTATTGCCGAGTACAGCCACCCTCAGTTGGGTGGAGGGGGTGGGGGGGGAGGTGGGGGCGGGGGCAGCGGAGGGGGCAAGGGCAAGAAGAAGAAGATCAGCAAGAATGACATCATGCTGGTGCCCAGTGAAGGGGAGGACAGCCGGGGACCCCTCAACGTCATGAACGTGGTGAGCAGCCCTTCGTTGGCCACATCGCCCATGTATTTTGACTACCAGACTCGCCTGCCCCTTAGCTCACCCAGGTCCGAGGTGATGTTCCTGAAGCCTGCTTCCAACAACCTGAGTGTGCCGCAAGGCCACGTGGGATGCCACACCAGCTTCACAGGGCAAGGGACTAACGTCAGTGAGGTTCCCCCAAGCCGGATGTCCATAATTCAGGTAGGAGACTTTTAGAAATAACCCGGAACTCCTTCACTGCTCAGTTGCATTTTGTACCTGCAGTGACACCTGCTGAGAAGCACCCCTTCAGGTGTTGACAGAGATGACTTGGTTCCGGGGTCCTAGCTAGGTTTAGGCCTGATTCTCTTCATAGTTGTTCTATAGCAAGGTCAAGAATATTACGTAGGAAACAGAGTGGCGGCAAAGCATTGCAGCACTCTGAAACTGGGACGTGTCGCTCTAGTCTTTTGGGTCTGAAAATCGGTCAGCCTGGGTGGGTTGTTCTTCTTACAGGTTTCTCTGTCATGTGCCTTGAGGAAAATCAAAAGACCATCCTTTGTTCCAAAGTGGAGGTGGTGGTTATTGCTGAAACATGGTTTATACTATTCGCATATTATGTGTGTATGTAGCCTCCTTTATGCGTATGTCAAGTTCTGTTTGTAAAACCTATATTTTTTGTGTTTCCACCCCGTTCAATCATATCCATAGATCATAAGTGGTTTCTTTTCTTTTCTACACAAACTAGATATCTCTTGGGACCACAGATCTCTGCTTTATCATGGGCAACAGATCCAACCAATATTTAAACAAAAACAAAAAACCAAAAACCTGCAGCTTGATTTATTCAAGTATGGTATGACTATAAGCCATCCAAAATCAAACACTGGATTTTCTGCAGAAAAGGTTCAAGCATAAGCACGCATATCAACTTTGATTTCTTTTCTTTTCCCCTGTAGAGAAAGATTTGGGGCTAGAGCTCTCCATGCATAGACATTTGTCTCTGGCTGCCCAACTGCAACTTGAGTGGTGACTTGCATGTGTGAATAGATAGGCACAGACTGAACACCTCAGAAACAATTTTAATGTCAGCTGTTATTATCTCGGATGCTTTTCCGTGGAGTCTGTCCAATCACACAGCTGCCAGTGATCAAGTGCTCCAGTCTTCAAGTGGAAAAGAATCCAGTGATGCAAAAAAAATGTCTAAACTACCGCTTAAATGGTTTGTTTGCTTATTCTGCAATCATGCTGAAAATACAGTGCCGTCCTTGCAACCGGTGCTTGAAGACTGTGTGCTGCCATGATTTAGCCTTTGAAAATCCTAGAGAGCCTTGAAGCACACACCTAACCTTTGACTAAAATGGAAGAAACTGAAACAGACTCAGCTTTACAGATTACTTGTAAAGCAAGGCAAAGCGTTGCATGCAGAGAAATCCATTATTTTCCTAAGGGGGAGAGGGGCAAAGTAGCATTCACTTGAACTAAAAAAAAAAAAAAAAAGGAGATGATTTTACCCCCGGAGGTCCTATCTATTTCAGAGTGGTGCTTCTGATTTTGTAGGGCTGTTGGAGAGAAATGGGCTTTAGAATGCAGCTTCTCAATACGCAAGAAAAGAGGGAGTAGATTTTAAATTGAATGAGCTTAATTTGCTACTTTATTGTGTTCGGGAAACCTGTTAAAAATCTGGTCCCCACCCAGACTGAAATTTGAAGGGGTCCTGTTGAGAATCTTACCCCTTGTATAGATTGGATCCAGGTCCTATAGTGTAGACCGTAGTGCACACTGACCGATATGTAACAGAACTTAATCTATGTGTGTTTGTCTTTCTTTGTATGTAGCAGACATGCTATGATAATGTTCGTATCAAAATACTGTGCAGTGCGAGCTCTAAGATAATGGCTGTTGAACACATTGACAATGTCATGTGTTTTGCCCAGCACTCTTTTAATATGCTCTACTAAGTCGCAGGGAGTAGAGTGTATCAAAAGTGACACAGACTCATTTTATGTTCCAAACATAATGGGGGGAAAGTGGCTATCTTGCTCCTGATGCATTTGAAGGGAAGTTATGAAGGAGCTGAGTTTTTCCTTCAGCAGAGTTCCCTTTGTACCAATAAGGGCCTTATTGCTTTTTCTTTTCTTTTCTTTTTTCTTTTTTCTTTTTTCTTTTTTCTTTTTTCTTTTTTCTTTTTTCTTTTTTCTTTTTTCTTTTTTCTTTTTTCTTTTTTCTTTTTTCTTTTTTCTTTTTTCTTTTCTTTTCTTTTCTTTTCTCTTTCCATGCTTGCTAGTGAGTAAACCCCATTGACAATAGTGAAGAGAGTTATTTTGGAGGGAACAGGCGTGGGATTGATTTTGGAAACTCTCTTCTGCAGTCTTCAGTTCCGTGTTAAGGAATCTTCTGCCCTACTCTTGTGTAACTAAGATGCAGCGGGATGGACTCCTCACCCACTGGGATCCCTAAATGCTTGAAGGCCATTGCCTTGATCTCATGCATTTGAGCTTGTAGAATCCTACAGTCATAGAGCTGAATAGTTCATTCCTATGGGAAACAGTAAGCTGTAGTAGTAGGAAACGATGTTTCCATGAAGGCAAACTTTTCCTACAACATCCTCCTTCAGTGAAAGTGACCTCTTTACTCTTTAATTTCTCCCGTGGCCCAGTCTTGCAAAATGTTTGGCCTTCTGATCACCCTTACTTTGGCTTTCACTTTTATAGGTGTTTTGCTAGTCCATCATTGTCCAGTGAAGGACAAAGAACCTCCTGAACATCTTAACTGTTTCTTCTCTTGGAAGACATCTCTGCTGGCTTTGCCACCTGCTCTGGGGACCTTTAATATCTTGCAGCCTTAGGTGTAGTGGAGAACTTGATCCCACTGCTGCCTTTTAAGTACACATTACTGGCTTCTGTACAGAAAATCAAGAGAGACCTCTTTTTCTTTGGCTCGGGCTGAAAAACATCTTGGCCATCTTTCTGAACGGGAGGATTTATATGGGAAGCTTAGGACCAGAGATTTCCATCACCGAAGCCAAAAGAATTATGCCTTTTAATATCTGTCCATTGCTATGCAAGATCCCTGTGAAATATTTTTCAACCCTCTAATTGAGTTTCATTACAGAAACTATTTCATGTTATGCTTATCATGAATGGGTGTTGCTACCAATTAGAAGAGCTGAGCAATCCTCAACAGCTGAAATTGATTTTAAGAAAAAGTGACAGTTGGAGGAAGAACATTAAGCTAGGACAGAACTGAAGGTAATTTGATTTATAGTTCATGCATTTAAAATGGATACTCCCCCCCTCCCCATGTCACTTGTTTAAATCATGTCTTTCTTAAAGAGGTAAAATGAAGAAGTTGGAATGTCAGACTACCCTCCACAAATACCCTCCCGGGAAAGACCATTTGATCCAGTGTAATAATTACTGATAGATACTGAATTTTATTTTCCTAAAGTACTGTAATACCTATCTAGAACAAATAATACATGTATTGGCAATATTGAGTCATTAAAGAGTTTTAATGTAGTATTACATCCCAGTTGGTAAGCTTTTTTTAAACAGTGTACAGTATAATATCTTCTTTTTGTCCTGAGATTTATATAAATCGAAAGAGAAATTTCCTCCTCAAAAAGTCATTCTGTAGTTTCTGTTAAGTTCTTAAGATGATAGCCATGGATGGGAAATAAATGTACTATCTAATTACATCTATAAGGTGTACATAATCTGTAACAATGTTGTGACAAAGGTGATTAAAGAGTAAGAGAATTCACCAAACAGATTAGAATGATTGTATCCTAGTTTTATTTTGTTTGTGGGTTATTATTTTTTAAGTGGAAATAATCTTGGAGGACATCTTAAACTTGCAGTTCCAGCATCTTTGGTAGATGGCCTTCACCTTCAGTGATGGTTACCATTTTGTTTTATTATTTTAAAGACAGGGGACTGAGAAAAATGCAGCTTTTCCTCTACTACTTTTTGGTTTGATATGGAAATGTTTTGCTGAGAAAATTTCTCTTGCCCAGCTTTTCATGCAAAAGTTCCCAACTTCTAGCATGCCCAGAGTGGGAAAAGACACCTGCATGAAATTCCAGAGAGTAATTCCAAATCTGTGGAAAAGAATAGAAAGCCCCTATTAAAGGCGCACAACTTAAGGTGTGCATCTCCCTCACATCCCCAAAACTGTTCATACATTCCTTGCAGGTTTCCAAAAGTTGCTGCCCAATTGTAATTTGTTTTAACATGGTAAAAGGGGGAAAAATAATGAAATTCATTTGTGGTCTTATTAATGATATTTAATTTTGATTAAATGTAGATGAAATCAAATATACTGTTTGTCCTAACTCCACTACTCAAAGGCCAAATACGCTTTGGGGTGAGGGACAGTACATGGCTGCTGCAAATGGACCAAGGGCAGCTACAGACACCAAAGGATTGGCCTGTCTGAAGACAGCCAGAAGCGGTCCTATCTTCCTGTTGTGTTAAAGCACTCAGGTAACGCTATGCTGGGTAGGTGAGGCTGGCAGTGCCCGTTACAAGAGGTAAAGGCTTCAGCCCAATTCCATACAGAACCATAGAGAGCCCATTCAGTCTAACCCTCTTTAGATTTAGCTAGTATCCAGATTAAAACAATCTCTGGTTGAAGGCCTTATGCAAAAGGGAGGCCAATACCTCTCTGGGAAATGGTTCCCACTGTTGAACTGGTCTCATTGATAGGAATTCCCCCTCCCAAGTGGGTTGAATTTGCCTTCCTTAAATTCATTATTCCGTGCCCCACAGTCTGGAGACCTAGCTTTGATCCTCCTCGGCATGCATTTCAAGAATGCTCTCATAACCCCTCTCAGTTATCTTTCCTCCAATCTAAACTTGCCCAACTCCTTCAATCTCTTGTGTCAGAACAGTTGTATTTCCCCTGATCTTCCTTGTTGCTTGTCCCAGAACCTGTTTGAGGCTCTCTGAATCCTTCTGAAAGTGTGGTGAGCGCAGCTGAACACAGGATTCAAGTGGGCTTTGACCAAAGAAGACTAGAATGGAATAATTATCTCCTGGAATTTTGGATATTGTATATCTGTCCTTAGGAATGGTGTGCCTCTTCATCTTATGTCCTTAACAGGCTAGTATGCCTCAAGGTCCTTTGATACCATAGTATTAGCGTATTTACAATTTCTCAGCTTTTTCCCATTGGTTCCAAGATTTTGCTTTCAATAGGAAGAGGTTGAGTTATCAGGGGTCTATGTGCCACTTTGCTAATCTGTAGATAGTAGAGAATTTTGTGGACTGAATCTCTTCAGAGGCCGATGAGAATGGTTCACGACTGCCTGCATAAACCAGGTAAACCCTGGGCTCAGCAGTTGGCTGGATTCAGATGACATGCTACATCACAGTTTAGTGTAGTATGTTTTGTAGCTGCAATAATTAGTTTATGGGGTAAAGTAACTACTTTACCCCATAAACTAGAGGCACCTGTTGCATAGAGGCACCTGTTGCATTAGAAGCTTTCACCACATGATGAATGCAGCTTTGCACACAAGCCTTGCCCCTTTCTTACATGCCTGCAAAGTCACAACACACACGGAAAGGGGGCAGAGTTTGTGTTGTGCAATGTTGTTTTTGCTTTTCTCTCACAGACATATACACCCTTAATCCTTCCGTGGGTGCTTCTGGTAGCTTCTGATGGAGGTGTAAAGGTGGGGAAATTGGTTCAACATGAGACCCTACAAACCAAGATGCCATTCATCTGTATCCAACCATAGTTTGTAGACTAGGCCATGGTTGGATAGGTTTGTACATTCTGCAGAAGCATAAATTCTAGTTTACAAATCACAGCCATTGAGTTCATACAATGTGTGATCCAAAACCAGACAATCCAGAAGGGAAAATACTCTGTGAGGTGGGCAGGGGGTCAGCTCCCTTGTATTAAAAAACAGATTGTATTTGATTTTTCTGTACAGAGAAAATATTTTTTTCTCTTTCCATTTGAGAAATATGCAGAGCATTTTACTAGAATATCTGAAGTATTATGAGTGAATCTGGTGATAATATTGTGAAGACAACTTGCAGTACATACCGTGACACTGCAAACAATCCAGTTGTTAAAGCCCTTAAAATAGTGTGCGACAATGTGCATGTACACAAACACATACATTTATATATAACTAGCCTTCAAAACAAAATGTTTTCTGGTTGTTCAGCAGGAAAGTTCTACCTGTAAAGATCTTTAATGGTTTATTTTCTTGAGTTTTTGCCTAATTATAGACTGCATCTCTGCGCCCCAAGGTTCCTAGAAGAGTTACCATATTATAAGTAATAAAAAAAATAACTGCTGAGGGGTGTTCTGATCTACAGAAATTTAAGTGCTAGTAAGCATGCTGTAGGGCTGATTAGCTCGTGTGGCTGTCGGAGTTCAGGTAATTGCCTGATGTGCTAAGAAAGAGATCTGTGATAGTCCCATCTTGCACGTGCAAGGAAGGAGTAGCATGGAGAAAGTGTTTCAACTCACCCTTTCTTTGAGCATGTAGCATCTTAACATTTGTGTTTAGCTACCTTGGACAAGGAGACTGAGAAAATAAAAGTAGTTGGGTCTTTCTTTTTCTTCTTGTAAACATATCAACTGATGAGCATAGAAACCAATTTCATAACTGGTAGCAGGTGGGTGGTGAAAACAGAACATGGGTTGCCTAATCCACGGTGTGTTTACTCAGAAGTAAACCCTACTAATTTCAATGGGATTTACTCCCATAAGAGTGAATGAGATCATAGCCTTAGTACTTTGCCTCTTGAAAAAATAGTTTTCAATACTTTCTGTTGCACAATAAGCTGCCTGTTCAGAGACAAGAAATTGAAAGCTAAAAGCAGCTTTCTGGAATTATGTCAGGGGGTTTTCAGTTGATACCTTTCCCCATTCGCTTTTGGCATAGCCACGGGAAGATTTTTTTTTTTTTTGCTATGCCTACTTGATGTTATACTGGAAGTGGTTTCTGATTAAACAAGCATAAGCTGCCATTTGAAGCTGGGGGCACCATGTTGGGGTTGCAGAAATGCAGCCAGTTAATTGATGGCAGGGAAGAAAATGAGAAAATTCCAGCTCTCTGCTGCCACCAATGGCCATTCAGGTCTTTGCATGAAGATCTGCTGACTGTATCTAAACCAGAGTAGAAGCTATGGGCAGATTGTCAAGCTTTGGTCGTGGTTAGTTGAAAGTGCAACCAAACGTTTTGTTTCTTTTCTACACAAATGGGTGCACGGAGGAAAGGGAGGAGATGTGTTCATGCAATACTGAACTGTTGTTTAGTTTCTCATTTAAACCCCGAGTTTATATGTGCTTTGGGGCCACCACCTGTTACCAAACTATAAATTAAACCCCTGCACCAAGTTGGTACAACACATTAACTAAAATGTGGTTGGGTTGTTTGTAATTTAGCATATTCTGCAAACACAGTGATTGTGCCAACAGGGTCTAGCTTTAATGTACAGTATGCCTGGAAACTCATCTTGGGGTTGAGAAATTTCCAGCATTTGCTGTCACAAAAGTGACAGCTCTGTAGGTCGTACCTAGTGGCTGACTAACCTTCTCTTGAGATTGGTTGACAGATGATTTTGTGGGGTGTTATGGATTGGGGGGGTGGGTAATAATCTGAGTTGGCTTAAGTGAGGCATCAGTAGGGCTCTGGACATACCTATAGGACTATGACTAGGTTTGCATGTTTCACCAGACACTGTTGTGTTTAACTGTGATTTTCTGAATGAGTCACAAGTCACAGAAGTTAAAGCCTGAGTCAACATAACGTTGTAAGCCAAAACCAGCAATGCTGCAGCTGATGTGTGAAAAAGGCATACGTTGGGCTCACTTTCAGGATGTGGGAGAACTCGGCTCTTCTTTTGTCTTACAGCTACTGTCTCTGGTTTTCCAATTTCCAGAGATGATGGCAAAGGGGCCGATGTCTCTGGCTATCCTTACTGCCATCTAGTGGTCATGCAGATATTTGCAGCCTATGTATGGCAGTTCTTAGAAACTTCCTTATCCTTTTCCTGTCCTTGTCTTGCATCTTTAGGAACTCTCTCTCCTGCAAATATGGAGCCATTCTGTCTTCATGCAGTTAAATTGGGGGGGGGGGGCTTTACCTACTAGATTTCTGCCTATAGTCTGAAAGCAGGCCTGAACAACCTTTTAGGGGGCAGGAGAGCCACAGGTTGGAGGGAGGCAATAATGCACAATGGGCAGGGCTATTTTTTCCTTGATTTATTTTTGTAAGGGGTTGGAGATTTTCTTGTCATCTGTCTGTTTATTCATCCATCCATCCAGCTTATTATAGGAGTTACACTGAAGTTTTAATGTCTTGAAATGGTGGGAAACTATGTCACTGGTTTTTGGCTGTAATGGTTTGAGTGAAAGTTGGGGGACCAAAGAGAGAATTCAGAGGTTTGGAGCTGGTGGGAGGGGTGTGTGGCTGTGTTTAATGCGACAAAGAAGAAAGGAAGGAAAAAACTTATTCATTTTTTATTTGGAATAAAGTTTACAGTATCTTGGAGGTTGATGTTTAAGAGGGCCTCTTAGAACTTGAATGTTACATGTATCTAGACAAAGAGTGTAAATAGATATGTAATTTTGTCTTGTTATATTAGCATTTAGAGTTGGGTTGTTAATGGATCAACTTCAGAGTCAGAAGAACAGAATAAAACATCTTCTTAACAAGAATTGGAGGATGACATAGCTTACACAATTTTTGAAAGGACATAGTGAAGCATGAATGCACAGTCTTGGGGGAGAAAGAGTTGCTTGCCCAAAAGTCAGCTTTGGGAAGAAAGTCCCGGCTTACATGGAGTTTAGTCTGATTCAGCAAAGCAGACTCCAGTTCTTATACAGTCCTAATCATTTAAATAAGACAAAAGACATTTGTTCTGTTAGTTTCAGATGCAAGCACACTTGAATGCAAATCAGAAGGAGGAAAAAAGCAACTTGTGTGGATAACGGCAGTAATTTTGTGCTAACAGGAAACAGTTCTTTTTCGTTCTTTCTTTTTTTAAACTTCTGGCAAACAAGCCATACTTTCTTTTTTCCACGTTTCCAAAAGAGATGAAAGAATTGATGGATAAAGGGAAAAGAGCAGATACAGGTTCTTTTAAGCAACACGACAAAGTGGCATTGAAAACTATCTACATACGCAAGTTGTGTGAGGATCACAGAGAATATTTATGATTGGGCTTGTGGTCCAATGGGGAAAGATTTGTCAATAGAGCAGGAGGGATGATAGAACAAGAGGAGCGTGGCTGTAGCTTTTATTGAACAGTGACAACAAAAAAACCCACTTTGCAAAGAGCACTCAAACTGAGAGTCACCATGGTTTGCTACTGTAGGCAGTCCTGTAACATTTTAAGATAAACTACAGATCATTCGTAACACTTCCAGGCACCTGATGTTTACGATGTGCCAACAGATTACTGTCAAATCCCAATGCAGCCTAATCACCAGGTGTCTCTAGCAGCATCTGAGAGAAGAAAAGATTTCAGGAGGGAAGAAAAACCCCTTAAGCTACATTCATGCTGTTCTACTGTGTAATATTGTTCCATTGCTTGCTTTTTAAAACTTTGCTGTGTCTACTTTGAGAAATCCCAACTGAGCATACCAGGTGGTGTAAAGGGAAAAGAGAAGACAAGAGAGGGGGAGGAGGTGTTAAAGCACCTAAAATCCAGGAGTAAAAAAAGCAAGGGCCTTCTTACATGTGTTTTTATCCTCTATCCACGTGGTCATATTCTGTTACCTGTTGTTAATGGGGGTTGCTTGTCAGACTGAGTCATCTGGCTCACGAGCCTCTATTTTTGGAAGGAAAAAGAGAAAAAAAAATCTGAGGCTGCAGTCTTCAGAGTACAGATTTGCTGAGAAGTGCAGTGGAGGGGAGCCCTGGGGATTTTCACCTCTGTAAGTGTGCCCAGAAGATATGTGGTTTTACTGTAGAGAAGTCCCACCAAAGATTGTCAACCAGTTCTGTGATTAATGGGAAAGTTTGACATCTGCAAGGACCAAGGTAGATATTATGTTAGAGGAATTTCACCAAGATCACCATACTTTTTCACTGTAACCCTGCGCTATGAGAAATCTATTCCAGACCTTCATAAATTTAATCCTGTGATTTTTCTTTTTCATTGAATTTAATAAGGACGGAGACCCGCAAGGTCTGCATGAATGGTGGCAATGGGTTTATTCTGCATCTTGGCAATCCATGATTAGTGAGTGACCAAGAATGGCACCATATCTGATAAACTTCATAGGAAGGCAGTCCCCCTTGATTTTATTTATTTATTTATTTGATTTGAATTGATTTGATTTGATTTGTTCAGTTTATAAGGCCATTCAACTCCATACTGACTCTGGGTGACATACAACAATAACACGGTCACTAAAAACGCAAGTATATAATAATCCATCATGTAAGCAGAGCTTTTCTGAGCATTCCAAGGATTTAACCAGGGCACAGGCATGGAAAACATTTTGTGGTTGAAATGTTCATCTCCTGAAATAGGTTATTCAAGGGTACTAGAAGTAGCCTGATTTGAAACAGTCCCTTCCAAAGGAACTGGAGATATTCCCCGCAAGATTCCCATCAACCCAAAGGATAAGCAACATGGTGCCCACCAAATGTTTTGGACTTCAAGTCTCTCATTGGCCTGCATTGGCCATACTGGCAGAGCTGATGGTCAGTGAAGTACAATAACCTGCCCTGCCAACTTCCACTACAATGTACAATGGGTTCAGGTTGTGGCCTAAGCCACAGGTTGTCCTTAACAGGGTTTGTTGAAGCGGGCTCCCTTATAACAATGTTCATACTTGTGTTAAACAAAGCCCAGGTCAAATACTCAGCTCAGCTCTGTCCCTCTTTCGCACAGGAGAGGCAGTCAAAGAAAAGAAAGGTAGAGATTTCCTTAGCTGAGTTGGATGCTTGGTGACTTCATGAACACATCCATGTAGTTTTCTGGGCAACTGTTCAGAAGCAATTTGTCCT
This sequence comes from Python bivittatus, assembly GCF_059951505.1. Lineage (NCBI taxonomy): Eukaryota > Metazoa > Chordata > Lepidosauria > Squamata > Pythonidae > Python > Python bivittatus. Next base: position 13,532,833 of record NW_028277053.1, read on the forward strand.
TACCTTCTTCCACAATGTTTTTTGATGTCCTAATCAAACATAGCATTGGGATTTCTTGTGGCCTCCCCTCCCAATTTCTAACTAGGCCTCGTCCTGCTACTTTTCTGAGCCCAGAGAGAGTTATCCAGGTGCTGCCACCTCCTGAACACCAATTTCCTTTTATGGCAATAGCAAAGAATCTGTAGCTCCTACTAAGCAAATTTTGCACATCAAGGTTCGAACACAAGATTTGATTGGGGTAATTCCTGGAGTCCAGCTTCTGCCCACCACAATATTAATAGAGAAGCCTCAAATTTTCAAGTGAAGTTTAAAATACTATAAAGACTTCTCCATGTTGTCAGTTGCTCTTAAGCAATCCTGTGCATTAATATGTCAGTTCTGATTATTATTTTAATGGGAATAATATCAGCAGGACTCAGTCAGGATCAGGGCTACAATACCACAGAGGCAGGTTGGATCCTTCCCTCTCTAAACACTGGATGCGCTAAAATTGCTCCCTGTGCCACTTTTAAATGTTTGGGATTACAGAGAGCAACAAGAAACAACCACAACAAACAACACTTCTTTTGGGAGGAAATCTGTACTGCTTGTGTGTTTTGCAGAAAATCAAGGAGGCAAAAGGCAAAGATTAACCTTCGCTGCAATCCCAAACATTTCAAATCCAACCAACCAAACTTACAGGTGGAATGATTGCCCTTTAAGCCCCCAAATGACTTATTTGCTTTTTGCAGTTCTAGCCAAGCACCCAAACCAACAGACTTATCAAATGCTGAAGAACTGCCGTAGACTTCAGGTGGACAGTGGTTTTGCTCCATGGCCACAAATTGTGCTCTGAGTTGGAGGCGTCCACGTCATTTTGTTAAAATGATGAAACCAGTGGTGTACACGGACAAGAGGCAGAGCTTGCATCACAGTGGCACAACATCATGGTGTTATTTGCCACCTTCTTCCCCCTCTGCTGATGCTATTCATTCAAATTAATTCCCTCTTTTAGTCCTTATTTATCAACCACAGCCGTAAACAGAAGGAGAAACTATAATGTTCTTTTAATGAATGGAGGCAGTATGGGTTCACTTGAACTTCTGCTTTTCCCTCATGGAAAAGTTTGCTTGTCTAGATTCTTGGAAAGTGGCATGGTCCCCATGCCTAGAAAGACATTCTTTATTTTTTACAATCCTACGGTACCCGTTGGCAATAGATTTCGTAGGCGTCAGCTTTAAATCCAAAGGACGATGGAAGTTTTTAGATGAGGACGTGGATTTCTGTCTTTGGAATTGAGGGGAGGTTTAAAAATAATTGTGGGGGGATGTTCAGGGTGGGAAAGTAAACTTGAATAGCTCTTTAGCTCCATTATTATTTTGTAGAAGTATATGGAGCTTAGTTTCTGCTGCTCACAGTATCCCAACTCTACTTACCAGAACTAAACAACAATCAGGAAAAAGTGCTTCAGACCTTGTGCAAGCTTTAAAAAAAAAAAAAAAGTTGCTGGTGCTTTATGGAAGCCTTAAAGCAGTTGCCATTTTTTCAGGACTTCACCAGAGCCTGAAAAACAACAAAAGCAGAGACACGGTAGCTCACGCTTGTGCATGATTTGAAACATTTCTTCTGTTCCAAACTGTTTTTGAAGTGAGCATAGCACTGGTATTCAATATTTCGCTCTGGGCCCGGTGGTTGCATTTATTGATTTATTACAAATCAGCTCAGAGCAGTCTTTCTCCTCCTTTGTCCTGTTAGGCTGGCAAAGAAAACCCCAAACAAACAAATAAATAAATAATAAAAATGCAACTCATTAGAAGAACGGTTGGAATTGAAAATGTTGGAAATATTTTTGCACTCTTCAAAAGTGCTGAGTATTTCTTTCTTTGCTTAGGCAAATTATTATTATTTTGTTTGGTCACATGGTCAGCCAGATGTTTAAACTAGATTTGGCATTTTTATCCACCTATCGAGTCCCTCCCAAGGACCTGGGATAGGCAGGTGTTGTTTGATGGTGTTAAAGGTATCATTGGAGGATGTGAGCTGTTCCAAGTCAAGCTGCCTTTTGCAATTGACTGGTGGTGATTTTGGCAATGCCGATGGTCTTCCAGTGGTGCTCCAGATGTTTGGGATTGCACCCAAGGCGCTTATTACTACTGATACTATCTTTGCTTTGTCTTTTTTGTGGTCCCACCAGTTCTTGCTTGCAGGCAAATGGTATTTCTTGCAGATATTCCAATGCACCATTGTTGCTTTGTCATGCTGTTGTTTGTAGTCAGTCTGTACAATTTTCTTGCAGCAGCTGACTAGGTGGTCCACTGTTTCTTCAGCTTCTTTGCAGAGGTGGCATTTGCTGTCTGTTGCTGTCTTCTCAATTCTGGCTTTATATATGTTTGTCCTTAAGGGTTTGTCTTATGCAGCCAGAATTAGCCCCTCTGTCTCTTCTTTCCGCTTTCCTGCTCTTAGCCATTGCCAGGTCTTCTTGTTATCTGCTTTGCCTACTAGTTTCATGTGTGTGTGTGTGTGTGTGTGTGTGTGTGTGTGTGCTGGCCATGTAATACTTTGCCTTGCCATGTCTCTTTTCTGTTCTTCATTTGGCTTTTCTGATAGGCCAGTTTGGTCTCTTTGGTATTCAGTAAGACTTCATGGTGTACTAGCTTCAGTGCATCTTCTTCACTGTCCTTCAGATATTCTTCCAATACCCTATTTTTTCTTCTTTGACTGTCTGGTGTACTTGCAACATTCCATGTCCACCTATGCTCCTTGGAAGGTAGAGTCTGTCAATGTGGCTGCATGGATGGAGGGCATCATTCACTGTCATTATTTTTCTGGTCTTCCTACCCAGGGCTTCTAGTTCTGCTTGAGTCCAGTCCACTATTCCAGCTGTGTATCTAATGACTGGAATTGCCCAGGTGTTCATTGCCTTGATGGTATTTCCTCCACTGAGTTTGGACTTTAAGATCTTCGGTGTTCTGATGTATTCGCTACTGACTTTCTTCTTGACTTCACTGTGCTTGATGTTGTCAGCCTGAAGAATGCCCAGGTATTTGTAGTGATCTTCTTCATCTAGAATTTTGATGTTATTTCCATTGGGCATCTTGACTCCTTCAGTTTTCACTATTTTTCCCCTGTTGATCGTCAGGGTGGCAGGTTTGTCCAGTCCAAACTGCAGTGCACTATCTTGATTGTATATTCAGACAGTGTTGAGCAGCACCGTACAGCTTCAGGTTGTCCATGTAAAGGAGGTGGGATAGCCTGGCAGATGACTTTTTGTCTGACTTTAGCCTGAGTTGTTCAGTATTGTTGACAGAGGAATCAGTGCCATGACAAACAGTAGTGGTGATAGTGAGTCAAATGCCTTCTTGTAATCAATTCAAGATATATTCAAATTGGTCTTCCTTTTCTTGCAGTTTTCCAAAGTCATCTTGTCAGATAGGAGCTGTTCTTTTGTTCCTCTGCTGTTTGGATAATTTCCTTTCTGCTCGGATGGAAAGAGCTTGTTTCAACTAGATGCTGTTGGTCTGCATCAGCTACCACACCAGTTAGCAATTCAAAAGTTGTTGGTAAGCAAGTAATTGGCCTGTAGTTGCCTGGTGCTGCCCCTTTTGCTAGATCTTTCATTATCAAGTAGGTTTTGCCAGATGTGAACCAATCTTCAATTTCACCTCCTTGCAGTATGTTGTTAAACTGCTTGGCAATGAGTGGGCACAGAGCAGCGAGATGTTTCAACCAAAAACCGTGCAGTTCATCTTCACCTGGTGCTGACCAGTTCTTGATCTTCCTTGCCCTTTTCTCCACCATGTCTGCTGTTATTACATTTCTTTAATTTCAACTTCTTTTTTATTCTTCTTACCTCCTTTATCCAAGCTTCATTCTTGTTGTATTTCTTTGGGTTGTCCCATAGCTGTGCCCAGAACTGCCCTGTTTCTTCTTTGTCAGGTGTCGATTGGTTCATTGCAGTCCCTTCATTGATGGATTGGTAGAAACGTTTCTGATTCAAGTGAAATTGGAGATTCTGCCTATAGTGTGCAATTCAAGCTTCATGTCTGCTGATCTTCAGTATGGCTATTATTTGCTGCTTTATTATTTCCAGTGTTTCCTTAAACTTCCTTGTTTCTAGGTGATATTTCTTGATTCTTTGGTCTTTTTGTTCTTCAGCTTCTTTTCTTTCATCTGTTCTAGCTTGCTTGCATCTGACCTTAGCATGCTGGTCTTATTTTCCAACCTGATCTTCCATTTTGGTGGTGCACTGTTGGCTTTTTTCTTGTTTGTTGATTTTGAAATGAAAGGTATTCAGTTATAACTGTAGCCATGCTGTACATCAGTTGGTTTGTTTCTTGCAGTGAGCTGGTGCTTATATTTGATATTACAGTATTGGTATCTTTTAGTATTTGTGCTAGCTGTTGTTTTGTAGCAAGCTTTAATGCAGGCAACCTTATTCTGTTGTTTTTTGTGCCGTTCTAGATGCTCGGTTATTCTTTGTTTCAATTTCTCTTGTTTTAGTTAGAGGGCTTTGCTTTTTCTGAGAAGAAGGCAGAGGAGAGGGTGCCTGGTTTGGGAATGAAAACGATTTAAGAGTGATGCTGGCTTCCTCTGCTACTGACTCCACCTGGATTGTCTCTACTGTCTGACCTACTTCTGGCCAGGCTTCAATTTCTTTGCCTTGAGTTGACCTTTGCAGTTCTTCCAATTCTACTTCTCTGAATACTTTATTTTGTGTTATAAATTAATGTTGATCTACTAGCCTCTGTTATGTTATTTCTGATTCTGGATGTTGTTCTTTCTAGAAGTGGTGCATTCTTTTCAGATATCCTCTTCTTGTTGGACTTGATTTGTAATAGCATATCATTGTTTCTTTGTTTTCAGTCTTCAGATATTTGTGACTTTTCTCCTGTAGCCCTGCTGGCCCTGGTTCTTCAGCCAACAGTCCTAAGTCCTGTAGCCCACTTGCCACCAGATGTCCAGGAACTAGAACACCTAGCATGGTTCTTGTTAACCCGGATGACAACCAATCTGATATGTGTTTCTGTCTCACCATATTGTTTATGGGAGAGACACTCTTTGTCTGGCTCTTTTGATGAGACCTGTCCAGTATGGTTGAACCTCTGGCATAGCTGTCATCCTCCTTTTAGCACTCAAGCCCCACAACCACATCAAGGTAGTGCCTCACTGGGAGATGATGATGATGATGATGATGATGATGATGATGATGATGATGATGATGGTTTTATTTTGTTTGTTTGTTAACCCGCCTAATATTATGACTCTGTGTAAGTAGACAAAACAATTATAATACAGAAATAAACATGATAAGACAATATAAAACAATTAAGTGCTTAGATGGGCACTTACAAGAATCAACAGTTGGAATAAGAACATTTTCAAAATATTTTGGAACATGAGGAGGGAACAGATTAACAATAGATGTAGGTCAGGACTATGTATTGGTTATAATACTGGAGTAGGAAGACCAGAGTTGAAATCTCCCCACACTGGTAGGATTTACTGAGCTTCCTTTGGCCCTATATTCATTCTCAACTTATGTCTACTTGCAGAATTGTGAAAATAAAAGGGGAAACAAATGGAGTTGGCTAAAACATTTTGAATTAACCCTTTCAAGTCCTGAAGTAAGAAGCATCCAAAGGGTCCTGATCTTCAAGCTGAGACTACCTCCAGTAGGATGGATTTGCTGCCTTTTTGCATGAAGCATTTTGAATTAACAATATACCAGGTGGTGTTGATGATGACAATGACGACAGTGATGATTTAATGAGTTGTGATATTAAAATAAAATACTAGCGGATGACATACTGACATTTTCACAACCCGTTTGAAAGTGCTTTTGAAGTAAATCTCTTTCAAATTTGAACAGTGGCCTTAACATTCTCTCACCATGTGCTGATTAGTGATAATGGGAAACTAGTGTGATAACACATTTATTACAAGCATTTAGTTTACTTAGAAGCATTAAGGTCTTGACTTCTGCTCTCCCTTTGTATGTGAGAAAATTCTTCTCTTCTGCGTTCCTTCCCCCTCCCCCTCCTACCTTTGTGTATTTGTAGGTAAATATTTGCTATGTGTTGAATAGTCCTGACACAGGCAAGTGAATTCCTAGGAACTCTGCAGCTTCAGAGCAGTTTGGCTGCCCTTCCCCTTTTCCTTGTGACTTAACAATAGGGAATTAGAAAATCATGTCTCCTTGTGAGTCCAACATTGGAGGTGTACATGTTGCAATCTCCAATAGGTTTCCTCACCCCCAACCTTTACTAAGGGACCTGGAGAGTTTAAGAATCTTGCTTTGAAAGGATTTGGTACTATATGCTAGAAATTAGCCGCGGATGCAGTGAATTCCAGTTCATGTTTTCCATTCACTTCTCTTTGTTTCTTGGCTGTGGAGGCTTTTTATGGGTTGCAGGATGCACATGCGAGCAATCGTGGAAGAAGGCAGATCTGTTGGGATGTCAGCTTTTATGCAATTGTAGAAGTACAGGAATGCTTCCATTCTCTGCCCTTGGCAGCCCTTGAATAATGAGACCCCTGACCCATAATCATGGGGCCTTCGTTATTCATTTTCCTCACCCCAATGCTGTAATTTCTCCACCATTAGACGATTGTTGAACCTTCTAAGACATCCCAGATGTTTAACCAATGACAGCTAAAGGCATCCTTCCTTCCTTTCTTCCTCTGCTTAGCTAAAGTCATTATGATACTGATAGTTATAGCATAGTAGAAAACCAAGTAGGGATATATTGCCTGTTGTATAAAGGAAGAATGAATAATACTTTTGAAATAAAAGTCTACCTCTTTGAATCAGCAACAGTGATTTGGGCTTCTAGAGGTCAAGAGGTAATTTACATGCTGAAAACGTGTGCTGTTGAAACAACAAAAACAGTCACACTTTCTGAATACGTTTTCAGATCCACAGGCAATTGGTACATTTAGTAATATGTAGCACATTCACGACTATTCTGCTTCTACGAACAGATATAGAGATTATCACCTAAATAATAGAGAATCAGAATGGAAACAGGTGACTTCTCCCTGCATCCCTCCAGATGTTTTGTTCTAGAGCTTCCATCATCTGTGATTATTGGCTGTGATGGCATTAGGATGGATTGTAAGAGAATATAATATAAGTTATAATATAATTATAGTTTTACACACACACACTTCCAGAGTCATTGAGAGTTGGGCAGTATACAAGCTTAATTGATGATGATGATGATGATGATGATGATGATGATGATAAATATAATGAGGATCAAATTGCAAAACAAATACAGTGAAGCCTCATTAATGGACTAATTGAGGGGAGGAAGTGACTGTTAATCCTCCAAAGTCCTGTAAATTGATGAGCTTTTCATCGCAAGATTTAAGAGATATAAATCATGTCATTTATTTCATTTATGTAATTTCCATGATGACAACATTGCCCAAATGATGTAAATTGCCAGAAATGATGTAATTTACGTCATTTGAGTAATGGCCATCTTGTGGAAATGGTACAAATTATATAATTTGCATCATTTGCATTTGCATCGGTATGCAATGATAGAAATCGCAATGGAAATTTGATTTACATTCCTTGCATCATGTTCTGGAAAGACAAAGTTTAATTGTTCATGGAGGAAGAGTGAATGGTTGAGAAGGGAAAGACCAAGAGGGACATGGGTGGCTGGACCGGATGAAATCTTTAAAATGGGAGAACTGATAAGTTTAAAGAATAAAAGGCTGTGTGTGAATCAGTATATGAACATGGTGGAAACAAAGATGGTTTGGAAAGATAGAAATGCATGGAGAGGCAAAGTAAATAGTGTTGCTGTAAATTAGATTTGATTAGATTTTCTCTTCTTTCATTCCTCTGCTGCTTCTTTCTTACTGTGATTCTGGTATTAGCATAGCATTGTTTATCCTGAAAAGCAACAGTGTGATGAGTATATTTGTAGGGAAAATTGCTATAAGACTTGTTTCTCCCTCTACTGTATATACACTGTAAGTCGTTCAACCCATTAGCATCTGTTATGCTCATCTTCATTTGTGTATCTGCGAAAGACCTGGATCAAGTTGGTTTTGTTCCTGAACAGTTTTTTTTTTTAATCTATTCAATCATGTCTGATTCTCGAAGACTGCCTGGACAAGTTCCTGAAGTTTTCTTGGCAGGGTTTTTCAGAAGCCATGGCCTCCTTCCTAGGGCTGAGAGAGGGACTGGCCCAAGGTCACCCAGCTGGCTTTGTGCTTAGGTGGGACTAGAACTCACAGTCTCCTGGCTTCTAGCCTGATGCCTTGACCATGATACCAAACTGGCTGTCTCCTGTGTAGTAGGATCCAGTTAAAACTCACTCTGGTGTGCCCCATGTTGCATACTGATTGCACCAATTCTGCTCCAACAGCTGACCTGCATTTCTTAATATGAAGAAGCATATTACAAGTCCAAAATACGCTCCAGTTGTTACTAATTATAAGTCCATCTTTGGATTAATATTAAACCAGAAAGAGCTGCAGTATCTTTAATAGAGGCAATTAAGAATAAAAACCATTACTGTATACACTTTTGTTATAAAAATATTCTAACTCCATTTATTAATAGCAATAAAAAACCTTTAGCACCTCTGTGACATTCAGAACCTACTCTTGTCCCCCCCCTCCAGAAAAACTAGTTTGCACAGTGGTTGGATTCAGAGTGTTTTGGAAATGTCATAACTCAATGTTAAAGAATTGTTTCTGCAGCTGTGTGTTAGAAACTAGAAACAGTTTCAAGAAACGGTATAGCTTTTAAGTTTGTTCTTACAATTTCTGAATTCTATTTTCAAGTTTTGGGATGATCCACCAATTTACACAACATTTTCTAAAGAAAGGAAAGAAAGAAGGGGGAGCAGAAGGAGAAAGGAAGGAAAGGGGAAAATCAGTCAGTTTAAATACACTAAAACTGAATTTATCTTCTCTTTGGAACAAATTCTTTATGGGGTAACCCCAAGAGGATAAAACTTACGTACTTTTTACAGTTTTGCAATGCAAATGTCATCAAGTGATCTTTCATAGACAGTCCATAACAAAACTGCTACTTTCTCTGTTCAACTTCTTGTTGAAGTCATCTATATATGATACAAAAAAAAAAAAAGTGTTTCTTACTTTGATAAAGATAGGAAACCTGTCAATTTTGCTTTCTCCCAATTTTGATTTAAAAAATCTCAAGGGTACACTTTATGAGCACCCTTTATAAGCTTTTATTTGGAAGAGATGAGCAAGAAAATTTCTAATTCAACTGCATTGGGCTGTTCCAAGTATGAAGAGGCCCATGTTGATGTTAAGAGGAGGAGAGGAGAGGAGAGGAGAGGAGAGGAGAGGAGAGGAGAGGAGAGGAGAGGAGAGGAGAGGAGAGGAGAGGAGAGGAGAGGAGAGGAGAGGAAAGGAAAGGAAAGGAAAGGAAAGGAAAATCTTAAATTTAGCACAAGAAACATGGCCATGTACCTAGAGGATGAAACTCAGAATTTAGTCAGCTAGGACTCCATAATTTCTGCCTTGGTGAGTGAACCTTTCAGTGTTTGCATTTTTCTACAGTTCTTTTAGATAGATAGATAGATAGATAGATAGATAGATAGATAGATAGATAGATAGATAGATTCCTGTGCTTTATTCCTTGAGCATTTGCCAAGTGAAATGAAATTGTTATCCACCACACTATATCTTGTCAACCTCTATTTCAGTATATGTACTTCTAGTTTGGGAAACAGGGCAGAAACAAGAATATTTTCTTTCGTTTATCTGATGCTTTAATTTGCAACTTTGCCTGTTCTGATTCACGTTCAGAAATGGGAAGCTGTCCACGGATTTTAAAAACAAGATGCACGAAGTGTATCAACAGGGTTAGTTGCATACCTGGTTTACACATTTTACATATGTGTAAAATTCATTTCACTAAAAACAATATTTCTTACAATAAGAATTGTGCTTGCACCCATGGTTTGCTCCCATGTAGCGCTGTGGATGGAACATATGCATATAAGAACTCTCTTCTATATGAGAACTCCAGAATTTCTGTTATGAATAAAATTGTCAGAGGGTTTCAATTAATTTTATCTGAGTGGTTTTCAAAGGAATAATGTCTCATATTTTGCTTTAGATTCACATACTCGGACTAGCCACAGTCCCTGAAGATAGTAAAAGAACACTAGTGAAACTATCCAAGTGAATTGCCACATATTATTCACCGATCTGTCTGAAAACTGTCCTATCACATGGTTTTGCCCAGCTGAATTTTGCCCAGCTGAATCGAGATACAATCAGACTTGATCTCATTTAAGTCTCACTTATCTCAGTGAGTCTGTAGTGATTAAATTGGGAACCACTGTATTGGCCATGATCCCCTGGGATGTTCTATGTTCACATAGAAATATTTTCCTGTATACACATTCTGCATGTCACACTGTCATCTGCGTCTCTCAGATAATGGCAGATAGAGAAGATAGCCAGCCAACGGGGCGAGAAGTAGAAATCTGAAGATTCATTTCCTCCCAGTTTCTCCCAAAATTAGCTATGGAAAGGGAAGGAAGGAAGAGAAAGGAAAGGGCATGGCTTAGCTGTCTACCGTCTTCAAAAATCAGATGAAATGGGATGTAGAAATGAACGTGGATGGGAGCAAAGAAGTGCTGTAATTAATCTTTAATAACGATGGGCCAAATGGTGATGTGCAACAAGTAGATGGTGTTGGAAGACTCTGGATGTGCTGTATTTGTAAAGGTCTTATCCACGTGGTAGAAATGAAGCATTCACATCTTTCTTCTAGAAGTGATTTTTAGGCTGCTCTTTCAGTGACTGATGTGAAATTAGCTTCCAACAGTGTTTCAGACAATCTGTTAAGATTCATATGTCAGCCTTCCGTTTGCCCATTCTAATCTTATTGAGGTTACACTTAGTGCTATTTCCAGGCCATGCCTTGGACGGTGTCCAGGAAGCTTTATCCCACTGAAATGGCTCTTCCAATTCATCGAGCATTTAGCATAATATGGTTTAATGTGATTGGCACATTTAGCCATCTTTATTCAGGGGGAAAAAAAAAAGATCCAAGAGTTAAACTACATAATTATGGGAAATGAATCATAACAATAAAAGGCCATTTAAGTTAACAACCTTTGTGATCAAGGGATAAATACAGGTTGGGTAAAGAAGATTGTAGATGCAGCTAATCTACATACATATACGTTTGTGTTTGTGTGTGTGTGTGTGTGTGTGTGTATGATCTTATTCAATAATGTTCATTCTTATTGTTAGTTGCATTTTGATACAAAGCAATTACTTAATTGTTTCCATAGATAAAACACAGCAAAGAACACAAAACATTTAGCAGTTCCTACCACCAACAGGAAATAGAGCAAGTAAAAAGGTCCTTACTTTAAGTTTTTACCTGTTGGCCACATCATGCATTTGTTTCTACAATCAATAATCTATAGTAGATGTAGTGTCTAGTATACCATAGGATAGTAATAGGTTTAATTATTTCAGCATTTGATTTGTTTTGATGATCAGATAAATTGATTTTGTTTACAGGATCCAGGAAACTGAAAATCTGGGGATGATGAGAGTCTTGACTGTCAGAATAAAGAAGTGCATAAAAAAACTAAAATATGGAACAGAACAATAGCACCTTTACAGCATTTTGTTCACCAGTTACAGTGTAATGTCCAAACCGAGGCAGTAGTGCAGAGACATATGCCAGTCGTAAATACAATATAGCTGTGGAGATGTTCTCCCTGAATGTTGCTATAGAGCTTGGCATGATTTAGTAAAAGCCAACTGTGCTCCCAAGTATGACTTGAAATAACAAAGGCCAGGCTTGAAAGTTCAGGCAGCCATGTTGTTTTGTGTTTCTAGTTATTTTTACCTGTCCATCTTCCAACAAGGAGGAATTATTTTCCTTTTTGGCCATAAACACACCCCTTCATACTCCCATCCTTTGGAGTAGACAAGAGGTAAAACATATGACTTGATTTGTCCCTCTCCGGAGGGAGTTGAACATGAGCTTTTTAATTCAGAAAGATTCAAATTGTAACATTTTGCATACCACTAATAAAAACCTAACTTTGTTGCCTTCAAAGCAGGAATGTCTGCAGGAGGAGGGGTGGGGGGAGTGTCAGGAAAATGAAGATGGTGCCCATGCAATGGAAGACCTGCCTCTTTACATGCATTCTTACCCACATAAAGGGAATTGAAGGACTAAAGCAAATATTGCCAAAGCAGGGTCATCAAACTACTAAGCCCCTAAACTCAAGTAACCCTCCCTAAGAGTTTGCTTAGGCATTTGTAGATGCTGGCTCACGAGTTATCTTAATCAGCATCTGTATTTTTAGATGGGACCTAGGAAGTAACTAACCACAAAAGCTGACTTGTGCCACCCTTGGCTTTACTAACTGTATTCTCAGTGTAAGCAGAAAATGTAACCCATGTTATCAAAAATAAGATGATTGACAGTCAACATCATTACTGGCCAGCATTTATTATACTACTGTATAAAGATTCTTTGTACCCTCCTTAAGTGGGCAGAGCCTTGAATTCTGTCCCCAGCACTGTTCAGATAAACTTGAGTCAAACAGAGTGCGTGGTCTCCACTCATCAATTGAGTCATGGTGAATTTTCCTCTTCAGGGTAAGACTTGGATCCCACAGTCATAGACACCTTCTTGACTTTTTTGATATCTCCATCCCCCATGGATTTCCCCACCCCAAAGCATATTTCCTTTTGCCCCAAAGATCAAGAATACAAAGTTATCAGTCCAGGAGAGCCGTTCTGGACTTCCAGCCTTTTCAATAAACTTGGCCATTCCTTCCTATGCAAATAGCCTCATGGCAAAACCCATCAACTTCAAAATAAAATTGCTGCACAATATTTGATTGGTTTTTAATTAAAGAAAAAGCATTAAAGGAAGTGTTGAAATAATAATTCCTGTCTTTATCAGAGAAGAACCAACTTGGTAGGTTCTCAGAGCCATTGCATTAAAAATCAGTTTCAGGTCTTCACAATTGTAAAGACATTCTGCTTTCTAAATACAGGTAGTCCCCAGTTTAAGAATGAGTTCCATTCCCAAGGTCTGTCCTTAAGCTGAATTTGTATGTAAGCTGAAACAGTATTATTGTACAATAATGTATAAGTAGTATTGTGTAATGAACTTGAACCATTGTGTATTTAACTTGAATTTTGCTACAGTAGGCTTCGTTCTTAACTATGGGTCATCCGTAAACTAGGCGTTTTTAACCTGGGAATTATCTGTACATACTTTAAAAACAGCTTCCCCAAAATCTTGGGAGCTCACTTGTTGGTTGGATTTTGAAACAAAAACAAAATAATAGCATCACTAACTTTTTGATGAATGTTGATGTACTTTTACTTACACCAAAGGATTTGGTGTCATTCAGAGACTTAAGTTTTTCAATTTGCAGGGTTTTTAATGAACAATTGATAATGAGGAGGGCAAATCCCAGGGTGTGGAGAGTTCACATTTCTCTTTCTCCTTTGTTTTTCTTTGAATGGAGATTGTACTCCCATTCCCTAGCATGTTATGGTGAATCATATTTTCCCCCAAATTCTTTCTGAATTTGGAGCAGTCACCAGGGACAGTCAGGGCCAGTGTAAGTAATGCCAGTGTTGAAATCCTCTTAAAACAAACCTTTATAAATGCAATTGACTTGTAGCCATGCATTGATTTGTTAGATGGTTCATCTCTGCCTGTCTGTCTGCCTCTTTCTCTCCTTTTCACCCCATTATATACAGCATCCTATTAGGGGGAGGTGGAACAACAACTTCACTGTTCCTGGTGAGTTTTCACACCGGCATGCATCTTATCTACATATAGTTTGGGTTGCTTTAAATGAAGCAGTGGCTCATGCATGTATTCTCTGAGTGTGCCAGAGTCAGGGTGGGGCTATGTTCACTGTGTCTATTTTGTTTGTGTTATGCAAATCATGTAGATCTGTTCAAGCTCTCTTCATTTTGAAGAAAGGTTCTCGTACCTCACTTTTTTTTTTTTTCTTTCTTTCAAGTCAGTGTTGACTCCTGGGGACTTCCTGGACAAGTCACTGCAGTTTTCTTGGCAACATTTTTGGAAGTGTTTGCCATTGCCTCCTTCCCAAGGCTAAGTGATAGTGGCTGGCCCAAGGTCACCCAGTGCCTGAGGCAGGACTAGAACTCATGACCTCCTGGTTAAGTCACTTGCCTGGTGCCTTAGCCACTACACCAAACTTGCTCTCTTCTTTAGAATAAGCAAGTAGAAATCAAGCCATCACTTGTGCTCTGAACATAAGATTGATGAAAGGACTGAGACAAGAATATGGCAAAGTGTGCAATAAGAGAGAGGAACGTTATGGTTTGATCCAGTGGTCCCATCCGTCAAGAGTCAGCTCTGGGCTTTACTGCCGGTCTGGTCAAAAACAGGCAAGGAGTTGTGAATTCCATAAAAAAGCACATGAGTGGAAGATAGATGATGGAACAGCTGTAAGGTTGTGGTAGGTAGGAGAAATCAGCCTTTGGCGCCCAATGGAAATGCAACAGAGGTATCAAGTCTGCAGCGTATAATCTCCTTTGGTCTCAGTAGGTGACAGCTCCTGGCTGGGGGGAGGAGGGAGTCAGGGAGCCTTGTCTGCACTCGGACAGGAGATCAACATAAAATCTCAGAGCTGTGTAATCAAGACAGCGGCAATTCGCTTCCATTCGGCTGCCAAGAAAATTATATGAATTCAAGTTGAAGGAGACTTTACTTTTACCTTAATCTCCTTTGTGAGAGCGAGAGTTGACCAGTGCCTTTAATGCAAAGGAACCTTCATCTTTACAGACCCTGCTATGATTCTCTTCAAGACTGCTTCACTTTTCTGCTTGTCTTCCATTTTGTCTTGGAGACTTCTGTTTCCCAATAATCCTAAAGGCTGCCAATTTGATGGAACTGCACAAGCACACCCATGCACGCCTGCACACAAACACCTACGCAGACATACTCCTGCTTTGATGGTCAAATGCAAAATTATCCTGCCACAGTGACAGAAAAATTATCCAGTGTGTTATTTCCTGATCACTTTGTTGTTTGTCTAGATCAGATGACAGTAAGAATTTAGAGTATGTGGAAAATAATGGGTTTTAAAGCTTTTCTTTCTTTTTTCTTTTTTAAAAAAAGGCATTAAAATCTTTTAGAAGTTATCTCAGACATTCTTCAAATAAAATAAAAAATGCATGCATCTGTGTTGTCAGAGACAGAGAAAAAGGGGAAAAGAATCTTAATAATGTTAATATAATTGCATTTTCTGGTCAATAGCATGATCATTGTAAAGAAGTTGTTAGAAATTGTGTTGTTTATTTTCTAGCTTCTTAAACAACAAAGACTAAATATCATTGATTTACAAGTAGAATTTGCTTTGGACATTCTTGACACAGAGGAAAGCTGAAAAAATGCATTCTAGGCCAGACACGAGGAATTACTTATGCGAACCTTTTCTTGCCCTTCAATTATTTTCTTATTTCACTTGTATCTTGTTTTTCCTTGAAGAAACTTGGGATAGTTGGAGATCAAAACTTTTTGTGCATGTATGTGTACATTCCCAAGGATGTGAGTCTAACCTGAGCAGGGATTGATGAAGCTATAAGAATTACTATAAGAAAAAGGAGATTTATTTGTAGGAAATACATGATAGCAATAGGGAAAGAATCAAAAGAACATTCTCTCTCTCTCCCTCCCTCCCCCTCCCTCCCTCTCCCTCTCTCTCTCTCTCTCTCTCCCTCTCTCCCTGTCTCTCTCTCTTTCTCTCTCTCATTAGCAGTTTTTAGATAAAAACCAGGCAGAATGATAGACCAAGAAGGGACACCGAGGAAATCTTTAAACTTTTATCTACACCCCATACCCTCTTGTGGTCATGAATGCTGAAGAGTACTTTTGGATTTGGATGTCTAACAGGATGACCTCTATGTTCTTTTCCATTCACAGCAATCCTGAATGGTCCAGAGAATTTGAACCTGGGTTCCCTAATCCAACTCTAACACTTTAACTATTGTACTGAAGGGAGATGAAGTCTAGAACTAAGCAGAGATGGCTTCTTTTTTCCTTTGAGAGGATTAAAAAAATCATGGAGGAAGAAGAAAGAGAAATGTATACTGTGAAATCTCTATTTTACCTTGAAACCTGGTGATTGAACTGAATGTAGTGTTAGATCTGTGATAAATAATTCATACCATCACCCACCACCACCGCCATCACCTGGAAGTAATAAATGCATGTGAACCAATATGCTTGTGGAGTGAACCAGCTTGAGATTATGGTGAAAGTTCAGTTACCTTACTTTGACCAACCTTACATGCTATAGCTCTATGGCAAAATGTAAAAGATTAGTCTACCAATTCTGTGAAATAAAGGAGGTTATGAACAAAGAAGGTCCCATTGCTGCTGAGTCCTGAGCTCAGCCACCAGGAATATAATTTATTTTACATCTGCTAAATTGGGAGAAGGGAGAACTTCCCCCTCTATTCCTGAGTTCTGAATGTTAGTAGAAGATGCTTGATATTCTTTGTTCTGTATGGCTTCTGATCCATTTCATAAAGCAACTGTTTAACTTTGCATGAGAGAAATGAGAGGAAATGACAGAGGTTAAGACAAGGGATTTGGGGACGTTAATACTGATGGAAAAGGGAAGAGTTCCTTTTGCCTTACTGATTTGAACAAAGGAAGTTGTACAAGCTGGTGGAGTCAGAGGGGATAGAAACAGTTGTTGTTGTTACATTTCAAGCAGTGGATTTTCTGCAGAGTGCCCTTCCCTCCATCAAGCCCATTCCCAAAGTAATTTGGGTTAATTAAAATGTATGCCCACTTTCCCTTCTCAGACCCATATTTAACCACCTGTGGCTATTTCTGTTTTAAAAAGAAGCACACAGAGAACCCATATATAATTGTTATGACTCTCAGTGGTTGACACCACAGAATTTGCAATTACAATCCCTCCCCTGGGCAGGTGTGTGAAATGGCTGATTGATTTATGGCCAGCCCAGCCAATGTTGTTGTTGTTTTTTTAAAGAGATGCTTGCAATTTGGCATAGTTTACTAATTACATGACTCTTTTAGGGAAGGGTGTCCAAGCATTTCCATAATCAGTGGCGGTGGCATCACCATCACCATCATCATCATCATCATCATCATCATCATCATCATCATCATCATCATCATCATCACCACTTCCAGCCTGAAACTCATCTAAATTTTTATATGAATGGAACCCACTGTCTGATGGAAAGAAAGACCTAAGTCTAAATCCAAAATTCCAAACTTCAGTATAGAAGAAAATAAATCCTTTGTAGGCAAAGCAGCTTCTGGATGGAACATATTTATCAGAGTTTCAGCTTTAATGAACAAGAATTCACTTCAAATGCATGAAAAATTATTTTAGTAAACAAAAAGTATACTATGGCTGGTGTGGGTCTTCCGGGCTGTGTGGCCGTGTTCTGGAAGTTTTGTTTCCTAACGTTTCGCCAGCATCTGTGACCAGCATCTTCAAAGGGCAGGAGCACAGACAGGAGCAGTTCTCCCAGGCACATCACCCTGGGCACAGAGAGAACTGCTCCTGTCTGTGCTGCTGTCCTCTGAAGATGCCGGTCACAGATGCTGACAAAATGTTAGGAAACAAAACTTCAAGAACACGGCCACACAGCCCGGAAGACCCACACCAGCCATCGTATTCCGGCCGTGAAAGCCTTCGACAATACAAAAAGTATACTATTCAACCTAAACCACAGTTAGGTTGAATAGTACAGAGTAGTAGAAGGACTTTGTAGAATGGAATTGTAATTATGAAAACAAGACCCTTATTCTTAATTTTATTTATTTATTTATAAGATTTATATGGCCACCCATTTTATGTGCCATAACTCTGGGCAGATCACAAAGCCATAATAGCCTCCCCCACCCCATCCCAATAAAACCAGTGGGCAAGAAGACAGATCCTAATGTAATGGTCCGTAAAAATGTCCTTGAGAGACAGGAGGAGGAGGAAGAGGAGCAGCAGACTATGTAATGGTCAGATAAGAGGCAGCTGAGCCTGCAGAAGGAATGGGGGTATGGCAAATGCCTCAGAAGGGCCCCCCCTTCTTTCTTGGACTGTAAAGGTGAGGGGGGACAGATGTACTTTCAGTCTTGCAAGATGTAACCTTACAATAATGGTAGCGTTATTACTCATGGTTGGTGCTTCTTGTCTGGACTACTTCAAAGGGTTGACACCTGGTGCCCTAAACAACACTTCCCAAGGCAAAAACATCACAGAAAACTGAGCTCCAATCTAACTTTGTCCCAATGCTTGAGAGATATACCAACTTTAAAAGGCCTTTCAGAAGGCTAGGAAAATGGGGGCTTCCTGGATCCCAGGGGGAGAATTTCCAGAGGGCAGGGGGCATTATAGAAAAAGCATGCTGCATAGGTCCTGCTAGATGTAAACATTTAAGGGAAAGGACCTGGAATGTACCCAACCTGTCTAACCTGGTGGAAAGGATAGATACCTTCAGGGTGAGGTGGCCCCATGAATAACTTGATCCCATGCCATACAGGGCTTTAAAGGTGATAACTAGCACCTTGAATCGCACCCAGAAAAAACTGGGAGCCAGTGCAGCTTGCATGGCAATGGTGCAATGTGAGCAAACCAAAGGACGGCCAAGACTGTGCACAACACCACATTCTGGACTAGTTGTAATTTCCATGTGGTCTTCTATATGGTAGCCCCATATAGAGCACAGTGCAGTAATGCAAGGAATGAGTGACTGTGAGCAAGGTCTCCCCATCCAGGAATGGGTGCAATTGGTGCACAAGATGAGTATGTGCAAAGACCCTTATAGCCATGGCTGCCACTTGCTCCCTGTGCAGGACTGCAAGTCCAGGAAGATCGCCAAATTGTGCCCCTGCTCTGTCCAGGGGAGTGCTACCCCATCAAGAGTCAAAGATGACCCATCACCAGCTCCAGAGGGGCCCAAAACCCAAAGCCACTTCATTTTGCTATGGTTAAGTCAGAGCCTCCCCATCCAGATGGCCACAGCCACAGCATCGCCTGCCCACCCAGTAGAGTGATGATCCCACACCCTGGTTACAGGCAGATAAGGAGATGTGTCAATTTTCTTGAATTCTAACAACTAGAAATGGGGCCATTTATACCTCCCGAAATAGAATTTCTGTCTATGCAGGCAATTTGTTTATGTGAATTCAAAGATCCTTCAGTAAACTGGGGAAGGGGGGATGACAAAAGATAATTTCCCAGTTCAGAGAATTTAAGATTTCTGAATTACTCTTTGAAAGGCAAATGGGAATGACCTGAAGTGAAACAATAACCATTTTCAGTTGATGACAATCATAATGTTCCAGATGCTCAAGAGCCATGCAAAATTTCCTGATTTCACCAAGCACTGTAACCTTGTTCAGTGTAATGTGATTACAGTCTCTCTTCTGAAGGCTGATCCAGGATGATGAGGAATTACAAATCCCAGCGAAGTCCGGTCCTTTGTCTCACACACCCACTCGTCAAGCTTCACATTTTTGTGTCTCAAAAAGCCACAGCAACCATACACCAAGACCAAGTATCGCAGAAGCTCTTGTGTTCCTCAATTAGAAAGTTAAGCAGGGTCAGTCCTGATTAGTACTTGGATGGGGGACAAGCTGGGACTTGGGGACTGGGAAGTTGAAGGGAAAAAAAAGATAAAAACCTCCTGAATGAAGACATTTTCAAGCAACTTGTGCAAGCCTGCCAATAAAACCCCCTGGATATAGTCCTCAGGAACAGAATCAATCAGACAGTAATAGCCCGGTGGTTCTGTCTCTTTATGCCAGGCGCTATTAATACAGTTAATGAATAATCAAATTTAGCTGAAAATATGCACAGTTGTGAAAAACCAATCCAGGAACAATCATGGGTGAAAGCAGCACGTTAAAATAATACCGTTTATGTTTCATGACAATGACTTAACAATTTTTTTAAATTGCATGATGTTTGCATCTAAATGGGTTTAATTGACTACCTAGGTTTGCATAAGCAAATATAGAAATAAAACATTTGGTGCTTGCTAGCGATGGCTTTATTTGCATACAAATGCGCCATTAGTGGCATCCAGGTGCGAAATAAATTTTGAGAACCATGTTGTAGTTGTGTTGTGGAAGGAGGAGAAATGTCTTCCCTTTTCATTTCTTCAGGGAACGTTCTTTTGTTTTTCTCCCTTGTGGACTGAAAGTTCACAAGAAAACAACCTTCTGCCAGATTAGAAAATCTGATGGCAGATTTTCATTCTCACACAGCTACCATGACCTGTAGAAAATCACTTCTGAGCTGTCTAGATCTATATAAAGATTGTTAAGTAATATTGTGATTCTTGGGGGAAAAAATGCCTAAAATTTAAAATTGTTTTCCATTCTGAAGAGGAAAATATTTCATGTTTTCTTCCCCTCTATTTCTCACAATTTTTCCATAGATGGTTATGGAAAGACTAAATACATAAATCAGTGGTTGTCAGAAGCCGGTAAGTTTGCTTTAGAATTAGCTAAGTCTGGAACTCTGTTTTTCTACTTATCGTTATAGTCGGAGACCTGTTTGTCTGTTTCTTCTATTAAGCTCTGCATAGAACTTTGCCAGCCATGAAAATCTTTTAGATTCTGTTGGGCTTGACCCAGTTTTGGTTTCCAGCTTATTTGTCAGCGTGTAAAAGTCAGCTGCTTACATGCTTTTTATTGTAGGGTTTCCACTGAGTTTGATGTCTCTTTGGCTGATGGTTAATAAAATAAAAATTTAAAAAATGTAAGTAATATGTATGTCAATTTCACTTCTTCCCGCTCTCCTCTATGTTGCTTTAGTAGAAACTTGAGAAGACAGTACGGAATAACCACAACTGTATTTCCCTTTGTGTGGACACGCGCTACGACCATGGATGCTTCAAAACGTTTTGGAAGAAGTGTTGGGGATCCTACACAAGTGCGGCTCCTCCTTGTTATTCAGACTGACTTTTTTCGGGCTTCTGGTCGAAAACACTTCTTCCTAATCATTTTCAAAGCATGCACAGCTCTAACACATGTCCCCAGGGAGCAACATGAGTGTTAAATCACAAAGAAAAGATGATGGAAATGAGATAGAAATGATGAAAAAAATAACAGCATGAGCAGAACCAGGTTTTAAAAGGACAGAGTAAACTGTAGATAACATCTGTGCTTTGCACTTTCAGAGGACATTTACAAAACAGATTTCCAAGTATTTCCTGAAACGCTCCCTGGAGCTAGGAGTTGTTTTGTTCAATTCCTTTTTTTTCAGATTCACTATTATTTAAGTTGCCAGCTAATATGTTGTCCTGAGTTTCCTCCTACTGTATGAAGAGTTTTGTTAGGGAGACAATTTGCAAAAAGCGATTGGACCTTGAGCAGACATGCGGAACAAGGCAGAAGAGTTTGGTGTGAAGATAGGGTCGTGTGAAAGATGATGGGGAAGCTGAGAAAAGAGTCAAAGGGGGAGTAGACAAAAACAATCAAGAGACAGAGGCAAAGTCCATTGGCAGTTTATTTAATAAGCAGCAGCTTAGCCTAAATGGAAAGAAACCTGAGAAGAAGCATATCAAATCACTCAAAAAGACTCGCCCGTAATGAACTCACTATAACTAAGGGTGGGAAAGTCTTCTTACAGTTTTCAGGATTCTGTGTTTACTAGCATTACATATTTCTTATTTAAATCTTAACCATATAATCACTGTTGAAATTCTTGCTTCCTTGATCTTGCCCAGCTGTGTGGGACTTGATGGGTCCCTATTAAAATTTCCTCTTATCTACAATGGCAGAGTAACAGCGTGTGTCAAATACGCTGTTCCTCGTTACTAAATGTTGTTGATATAAGGCTATGAAGAGTCCCTTGTGAAGAATTTTACTAATTTGGCATGCTTTCTTTAAAAGTTCTCAAGTCTTTCAATAATTATTAGTTTGTTAAGATTACATTAAAATTCAGCTACAGTCCTCATTAGGTGTAACAAACTCTTTTACAAAGCTAAAATGGGAATTTGGGATAACTGCATCCCTACTCCAATGCTTATTCCCACTTGGTTTGAGTTTTAATGGCAGCTGAATACATACATTTTTCAGCGGGAATATAGACATGTTTGAAGGGTTTTAGTTCTATAGGTCATGGTGGTTATTTACATTAACTTACTAGAGGCTTTTTGGTGGGAGACTGACAAAAGGGTGTGCATGAAATAGGGAAAAAAATGTTTTGTTCCAAGCTTGGAGCAAAATGAACTCATTAGGGTTGATTATTCCATTAGGAATATTTTGTATCTTCCATGTTCCAATGGAAGAAAACTCAACACATCTCAAATGTGCCAGCACGGGGCACAATGGAACTTGAAAGTGAATTGTTCCATGTATGTCTGTGGTCAATGCTTCCCCCATAAACATACAGAAAAATTCATCAGGATATAATCTTTGGGAAGACAAAATGCTTTTTTTCTTTTTTTTTTAACAAGGGAAGCAACACAACTTTTATAGATTTTGTCTACCCAGCCACAGAACTAAGCCCAAATATGCGATAGCAACACAGCCCATGAATTAACAGCAAAAACAGACTTTTCTGCCTGCAAAACTCAACAGACAGAGCAGTGCAATTTTTGCATTTGGCAACCTGAAAGCTCACCGGCATAGCAACCCTTGCAACCCTTAACTTTACCTTCTCGGAGCAAAGCAGCAGGAACGTAGCAGACATGCAGTAGCCCTCTTCTGTGTCCAAACTGATGCCAGTCTGTGAACTTGTCCTCTTAACTGTTGTTACTCTTCCTCCTCTTCCTAACTAGCCCCAGCCAATGATGGCAGAAATGAAATGTTTGTTTAGACCTTCCAAATCACTATGGCTTGGAAGAATTCACAACCAAGCATATTTGTTTTAAGATGTTGGAATAGATGCCCCATTTTGTCCCAGGCTCAAGAGAAATGTGGAGTGTTTTCTTCTGCACTCAGGACAATATAACTGAAACATAGGATATTTTACTCTGAACTCAGAACACTCTGAGCTCAGAATACTTTGATTTCAGAGCATTTATGAACATCCTGAGCTAAAGCCAGCATCCTGGTTTGTTTGGTACTGCTATCTTACCTCACTTACAATTCTAGCCAAACACATTTCAAAACTAGGTGATTTATTCAGCCCCTAGAATTCACATAACCTGCCAATCAGTTCATTGTTCATTAGGTAATGTTCAACTTTATCAGGGTATCCATTAAGATCCTGAACTTCTTAGCGATACTCAATGTGTAAATTATGACTTTTCCTAATTATTATCTGGCTCCAAGTTACAAGGAGAATGCCAGTTCTAGCAGGTTGGAGAAATAGAATAAACATTGAAATTATGGTGCAATTTAATTCCAGTTCTCTGCATTTTCTTAGTACAGATCCTATTCCACACAGGTGTGGAAACATTATCCTCTACAGACACATACTTTTCCTGCCTGTATGATATACAAAGTAGAAAGTTTTGTAAAATTAAATGGTAACTTAGTGAGATCAGGCGATGCATTGGGATTACTGAATTTGATTTAATGTCCTATGTATTCTGCTGTTCTCTTTTATGAAGTTCATATATGGGGGAAAATGATTAAACAATTGTTCTTTCAATCCATGGGATCAAATTCCTGCCATATTTATGTAATCTCAGGATAGATGGCACCTAATACCATCCTTTAAACCCATTTTGTGGGTTTCATTTTTCCAGATACTGGATAGTTCAATAAAGAAAAAGCCAATTATATTGGTAGAGTGACTTCATTAATGGGATTCTGATCTGTTTTATTGACAAGCCTGGTGCTTTTAATATGATCCAATATATTAAACTGACATGGAAAAAACAGAATGACAAAATCTGTCTGCGGCATAATTGACAGGAAAGCAGACTCTAAAGTTTTGTCCCCCCCCCCCCCCATAATGTGGTTTATTACTGGCAGAGTTACTTCAGCAAATAATATATAACCTGAGTGGTGAACAAAATGAGAGTAAGTTAGAATGAAATAGATTTTCTGATGGTTTATCCATACTTGCATGTTAAATTTGGTATAAAATAAGCCAAGTGTTGTCACATAGTCTTCAGAGATCCTTTTAAAGCCTCATTCTCAGTGATGCCACTTGTAAACATTTGATGTGCTCTGAATTATTTTAAAAATCTGCAGTTTCATTTTTTTTTTTTTACTTTTCTTTTTTAATGGATAGCAGCCATAGCGAGCAATGCAATAATGTGGCATGCATTTCATTAAGTTTATTTATTGACTCTGCTGGATGACAGCTGAAGGAAAAACTATTGTGTTTGCTCCCAAGTAGAAATATTTATATGGTGTGATAGTTGACACTTCTTACAGGAGCCTCATCCACTTTCTTAGAAGAATAGTTTATCTCAAGAAGTCCTGTTGAGATACCATACGATTCATCTTTTCCTCACTTAATCACTCAGCACATTTTTTTAACTAAATCTTAGTGAAGCTCAAAGAACATGTGTTTTAACAGGGATTTCAATACATTTTTGTAGATTTTTTTTTCCCCTAGGTAAGGCAACCCAGAACCATGAATAAATTCAACCAAGGTTAAATACATAGTTTCAAGTACATATGATAATAATTTACTTTAGGGGAGGGGGGATTGGTTCAGATTCTTTCCTTGACAGATTTCATCATGAAGATTATTTGAATCAAAACTCTTCATGATCTATTTTGTGTTTTGCTCAGAAGCTCACGATGAATATCTAAATAAGGAAACTAGGTTAGAGAAAGTGATTATTTGTTAGTGACAGTGATTAGAAACCAATTTGGTTCGTTTCTACATCCCTTCCTCCCTTTCTTTCTCTTTCATATTTATTTGTTGGACAGTGAAATTCCACTGTTCAATACATTATTAGGATTATTTACAATTCAAGAAGAATGAAACAGTTAAAATGGAAGGAAATACATAGCAGAATGAAAAAGCAGCAGCAAAAACACAGATAGATTATGAGAGAGAAATAGATGATGGCAGCAGAGGCCAGAATGACAATTTCTGGGAAAAATTTATCCTGGTTCAGGAATGTTAAGAAGGTATATGTCTGGAGAGAGTTTTAAAGAAATGAGGTGCTACAGATTTTTAAAAAATCTTTTCCTCAGTAATCCATAATTTATCTGAGAGGGGGACAGAGAGACAGACTCAGGAATTTAGGATACCCCCCAAAACCCATCCTGAAGAACAGTTATTTAAAGCACTCTGTTTCCAGCCATCAAGGGACTTTATAACTGAATACGGGAATTCATTAAGCAAGTGGGGAAACATCACAGCTGGTCTGGGACCAGTTCCGGGGATTCCTGAACATTAAATCATGATAGGTGCCATGACTTTGAATGTTGGCAGCAAGAAAGATCTCCTTCTTGAGGAGGAGGAAAGGCTGTTCCAAATGGTGGCAATTCACAGCTACTTGCTCAGCATTTCTGCAAGTCTTTTTCAGAGGGTTTCTTCGTCAATTTACAGCCTGGTTTGTAAGTCAATGGTTGCATAAGTGCTGAATTTTGGAAGCCATGACATTTGTTGACTGTTTTTGTTAGAAGTTTTCCTTGTGCAAGGTGTTTTGGTTTTTTTAAAAATTTGTTTTATGTAAGGACAGGTGCTTTTTAGCTGGTAAACTTAGTTTTCACTGAAGGATATAAACAAACATGGAATGCTTTCTTTCATGTGAAAATTGTAGAGAGATATGGACTGCATTGCTTCAGTATATCAAGAAAGTCATGAGTAAGAAGAATGTTTTCTCATTTTATTTGGCCTCATTTTACTTTGTGTAAGATCAGTTGGTGAAACGATGGGTAAACATGCATCCCCCCCCCCCTCCACTGGATAAAGCAGGTGAGGTAGAAATAGTGATGGTTATCAAGTTAGAACTTTATTGGTCTGTTAAGTCTTCTGTCCAGTTGCTTAAATTAGAAAATGTACAGTCAAAATCCATTTTCATAATGTTTCAAACTTATATGTGCATTCAGAGAAAGAAAAAAAAGGTTCGTTTCAAAGCGTGGCATTCTTTATAGAATCAAAAAGACTATGAACACTCCTTTTTTAAAAGCCTGATTTCCTATCAGATTTGAAAACCGCATAATCCCATTCTGCAAAAGGGAAAGCAATCACCTTTGTAAAGAAAAGCTATGATGTGTTTGCTCAAAATCTTAATTATAGGATTTTTCATGGAAAAAAAAAATCTTATTCTGAGCCAAAAATCTACAGCACAGGAACCACAGTCATTGTCTGTTCTTTGAAGCAAGAAATGGCAGAATATAAATCTGTTGCACTGCTATTGTTATGATGAGAAATTACTATGACACTAGAAGAAAAATTCTTGGAATTAAGGTTTTTGGGGTAAGAACTGAAACATACTTGAATGAGATATTAAGTGCAGTCTGATAAATGGTAGAGATGTCCCACTTTTTTCCCCCTTTAGTAATGTTTAATTAAAAAGCATTTAAAGTCAGCAAAGACATTTTGCTTTATTACAGTTTCAGGTATGTTCACCAACATCAATAAGGCCAACTCTGAATAATTCTTCTGCAAATATGATACTTTTCCTTGTAATTCAGGATGGGGAAGAAGAAATTGACTATTGTAGCAGCTTCATATTCATAAATTGGATTAATGTTAAGTCTTTGTTAGATGATAACATTCATTTTCTTCCAGTTAAATAATTCTGTCTGGGCAGAGTTTGAATTTCATTTCTTCCTATCTGTTTTTAGGCACATCCTCAAGTATTTGGCTTAGAGGTAGCAGGAACTGAACTTTTCCATTATTACACAACACGTCTATTTACAAGATTTGATTATTGACCAGAAATATTTATGAATCCAATTCTGTTTGAACGTTGCCTTTAATACCATAAAAGTGCTGTCTTTACTGTAGAAAGGTCAATGAATTGTGAGTTTCTTTGACCTCAGGGGATGAAGAAAAAAAGACTGGGCAAAATAAGCTGGCAATTTGTGTTCTAAGTTTTAGCATCAAGAGGGAACTTGCATTACAGTTTGAATAGTTAGAAAAAGATAATTCTGCATGAAAGGATTTTCTCATTTTCACTTCTTCAGGGTTAGAGGAATTTAGTACTAATGATCAGTTACTGAAACTGAAAAGGAAACATAACTAACATGAAAACAGAAAATTATAAACATTACAAGCTTAAAAAAATGATTCAGAGTCTGCTTGTTTGCTTTGTCCCTTATTTTGTTCTTTTCTGACCACATCTTTTAGATTGTAAATCTGGTTGTGCAGGCCTTCTTATTTATGGCTGATTTAGAAGTCATTTTGAGAATCTTTTTGGGGGGATAAAGAGTAAAATAAATAAATTTAAAGCTGAATTAATTAAAACAGCAGGTCTTTCATTTGATGCAAATCTATCAAGAACAACAAGAAGAAAAGGCATTTTAATAACCTGTGAACTCTGTAAATATGCAGAAAAGGTAATACAGTGGTACCTCGGGATACGAACGCCACTACTAACGAACATTTCGGGTTACGACCAGCTTCAGCAGGAAAATTTTACCTCAGGATACGAACTTGCCTCTACTTACGAACCGGATCCGCGGCCATTTTCCCTGCTGCCACGCGGTCGCGGCTTCCTGTGGGCGAGGTCGCGGTAGCAAGGAGACGTTCGGTGAGGCTTGTGGTGTGTTTTGCGGTGTTTTGCGAAGGTTTTTGGTGTGCGTGTTAGCATGGCTCCAAAGAAAATGCAGAGCAGGTTTGGCGGGAGTCAGGCTCTGAAGAGAAAATTGCCTCGGGTTGCGACCAAATTCAGGCGGAGGGTGGAACGGATTAACCGGATTGACATTGAACCCTATGGGGAAATTCGCCTCGGGTTGCGACCAAATTCGGAGGGCGGAACGGATTAACCGGATTTACATTGAACCCTATGGGAAACTTTACCTCGACTTGAGACCAACTCGAGTTGCAACCAGAGTCACGGAACGGATTAAGTTCGTATCCCGAGGTACCACTGTATTTATTTTCAGTGCAATTTTGTTGGTTCACAAGTGACAAAAAAAGTTAACTTAAAAATGGGTTTATCAGTTCAATAAAGAGGGCAGATACCAGATTTAAAACTTTGGGATTTGCAGCAATATTCAAGGGGTAAGCATCAATTCATTCTAGATGTCATCTATATAAAGAAGATTGTAAGATTGTAAGATTTTCTACAGCAGAAGGGTATTGGTCACAATGATTGCAGTATGAAAGGAAGAACAAACACTCCTTTCCATGAAAAATTTTGTATGAGCAGTAGAAATGGAAGGAAAAAAAATTGAAATCTTTGCTGGGAAAATGAAACAAAATAATTAAGTAAATAAATTTACTGTTGTAACTACGTGTCATACCAATATAGCAGTGTAGCATAAGATACACTAAAATGAAATAACAATAAAGTAATGAAGTATTGGATACAAGGAAGTCAAAATAAAATAAAGCAGCGCTATGATTAAGAACCTAAATATTTCTTTCTGGGTTTAAATGACAACAAACAAATGTAGCAACTTGATTTCTAACAGTTGGAGACACATCTGCAAGAAGATAATTCAATCCGTTGAAGACTGAGCCCTTAAATTCAGCTGTCATCAATAATTTGTCCCTGATCATAACTAGGGCAGTGAATAATGCACCCCACTTGACCAACGTAACAATTCTATCTATTTGAAATGGAAAACTAAGCTGGCTATGAATTTTGTATTGGGAAAGACAGGTCATACTTTGAGAAGACGTTTGGTCTAAGATTCACTTTTTTAAATACAATTGTAGTATTTAGGATATTTTATTGTAAGAAAAAGTAGGGATTTTAAAATAAAACCTATTTTCTGGAAGGGTAACTATATTAATTATTTGCAGCAAAACAAAGATTTTTGTTAACACTTTAAAGACTAGAAAGTTTTGTTTGGCCAGATACTTTCATGGACCACTGTCCAAATAGATTACCACTCAACCATCACATTTATTTTTTGCAGCTTTTTTTCCCCCTGTCTGATAATAAACATGATTTTTTCTGGACTTTAGAAATAGTTTACTAGTTCACACTTCTTCAAATATTTCTAATTTTTTAGGACCTGTGTTTCATCTGGTGGTAACACCCAACTGTTTTGTTTTCATTCTAAGACAAGAAGAAGAAAAATAATCAAAATTCATCAAAGCATTGAGATGCAGGTTATTAACAATTGTTTGAAATATAGAGGTTGGGCAGTAGTGTTCCTTCATTAAGACTGTGCTAAGGTTGTTCTATATTTTGTCTGCAGTTGCCATGTATTTAATGCAATTTGGTTTGATTTTCAGAATTCTCCACTTAAAAATAATGTAAGGCCTAAGTGTCTGCATTTTTTGCTATATTTGGAGATAATGTATGGACACCTTATTCTGTCTCTCTGCGCACATGCCTGGGTGTGCTATATGTGTTTTTGTTGTCCATCAACCATCAATTGAGTCTGATATCTGATGGGAGTGGGAAAATTATAAATTGAATCCAAGGTATATTAACCAGTATACTGACATAGGCATCTTCCTAAAAAAAAAAAAAAAAGAATGGATATATCGATTTGTCACCAATGAGGCAGTCATTGAGAAGGAATAGATTTGCTCTTGACAGTAAATGTAGGGGAGAGGGTCAAGACCAAAAAGCAATATGTAGTCCCAGCAAAAGGTTATTACTAATAAAATGTTATTATCCTTTTAGGATCTCAGTAGTGCTTGAAAAAGAAAGTTAATAGGGTTTGATTTATCCAGCACAATGCCCTTTAGACTTGACCTCAAATCTTCATATTCTGTCAAGAGCAAATCTATTCTCAACAATTGCCTTGAACTAATAAATCAGTTCAATAGAATGATGCCACCCAACGAGATAATCATTCAAAAGAAAGAGACTTGTTCTTCTTATGAAATCCTTGATAGTAGATAAAAAGGAGATGGCATTATTTCAGCATCCAGCTTATCACTGAAGTCAAGAAAGAAGACAGGCAATGTCTTGAGTATTTTGACATGTGAAATAATCCCCATTGAATACAATTTGGAAGATTTCTAATTGACATTTCTTATTGATTTAAATCCAGCCTGCAGGAAAATCTGCTGGTTATCAACCAAGAGAAATTCTGCGGTCAATGTATTAACTTGACACATTTCCTAGCTTTAAACCTGGGATCTTCTTGATACATACCAGTCTACCTTCTAGCAATTACTCTATAGTAGTTTGAAAAATGCAGAAGGTGGAACCACTGGACTGAACCACCTGTTTCTGCTCCTCCAAGCAAGCTCTTTGTTTGTCATGTGTGTATATGAAGAAGAGGGGGAGAAAGTATCTGTATCTGAGGGAGAGGGAGAGATGGAATGAATTAAAAACAGAAGGCTTTTCCTCTGCTTCCAGAACTACTTGCTGACACCAGGATTGAAATGCTAATTATTTATGGATTTGTGTATGGATAAGGGATGAGTTATGGGAAGAAGAGATACTTGCATGTAACCTTATCAGAGGTGAAGAATTATTAAGTTTGTACTTTTTTAAATATAATTTTTATTAAGAATTTTAATTACATTAGCAAAAAAAATTATAAAAACTAAACTTAGAGAAAGAGAAGTGAATGGAAAAAAAGAATAATGAGTGCAGGAAAAAGGAAAAAGAAGGAAGGAAGAAAAAAAGAAAGAATATAATAGTAAAGAAAAAGAAAGTAACTTCCAACTTTCGTCACAAGTATAAACAAATTTAATAATTTGCTATTATTAACAAATTAATAATAAGGTTATAAGATTATAGGGTTAATAATATTTGTAACCCTATAAGGTTACAAATAAGTATCTCTTGATCCCATAACCCACCCCTTATCTCTAAGCAAATCCATAAACATCAAGTTTTAAATCCCAGTGTTAGCAAAAAGTCCATAAAAGATTGCCAGAAATTTGGGGGGGGGGGGGGAATCTTATTTTAACCTTGATCAAATAAACCAATGTTATATTCCGTTCTTCTATTTCTAACAGTCTTAATCTTTAATTCAATTAAATATTGTCATAGGATTTGATTTCTCATCAATTCTTCTTTATTCCATCACACAGCTTTCTCCAAGCCTTTAACAAGCCTCTTTTGTAGATCCAATAGGAAAACATTTTCCAGGTTTTTCTCTTGGTTTATCATTTTTATTTCCCCTTTAATTTTTAACACTTCAGCCAGTTTCTTTTGTATATGCAATAAAATATCCTTTTCCAAATCATTCTTTGGCCTGTCATTTGTAGTTCCACTTTCAGTACTTTCTCTGTTTTGTCAGACAAAATTAGTTCCACATCTGTCATTCCTTCATTAACATCTTTTAGATGTAGACTATCTGTAGAAGCAGACATAATTACTGATAGTGTTGATATTGTAGTTACTAATTTCTGGCTCAATTCTTCAAAAATCTCCTTTGATGATTCTGATGTTATAATGTTTTGTATCATTTTGTAAGTCCCAGTATTAACTGACATCAAGGACAGGCTTGTATTTTTTTTTTTTTTAATTTCCTTCTGCTTGGTCTCCTTAGCCCACTCTAGTGTCCAGTTCCAAAAACCATAAAGTAACTTTGTTATGACTTACAATAACCAGGATAGCCAAAATAAGTTTGTTTCCCATGAGAAGCTGCTTATTTTTTTATAGTTAAAGTCAATATTCTAAATTTATCTGGACCCTTACATTATGTATAACTTTTTAAAATCAAAATCTTATTTAGCTTTTTGCTGTTTATTTCAAATTCTTGAAGTTCTTAAGCTTATAATTATTATTTTTTTCTTTTGTTCAGAGTTGAAGATAAACTCACCCAATGAAGACTTTTCAAGCATGTCATTCTGAAGGTCTCTGATACCTTTAAGAGGCTTAATGGGCAGTTTCCAAATGTGATTAGAAAGTGAAGTTTGTGAACTTAGTGTCCACAGTTGCGAGCAAGATGGCTAATCCTGTAGTCTCCTGGTGCTCAAACTCACAGAAACTGCTATCCTGTGGTCTCCTTACAAGGAGCAGCTGCCCGGAGCACATGTGGCCAATTTCCTGTCCTCTCCTTATCTGGAAAGGTTCCAAGGAGCTGGTCAACTCACCGGTTCCTTGGTCTTTGCCACAGTGGTTGACTCCACTTTCACAGAGCCATCTTCAGTTCACCAGAAGTCCTCAGTTTGTTTGTACTTGTGAAGAAGATTGAAAGTCACTATCCTTTTCTCTTTTTCTTACATTTTGTTCCTCTTTTTCCTCTTTTTCTTTTCTCTTGCACTTTCTATTCTCTATTTTTATCTTTCTTTCTGAGTTTAGTTTGTATTGTCCTTTGTTATTGTTTTTTTTAAAAAGCTTCCAATAAAATTATTAAAATGCAGAAGTACTGTAGGTCTCACAGTCCACTGAATGGGAAAATGTGGAATGCAACACCACTGTTCTATTTCTAAAAGGGTTGAGTGTGAGTCTATCTGATTTTTCTGTGCAATTGATCTATTATATGGAAGTTGCAGTAATGTTTGATGAAGTCACTGTATGGAACCATTGCACTCATGCAGCAGTTATGTAATATACTTTTATGCTCTCTTATACATGTTTGGGAGTCCACTAGAAAATTCATGGGCCACAGGATACACTGGGAAGTAAAAAAAACTAAAAACCCTTTTCATATGAAAAAAGTAACAAGGCACTTCCTTGTAGTTACCAGAGTCCAAATGGACTTAGCATAGAATCCTATGGTTGGAAGATACCTAAGAGGTCATCAAGTCCAACCCTCTGCAGGCTAAAAGATTCACTACACTGTACCTGAAAAGTGACTATCCAGCCTTTGTTTGGAAACCTCCAGCAAAGGCGGAGAAACCACTCCCTGCAATAGTTCCACTGATAGACTGCTCTTATGGACAAGAAGCTCTTCCTCTTGTCTAATCTGTATCTCCATCCTTGAAGTTTCACCACATTAGTTCTAGTCTTACCCTCTGGAGCAAGTGAGAATAAGTCTGAAACCTCTACAATGTGACAGCCCTTCAGATATTTGAAGACAGCTATCGTGTTCCCCCCAACCTTCTCTTTTTCAAGCTAAATATTGAGATGTCAGTCCCATATCTGACCATTTTGTTGATAAGGATGGTATGAGAAACTTTATCAAAGGCCTTGCTAAAGTCAAGATATACTGTATTCATGGCATTTTCCCGATCAACCAGTCTAGGGACTCTACCATAAAAGGATATCAAGTTAGTCTGGCATGACTTGTTCGGCATAAATCCATATTGGCTCCTGTTAATTAATGAATTCCTATCTAAGTGCTTATAGATATGGTGCTTAATAATGTGCTCAAGAACCTTGCCCAGGTCAATGTCAAATTCACAGGCCTAAAGACTGCTGGGTCCTGCTTCTTCCTCTTTTTGAAAATAGGAACAACATTAGCTCTCCTCCAATCTTCTGGGGCTTGCCTGTTCTCCAGGAGTTGTTGAAGATTACAGAGAGTGGTTCTGCAATTACCTCTGCTAGTTCTTTCAATACCCTAGGGTGTAATTCATCTGGCCCTGGAGACTTTAACTCATTTAGATTAGCCAGGAATTCCCTCCCTTGCTCTTTGCTTACCTTGAGCTTCAGTTCACTTCCCTCCACCCCCAGTGGAAGTGAGGGCCACCTGAGGGCTCATTCACCTTCTGAGAGAACACCGATGCAAAATGGGAGTTGAGAAGTTCTGCCTTCTCATCCTCCTCCTTATCCATTTCGCCATTCTCTCTCTGCAGAAAACCTAGTGTCTCCTTGAATTTCCTTTTGCTTTTGACAACTGAAAAATGCTTTTTTGTTGTTTCTGGCATCCATTGCTAGCCTAACTTCATACTGGGCTTTAGCTTTTCTCATGCTAGACCTGCAGTTTTTTGCAAACTGCTTTGTATTCTTCTTTGGATATATTTTCCTCTTTCCATTTCTTATACTTTTCTTTCTGCATGGATCCAGTTTGGTCTCTTTAGGTGTTTCCCACTCTTCCTTCTTGTATGAATTGTTTGGTTTGTACCTCCAGTATCTTGTTTTGCAGAAGCCCCCAGCCTTCTTGGAATTTTTCTCCTTTCAGATGTTAACATTGAATCCTTCCCACTATCCCTCTTACTACGACTCGACCAACTCTTTACCGAAAAAGGAAGGTTTCTTGCTTGAATATTTTGTTGTGTGTTGACTCAGCTTTCTTCATACAAGATTTGTACTTTCAGATGTCTTTGCTCCTGTGGAATAAAACTGATGTTTGATTTATGTTTCATATTGTGATTCACATACAGGAAGGTATAATAGGTAATGCATCTGGTGGGGTTTGGTCCAGTAACAAGCAGCTGAATTTGGTTTGTAGCTGTTACGACTCAGCCAGCTATAGAGGAACAGAGGTCCCATGCCTACAGTGTGAATTGTTTTGAATGTGTAAAAAGACCATCCTGTTTTGCTTCTATAGAATGGCCAGCTCTGCCCATTGTAGACTGAAAGGGCCAACAACTCCAATTGTTTCCAGTTAGCAATTCAACTATCATAGTTATGGTGTTGTGATGAGTAATGGGGCCTCTCTTCTTTTTGACAAAAGAATACATGGGCTATGGTGGCAATTGAAAAGCAGATTTTCAAGCAGGAAGGTGGGGTAAATATGCTGTATACGAAGAGTGCATGTTTTGATGGCTGTCATAAAATTATGTAAAAGCTTGTACTCTATGTAGACATCCTTTGATTGAATTCGGGAACAGAGAAGATTTGGTTTTTACACTCCAATAATTTTCAGGTTAGCTTTCCTATATGCGTAAAACTACACTCAGGAAATCAGCCCTGGTGTATTATTATGGAAACCAATTATAACAACAATAATAAATAATGAGAACATAATATGAATTTAAGTAAGACAATAAAACAGGATTAATCTGCAGAAGGAATCTCCTGCAATATTTTGTCCACTAAATAGTATTATGAGTTACATGTGAATCGTATGTAGGAATGGCTGATCTGGAGATGGAATTCTTCTCCAAGGCAATGATTTTCAATACTTCGCACATTTTGCTGCCGTGATGATTAGGTGGGCAATAAATGAGGGTAGAGAAGTAAATTTATGTACCTGAATTGGTGGTAAAATGTCAAAAATGGACATCAGAACAATTAAGTGGTTCTTAAGGACACTTTCCATAATTTGTCCTAGGCTAGCTTGCTTAAAATGAATAGCAGAGCTTCCTAGTGGGTTGTGTCTCAAGTTAACCCTGATTGATTAATAGCTTTTCCCAACTTGGCACCCCAAAATGTGCTGAGATTGCAAATCTCTGTATTTCAGCAGCACAGAAGGGGTCAGGTTCTAGAACTCCTTCCTTCCTTCCTTCCTTCCTTCCTTCCTTCCTTCCTTCCTTCCTTCCTTCCTTCCTTCCTTCCTTCCTTCCTTCCTTCCTTCCTCTTTGATTAACTAGAATGTGGAAAAAGAAAAGTTTGGAAATACATTTTTTACAAAATTATATTTGAAAGTATATTTCTGCTGTCAAAATATGACAATTTTCTTCTTCTATTTTCCGTTTACTTCATGGCTCCTGAAGCACTTAGGTAGATGGTTCCTCATGTTACAGTGTGTGTCAAATAAATACATAGCTATACAAGCCAGTCTGTTTAAATTCAGCCTATGTAGCGATATACATTTGTTCAAAAATTTTAACACTAAATGGTTGATTTTATACTACTGCGTGTATCTATGTGTTCATGTGTGTGTTAAGCATGATTTATCACACACACACACACACACGCTTCTGCCAGAAATAGCAAGCAACTTAGGCTCAATTGAAAATGAATGGTTTTTGCAAGATCTGAAATAAATATGATTAATCTTCTTTTTATTCCAAGAAGTATAAATTCATGGAACGGAATGCCTGTGCTTTTTAGTGAGTAATCCTTAATCTTATTTTTTTCTCCTCAAATTGCTGACATCCTAGTAGAGGAATATTCTCTTTTGCTCTGTTGATCTACAATGACAACTCCTAGCCATGACTACAGAGATTTTGTCAATATGTTTTCAAAGGTACAATTGGACACTTGAGAGCCACGCCTGTGCCTGAAAATATCTGAAAGTATAATCTGAGCACTATGTGCAGTAGTATATGTGAGACAAATGAGTGAGCTGGGTTTCCGAGGTGCTTGATCTTCTTTCAGAGATACATCTTGAGTTGCCTTTTGCTGACTCAAAGTTTTAGTTTATAGAACTTTCTGTTGTAGCCTCGGTAGTTGCAACCAAATGTGCCTAAAGGAAAATGATAGAGATCCTGGTCAGGCTGAAACATCTAAGAGAGTGTTAAAGTGTTAAAGTTTCAATAAATTCAGCACCAACTCCAAACAAATTGGAATGTGGATGATGAACCTGAGGAGTAAGTATTGAAACTCTTGCATATCATAAGGTATGGCTCTCCCATCCAAGAGCAGGTGGAGCCAGTGATCTAGCTGGGGTACGGACCTACAATTTGCCCGCCTGCCTTACAGCAGATTCTTGTTGCTTCCACCTCTAGAGGCCCAGGATAAATAAGGCCCAAACTAGAGTGATACCACATCCTTTTGAGTACTTGTTTGATTCAAATAATAACTAGAAGTACAAAGTCTGGGCTGCAAAACCCTAGGCAATCAGCAAAGAGCAACAAGGAGATAGGGAACAGTCTCTTTGCTGCCCCCTTGTGGTCAGCCTCATATTTGCAGCCCATTATGACAACCCTAAAAGTGACACAGCTTTCCATCAGTCTCCTAACCATTCCCCAAAGCCTTGAGCAGAAGGGAATTTTTAATCGCGTGCGTCAAGGAACACATGCATTTTGATCCTACTTCTACAGTATGTCATTAGTCTTCCATACCTGTAGCTAGTTATGCATATTATGAGTGTCACACTACATTTACGTGTTCTTTGGAGTAACCCATAACTGTGTTCTTAGCTTTAAATATGACACTGTAAAAAGCCGTGAAGTAAAGCTTGGCTCAAAGCCTACTTTAACTTTACATACATTTGTGCTTAAATAAATCTTACTGTATTGATACTGAGGCTTGTCCAGCACAGTCTTTGCTTGGATTCAGCCTACTGAATGTGTGGTGTCACATTTCCAGTTCTGTTTTTTTTTTTTCCACAACTTCCTTTTTCTCTATAGCTATAGATAGAAACTATTTCTCTATAGGTGGCTGCATCAGGACAGCTTTGCCTGGGCTCAGAAGTTAAATGGGGTTGGTCCTACATGGTATTTGGATAGGAGGCTACCAGGAAGACAGAGTGCATTCTGGAAAGCAGTGGAGAACTAAGAACTCTGCACGGTCGTAGAGAATGACTAGACAAAGCCTTTATTCATACAGTAAATAAAAAAATAAAGCAAAATTAAAAACAAGCAAGCAAACAAACAAACCTTATCAGCAATATTGAGGAAGCCACTGTAGCCACATCTTACTTGTTCACTTGTTTCATTATGAGAACTTACCAATGAGGATTTTGGTTTTTTTTCTATAGAGAAGGGAAGTTTTACCATGAACATTCTTTCAGCCACTTTCAATTCGGATTAGGATCCCTCTTATTTTCCTAGTTCAATAACTTGCTAGAATGCCTGCCTCTAAATTTAAGCTATTATCGCAATGGCCCTGAAGTTCACAGGTCTTATCTCTGAAGCAGCTTGCCTGTGCCTGGCTTATTTCATCTGCAGATGGTTTTAGAGATGGTATTGACTCATGCAAATGTACTCTTGTCCCTGAAATATAATTAAGAAAATGACACTTAGCTGGTGCTCGTTAGTTGAAACTTGGCCATATTAAATGAGACAAACTGTTTTAAGCCTCTCATTATGTGGCTTAAGTGCGTCCTTGTCACATGAGCTCATTCAGTAAAAATATTTATCTCAGACAGGGTTTTGAAGTGCTTCAGGATTAGTTTCAGGCCTTTCTCATTTCATAATGTCACCATTGTTGGAGAACTGAGTCAATGTACTTTTGCTTACCTCCAGTGGGCTTGAAAAGACAGCAAAGCTGGCCTTTTCCTTCTAATTGTTAGGGGTGGCCCATTTTTCCATGTTTTCCCAGTTCCTACTGAACTTCTGTGGAGAAGGAATAATGACTGCTCTGGACTCATAAACTGTTATTAATTGCTTCATGTTTTTAGGATTGTTTGCCACCCAGAGTCACTTGCAGAGCTGGGTGGCTTTAGAAATCAATCAATCAATCAATCAATCAATCAATCAATCAAACAGTCAATCAAATAAATAAATATGTATCATGAAAGTTCAGTGACCTTTTTGGTGGAGTTGGCCTACTTGGATTCTTTAGAACTTCTACTGTATGTTCTTTCTTACAAGCCAGCACTTAAAGTGATTGGGAAAAACATCTGCTTGAAAGTTTCCACCATGATTTTGTTTTACTTTCAGAACTCATAGAAGTTCAACAGAAGAATGGTATCTTGGTGGTAGAGAAGCATCCCCTTATGGCATTCACTCAGTTCCCTCCCTCCCCCAAAGGTCAGACCAATGTGCACTGAAAAAGGTAGACGGGGGGATGCTGTTCCATTTTTTGTGGAGTGGGGATGAAGAAATTCTTGATACTTCATGGAAGGTCAAAAGGTGGGATCCTGACTGAATGATATTTTTGCTCTTTCCTATTGATCAGCTGGAAAGTAAGCACTGCCTTATGGTGATTTCTGTGTGTTGTCACAGTAAGACAATTTGGATCAGCTTCAGAGTACTTTGTGAGAGATTGAGGGACATTGTCCTTATGCCCCCAAATAGGTGAACCAAGACAGCATGATGTGCATGCCTGGAACATGCCAGGGTAAGTGTAACCGACTTTAACTGTCTATAAGCCTAATGTAAATTTGTTTTTACAGTCTGTATGGAACTACAAAATGAGAAGGTTAGAGTTAGGGTTAGCACTTCTGATCAACTGTTTGATAGTAAGTTTTATGGGAAGGGGAAATTAGCAGCATCTAGCTGGCATTTTCTGCACTCAGAAGCTAAGCGTGGACAGACCTGGTTAGACTTGGTTGGAAGACCAACAGGAGAACCAAGGACTATAAGCTGTTCCAGAAGAGGGCAATGGCAAACCACTTCAGTATTGCTGTCAATGTACCAACACTGACACATTCATGAAGTCCTCAGGATAAAGCCCAATTTATGGGGATTTTTTAAAACTCTTTAAAATTTAAATGAAGGTTCTGGTGCTGGATTCTAGAATTCAAGCCTACCCACCGAGGGTGAAAATAGTCTTGGAGTTTGGTCTGAACCTCTCTGGACAAAAATAAGATGGGACATCACCCACAAGTGCTCCTGACCATTGCTTCTCATGAGGAAACTTCAAGACAGTGGTCTCTGGCGGGTTTTGAGCACTGGGAGACAAGAAAATAGCCATCTTGCTCAAACCGCAGTTGGTGCCTTTAAAAGGACACTGAGTTCACATACTTCCTTTTCTAATCACATCCAGAAATTACTTATTAACTACTTTTCAGCTATTAGAAACCTTTCGATTGATGAGTCTGAAAATGCTGGGTGAGTTTGCCTTCAGTCCTTAATGAAAGAAAATTTTAACTACAAGCTTAAGAACTCAAAAACATTTTTAAAATAAAATAAACAGCAAAAGGTTGATTAAAACTTTGATTTTAGAAAGTTACAAATGGACTAAGGTCCAGATAAATTTTAAATAAGATTTTGGAATTAATTATAAAGAATCCTTCCTGCAGGAAAATGCTTTTGCTTTGATTTTTTTTTTTGAAAAATTGAACACTAGAGGGAACTGAAGATTTCAATTAAAGGAGGAGCATACATAAAGTTAACTAACAATTACAGAATGGCACAAAATATTCTAACACTGGAAATATTGAAGGATACTTTTGAAAAATGGAATCAGAAGTTAATATTAACAATGTCAACAGCAATATCTGCCTCTACTGTGTCTAAAATATGTTATGGAAGAGGAACAAGTTTTACCTGCAAGACAGACTGAGTTGAAAGTGGACTTACAAATGACAGGCTACAAGAATGACATGGAAAAAGATGTTACAAGATGGACATACAAAAGAAACTGGCTGATGTCTTAATAATTAAAAGGGATATACAAATAACAAACCAAGAGAGTGACCTGGATAATTTTTTCTATAATGGACTTACAAAAGAGACTTGTTAAAGCTTTGAAGAATCTCATGAGAAGGGACAAAGAAGAAATGAAAAAGAAATCAAATTCTAGGACATTATTTGGATGGACTAAAGATTAAGGTTGTTAAAAAGAAGGAATATAAAGTTGGTTTCAATAGAAGACAATTGGTTTATTTATAATTTATTTATAATTTATATATTTTTATTTATAAAAGTTGGTTTATTTGATCAAGGTTAAAATAGATATGTTGTTATTTCTGGTAACCCTTAATGGACTTTTGCTGACATCAGGATTAGGTTTTAAAGATTGGTTTATAGATAACAGATGAGATATGGGAAGACCAGATCATTTGTTGTAAATTAAGAGGAGGTGGAAAGTTACTAAAATTGTTTATACTGGTTGTGATGAAGGTTGAGAATCACTTTTTTATATATTTCTTTTATTTTTCTTTACTATATTCTTTCTTTTCTTTTCTTTTTTCTTTCTATTCTTTATGTCTTTTCTATTTTTTTCCCCTTTGCACCTTTTACTCTTTCTATTTTTCTTTTAGTTCATATTCGTTTTTACTATTGTAATTATAATCTTTAATAAAATTACTTGGAAAAAACAATGGGAAGAGCCTTGGAGGGGAGGCTTTATCCATGATAAAGATAGGCAGTTTTCAGGAAATCCATATTGTACCTGGAGGGATTCTAACAAGAAAGTGCTCAATACGTTTCATATATCAATCAGCCTCCAAAGTGCTAGTAGCTGAAAAAACAAGGGAAAACATTTCAGCTCTCCTGGACAGTCTGCCATTATCCTGAAGATGAGTATTCTTGGGGATGGGGTGGGGTTATACAAAGACTGATCTCATACTGAAACACTGGCTAGATCTCATCAGGTTTCCTAAGCAAAGACCATAATTTCTTCCTTGCATTAACTAGCAGCATTTCTCTCACTCTAGACCTGCTCTTTTTTTTTTTTTTTTTGGCCTCTGAGGATCCAACCCATATTCTACTCTTAGGATTGGACTCCAGACCCCTGATAAAGTGGATTGTGACACAGAAACATTTAATCTGAAATAAAATTGTCAGTTTTTAAGGACACCCCAAGAACTCTGGATTGTAAGGGCTGTGGATTTAGTTCTGGAAATTTAGACTGAGCTATAATGCATCATTGTCTCGGTTTCACAAGTTTTACAAATTTCAGCCTTCATTCCAACCTTAGAAATGCCAGAAGGAGCATGAATCCCCTCCCCCATGATATATAGTGGGAGGAAGACTAGAGTTAAATTTAATTTAATTTAATTTTTCCCCCTTACTGTTAAGAGCTTTGCAGGGTGTTGCTTCTGATTTTGTACAGAGGTGTAGTATCCTGGCATCTTTCTGACTTGGCAACCAACTTTTAGTCATTGACCAATTCTGTCTGACAGTAACAAGATGCTTTTTAATTCTTTTGAATTCTTTAAATGCTCAGGAAGCGCAAACCGACATGTTTCACCAATCTGTTAGAATTATCCTTTAATACTTGTGAACCTTGTGGGAAGAAGAGGCCATTTAGCTTCCGTGCCACAGTGAGCACAACACAACATTTCTGTATTATGCCAAGCGCTCGTCACAAGCCCTTCTCTAGGTTTTGCAGGGCTCAAAATATCTTTATAATTGCAACTTGCAATCGTAGTTGTAATGTGGAGGCATCCAGGGCTGCAACCAGCAGTCAGAAGACCCTTTTCCAAGATTCCCCATTCCATCCAGCTTCCTTTCTCACTACAGTTATGGATAAGCTCATTAGCACTTACTTGCTCTTGTTTCTCTAGAATTTTTTCTTCTCTATCCTTCTCCTTGAACTTGCTGATTCCTTCCTCTTTTTGCATAAATGAGGCACTTGGATAACTCATTCTGGGTTGGGAGCAGAGTGCACAAGCAATGCCATTACTTTGTAATATAGAATGATGTCCTTTAGCTGACCAGGATGATGTCACAATAGCTTAGGGCCATGAAGGGGTCAGAGGACTTTTCGGAGCTTCTGCTTTCTCCCATGGCAAGCTATTTTGCATGCCTGCAGATCAAATATTCAGCACAAAGAGTTCCTGGATGCTGGAACAGAGGGCCAATTCACATTCAGTCTTGGAGAGCTCTGCACATCTTACAGACTTTTGTATCTGGCACAGATGTCGATTATTAGTTAGATAAACCAGCCCTAGATAAACTTAGGTTGTCGCTGGGAAGAGAGGTACAGCATGATCTGATGGAAAACACAGTAGGAGTCTTGTCACCAGTCCAGCTGCACTATGTAGATATACAGTGCTGGAATTCTCTAAGATACCCTCCTCTGTAAACCAAGGAAATCTAGAAGCAAACACACACACACACACACACACACACACAGCCAAGGAGGGTTCAATTTGAGGTTTGGGCTGTTTTCTATTCATGCTGCAAATAACCTCCCTACTCTGCACTTAATTACCTTGTGCTCTGTGAGATATAAAAGGAATGCCACCCATCTTAAAATATGATCCATCCAGTAAGAATTCTGTTGATGGCAGGGAGAAAGCATCAACTACATGCTTGGTTTGGCAATCCTGTACACCTTTCATCACTAAGATAAATGAGTGCTGATTACAGAATACTGTTGGGTTTACACTCATAATACAGTTTTTTCCATTTCTCTGTTTATGAATGTACTTTAGGTATCTGCTTATATCCACTGGATTCTGCTTAAGCAATGTTTGGAGATCAAGTCTAAAGCACTGTGCTGCCTACAAGACAGACCACAGGAGAAGATAGATTGAAAGAGTTTTTCAGTACCCTACCTCATACTTACGAGAGCCAGTTTAGTATAGTGGTTAAGGCCTCAGGGTAGAAATCAGGAGACTGTGAGTTGTAGTCCTGCCTAGGCCCAAAGCCAGCTGGGTGACCTTGGGCCAGTCACTTTCTCTCAGCCTTAAGAAGGAGGCAATGGCAAACCATTTCTGAAAAACCTTGCCAAGAAAACTGCAGGGCAATTGCAAGGAGCCAACACTGACTTGAAGGCACAATAAATACCTCATACTTAGGTAGCAAGATTAGCAATACTCATTCCTTTTCATAGGTCTTTTTTGCTCATTTACTGAGTGAGTAGCCAACACTAAAAGGGAATTCATAGAGGAGATGCTCTATGAATTTGTAATTACGCATGTCTGTCTGTTTGAGAATATATTTTTATTCTGCTCTTTTAAGAAAGAGTAAAGAATGCGGAAGTGGTTGGAAAGCAAGTCCTGAAAACAAGAGCACTCAGTGTGGGTTTAATCTGCTTCACTTAAAATATTAGATTTATTTATGCCATAATTCACTTCAATCCAGATTTCATAGCTGATCTTTCCTCAGAGGAAATATAGCAGCAAGTTGTGATTGAATCGCATCATATCTGTGTATGTAGATGCACATGGTATCTGGGTGATTTAATTTCTCTCAGCCCTGGAAAATAAACTTTTCCTATGACAAGTATCTAATTCCCTCCATATTATCACTAATAAATGAAGCTGATCTTTACAGTCACCAGTGGACAGCCAGTTTGCTGCTGTGTGCATGAACATCTGTCGACTGAGACCGTTGTGTGTGTTTATGAACAGGTACCCGAAAAGAACTTGATAAATAAACAGTTCCTAGAGTGATACAATTGTTATTAGGCTATGCAATTTCAGGCTACGATGGAGTGAGGTTGAGGACTGCATGATTTAAAAAAAAAAAAATCTGTGCATAGAAAGCTAATTAAACTAATTAGTTTAGAACACTTTTTCCTAAATCTAGTTTTCTCTTGTCTGTGAAGTTGATTAATCTAATTGGTGAGTTGATAAATATAATATATAATCATTGTAAGGTGAACTGGCTTTCTGGAGCAGTTTCCCCCCAAAAAACCCCCCCTGAAGTCTACAGAACCCTTACAGCATTGTATGAGGAGCTAATGGGGTTCTGTGAGAGACTAGGGGGGGAAAAGGTTCACTTGAACATAGCCTTTCTCTCACTAGAGCTTTGTTTCTTGATCTCCTTTGCTTCTGGGATTTTTTCATAACTTTTTTTTTTTTTAATTAACAAATTCCATGACCTGAAAAAGTTTGAAAATCTCTGGTTTAGAGAACATCTGAGAATGTATTAATGGCTGAGATGCAAAGGGATGGAACCCATCATGAGTGAACTGCGTTCATTCGAGCTTGCCTTGATATAACATTTAAGAGGAGTGTATTGTACTTGATTGCAAAACATTTCTTTGCGTAAATCTTGTTTGTTTTAGCAGGTAATTTGTGGACCAGGATCGCTTAATTGTATATAATGATAGGCCAACATTTTCCTGTGAAATTAAAATGTAGGAATCTGAAGATTAAGGGGGATTTTTTTTTTCTTATTGGAATTATTAATCATTCCACCTCTAGGAAATCTTGTTGCTCTGCAGGAGATTTGTCCAGTGTGCAACTAGATGTATTTTTTTTTTCCTTCTCTTTCACAGACAGACAATTTTCCTGCAGAGTCCAATTACATGGGTAGCAGGCAACAGTTTGTTCAAAGGTAAGGCCCTATTAAATAACTTTCTTGGCTTCCCCATTTGCATTCCTGTCAAAATTGTTTGCCAGAGACTACAATTCAAATTAAGGGCCAAGTAAATACAAGTTTAACATATTTCCTCTTTCTCTCTCTCTTGCTCTCTTCCTCTCGATGCACAAATGTCAGTAGCTCCACGTTCAAGGATCCCGAACGAGCCAGTTTGAGAGACAGCGGGCATGGGGATAGTGACCAAGCAGACAGTGACCAAGATACTAACAAAGGCTCA
This sequence comes from Python bivittatus, assembly GCF_059951505.1. Classification (NCBI taxonomy): domain Eukaryota; kingdom Metazoa; phylum Chordata; class Lepidosauria; order Squamata; family Pythonidae; genus Python; species Python bivittatus. The sequence continues at coordinate 13,577,668 of NW_028277053.1, forward strand.
TGTTGTGACATGTCGGTGAGGGAGGCACTCAAGATGAAAACGACTTCAACCAAAAGCCAGCCGCTTGAACAAGGTGAGTGAAGAAACTGCTGCTTGAAATGTCTGTCAGATGACCACACTAAACCATTGATCATGCTGCAGAGGAGTAATTCAGTCCTCCATGAAAGCATATTCTGGTCATTAGAGTGGTATGTATGGGTGTGCTTTGAGTGTGTGAACATGGAAATATACACATGTGTGCTTTTACTGGTATATATTTATTACAAACATACAATGTGAATAGCTTATCCCTGGGGGCCCCCAAACTGCTTTCATGTATTTAGGGGGCCATATTTGTTAATACGACATAAGGGCCTGCTGTTCAGAAATGGGAAGGAGAAAAACATAAATAGGGCATGAGTGCAAAACTCAGTTCTTTGGATCCTGGTATTTATGGTCCCTCAGACTCTTTTTTTTTTTTTTTGCACAGCTTGTTCCAATTTTGCTTAGTGTCTTGGAAAGAGTCAGCCTGGCTTCACATGGTTAAGACGATGGTTTGATCTGCCTTGGGCTCCCCTCCCCACTGTGATAACGCTGCTCACCTCAATGTGCCATTGGGTCAAAGATTAATGATTCGAAGGCTCTTGGCACTGGCTGCCTGGGCCAGTTGCCTTGGAATAAATAAAGTGAATCTGTTTTGTTCCTTTTTTGTTGTTATGCTATAAAGGGTGGTGGTGAAGGCAAGATAAATGCTTATAGTAAAAAAAAAAAAAAAAGGAGAGGGGAGGGGAGGGGAGGCTCCAACCTGGATATGGTTTATGGTTCCCAAGACTTAGTTCATTATAAAATAAAAGTGGTAGCCTTGGCTCAGAAATTTGGAAGTAACACTCTTGAATTAGCAAATTAGACATCGAAAGTGATGGAAGATCCAGTCCTGCTACTATGATGTTTCTGGTCAGTTTTGGCAGATTTAACTGGCACTCTTTCTATGCTCCATTGTGATGTTTTTACATCTTCTGTTCTCATTGTTTGAGGGTATGGATCTTGGAGAGGATTCTGGGCAATTTTCTAGAGGACACAAATCAGGCAGGACATTATCTACAGTAGGTCCTTTGACCTTCACTCTTATTGGTATGATTCCAGGCTACATGCTACAACATTGCCAAGCATAGCATAGCATAGCATGTGCTACTAGCAAACTCTCATCCAGCAAAGTTTGCCCCCTGTGCCTGACCTCCTTGAGACTCCCCACCCCAATCATCTTCCAAACTATCCCAAGAGTTCTCCAAAACTCTGCTTGAAAGCCAGCATTGCTTAGAACAATATAAAAGCATTGCTGAAGCAATCTTTGGTAATTGATACATGTACTCGATCTTATCTTTATGTCCACAATTTGTATCCAATGAAAAAGATAACCAGCCACTTCTGGGGATACATCTGAAGTGACTTGCAGAGGAACATGGGCTATTCCAACAGGCCTTCGTTCAGTCTTTCTTCAAAACCTGTGTCTGATATTGATTGATGCTGCCTTTATTGCTGGTTAATTTCAGAAGATAAAAGACAGTGACAGCTGAATTAAATGTACTAGCTCTGTCTGCCTATGTGTGCGTATGTGTGTGGGGTTATATGGGGTTGTGCATTTTGCTTGTAGTCTTCCAGGCAGTGATGGGGAAAACAGCTGAATTTTTTTTTTTAGTTCAGTTTCTCATCTCTGTTAGTCATTTCAGCTTGCTGTGTGCAGAATGAGTCACTGAGCTTAGAATGTTTTAAAAAATTGATTAATTAAGTCTTGCTTAATGAGAAGCTATATGTATAATTAAAGCAGAAATATATTTTAAGCTTTCTATTAATTGGTGATTAATTAGAACTAGATTTTTTTTTGCCTCCAGCACAGTGAGAACTGTAGCACATTCATCAGCAAATGCATGGTTGGCTTCCTTTGCTTGATCATGTCAGGAATGCAATATGTAGAGTATTTAAGACGTTCCTTTGGCATTTGTTTTATACAGGTTGGAGAGAGAATTCCATTCTTTATTTCCTTTCCAAGTAAAACATGCCAGAAAAGAGATTTTTCCCCCGGCCCTTTCTCACAATGAATCTCTGTTTATAATTGGACAGTGATATATATATAAAGATGCAAGATTATTCTTGTTTTCCTTTGAAAGATCTCTTTTTAAATATACCTACTATTGAATATTATAGAATATACAGGATAAACTTTCCAAACTGTTCAACAGTATAATAGTTGCACCCAGACAAACCATTTGAGAACATTATAAAAAGTTAGATTGGTAATGAAGCATTCCGCATCATTTTCTATCCCCAAAATATCCCCCACTCTGAAATTTGAAATAATTTCCAAAATTCCCATTCAAACAGTGCACGCGTAGGGTTTTGAAATTAAACCTAAAAGTATTTTGGCACTTAAAAAAGAAAAATTATTAGGGCCATGGACACTTTGAAAATTTTTAAGAAGTGTTTTGGAACTTATATGAGTACAGTGCTTCTCTGATGTTCAGTGAAACAGCCTAATCATTTTCAGGCTTCTTCATGAGCCTGGAAAAAATGAATGAATTAATGAATTAATGAATGAATGAAAATGAATGAATGAATGAATGAATGAATGAATGAATGAATGAATGACTATTTTAAGAGCCTCACTGGATCTCTTAAGGCAGCAGCTGAAGCCTGAAATGTGTTGCTCTGATATGAAGTCCAAAACACTTTTTCCCACTCACTTTTCAGTCAGGTAGAGCTCTATGGCTATATCCTCCTTCTGCTCATTGTAACCCAAGTAGGAGTTTAACTTTATGACATACACTAAAGCAGTGAAAGATGGCTCAAAGACCATGAGAGGACATCATAGTTAAGTACAGATTTCACCCTGGATTCTCAAATTTAAGCCAACTTCTTTAGCTAGAAGTCATACCGCACAGTCCTTCCTATGTCCGCAAATTACTCTCTAGAAAAAGCATGAGATGTCTGGAATGAGTAAGAGAAGATGCCAAACTCTGTGTTTAAGTTCTGTTTATCACTGTGCTGAAGATCTTTATACAGATGGCAGAGAGAGAGAAAATCAAGCTATGGTTAACAGGAAACAATGCCTACCATACTTTCCTGTGTCTCTAAGTAATTTTTCTCACAAATTGTGCTCACTTTTAACTTATGAGGGGGCAACAGATGCTAGTTAATGTCACCCAATTTTAAATCTCCAAAGAGATCCTTTGCAACACAAAATCTACTCTGGGGGCTTCACTGAACTAGATGGCAGTTTGAAATATTTTACCTGGCTTAGCATTTATTAGTCTTATCCCTGAAGCTGTTGACTTTATACCTACAGAGGTACGCTAATTCTGTCTGGCCATGAGTATTAGCATATCTTCATAAAAGATATGAAGATCCAACCCACAAAAATTGGCCTTAACTGGGTGTGAATATGCAGCAGCAAATCTATGACTCCTGGATTTGCTTAAAGTTGTGAATGTGTATATATCAAAATTTAAGGTTTGGGAAATTAATGGTGTTTCAAATTCCATAGGAACTCATGAAAAACTGCAGCATTTTTATGGTAGAGAAGTCTATGAGGTTTAATCATTATATACATCTTTTTGGGGGAGGGGGTGGGGGAGTATATAATATAAAATAAAAATACAAATTTCTAACTTAGCTCAGAAGAGAAGACTGTTTATATTTGCTTTTACAATTAAATCCAAACCTATTTTCATTTCATTTGATAAGGCTGGCTTAAAAGGGAAGGAATAATGAAGAGAAAAGCTCAAGAATATCTGCTCTCCAGGAAACACGATTTAAAAAAAAAAAAAAATTGAAGGTGCTTTGATAAATCTTGGCAGGCAGCCCAACACAGAGGAAAAAAAAATGGTTGGAAAAGGAAGCATAATTACCGAGACAAAAGTCTTGTGTAATAAGCAAGCATGTTCACTTTAAGTTATCTTAACTCTTAGCTTTCTGTGGGGAGCTTCTACCTACTCATCCATTTAAAAAAAAAAAGTTTTTTTTAAATGTTCTTGTCTGAAGCTTATGAATGCTCTCTGATTCACTGGCTTTGTTAAGCAGTTTCCATATGTTTATTAAACTTTAAGGGAAATTGTTCAGCTTGACATTTTTTGTTGCCTTATTTTTAAATATTATCCCCATGAGAGAGAGAAAGAGAGAAGCCTTGTCAAATTGGGAATTGGGTTAGAGTCCAACTTTGTTCATTTCTGTTTTGCTAGGATTTGGTGTTTTGGATGTTTGTGCTCACTGGGGTCAGTGGGAATAACCCAGAACTGGGTACTAATCCAGGTCTTCCAGTTAGTGGCCCTAACCAAATCCCAGCATTTTTTTTCTGCAGCAGTGGCAGAGGTGGGAAAGGGACCATGGAGGGAAAGGGCTAGAGCTGGTCATCAGCATGTCTTCTGCAATGCTGCTAGTTAGTAGTGAGAGCTGAACATGAAATCCTATAGGTTCTGTTAGTATTAATTTGACATTCAAACACAAGCACTAAAAAAGGAAGGGCACAGTTGTGTACCTGAAGGAGAAGCAAGCAGTTGCACATCACTTCCAGGTACAAAGTCAACAGAGAGCATGCAGCATATTTTTGTACTAAAGAAAGGACTGCCCTGAAGAGACAAAGTTAGCAGAATCAGCAAGGCCCAAGAACCTCATCCTTATTGAATGGAATCATTTCCTTCCTTCCTTCCTTCCTTCCTTCCTTCCTTCCTTCCTTCCTTCCTTCCTTCCTTCCTTCCTTCCTTCCTTCCTTCCTCCCTCCCTCCCTGCCTGCCTGCCTGCCTGCCTGCCTGTGGTGGTGATACAGAGACTTCACTGAAAGAGGTGGGGTTGATCCCCCCTCCTTCCTCTTATTATTTTTTGATTTGATTTGATTTGATTTGATTTACATGTCTGTCCATCTCGCCAAGGCATTTCCTTGAGGTCTTTCAGAGATTAAGATGCAAAGTGGGTGTGTTTAGCCTTATAGAGGATGAATACTCCTGTTTTATATGTTGCTATATCATGGCAACCCCAAATCATCAGATTTGCCAGTGAAGATCATTGATGCAATTTTGGGGTATTCTAGGGTCACACCTATGTGATTGGAGTGGATGACAGGTCTGCCTCTATATCAACCTTCTTTAACCTAATGTCACCCAGAATTTCCCAGAATTTCCAGTTAGACTGGTCACATATCTACAGGGTGTAAGTGGAGGAAAGAGCAATCCATATGAGTGGGTTAAATCCAAGTAGTTTTGAGTTCATTAGAACCTTTTTGGCAAAATGGTTGCACCATCCTAGGAGGGATGAACTAGTTTGATATTTGTTCTCTCTCCTCTCCCCCAATGGATTAGGAATATTCTCTTGAATGGATATGGGTTCTGCATCCTCCATACCAATATGAATTCAGGGATTTAAGGTGACTTGCTCCCAAATGATCCATGATCTATACTATTTGTCTTGTCTCTCTCACACACACTTCCCCCCCTCTCTCTTTCTTTCACTCTCTCTCACACCTTCACACGCACATATACAATATATACACTTTGGTTGCAGAATAGCCCCCTGTTCAAGTTGGGGTTTGCAAAATCTGAGTCATGTGTCTCCTCTTCTGACAATGTCTAAGAAATCATTTTTACAATATGTTGTCTATCGGAAAACAAACAAACAAAAAATAATGTGCTTCCCAGTAAGTGCATCTAATTTGGATCACACCTGTTTTAGTTAACTCTGTTTCTCAGAATTATCATGAGTGAGAGAGTTTATTTTGAAATTTGGTCATAATGGAAATAAATCTCCCAAATGTAGTTTCATTGGTATTATAGCAATATAAATTATGGATTGCTTCCTTTTGCCTTATTTCATTTGTACCTACAAACTCCCCCCCCCCCTTAATAAACTCTAAATCCCTCCTGTGAGCTATAATGTCACAGATTTCCGTTTTATGTCTTTCATGGTCAAGGTATCTTGTATGGGATGTATTTACTGCAAACTGCCCTTACCAAATCATCACCTCCTCCTCCTCTTTCTATCACAAAGAAATCCCTCTTCACTCTGGTTCAAAGAGTATGGATTGGAAGTCGTTGTTCCACAATGCAAGTAAAGGAAGAGGTGGACTCTATTACTGTCAAATACACTATTAACCACTTTCCAGGCACTTTAGAGTCTACCTTATCTGGTTTTGTTTGCATGTGAATGCCAGCCCTCAGCAGATAGCAACTCTGCCTGGCTTTGCTTGGGCTATGAAGGTAAGCAAGGTCAGGCCTGGTCAGTAGTTGCCTAGGAGGCTACCAGGGAACACCAGGACTATGAACTTGGCTGGGAAGTCACAGAAGCATAGTGAAAGAAGGCTGTGGCAAACTCCTTCCATCCCAGGATGTGTCCCTGTAGTACCAGGAGTCACCCAAGGGGGCGGGTGGGGTGGTTATCCTTTGATTAAACTTCCACATGTTTGTTCCATAAAGTGCCATGAATTCATGGTTGTTTATGCATCTGTGAGATATTCCTGTTAAATGCATCATGTCTAACATGGCTTGAAAATTAAAGATCAGAGAATCAAATTAAAACAAAAACAAAAAAGGAGGAAAATGGTTTCAAACATCTCCAAGGGTATTTCTCTTAACTTTTATACAGTATTTCTTAGCACAAGTCTCTCTACCCATGTCCCACAAAGTAACCTAGCTATGAATAGATGCATAAAACTCTTACTCTCCGTTGTAGTTCTAGGCAGCTAATAAAAATAGGTTTGCTTTAATATTCGTATGAAAAATCCTGCTTCCTCTGTAATCCTCCTCCTCCTCCTCTTCGTCCTCCCCCCTATTTTATTGTTATTATTATCTTAGAAAGAATTATAATAACCCTAAGTATAAAAGGAGCCAATTTATGTAGCAAGGCAGACTCCACAGCATCAGCATCATTAACAAATGCTTATTTTTCTGCTAATAATGATGAAAGTATTTCTGTTCCATTTTAAAAACTCAGCATGTAACTCTATTGCTAGCCAAACTAAATTTGTATATTCTTAAAAGGCAGTTTAACTAGTTATCTCAACGTTGAAACCAAACATGCAGGACATCTTTGTGGGGCTTCTAAGAATATAGGAATTTTCACCTGTTCTTTCATCCTTCCTAAATTTGGAGACTTAGGTGCAATTTCTGTTGCACATGTGGGGTGATATCAGTCAAGGTACTTGTGGTTAATGAACAGACTGAAGCAAAGGGATTTATTTAACTCAATATGTACACCAACGCTAAACTGAGTTAATTGAGAGTTTCATTGGGAAATAAGGGTTGTTTTAAAAAGTAAATAAATGAAATTGCAATTCAGGTTTCAAAATTCAGCTTCTCCCAGATCTCTAAAACTTAGCTTTTAGTGTGAAAATATTAAGCTATAGTATTTATTGACTGGCTGCTGCATCTAGTAATCTGTACAGGAAAAGTAGCCATTCTACTAAAAAAGATAATCAAAAGGTACAGTTAACAATTAATTCATTAATTCATTAACAATGAATTCTTCATTGGCCTCAGAAGCCAAGGTCTTGTATTTCCAATTTCCATCAGCTACTGGAGCAGCTGCAATGAGCTTGGTGACTCTTTTGGGCTAGGACTGCATTTCCCTCACTGTAGAGAGCTGAGAATTTTGAGTTTTATGCTCAGAGAAAGTCAAGATATAATGCTGTTTATTAGGGGTAGGACAGTTCCTGATGCAGAAACCTAACACGTTAGGAGTCTCGTGGCAGAAACATACAGTTTGCCTTGTTCTTTGGAAAAGTGTTTCCTCCCTTCATTTAGCAATATGGTGTTAGATTAGTGAAATTTTGCAGTGTTGGGTCAAGGGGACGTGAGCTGCATAAGAGCATGTATTGCTCTGCTATCCAGAATCTGAAAAAAAAGAAAGGACACAGTTCAGCTATGGTTAACCTTTCTGATGAAAAAGTAAAGCAATCATTGCTATTTTAGTTTCTACTACTGAAATCAATGAAAACCTACAAATGCATCATGCCAACTGTGCATTTTTTAAAAAAAAGTCTATCCCCACTTGGGAGAAAAAAAAACAGCAAAGCAAAGTATTTCAGCATGAGAGAGGAGGGAAAAAAGAGCAACTATGCAAATTTTAACACTCAGAATTCACCATTTCAAGAAGTCATGGATACGCTTCAGTTCATTAGTTCTCCATGGACTGACACTTTCAGTAAAAGAGTTTAGGTGAACCTATTAGAACTATACTTCACTGTGAAGGTGTGAAAAGGCTATGATCATTTACCATGAATTGTCCATCATGTTCTTTTAACTATAATTTCCAGGATTTATTTGAGCAAAAGTGGTGAACCATTTAAGCCAAAGGAGCTAATGGGGTCTTGATTCCGAGTCTGCAGGTCACACTTGCTGCCCCTTCTTCCTATTAATTTACATCTTCAGAAAATGTTCTCTTTTTAAGTATTGCTTACACCCCCATTTCTTTGAGAAAGCAAGGGCCACAAATCTTGAAATCCAATAGCAGAGAATATAGGTTAAACTGTAGATTTCTTTGTGTTCTCTTAGCTTGATTGCAGGAAAACAACCAAGCTCAGAAAACACCAAGAACACAACACATTCTGAAATCTAGGGTTTTGCCATGATTCTCAGTCAGGAAGATGGCATTCATCAACAGCTTTGACAAGGACCTTTAAAAATCCCCGTTGATAGCAAGGACATGTTCTTTATAATTTCTTATTGAAATATTCCCAATTTAAAAAATGAGAAGATCTTAATTTTCTAGGTTCAGTTAATAAATGAGTACCCTCTCCCCTTTGGTATTATCAGTAATATGTTCTTGGTGAAAAAACCAAACAAACCTGATTCATATAGAATGGGTCAATTTACAGCCCAGTAGACTCCAATCACAATAGGTCACTTTAAATGCCATGATTCCCTATCTCTTCCCAAACATTTTGGTTAAAGCATTTCAGCTGAGAGATGGCCTTCCCATTTGGTGGTTGCCACACTGAGTGTGAGTATGGCCTAATTTGGGAGCCCCATCCTAAAATGGCACAACCTGTGAAATGTTGTTCACCATTGCTTCCTCCCATAGGTTTCCCCCCTTGGACAGAACATCTTCTCTCTCATTCTCACTGTGCCCCAAATGAGAGTAGCTGTCAGAGTGCACTCCTTGTTCTGACTTCACCTAAGAAACTTTATGTCCAAGAGTACCATCCACTCCAAGTTGGTTATCCCTAACAAGGTCAGGTAAGAAACTGCCTTGCTGTTATATGTTAGGACTTGCACGCAAAAAGCATTCTGTATTTTCCATCTAACTTAGGGAACTATAGATAAAAGAGTGGGATTATATTGTTCAAAAAGAGACTGCAGGTATACATGTATGGTCCTGCTTCCTTTTGATTGTGGAGAACATCAACTGTGCAAGCAATAAGGTAAACATGCGCGCACACATACACACCCAATGCAATTAATTTCTCTTAATCTCTTTGGGTGTAAGAGAGGCAAATAGAATGGATAACAGTATTTCATCTTCTTTATTCTTTTATTACATTTCTGTGCAGCCAAAGGTCTTCACCAAATAGATGAAAGTTGAGGGAGGAACAAAAATATGAGCAAGAAACATCTGTTTCCCCCATTTTCTCCATGCTTTCCTTTATATTGCTTTGAAAGGGGCAGGTCCCCAGGTCCTCCAACTAAGACTGTGGACTAGAGAATTTCCCAAAATCAAATGTAGACAAGCTGAGATTGGGAGGATCAGCATGGCTGCACCACCAATGCTGAACCAACACAGTGAGGGTCTGGACGGACAGCTCTGTTTTCCCCACACTTCCCCATGACTCTAGATAAGGAAGGACTATCACTTTTTGTGAATTGGTTACACCAGGATTCTGCTAGGGCAAGGAACATGCCAGTGATATTGGACATTTGCATTGATTTTCTGTGTTTAAAATCCTACATTTTTAATAATTAGTTTTTTATTTTTAAATTTGTTTAGCTTTGTTCTAGTTTCGCTTAGCACCTTCCCATGATGATATTAAATCTGCAAAAAGGAGATGATCAGAAATAGGGACCTTGGTATAGTTGCTCTGTAGGATTATATAACATTGGTATCATTTCAGCTTATGGTTTCCCCATGAGAATTGTTGCATGTGAAGATGCTGAACATAATCCAGATCATTAATTTTTCCTAATGCACACATGCACACTTCTAGACCTTACAGCCTTTCTTCCTAAGGAGGAATAACTATTACATTAACTAAAACCTATAAATGTACATACACATTCAGCGAAATAGGGATCCTGCTGTAAATATTATTGAAGTTTCATATACTTCTAATTAAAATAATAAAATCCTAGAGTTAGAAAAGGCCACTTAGGTCAGGCTCAATTACAGAATTATGAATGCTTGATGGAATATATTTTCGGAGGGGTAAAAGATACTGAAGTTGGTCACAGTGAAAAAGAACTGGGCTCACATTTTGGCCCCTGGATGGAAAAAAAAGACCTATTTTCCTGCTTGTTACCGATCCATTTCCACTGTGTAGCTCATTACCATTCTTGAAAATGCCTTAACCTGTAATTTCCATAAAAGCAATGAAAATCTACATACTTCACTTGCTTGGTCGTGGAACTCCATTAGAAATAATTGAAGGCCTATTTGTATGTGGGGTGGGTGCACGTGTGCATGTCTATGTATCGAGTTACGTAAATTACAAAATTAGAGCATGCACATAATTAAATGTGACAATGGGCCATGGCCTTTTCTTCTGAAGAAAAGTGCTCAGGAGAGGAAAATATAAACCGCATATCTCTGTGCTCTCTCTCTCTCTCTCTCTCTGTGTGTGTGTGTGTGTGTGTGTGTGTACTTCTGGGATAAAGGCTTGTAGTAGTGCAGACCAAGTTAAAGAGTACACATGGACTGTTAAGTGTTTTGACACAGAATAACAGTGGTTTATGTACATTCAGATAGACATTGAAGGAATAGTGGCTGTGCAAGAAATCACTGTACAAAAATGTGCCATATTTTCCCTACTTTGCAATATTCCACATTTCTGTATGTTATTAAATTGTGAGAGTGGATCCTTCCTTTGGTATATGGACCTGGCAATTATAACCCCAGATATTTGGGACAGAGTAAACTACAAATTAGCCATCGATTTTCTAATTAGATATCCTGGTGCAGCACCTGTTTGCAATGCTCTAAAGCAGTTATGTCTTTCTTGGGCGTCTTGCAGCAGCTGTAGAGGGCAAACCAGGTGACACATTTGCATTGCTATGTGCTTATGAATAAATTTCAGCGATCAACTCTGAAGTGCCAAAGAGCCCAGGTAAATAGTTATAATTGATAATTATGATCTAAATAGAGTGTCCATCTTCAGAATAGGCCATGCTCAGGACAAGCAACCATAGAAAAGCCATCATTCGTATTAATTCCATCATTGCAAGTGGCCAGAATCATTTGGTTGTTCACGATGGAGAAACACAGTTCTGCTCTTACTGAACTTTTGATCTCATCCAACTGCCCTTTTTTAAAAATGTTCTCCTAATTGGTTTTCACAGAGTGATACTTTGTCTCCCGACTGAGTTTATGGTCTTCTGTGAACTTCCTTGACCTAAATGCACTCATAGTCTGCTGCTCTTGAGAGGAGCAAAGATTTTAGAAATGCTGGCATTAATGTTGTTTCTGTTGGAAATACACCACGAGCAACACATATTAAGTTTGATTCTTCCCCTTTTCTCAAGGTCTGTGCCCTTTTTAATGTGGGGGATGTGTGGTGAATTTCTTCTGCCAGAGAGCTTATGACTACGTCGTGTTAGGGGCAAATGCTTCATAATTTCCCATGAGTAGTGTGCCAAATTATATTTTCTCCCATCTGCTTTGCTGTTCAATTCAGAACTAGAGAGCAATTTTCTCTATTGTAAGAAAACTGTGTTGTGACATCAAAACATCTTTCTTTAAAATGCATAAGCATCATGTACAAATTTAAGAATGCATCCTTCATTCAGCCAAATGAAGTCAGAGGAGCTGTAAATGGCTTCAGAACATTACAGGGGGCTAGTAGCCCTCCCTGTCTTCAAGGGAATTGTGGAAATTGTACTCCCAACCAAGCCAAAGGACACGCGCTTGTAGTGTTGCTCACCCATTGTGAGAATTTGCTGGGTCAATATTCAGTAGGGTCTAAAATTCAAGCTCATCTCAGCAACCTTGATAAGCAACTTTAGTGAATGGGTGTCTCCTAAAGCCCAGGAATCTGTCTTGTCCCCAATCCTAAGTGAACTGCTACTTAATATTACTCAATATAATCTCCCTTCTATCTCTGTAGCCTTTTACCTTGTCCAGGGTTTCAAGCTATCCTACATGGTCCTTTTATTCTTAGCCTTAGTCACCCCTTCTTCTGTTTTGAAATATTGTACTAAGAGTACGGTATATAGAGTTGCAAAGAATTCTTCAACCTTTATATATACTAATTGCCCATTTAGGAAAATGTTGTATCAAATATCAATACAAAATATTTCAGTGGGTCAGTATCAGACAACCTTCACTGCATTGCCTATGTAGATATATTGCAAATATCAGGTTCAGATCAAAAATAGCCTTTTGTTTTCTCTTTCTTTCTTTTTGATGTTAACTAGTCTTATACCAATCTTCTTGGGATAAAGATCTGTAGATGATGATGATGATGATGATGATGATGATCACCTTTGAGTCAGCATTGAGTCCTGGCAACTGCCCGGACTAGTCCCTGTGGTTTTCTCAGCAAGTTTTTTGGAAGTGGTTTGCCCTGCCTTCTTCTTCCAAGGGCTGAGAGTGAGGGAGCTTATGCCTAAGGCAGAACTAGAGTCTAGCCTGGGTGCCCTTAACAGGCTCTCAGAACAGGATTTACCTAGGATTAAACACAGAGTTGGACTGCAGCTCTGTTATCCTGTTGTTGTTGTTTTACTGCAATTATGTTTCTTCTTGCTATTCTGCTTCAGGTTGTACACATAATCATATTTATTTATTTATTTTATTTATATTTCAAATTTAGATACCGCCCATCTCATGAAAAAGTGATTCTGAGCATATCTAAATTTGAAATAAAATAAAATAAAATAAAATAAAATTAATAAATAAATATGATTGTGTGTATAACCTGAAGCAGAATAGTGCTTTATCTTTACTTACACATGCATTAATTGCTGTTCATGTTTATTTGCAGTATATTTTAGCTGAAGAGAATATTATACAGAAACATTTACATTTCAAATTCTAAATTAAAGGAATTTTGATTACAGCATATGTCTGTGTGTGTGTTCGTATTCATTCTAAGTGTTCTTCTCTTTAGGACTGTTATCCCGTATGTGTGCATGTGCGAGTGTGTGTGTGTGTGTGTAGGAGATACACACACACACACACGTAAACACACACGCAAACAAATCTACTTATTTACACATCTGGAGTAAGCCTCACTGCAAAATTTCCTCATACAAAAAAAAAGCATAATTTACATTCTATTTAAAGAACGTTTTATATATAAAGCAAAGCATCTTGAGAGTGTAATAATGTTATAGCTCTACATACATTGTCACCCTGATCCAGCGGGTCTTTGAATGCCTAAACACTTTTGACATTTCAGCACCAAAGCAGTGAATTCACCATTCACTTCAGTGTGAGATAGTTCTGTGTATTTATTTTCACTGAATAACCAATTATAAATGACTTTTTATTTGTGATGATCTTTTACTTAGAATCATCATCATCTATTGGCAGAATATCAGCATGGGAAGGCTTGATAAAGAACAGTTTAAAGGGATTTTCTTTTTGCCTGATTATCCAAACTGAGCAATTGAACCTAAGTTAATTACACTCAGGGTGACCTTATCAAGTAATGCATTTAAGTTACAGTTGTATTGTTAGTTATGTGGAAGTTGATGGGATTAAGTAGGTTTTTATTCAAGTTTAATTGATTTCTAGTTTGTAGACAAACTCAATATTAAAAGAGCTATTGACATTTCATCTCTTTCTTCTGCCTCCTGAGAAAACATTTGTGCCATTTTCTACCATTAGAAAAGGCTACAGCCAAGCTTTGTGATCGCTGCCTTTTGGCACCAGAGCTTTCTACAGATTTGGTCTTGAAGTCTTGTCGTAAAAAGCTCTGTTTCACTAAAAACAGCCAACCCAGCAGTGCAAAACCAATGAGGGAAGAAGACAGGAAAATAAAGAAGAAAGTTGGTGTTTACGTGTTTCTACCCTGCAATACTGGTTTGGTAGGAAAGGAAGAAGCCGGTAATCTCAGGTCGCATGTAAAGCTAAGCAAGGAACAAGCAGAGTCTGTTTATTTAATTCCTGCATCCCCAGTGTGGTGCCTATAGACATCAGGATGTCTACCAATATTTATTTGACACCCAGTACAGTCTCTGCCTCATCTACTTTTTCCTCTTTTAGATACATACAACCGAGGTGACCGAATGTGGTGGAGATTTTGTTAGACAACTAGTTTGTTGCCTCATAAATAGGTGTTTGATGCTGATATGCCCACCATCAAAGGATGAAGAAGATGGAAATCCTGGTTTAGTTGTTCCTACTAGTAGGAACAACCAGTTGGGAGTGATAGAACTGTGTGAACCAATATGCTTGCTTGCTTCTGATGAGTGAGAAACAGAGTACTGATTTTTCAGGATTGAGGAGGCATTTTGGTCTGCATCATTTTAACATACCCTGTTGATTCCTCCTGCCAATGGGAATAAGCTTCTTCTTTCTGACTCATGAACCCCAATAATTGCTTGCATTAGTGAACTGCCATGAGAACACCCTACGACTAGGGCTTTCAAATTATTTCACTTTACCTCAAACCTCAGCCCTTTACTATGGAGTCAAGTTTGCACTCTGAGTAACCAATTATCAAATTTTAAAAAATGTAAAAGTCTTGAAGGTGTACAAGGTAAAAGAATAGATTGAAGGATAGAATAGAGACTCATTACTTCTAACACTGAAGTGGACAAACCTTTTCCTGTTGAGAGCTTCATTATCTGAAGTACAATTAGTGGACTGAAGCAATCAGTAGACATTGCCAGAGGCAAAATTAACTCAACTCAACCACTATTTCAGATAAGATATGCCCCTTTTCTCGCTCTCTATTATTTTCATTTCCCCCCGTTCCTTGACACTCTCTGTTATCATTTTTTCTCTCTGTCTTCCTCTCCCAGGTAAAATGCTGGGATGTGTTATTCTGGCCAGAAGTTTAAATGTCTTGCTTGCAGAAGAATTTCAGAATTAGGCTGAGAGTCACATGAGTTTTAGGCCAAGGACTGTTATAGGCCAAATGTTGCTTAAACCATACTTTAACATATCAATTTCTTCAATATGTGATGTCCAATCTTTACCCTCAAACCTAGGACAGGTGTGGGAGAACACCTATCCAGGGATTGACCAGTTCACTTTTTTTTTTTTTAATTTATTTTAGCAAGGTTGTTGCATGGATCCTTTATCCTGAGTATACAATCTATAACAGTTATTCTGCAATTTTGACTAGGATGTAGGTTCTGCTTGTTTTTGCATAGGTTTAAGTATGTACTAAAATCTTTTGACTTGAAATGCAGTTCGAACATGAGAAATACATATTTATACAGTGTGTGCATACCCTAGCTGAAGAGAGCCTTGTTATGCCACCTTAAATTCTCTTTAAAACAATATTTGTGTAGAACCTGAGTGATCAGCCCACCTTTGTTTCAGACTCCCCCCATAACTCAAGATTGTCTTTATACACCCACGGAAACACGTATACTTGAGCAGTCACTTTGGATCAGATTAGTTGAGGGCATTCCATAGCCAGATAGACTTCCAAGGCAGTGGAAACACTATGAATAATCTGAGTTGCCCAGAAGCAGAGAAGTCTATCTGGCTGGTTATGGCAGCGCTGACCACAAATGTACTAAAAGAAAGAGGAATAGGGTTGTGTATTTGCTCCAGGCCCTATAAAGAGACATAGGGACAGGCAGTGCAGTTTTACATTCAGCTACATGCATTTACCGAGAGATCTAGCAAAAATGCATTTTTAAGGTCATTGTACCAACAGAAACATAATAAAGCCTGGCATTTATATACCATTATTTTCAATCATTCAGAACTGATTCACATGCATTACGTTAGCAATGTTTACCAGAGTTTGGCAAGTCATTATTATATTTCCCATAAAGTAGCTGTAAGCAGCAGGTGAGAAAAGCATAGCTCTGTTTAAGGTGCTGGAATTAATAGAAGTCTCAGCATCACCTCCAGACTTATTGGGGTGCCAGGTAACACAAAAGCTCAATTTATTTTGACCCATCCTCTGGACAGAACCCTGAAATCTAATACAAGTTGTTGTCAGAAAAAGGTAACTGTAATTTGTTTTGTTATGTATACTCAGTTAATAGACTATTTTATGGAAAGCAAATGGGATGAGAAAAATGCCATTATCCTGGGGCCAGCTATACTTGTACCCTCCTAACCATGCTGCTGCCAACATTATGAACATTATTGCATTGTCACTGCTGGTATGTAAAGGATGGAGATTGTGTTGTGAGATGAGGGCACATGTTTTATCATTTACTTCCATGTACCCTAGGGCGCAAGGTGTTTTTCTGGTTAAGAAAGCATTACCCCAACTATGTTACTTTTTTCCCAACCAGGTGACCGCTAAGTAGACCACTAAGAACCCCAACCCCCAAGATTCTCTAGTAGCATAAAAAAGACGAAGTCTTCTTCAAGTTGAGTGGAACTCTTTAGACTTTACTGATATCTCCATGAGTTCTCTTGGCAGAAAGAAGGAACCTATTTTTCACTGCAACCTTCCAGGGTGATTTTTTATTATTATTTTTTTTTTTACATTTTCTTGTCTATAGCACTGCTATTCCCTTGATCTCCAAACCATGTATTCACTAGGTCCAGCTCTACTCTTCCAAGATTAGCAAGATTATTTCAGGTGCTTACCCCTGCCGCGGCTTGTAGTAATCAAAACTAATCCATTTATTTGATACCTGAGGAAGTTTATTGCAAAAGGACAAGGTGTGGAATGATGCTGTGGTCATCCAAGCTCAAGCTGCCTAGAAAACATCTGGAACTTGATTACTCTGTTCTCCAGCTCACTAACTGAGGCTGATAAAACCATCTGCCATTTTCATTCTTGCAAAATGCCTCTAGCTGATGTGTCTTTCAGGCTTCTTCGTGGTATGAAATGAGACATTGAAATATATCCCATCCTAAGCTACTTAGAAGAAGATGATAAAAAATTAGAAAAGATACTAGAATTCAAGTCTAGAATTAAAGGTAGAGTTTGAAGCTTCATTCCAGCTTCTTGCTCAGATCTGAAATTGACTTATGAGGCTTTGGGCAAATCACAGTTTTTCAGTCTTAACCTCAGAGGTTATTGGAGAGAAAATAATGGAGTCTCATGTATGTCAAAACGAAGGCCAGATAATTAATGTGTCTAATAGGGCTACATTACTTGTCATCTACTGATACATCACAGTCATTTGAGCCTTTTGCTTGGTCTGCAATATGCAGAATTAAGAAAAATTGTGAACTTGAGGGTTTTCAATGTTTTAAAGTTCTATTTTGCTTGCTCTAATCAAAGCTGACAGAACACTGATGAAAATGTAGGATAGACTTGAGACAGCATCTGTGTGTGTGTGAGGGGGGGGGGGAAAGAAGGATCGAAAGAAAGAGCACATATGGATTAAAAATTAGAAATTATTCTAACTTATGCCAGGAAGATAGGAGAGGAGATGTTGGAAACTATAAGTTACTAAAAATGAGGTTTAATTAGATTTCTGCTTGTTTTGGTAATTAAGAACATACCATATTAGTAGGCTACAGTAATTTTTCTATTTTACTCTATCTCCATTCCATCCCCAAGATTTTGCAGGGTCTCTATGCAGATTTACAGTAGATTAAAGCAAAAACGAGTCCTGTAAAGTAATGTCAAATTGCAATATTAAATGTAAAGATAGCTGATTATTTAAATTTGATTTCATCTCAGTCCTCATTTCCATACTAAAATGTCAACAATAGTTAACATCTGTTTAAAAGGGGGAGATTTTCTTCCAACTCTCTGGGCCAATAGATTTTCATAACCTATAAAAGTAGAGCTATGATTCTGATATGGGAAAATGCATAAAATAGTCTTTCAGAGATCTTTCCTTGTTAATATTACGTTTCCAGCTGATCATTCTGACATAACCAAAACTGACACTTTCTATTTAAACAAAATACCCAAATGTGTGCAAGCTTACATTTAAACACATCTAACTATAGTTGCTTACAGAAGATTGAATAAGCTGAGGGCAATGACAATCAAAAAAACAAACATGAGGTCACCATAAAGATTGTCATTGTAATGCAAAGTTACAGAGATGTTCTTCACTTTTCTCAATAAATTCATACTGCATGACAATAAATTACATATCTGGTTGCTTTTCTGCTCTTACGGCAATAAGCTGACTTTAAATTTCAAAGGAAAAAAAAACATTAGGGCTGCAGAAAGCTTTAGATTCCATTCCAAATATGTGCTTTGGAGCATGCAGGAGTACAAATAACACCCCTCTGAAACTCTTTCAAGCAGTCATGTCATTGATCTGGATTGTGTAACTTCCTTCTCCAATTACCATGGGACCCCAGGAAAAGACACAACTGCTTTAAAGGGCTGCAGGTTGGCATCACTTGGTACTCCTGCACATTCGAGAACAATTTTTTTTTTAAACTGAAACATTGCACATCCCTAATAATCATTGTGGGAAAGACATTCAAACCACTTGAATCCTTGATATGTAGTAGCTTAAAATATAGCCCTGCCCTATAAAATGACATTCTACTTTAATTATACTGGCTACCTTTAAAGGAAAGTTGTAAGATTCCTCTCTCTCATTTTCTTTTCTTCTTCTTTCTTCTTGTTGTCTTACTACTCTCTGTTCATAATTATAAACCTCAATTGAACAATGTTCCTACCCTACATACAACAAGCTCTTTGCCCACTTTGCCATGACACTTGCAAGAACATTGTATTAGCATAAATCTACCACCCAACGTGCACAACATTGAACAAAATGATCAGTATTCCAGATAAAGCTGAGGACTCAATCATGCAGTTTTGTCCTGTTGAGTTCAAGATCAATGCCCTCTGCCAAACTGCTGTGTCTTCAAAGAGCTTTTTTTTTAGTTTTGCAAGTATTCAGATCTGGTGGGTCTGGTGGGGGGGGGGAGAAGGTCAACAATTCAAAGTGGTGGGCATGAGCAGAAAAAGCCATGCCCCAGATTATGTACATGTGACACATGCACCCCTTGCTAAAAAAGAAAAGAAAAGAGTGGAGCATCAATTGGCCAGCCATCTCTGTCATTCTGATATCAATCGATCCCTCTGTCCAAGCCAGATGGGTCTCTGGGATTATTAAGGCAAAAGTGTGTCCTGCTGGTAAAACCCTTTTTGGCACATGGCTTTGGATATGGATGAAAGTTCAGTCTGTACATATCAACAGCATTTTCTTCCAAACAAGAGGTAGTTGTACATTTCAAAACATTTCTTTGTTAATCTTCATGTATTCATTCCGATATCTGTCTAGTGGTATACATTTACATCGAACAATTCGGGTGGCGGGTTTCAAGTCTGAAGAAAAAATACCATAAAGAGTACATTTTAAACCTCATTTAATACAAAAACATTAATTTCAGTACGCCCTCTGTAATTTGAGTTAAATAACTGAATAATGATATTAAGGGAGAAGCTAAAACTTGGGCTTTGATGGGAACCACTAACAACAATTACTCTTACTAAAAGTTTTAGACATTTAATAATGTACGTTTGGGGTCTTATCGATTCCCAAGAAACACAAACATTGGAAGCCATTACTTTTCCCAGTTAACATTCGTTGTAACTTAGCATGTGTTGGTGTGTTGAGATGTAAGATCCTAGGGAGTGTGCTGGCCTTTTCCTCATTAGAAGATCATCCCAGAGGCCATTTCTAGAAGAGAGATGACATTTTGCCAAGACAATGAGGTTGTCCCAAATGATAACATGAGGCATAAACTTTCATCTGGCAAACAAGCTTGGAGTCAAATATTGAGGCTGATGATCAGTTAACACCTCACAATATAGAGGTAGCAGAGTTGATTTGGGGTGATTATTGTCCCATATAGGAAAATTATCACAGCTTTAGGAAACAGAGTGGTTGGGGGAGATATTGTTTCCACAGTTTTGTGGAACAAGTGGCAGCTAAGTGTATTTCTGCACTGGCCCTGTTCACATAGTGGAATTAACTGGTTCATAGGGAGGGGGGAGTCTAAGCATGTTTTGCAAAGCCGCTAACCTACACTGACTCAGAAGGGAGTTAGATTTAGCTCCAAACAGATCTGGTCTTTGTTTGTTGCTAAATTAATTCCATCTACCTTGTGCAACTACTTAGTGAGAGGTTAATTAACTCTCTGACTCCTGAGACTGACACAGTGGTCTCAAGATACCCTGCAAAAATGAGGGAGGGTTCATTAATCTGAAGAAACTTGGGATGTTTAGTCTGAAGGAAAGGATTCTTAAAGGAGATGTGATAGCCATGTTCAGTTACATCAAGGGAAAGCACTGGGAAGATGCTTAAAAACTCCTTTCCATGGCCCCAGAAACTAGGAACAGGGGTAAAAAAAAATGGTATAATGTAGCTACTTAGATTTCCTTTCAGTATAAAGTAAAAAACAAACAAACTTCCTGATAGTAAGATTTGTACAACAGTGAAACAGTCTACCTATGGAAGTTATGGGTTCTCTATCTCTGGAGGTTTTTAAGAACAGTGTGGACAGCCACTACTCAGGAATTATTGAAATGGTTTTCCCTTACTTTGCAGAAGTTTGGACTAGATGATCCTTGTACTCCTTTCCAGCCCTGTACTTCTGTATTTCAGTAGAAGAGGCTATAAGTAGCTCTCTGATGTTACCTAGTTGGGTAGATCAGTGCACTGATGGTATCACCTAGTCAGGTAATTAAATGTCTGCAAGCAAACAACCAAGCTCAGAGAGCACCAAGGGTTCCACTCCTCTGAAACATTTCTCTGGTTTTCCAGATCAACTAAGGTTGGTGAAGTAATATCTCCTGAGAGAGGTCATGTCCCTTCTATTTCCATTATAACAGAGTTATGAACCTTGGCATGAAGCAAGATGTTGAGCTATCTAAAATAGAAGGCTTGGGAACCTGTTTCAGTTTGGCAGAGAAAGAGGGATGTAGAACTGCAACACAGGACATCAGCCGTCAGGAAATTCTGTTCGGTCCTCACAGAAAAAACTGGAGCTGTATAAAAACATGTTATTGTATTTCGGTTGGCTTAGTGAGCAGCAGTAAGATGTACCTTTTACTAAAAAGATTTGGCTACCTTCTGTTGGCAGCCCTCTGTACTATTGCGCTGACTGTTCATAATCAAGCAGGTGGGGAAACATCTGCTTCAGGCAAAATCAGCTAAGCTGCTTTTTATATACATTTTATATATAAAATATACATCCCTCTCTGATCTAGATATTTTAATACCTGTTTTAAGCTGAACTAAGCTGGTACTTAAAATAGCTCTCTGACATTCAGAATAATGGAGATGAAAGCGAGTGCAATAAAAATTGTCAGCAAGGTGCAATGCAAGCAGTGATTCGGCTACAGCCTTGCTCATTTTAAATGTTTTATTTAGTTGGAAAGATCTGCATCTATGAGAATTAAAATGCATGATTTGTTTTCGAGCATCTTCGGCTCCATATGCAAATGTGTACGGTTTAGGTCTGAATAAGAACACACATCAGTGCAGCTCTCTTGGTAACAGCACACAGATATGATTTGTTGTAGCCTTGTTCTTAGATGTTGTTCAGTGTCCCAGCTTAGGGCTTCTTGATGGCATCCTATCTATGTACTAACCTAGCTTGATCTTACTTGAAGGTATCAATATGGGAGTGGAGGTAGAGATTGTTTCACTTGGAGGCAAAATTTGGCCTGAAGGTCTTCAGTGGATCTACTCCAAGTCACACAGAGGGTGAACTCACCTTCTGGGGTTCCAGAGGAACCTCCATTGTAGACCACATGCTAAGTTCTGATGATTTGGCCCCACCTTGTTTAAAATCTAGTATGGATTTCTGCCTTAACAGTGACCATTTACCATTAGTAGGTTCCTTTTCCTTCATCTCTACAGAGCAAAGTCAAGTGCTCCAGGTTCAGGCTTGCCTCTTATTTGATAGATACCTCTGACCTGTATGATGCAGGAAACCATGAACTGCTGCAGTCCAATTTCTTCAATCACCTTATGTCAACCACTTAAAACAGATTACTGGCACAACCAAAAGATCAATTGATCAGGTTAAGGACTTCAAGTATGTAGGCATCCACTTTCAACCCTCCACCCACTGGAATAACCAATCTATTAGAGCTCAAAAAGTTTCTAAAGCAGTCTTACAATATGCTAGTCATCAAGGTAATAATTACATTTGATAGTCATGATTTTGTTGTCACTTTCCAGAAATTTTTTGGCTTAGTTCAGGACTGTTTAAAGTCTAACCAGACTCCACCCTGCTATCACTCCAATAAGCCTTCCAAACCTTGGCTTGGTAAAGATTGTGTTCAAGCCAAGGCTATGGTAATTTCAGCCTATAGAAATCCCAGGTCTATCCTGATTCTCATGAAAATTTTCATTTACTAAAAAAGGAATATAAAGAGCTTCTGAAGGAGAAAAAGCAGAACTACTCATCAGTGAAATGGACAAGGCTCCAACAAGCAATAACAAATAAGGATATTTCATCTGTTCTGGCATCTAGTTTCTTGCTCTTCAGATAAACCTAACTCCAGTGCCAATGATTTACTTTCTTCAGAGTCCTGGGTGAGATATATGAGCAACTTATTCAAAGCACATTTGGTTTCTGTTGCCTCTCCCTTTATCTGATCCCCACCCTGTTTGGCCCCCAATTTCACAACCAGAAATCCAAAAAATAATTTCTCTACTGAAAAGTGGCAAAATCCCAGGTAAAGATATGATATTGCCAGAATTACTGAAAATAAATGCTAATTGATGGGCCACTGGGTACTGCCATTAATAAAACTTTATCGCTTCCCATAAAGTGGCTTCATTCTATCATTCTCCTACTATACCAGAAAGTTAACAGGCAAAATCCAGATAAATATCACCCATTTTATTGTCAATAATTAGCAAACAATTAGATGCCTGTTGAGAGGTTTCTATCTCTGTGTTGTTGGGTTCATCCTCAGTGACCATTGTTGACTTTTTATTCTGCTAATAGTGTTTCATATTGTTTTAATGTATTATTAAGCTTTCTCAACCAGAATTTCATTCTCCAAAACATGCCCACTGTCCAATTTCAGTTCTCTTATGTGCAGATTATGTGGCCATTTTATCGGTAACCCAATGGGCTTTGTAGATGCATAGCTGTTTTAACATCCTACTGTTCCAGGAAATTTCTTCAGATGAATTACTTAAAAACTAAGGGCCTAGTTTTCTCTAGAATGTGCTTTAAAACCCCTGTTAAATGAGAAATTAATAAAAGATCAATTGATCAGGTTAAGGACTTCAAGTATGTAGGCATCCACTTTCAACCCTCCACCCACTGGAATAACCAATCTATTAGAGCTTAAAAAGTTTCTAAAGCAGTCTTACAATATGCTAGTCATCAAGGTAATAATTACATTCCTGCAGCAATAAAATTTTATAAAGCAAACTTTCTGGGCTTGTTGTTATATGGCACACAATTGTATGTTTATAACAATGTCCCTACTTTAGGAGGTACTCACTGTAAGAAGTTTTTGAAAACCCTATTTTGCATCCCTCACTTGTTCAATTAGAGCTTGGCTGAGTTTCTCTTGGGGCCCACTTGAAACCTCGCCATCTCAGGTTTTGGCTGAAAAAAATCCTTTGCAGTGAGTCTTTGGTTCAACTCAACCCTACAGGATGGGTTGTTCTCACCCCCAAAAAGGCAAGCCAATCTCACTCCAGACACTATCGTCTCTTGGCCCAGATAAAGGCTTAATCAAACTTAATCAGAGGATTTGGGATTTAGAACCACAAAATGACGGGGCCAAAATCATCCATTCCTATTATGGTAAAATTGCAGGGTCTCCATGGATGATTCCTAGCTATCTCTGCAACATCCCATCTATGAATGTTTATGAGTGTTTGGTACTCATAAACCTGACGATCAGAACTTTCAGTTGTCTCTCTGATCAGCCACTATAACGATTGCCAAATTTCTAGCCATAGCTATGATCTTCAGAAGCTGATCGGTATTTTCTTCTCATCATTTATTGTTTCACAGTTCAGTTTTCTTCTATATTTTAAAGTTTGGACTTGAGTTTTGGGACCATGAATAAATTATTTGCTTTGAGCCCAAACAAGTTGATAAGGTATACCACCTGTTGTTGTTGTTGGTTTTTTTAGCAGTGCTTTTTGTTTTAAAATATTTGTTTTGCATGGAAGAAGGACAAGTAATCTACAACTAAGTTACAAATCAGACTGTATACAATTAGTTGACTCCTTCACTTTATGGAAGGATCCACTCGATATACTGAGCTGTTAAGTTACAACCTGGAAGTCATACTCTACTTCTTGAAAATCTCTGACCAAATCTAAGACAAAGTAGAAAGAGATTTTCCAACCTGCTTCATTTGACCTCTTACTGTAGTCTAAGGTTGGCCAGTTGTAACCATAACATCTTTCAGTGTTTCACAACCAGGGCAATTTCCAGATATGTGAACTTCAGTTTTCAAATTTCCCAGTGAGCTTAACCATTGATAACAATCTTGGGAATTAAAGTCTGCTCATCTGGAAGTCAAACATTGGTATAGGCAAACTGGCCATGCACACCAGCAGCAGAACATTGGTAGAATATAAAGATGTTTCTTCTGTATGGCTTCTTCTCCAGCATAATGCAGCACAGAAAGTCAACCGTGAGAAACTTGCTTGGTTCACATTTCAGTGCAGAATTGACTAATTTATACTTCTTAAGCTGATATGGGCACTGGCTGCACTTATATACTTCTCCCAATTCTGTGTTGCAATTAGAAACACACGCCTTGCATACACACATACACACACACACACAACTATGTCAGAAAAGTGCAGACAGTAATGCATCTGTCTGAAAAATATATGCAGTAATCGTTTACTTGAGAGAAGAATTATCACCAAAAATACGTATATTATGAAAAGCATTAACAAAGATGTATTAGGAGAGACATCCCTGAGAATGTGTATCCATTTCATGCAGGCTTTTAAAAAACAGGAATAGGACAGAATAAACTTAAAATCTTAAACGGAGAAACCGAACAAATCTAGCAAAAATCTATTCCCAGCAAGGACTCTTGAGAAAAAATGTTCTTAAATTTCCAAGTCATGTTGACCTTTTCTTCCCTTCTTCCTTTATTTGAATTTGTGCACAAATGTATCTACCTCAAGATAAATAGTGACAACCCTACTTCGCCTCAAACTGACATTGCATGGATAGTGATAGAGACATCAACATGCTGGCAGAGAATGTGTCAGTTGAGGCAGCCTGTCAGAGTGGTAATTATATCATTTGTGCTTTATCTTTTCTGTGAAGAGTGTTCTTGTGATAATGTTTAATAGATAAACTCCATCCTCTTCCGAAATATTTATCTGTATGCATGGTCGAAGCTGTGAATTGTTGATGAATATTATCATTGAGGAGGAACTGATGATTGATGAAGACACAGACGCACCTCCATGTCTACTCTGGAGATGAAGAATGAACTAAACTAGAACTTGAGTCCTCCAATAACATTGATTGCTAATACATTCCAGTAATACAAAAGGAAACATTTTTCCAATGGTCAGTGAGTGTCATCTTGTGGGACCCAGAAAGTGAGCTTTTCAGCTGCACCACTTTTCCTTTGGAACAATATGCCACCCAAGGTCCAGGTTATGCTGAACCCACTCCTACTGGCCTTTCAGAAAGTCTTCAAGACCTGATTGTTTCCCTGGGCATGAGGGTTAGAAAGTTAGGGGAGTCCATGATGCACTAATTGCCATTTTCATGCTTTAAGTTTTAGTTATTATTGTTTTCTCTAAGTTTGTGTTGATACTTTAAAACTCTGTTAGCCAAACTGCACTTTTGAGATGGGCAGCCAAATACATAAATTAACATGAATAATGAAGAATCAACTTATGGAAATAACGTCCACCAGATGCAGTGATAACAATCAAATAGATGTTGCTTAGACAAATCTGCAGAGATCTATCACTCTCTATTAGAACAGTATAATTTTTATTATTGTTGTTCTGTGTGTCATAAAAAGCAATGTGCACACTACATTTTTCCTACTTTATGCAGTTTTTAAAGACAGGGGTACAAAACATAGTTTGTGTTGTAATATAACCAACAGAATTAATCCTCCCTGAACCAACATGCAATCTTTCAGTTTTGCATTTTCCAGAACTTGGCAATTTAATTCTGCAATTCCGCCCCCCTCCCGAAAAGTACAAAAATATTTACATTAAAGGACATTGCATTTAATTAGGGACAATATTTGCAAAAATGTATGAAGGGAAATGAAAATGCATGCCAGTTTTCATGTGGCCTCTTATTTTAAAAATGCAGAGGGATGAAAAACAAGTCAGAAAAACTTCTGCTGAATAAAATGTGAACTTTATAGAAAGCAAACCTTTCTTAGCAAAGCTCTATTACTAATTTATTTTTTCATGTTTCTATGGCCCTTTGATGCACAGATGTGCACACACAATGAAGTTTGCAACCTAAATATTCTCCCAGACTGCATACTAAAGTAGGCTATCACAATCAAGTTATTCTATCATCCTTCATAAAGCATCTTGTCATTCTATCTAGTACAATTCCTCTTTTCTTTTCTACCATCTCCATTTTTTTCAGAAGGAACATAGCCCTCAACAGAGAGCACGTGCTTTGCCTGCAGATGGTCTAAAATTCAGTATTAAATAGCAGGTGATGTGAAACATATCTGCCTGGCACTCAGGTGAAGCTTTCTCCGAAAGTACAGCAGATAACCAAGACAGAGAAATAACCAGATGTAGTCTTCCTAAATCCAGAGCTCAGACAAGTTTTAATTTTATAGAAAAACAACAGGGCTATAATTATAGCTCTGCTGGATCGGGCCAATATTTTGTTTCTCACAGGAGCCAAGCAGATACTCACAACCAGGAGATGGAGACACAGCTGTCTCTCACTGGTGTTCACCTGCAACTGGTATTTGGAGGCATATTGTCTCCAACATGGAGCTGACATTGAATCTTCAAGACTCGTAGTCCCTGATAGAGCTGTCCGATGTGATTTATCCAATCCTCTTTCAAAGCCACTCGGCTCAGTGGTATCACCATGCCTTGTCGTAAGGACCTCCAAGGTTGATCGTGTGCTGCTGTGGAATACTTTCTTCTTTTGTCTTATCTCCTCTTGCCCATTGCCTCTGGAGTTTTAGGGTGTGAAGGAAGGGAACCTGACCACTTTCTCCATTCATGCATGATTTATTACATCATTCGACTGAAATAGCAACAACTGCAAAAGTAGAAACAGTGGAGAAAGTACATATATTTCCCTCTCTCTTTTGGCTCATGTATCAGTTCAGGAAGTGCAAATTAGGTAAATGCAATTTTAACTGTAAAATAAACAAATCTGAAATCCTTCCCTTTTGAAGGTGTCTTCCATCTTCCTTTCTGTGAGAAATATAATTGATGGTTGTTGGGCTTGTTCCCATTCATCAGTCAACTGAATTTCAGGATTTGGGAAAAAGGGAAATATTGCATAATGGCTTCTTTTCCTTTTGTTTTGCTCTGGTACACATCAAGACTGAGTAAGTGTGAATCAAATTGGTATTAAATGTGAAGTGGGGGGGGGGGGGGGAAACTAGACCTATCTTGACAAGGAAGCTTTGCTTCTGTTTTTGTTTTTTAAGTTCCAATTTTTTTGGTAAGAAATCATCTTGATTGCTCTTCAGCTTTTTTCCTTCCTTTCTTCTCCTTGAGGCTCTAGAAGTAGCTGATTGGGGCACAAACAGATTTTCTGCTTCTGCTAGTAATATGTGGCATGACTGTTTGTTTATGAGGGCTGCACAAAGTATTCAAAGGAGGTGTTAGCATCTCATTTCCAAGCATTAAAGCAGCCACATCCTTCAAAAGGCTCCCATGACTTCTTGGAAAGCCTAAGTATCTGCTCGCATATGCACAGACAGCCAGAAAACCAGGACGGCTTTCAAAGCATTCACTGCATGAACGTCACAAAGGACATGGAAGTTCCAATATTCAAAGAGAAGTGCTTTGTTTGCACTAATAATTTTACAAAGCACCTCTTTCAAGTGCCTTGTAAAGAGCTGCAGTTTTGTTGTTGTTTTTGTTATTAAGAGAAATGTATTTGTATCAATTGCAATGGAGTCTGCATATGAGCAATAGAAAAGTCTCAGTAAGATAGATAGATAGACAGACAGAAAGACAGACAGACAGACAGACAGACAGATAGTTTTCCACTGAGTGGAAACACTTCCTCCCCCCACTTTTGGGGGGTTGTTTGCTGATGAATGTGTACAACACAGAGTTGGGGGGGGGCAGATTACCAGAGAAAAAGCATAAAATAGATTCAGAAGTCAATATGCAAGGACATTGAGATCTTAACAAAGACAGAGCATAGAAAGGAATCAATGCAGCAGTACACACTGTCTATTAAAATGCCTTAGAAAATTGTGAGATAAATTATTGCTAGATTCATTGTCTTATGCTTATGTTTCTGATTAACTCAGTAATCTGTAATAATAGATTATATGAAATTTTGCAAGAATTTATGCAGAAAGGCAAACTGGAGTTATAAGGGTGAATGCATGAGTCTTTGTTGTTTGTATGTATATTGTTGATGAAGGTTCTCAGTCATCCAGGTGGAATTATCTGGAGGTTGAGTCATGGCAGCTGGACTTCTTTTCATTTTGGTTTGATACGTTTCACTGCTCGTCCAAGCAGCTTCTCCTTCCTCCTCCTGTTTTCCCCACAATGACAACCCTGTGAGGTGAGTTGGGCTGAGAGGGAGGGACTGGCCCAAAGTCACCCAGCCGGCTTTCATGCCTAAGGCGGGACCAGAACTCACCGTCTCCTGGTCTCTAGGCCAGCACCTTAACCACTACTCCAGACTGACTCTGCATCTGATTGCATCAACAATAACAAAAATCTTAAATAGGAGTCAATGGAGTGACATGCAACCTAGTTTAAACCTAGTTTAAATTTGTCCTATATACTGTATGTATGCATGTATGTATGTATGCATTAAATAAGCCCCAAAAGTATTAACAGCTATCTGTTCTAATGTTCAGTTGAGAAGAACCCTATCATGTGACACTTCAGCTGGTTTGATATAAATATTAATACATATAATGACAAAAGATCCCACCACCTTCTTGTTACTTACACAAATGATTGTTGTTGTTGTTTTCCACTGAGATATGGGGGGAGGGAAAGAGAGAATAAAGAAGACAGTTTGAGGATTGGCAGTATATACATCTCTTTAAATTCCTCCCACATTGCCCCTCTGACTGACAGCTTCAACAAACTGTTAATTGCCTACTTGGTTAGCTTTAAATAAATCTTAATGGATGGGGATTTGTGATGTAGATGTTCAAGAATTAGGAATTAAGTAAGTCCAATTGCCTGTTTTTCCTTTTGTAGACCATTCTTGAGGTCGACAGTAGCATTAATGGAAGTTACTCAAGAATTATTTTCTTTTATGATGTTTTAACAGGTCTGCATTTAGTAAGAAATGGGGAGGGGGGAGAGAGAGCTGTCCCATGTTATTTTTTTCCCCCTTTGTCCTTGAGCTCTTTGATGTTTTAACGATACTTCTAGTCCTTTAGATTTATCTTGCAATTTACCTTTGTTTAATGTCTAAAAACAGAGAAGCTTCAGCACAAGAATCCTTTGATGAGGAATTTCTTATTCACTCATCTAAGATTTGCTGTGGTTTTCCAGAGGGATAGGCTGAGTTGCACTGAACACCAAGGAGACACTTTCCCTGAACATGTGTGGCTCCTTTCATCCTTGGCTAGTAAAAATGTCTTAAGTAGCTCATTGTTTAATAATCATTGTTCCTAGAATTAATGGTGTCCTCGACAAAGTGGCAGTGCTCCAAACCCCACCCAACAAAACTTCACTTGCCTCTGCTTGATTTTCCTGGACAACAGACACCCTTTTCATTTTTAAATAGGGCAACTCATTCTCTTCAAGATGCTACACAGAAATCATGGCAGATCACTTCAAGGTGCAACTTTGAAAAATCATTAAAAACAGCTGCTATTATTCAGGCTGTATGTTCCTAATGGTAAGAATTCATAGCTGCTAAAATGCAAATATACCCTTTGGTTTTGCATGATGGGCTAGTAGACATTGTTGTTGAATGTAATGATACAAACTGAGCTGAGTCAAGCTTTGACACATGCCAAATAACTTTATTATGTGAAAACTCCTTATGAATCTGGATTCCAGATAGATCCCTGACAAAGCTGTATAAAAAAATGAAGTAAAAAAAAAAAAATCCCAGAAAGCACAAATGAAAGTTATCCCAAGACCCCAAACTGAAACATATCATGTCACTCATACAATTGACATTCTAGGCTTTATTGCATGTAGTATTTTTTTTTATATATTTTTTCTTTGTCGAAAACCCAAGCCAACTTGGGTGCTGGAAGTTCAAATAAACCAATGGTCTTTCTTCAGTGAACTACAATGGTTCAGTCCAATAATAAGCTTGCAAGGAATTATTTAAGCTTCTCCCATAAACACCTAACTGTGAAGGATCCTTGTACTGAATCCATATGATGAGAAGGACAAAAGTAATACTCTTCTGTCCCTAAAACTAAGGTGCAATCTAGTTTCTGGGATTGTTAAAGGGAATAAATTCAAGGTAATACGGATGTTTTCCTGAAAGATGTTCACAATAATTTTATAATAATATGGAAGTGGGATTTATGAATAGTGAGCATCACCATAAAGAGGCTGCATTAAAAACCAACCAGAAATTTAGTAATTAATATACCAGTAATTGGTGCATTTTTCTTCTTTCTCCTTAATCTTTTGTGTTTTAGTAATTTGGATTCCTGGCATAGTAGAAAAAGGATAGAAACATAGGTACAGGAAAGCAAAACAGGATAAGAAATGATCAAGCTTAATGTGTCTAGTACTGAACAAGCAGAGACTAGTATATATATATATATATATTGTGCATATATATAGAGGGGGGGTAGTTGATTCTCAGTGTGATAGACTATATGTTATTATATATGATTGCATGTGTAATAGCATTCCCTACAAGAAATGACTTATACACCTTTACATGAGGCATACTTTGTAATCAGGAACAACTGATATTTTGCACTAAACAGCTAAATGTATTTATCTGTGGGTTTATTTGTTTATTTGTTTTAATCAGTTCCATTAATATGTTCCTTGTTATAAAGAGAAGGTTGCCATGACTTTGAGGAGAAAGTCAGACCGACCGACGGAAACTTTATTTTGGTCATCATCATGATCAAGAAAAACAAGTAGCACTTAATGAGTATTCTTGATTTACAGGACTGAAATATCTTATCCACCTCCTGCAGTGCAAGCTATAGCCCCAAACCTACCAGTTATTTAAACAGCATATTTTTGTTGTTGTTGATATCTAGGGAATGCATAAAATAACATAATCCTCATCTAAAAATGCAATTAGTTTGTTATTTTTGATTCATAGTTAGCGTCAGTGTAAATAACTGATAGAAAAATAGAGTAGCAGAAGACTGAACCCATAGAATGGAAGACAAAGGTTGGAAATCCCAAACCTCCTTTCACAGAAATGTTCTCAGTCTTTACATCCTGGTGCCACAGCCTGGTTTGGGGTAGAAGCTTGGTAGTCCTTGCTGCCAACTTTTTCTTCCAGGAAGTCCCTCACTTGCTGTCTTCCCCTAAACCCAGTGTGTGAGAGAAATATGGTTCCCACACCGTTTACTTCCTTTTTACATTTTAATCTGTCAAAATATTAAAAATAAAACAATTTCAATGATACCACTTCCTAGCTATGTGGATTATAGGTGTGTGACTAGATGATTCGGCCCTTCTTTCCTACCTTGGGTGATAGACCAATTTCGTAGGAGATAAACAAAATAAAATTTTGTTTAATAAATGCAGACATTCTGTTTTGAATAAATTAAATTACAGAGCTGACAAAATCAAGATTATAGAGCTCACAGCATAAATAAAAAGAAAGAGGAAAAAATCCAAAAGACAGTCCATTTCTCCATGTAGACCACTAGATGGTCTGGTCTTCTCTCTAAAGAAATGAAATAAAGAATCCAAATCAGTAATACCAATTCCAAGAAGATTCTGCAGAGAGCGGAACATTTTTTTCCCCCTAAAAGTCCGACTGAAATAGGGATGAAGGCTGAAAGCTGAACACCTAAATACATAAGTTGGAGAAAAAATAAATAAATATAACGGAGACAATAAAACTTAGGTTCACACAGAAAACAGAAATAAAAGATTGAGTGCAAATCCCTGGTTAAAACACGTTACTTATTTCTACGGAAATAAAAGGCTTCTGAAGCAGATGTTTCCTCTGCTTCAATTCCCTGAGCTTTCTCCACTTCTGGGATGTTCCAGCTGTTAACTAAAGTAGCTGCTTTTCCCAGCCTCACTCCAACAACTTTTGCCCTTTAGTTTTAAAAGAACAAGATTTATATCCTTCAGAAGGAAGACCTGAGACATCTAACTCTGTATGTGACCTAGAACATCTCTTCCTCTTGGGCAATGTGTATTGTGAATTTTTGAGCCCGCTGCCTACCAAGCCATCTCCAGTCAGAACAAACAGAATTTTGGAGAGATTTTGTGATGCTCCTTTACTATGGCTAACATCATCCTCTCCTGTTGTGTGTGTTTTTTTTATAGTTTTAATGATTGTTTTATGTGTATTTATGGGTTTTCCAATTGAGTGTTGTACGCCACGCAGAGTCTCTTTTTTGTGAGATGGGCGGCTACATAAATATGATCAATAAGTAAATAAATAAAATAAAACATTGGAAGAAATGTTTCATTTTGCATCAGTCCAATAATGCTCTGTGTGAGCAATATTTCAGAGATGTTAACTCCATCTGAAGTTTGAAGTGGTATATCTAGATCCAGGTACATCATTTCAGTAAGAAGAAAAACAAAGGATAAGGCCTAAGTTTATAACAATAGATGAACAGACAAACTGTCAGAAGCAAAAAGAACCCTGTTCGCTGAGTTAGCTTGAAGCACAGAAAAGGCGACACTTTAAAAAAAATGTCTGTGTCTTCACTCTTTCAAGTCCATGGCAATTGGTTACGTTTTGTGGTGGCTCTTCCTGCTAGAAGCGTTTCTTAGCATCCAGTTAGAAGCTGATGTGACAGAAGATACTTCAGATTCCTTTGTCATTTCAGCTGTCATTTCTCTCTATAAAACCAAAAGGGAAATGGCTGATATTTCTAGCTAGAAAGCAGCTAACGTTTCCAGACAGAACAGTTTATTTTTCATAATTAGAACTGAGTACACAGCCTTTGTTCGTTTTGATCGTCACTTTAAGGCAAATAGAGTGTATAGTTCCTTTGACAACAGTTTGTTAATAGCACATATTTAAAGTATTACAGGATAAAGAGGAGAATTATTTGATTTAACTTCAATAGAAAGATATTTCAGATCTTTGTCCCAGATTATTTGTAGAAAAAGCTGAATAGATTACTGTTCTTTTTGCATGCATGAGTTTGTACAATAATTTATGGGCTATGGATGGCTGTGAATGCATGTAGTGTTAACCCCAACTTTAAAGGCTAAAAACACAACTCTAAAGAAACAAAGAAACAAAAAGAACATGCTTTTCTATGGTCAAATATATTATTCTGTTTGGTGAATATTGTCTCCATCATGCTTAGTGACTCTTCCACGATCAGATCTAAGCTTTTGTTATAATTTTTTTTTTTTTTGCATTTTCATTTGTGGTTATTCCATAATTATTATGGAATTGTGGTGTCTGTGTAGTTATTTGTGCATTATTGATTTGCTGTATCCATCATGTAGTGGCTTTCCTTGGTCGTTCTTTGCTGGACTTCAATAGAAGTCTTTTTCTGACTTACTGTTTACACAGTAATGATAATAAAGAGGTGCAACGAATCTCTGCGCAACTTGTAGATTAATTTTGCAGATATAATACCATGTCCAGTTTAATTAGAATTTCTGTGTATTGCCATGTATGCTTGATAACTGATAGTCAGTGATTAACTCTTTCTCCAAAGCTATCATTTGCGGTCTGATTCTGGTTAATATATCTCTGGGAAAACAAAATACATCACACCGCTTAAATTGGCTGCCCCAAGGTTGAAATGTTGGAGGTTCTTTGTATAGCTCAGATATAGATGCGTTCATGTACATGCACCCTAAACGTAAACCTGAATACTAAATAACATAATTGTTTTAACTGTTTAACCTTTTTTAATGCATTTTGTTAGTGTCCTGGAGTGGATGGCTGTATTAAATTGAATAAATGAAATGAAATCAGATAGCTCTGCCTTCCCTGGGTCATTCATATGGCACATTTTCAGTCTGATAACACAACATTGTTCATGATATAGAAGGCTCCATACATTCAAAGTATGCATAGGTTCCTTCTCTTTGAGCAGGAGCTGCACCATAATGTTGTAAAGCTTTATTTACAGCTTTTCAGTGCCAGAGTAGATGGAGCCCCCAGGCAGCAGCTGGAACATTTTGCCAGATTTACTCACTTTCTTCATACTGTCATGCCTTCGCAGCTGAACCTATCTCACAGGGATCTTTAGAGAAGAAACTGGAGAACAGAGTAGATAGATAGGTAGGTAGAGAGATAAATAGAGAAATAAAGGTAGAGGTAGATATAGATAGATATAGATACACATACAAACATACTGCCTTGAGCTTGAGGAGTTAAAATGGAATATAAATCTAGTAAATAAATAAATCCAAAGAAGGATCTGCCTTGTTCTTAACTCTCATCAGTGAAAGCTTAATACAGTATAATGACTGAAGAAATTGGCTTAAAGTGACAGGGAAAGGTATCTTTGAGTTTTACCTCAGTTCAAGAGTTTGTTTTTCCAGTATCACAAATAATCTCATTATCTGCTTATAGAGAAATCCACTCCTTGTTTCAACCTAAAGCTTTCTGGGTTTCAGTGGATTTAAACCAATCCTTTTAAAGGGATGGTTTGTGTGTGTGTGTTTGTGTGTGTGTGTGTGTTTGTGTGTGTGTGTGTGTGTGTGTGTTTGAATTAGTAGGAACACAAGAGAAGACGTTGAGGAGTTGTTTACTGCATGCCTTAAACTTTGATGATGTTTGGTATTGCTTGATTCTTTTCAATGTTGTAAAGGTAAGGCTCCCCCATATTTTTGGAGACAGTTCAGAAATGGCTTGCTCTGCCCTGTTTCCAGTATATCATCATCATCATCATCATCATCATCATCATCATCATCATCATCATCATCATCATCAACTTGCAGTTGGTCTACAGCTCTGTGATTTCTTGGTGATCTCTGTCCAAGTACTAATAAAGATTCATCCTCCTTTTAGGATCAGCCAAACTGCTGTCAAATCTTGTTGCCAAATGCTGTCACCTGATCCTTATTTGGAGATCCCTGGAATATTAATAGTATATTGGACTTATACAAAAGACTTTTGCTTAGCTGGCAGATGATCTATATGTGTCGTAGAGTAACAAAATGTTGCAAACTATAGAAAGCAGAGAATGCAATTTCTGTAGAGAACCTAGCATTTGTATAGATGTAAATTCTAGAATTATTTTTGGGACAGAATGAAGACAAAGAACATTCTCTTCTCTTCTCTTCTCTTCTCTTCTCTTCTCTTCTCTTCTCTTCTCTTCTCTTCTCTTCTCTTCTCTTCTCTTCTCTTCTCTTCTCTTCTCTTCTCTTCTCTTCTCCTCTCCTCTCCTCTCCTCTCCTCTCCTGTCCTGTCCTGTCCTGTCCTGTCCTATTCTATTCTATTCTATTCTATTCTATTCTATTCTATTCTATTCTATTCTATTCTATTCTATTCTATTCTATTCTATTCAAGCTTCATATGTACATTAGATTCCACCTGATGCTGAATTTCTAGGGGAAGAAATAGTTGGTACGCATACAGACATGGTAACAAAGTAGTAGAGGAATTTGCTTTCATTCTACAAGAAACCCAAGTATTCCACTTCACCTTATTGGAGTGACAGAGAGGCCATGTGGGCTGTTCTTCATGCAGATATAACTAGTAGGTGGTGTGGGTGTGTGAAATATCAATGGAAACAACTTTCACTTTTTTACTTGAAGTTACTGAAATAATGTGGCAGACAGATCATTTCTGCTCTGATCAAGATCAGCAGTGAAACTATTAAACTCTGCCATCAAAATGTCATGGCATCAACAACTCCTAGTCTCATTAAAAGGGCTTAAAATTAAAGTTAACCTGTCTGTTTTAATTGAGGTGTTCCCAATAAGCAACACTGTTGTGGCTTTTCTATAAAGTCACTTTCTATGACAAATCCAGCATTTGTCATTCATTTGCCTTTCATTGGGATTTCTTTTTTAATTCTAAGCTTCCTTGATTCCAGTGTTGAAAGCAGATGAGGACAATTTAGAATAAAGGGTGTTTTTGTAAGTTCAGAGACACAGAAATACAATATCCCCCTTATTATTTTTTTTTTACATTACCAAATAAATGTCTACATCAAATACACACATATTTATGACTTCTGTAAAATAAAAGCAGCTTGCAACATAAAGATGCTTTGGGGGACGGGGTAATACTTCAAATGCTGTTGATTCCAAAACAAGATTTGATATTTAACTTTTACACTGAAATTATTTTTAATCTTCTGCTTGAAGGAAAACAGAGATCATTCCAGAGGGATGGATAATCTTATAATCTTCAGTTTTGAAATATGTGATATTTAAGAAGCAATTTAAAAGGTTTCTGTTCATATTTAATAAAAGGCATGAACCTGAAATAGATTAGACAATTTTAATTTGGGATCAGTTCAGTTCCCAATCCAAAACACACGGTTTCAATGGAAAATTGATCAATTATTGCAGGTCAGATCAGGTTGGGTATCTGTGGGTATGGCTGTGTAGAGTAAAAGTAAAGTATGAATAGCTAGCCTGCCTCCTTTCATAATACTACATCATCCTTGCCAGTCTTTCTTGCCATGTAGGCTCAGACATATCCAGTACACATTATTTCTTAGATATAGGCTTCTGTGTATAAGCAAAAGACAGATTCATCCCAGCACCATCCATCTTCAGGAGTAGGTGGTTTGAATTTTTTGAGAGACTGTAGACAGAGTTCTGGGAAGAAAGGAAGCAGAAAGTATGTACAGGTGAAGGAGCCTCCAGCCCTGATTAACTTGGATTTCCAGGTAACTGCTGAATCTGATATCAAATCTGATTCCAAGGTAGTATTTTCTCCAGAGGAAGAGGGAAAAAATAGATCAGAATGGAGGTACCTTTAACTTTTCTGTGTGCTTTTGTTAAGCATTTTTGTCTCAAAAATAAATGGAAATTAGGTATTGTAGCCTTAAATTTTCTGGGCTCCAGAAAATAGCTTTGACTGTGTAAGATTTTTATTTTAAGAAGAAGCGGGCAATCATTAATGTCAATTGGGAAACTGAACTCTGCTCTTCTTTGTAGTGGATCAGCATCATCTTGTGGTCTGATGGGAGCAATGCATTTTTTCCCCTCCTGTATAACTTATCTGGAAGCTGCTGTTTCCATAGGTTATTGGGCAGCTCTTTTCCTTGGTACTGAGTATTTGCATTTTATTTATTTATTTATTTATTTATTTATTTATTTATTTATTATTTTATTTTATTTTAAATTTATATTAAGTTCATATACACGGAACTTTCTAATAAAATTAAGTTTTGTCTAAACCATGTGAGATTAGTTTATCTCCAAGAAGGAGAGGGCTGGTAATCTTCTTCCAAGGGACAGGAAGAATCTATCATATATCATCCATCTATCTATCTATCTATCTATCTATCTATCTATCTATCTATCTATCTATCTATCATGTATCTTCTACATATTTATTTATTTTACTTCTATCCCATCACAATGAAATCACTCTTGGCAGTTTATGAAGATCCAGATGGCTTTTAAGATCTCTGTCCCTCCATCCTTCCATGCTGCAGGTTTAGCCTTGCCACTACAAAGATAGATGCATGTACATATTTTGGTTTATGCAAGCTTTAATTTTGTTCCATCCCATTTCCACCTCACTGAATTTTTAAACAGTCCTCATAAAGATACATTCTGTGTTTAGTTTTCTACCTGCATGCAAGTTCATAGATATTGTTGTAAATACTGTATTTTCTTTTGCATGGATTTTTTAATAATGTAATACATTTGTATTTATCCTGTTGCCAAAAAACCCAGAAAAGCACTTTACTGAAAGTTCTGGTAAGCTGACATCTGAACACTCATTGTTTTCCTTTCTCAGCCCCCAACTCCCACCCCACTGTGTTCTAAATGCAAACAAAATTAATTTTGTCTTTCTTAATTCAGGAACCTGAAAACAGTGCCAAACACTGCATAAAATTGCACAAGATTCTGTATTTGTATGAAGGTAAAATCAAAATATAAACTTTTAAAAAACATCATGTTAGTCTTAGATTTTTAACTAAGGCACTACAAGATTCTTTATAGTCAAGGCTTCTGTATGTTTGTAATTAAACCTTATGAATTTCAATGAAGGAATAGACATCAAATGTCTATAAGAGCAATGCAGTTTATTGCAGAAACCACTTATTGTCATCACAATAATTGCAGGTAGCAATCTTGCAAGGTTTGCCTTTATTTTGAAAGGGACATCTGCAAATTTTACATGCATAAGTCCTTCAAGAAACAATGTAATGTTGCGATGCAAGGCCCTCACCTTGAGCATACTTTATCTTATATGAGGTATCCATAAAATCCTACCTCATCTGTTGATAATTCCCCCTAGCCTAAATATAATAATGTCAGGGAAATCAAAACAACATGGAAAATTATAAAAAAAATAGTGAAAATTTGGAGAATTGGATATGTGCTAATTATAGCAGTTTGGTGTTATATTTAGCATGGCAGTTTACTGTTCATCCTAAAGCCACTAAAAACAATCAATTAGTTTTTTTCACTGTTACCTTTTATGTGGAAGGGGCCCCCATTCCTCCTTTGCTGTATCTTCATTTCCATCTGCTTTTAGATATCTTTATTCATTCTAATAAATGATCGGTTAAAATGCAAAGAGAAGCAGATATGACATACTTCTGTCTGTCTGAATTGAATAATTGAAGAATTCTAATTCAGAGCAGAACCTCTATTCTTCTACATGACACCACCCACATTTTGATGCTGTTTTCTGAATGGCAAATGTGATTTACCAGAATCATGGGTTTGAAAAAAATATTTGTTTGTTTGTTTGTTTGTTTATCATAGAAGTCTGAGTATTCCTTGTAAGGCTTTTATTTGATACTAAGTCAGTTCCAGGGTGGCAAAAAAGAACCTTTTATTTCCAAAGACAAAGTATAATATGTTGACCCTGAAAAGGGAGTGGGGAAACTGTGTTATTGTTCTATTCCTATGAAGGTACTCCATTTCAAGAAGAAAGGCGAAATCTCCTTGGAGAAACAGTATGAGACCTTCCATGTAGAAGTTGAGAAGTGGTCATAATGTTCTTGTGAATATGATACCCACTTTTTGGCCAGATGCAGAGTTAATTTTTTAAAGATGAATTCACACAAAATGCTTAACCTGATTACAAATATGTGAAGACCTGACTTTTCTCTCAGGTGCTGGATAGGAATCCAGTATGAATGTATTCTTTGGTATGGTCAGGTAGTTGTGAGTGCCTTGATTGTTTTTAAATTGGTGTTTTTTTGTGTGTGAGAGAGAGGGAGGGAAGGAGATTAACTCTATTTGTTATCAGCCACCTAGAGCTATTTGTTAAGATGTGCAGCCATATAACTTTGCTAAAATAAAATAGTAAAATAAAATATTCTTGTTTTCTTAGTTGGCATGTGTTGAACCATACACTAAACAAACATACATACACTAAGCAACCAGGACAGCAACTGACCCATCCCTCAAAAAAACTAACCAAGATAAATATTAGCCAAGCTTAGTGTATTCTGTGACTGCTTCTGCTATTTTTGAGCCCACCTGGTTAACCATACAGGGTTAAAATTGTCCTTGTTTCTCTGGAGCTCACCATGCTGAGAGCTACAACTGCATATAAATCTACACTCTCTAATTGCATAAAACATGATCAAATTTCAGGAACCTGCAGACCTCTTACAGTTCTGAATGAATATAGATACATCTTTCTGTTCAGTTTTATTGAGTATGATGTTCTGCTTCTGCTGCCCCCACGCTTACTATACTGACGTCCTTTGCCACTCGTGAAAATTATTTCTTCTTTATGCTGCAGGAGATACAGTAGCATATCAGTGAACTCTAAAAGATGCGGGTGAATCCATCAATAAAGATGGTGTAGCAAACAAGTTGGTTCCAAATCCCAAAAAGGAATTAATCATTTCAACCGTGTATTTATTGGAATCACTAATGAAACAGAAATACCAATATTTTAAAGCAAATATTCTGACTACACCTCAGAATGGCTGAAAGAGACAGAAGTCACCATGTGTAAAAACGTTAATATTTCTGGTTTGTTAGTCTAATGTGCGCACTCCAGGTGTCTGAATGACATTGAAATTTATTAGGGATTAATACAGTTTGCCTTTAAGACTGTTAATCTCAGAATTGTTTGAAATTGATTCACACCAGGACTTTAAGGTTCAGTTAAGTAACTGATGTCCATTTCATTTTCCTCTGAAGAGTTCTGAAATTGTTGTTAGGAAGTTTCTAGAAGTGTGTGATTTGCCAGCTTATTTTCAGATGCTTCCATATGTTGCGTGCATGCATTTTAAGGGCAGGAGAGAATCAGAAAAATGAAAGAAACATCTGCAGGGATGTTTTGAGATGTCTGTTATTAAGTACACAACCTGTTTTATGCTGGAATTCTGCATAATTACATTCCAGAGGAGGAAGAAATAACAGATGTTGAATAAAGATTGAAAATTGTTAAAAGAGGCTGTTTAAAAAAGAGAGCTACAGTTGCTCTCAGCAAGAGGTATTTTGGCAAGCCAGTTAGACAGCAATCTATTTCTCAAATTCATTGCCCATTTCAGTAAGATTAATGTCAAATAAAGTATTTCTTCCCACATCTGATCCATTCAACAATTAACCAGCTCCAATAATCCCCAAGTCAGTCTTTCAGAAAACAGCTGAGTATTTCCTCCAGCAATTTCATAAAGCAGATTAAATGAATATGATATTAGGTCAAAAATGCTGCAAGTGCTATGCATGAGCATTTTTTTTTACATCATATAAATTAATTGTTTTACTCAGCACAGAAAGGCAAAAACAATCAATAAAGAAGTACAGTTGTCAAATTCTTTGTTGAGTAAACATCATTACAGTAGAGTTGCATACTTTATCTTGCAAAGCACCTAAAGCAAGATTGGAGAAACACACAGTTTACTTTAAATAGTTTAACAGCGTTTGGTTTGGGGATTATTCCTAATCATTTCCTGACACCACAGCATAATTCTTTATACAGAAATTTTCTGACCAATTAATATGATTACTACTAGGTATCCTTTCCCTTCTGATAGACCTGGGCAGGCCTCCAGGTTTTCAGGAAAGAATGAAGTAGCATAGTCTGGAACATCATTAGAAGAAACCTGGAGTTGTGATGAGAAAACCCATGCTTTTATTTCACCACTGGAGCTTTTTAAAGTAGTGAAAACTGAACTAAATCAAGAAGGAACTAGGGAAGAGTGGAAAATGTTAGGTGACATTTTTGCAAATAACAGTAACAACAATATCCCACATCCATTCTGACTCAGATTCCATCATTACAGTGGAACTAAGGGATATTCCCATCTGTCATTTTTGGATGGAGATACTTTCATTTCTTGGCCAGAGCAAGCAACTATGAAATTAAGCAATTGTGAGCAAGGGACAAGCATTCAGGGTGCCTCCTTTATCCCACTGAATCAATGTAAATCATCTATTTCTTCAGCTGCATTTTGCAGTTTTGGTTAAAGACATACAAATTGCTATGAATTTAAGTCACCACTCATCACCTTAATTCCATCCCAGTATGGGTATTTATAAATTTGTATATGAGAAAAAAAGTCTCTGAGGACTAGTTGCATTTCAGAAAATTTGTATAACAGATAATGAAATACAAGACAGTATATTGGAGCCAATGGTGAATGGCTATGAGTGTGAATTTCCCAACTGTTCTTGAAAAATGCTGAAAAAGGTCAAGTGGAATGAACTAACGCATACAACGAGTATTTGTAACACTGATGTGAATGAATGTGATCTGCACATTCATATTTTGGTTGATAGGCCAGTTTGGAATAGTGATTAAGGAAAGGGACATGGTTAAGATGGGGATATCTCAGGTTCAAGTCTCTTGTTCAACTGTGGAGTTCAGTAGACTACTTTGGGCCAGTCAGATTTTCTCACTTCAAGCCATCTCATAGAGTTTTCCAAGGATAAAATGAAAGGGACCACCATGGTTGCCACTATATTGTGATCCTGGAGGAAAGGTGAGATATAAATGTAATGAGAAAAATAATTAATTATGGGAAGTAAAGAACAGGGTATCTTCTTCTTACCATTGATCAGGGTGTTTTTCTGGATTAATTAGCCTGACCATTTTTTGGAGAAACCATTTTACTATGGTTTGATTTACGCATTGCACTAGGTTTTATAGCCTTTGCTTCATTTTGACTTAAAGTATTGTGCAAACCAGGACAGTTGTAGTTTATTTAATAAAATTAGTATGCTGTATAAATCCACCAGTTCATGATTTAGGGATAAGCTCCAGAAAGTAATGTTGTATTGCTCATAGCCTCCCATAGAGATCATTCAAACACCTTTGTATTCCACAATTACATGGAAACACTGTGAAATGTTGATCAGAGATTTGGAGTGCTTTGTCTGAATGTGAGAATGATACAGAATTCTTTTCTTTTCCTTCTAACACCAGGAACTGGTGAAGTTTTGAATCAGTGTCGGTATACTGTAGTGGGCTGTATGTAAGATAAAGGTGTATAAAGAATCCAGATGCTTTTAAGGGAACATCCATGCAGTTGTCCAGGCAAGAGTACAGTGGTAAAAGTGTTTTACCTTGTCCCAGTCTAGCCTACTGTAGGAATCCCCCCATTAACACCGCCTCAAAGTGTACATTTAACTGGAGACCAAGACATAATTACATTGAAGCCCAATTGATTTATTGACAGGTTTGGTACCAGAGGCAAGGAAACAGAAGCCAAAAGAGGGGTGAGGATACAAGACCTCTTTATAGACTTATGCAAATTATTACTTTTATTTAATTGGTTCCATTACAGTTAATTAGTAGCAATGCCATAGGATATTACCATCAATGTGATTGATAAGGTTAACCCTACTGATTGGGTTAATTCACTGGCATGGTGGGTAGAATGAGATCACACTTCCTCTAGAGAATAGAACCTTTGGTTCAAACAAAGGGCATAAATATTTGTAGCTAAATTGTTATTTTATCTTAACCATTATCTAAAAAAAATACCCTTGGCTTAGTGTTAATAGTTCTCAGCACTTATTGTAATGCTTCAAGGCTAGCTTCACACTTTCATGTGTTAGCACCTTGTTACTTTTGGCATGGCTGAGAGTTCCAAGCACCTGTTTACTTTTAGCTGAATTCCAGTAGTGCCTATTAAGAAAATATGTACATGAGTTAGAGTCCAAAATTAACCCCCTCATATTTTGTTCTACTACCTTCCAAACACTATCCAGGTGAGCCCCTGCTTAGTTTTTGGGGTATCAGCCCAGATATGTATGGTGTTGGACACTTGTTAATCCAGGCAACAAAACATATGATGATGATGATGATGATGATGATGATGATGATGATGATGATGATGATGATGATAGACAGACAGATAGACAAACAGACAGACAGACAGACAGACAGACAGATGGAAGCTTTTGTATAACTAGCTCTATGTCTTTTTTGTTAGCCAGATCTGCCTTTCTCTCGATCCTTCGTGCTATTTTTGTAAAATG
The DNA here is from genome assembly GCF_059951505.1 of Python bivittatus. Taxonomy (NCBI): domain Eukaryota; kingdom Metazoa; phylum Chordata; class Lepidosauria; order Squamata; family Pythonidae; genus Python; species Python bivittatus. The sequence continues at coordinate 13,621,770 of NW_028277053.1, forward strand.
TGTTCTATTTTGTAATCAGTCCTTGCTGCAGTGAGCACCCCTGAGCAGTATTCTAATTTTGCATTTGTACATGTAGAGGCACTTTGTGTGTGTGTGTGTGTGTGTGTGTGTGTTTTTTTTTACATGAGGAAAAAAAGTCTGATCCCTAATCTACATTTTGATATGCCGGAGTCCTGGGAGGCTGTATCGATATGATTTTTCCCAGAGTATAGATTGTCTCTAAGACCCAAGAGGGCATATTACTGGCAAGCCAAAACAGATGTTGGGGATAATCTCATTACATTCCAGCACCTGAACATATGGAAGAAGGCTAAACTTCTACCACTTTCATTTGCTGCTCCAATAAAATGCATGTTGGAAAAAAAAATCAGGACCTTGTTCCATATTTAATGGTAGAGATAATACTAAACAGTCATATCACTTAGCTTATATAGAGTACATGTCAAAGGTTTAAAGCATTACACAAACATTATCTCCGTAATCTTTATAATGAGCCTGGAAAGTAAACTTGTCTTACTATTCCCTAGAGGAAGGGGGTTAAGACTGTGATTTCATTTCCTCCTGCGGTTGCAGTTGTAGTTCTCCAGCTAAGTGGAGTTGCCCAAAAACAAACAAACAAGATTAGGAAGAACTAGATTTTCCACCTGCAGGTACTTTTCTTCTTAATGAGGCAGCATATGTTACTGTGAAATTTTTCCGCATTTTTTTCTGTCCTTCCTCCAGAGGTTTCATGATAGGGGCCACCATGACCTTTAAACTGGACTGTAGTGAGTGGCCAGATCTTAATCTTGACTTAATCTTAATCTTAATCTTGACTGGTATAGCAAATGGAAGATGTTGTTCATATCATTTGTGGGCACACATCCATTTTTGGGATGCTAATTGTCAAATAGTTGGTTTTGTTATTATCAATATTTTATGACCACTTTGGTACTCTGTTTACAGCAAGCAACAGGACATTGAGGCAGTAGTTATGCACACAGTTGAAGTGATATCTGCAGCCAGTGACAAAACGATGTCCTGATACCATATCACAAGCTTTTCCTCTCACATACTTGCCTGTGACATCATGACACATGTACAAAAGGGACAGAGTTTGCATCATGACATTGTATGTTTTATCATTTATCTACCTTCTGTCGACACCGAGGTAATATTATGCTTTGATTTAGATGTAGAGTTTCCTTGGTGCAACCATGTTCAATCAAGATTCTTGTGCAATTTATAATGAAATTTCCACTGGATTCTCCACAGGGCATATTTTGATATTCAGACTTTGCCGCCCTTTTATAATAGATCCCAAAGAAGAGAATACAAAATAAGGTTAGAAGCACATACAGAGACTTTTTGGGATATGGGGGGTAGAATTCAATTCAATTCAAATTATCCTGCTATTTTTTTTCCATTACATTTTAATACAAATATTTTATTATTCAAGCATTCCTGACTTTGTTTTCGTTTACTATCCTCATCTTAAACTAGCTCTCTTGCTCTCATGAGCCAAATAGTACATGTAAGACTGTAACTCTTTCCCTCTTTCTATACCATAACAGAGATCTTGAGAAAGAGTACACTTATTGCAAGAACCGAAATTTATGGTGCAGCTGAACGTGACTGAAATTGTCAAATGTATTTGAAACTCCAGTGGCTTTTCATTCTTTCTTTCACATCTGTAAGACATCTATTACCTTTTAATTATTATTTTTGATGCCATCCCATGATTATACATGATCATGAGGCAAATAAGAATATCAGGAAAAGCACTTGGACACAATAGAAACGGATAGCATCACAACTCATTACTTGTATTACTTGGAACAGCACATATATTATGATAATATCTTTAAGTATCTTAGATCCTTGGGAAGGAGTTAAAAGCACTAAACCAGTCGGAACTATCTTATAGACTGTGTGGGAGGAGGAGGAGGAGGAGGAGGAGGAGGAGGAGGAGGAGTTGTTAAATTTCATTATTCTTGTCCCAACCTCTCCTGAAAGGAGGGCTTTCTTGTTTGAAATTTTGAAATCTGAAGTGAGAACACTGAAGGCTAATGGGATCTGGTGGTCATGCAGAATTTCAACCATTTATTATCCATGGTCATCTATGTATTATCCCATGGTCCATCTATCTGTGTGTGTGTGTGTGTGTGTGTGTGTATGTATGTATGTATGTAGATATATATATATATATATATATATATATATATATATATATATATATTCTCATGTATAGAATCAAGCCAATGGAACACAGCTTGCCTTTTTTTTGATTCAGACTCTTTTATCTGAAAAGGTCAGTTATTTCCTTTGCCATAAATGTGGAGTGTTGAGCATTTTTCCATTTCATGTAGGGCTCATATCTGCAAAAGCTATCCTTGATTTGTACATCTACACTGACAATCTTCCCAAAACAAAACCAAGATTCATGGATGCCTTGACATCGTGATGCAAACATACACACATCAACCATTGAGACACAAGTACCAGACTGAAGCTTTACACAATGATATCACTGCCTGTATTGTCATTTTGCCATCACAGCTAATTACAATAAAATGAATGTCCATTTTCCCTATGCAAATGAAAAAAAATGGAGATTCATCTTACTGTATGTCAAAGCAAAAAAAAAAAAAAGTATACTTATGTTTATTCAATGTGAGTGAACCTGAACTGAGGTATCATTTTCTCATTTTAAATATCCATCTCCTCTTTGCTCCTTTCCTTCTCTCCTTTTATAACTCTCAGTGATGGAAATCTGAAGGCTCAGCTGAGTCCCCTGAACAGAATGCATTTAGCTTAAATTCTTTCTTTGGTTGGGCCGACACGCAAAGTAGGTGATTTTTACAACCCATCCTCACGTACCCCTGACAGAAAAACACCAAGAACCCAGGGGGAGAAAGAGACTGCTTAATTAATAGCAACGGCTGTACCTAACATCTCAATGCAAAGAACCTTCTGCGAGAAATATTTGGGGACCGAGATTTGCCTTACGAATCAGTTTGTTACACCTGCTGAATCCATAGTTTTGTTGCTGAGGTGTAGTTGTACTACAGGGGTTTGCTTGTGTGATTGCACACTGATGTGCTTTTTTAGGCATGGAACTGGTAATGGGTCCTGACATCCTGATAAATCGTACGCAAATGTTGGCTGAATAAGGGCATTAGCACATTCCACACGTCGGGAAGTCTGCTGCCAATTATGAATCTTGCTATGGATCTCTGTTTCAGAAGCCAAGCTGATAGATCTGTCTGGGGAATCAGATCGTATCTTTCCAATAATTCTCTTTTTCCCTTTCTTTTTTTTTTTGCTTTGCCACAGATAAGTTGTAAAACAGTGACAATAGATTGATAGGGGTTTAAGTTTTCTGCTCCTTTTTTTAAAACAGAAGATGTAGAACAGGTTCGTCTGTTTTATAGCCTCGAGCCAAGCTGTCAACATAAATGATGTGTGGACTTGAGTACCTGAAAATAATGCTAAAGGATCCCCCCCCCCCCCCACCGCCCCAAACAGCTAACAGGAATAGATTAAAAATCACACAATGTAGCTCATTACTGCCTAGTGTAAATTTATTGAAAAAAGCAGGTTTTTCACTCCAAATAACAACTTTAGTTCTTACCTTTCTATTTTATATCCTTTAGCTTTTTATTATTTAGACTGTGATATATTTTCTGTGAATTTTAAGTGACTGTACCCCACCCTCCTTATGCTGGTCTTTGACTGTAATGACTGATTTGATTAGTTATTACCTGCTTTTACAGAGTGAATGACAGCTGTTGAAAGACAGGCTGTGTATGTAGGATTTTTTCCCCCCACTCTTTATATGATTGGAAGAATTCTTTCACTGAATGCCAGTTTAAAAGGCCATTAGTCTAGTGTACAAAGATGCTTAATTGGGCTGTTTTAAGTCCTCTGGAGCCATAAAGAAATGGAGAGAGATAAATATTGTAAATAAACAATGGTACAAGGAATAACTTTCAAAGCAGCAACAACAGCTAAGTTACCCATGTTCTTAAGCTTACAATCTAAAACGACATAGCACACAAGGAAAAGGTAATTAGGGAGGGAAAAAGAAAATGGCACTTACCAATCCTTAATAAACATTAGGTTTATAGGTCCCATTTCCTACAGTATAACCATCACTTTTATATGAATAGCCTACTCAGGAATTGAGATGTGTTCCTTTTGTTCTTTGTCACACTTGGTACCTGCTCAGTCATATTCATCTAGAGTGAGAGGAGATGGTTTCTCATATTTGGAGCCAAAAGACAACAAGCCAACTTGTTTTGTTACATAGAACATAATAGCCTTCAGTGCCTTCAAGTGTCCCCTTCACTTTCCACGTGGTTTCAGCAATCCTGTGAGGTAGGCCTTTGTCATCATACTGCAGATGACAGGGAGCTGAAGAACTGAGAATTGTGTTGAGTCACCAAAGGCTCTTAGAAGGAACACTAGAACCAAAAGCTTTCCTAATTATATTGTTACTTCTTTCCCCTATGCTTCGTGTTAGATAAACGGCTTGAAATGAAGCAGAGATAATATACTGCATGCCTCTCTGAACCTGCCTTAGAAGAGGGCAGTTGAGGTTCTCCCTTTCTGGGAAATTTGCAGCCTGTGACCTCTGTCAGTGACCACTTTCCAACTAGCAAATTCCAAAAGATTCCTTTGAAATTTGCCTGTGAAGAAGAGAGTGTGTTGAGGTCTGTGACGTGTGCCTGTCCTTTTTCAGGGAATATGCAGAATCACTTCGCAACATCTGAGATTACAACCAGTGACTTCTGGAGAGCTTTGATGTGGCTGCGGCCACTTGGTGGACTTCAATTCTCAAATCAGAGCATAATTCCAATAATTCCAGTCATTTTCTCCAACTTGTAGGAATGTTGGGTAAAGGTAAACAGCAGGCTTTAGCCATTTCACAGTTTTTAAGGTGTGGTGGATTTGAAGACTGCAGATGCTTTCTGTCAAAAATGTATCTTTGGATATCTCCAAAATTAGTCCCTTTTTTCCCCATAACCAAAGACATCTGTCAGTGGTAATTTTCAGTTTTGTATTCCAGACAGGCTCCTGGCAAGGCAATTTAAAATCTTTTTCAGGCATCCTTCTCCTACACAGTCTGGGTGGCAAATGCATCCAGTTGCAGGTGGGAATCCAAAGGATGAAATTTGAAAAGCATCCCCTTACATACCAAGTCATGTAACTGGTCATTTCTGTATTCCTGCATCAACAGTAACTTCATGCAACATGACATAGACTGTAATCATTCATGATTCTATTTTATTTTATTTTATTTTATTTTATTTTATTTTATTTTATTTTATTTTATTTTATTTTATTTTATTTTATTTTATTTTATTTTATTTTCCTTCAAGAGCTAAGTCCAAGTCTGTATTGTGGGTAATAATTCTATACAGGAGAATCATCACTGAAAAGGTGCTTTTTCTGCTGGCCATCTGACTACAGATGTGAAGGAAACCTTTAGATTTCTAGAGATAGCCACCATGCATGGACCATGTGATATAGGAGCAGGTATCTCCTAGGTATTGGAATTGGAAGCTGTATTAGCCACTTTATGACATGAGAAACAAAGACTTTGCACTAGATAATTAATTTGCAAGTGTGACAAATGTGTGACTTTTGGATGCCCCCATGATTTCACTGCCAAAATTCAGGAACAAATTGCCAATGTTCAATGGCAACCTTTCCTACCAGTTTCTGTGGAAGAAAAACAATAAAAAGGTGCACTAAAACTTTGGAATGTTTTGTTAGGATTGTAAATCCTATGCTAGTTCATCTATGCTCTACCATATAAAGGAAACACACACACACACACATACACACACAGAAAACCCCTATAAAAACCTGTAACTGGAACAAAAAACAAATCTTCCCAGTTGCAAAGTTTCCCCACCCCTGGGAACAGAAGAGCCCTATTGAACCCAGAAAGACTGTTTCACCAAGGTTTCTTTCAGCTCTTTTCAGTTCAGACAAAAGATGGGATCCTCTTCTTTTAACAGTGGTTGCAAATTGGGAATGATGTATAATAACACTTAATTGCAACAGCCGTGAATTGGCTGATGGATTTATGATGCTCTATTAAAATGATGAACTCCCTTGATTAGGATTAAGATGGTGCCCAATTACTTAATAAAATAGTCCTATTCATTCCACTTACTACAATCCACATTGTTTTCAGTTTAATCATCTAAAACCCTTTTTCTCTTTTAGAATTATTTTTATAATCTTGATTGTGGTGCGCTTTCATTTCACCACAATTTTTAATAATGTTCTTATTTAAGGAACATTAGCTCATAGTCTGATCTTGGAGATGGGAAACAGTGGAATAGGAAACCGTCAGAAAATGCTGCTGCCACCCCACCTTTCCATATAGTAACCAAGAATTATTTGCAGCAAATTGCTGGCTGAACAGCACATACAGCTTGCTGCCTAACCAAAAGAGTGTAATATTTTTTTTCCTGCTGTATTCTTGGATGATATTACTTCAGAGAACATGTTCACATGATAGGAAGACAAGCTTATTTTTCTGAATAATTATTTGTGGATTTGTGAGAAGAGTCCCCCTACACTGCCAAGAAGACTGTAAAGCCATGGAGCAAATGGCTGGAGTCATCACTGCTGAAAAGCAATAGTTGAACTATTGTTAGTGGGGTTATTTGCCTGCTGAAATTTTAACTCTTTTGGGAAGAGCTAAAAAAGAGCTTCTTTCTCCTCTCTTTTCTCTTTAATTACTGTCTTGGTTTCTTGTTTTTATTTTGCTGGAATGAGGAAGGAAAGTGTGTGTATGTGTGTGCGCATGTGCGTGTGTGAGTGCATGCATATATATACATACACACTCATTCATTTCTATCAGTGGGAATGGTTTTAGCATGAGCCAGAAAGAGAAAAAATAGTTTGTGTGTATGTGCAGTTGGGTAATTCAGTCAATGTAATAAATGGGTTACATTATTTTACTGACAATTTAAATCCATGGTTATTTATTCTTTTCTCGCATCCTGCCTCTGTCCTTTTTGGGATCGTGCCTTCCAGCCACATGCCTACATAGAATATTACTCTCATTCACGTATTGTTGCTGTTGTTCAGTCATTGAGTCGTGTCCGACACTTTGTGACCCCATGAACCATATTGCGCCAGGCCTTCCTGTCCTTCACTGCCTCCCGGAGTTTGCTCAGTTTCATGCTCATTGCTTCAGTGATGCTATCTAACCATCTCATCCTCTGCCGTCCTCTTCTCCTTTTGCCTTCAATATTTCCCAGCATCAGGGTCTTTTTCAAAGAGTCCTCTTTTCACATTAGGTGGCCAAAGTATCTGAGCTTGAGCTTCAGTATCAATACTTTCAATGAGCAGTCAGGGTTGATTTCCTTTAGGATTGACTGGTTTGACCTCCTACCAAAAAAAGACTGCACACCAGGTACCTCTTTGAAACACTACTGATCCAGGGGACTCTTAAGAGTCTTCTCCAGCACCACAGTTCAAAGGCATCAATTCTTCAGTGCTCAGCCTTCTTTATGGTCCAGCTGTCACAGCCATACATTACTACTGCAAAAACCATAGCTTTGACTATGCAGATCTTTCTCGGCAAGGTGACGTCTCTGCTTTTTAATATGCTATCTAGGTTTGCCATAGCTTTCCTCCCAAGGAGCAAGCGTCTTTTAATTTCATGGCTGCAGTCTCCGTCTGTGGTGATCTTGGAGCCCAAATAAATGAAGTCTGTTACTGCTTCCATTTCTGCCCCTTCTATTTGCCAGGAATTGATGGGTCTAGATGCCATGATCTTAGTTTTTTTAATGTTGAGTTTCAAGCCAGCTTTTGCACTCTCCTCTTTCACCCTCATCAAGAAGCTCGTTAGTTCTTCACTTACTGCCATTAGGGTGGTAACCTGCATATCTGAGGTTATTGATGTTTCTCCCTGCAATCTTAATTCCGGCTTGTGATTCTTCCAGCCTGGCATTTCTCATGATGTACTCTTCATATAGGTTAAATAAGCATTCACGTATATGCACATATATACTGTAGGTATGTTATACACAATTACTGGGAGCTAGGAAGAGAATTTGGCACTGTACTTTCTATCTATCTATCTATCTATCTATCTATCTATCTATCTATCTATCTATCATCTATCTATCATCTATCTATCTATCACTATCTATCTTCTGGGAGCAGAGGAAGTGATCATCGTACATTCAGGGTTGCCTTCTTTGAGATAAATCCAGTATTAAGTGAAGTTTCAGTTCATGGAGTCTTCAAGCTTCACTCCAGTTCCTGTATATAGATCAGTAGTGTTTCAAAGAGGTACCTGGTGTGCAGTCTTTTTTTCCCCAAAATCTTATTTAAGTTAATTGTCCATCTCCCCAACAACCTCATCCAGTAATGTGCAGTTGGAAGTAATAAAGCCCAGACCTAGCTTAATCAGCTACTGAGACTAGACTAGAGTCCTCAAATTATTTGAGCGTAGCCTGTTTTACTTTGCAGGTTTGCTCTCACTAAAATTCAGTATCCAGTTGAGTCAAAGACATGTTGTCTAAATTAAGTTTCTCTTTGCATCCCTTGACATTCCTATGCTTGGTCAAGTAGGAATCTCTAAACTGGCTTGAAGGGATCTTTGTATGTGTGTGTGTGCGCGCGTGCGTGCGTGCGCTCTCATGCCTTCGAATCAATATTGACTTCTGAACTAGTCCCTGCATTTTCTTGGAAACAATTTCAGAAGTGGTTTGCCCTTGCCTTCTTCTTCTTCTTCCTAGGGCTGAGAGAGGGGGACTGGCCCAAGATCACCCAGCTGGCTTCGTGCCTACTATAACTCACAGTCTCCTGGTTTCTAGCCTGGTGCCTTAACCACTAAATCAAACTGGCTTGCAAATGGAGCCCCTTAGTTTATTTATTTTAAATGCCCCTTAGTTTATTTATTTTATTTATTTATTAATCAAACTTATATGGCTACCATCTCACAAAAAATTACTCTGGGGAGTGTGCAACAATCTAATAAAACAATAAATATATAAACAATCATTACATAAACCCATTATATAGTAATTATTAAAAACATTAAAAACTATAAAAACAGAACTAAAACAACTTAAAAATTTAGTTCAATTTCTTCTCCCAGAAGCAAAGGCTTAATTGGAAGTGTCCATGACCTTCCTTTTTAATTCTCTACACCCATATTTCAATACCCAGGATTATTGGCAATTGAATGTGTGAACCTCCTCTACTGAAAAGTTATTGAGGTGATCAGCATCATGCATAGTTGGATCACGGATAGTCTAGCCACATGAACAAACAGATGACTGAGAAATCAACTGATAACTGGCACGTCCACACTATTTTTTATTACATGCTGATTTTCAGTAGTGATAATAGCCATTGACCAAGACTTGGATAATTAGCAAAGCTGAAGTCCAATGTATCTATGACCAGATTTTAGACTTTGGGCCAATGAACTTGGGATGCCAAAGTTTTTACATTCTATTATGATATTTTAATACATGTTTTCTTTATTACAGTTCCTGAGGCTACATTTTGAAAGCTGTAAGAATAAGCTATCGAGTGGCAGGCTGCATTATTTTGGGGCTTGTAGAAAACAAGGCTTTTTGTATTTCATTGGATTTTCTTTCCAACTGGCCTGAGGTCAGCTCAAACACCCCCGTGTTTGTGGTTCAACAGAGCCTGTTTATCATTGTGTTCCACTGAGCCTGCAAGGAGTTTGTGGGGCTGGAAAAAACAAGGAAGAGGAACTCTCTCCAGAAAGCAGAGGGGGCCTTTCAAATAACATTAAATCCTTTAATGCATTGCAAATATGTCATTTAATTTGTTTGTGTGTGTATTTGTTTTCCTGCATGCTTCTCTCTTCTGCAATTTATTTGCGCTCCTGGCTTTACTTTCGTTTTTTTCTTTCTTCAAATGCATTTGACATAAACCTTTTAATTTAAACTTAACTCCCTCCCCCACAAAGCTTACTGTTCTTTAAGCATTTTTAAAGTCCAGTCTTTTTAAACGGGGATCCCATGTTGATTCCTTGAGGAATAAAATTAATTGTGGAAGCGCCTTCAAATTAAAAATAACCCTTCCATAAGATGACCGCAGGTCTTTTTACTGTTTTCAAAAACCCTGTCACTCTTTTTACATTGACAGTTATACAGGAGAAAACATAAGCTAGTTTTTTCCTGTATAACTCTTTCTATTCTCTATGCCTACGGAGGAAACTTACTCAATTCCCTTTGGAGATATCAGCTGTTAACAGGCCATCCCATCTCTCTCGCTTTCTCCCTTAAGATCATCACCCCTTCTCTCTCTTTTTCTCACTAGCTTCTCTCTTGACAATGTCTATCTAGTTGTAAAAGCAAGAGTAGCACTGGTCAATGCTAGGGGTGGCAGGAAGAAAAATCCTTTCACTTTTTTCTTATCGGAGAAGCAAGAAGTTCATGAGGTTTTTCTTTGTTTCTACATTCTCTACTCCCTGAGCTTAGAAATTGAAGTTTATCTGGTAAGGCTGCCCTGTCCATTCATGAAGTAAAGGCAGACTAATCAAATCCTGTATCTGAGAGTGACTGAGGAGATTATCAGTCCCAAAGCCTAAAAAGTGAGGGTTTTTTTTTTTTTTTAATGTCTTCAATATCCATGTATGTTAAATCAGCCACTAATTAGATCCCTTAACCAATTTCAGGACATATATCATCAGCCAAGACAGAGCAAGGTCTCCATGAAGAATTAACAATGTTGTATGACCCACTTTGTTCTTCTAAAGAAGGACAGTGCTAAGAACAACCTCAGAGATTGTGTATTGGTAACAGGATTTTATTCATAACATGATTCCTTTGCTGAGAATACAGCTCTAAGAACAATCTCTCCCAAATGGAATTTTTTTAATGAGACATCAGGTTTCTGCTTTAGATTTATTTAAAGACCTGTCTTCGCCAAGATAGCTTTCTGTCATTAATAAAGTTGCTTTCGATCATGATAGTGATCTTGTTCACCTAGATTCCTGTCCATCTTGTTTAATTTAACTTAATTGGCACCCTCTGTGGTTCAGTTTCCATGAATATGATGAATGAGCTCAAGAAGACAGAGTGCTGTAAAGCTGATTTTAACCCTTCTTTCCCAAGTTGTACCTTCTGGGACTCCCAAATCCTATTTGGCAACCAGCGATGCCTGAATAACAAGTGGGAGGGGATTAACAATAACTGCATTTGCTAATTCTTCAGAGATTCCTAACAAGAATGCCAATCCCGTTTGCCTCTCTCTAGGCTAAGAACAAAGGGAATATGTTAGAGGCAGAATAGCAACAAGAAGTAATGTAGTAAATAGAAGCTGGTCCCTGTAGAAATTATATAGAAGAAAAATAAACAGAGGGTGTGTTACAGAAGAACATTCCCTGGAACTCACAAGCAGATCTTCTTAAGATTATGGGTTTTCTAGAAGGGAAATATCAGATATTAGCATTCATATAGGACTTGTATTATAGCTGGATTTTTGTTTAGTTGTCAGCAATATCAAAGAGACACCCAAACAGTGATAAACAGACAGACAGATCAGCTTTCTTTTACAAATTACTAGTTCTATGCATGTGTTTACTGAGCTTATATCCTGCTTTTCCATCAAGATTTGAGCCTATAATAGTTGTTATTCCTCCTCCTCCTCCTCCTCCTCCTCCTCCTCCTCCTCCTCTCACAGTCTTAGATACAATTCTGGACAGAGATGTAGAATATTAGATCATATATCTCATTTCTTTGATGATTTTTCCCAGTCTGAAAATGGATTTAGTATGGCATTAAGATTTTTTTTTTAAAAAAAAATCACTGTATTTTCCTTATTGATAAATATTGTGTGACCAGCACAGTCAACTGAAGTGTCAAATCTTGTTTGTTGTTGATACGAGTCAAGACAGTTGACTTTGGGTAGCAACACTTGGCAGCTGTTTTAAAGAACATCTTTTTAGCTTTTTCCAACTTTCTCCAAGCCATCAGAACATGCTGTTTCTACCTAACCTTAAATATTCATATGCATTCTTAATTCATATGTATATGCTTTCAGATCAGGGAGCAGTCATAGCTCTTCAGGATTTGAAAAGTATTGATTATAGTAGTTCTAACGGTGGCTGTGGCACTGGTATTCCAAATACTCCTTGATGTGTTGACCTACTTAGCATACCCAAGGCTCTCATACAGGTCAATGTGGGCTTACGTCACTTGTTTAAACTCAATGTAGTAATTGGACCTGCTGCTAATTCCCCTTTTTACTCTCTCAAGTTAGTATTGATGGTTTTCTTGAGGGTTAGGGTTAGAATTTGATCAGCTTTGATCCAGCTCTGCGTTGGGTTTATGATTCAGAGGGGTTTTGGAGTTGTGATCTGAAGCCCTCTTACTGAAGGATGAATTGGCAGGTTTTTATTTCACAAAAGAAAGGGGAACATTTCAAAGCAGGAAAAGGAGATAAGATTCACAGTCCGACTCAAGGCTGTTCTTGAATATGTTCCAGATTAAAATGCAAAGAAAAAGAAAGAAAGAAAAGATGTGGTTGGAGGGGTTCTGATATATTTTAATGAAGTTTCTTGTTAGGATTAGTATTCTTTTTTAATATGTCAACTCTGGTCATAAAATCACCTTTCTTGTTTCTGCCACAAAGGGTACTCATGCTTTTGAAACAGATACCCCCATAGACTCCCGTAACTACTCATAGCATTTATTCCATTTTCAGAAACTGGAAGTTGAGCTGAGTGATGTGAAGTTCTATCTTTCTGTCCTCGCTAAATTCATTCCAGGAGAACTTTCTTCCATGTTGCTATCAGGTTTACACTGGCATGCCCAAGCATTCAACTGGGACTTAAATTTTTATCTTCTTGTCTGGTTTGGTTTAAAAATGTATAACCTTCCTTATCCTTATGTTCCAGGCAACTGACATTTAAATTTGGATAATTGCAAGATCAATACCATAGCAGAAAAACAATGGAATCCTTCAAGGCAGCTAATGAAACCATTCACTGATTAAAAATTATGGTAACTTTACAACATAATGGAATTTTAATATTCTCCTTAGCCAGGGCTGGAGAGAAATAAAGCTAGCTGCTGAGAGAATAGATGCTGCCTGTTTATTTGTTCTAATCCAGAAACATCCTTCCTAACAGTAATCCAGCTAATTCGTTGCAACTAGAATGCTTTAAATGGTTAGTGACTGTGCTTAGGGATGGATATAAATATGTTGCTTTCCTCCCCATGGGATGCAGAGGAACATCACAAAGAGTTATGTGAAGCTGTCCAAGTTGTATTGTCTGAAACCTACTTCCATGAATGTGGCAGGGCAAATCTGTTTCGAAAGCATCATGTCATCTATCAACCCATACCATGCAAAATCTGTTATTCCCTTTCTGCTAAGATGCTGATAAGGCTTTTCTGCTTTTGTTTCTTCATCGCTGCAGACTGTATTCATTTCGTTCCCCTTAGTCGTTCTATAATCCAGCGCTTTGTCCCCCTTCTGCTTTATTATCCATCCCATTTGAAATCTCTCTATAGCTTTTGCCACCCACCGGCAATCTTACTGCTGACCAACATGTATCTGAGAATATCCCCTGGATGTTATTCTCAGAAGTCTGTCTGGAGGGTCAAAGAGTCTGCAGAACATTTCTCTGGAAGTGTGCAGGTTCACTGAGTTGATGTTGTTGGCTGCAGCTCATAGCTTTCAGCTGCTGCGGAACTGACCTGAACGTGAGGTTACAGTGCCTACATGCAATCGGGGTAATTGCTCAGAAGCACATTTTGTGTGAAGTGCTCCATAGCTTAGTCTCAGGGCGTTTCCCCTTGATTGGGGCTTTAAAAATATTCACTGTTAAGAATGGGGGGTGGGGGGGAGGGAAGGAGACAGGGAAAAGCTGCATTTAATCCAATTGCTAATAATATTTTATGGCCATCCTTGATCCCCTTCCCAGACAATGGCAGAATGTAAAAAGTGGGCTGAGCTTTCAAAAGAATTTGAGACTGCCATGGAATTTTTCCTGATAATGTTTCTGAGCTGACTTTATTGTCCTAAGTGGAACTCCTCTTAGCGTTGCTTTCAGTGATACATCTGTCCATCACCCTGAAGACTTCCTGGTTGTGCAATCTAAAACGAGCACCATCAAATGAGTTTCTGATGATGCCTTCCATTGGATATAATGGAGGTTTGGAAAGCTAGGGAGGCTGTAAACAACCAAGGAGTTATTTATACAGTGAAAAGGAAAGTCTTCACACACTCTTTAGCCACTTGGTAATTTAGGACACCACATTCCACCCCTGAGACTTTTAGTGAAATTTTCCTCTCTTCTGAAAGAACATTTGAACACAAATTCAACCCTTATAATAACATTTGCTGTAATCAGAATAATAGGAAAAATGCAGGAGGGATTTTCAGCATAGAATTAATATCCATATCCATATTTTCTTTTACCTAATATTTTTATATAATGTTTAGGAACTTATTATTCCAACTGAATACAAATCTTCATATCCTACTTTGCAAGTAAAAAGTTATTTTGAATTCACATATAACTAATATATAAGCCACATTGAGAAGGTAAAGTCTACTTCAACCTCAAGTCAAGATTCATGCAGCCTTTGCTCATGCAGCCCACCCTTATGATGTTCCAGAAATTACTAAAAACCTGGTTGTCTTCCCATGCCTTGGGGTACGGAAGTTGTGGAACCTCTTTGAGTTTAGTCTAGTTTTATCTGGTTAAGACTGGGTACTTGGTCTTCTGGTTGGTTGTGTTCTCTTTTTATGTGCATTTTTTTCTCTTTCTCTCTCTCTTATTTATAAACCACCCAGAGTGGTTAAAGAGTCAGGCGGCCTCAAAAGTGGATTAAATAAATAAATAAAAGTCCTCATGACTTCATGGAAATGTCCATACAATCTTCTTCACCACCCTACGGAAGTGGTTTGCCTTGGCCTTCTTCTTCTATGTTTTCTGACTTCGAAGTCTAGCCTAGAACCTTAGAACCTCTTCCAAATATTAGCTGGGACTAGGCTTGATTGGGTTCCAAGCCTAGATAAGATCTGCATGGGGTGCCTTCTCCCCCCGCATGAAATTTATGAGGTGCCTACAATTATGTTTTACGTTGAAGATCTATCTTTTCATCCCTGCCCTTATTTATTAATTTCAATTAAGTATTAATTAAATACCATCTCACAATATGGATTCTCCATCCATAATTTCATGTATTAATTAAATGTATGCTTTGTCTTTCTGCTTATATAAGCACTCCTGAGAGCTTACAGTAACATTTAAAATTAATGTTTCAGTTTTTGAATCTTTATAGAATCTTTAGAATACCTAAATGTAGACTCCCTTTTCTTTTCTTCTCTTTTCTTCAAATTTGCCATGTTTGGTTCAATATGTTCAAGCAGCTGTTTTGACTATCTGTGTGATTATA
Organism: Python bivittatus; assembly: GCF_059951505.1. Taxonomy (NCBI): domain Eukaryota; kingdom Metazoa; phylum Chordata; class Lepidosauria; order Squamata; family Pythonidae; genus Python; species Python bivittatus. The sequence goes on from NW_028277053.1 coordinate 13,637,177, forward strand.
TGAAATGTTATTAAACTGCCCTCCAGCAAAGTTTTGGCATCAGCTGTCATAGTGGAATGTTATTCCAAGAAATCCTAACAGTGTTAATCTGAGTATCTTGTTTTCCTTAAACTTGTTGCTCATGATGGTTCCTGTCACCACAGGTCATGACTGTTTTACAATTTTATATTTTACTGGCTGTATAGAACTGTATACCGTTAATTATGAAACCATTGCCATATTGTAAGTCAGAATGGATCTATTAAAATGATTAAAAACTTTCCAAAACAAATCATATTTAAATATTTTTTAAATACATGCGCGTGCACACACACACACACAAACATTGGTCCTTTTAATATATCAGGTTGGAGAGAATGGCACACAGAACTTTCTGTGTTCCATCCTTGATCCCCACATTTATGTTTTGCAACATTATACAGAAATTATAGTGGTAGGTGAATGGAAAAGTGACTACAAACAATTTGAAATGTGTTTGTGAATAAAGTAGTTTGATGGGGACATAGTGTTATATAGTGAAGATGTAACTTTTAGAATTTTGGATCAGAAAGAATTTACTCTCTTTTTACACCACAATTCTAAATTAAAACATACTTTTGATACATCTCTAAGCTTTAGTTTATTTGAGCTTCTTCTGGAGATGCTGTGTGTTTCTTGTTTGGATGATTTTTCATTGAGTGTCTTAAGCTTCAGAGATAAATTACACCCAACTTTTTATAACCCCTTAACTGTATATCATGACCCACCAGTGTAGTGACATTTGTTGGCATTGGGGAGATGGTAAATATGGTTCATGCTGAAGGCAAGTAAAATCAACAGTTGATTGTATTTTTCCCTGTGCATCTATGATATATGGTCTTCAGAAAGACTGAAAGTTGCTTGAGAAAAACTGAAGTTGCTTGAAGTAAAGTCCCAAGAATCTCTGGAATAAGACTTTGGGCTGCTCTTATGTGAGATCTTGGAAAGCCATGGCCTGTGATAATAGACAATATTGAACTAAAGCAATATTTGCTTTATTGAAGACTGTTTTCTGGTTTCAGTATGTTTGATGGATCACATGTTGTAATGAGTTCTCACTCTTACCACTTCCCCCACCTCTAATCACATGAAAGATGTTTTGGCCTACTTCTGGTTTTGTGTGCAGAGTGAGTTTTGGTTTAGGGGGAATAACTTTTCCCTGAGTCACTCTGAAGGAGAAGGCTTATTAGTCTTAATTCTATTTTTTTTAGAAAAAGGAATAAAGATGCATCAGCTATGTATGGCTGTTTAAATTACTTTCGATGATTTAAATATTGTCATCTTTTAATATGTTTTTAGTGTTGATTTTTATGCTACATTTTGATTTGTTGGAGATGGGTGTGAGAATCAAGTCCAATTCAATTTGAACATTTGGAAGATCAATCCAATTCAATTCAGATATCTGAATTAGGCCCAGTGTATAAATTAGTTTGAACTTGAATATAGTTGCATTGAACTGATATGGAGCACTGAATTTGCCACAGATAGATTACATATTACACGATTAGTCAAAATGCACAAATTCAGAATGGCCTTGTAAGCACAGAAAATGGAGAAATGAAAACCTGTGGAATGTGTCTTTATTTGATGATGGAAGAGTTGAAGAGAAGCGTATAGAAAGCTCTGTTTTGAGCAATGATGACAATGGAAAGTCACAAAGGGAGTTTGTGTTTGTATCTATGTATATGTGTTTTGAGCATGTGTGTATGTGAAAGGGGGGGGCGGTACATGGCATCATTTCACCAATGACTTATTTCTATAGGAAGGGAGACTTTTACAGGTTATAGACTTGAGTAAGAATGTGAGTAGTAGTAAATTCTGTGACATGAGAGACCTTGAACAGATTTAGCCTCTGTTGTTATGATTCATGAGATCTGTCAGCTTTTCAACCAGTTTCATCCTCATAGGAATTTGATAATTAGTATTATCAATAATTAAAAGGTTGTTGCTTTATCTGATGTACATGAGAGTATGGTACATTTAGATCATAGTTTTTCTAATTCAGTTGGTGATATACACTTCTTCAGTTTACCATTCATTGTTATGGGAATTGCAGATTTCAGGAATCCCTGCTAAAATCAGTTACAAGTTTTCCATTGTGTCTTCAAGTAATCTTCAGAGAATTCCATCTGGTCATCTAACATACTTGTAATTCAGCTTGAAAAGGACTGTTCTTTATGCCATCATATAACTAGTTCTGATGAGACATAATATGTGCGTGAAGGAAAGAGATCTAGCAATCAAGGGGGAAAAAAAGGACAAATGAGGAACAGCTGAAGTATTTTCTACTGGAAAAACTCTACACTTGGTTAAGAAATGGTGAACATGCTCTACAGTCAAACTAAAAATGCTCTTTAAGAAACTGAAAAGAAACAGGGAAGCTGGTAGCATGCTACTGGAGTAGGGAAATTTGGACTGAATTTGTGATCTTCATTATTATATTTCTTAGTAATATAAGACTGGGACATCATTGAACAGGTTTCTATATATCTTTAGACTGATGGAAGGTTTTGCCAATCTTTAAATTCACAATTGATGGGTGGGGGACACGAGGGACAGGATCTATTTTATCAGATGCAAAATACCCTCTTCTACTTACACCCTTTTTAAAAGGTATTTGGACAGCGAGGGAGAAAAGAATCGAGAGACCAACTGAGGGCAGGGCAAGAGTTGAGAACTTAGGCTCAGAACAGCATTTCTATCTAATTGTTGGTTTTATATTGAGTCATATATTGAAGAACCAGAAGACAGATATCCTTATAATTAAGTCCCTTTTAACATTTAAGAAAGAAAGCTGAATGGCATGGCAGTTGCAATGAGAGTACATACATGACATCAGATTTACTCATACTTGCATCTATAAGCCCTAGGCTCTTTCTGAAGCTAAGGGGAGAAAATGTTTTTATGTTCAAACATTTTCCCTGGGTAGCAGCAAATTGGTTGCCATGCATTTATCTTGAGCTGAAATGCAGAGAATCACCGAGAGAAAAGAGAGAGAGGGAGAAAGGGAAAGACACCCATGTGCGTGCACGCACACGCACACACACACACTGTATATATATTGCAAGTCTTTTGCAGAATTACATGCCTGAAAGTCAGGAGATGTAAAATGTTAAGCAGGCTAAGAAAAGGAAATTTGAGATGCAAGAGTTCCCCTTCTGTCAAGACTAATGTTTTCTTTCTATAGTTCAACCCAGGCTTTGTCCTAGGGCAGGATTAATGAAACCAGTACAGAATAAGTCTCTTTGATAACCTGGGCCATGTCTGAAGCTCAAGGAGCAAATGAATACAGCAATTTGACAATTCCCAGCTCAGAACCTATAATTCTTTCAGAGCAACAATATTATCCTTACTCCATAGAGACTGGAGATCACACATGGGTCAGGGAGAATTATGCGGTTTCCCATGACAAAATTGACCCATAACAATCTCAGAATAGTGTGGAAGGGTGCCAGAAATGCCAACCTTGGTTCCCCTTAATTCCTTTAAAGACCTTTCTCCATCCAGTGTAATCTAGAAGAAGACATCTCACTACATGCCTAATGGACAAAGTAATGATACCTTCTGTTAGTTTCTGCATTCTGAACTGTTTCCTTTCTTGCTCCTGAAGGCACAATATGTGTGTCCTCACACTTTCCCCAAATTATTCCATTCTTTTTCACATTACACCTCAACATCTCCTCAGTTCTGTGATAGTCTTAGTGCCCAAGGGCAGGGCCAATAAATTAAAGAGGAAAAGATTGACAAGCCTCTCTGCTACATAACCAGCAGCGCTAATTATCTTGGCACCCATAGAAAGATCATCAAGGATTGGTCTAGATGTACTCTTCAATGACCTTGAAGGCAAGAAATTAAAAGGAACTGAGTAACAAGTAATAAAGAATTCATGGCAGGGCATTCGCTGTGGTTTTGCTTTGCTTTCCAGAAGCCAAGGCTTATCTTAGACATTCTTAAGTATGGGTGAGAAAATGGTACAAGGTGTTCTGAAAGTTTTCTGAACAGCCAATCGGTTGTCTCAACAAGCCAGTAGGTTTTAATTGGAAAAGCAGCAAGGCAACAATGCCTCCAGTTCTGTGCCTAGTTCCTCCATCTTCCCTTGTGTATAGCTGTCTAGCAGCAAGACACCACGAGGCATTTTCATACTTCATTTAGCATGTTACTGAAGTCTTTTTCTTATTGACAGACACTCAGAAGTGGGGGAGAATCTAATTTAGTGGTGTTGAAAGCTGGCAATTTCATTATGCATACAATTATCTTGTCTTGCTCCTAGATGAGAGCACCAAAATTCAAGCACTTTTGGATGATGTACTAATCTAGATGGAAGTACAGCAGCCTTCCAAGAGGATCCTTGTATAGTAGGTTGTACGTTTGGACAAAACATGGATTTCCCATAAGTCTAGACAGGAGCCATCTAGCCTCATCCAGGAAATCTGTCACCTGGGTACCATAATAGTTTCAATGAAGCATAATTCAGCAAATCTGGAAAGTCATAATCTGTGGGGCAAACTGGTCAAGCACTAATGAACCTGCTGGGAATGCTGGTGTAATACATCAATAGTGATTGAAGGCAATTAATTCTCAAACTTTTTTGACTCAAGAATAAAAGATATCCGTCTGAAAACATTATCTTGAGATAAAGTAAATTGGCCTCTCTTTAACTCTCTCAACAGAAATTAGCATAAAGGCTTTGTCCCAGTGCTAGAGAATTGCTGTTGAATATCATAGATTATTCAGTAAACACTTATTTCAACAGCAATGGTGCCAGAAGGCCTTCTAAAATCACTCAGGAAAAACAGTGTAGATGTCACTATATAAAGACTTCTATATAAAGGGAAAAGGGGAGGCCTTAAGAACATTGCTGTTTTTAAAAAATGCAGGCAAACAGGGCTTTTAAGTTGTAATAATATATGGTTAGCTGTAATTGGTTGGGGGTGGTCCCAGCTAGTGTTGGCCTAATTTATTTTTAATTGCTTCATCACTGCACAAACAAAAGGTAAATTCTCCACTGAATCAAAATTCCTGGTGATTTCTCAAAGATGCCTATTGTGTTTTCTAAACAACAGTACACAAATAGTTAGCCCTGGCTATCTTCCAGGATATTGTTTCAACTTCTTGTTGAAAGTCTACAGTCCTGGGAAATCCTGGTAGTCTTCCTTCAATGCATTAACCCTAAGCACATCCAGCCGACTCTCTCATTTAAACTGTCTACTGCTGGGGTCTCTTGCAACACCAGATTTGATCTCATCTGTTTTTGCTGAGTTATCCTGCTGATGCCCAAACAGTCGGACAGAGTTCTGTGCCTATTTATTTATTTATTTATTTATTTATTTATTTATATGTTTGTTGGGTTGGAAAGTATGCAAAAAGAGAACCTTGGAAGTATATATGAATTCACATATGTAATCATAAGGAGAAATTAATTTTTTTAAAATATCTCCATTCGGTATCTTTTTACTCAAAGCAACATTTGTATAGGCAGATGCAATCTGTTCAGAAAATTTTTGTTAATACAGCAAATCGATGGTGACTACTTTTGAAAAAACCTATGCTTAATTGTTCAACAAAGCTTTTTAATTTTGTGTTAATTTTTCAGCCAAGACAAGTATCTGTACTTCTAAATATTGCTGATCAAAAGAAAATGTTCTTCAACAACAAACCTAACAGCTAGGAACTGGAACTGAATCAATGTGTATGTTGCTCAGTTTATTGTTCTGATGGGAAAAGGGCAGTAAACTAGTAGTAGGGCTTCTTGTCAAGAATGACTAGGTGAGTTTCCCACTTTCTAAGATGAGGAAGAAAAGGAGGAGAAGGAGGAGGTGGTGTTGGTAGCATTGTCACCAAAGACAGTTATATGTATCCATCTGTTCATAACCCCACCAACACAGGTAAGAAACTAAATACCTAAAGCAGTATACTTTAGTACCACCAGCGAAATATTTTAATTCTCCATTCTTGATTATTTTTATAAAGAGATTTGCAAGGTTATGAGAGTTTGAATCAGATAAAGTTCCTGCTGCCCTCCATTTCATGACGTATTTCAGCCACACAATTTCTTTTTTCTTTTTTTAAGTAATTTTTATTATAAGAAATTTTGCATAGGTTTAGAAAAACTACATAAACATAAAAGAAAAAATAGGAAAAAAAAGTATAAAAAAGTAAAACAGAAAACAGAAAACAGAAAGAAAAAGAAAGATATCTAAAGAACTGACTTCCGATCTTCTTTGCAGCAGTCTCAGACATAATAATTGCCATCTACACCCTCCCAAATTACATACTATGGTTCCCTTCTTCCCATAAACAAATGTTTTTAATCAATAAATCCTGAAATCACCATTTCATTTTTATCCAATTTCAGCAAAAGCATCCATAAAGGATTTCCAGTCTTGTATAGAAGTAATTCTAGTTCCTCCGCCTTAATTTAGCAACTTTGTATTGCATAATAAGTGTTTTTGTAGAATCTGATCTCTTGTTCTCCTCCTGACAAAATGCACTAATATATCTCTTGGCACATTTCTCAATTTGGTATATCTTGTATTAACTCTAGACATCTTATCCAATTCTGCTTCCACATCTTCTTCTTCTCATTCCAAAAATGTTGTGAAAACCACACAATTTCTGATGACTAATACTCAATTTTAGCTTGTTTTACAGCAGGATTTCACATTTTATTTTGTGCTAGTGATATATCTTCCCTTCCCCACTTCTAGTTTTAGTGCCAGGCACCGAGTTTAGGAATTTGTCTTGTTGGCCACATCTATTCAACTTTTTTTTTTCTTTTTAAAAAAGAGCTTTACTGTAAACTTAGTGAAATGCTCCTAGCAGTAAATCCTTATTATTCGTTACAGGAATAGCAATGTTGACGCACCATCTGCCTTCCAGGAACCCAAAGTATAGTATTAAGATTCTTCCTTTTCTTCCCTTCTTAGTTTTATAGAACTAAGTCAAGCATAATTCTATTGTAGCAGACATTTTGAGATCTCTTAATGTGAACATAACAAATATGTAATTAGATTTGGCTAGAACTAATTAATTAATTAAAAAATATTTCTCCTCATTTGGACATGAAACCTAGGTTTTCATTTAACTAGACTTCCTTGATTGTATCCACCTTAATTTTTTTGTCTATATCTTATACAGTAAGATCTGTATCTTACCTCCAGTAAAATACAGATGTTTAGTTTACAGTTAATTGGAATCCATTGTGTTCTTCTCATCATGACAGCATGTTCTTCTTATGACAGTCCATATGACAATATGAATGAGACATTCATGAAGATGTTCTACCATGGCTGAAAAGTACTTTTTTTTTTTTTTTAAATCAGTGTAAGAAAATCAAAGGGACAAATGGAACCATAATGTTTCAGTACCATAAAAGTGGGATCTGAGTCAAATAATTCATCAGCATCCCCTTCCATTTCCTCTGAGACACTGTTCCTTGAGCAGGTCCTTGTAAGTATTTTTCCTAGCAGAGATGTACCCATTTTTTGTGAACTTTTTGCTGCCAGAATTCTCTTTTCCTTGTAGAAGGTCCCAGGATATTAATGTTCCTGGGGCCACACAACACTATTTACATGTGATCGTGGGAATCTGGCAATTGCCCAGTGCACTCCAGAACAAATACAAAACAATATAAAGAGCTATCACTCAGATTAAATATAAAAGACAAGCTCTCCATGTCAGAGTAGAAACTAAAGGAGAAGTGCTGCTATTTTGCTATTTATACTATATTAAAACTTTGAATATTTACTTGCCATGAGGTGCTGTGACGGAATGGAATTATGAAGGCCAAACATCCTCTTTCATCTCCTGAGGGGCAAGGAAGAGATAAGAGGAGGAGGCTGGCACCTCCCTGAGGAATTCACTCTGTTTTGACTGGCTGACTTTGAGAACTGAGGTTTGAGTCTGGAAAATTGATGTCAGGCCTAGCCCAAGGAACTCCAGGAGACCATGTAGATTCAGTTCAGCAATGTTTATTAGCTACCACCTCTAGGAAGAATCTTCCCAGACTGAAACTTAATTCCCACAGTCAGCCAGTGAAAACAGACTGAATTCCTCAGGGAGGTGCCAGCCTCCTCCTCTTATCTCTTCCTCGCCCCTGAGGAGACAAAAAAGCATGTTTCCCTCGCTGAGTCTGGCCTTCATAATTCCATTCCATCACAGGTGCCTAACTCTCACAATGCCAGAGTTACTGCACATCAGATGTGATTACTGATTGTGGAGAAAGTTAGTCAGTGTTCTTTTGTATGTTCCTCAGTGTTCAAGATTCTTTTATTAAACAAAACAAAACATAACCTTTACTACAAATTGCCTTTTCATAGGAATCAGTGTGTTTCTGGGTATATTGTCATTTAGATGGCTTCTCTAAAGTTTCCCTTATTGACCTGACACATTTTAGATAAATTTCCTTCTTAAAGATAAATTGCTAATTTGTCAGCTTCATGAAGATTTGCCCAGAACACCTAAGAAATTTATTTATTTATACACGCACACAAACACACACACACGTATGCATGCATACATACATTCCTCTCCTGTTGTTATTTTGTAATTTATGGATCCATTAGCACTCATAAATCAATTATACTGACCTTTATATTTCAGTCGAAGAGTAAGAATGGCCTATGAATTAAGTGAAATTTCCACAGATTGCAAGATAATTAATACTACCATACTGTCAAAGTCATAAAGTGTCAAATAAAAATATAGCACAATGAGGGAATGCCTAAAATAGGGTCAATAGGTATTTTTTTTTACAATAATACATAAGTAAATATAAGTGGATTTCTTTAGAACAGCAGTGAAATTCTACCTTATGAATTGCATGTAAAGAAAAAGAAACCAATAATAACTTAGCATAGGTATACATTATAAGCTTTTAGTGCCTTTCCTTTTCTTTTTGATAAATACAATAATCAAATAAAACTGTTCCGCACTCCGCTGGATAATTAAATGTTTATTCTTACAACCACATATTGTCTCACAGTTCTGTTCTTTTTTCTTGCTCTCTTTCTCTCTCTCTTTCTCTCCATATATCTACAATACATACCTGTCTGTCATCCGTGCAACTATTCATCTTCTGGTTTCACACGATTTCACTTTTTTCTTACATGTTATGTTTTGATAATCCACATCTTGTGTTCCATATACTGTAAAGCCCCAGCAAGATTTTCTGTTTTGACTCAAGATGAATGACTTATTTGGGGTCTCGTTGTGTTCTTTTACAAATGTTCACCTATATGTCTATTCTATCCATTTTCTGCTTGGAAATGTGTTTTTTCTCTCATACGTTATCTACACTGTATATGATTTTCTCTCAAAAGATGAGTTTTGGGTAGTATTTGTGTGGCATTTCAAATGTACAACTCTATTGGAATATTCAGGATTTGTAAAACCTGATGGGTAGTTAATTCTGAGTTGTGCATTTGGTAAAGAGGTAGAAAATCAGATAGATTTGGACAGATTGAATTCCTCAACACTCCTGGTACAAAGTGTGTGTGTGCCTTCTGTTTAGTCACTGAAGTCATTTCTAACAACCTTGCTCATCTTCAGTGCCTCCTTGCTGCCTTTTCTCTGCCAATACACACCTGCCATCCTGAGCAATTCCCCATAGCTCATGAGCATCTGAAACATGCAGCCTATAAACCCAGCATTGGTGCTATAGGCCCAGGTTTTCTCAGCTCCAATCTTATGGTTGGCCATCTGCTCAGAACAAGCCACGGTGGACAGCTGTCTATGCCAAAAATGTTCCTTTTCCAAACAGAGTTCCCTTCAGCAAGATTTCCTGAGGGGGTTATGGTAGGATTACAAGAATCCAAGCAACTAAGCTATTTTTTTTAACATAGAACCAATGCACGTTGGCACAGACATTCTGGTTATCTTTCTACCATCTTCCTATCAACTCTCTCTTCATTAATAATGCAAAGTTTGCAGCACTTTGTTTATGTAATGGTCTCTTGAATCTCCATCCATCTGGGCACCAACTCCTACAATATTTGCGAAGAGGGCAAAGCAATGATTGGTGGATGACTCTTAGCCTCTCGCTGATAGTTGTAGGTTACTGGCATAACAAAGACAGAAACATTGGGACTTCTGTGAAGATGCCTTGTGGAGAAGCAAAGACACAGGGCTGCAGAAAGATGGCAGTAAATGGAAGCTATTTATCTGTGTCAGAACCTTGATTTCTGCCTATTGACAGTCAGCATGCTTAGTAATCTTCACAGCCTAGAATCCTTCTTTATTCATTGATTTTATTATTCTATTATTTCAAAATAGAAGTCGTGTACTTAATGCCTATCCTGTTGTGAACTTAAAGTTGCATAGTCAATACCTTAATGTCATGTAATTAATATCTTCCGTATGCCGTCATAACTGTGCTATTCATCTTCTTGCTGTCCGTCCATTTTAGAAACTGCCATTTGCCAATTAATATGCCTAATGAAAACTGGGTGAGCATCAGCCATGTGTTTTCATTAGCAGACAGGATTGTGAAGCATCATAGGGAAGATGCTGGTTACTAAGCAATATCACATCCTATCTTTGGCATTAGGACATTTCACAATTAATATGAATTGTAGAAACAGCAGTCGATGCCCACACCATCAGTGAGGACACAGCTACGTTAAATAACAATTAATCTTATAGATTTCTTACAGGTGTCTCTTCCAGAATTCCAAATCAACATTTCTGGTATTCTACCAGAAGGCTAATTTTATATAACACTGGGCCAAAATGGCCAACCAGTGGGGCAGTATTAAGAAATATTAAGCAGTTTCTCGTGCTCTATAAAATGTGTAGTCTCAATTATTTATTTATCACTAATAAAATACTCTGAATGTTTCTTTCAGCTATAAGAATAAATAAGTCCAAATCACTAATAGTTCCTCAATTCTGTTTTTTATCGCAAAACACAGTTTCTAATTGAACAAAACATCTTGATAAAAGCCTTTCATTAAAATAAGCATCTGATTCAAGGACATACTTCGATGGTTATTTGGTTTTCACTAGGTTTTTTTTTAATTTTTAACTTTTTTTTTCTTTGAGGAAGAGTATAAAGGAGTATTTCAATTTTGTCTTAGATACATTCAAAAGTTAAATAACTAAAATACAAAGAAGTGGGCTTGGAAAATGCTGTGGTTCCTTTTTTAGCTTAATCACAGAAAGTTATTAATGCATATTAGGCAGTAACTCTTATGGCGGTGGGGGGGGACACATTGCTCTTTGGAATCCCTAACAAGTGAAAGCTTTATTTAAAAGACACATGTATCTATTATGTAAAATCTATAAATGCCCACAAATGCATCTTTGTTTCAATCATACGGGCCTTAAAATACAAAAATATGGCATATCTAGCTCACTTTCCATATGTATAATGACAGCTGGGAATACTGTTTTGTTTTTATCTTTATTTCTGTTTTGTTTGGTTTTGTTTTGTTTTAGGAAATAGACTAACTCTTCTTGGGATTTCTTCTTTGCTTGTGATTATGAATCTCCCATGGAACATGTAGTTTGGCCTTGAGATCACACACTGATTAACCCTGAAGTAGGGTAATATATTTCTCCTGTAAAATAGACCCGATGGTGTTCTGCTAGGGAGGTACATTCATTGTTAAGAAGCTGGTGGTTAAAGGCTGTATGTAAAGGTTGATTGCAGCTGAAAAGAGGGTGGATGTTTCAGGAAGACAGTGAGCCAAAAGGTAGTGTCAAATCAACCATGGAAATTATTTATTTATTTGGGACAGTTTTTGCAATCTGATCCAACCTACAGACTCTGAGTAGCAAAACAAATAAAAATCCAATTCATAAAAACACACACACATACCCTCTCTCAGTGACTGACATAAATGTTCAGTTCAGGCACAATGGTAGAACCAACTTGTTTTGACAGCTTTCTAAATTGACAAGAGGGAAGGGGTGCATGAACCTCAGGGCAAGGAGGACTTGGGCCACAACAGAGAGGGTTGCCATCTTTCCCACATCCCTCTAACCTTGTATGGAGTGGGGACTTCTCACAATGTTCTTATCAGACAGGCACGTTTAACCTTGGCTCCTGATGTAATCTGGTCCTACCCCATATAGGGCTTTGTAGCTCATCACCAGCAGCATGAACGAGCCTAGAACTCTGTCATAATGAATGCAGCAGTATTTGGTGTTACTCTGTGGTGATGAGGTTATGCCATCATCTGCATTTTAGACCAGCTGCAACTTCCATGTCATTTAATGCTATTAGGACACCACATCTCCACAAGTTGGAGCCTTGCTATAATTATAGCATGTTTATTTTCAAAATATGGTATTCCAAGAAAAAGGAATTTGGATAGTAGTGCTGTGCAAGGTGACCTTTCTGACATATTGGACAGAGGCTGAACTGAGCATTTTGAATTAGAAGTGGAAAATAGACTCATTTGCCTCTGTATAAAATACCTGCAAATGAGGTCCTAATTTAACTATAGAGTAACTGGGTAGACCTTCTTTAAGCCTTTGGTCTTTTGATTTGGGCTTATAAATTCTGAGGTAGAATTTATTACTCTGTGTATTATAGGATCCAACTATGGTATAATCAGTAAATCATGTCTGAAGAAACTATGGTGTAATACAGTCAGTATATCTAAATGGCTACAATGTCCTTGCAGGACATCCTCAAATATTTCATTTGATTTTTCAGTTAATAGATGTAGAACAAAAGGGGTTTGTGAAAGAGTTTCATTCCTATACACGTTAAGAACTTGGTTGCAAATCAGTCAATGGAGATTAAGGTATCCTCCATTCATACTTTTCACAAATCCAGTGAAAATGTCGAACTTTGATTAATCAATACAATGAAGAATGGTTGGTTGAATGGTTGAATGGTTGTGTTCTAAGCAAAGTGTACATGTTCCAAATGGGAGGTCATCATTTTTAGCAGGTGGAGCTGAAATTTGGGGTGGGGTGAGGAGTCAAACAGGATATATGTTTGTTTTGATCACCCCTTTGCTTGTGACATGCCCCCTGAAATATCCATGAAATTTGTTATACTGAAATATATGTTGGGAAAGCATCCTATTAAAAATTGTAATGGTTTGCAAATTTTGTTCTTGAAGCCTTAGTTTGAGATTTGGAAAAGAAAAACCCATTCATTTATTGAAAAGATTCTAAATTTGGTAGAATTTTTATTCTGCATTGCCAAAGTCAATATTTTCTTCTTGGCACTCAGAAGAAAACTTGGTAAAGTAAACGAAGTGAAGCTAATCACTTTTCAGTAAAACTCTGAAATTGTCCCCAAGGTTGATATCCAAATTTCAAACACATCAAATTAGTAAACTGGTTCCATATTTCAGAGCATTCAAGATCCATGTGGCACATGGAGCATGGCTTCAGTTCATCTGGTTTAGTTTAAAAATTACTGTAAATGTTTAAGAAATAAAAAAATGTTATGAATGGGTGGTTGGGCTGGGTAGAATAGCATGAAGGTTCTTTCCTTCTTTTAACTCACAGATCCAATTTTCCTCCAGAACAGCAAGGGAGAGGCCAAAGACCCATTGTTGGGATCTGTGGACCGGCCCACTGTAAGGAAGGAAAATTTTCAGGTAAAAAACACTTTTTTCTACTTTTATGGATTTTTGCTTTATTGTGTTAAATATAACTTTAATACTTAAATGACAAATTATGTAGGAGCCCTAACTTTGGTCCAGCCCTGGTGGTTGGTGAAAGTTTGGATCACAAGGGATAATTTCAAATTGCTGCACAATTTCACAGTATGTTTAGATGCAGAGGTTCCTTAATGGATGAAATGTAAAGAATGACTCTGATCTTTTTCCATACAAGGTACACTTTTGTACTTCCATTTCAGCTCTGATGGACCAGAATTAAATCTACCAAATAATGTATGCCATATTTCCCTTAAGCTCTTTTCAGAAAAGTGTACATACAGAATGTCAGAACTAATGAATTGTAACACTTGTCCACAATTGTAGGCTGAAGTGGGGAAACCATATAGAAAAAGGGGGTGATTTGGGGTACAGAAGTAGTGAATATATGCTGGTCTATGACTGTAATAAAGATTTGATTTGATTTGGTTTGGTTTGATTTGAAGGAGTGAACATAAAGATACTACCTAACTTTTTATGTATCCCAATCACTCCTTATCTACCCTCAAAAACCTCTAGCTGTATGTTTGTTTTTTCTTGCAAATACACATGTGATCCTTTGCCAGGGATAATAAGTGTATGAGAAGGAAATACTGCCCTAACATTTCTACCAAAGCAGCTCTTTTGTTCCTGGGATTTTTCCACATAAAGTTTAAGCCCTGCACAGACACCTTACAAAGCGCTATCACCCTGTAAGAGTAGGGATGGGTCTCACTTCCCCTTGAAATCATGCTGGTGACATCTACTCTGGAAAGATATCCGTGTGACTAACAGGGCTGTGGAAAACCTCCCAAAGAAGAGCAGATGCACTTCTTTCTAAGTGGTCAAAATAGCTGTGTCTTTTTCCAGATTTCTACCACTGCTTTCAAAAGCTGCTCATGGCTGTCCCTGAGAGATGAGCTCTGCTCATCCCCACTGCTTGCCTGGTAATTTTAACTCTTTTTTGGTTAAGTCCTAATTGATGATGGTTGGCGTAGAAGCAGGAAACAGATTGCAGTCTTTAGAGCCAACCTGTTCAAAAGACAAGGTAAGACACCGGTTTTAGGAGGCCAGGTTAGGTGTCCTAATGGGCCAGAGCTCAGGAGAAAAAAGGACTTATAATAGGTACTACAGGCTCTAGAAAGACATTCCAATCTCATGCAGATTGTGCTAGGAATCATCCCATTGGACTTCTCCACATTAATGAATGTGAGGTTGTGGACATTTTGCACTTCATTTACAACATGTCTCATGCCAATACTAACTAGAATTGAAAGCTTTGCACAATTTAATTTCTCCCCTCTTCAGCAAAAAATAAAAAAGCCACCATATTCTAGATTGATTGCTAATCAGTTTTCTAATCTAACCCTCCTAATTGCTTCCCTTAACTGAAAAACGAACAGCACCTAGCCAATATAAATATGCAGATTCCAGACAGCTCTGTTTAATAACAGAGTTTCAGCATAGATAGAACTCAATTTGTTTATCTCTATTTATGTCAAGATCAATTGTAATTAAAGATGAAGATAAATTCCGCTTCAGATGAAACACTTCCGTTGATTGTTTCTATTAAAAAAAAAAAAAAATCCGTATCAGAGGAGTGCTTCCACCAACTTGACAACTACGGCAGCTTGTTGAGGTCTGCACTGCAAAAGTGCGTGGGGCCGAGGCTTGGGGGAGATAGAAGGGTTTTGGAGACAAAGCATCCCCTTAAACCCACCCCATGTACAACAGGCCAAAAATGGCCCTATCCACTCTCAGGACTCCTGTGGCCACAAGAGAACATCTGTGGGTTCACATTTTTGAATGCTTGATATATAACTTGGCCTTAGGACATGTCAGAAAACCCATCGTTTTATCTTTAACTGAGATTATAAATATCTTATGGTAAAGAGTGCTTTCAGTCCATAGTCTACTTCAGAAAAACAAGGCACTTTTTAATGCATTTTTAATATCAATTTTAAGAGATTTTCTATAGCTGTTTCAACAGCAAGTTGCTGAAGTTGTCAAAATAGGAATTATCAACTATCATCTTGCACAGACATTGCTGTTGACTGTTCAACAAGGAATTGCAATTATTGTTTCTGGGTTACAAATACATTGTTTAACCTAGGGACCCTGGGACATTTCAATGAAAGGCAAGTCTTCTTGGACACATTGGTCCAGTTTTACAGGTGAAGGACCGCCAGTCCAAAAGGCCCAGTTCAAGATGTTCAAATGAAGAAATACCAGTTCAAAATACTTTGGATATACCCACCTCTTGCAAAACTGTAGCCAAGACATCCATTTGCATCTTAAATTTGTACCATTCTCCCTCAAAATATTTCTGTCCCAGTAAGTTTAGATGCCACTAAATGATTCAAAAACTTGGCACGTACAGAGTTCAAGATTCATGAGAGATGTCCAGAAGTGGGGTATTTATGGTAAC
The DNA here is from genome assembly GCF_059951505.1 of Python bivittatus. Classification (NCBI taxonomy): domain Eukaryota; kingdom Metazoa; phylum Chordata; class Lepidosauria; order Squamata; family Pythonidae; genus Python; species Python bivittatus. The sequence goes on from NW_028277053.1 coordinate 13,653,224, forward strand.
AATGAAAACCGAAGACTTGGATCTAACCTTGTAAAACAAAAGAAGAACTCTAATATAGAGCAAGTAAAAACATTTAAGGAAGAAAATTTGTCTGTGAGAATCCGTTTTTCCTTCATATATTTGAATCAATGTTGGGGCAATTACCAGTGAGGAATAAATGTCTGTGGTTAAAGGATATAAATTTAAATTATTATTATAAATGTGAACATATGTTAATACTAAGCAAGGGTATCATATTAATATAACAGGAAGGTTGTATGAGCATTTAAACATCATTTAACTGATGTTTGAAGACAGAATGGAAAGAATATAAGCATATTGTGGTATGGTCTCATAATAGGAAAAAACTCATAAATGGGATTTACACTCCACACTAAATCATAACGTTTTTGGTGTGAAGTCAGCTTTCTTTCTTTCTTTTTTTTTTGTAATATATTTTTATTGAACATTTTAAGAGAAAATATATGATCAAAGAAGGAAAAAGAACAAAAGATGTGAAAAGTGACATACAAGTAAAAACAACAAGGGACTTACAAGGATCACATAAATTTCATCTTTTCAGTACAACATTAATTAATTGTATGTAATGGAGTACATTATATCATTTTAAAAAACCTGAAAATCACATTAAGCTCTTAACAGAATATAAATGTCAGGAAGTGTGGTAAGAGTAATATGAATTATGAAATGAAATTGTAAACTACAGCAAATTCAAAAGAGAGATGTAGTTCATTTTAATGAATGGGTGGATATGGGGAAATGAATGCTAACATTTAAATTATATTTGTTTCACATGAACACCAACTTTTTTTTCTTTTAACAATTATTTAAGCAGCAGACATTGACAGATCCTTCATATCTTAGTTTTTTGTTTTTTGTTTTTTTTAATCTTTTCTTGAGTTCAAAAGCAACCACTTAAGCAACACAGCTCCAAGGCTGGGGACCATAATATCTAATGAATTGGTTCCTTGGATACACCCATTTTCTGAAACTGGCTTCAGATTTCCCTGATTCCATGTTCATAGCTGTTTACAGTCATTTATGATGGGAAAGATATAGTTTGTGGAGGTCGGTAAGTCACTGCAGCCCTTCCAGAATGCTTTTGTGGCTGCAGAGGACAATATTTTTGTATATATTCATATGGTTTGAAACATCAAACCTGAATTTCTTGTTTCATTCCTTTGTAAAAGTATAGGAAATCTTGCAGCTGGATATGGTACTGACCCATATGCCGAATTTAGATCAGCGTTTTCCAACCTTGGCAACTTTAAGATGTGTTTATGCTGTCTGGGGGATTCTGGGAGTTGAACTCCACACATCTTAAAGTTGCCAAATTTGGAAAACACTGATTTAGGTGAAAAGACATTTGCAAAGTCAACTTCCCCAGTAAGGTAGCAGCTGCTTTGCTTGCCACTTCATTTTTTAGCACTCTAATAAACTTAGCAGAGCAAGTGGCAATCAGTGTGGCTGACTCCAAATCTGTTGTTATCTTCCTGAGGTTCATCATCGTCTATTTCCATCTGATCTCCCACTGAAACTTGACTGGAGTGATTCAGGAAGTGGTAACAGATCAGTGGGTGTTCATACTCTGCTTCCTTTGAATGATTGCCATTCGCTCTAAGCCTAGAGGGAAGAAGGTATAAATAAGGTCAGGACAGATAAAAAAAGTCAGAAGCTGTACTCATCACTCTTTGGCTGGAAACAGTTAAGTTGTACAAGCACTGCATACAAGAAATAGAAGCTGCAACTTCAAATGAAAAAGATTTAAAGATGCAAAAAATCTTCGTTGTGCCAAAGTTGGGTTCATTGTCCGTCATGCTGATGAAACGTCAAATGCATCATTTGGCCAATGTGGGCATTGCCGAATTAAGGAGATTACTGCTCCCCTTTACATTTTTCAATGTTCCATAGGCTGGAAAAGGTGCTTATTTCTCTGCAGTTAGTGGCCCTGTATCTTACATAAAGTTTTCCTTATTGTTCGGTGACCCCAGATTCTCTGCTTTCCATTTTGTGGCTGAGAGGTATCAGCTACACTCAATTCTGGGTAACTTGCTTTCTTTTTCTTCCTGGTGGCTAATTTCTCTGATCTATATTCGGATCGGTTCTCCCCAACGTGCACACAGCATTTCTGATTGTTTACCTCCGAGCCTCCAGAGACAGAGAAAAGCCTCCAAGCTGTTGCTGTTCATTGTACACACTTGAACTGTTCAGGGTTTATTTTCATCTGGAGGCAGGTAAGCCTGGTTCATGATAAAGACCAATGGAGCCTATCACTCTCCGGGTCCAGATTTGCAACACAACGAGAGCTATGGGGACACTTACATATTTATTTTTATCTTTTCAGTTGATCCCAACTTCTCATAAATACTAATTTAGCCATAGGTAGTGCTAATTTGCTCTGGATTTTAGAGTTACTTTTTTAAAAAAATACTAATAATAATCCCACCGTTCACATAAAACTACCTTTTTGATTTTCTTTCCTAGTCTCCTTGTTTGCAGCAGTCAAAACTGGAAGCTAATGGTGTGGTAATATGTGATAATCAATACTTCAGATCTGCTTCCTGTGATGTATGAGGAAGGTTGCTGTGTTTTCAGCACAACTGTGCAAATGGTGAAGAAATGCGGGGGGTTGCTCAAGGACAAAACTACTCCCCTGTAAAAAGTAAACAAAGAGACCTTGCCAGAAATGTGCAAGAACTGTAGCCCAGTCAAAGAGGGCTGAAACTTTATTTCAGTCCTTGAAACAAACAAAAAAACCCTCCCCAATTCACTGGAGTATAAGAAGGAGGCAAGGTAAAACATGATCAGACCTGCAAGATTCTGCTATTATACCCTATTTCAGAAGAGTGTAGTTCTGGTCTTCCTGTGCAGGTGATTTTCTGGTCTGGTCTACCTAATGGGGCAGACATCTCCCCTCTATAATTTTAATGCTTCATATTTAATTCAGGTTTTGCTTAGAAATCTCTCTGACCTTTGGGGTAATCCAGACAGGAAACAGACTTGGCAAGAATTCCAGAAAGATTCTTTTATTGTTGTAGTGTGCTGAGGTTTATCTCTACCCCATCTTATAATATGAAGCAGAATCGATGTGGGTCTATTCTGAGTTTCTTTCACACACTTCCACTTTCCCAGGACCGACTTGTCATTTTTCCTCCTTTAATGGCTTATCCGTTCCTTCATCAAAGCTATCTCTACATTCCTTTACAAAATCCCTAAAATGGAAGGTTAGTTGGTATTTTGAGCATAAATATACCCTTCAGCATGAGTCAGCACTTAGTTGATCTGAGTGAACCTTAGAAACCAGACTCTGGATGGGAGACTGCCAGAAAATCCCAGGCCTAGGAAGTTAGAAAATATCCTAGATGAAGAGAAATGCCCCAAAAGCAGTTATTTTAGTCCGGGTTGGTTCAAGATTGTCTTTAGTTGAATGTAAGCTATCATAATTGTGTCCCCAATTCAGAGAAAGCAGTAGGCTTTTAATGCAGCAGCAGTGGATCTGTAGTGAATCTGGGGGGAAAGGGTTGTTTTGGGATATTCAGGACATCTTTAAGAGTAGAGACACCCAGAGTGGTCCCCCATGGAACAGAAAGGGCCAATCTGAGTGGTGCTACAGTGTAGACACTGGTCAGCCCATCAAGAGAATTGGGAGAGTTGATGTGAAATGGCTCATCTGGAAGGCCTTAGCAGCCCTTCTTGTTTCAGCAAGGCTTTCGCTTTTGTGCAGGTGGAGCCAAAAACAAACACGATTCCCTTCAGCAGACAAAGGCTATTTTTCCTGTCGCTACTCTCCTTGGGCCTCTTTCCGAATTTGTTTTGTGCTTTCACGTGTATATTTTAAAGCAAGATGCAAGAAGATGTAAGGGTAGCTGATAGCAGTGGGCTAAGGGTTAGAGGAGAAAAGGGTATGAGAATGAGGGTGGGAGGGAGGGAGGGAAAAGGGATCAAATTCTCAGTGGAAAGGATTTTATTCTTTAGAGGTCTGTTTTAACTGATTACAATGTTCTTTTTCATTATGCAACGTATGCTATGTTTTCTATCATCTTTGGATTTATGTTTTTATTTTATTTGTTTGTAATATTTATGAGGGAGGGAGGGAGGGAGGGAGGGAGGGAGATTTTGATCCCAGTTGGGTAGCAAAATAACATCACAATCACCCTTGTGCATGGAAAAAATTGCCAAAGATATTTTATGATAAAAGGGCCATTTTATACCTGCATTTTATACTTTTATAAATCTTTAAGTGGTGGTTTCAACAGAGTCAATGAACATCCTATGAGCAGAAAGATTGAATATAAAACCAACAGGCAAATATCAAAATAAATAGAATGCAAAACATAAATGTCCTGTGCATTTAAAGAGAGAACATGATACAGTCAATATTACAAGCACTTTGAAAAACCATTTATTAGAAGGGAATATACATTTGAGTACATATAGGCTTAAAGTTCCCATTGAAAATAAATAGGTCTTCAGTTAATTGAATTTGGACTCTTTTGAGTCTACTATTTTCTTTCTCCCCCCCTACCCCACAGTGCTTTCACATATTCTAACAGTTAATGAAGTGTCTTTCATATTGCACATTACCGATTCTTAGAAAATCCGGTTCCCAGGTTGTACAGAATGTCCAATAAAGTGAAGCAGAGAAGCCATTTCCTAATAGTTTACAATCAGGTTTTAGAATAAATTGGGTAACCTGCAGTTGAGATGCAACTGTACTTAAATCTCTGATTATAGGGAGCGGGAACATGTTTATGTCTGCCATAAAAAATATGATTTATTTATATATTTACTTATTGACATACTAGGCCTATAGGCCACTCTAAACAATACCTACAAATAAAAATCAAAGCACCTTAGGCAGTATTAGCAAACAATTCATATATATACAGGAAAAAACAAGAGAGTATATCAAGTTCTGAAGGCACGCTGAAAGATGATAGATTTTCAGAAAATCAAGAGAATGGAGCTGAACCAATCTTCGGAGGAATGTTCTTCCAGATTGAGAAGGCCCTATGTGGAATTTGTGGATGACAGTCCCTAAGAGAAGAGGCCCAGAAAGACCCTCTCTCAATGGGTGGGCAAACACCACTGGGGATAATACATTCCCTGGATCAAACTCAGAGTGTAGTGACTTCATGGCACCCCAATGTAGTTTCCAAGATAACAATATGGATGTGGCTTTTCTTTTCCCTCTGGGATGGTGATGAGGATGATGAGGGTGATCACAGTGATGATTAATTTTCCAATCTAGCATATAGCTCTGGGATTTTCTGTTGGTCTCCAAAGCAGTAGTCATGCTTAGCTTTTTGTGGGGGATCATCCAAGGTCATCTTGGGATAGCCACCTGCTGTGATTTAGTTCCTATCTAGTTTTAATTAATTCTTATGATGTAATCTACAGTACTGCATTTGAGGTCAAAATCTGCCCACTGTTCCTGCAATGGGCTGACCCAGTTTCTAAGAATGGAACACATGTCAGCTTTATAACGCATTGATCATTTAGAGAAGCAGCGTACATGCCTTTTCTAAACAGGCAACTACTTATAATGATAGGTATTCTGCTCATTCTTACAATGTGAATATGATGACCTTTGAAGAGAACCACTTCATTAACTATTCTTGCCATTATTTTGAGAAGAAATAAGCAGAGCGCCTGAAAATATGATAGGTTCGAAGAAAATGTAAATATAGGGCATTCTTTCTAGTGGTATGAATTGTGCAAATCAATTTTCCTATTTTTTGCACCAAAACAACCCCCCCCCCAAAACGTAGAAACACAATCTATGTTTTTGTCAAAAACAGCAATAATGCCTCTTTCGACAAGCTCATGTTTAATGCACAGTGGCAGAAAATTCCTTTCCTGTGTTATTATCTGCAAAAAGTAGCTTGGGTGTGTGTGGATGGGGTAAGCTCTTATTATTACACGACTGTCATCCAGCATAACAATCACACGTTAACAGGGATCTTCTAGGTGAAATTCAGCTTGCTTAATTTTTATGAACGGTTCTGATTTCTGTAGAATAAGCCACAGTTTGGTTATTGGATCTGGTGAGGAAAAATAAATCTTTTGAGTCTTTTAGCTGCCCTTCATTGTTTTCTCAGATTATGTTCTCTGATCAAGGGCTAAAAGATCTCAGAGGCAGATGATGCTCAGTTTTTTCGGACGGCAGTTCTTTTGCGGCCTCTTCCAGTACCTTCAAGTGATCACAGCCTGTGATGGAATGGCTTGATGAAGGCTGCGCTCAGGGAGATAAGCATTTCCTTAGCCCCCAACAGGAGCGTGGGAAGGTTAAGAAGATGAGACTGGCACCACCCTAAGGAATTCACGGTGTTTTGGCTGGCTGGCTGGCTTGGGAAGTTTAGACTGAGTCTGGAGAGATTGATGTCAGGTTCAGCCCAAAGAACTCCACAAAACAGTACAGATACAGTTCTGTTGCATTTATTAGCTTCCACCTCCAAGACAGAATCTCTCCAGACTGAATCTACACTTCCCAAGCCAGCAAGCCAAAACACCATGAATTCCTTAGGGTGGTGCCAGTCTCATCTTCTTAACCTTCCCACGCTCCTGTTGGGGGCTAAGGAAATGCTTATCTCCCCGAGCTCAGCCTTCACCAAACCATTCCATCACACAGCCTCTGCTTTGCCTTGAGAGCAGCTCCAGTCGACCGAGCCTCCCAACCTGCTGGTCTAGGGAACCTTCCTGACAAATGTTAATAATGATTTCAGTTTGCAACAAGGAAGCCTTGCACGTTGAACGGACATTCTAGGATCGGATCAAGGCAGCTGATGGACGACTTTAAAAGCCATGTCGTTTCTTGTTTGTTTTGCAGAACAAGAGGAGTGCACCACTTGCACCGATGAGTGCCGAGTGCTTGGTCATTCTGACCGGTGTTGGATGCCCCAGTTCCCTGCCTCCAGCCAAGCTGACAATGCCGATTACCGAACAAATCTCTTTGTGCCCACAGTGGAAGCTAACGTCGAGACTGAGACTTACGAAACTGTGAACCCCACGGGGAAAAAGACTTTTTGTACATTTGGGAAGGACAAGCGAGAGCACACCGTTCTCATTGCCAACGTGAAACCTTATCTCAAAGCCAAACGTGCCCTGAGTCCTCTTCTCCAGGAGGTCCCCTCAGCATCAAGCAGCCCAACCAAGACCTGCATCGAGCCTTGTGCCTCAACGAAAGGACCGCTGGATGGTTGCGAAGTCAAAACAGGGGCCTTGGCTGAGCCCAGCAGTCAGTACCTGTCGCCTAGTAAACAGTCCAGAGACGCTGCCTTCATGGCATCCGATCCGATGGCCAGGGTCTTCGCTGAGGTGCACTCCCGAGTCAGCCGAGACTCCGCAGATATGGACTCTGTCTTGGAGCAGATAGACCGTTCGAACAGGGAACTAGGGAGAGAGTCCGTAGATGCAGAGGAAGTGGTGCGGGAGATTGACAAGCTTTTACAGGACTGTCGGGGAAATGACCCTGTGGCTGTGAGGAAATGAGACAAAGCAAAAAGACAGCCTGGCTTTTATTTGCTTCTTCTGCTGAATTATATATTAAAAGAAAATCTCCCCTGGTTCTAAAATTTATACAGGGATGAACAAAGACCAATGCTGCTTTAAGGCTTTTAGTGAACATCTGAAGTGCCCTCAAGTGTGTTCGTTCACTGCTCTTTCTTTTTCTCAGATAACACTGGTTTCGTTTTTACCAAACTTCCATTAGAACAATATGATGTATGTTTTTTTTAGGAAAAAAGGGAGGGAAGGAGGGAAGGAGGGAAGGAAGGAGGGAAGGAAGGAAGGAAGGAAGGAAGGAAGGAAGGAAGGAAGGAAGGAAGGAAGGAAGGAAGGAAGGAAGGAAGGAAGGAAGGAAGGAGGATTGGGGCCACTTTGACAATCGAATAGAAAGAAACGAGACAAATGGAACCTGATGTTTTAGGACCGATAGTTAATGTTGACTTCACTGTTTACCTGTAGACCCCATACAAATCAGAGTGGGATAGTTCTGTGATAAGTTTCCAACAGTCATTAGAGATTTCTATGGAAAATCCCGAATCAGAAATCCAATAAACATACAAACAAATGTTCTCGTAGTCAGACAACCAAGTACATGAAGCATTAACATTCATTTGTGATAAGCATTTCTGTATAAAGGCATCTGCTACAACCCTGAACAAGAAAGAAAGAAAGAAATGAAAAGGAAAAAAAAAAAATAGAACCCCCCAAATCCATTCCATAACATCATTCAGCAAAAATATCCTGGTCATTAGTAACACAGCTCATGTCATATTAAAGTTAAATGTAAAATGATGGAGTCCATGTTTGTCCTGCACCTGCATAAATGAATTAATGTGATAAGAAAGGAAAGAAAAGGCTTTAGTGTCCAGCAAAAGTTGAGGTAGCAGTATGAGGCACAATATGAGATGGCCACTATTAATTGCCTTTTCATGGGTAATAACAGTGGAGACAAATTAACATTATTGACACCTTTTGTAATTCATTTATGGACACTAAAATAGCTCGAGTGCAGACATTTCAGACATTCACACAAACCATTTAAATGTGCAAATGTAAGAAGATTATATGTGTTTACATCAAATGACATATTTTTATTGATTTATTGCAGATTCAGTGCATTTGAGCCAAATTGTTGAGTGTATAAGAGCTATATTGTGTATTTTATTAAATTAATATATAGTTGTGTTGCAAAAAAAAAAAAAATATTTGGGCTTATAATGTAAATGGCAATGTTGCCTCAGTAGCTGTCGAACTCTATGAGTTTTGTTCTCTCCTTTTTTTTCCCCCTTTTCCATACAGAGTGTGGGAAGCAGAGCCTCCGAGCGAATTCTCTTGTTTAATGTATGGTCTCCCAAGTACTGCAGTACATAATCTGTTCAAAATGTGTCTTGAGTGAGTTGATGGAGCTAACTGAACGGCAGACAAATCCATCCATCCGTCATGGTTGTGTGCAAGTCCTTGTAGAAGCTTCTGTCGCAACCCATGTTTAATAACAAAAATTACACTTGAACCGACATCTGGAAAGTCCGTGTTCTTTATCAAGCGTATTCATTCATTCACATCAGCACACATCAGTCTATTTGGATAACACCGTCATGGATGAACTCTCAAATTACCCTAGTATTTTGACATGTGATGCTTCTCTTAATGGTCATATGATCACTTAGGCACAATAGGCATAGTGTCTAGGGCCTACAAAATGTTTGGGGCCTGTGGAAATGTTTTAGGCTAAAAAAAAAAAAAAGAAATTGGAAAAGTAAGAGAAAAACTAAAAGCGTATATCCTAAAATTAAATATATTTAAGATATCATTACTACTTTATTATGCTATTCTCTGTAACTTCTTGAAGCATATAGATCTAGGAAATATCTTTATAACCCTAAGCATCAGACTGTTAGTACAAAAAATAAATGTGCTCAGAGCCCACAAAGGTCTTAACACAGTCCTGGTTCTCTTAGCATTGTGGGCCATGAAAATGTTTAAGTGTCTTGTAGTACAAGCTTTGATCTGGTTTCATGGAAAACACTGTGGCATTAATTCTCACTCTCCATTATTACAGCTTTTAGTAATTGTACTCTTGCTCACTTTTCTCACACACACTTTCCTATATGTTGCTCTTCATTGGATTCTTGTAAAAACTACAGCATATAAGTAACATTTTCTTTGAATGACATTTGTATGAGTACAATGGAATGCTTAGATAGTGGCTGGGTGGCTGGGTGGGTGGCTGAATATGCAGGCAGGCAGATAGATAATTTTCTTCATGTTTACGTTGTAATCAAATTGTGCAATATGTGCAAAACAGAAAAAAGTATTCTATGTTAAATACAAAGTACAATTTCTTTCCATTTCCCTAAATGGAATGAAAATCTCAATGCTGGCTGGCAGATCCATCAAGCCATTGATTATCCTTCTTTCTTTTTTTTTACCTCCACTAAAATACTGACACTTTTTAGAAAGAAAAAGATGAGAATTTTTCTTTTACATCAATGCATTTTTTATTCCAGGGCATCGGGTTCCTAATCCAGAAGATCTAACATGACTTTCTGGTATAGCTCTGTATGAGCAGGAGCAATCTAGACAAAATAACATTAACAGACTTGATGGAAATGGTATAAGCAAAACTGTGGAAAAGTTTCTAATGATGTCCCTCTGTGAGTGATGAAACATTTAGAATTTCCCACGTCTATTCCACATATATTGTGGAAATAGACCAAAGATTCTACAAGAAAAAAATATTCCTCTCCTAAACTAGTTAAGACTCAAGAAATCCTTCAACCTGCACCAAGCTTGGTGTGAAACTGGTAAAATCCGGCTGGTAAAATCCAGATAGCAAAAGTGACGATGGACTGTTCCTCCCCCCACTCCCCACCCCATGCTGTTCTTGAGTGGGTTTCATTCTGAATGCATTGGGGGGAAATTGTTGGGAAAATGGCTTTGGAATTTCATGTACATCAGCCTTTTTTATTCACATTTCCTGCTAGCAGTGATGAAAGCGGGTAAACCATCTCCCAAACCATTAGGTCTTATTAATTTCTCTGGGGCATTTATTATAAGTTGGTGCAAAAACAGGAGAGAGAAAGAGCATCACAACAGTGGATGGACTTAAAATGAAAACCAGCAATCTATTCGTGCACACTGTATAACTTGACGTTCTTCAAATCATCATCAGAAAGTCTACTGCTGAGTTAAGCTAATAGTCCTTTCCTTACTCTTTTGAGCTCCTCTATAGTGGTTTGGTCAGGATGGCATTAGGTGTGTTCAAAGTGACTATTTTGCCACAAAATACCAAGATGATAGGTGAATCACCCCAGGAAATATGTTCATGTAAGTTCATGGCACCAAATGGTTTGAGTATCAAGTGTATAATCTTTGGCTAGCAGTCTAATTATTCCTCTGAAACTTGGCATTGGGGTATATTGGATGATGCAACCAAGCACATTTTCTGAGAGATTTGCACAAAGTAACCAACAGTACAGTTCCAAAGACATAAATACTGTATGCACATAGATTTAACATGCAGTGTTTCAGGAAAGGTCTTTGCTAATGTGAAAAATGAATTCATTTCAAGGTAGTCTGTCAGTGTTGGTTTGATAGCCTAGCTGTTTAATATTTGTATTTAGTTGTGATTATTTATTTACCAGATTTAGGTACTTCAACACCCATGATTCACAGTTGTAAAGCTCAGTTCGTGGGGGGGGGGGGGTGAATTTATTTTTATGAGTTGACAGTTGCTCAGTGCACTAGATTTTTGGCATCTTATATGAAATTCTTCCCTACTTTCCGAGTCTGATATTTAACAAGCAGCAAAGGATCCATCCTAAGAATTATTCTTACAATGGCAAGCAAATAAGAAGCTGGGAGGGAAGGGATCACTAACTGTTGGTGCACAGATACTGTTCTTTCAAAATGGTTGCTGCTGCAAGACATATAGAGTACAGAGGAGTACAGATCATAACTCTGTGATCTGAACTAAGCCTCGCTCCTTAATACATGTCCTTGATGACTAGAAATCAAGTTATGAGCTCATTGTCCAATTCTAAGATTTAAATTAAGACAGAAGAATCATTACATGATGGTGTGTGTGTGTGTGTGTGTGTGTGTGTGTACTCAGGTGGCTGGGCTATGAAAGGCTTTGTCTTAATTGGTGAGAGCTGTTACTTATCCAAGTGAAATGTTCTGGATCAGATTCAGTGTAGAATATTAGTAAATGAATTGCAGTCTGTAGTTATAACTGGGAAAGGAGTCCCATTCAGGGACAGAACAAATATTTGGGTTTTTCTTTTTGTTCCCAGAGCTAAAAGTGTGTTTTAGAGTTGCAGGGATGTTCTGAATAGCTGGAAAGTTTAAAATACTATTCTCCAATTCATGAAATAACAGATGGTGATGAAACATGTAAGCTGTTTTGTGATCAATCCAGTCATGCACAGATATGAATATGATTATCTTGCTTGATCAGGTTGACATTGTCTTGCAACAAGAGCTAGGAAGAAGTCTCTGGAGGTTAGCAAGGAGGGTGTGAAGCTTACAGTATCTCATTCATTTCTTGGTCTTTGGTGTTTGCTAATGTGACATGCAAAAGTAATTTAGACATTCAATCTACCATGGCTTGTGTATATGAATGGAAAACCTGTTGTGCAATTAAGCCAATGGCAAGTAATAATGTGTATATGATGAAAAATGAATGGAACTGGCACTGTGAATAATAATATATCCACTTTTGATGATAAATATTCCACAAATCTTCTGGCAATACATAGGGAAGTGTACATTCTAGAGAACACAATTCACACATAATACCTTTTGGCAAGTGAGAATTATCACTTGACAAAGTAAAGATACTTAGGTTCAGATTGTATTTTTAAAATCTTTTTTGAGGGGTAGGGTAAGAGCACACCAGCCTTAGAACAGCAAGCAAGAATTTAGTAATAACTGAAACTTTGTACACTTATTATAACAGCAATGGATATCATCTTAACTGTTTCTCCCTATCAAAATGGAGAAAGCAATCTCAATAAGACGATTTATAAAAAGTTCAGTATAATATAGTTCTTTCATCCAGTTCATAAAACTCCTGAGGTTGAAGAGAAAAAAAAATTATGGATGTCTTCTTCAATGAATATTTGGGGGTGAGAGTTGGATACCCTATGAGTTGGGTTAGTGGTTGAGACGATGGCATAAAAATTTGTGCACAATTCACATACTCTTTCTCTTGTTCTCTGTTACACATATATATCCCATGAAATGATATGGCCTTCAGGATTTGTTCATTCCATAAGTAGCAGTATGAATATGGTTAAATGAAATACAGTAGATGAAGCAATTAAAATAGACTTGTCTTGAACCGCATCTCCTATGCAGACCCACCTTTGCTTTGTGTACAGCTAATGCAACTCAAAATGTCAATTAGAACATTCAATTGGGCCCCTTGAGGCATATACTCAACTAAGCCCACTTTTTGCAAGTTACTAGATCATCATTTCAATGGATGTGTATTAAAATACATGCCTCTCAACTTTTTCCATTTTATAAATGTACTAGCCCGCAATACTAACAACAATCACTTTCTTCTTCATCTCCTCCTTTCCACCAGTAACATAGCAGAGTAAATGTAGATGCTCATTCAACCAGCAAAAAAAGTCAATCATTCCGTAAAATTAATGATATACAAGGCTCCAGGAAAACAGGGAGACACCAAGCACGAATGAATGGCATTTCCATTCTTCTGGGCTTCATCGAAATGTAGCTTCAGAGAAGAAGTTAATTCATGTTTTCTGCCTCATCACATCTTGGAACTTTGGTAAAGTTTCTTGTTTGTATGTTGTGCTGATGGAACAGTTACTATACCACAGTGTAATATTACTGTGATTAATTTAAACTAAATTCCACAAAGTACTGGAGAATATATGACCAAAAAAATATGTGCACATTTTCTGTCTTGTCAAGAATTTGTGATGGGCTTTATCCCTTGCATTTGTGTGTGTGCATGCATTTAACTTAAAAAGGCACACCAATATAATAATTCAAAAGTTTATATTATTAGATAAACATCACATTATCAGTACAAGGAAAAATCTGTTGAGCAACATAGAAGGAATTAACAACACTTGAAAGCCAATAAAATTTGGGCATTAAGCATTTCAACAGATGCAAGAATCTGTCATTTTAATGTCAGGGAAAGGTTAGCTGGCTAAGATGGGTTTAAATTTCATCAAGGAACCGAGAATGTCCTTGGCTCAGAATCATCATCTTCTCTTACAAAAAGTTGCTGATAACAACAACAGCTTGGAAGGAGCACCATCTGTAAACAGTTTAGTCACTGGTAACAGAACCAAATATTTCATTCCAACCAGCTTTCAAGCTCTCAGTTGCCTGGCGGTGAAGTTATCAAGACTGGCAATCATCTACATCTTCAGGTGAAGACCTTATTACGTAGAGTGACATCAAAAAGCATTTCGTATCAGTGCATAAATGCAAATGGTTTAGCCTCTCAAGATCTACTGATCTGAAGTACCATGGACTGAATCTTGGTTAAGGTTTTGATTCTCTTGACTCCCTCCACTTCCACGGCTGTGCTTTTCAACTATCAATCGCTGCCTCTCACATGAAATGAAAATCCACAAGGGATTCTGAGCATCCCCAATGGGCCAGCTGAGTAGCATCCACTATGTGGGATCAGCTCAAATCACGGTTGCTCAGTAGCTTCATTTAATATGACCCATCGAGAGAATAGGAATATTGATAATAACTCTGGTAACAGAGCAGTAATAAAGCACTTACTATAGTGGTGTGCTGTCTCCCCTTGCCTTCATTAATATGGAAGAGCCATATAATACATCCTATGGGGACTACACTGGTAATTAGGAAAAACAACTGTGGCATTACAGTGGTTGCATCTATTTATTGGGCTACTATTTTTTTAAAAGAGCAAAAGGAAAAGGAGGGGGGAGTTGACAGTTCCTGTTTCTTTCATAAGGAAACTTAAACTGTTTAAATAGGAAGACAGTAGCCCGCTGGGTAAGTCTGTTGCTGTGGTAAAAGTCCTGCCATCTGCTCTCTGCTTGCATGATGGTGACACTGCATCAAAATTGCTTTGATTGTGTGTGTGTGTGGCAAGTAAGCTTTCCAAGGTCTTATTGTAAATGATATTTAACTGCAAAGGCTGAAGTTGAGTGGAGCCTCTGTAAGCAAAACATGATCCAATAAACTATTGTGGTGCTGGGCCTTGCAACCCAGCTATATAAGTTTGATCAGTAGAGCAACTTTTCTCAAGTTGAAGAGACTGCAAAATATATTAGCCACATGAAAATTAGAAATCACCTCTATGTGGGCTTGCAGCTTTCTTGGCAACAGGAGGGAAGTGTTTTGCCATTATATTAATTCATACAAACACAAAACAAGATATGGATCTTTGTTTCAGTCATCAGCTGCCTTTCATTCTTTGATTGGAGTTATTTCATTTTTCTTGGTACAGGGGACTGGTTGGGAAAAGGAACAGCTGGATTTTCCTTCATGGTATGATATGGAATTCCACCTGCAGACTGATATTTGGTGGGACCACCAGAAAAATGCAAGATGGCAACAAATAGATACAGAATACTCCACCCATTGCTGCCATCTAGGGATCATCCAGAGTTTTGTAGCCCAGATCTAATTGTCCTACAATGGTCCTATAATGGTATGTATTATCCTACTAGAACTTTTCACCACTGACCACTCTATGGAGTGAAATGAATTGAAAATCTTCCCCATAATGCAATTAGCAGGCAAGCAGAAAAGCCAAGCCATTTATGTAACCTAATTAAAGGATAGGCAAGTTCACCTTTTTTTCCCTCCTGCACAACTGATTATCTAAAGCCCTGATTCATGAGGAGCTTCTCAGATGCTCTGGTCCAAAAGATCTGTGAATGGTGACGTCCCAGTTATGCAACAGCATTCTGAAAGAGTCTCCTGACACCATATTTATGGACTTTTTTCCCTTCAGGTAAATGTATTTTGTATTCCCTGACTTCTAAATGACTTCTGACTCATAGGTTGTTTCCCAATTCAACTATATTTTACTGTTTTGTATTATTTTATCCTGTATTGTACTATGTTTTCATGCTGGACAGATCTACCAGCTACCCAGACAATTTCTGTTATGGAGCAGCAATATAAATACAGTAGTAAGGACATTTAAAATAAATAAATAAAACTAAATTCAGAGCGTAGGTAAACACAGTCTGGAAAATCTGCAGTATGTAAGTTTGCTCCTATCCCATGCACACACACACACACACACACACACACACACACACACACAGAAAACTACTTTCCAGAAGCCAATGCAAACAGGCAGACTTTTCACTTTATGACTCCTTTGTTTTAAATGCAGTTTTCCCACCAGTCCCATGAATTGTGCAACCCAAGATGTTTGAATTCTCTGCAGAAGAGAGGAAAGACAGATGGGATGAGGAAAAGAAGTTCCAGTAGAATAGATAATTAATATTCAGTAAGTGGGTTGGGGCACCAGATGGATTGTATCCTTATCCTTGGTGGGTTGTTTCAACAGGGACATAATTTGTCTTTTAAAAGAAAAATAGAATAATCAACATGTCTATCCTTTGGTGAATGTTGGACTTCCGGGGGGCCCTTTTTGGGAAAATATTGAGCATTACTGATTCAGATGGGAGGTGAATTCATTAAAAATACAATGCTTTTTTAGCAGCTGGCCATGGGAGAAAAGAAGGGAGCTTGGTGTTACGGTAATTAAACAAGTGGCATAATTCCTAAAGAGATCTGATGATGTTGCTGAAGTGGCATACTGACTTTATGAAGTGCTGTTTTCCGGCCCATTTCCCCATGTTAACATACTACATGACTGTGAGATTTAGGCAACCAGAACACTTGATCATGATATTGCAGTGAACAGAAGGGACCTCAACAGTGGCCACACTTAACTGACCCTAGCTTATCTTGGAAGTAAGAAGAGCTGTTCTGCATGGTATTTGTATGGGGAATCACCTGTGAATTCCTTGGCTGTATGCTAGACTGGGATTTTTTTTTAAATCCTGGAATAAGGTAATGGCAAACACTTCCATACTGTTCCCAGGAACATGTCATGAACATGTCCAAGTACTCATTAGGAATTGAGGAAGTCTTCATGTTTTACCAAGCAGCATAAGTGCTAAGAAACACGAGCCTCCCCATTCAAAGTATTCACTGGACATGTAAGAGGAGAGCAGAAGCAGTCTCACCCCCCACCCCCCATATTTCTGCGTGGCCCAGCTTCAGCATTGTAGAAACAATGTTCATGAACCAGGAAATCTGCAAGGCAAAATCATGTTAGCAGCCAATGTATTCACCAGGATAGTGTAGAAAAATTATTCTCACCTTCGTTTTCCCTTACCTGTAAATTAGGGATGGGGGGGGGGGGAATGACCTTGAAGTTTGCAAGAAGACAGAAACCTGTGAGTGCCCTAGAACTTTCCAAAGAATTAAAAATTGTTATTTCGACTCAGTCAGCAAAGACAGTTGATTGTAAGAAATAAAAATCTTGAGGCTCACTCCCAAAGGTACAAACATTTGGCCAGCAAGTTGACATATCTGCCCTCCAATTCTGACTTTCACTCTATTGTTGGTAGAAGTTCTACAACAGTAGAAGTGTGTTGTTCACTTCTACTGCTCATCTAAGAGGAAGCCTTGCTGAGCTACAGATAGGAAGTCACTTTATCCATCTCTGCAGCTTTACTCTTTTTGCTGCAGAACTGCACACAAACAAAGCTGTTCTGTCTATAGTTAGCTCCTATCCTGACCCCAAAGGTGGTGGGGAAGAGGCCATTGCCCCTTGTGTTTGCATGCAGCTTCTTATGTTCTCTTTTCAGTCGGTTGCAGTAGCTCTTTTCCAGCAAGCTGCTGTCTGTGAGGAGCCAAAATATTCCTTGTTAGACATGGAGAGCTTTCTGTGCCTTTCTGCCATCATCTCTCTTTAGAATTCAAAGCTCGTCTGCTTTTGCTATAGTGCCAAACAAAGGATGTGTAAAGTCCTGGGATCTGGAATTAATTGAGTCCCTGTTTGCAAGGTAGAAACAGCCAAACGTACTGTAAACTTGCTTGAATATCTACTGAAGGTCACTGTGGAAAGTTGAGCACATAGATGCATTTGTGAGAGGCCTGGCACACATGCACTTGTTCATGGGACAAACATCTTTTCAACCCCTTCTGGGTCTGAGAAATGAAGCAGCTGAAAGTATATTTTTCCATTGGTTATGTATCCCTACAGGCTGAGTTTCACTGACAGTAATGGGGTGATGCCCATCTGCAGTCTACGCTGTAAAAGGTCAGCATGGTAGCAGTAGCGTGTGCAGAAATGGATCAGGAACTTAATGAGCCATCTTTAAGCCTTTTGAGACATATTTTACAGCATGAGGGAAGGGATGGGGCGGGGGGGAGATAAGACATACTTTCTCATTTCGCCTTATGCATATGCTAACAAAACCAGCTTGCTTACATCTTTCACTCAAGAGAAAGATAACTGCTTCCCTCTGTAGTCATTTGAGATTGCAGGAAAATGTATATGTTTGTTCCAGGAACAAAATAAGCTAGATATTTGCTCATTTAATGGTTATGGTTCCTGTATTAAGGATGCAGGATAATTAATTCTGTTTATTTATTTAAAAAGGAAAGACTGCTCTACATTAACCTTAACTGACTCTCAAATGATTGCATCAAGTCTTGCAGCAAACATAAGATTTAAAACAATAATTATTTCAAGAAAGATCACAGTAAGTTAAATATTATTGGAAGCATCAACCATCGACTAAAGCATCTGAATTAAATTTCTGTGGATGTGTTTCACGCAGTGTCAGACTGTAACTTTGTAAAATGCTGTTCCCCATCCTACACACAAAGCCATACAGTTCAGTGGCCATTCTAATAAGATTCCTTCTAGCCTAAGGGAGTCCCATAACAAAGAAGTAGTTCACCCTATACTTTGAAGAAAATTGTACCGTCTGGACCTTGCTAGCTCTTCACTGTAACTGGGTGGAGATTTTCAACAGAAAGCTGGTCAGATTCCCTTTATACTAGACTATACAAATCAGACAATATCCAAATTGATTTATCAATTTGATTTGGAATGCTGGTCCAAATAATTTCAGAGTTGCAATCCAGACCAATTCAGAAGATTGATTTGAGTTAGATCTGAACCATTAAAAAAAAAAATCTCCACATGTGTAGAAGTTGCCAAATTATCCAAATCAATTCAAAGAGATCCAATTGGATCCAAACTGATTTATATGGCTACCCATTTCACCATGGTGACTCTTGGTGTCCAACATCAGTTAAAAATACAAACAACAGCCAAATAAAATAAAATATATAAACAGCAGCCATAGTCAAAACCAATCAAATTATAATTAAAATAACCTTCTCATGGGCTCCAACTAACTTAGCTGCAACTCAAAGCTACTACAGACTGAAGCAGAAAGAAGAAGAGCTGATGGGTGGTCTACATCTTGAATACCCAGAAACGTGAGATTAAAGTTTCTAATGATGTGTTAAGTGTAAGAAGAATCATGTCATGGAAGATGAAGAGAAGAAGAAACAAAAAACTCCATGTTCTGACGAACTAAAAAAAAAAGCAAAGGAAAAAGTAATAGATGGAACATCTAGTCTATATATTAGAGAGCCCAAATGACATTTTGTCACACCCAATTCAATTCATTTATTAAATGAAATCTAGACATTATGAAAACTGTTTCACTCTTAAGAACTAGGGTCCTACTCAAATATTCATGGAACATACATGGAATGGGGCAGAAAGACATGCATTCTTTGCATGTTGAAAGCAGGAGTGTTATACCTGTTTTCACCTTAACAGTTATATCTTCAATACAGATTTTTTACATTCAGTTTTCATGAAAGCTTGAAGAGGGTTCAGGTCACACAGTCCAAGTAAGGATAATTAATTAAAACATACTTATGCTGAAATCTCAATAAATCAGGCTTTTGCACAGAATTATGGCACTCTTTTGAAATGTTTTGCTTGTGCTGTCAAAGCAGGCTCCATTTGAATTTTCTCAGGTATTTCTTCAAAGCCCCAATTCTCCCATTTCACCTCAAGATTTCTTTAAATAAGCTAGGTCTTAAATTTTGTTTATGCACTATATTGACTGTTTATATAAACAGAACAGTGGGATATAAATGCAGGAATAGAAGATAAAAATAAACAGAGAGATTTCTCACCAGGTTCAACATTCCAGCAATTTAGCCAGGGCCTGTGAGAAGCAGATGACACCACATCTGGATTAACCAAGTCCAGTATTTTTTAATGAATAGCCAGTTGTGATGCCTCCTTTAAAAAAAAAAGGTTCATCTTATCAAAACATCTTCCGGCAAAATTCTTTAAACGTTT
Source organism: Python bivittatus (assembly GCF_059951505.1). Lineage (NCBI taxonomy): Eukaryota > Metazoa > Chordata > Lepidosauria > Squamata > Pythonidae > Python > Python bivittatus. Next base: position 13,673,124 of record NW_028277053.1, read on the forward strand.
TGCATAAACAGGACCCTCCAACATTGTTTAAGCAATATTCCAGGATGTTTCTCCAAAACTTCTAGCACCCAATAGTTTCCTCAGAAGGGTGGCTCTGTGGCATAAGGTTTCTTATTTACACATAAATACAGGCTAAGCATAACATGGAAGTTCAGTGTTAACATCCCAATATGTTATTGTTCTTCATTAAATTTCTATAAGAGCTCTGTAATTTAGGGTACAAAATTAGTTCTCTGCATTTCTTTTTAGGATCCATCTCAGTCCCAAAGTATACAGGCCTCACACGCTTCCTCCCCTTGATAAAAAACCCAACTCCACCATCACTCCTGACTTTGCTTCTACTAAAAGTCCATTCTTTGACTGTGATATTAGACTAAAAATGCATGATTAGATTATGGAAATTATAAAAAATATATATTCTTATACTCGAATATGGCTATCAAAGATGTACGGTGGTTCTTGTGAGTTACCAACTCAGGGAACCAACCCTGTTATAGAAGTTTTAAAAAGTCAAAAATGGTTGTGGAGTTATACTGACTAACCCATATTTAATAAGGCTGTAGTGCATTTGATAACTGTTTCAGAAGTTTTCTAGAAACCTTACAAATGTAGAAACTGATGTACTCAAATGGTGACACATCAGCCCAGGGAAACTGGACAGTAGATAAATAATAATGTTTTATGATTTGGCAGTAATCATCTGAAAAATTCTGCATGTATGACGTGAGATACAGTAGAAACATGCAGGGGGTTAGGGCTTGACAGATCTTTTTTTCTGACCCACAATTCTTGGTCATAGAAAAATGGAGAGGTGTGGATGAGTATCTATGAAGCCAATGAAGATGCCTGATACAAAAGACATCCCAACACACTTTTTCTGTCTTTAATGTTTAATTCTTTTTAAAAAGAGATCAATTCTTTAAAAAGGTAGATTATGAGTTTCTGTGGTATTGAAATAGCCCTGGAAGAATGAGATACACAGCAGTCAATAATATATAGATATTCCCTTAGAGCTTTGACCTCTCCCCCCCCCAAAAAAAAATAGAGAAAGGGATTTAAGAAGAGGTGTTTCACAAGTTCTTTCAGTTGATATTTAGCAGTAGTTTAGTAACTATCAATAAGCCTTTAACTTTGGCAATAAGGTAACCTGCTTATCCTCATCTAGGATGTGCATGGCAGCCTTCACTTCTATCCCAGACCAGGGAAATCCGCTCAGGCACCCCGCACTCTGCTGAAACTGCCTCAGATTGTGGAATTTAGCAGGTTCCCCTAATGCACCTTCATAGAGACCATGAGACACATAGACAAAACCATTATACCAGTCTGGTGCAGTCTGCTTTTGATGGTATGATGTGTTTTTCTTCCCTTACTCATGAATCTTCCTGAAAGTAATTCAGTACTCCAAAAAAAAAAAAAAAACAGTTTAAGAATATTTTATAAGAGAAACATTGGTCTGTGATAATTATGATACCTGAGTAAAGACAGCCACAGTATTTCATTAATGGACTCCAGACTTTTTTCAGAATGACTGCCCTATTCTTACCCATTAAGCTCATAAAAGCAATTGTCGCCAAATTGGTAAGTCTTAATAGCACTAAAAGCCCATTACAGCCTTCGTTTTAGGTTTATGTGAGCTGAAAAGAATGGGGTCAGAAATGGCACAGCCAGCTGGAAATGGAAGAGATGTGTACCTGACACCTTTTGTAGACAGAGTGAAATGCGCAGGACATGTAAGGTCTGTATAAACGGAGGAAGAGCAGACGTATTGTGAAATGGAGAAAAGCAGCAGACTAGATCGAGGTCAGCAGAGAACATCTAAGATACTCTCAGTTCTCATAATGGCATGAGAGTTTTCTGAAGGTTTGCCAGCTTGAACGTGGGATCAGGAATGTAAAGCAGAGAGAACTTTCTAATAACAAGAAATTGTTTCAGCCTGAGGTGCTGCTCCCACACCCTTAGATTTGGATTGCTTTCAGATTGTGGCCAGCAAATCAAATGAATCAGTGAGAAGACATCAGAAGCCATTCATGGAGTGTGACATGTCATGATACCTAAAAGAAAGTCAGTCTCCCTTTGCAAAAGTTATTCAGTACCTCAAACAGAAAAGTGGCATTGGCCATAAAGCAAAAGGGTAATGTTAATTGCAATCACTAAGAGGATCAGGTTCTTTGAAAACAATCTGGGAAAAGTTGTTTGGACTCCATGCAAGGACAAGCCAAATATGTTGTTCTTTAAAAAAAAAAGCCTACCATTTTACAGACTTCCAAGTAAGCTTGAGAAAGTTACAGCTCCTAAAAAATCCCTTCATTAAAGTTAAATCGAGTGAAAATCTGTTCTTTAGTCAAGAAAGGGAAGGAGTTTGATCATTCTCCTCCAACTGTTGAACTGATTACAGGTAGTACTTGCTTAATGACCACAACAGGAACTGAAAAATTGGTTGTTAAGTGGGGCAGTCATTAAGTGAGTCACCATATGACCAGACCCGATTTTATGACCATTTTTATGATAGTTGTTAAGAGAAGCATTGTGGTCATTAAGCAAATCATGTGGTTGTTAAGCAAATCCAGCTTCCCCAATGGATGTTTTTGCTGGAATTCACTTAATAACCACGTCATTCGCTTAATGACTACAGTGATTTGCTTAATGACCATTGTATAAAAGGTCACAAATCACGATCACATGACTGCAGGGGCTGGTGCAACAGTTTGTGACAGTCATAAGTGCAAGTACAGGTCATAAAGCACTTTTTCAGAGGCCATCATAACTTTGAACCATCATTAAATGAATGAACATTAAACAAGGACTACCTGTATTACATTTAAAAAATAAACAAACAAAAGACTACATGTAGGCACTCAGTTGAATACTGACTTTCTACCTCGATGGTTCTGCAGTACTCCTTCCTTTCGCTTCTCCCAACCAGTTCACTGGAAATGGAATCTGGATTTCCGAATACCATTCATGATTACTTGTCCTGCTGCCCAGCAAGGACCACATTACCTCCTCTTGCTACTATTGGCAAACCAGCAAACTATTGTGGATCATTGCAGGAATAAAGATTAATGTGTGTGTGTGTGTGTGAACGTGCATATGTATACACACATAAACAAAATGCAGGTGGTGACATCCCATTAATTCCCAAATGTCCTCTGGAACAGCTCTGTTCAAATATATCACAAAAGGGTCTGGTCTAGCCTTTTACAGAAGATGCTCCAATTAAAGGGTCACAACCAAAGACCAGAGTCTTCTGGCTTCTGACCCTGACCTTGTGAAAACAGTGCCAACAACTATGGTTGAAGAAGGTCCTATAGATAGTGACATGACTAGATAGACAGACAGACAGACAGACAGACAGACAGACAGACAGATGAATTGCACATGCAGAAAAGATTATGTGTACGTAAGTAGATATGTATAGCCTGCATCCTGAATTCCCAGCCTGGTATCTTATGTGGTCTTCAGAAAGGTAATGTTTGCTCAACTGCTTCCTGGTTACTAATCAGTCCAAGGAGACATTTCTTGTTTGGTCCCACATTCCCCATGAATAGATTAACATGGGTGGTAATTCCCTCCATAGGTGTGGTCCTTAAGTTATTTCTTCCAGCTGAACCCTGCACTGGTTTATATGGGAACATAACAGGTTCCTCAGCTGGAAGGATAAGCCATGCACATTTCAAACACAATATAAATATTAATCCTAATCACCAGCCCATGCTGAGGTTATCCTTTGGCATAACATGCCTAAATATGCAATAATTATGTCAGAATGGAAGTGATTATAAACAGTAATTAATGCCAGCAGTCTAGAAGCAGTTTACTCAGCGTCTCCTCCTTTGAAGACTGTTTCAAAAGCAGCAGTAAAATGTGTTCAAGATCCAGCAAAGCACATTAGCAGCCCTAGGATAGTTTTTTCCATCACTTGCATTACCATCCCCATTGTGGGCTGCACTTGTGTTATAATCTCCCTCCCTCCCTCCCTCCCTCCTTCCTTCCTTCCTTCCTTCCTTCCTTCCTTCCTTCCTTCCTTCCTTCCTTCCTTCCTTCCTTCCTTCCTTCCTTCCTCCCTCCCTCCCTCCCTCCCTCCCTCCCTCCCTCCCTCTCTCCCTCTTTCTCTCTCTCTCTCTCTCTCTCTCTCTATATATATATATATATATATATATTAAAGCCAACAACAATGTAATTGCTGATTTACCACCGCTGTTCAATCTAATTTACTTCTTAATGGTCCATTTGCATTGTGGAATTTGCATTTTATTTCACAGAGAACATTAAGGCTTCACCTGTCCTACTTCACACAAGATACCAGCTATTGAAGAATGAAAATCTATCTATCTATCTATCTATCTATCTATCTATCTATCTATCTATCTATCTATCTATCTATCTATCTATCTACCTGTCTGTCTGTCTGTCTGTCTGTCTGTCTGTCTAAATAGTGTGGGGAGGAATTGAATCCTTTTTCTAAGATGACTGTATTATGATGGTGGGCTCATCCTCCTGGGGCGAGGTGAATAAATAAGGAAAGCACAAACTACAAAACTACAATAGAAGCCTGCTGTCTTCAGCCCCAGATTGTTCATCTTCTTGGACTCTCCTTTTCCCTTTTTTAGTAGTTTTTTTAAAATTTTGATGCTTTATGTATTTATATATATTTATGGTTTTAATATTTTGTGTGAGTTGCCCAGAGTCCCCCACTGGGGGAAGATGGGCAGGGAAAAATTTAATAAATAAATATTTATAAAATAAAAACATCCCCCCACCCTTATTTTGGAGGGATAACCCATCTCAGTAGAATGAATCTTCAGATGAGATTCTATCCTTTTGCCTCTCTCCTGGCAAAATCCTGCGTGTTCCATGCAATGTGACAGGCAACTGCCATGATAGAGGCTGGCCCATTGTGTCGTATCACATTGGCATAACCATCCTCTTATTGACTTTGGCCTAGTCCCAATGCTGATGATCAAAGATCATATTACACAGAATGAGGCTTCTACCTTGAGGAAAATGATCAAAACAGCACCAAATTAGAAGCTGGCGTTTAGATCGAGAGTTGGTGCTAGGAAGATTCTTCGTCTCTCTTCCTATGTGACAAGAGTATGCATAATTTATTATATATTTTAGCTCAGCTTCTAGGTTTCATTCCTTGGGTGACAGCTGTCATTTGAAAGGTGACTCATTATAGTCATTTTCAGAGTCCCCAACAGATGGATGGACTTTTATTTCCCTGAGAAAACTGTCAGGTTACGATTCTCAACAGCCTTTAATCATTTGAACCAAACTTTTACAATCTGTCAATTACTCTGTTCAGCAATGTTAATAATACTGTAATTGGAGGATGACAAAGAACATTTTCCCCTTTTAGATCATATTTTCCTGAAAGTGAGAAAGGAAAAAAAAAGTCTTATCCATCTGAGTAATGAGTGACGACAATTTATTTTTAAGGATAACAAGAAACCTTCCGTTTAATGGTATCACTGTAGGCATGTTGAGCAACATTAAAACATAAATCATTAAAGCATAAAATGAATAAAATATGACTGAATTTCACATGTATAATTAAAATAGAAAAAAAAATAAAAGGCACAGTGGGAGGAGGAGGAGGAAGAGGAGGAAAGAAGAGGCACAGAGGACGGGAAGATCAGGAGAATGAGGTGATCTATCATTGGAGATATAGGGAGCTTAAGTTACAAGACATGAAAACTTGTCAAAATTTATATTTTCACTAGATTTACTGAGAAAGGCACAAGCAGTCATCATGAATATAATCTATACATCACACTTCATATGTTTAAATGCCTTTTACTAGTGCCACCTAAAGCTAAATATAACCAACCTGCCATATTTCAGACTATCTTAGGATCTCTTTCAGACAAACAGTTAATTCAGGGAGTTTCGTGAAGATACAGTGCTGTCACAGAGCTGTAGAGGGAAGACAGCCCATAGCAGCAGACAACTGGGGTCTTCTTCTTCTTCTTCTTCTTCTTCTTCTTCTTCTTCTTCTTCTTCTTCTTCTTCTTCTTCTTCTTCTTCTTCTTCTTCTTCTTCTTCTTCTTCTTCTAGCAGAAGTAATGGCATGATCTGCTGAAGTATGAGAAAAATTGATTGGATTTTTAAGTGGAAGAAGTGATCACAAGGCTTTCAAGTCTCACAATAGTTCTGAAAGGTGAGAAGTCAGAGAACAAGGAAATGATCTAACAGAAATCTTTAAACAAACTTTGGGAAATGGGGTTCCTGCTACACACTTAAAATATTTTTTGCATAAAATAAAAGCAGCCATGATGGTTAGTAATTAATGGGGGGGGGGGACCTACAAAATTCATCACTTGGGCAAGGACTTTGTGAACCAAGATGTCACAAATATTTCCTATGTGCAGATTTCATGCTCTGTTAACTGTGGGGCCATCTTCTTCAAAGAGAATTTGCCTCTCCTGGGTATTCATCCTGGGAAGGGGTGTTTGGATCTCCACTCCATGAGACGTGAGGAAACTAGGAGACAAGCCTTCTCAGTGTCTTCCCACCTCATCCAAAGTCTGGATGCTCTCAAAATTGTTAGCATTTAGGAAAGTGGAAGGGAAAAAAATCCCTTTCTGTCAGGCATTTGGGCCTTATGTGATATTTTTGAACCATTTTTAAAAGTTTAGTAAATATGTTTAATCTTATATTTTAATTGATTTTTATTTTAAAATGATGTTTATATCAGTTCATACTGGTATTGTGCTGTCTTTCTAAGGCTGTCTAGGGATAGTGAACCATCCATAGTGTCAGGGGAGATAGGATATAAGTAATATTATCAATCAATCAATAGGAAATATTCCCTGGGATAAGCAAAGATTTATAGCTCCTTTGTGATCATTCATTCATTCATTCATTCATTCATTCATTCATTCATTCATTCATAAAAGATGAGTTCTCATAGCTCTGGGAGAAGCAAAAGGTTCTAAGGAGGAGGAAAGCTCAGAGACAGATGCCCAATTGTTTGACTTACCCTTAAGTGATTTAAGCTACATATGAAAAGAAAGCACTAGAATGAAGTTTCTCCATAGGAAAAGAGAGGTTTCAAGGAAGGGAGAGGTCAAAACTGGTTGCCCATCAACCAGTTTCTCCTTGAGTGACTTCCGCTATTGATGGAGAGAAGAGAACAAAATGAGGGAGGATAGGGTTTAACTCTTCTTGATGGCCCAAATCTCAAGAGTTTTCATAAGATACATGCCCAAAGTGGATCATTCAAAGAGGTTCAGTTATCCACTCATTTGGGATAAGTAGACAGAAGGCTTCCTGGTGCTTTCCCTCTGTAGGAACCTAAAATGGTGCAGTATTAGGACCTCAAGTATAAGAATCTCTTCTTTTAAAATATGTTTTTATTATGTTTTAAGAATATAGGGAGAGGAGAGGAGAGGAGAGGAGAGAGGAGAGGAGAGGAGAGGAGAGGAGAGGAAAGGAAAGGAAAGGAAAGGAAAGGAAAGGAAAGGAAAGGAAAGGAAAGGAAAGGAAAGGAAAGGAAAGGAAAGGAAAGGAAAGGAAAAAGAAAGAGAAAAGGCTAAGAGTAGAATGAGCTGAATCAACAAAGGATTTACAAGTATCATAAAAGTTATAATTTTTCATTATATTTCATTAAGTGGTTATAGATAACTGAATATATTAGATTGTTTAAAAAACCTGAAAATCACTATCTGGAACAGTGCACAGTATGAATCCAATAGACTTAAATACTGTTATCAAAATATTGAAAATAACAAATAAGTAATACAACAGCACACATGCTTCTTTTTTTAATCCATTAAATCAATAACAAGGCAAACTAATTTTCAGTTAGACGTTTGTGAAAATAAAGCTGTAATCTTTTTCTTTTCTTTTTTTCCATCTGACTTCATGGACTTTCTGAAATCTGTCCATGGAGTCCTCAGGTTAAGAAATCCTGCTTTATATAGGGAGAAGCCCCAAAGGAACATGAGTCTCTCAGGACAAGCCAGGGGTGTCCACAGGGAGAGGGGTCAAAAAAGTCAAGTTAGTGGTCACAACTGTGTGACAAGCTGTATGTGTGCATTGGGGACTTCTTATCAAATTGGAGGCTTCAGTGTGACATCTTCAGAAGGATCCATGGAAGCACCCTTGAAATGTATGCATTGCTGATGATGGAAGCATTGTCTATGTATAAACTTGTGCAAACATCCAGGCACAGCCTTTTTGGAGGGTGCAGCTGCTTCAAGGCTGTGTGTGCGTGTGCGCGTGCGCACCACTGATGCTGGTGTGCTTTGCAGAGCACCCCTTCTGCATGCTGTGGGCCGCCTTGCTAGTCTTGCTCCCAATCTCTCGCGCAAAACATATCAGACCTTCCTTTGTCTGCATAGGAGCTTATGGCCTGTGGTCAGATATAATTCCGCAAAGGCAAACAGGCAGCAGCTGGCACCATACAGCTAAGTTATAATGAAAACATGAGGTGGTTGCCATTATGGAGTCCTGCACTAATGAGAACAGTAGGAGTCTAGCATTACAATAGTCTAATGAAAACAGGAAATGGTTGGCATTACACTGGTATAATGAAAACAGGAGGAGGCTGGCAATATTCTGAGACATTGAAGAAAAAAAAGAGGAAGATTTCTGGCCCATCTGAATTTAATCCATGTTATATATGGCCCATACAGATAGCAGTCTGAAAACTGGGCCAAAGGAAGGATGAAAATGCTTTAATTTTTCTCAGCTCATCAGAGAAATGGAAATGCATGGCTCAAAATAGAAGAGACATAATTTGATTTCCTTTTTTATATATATACCAGATTTGATTAACCTCTACAGTCGGAAAAGTAGGAAGATGCTCTGGAATTGTGTCATGGAGTACATACAGAGGCCTTCTCATTTTTAAAACCTTTTATTGGGGGTGGGGGAGAGAGAGAGAGACTGCATTCAGTCTGCATTCCAAATTAAGCCAAATTAAATATAACCTAAAACAGACGATTGGTGTCCTAACATTAATAAAACTGCTACTAGAATGAAACATAAATGTATTATTCCTGCCCTTAAAAAAAGTATATTAGCATTAACAAATTCCAAGTTAAAACTCTTTCTTAAACAAATTCTAAACAGCTTTTACATCTCTTGGCCTTTATTATGCCATGAGTTGAAGAAGTTCACAGCCACTGCAGTACGCAGCGGATTACTGGTGTTATTTCCAGTGTCATTTTAATTGAGAGTTGGGAGACTAGTCCAGAGATCTGGAATTTCTTTGCCTGATTTTCAGCCTGAGATGCCAAGACACTACAGGTAAGGGGACATCCAAGTAACAAAATGAGTGACAGAGTTTCTGGAGCCCATGCAGATGTTTGGGACAGTCATCCACCCCACCAGCTAAAGGACACACAGAATGGGAAAGGGGATAGGATAGACTCAGGTGAAAGAGTTAGGAGAGATTAAAACAGTATTAGCTATTCAACAAATTGACCTTCTACTTAGAAGAAGAGGTCAGGAGAGTTGTTATGTCTTTTCTATTGAACAAAAGACACTGTGATCAAAATTAGTCTTTTCAGCTGCTTGCTTTACTGGAACTTCCAGAAGAGTTAACTCCAGTGAGTCTGCAAGAATCACAACATGTAAGCAGCCCAAAGTAATCAAGTAATAATACAAGATCACAAGCATGCTTAATAAGTCACTGAAAATAATAACACAATGCACTACAGTTTCCCTGCTAAGATATATTCCCTAATATATTTACAGATCTAGGCCCTGTGGTGACAATGGGATAACATCTGTCACCACAAACAGGAATCCTCAGAGTGCCTACCCTGCTCTTTCCCTTTCAAGGTCTAGGTTTGAGAAGGTCCAGCCTTGAACATAAAGACAACATCAGTGTATGGTTTGGTGTTTCGTATACTATGCTGGAAAATGCAAGTTGAAAAATTGCAAGCTTTTGATTCAGGGTGAGGTTTTCTCCTGACATCACTCATGAAACATCTTGAAGCACTGAGCAAAACTTTCAGCCAATCTATTTATAGTTGGGTGATACAGTGTGGATGTTGTAAATCTGATTCAATGCCTTGGGGGAATATCTGAAACTGTTTAACTTACAAATTGTGCAGATAAAAAGGTTCAGGCTAATTTTGGAGTGCAGCCCAGTTGAGACAAGGAGATCTACCTGCTTGGCATTTGTACATCATTCATGATGTGTGACCTAAACATGTCAATGTCATATTGTGAGTCATCAGGAAGCACTATATCTGATGTCACCATGGTTATTGCTTATGTTAAAGCTTGTTTGCACTATTTTGTCTACTGTCGTGTCCCCTCCACTTGTAGCAAAGTATTCAAGATGGCTAAATGTAATTCAGGAATCCTTAAAAAAAGGATTATAGCCCTGAATGTCTTGCAACCTGGAAGCATTCGTGATTGCCTGAAAGTTCTCTGTACCCTTTTGAAATCATTGTGCATCAATAGGGTAACCACAATATGTAATGATATGTTTAAAGAACCCACATTTTTTGCAGTATGCTCTAAGGTCATAGCGCACCAGTCTCTGTGATGCTGCCTTGAGGTTTTGCAAATGCACCTCAGCCATGTTCTACAGTGACTATGATATCATCCAAATAGCACCGGGCGCCTGGACAGCTTTATAGCACTTGGTTCATGGCTCAGAGCCAAAGCACTGCTGCAGACGCTTCTCTCAAACAAAGTCTGATATAACAATATAATCTCTTGTTTGTATTTATGATGAGAAACATCTTGGCATCTTCTTCCATTTTCCGTCTGTTAATAACTCTCTTCTGGGTCTATTTTGCTGAAACATGAGGTTAACAAAAATGTCCTCGATTACAGGCAAGAGGTATTGCTTAGTTTGTAGTAGTGGACTCAAAGTAACTTTAAAATCACTACGTATCCTAATAGTTCCATTCTTTTTAGCTGCTAGAACTGTGGGCGAGTCAACTTTTGGAAGAATTCCCTCAGCTTCTATGCACACCATTTCTATTTGTACCTTTTGAATAGAGCATATGGATCACCACAGGTTTTTGTTGGCTGGTTTGTTTATATGATCCCTTGTTTCTCAAGCTAACATCTTTAACTCCACCATCCATCCATCCGTCCATCCATCCATCCACATCTCTGCAAAAAAGGGTCTTTTGTGAACCTCACAGACAGTAAATATTACAACTATCCTATGTTTTTCTGGCACGTTTAAAGCCATGAAGAGCTGATTGATTATGGCTTCTCCTATTACACTAGATGAAATTTGCATCATTTCAGGATGAAGTAAATTAAGAGGTTGGATCAATCCATTCCTACACCCGCTCTCTATTCCTCAACAACTCTCCTTTTGAATATACACACACTACTGGACCATTTTTCATTCTTATGATCCACCTCATCTTTCTGCAGATCTCCTGAAGCCATTCAGCAATAAGATTGAATATAAGAGAAATACCTCACACACACATGCACACCCAGCTCCAATTTCAGAAAGAATATGTGTATGTGTGACAGAGAGCATGGCTGTTTATTTCACAAGGGTAGACAGACAAGCCAAGGAAGAGATGCATGAGAAAGTTCCTGATGAAAATGGTAGATTCCTCCTTGAGCTTCAGCAAATATATTCTAGTCAGGTACAAGTGACTGAACCAGCACTGTGATGCAAATCAGCTAGAGATAATCAAATCACACTTTCTAATCGAGTTCTGCTATGCCAACACTCTTTATTTCTCTCTAGCCAGCAGTTTCCACTTTGTTTTACAATACTGCAGAATTAGCTTAAAGAATAAATACTTGTGAGCTGATGCTCTCTTTTTTTCTTTACGTCCAATTTATATTTGAGAAGGAAAAAAAAAGTCAGTAGAGCTAGAACAGTCTTCCTGCACTATTTTTACTGCTATGCTTAGTCTCTGAAGTCAAATCTTATTTTTTGGTAGGAAACGTTAGTTAGATGTTAGTGGAAACATTAGATGGAAGAAGAAAAAAGAATAACATAAGGAGAAAAGAAAAGTTCATTCACCATATCCTTTTATGATTTCTTCCAAATTGTTAAATCAATCTAAGGGAAGTATTTGTTAGACGCTAGATCCTATATAGGGGATCACTTACACATGTCAGTGAAACTGATGTGTATCTTCCAAAGTCTACCTTTGTGAGTGTCAACAGTGAGGTATTTGTGACAGAAGCGGCACATAGCTGCATCCAAGATTAGAGGGTGTCCTTTAGTCAAAACCCAACTGGTCATTTGCCAAATCTGCGAGGCAATGCATTCATGCTTTAATGTGCTTTTCCCTTTTGAATATTTATTTATTTTTATTCATTTACAAATGTGTCACCTACTTCTGAATGGCTCGGTCTATGTATATGCATTAAAAGCACTGAGCTGATTGACCTTACAGAAAAAAAGTTAAACAGGGTCGGACCTCGTTAGTGCAAGCAATGGTTTTATACCATTTTTTTTTTTTAATTGACGCCCATTTTCAATAGATTCAAGAATCTCTCCTTTGAGAACTTGTAATTTTCATGCAAGGGCAGGAGCTATAAGCTAACTGCTGTATGGTAAAATATGGTTGCATCCCAATGTAACTTTTAGAACTGTACTTTTGGCTTAATCTCTTATAAAGATATGGTTATCTAAATATGTTTCAGGAAATGGCAACACTTGTATGAATTTGGGCTTAGAAGCTAGGCAGGGTCTGGCTTGGTCAGTACTTAGATGAGAAAATAAAAGGGATATCAAAGTTCATGAGTAGACTGGGGAGTAAAAATGGGTCGTAGAGGAACACAGTGGCAAACCTCTTCCATGTTGCTCACCAAGAGTTCAGCATGATTTGAAGGAGACTTTACCTTTGTTCCAACAGATAGCAGCAATTGGCTGACCTAGTCTGGGTTCAGAAGCTAAGCAGGGTCAGATCCTGATTGATACATGTATGGGAGACCAGCACGGCTATAGACTAGACTGAGAAGTTGTAAAATGACTGGGAAAATGTGATGGAAACTACTTCCATATGGCTTCCAAAAAAACTACATGGACGATGGAGTCACCAGGAATGATCTTGACTTCTTGGAGACATTGCTTTAAAACCTATACAGACAACAGCATAAAAACTTCACAAATTCTTACATGGATTAAAAAAAAAAAAAGTTAGAGGATTCATTAAAAGAAGGGTTGCTTATGCCCCAATTTATTCCACCATGAAAAACTACATTATCTGAGCAATGTCCAGAAAGCCAAAAAAAGTCAGCAATCAAGGGATCCCTCCATTCACACACACACACACACACACACTCCAAACACCCAGAAGTTCCATATCCTGAAGTGAAGAGATCATATTCAGTAGCAAAACTGGTAATGAAGGAGCCCAGAAAGATGAGGTGAATAGATTTCCTCCCAGTTTTTCAAGAGACTGGCATTGCTGTTCTGTTTCAGCTAACTTTTGGATCGCTTGGAAAATCTATGCAATTACTACAATTTCAGCAGTAGAGCTTCTGTTCTTCCTTCCATGCCTACGAGCGACTGCAGATGAAAACTTTTCTTGTTTAGTTAATAGAAAATTCAGTGGCTATACCGTTCTTCATTGTCCTTCTAAATCCCTGATGAGAAATGAACCCTGGCAAAAACAAGTCATCCAAAGACCAGGTTAATTAATACCAGGCTAATTTCAGAGTACAGACCAGCTGAACTAAGGAGATCTACCTGCCTGGCAGATATACAAAACCAGCTTCTCAATATGAACTGACTTTCTACCTGCCAGTAGATCCACAAAAGTAAAATAATAATAATAAACAATAAAACAGTAAAATAATAAATGATGCAATGAAAAATCAGATGAAAGAAGTAGAAAGAATGTGACTACCACACTAGAAACAAATAAAAATGCTAGCTTCAACATTGCATAACATTAATATGGCAATCAAAACTATTGCAACAGAAAATATGACAAATACATTTTAAGGGTGTACATTCCTTTCAATTGGGAATTAAAATAAAGAAGACAAAGATAGTTAGTAAGGGGAAATTAATAAGGATTGGACTTGAATAAAACATTAACCAAAAAAAGGAGAGGAGAGGAGAGGAGAGGAGAGGAGAGGAGAGGAGAGGAGAGGAGAGGAGAGGAGAGGAGAGGAGAGGAGAGGAGAGGAGGAGGAGAGGAGAGGAGGGGAGGGGAGGGGAGGGGAGGGGAGGGGAGGGGAGGAAAGGAAAGGAAAGGAAAGGAAAGGAAAGGAAAGGAAAGGAAAGGAAAGGAAAGGAAAGGAAAGGAAAGGAAAGGAAAGGAAAGGAAAGGAAAGGAAAGACTTTTGGACAGATTTAAGTAACTTGAAGAATTTGAAAGAGGACGAAAATTGAAAACCTCAAATGTAGTCTTACGAAGTGGTGTAATATTGATTATAAAACTAGGGAGATTTTGAAACACGTGAGACAACACATTGTGGCAATAGCCCAGAAAATTAAGCAATATGGAGATAAGATTAATCAGTTCAAGCAAAACATTTTATTTCAAAGGAATCAGCATTTACTTTACAAAATCCAGACAAGCTGAGCAGGACAAACTTGAAACAACTACAAGATCCGAAAAGGGGGAACCATCACATTTTGGAAAGCGTTATGGGAAAATGAATGCAAATATAATAAAAAGGCAGAATGGACAGACAAAATTGGTTCAACTCTAAGGCAAAAGGATCAGAAGCTGGAGTCCATTACTTGACTTTGGGATTAAACACCCCAAAGCCTGCATTCCCAGTTAGCAACACAGCTCCACAAGCTTCTGCAAATCAAAATCAGTGATGAATGGGTGACAGTTGGAAGCACCTTTCTAATACAGCTAATTTAAAGTGAAGCAATTAATCCTGACAAACACAGGCTTACTATTTGCCTTCCCACAACATTTAAACTACATGCAGGAATTAGCAAACATAACATATTTTGATTTGAAAGAAAATGCACTTTTTCCAGTTGAGCGAATAGGAATTTCCAAAAACTCACAAGGCACAAAAGACCAGTTACTAATCAATTACGCAGAAATTAAACAAACCTTCCCATGGTATGAATATTCTATAAAAAGGCATTTGATGTACTTCCACACAGCTGGATGAGGAGAAGCGTTTGAAAATACTTGAAAGTTTTGGCGAATGTATGGACAACAGATCTAAAAGTCAATGGTGAAGTGATTGGCAAAGTCAACCACAGAAGATGAATTTTCTAAAGCAGCTTGACACCTTTACTACTCGCATCAGCAATGATTTACACTTACTAATAATTCAAATAATTTATACTTAGAAATATTTTAAGAAAAGCCAAATGTGGTTACTAGCTCTCAAAGCAATGCCCCAAAATAATCAATTTGCTCTACATGAATGACCTAAAGTTACTCGCAAAATCAAAAGCAAAACTTGAATCTTTACTGAACACTGTCCGTGTATTCAGGGAAGATACAGGGAAGCATTTCAGATGGGCAGCTCTGGCAATTAAATGAAGCAACATTGTTGAAGAAGATGGATTAAGGCTAATGAATGAAAATACCATAAGACAATTGTACCAGAAGAAAGATAGAAATACTAAGGATTAATTGGAAGCTCCTAACTGACTATACGAGCAACTTAAAAAGAATACTAGCTCTAATTATATAAAACAAAGCAAAATCAATAATAAAAAAAGCAAAATTAAATGCAGGGAATGTAATTAAAGCCCAAACCATTTGGGCTGTGCCAATTATTAGGTATGCTGAATGTACAATTGATTGGACACTAGCTGAATTAGACATATTTGATAAGAAAACAAGAAAATTAATGACCATGAATCATGTTTTCCACCCAAGTGATGTTGACAAGCTCTGTTTGCCAGAAGTAAAGGTTGAAGGCATTATTCCAAGAAAAGCAAAGAGTGGAAGGAGGGAGACACAGCCTGAGTGATTATATCGGGCATAGGAAGAAACTACTAATGGTGGAAGATCATAAAGAATAAATACTGAAGATTACAAAATCAGAAGTAGATTAGAAGGAGGAAGCAACTGAAGGCTGAATTAATGCCTGAAAATCTAAACCTCTTTGTGGCGAATATATACAGTACATGATACTGCAGAAAAATCAAATCAAAACTGGTCAGTGGCTGAAAACTGGAATACTTTAAAAAATATATATTGAAGGAAGAATCATGACAGCTCAAGAACTCGCTATGTAAATCAACATCATCCAAGCCAAAATTGAACGCATTTCAAATGATAGCAAATACCAAACACGTAAGAGCAAAGATGAAACTGTGGATTAGTTCATTAGTGGCTCTAGCAAAATTGCCCAGACTGCCTATAGGTAATGCCATGAAACAGATGCAGAAATCATTCACTGGGATGTATGTAAAAATATGACTTTATTGTTAACCAAAACTGCTGGACCATACTCTTGAAAAAACTTAGAAAATGAGGAGGTCAAATCTTGTGGGATTTTAAAATATTGAAAAGAAAGGGAAAAAAATGGTTCATAGATGCAGTAATCCTGGAAGGTAGTTGCATTAATGGAAAACAAATGGGAAAATTAACAAAATGCCAGAAAGAAAATCCCAAATACAATAGCAATTGGAGCTTTTGAAGCTATTTCAAAGGGATTCACCAAATATTTGGAAATTTGCAAAATCTATATTGCTTGGAACTTCCTACACAGTACAATGACCCCTCCCCAATTTCTAGGATTATGGTTAGAACTTAAATGCCTGTGATAAAAGACTGTGATATTTGCTGGATGAATAAATTTATAACAACAACAACTACTCCAAGGCATCATGTGAGAGGGAAGATAAAGATGATATGTGCAAAAGATAGTACTAGCAATTTCGTTCTTATTTGTGTGTGAAATCATGCTCATCATTTAATCATGCTCAGAACATTTATTTTGTTCTGAAGTTTAATAAACCCTAGTTAAACAGAACCACAAAATAGAGCCTATGCCAAGAGTTGTATACTTAAAGTCCAAAAATGCAAACCAAACAACCAGAAATGGAATTGGGGGTAGAGATTAAGGCATTAGATCAGGACCAGCAACACTTGTCCATGCCCTGCTCAGCCACAGGAGTCATCTGGTGAATTTTAGCCAGGCAGACGATCATCCTATTGTACCTCACGGGATTATTGTTGTGAAGAGAGAACGCAATAAGAGAATATTATAGGATAACCCTCCTTATCCACATGAACCCGTGATTTACATGCACACATTGGTAAATACAAGCCAGACCCTGTTACCAAGGCAAAATATTCACGTATCCACATTGTTTGAAGACAACTTTTGGAGTGTGTGTGTGTATGGTACACATGTGCAAAACGGCAGCTGGGCTTTTGCACATGCATGAAATACGTTTTTGTCAGGTGTCATTATCCATTTTTTGTTATTTGCCATTGTTAGGGTGAAATGGGACTCCTGCAAATAATGACAGCCTTGATTTCCAAGAAGAAAAGCAGGATATGAGTCTATAGTAATAAATAAACACATTCAGTTTTAAGCTACAGTAATCAAAGAATAATGTATTAATCCCATATCACAAGCAAAGCCTGGTAATGCAGAACCCTTAAATCTGGAGTGAAATTTAGATGGGCAGAATAATTAGACTGTAAATGTTACAGTACTTGGTTCCCCATTTTCATACTTCAGTATTCTTGCCAAATTGTTCACTTGAATGCATGAGAGAAATAGCATATTTGTATGATACAATTAATTCAGTGGGAGAGTTAATTGATGCCCCCCCCAAGCCAAAAAAAGTTTCTTTGTGCCTCTAGAAGAGTCAGTTAATTGGGTTAAGGTATTCAAATGATACTGTATCCAAGTTAAGTATGTTTTATGAATAGCGACAGAATCAGTAAGAAGGCTAGTTTCAAACTGAAGTACTGTGGGCTCAAAATTGTTACTGACCACTATTTTTGACCACTGCCTACGCTGTTAGTGACTGATGGGGGTTCAGTTCAACATGAACTGGTGAGCCAAAGGGTGTCTACCTTTGGTTAGTTATTTGTATCTACAGATCCAAAACCAGTTCTAGCATGGTCAATCTTTAGGAATGTATTATCTAACACACATGAGGATAAACTGAATCAGTGCCATTCTTGGCACTGTGGAAGGGTAACAACATATGTAAGTATGATGGCTCTAAGAAAGAGACAAGTCCAGTCCAAAGAAATTGGTAATTAGGGGTTAATAAAAGTAGTGGCTTTTTATTTTGATCCATCCAACAGCATCAGCCCAGGGTTCTGTCTATGGATCTGAAATGTGTGTCCAATATTTTTTAGAAATGAAGCAGGCCCATCCCTTTGACAAGATACCAAGGACTACACTCATGGCCAAGAGAGTTCTTATTCTCTTAATAGTAGAATGCCTTATAACCCAATTTTTCTGCTTGGTGCCCCTTGTTTTGTGCTAGGAGGAGAGGTGGGATTTAGTTCAGCATATCATGAAGGCCTTAAGTTGGGGAATGCTACTTTACAAGCATCAGCAGGTAAGGATTTGAATAAGATGGAGATATTCTTGCTCATCTTCTATTTGTTGCTGACTAGGCTGCTGTTAATGTCAAGCTGAAACTTGAATCTTTAGAGCAGTTTTCTGGAAACAAAGCCAACATTCTTCTAAAAAAAATCAAAACAAAACATGGCTATTATCAAGCTAGCAAAAGCCAAGGTTTTTGGGAGAGAAACTAGGCTGGGCCTGGAAGGGCAAAATTGACTTATCTTCTTCCACTTTGAAAGACTTACAGTGTTGACCAGTGAAGGATGCAGAACTAATCTATTCGGATATGCAAACTGCCAAACTTGTTTCAATAACAAATATCCTCCAGAGAACTGTGAATAAGTAATATATATGAACTAAACGTTGATATGAATGCAAAGTGCCAGAACAATTTGAGAAATGACCATCTTCAACTTGAAAATATTGAAGAGATGGTCTTACTTGAACAATTCTAAATGTACCATAAATTAACAGTTGTGCATTTCTAATATAGCATCTAACACCCATGTATTGTCGAAGGCTTTCACGGCCGGCATACGATGGCTGGTGTGGGTCTTCCGGGCTGTGTGGCCGTGGTCTTGAAGTCTTGTTTCCTAACGTTTCGCCAGGAGTTGCTTCAAGACCACGGCCACACAGCCCGGAAGACCCACACCAGCCATCTAACACCCATGTTTCACAAATATGGTAAGAGAGAGTATGCTAAAATGCAATACATAATATTAACTAATTTAATTGTTATAGCTATGCTATAAACTCTTATCTAACACATTAGAGGAAACATCTTCAGGTGCCACTGTGATTCAAAAGCCAAGTGTACAACAGAGCCCACCTCAACTTGCACTAATGAATAGGTCGAAGTGTTTGACTCAACTGTTCCTAGTTACAACTATGCAGAGATCTGGATTTGAAGGGAAATGTGATTTGGCATACAGATGGATAGATATGTGCCATTTGTTGGGAACCCTTTAAAGCAGCTGCATCTTCATATTCTCTACCTGATGCAAAATTCAAGGAAAATATGCTTTTGGTTTAGATGAAATGGCCTGTTTTCAAACTAACAAATTCAACCAGAGATAGCATCTTTTTTATATTATTAAACACATCAGTTAACAACACCTGATGTGATTGCATGTTTTTCTGGAACTTTTTTTTTTTTAAATAGAAGAGTATTTTTCCCCCTCCTGAAAGTAAAATGATTATCACTGAAAGGATATTATTTTAATAGGATTTACAAATCATACAGCATATCCCAGCAACTTCTAAATTGGGCTGAAGATAAAGAATTGACCTATGTTCAGATTATTTTCAAAATTAGTTGAAATTGGGTTGTGCAGAAAGAGCTCTTGATTATATCTGATGCCTGTCTTGTGCTACATATCAAAAGTAGCACCTGACAGTTATAAGAGAATGCGAATGAGTATAACAGTGCAATTATTTTGGAGAAGATGGAGGAACTCCGTCAAGATTAAAAAAATGTACTTAATAGGCATATACCCTCCTCTCTCACTTTCAAGGTCTAGGCAAAGATGAAAAGTGATATTGTTGCAAAAGTACATTGAGTGAGAGGAATATTAAATAGGAGCTGGGAAATCAAAACCTGTAAGGCAGCAGAAGCAGTGGAAAGGATTAAAGATGCACCTTTTCGTACAGACAGGCAATCTTCAGATCCAACCCCAAACATATTAGTTTGAAAATAAGATATAATTCTGTTTTCCAGAAAATAACCACTGAGGAGAGTGTGAAATGAAGGTTGCACCAGTGAAATGTGAAGAAGAGGTGGGTGTTGGAGAAGGAATGTATTTATGCAACAGGGTGGGCCCCAGACAGTGGGGGAACTGGTTCCTCCCTGACCCCTAGTTTGGGCTGCTCTCATATACAGTATCTTTCCTTGCCACCCAAAGAGAGTGGAGAAGAATATATCCAACCAACATAACATTCGCCCCTGCAGCATACAATCAGACATAGAGATGCCCCTAATAATGCCTAGAACAGAATTTTCAAGGCATCATTCATGGGGAAGGAGGAGTAAGTACCCAAAGCAGTCAGGCGGGGATCTATCTTTCCTCAGGTGTCTTGCCAGAAGACAAAGCTTCTGAAAGTTCCAGATCCAGAATGTCCTTCTCTGTGGTCAGTCAGAAAGAGAAAAGAAGACTTCCTCAACAAGAAAAGAGGCTGGGGTGTCCTCTACATCAGTACAAAACACCATCCCTGAAGGGTAGATTCAGAAGCTGAACCACTGCTCCCAGTTCTCCCATAGCCAACTACTCCTAGTCATGTTTTCCCCCTCTGAGCTAAGTTCTGCAAGTAGGTGATGTTTCTATCTCTCTCATTTCTCTTTCCTCCACCATACTCTGCAACATCGCTTTCCCCCCCACCTCTTGCCACCTTCATAAAATAGATGGCAGCAGGGTTTAAATTCCTTGAGTTTCTCCTTCTGGCTTTTCCTCATCAACTCCTTTCTTGCTGCTCAATTATCTCATGCCTGCTGCAGACATCAGCTGTCGACATCAGTTAGGGCTGAATTTTTTCCTCCTCATGTTAGGATCTGCTGGTTTGGGCCTCCAGCTTCTTTAACAAACTCCAGCTCCTGAAGCATCGTCCGTTAGGGAAAAAAAATGTAAAATACCATTTCAGTGCCATCAGCTAAGTCCCAGAGCCATCACCAGATTTTAAGGAGAGTTGCTATAGTTCATCCTCCAGCGAAAGAATAGCATACATGTTTAGAATAGTTTATATAATATTATTCCATATACACTTTGTTTCAAAATTGCATGGTCTCAAATGGGATGGTGTGGTTTTACTGGCCATGATTAAAAGAAGTGGTGAAGCAGCTACCAAAATCCAATATAATGTATAAATAACACTTCATTTACACGATCTGAAGAGAAACCAGAGCAGGAAGCAAGATTTTGCGCAGCAGCAATGAAGTTCCGTCTCATCAAGAGATCAAAAGCTAAGAAAGGCTATCCTCTGTAATGGCCTGTATATTATAGTAAATTTTTAATAATTTTGCCTATATATACTTTTACATATAGCATAGTCACAATGCAGATTTTTAAGTTTTATACTTCACATTTAATATACTTTTAATTTACACATAGTTAGGATAGATAATATAAGCTACATCTTAGACCTCATTTGCTGAGTGGAAAAGGTAACAAGTGTATTTTAATATATATGCCTGCTACTACAAGTTGTCAATGTTTTAAGTATGACTATGTTTGTTTTATAAATTCATGTCTTTGTACTGGTCTATAACTGTACATATAAAGATTGAACTGAACTGAACTGAACACTTCATTTCAGTGGTGCCATTAGAATCAGAGGTGGCTGTTGACTGGAACACAAGCCCTGTAAAATCAATGAATGAAATAATCAAACCAATAAAGCAAATAATCAGGCTATGGGATGGAAGTGCTAAGAGACCCCAGATCTGCAAAGAGGGCAGAAAGCCAAGAGTTGGTATATTGTGATAATAATGTGCCAAGTAGCCAAATAATATTTGCACTGCCCCGAGCAATACCCTAAACACAGTTTGGGCTTTTCTAAGAATGGGGCAATGCTTCGATTTAAAATGGAGAGCATCTCTCTTGGATCAGCTGGCTGGCCCAGCATGTTCCTTTACAGTGCGCGATGCCTGGCCTGGTAAAAGAAAGATGACCATTAGGGACAGGATAAAATAATGATAATTTAAAAAGTAGCAGCGGACCGCAGAGGATGATGGGAGGGGAAGAAACAGGAAAGGGAAACCCTTGAACAGCAACTTCAGCCTCAGACCCAGCTCTGCTTTTTTGGTCTTAAAGAAGAAATATGGTAACTCACTTTGCAACCATGAGGACCAAAGAAGTCACAAGTCCAGAGAGTTGCCAGAGCTCTATCTTTGGCACAGATTCAGCCTCTTCAGGAAGCAACTGACATGGAATATGGGGAAGCTTCTGGATCAAGATATCTGCATCCCAGACTGAAGTTTCAACTTTAGTTTCATCCCTTCCTGGAAAAAAGTGACCTTAAAACTGAACATGGTGATAGCCTCCAGCCTTGACTACTGTGATGTGCTCCATGTGGGGCTGCCTTTAGGGGTAGTCTGGAACTGCAGTTGGTATGGAACTCAGCAGGCAAGTTGGTCTCCCTAAGAACTCCAAGGCACCATATTGTAACTGAATTAAAAGCATGACACTGGCTGCCAATTTGTTTCCAAGTGAAATAGAAAATGCTGGTTACGTTTAAAGCACTCAGTAGCTACTGGGAGCAATGTGTGGACATTTCAAGTCATTGTTTAGCATCACCACCACAGATTTGTCTCACAATGATTTCCCTCTACCTGCCCTAGTTCTTGGAGGGCTCTCCCCTCTGAACTGAAGGTTGAATAGTCTGATCTCTTTTAATGCTCTTTAAAACACGTTGGTATATACCTTTCTCCAACCAGCTTCCGACTGTTGTTTTTAGTTGCTGCTCTTGTCTTCAGTTGTTCTTATTATTCATTGTTTATTCAATATTTCTGGTTTTAATGTTCTGTTTCGGTTTTGTTATAAACCTTTGCATTTATAACCTGACAGCCTTTGGTAGCTGGTGCTCTAATACGTCCAATCAATAAATGCAAATGGTTCTGATTAAAACTGAAAGCACTTAATTTCTTTTTTATTTTTGTTCAAAGCATGTGTTTGTATTGTAGGACAGATGTGATTCATTTTAAATTAGACCGGGATCCAGCAATGGATGACCAATGATTTAAAATACCAAGCTGAGCCCTGGAATGTGCTTTGTTCAAATTTTGTACTTACTGATTGCTTACGTTCTGAACTTGGTAATCATTTCTCAGTTGTATCCTTCCCTGCAAGATAACAAGCACAACAACTCTGCCTGACTCCATAATTCTGAAGGCATCCGTAGACTTGGCTTTGATTATAATAAATAGCCAATATAACTGCACATTCTCCTAGACAATTCACA
Organism: Python bivittatus; assembly: GCF_059951505.1. Lineage (NCBI taxonomy): Eukaryota > Metazoa > Chordata > Lepidosauria > Squamata > Pythonidae > Python > Python bivittatus. The sequence goes on from NW_028277053.1 coordinate 13,696,506, forward strand.
ACTGGATGCTTCAGCAACCAAGTGATGCAGTTGTCGTGTGGCAAGAGCTGAGCATCCCAGTGAGATAATTTTGGCCACCAAAGAGCCCATCACATCTGCATAATCCTATGTTCCCAATATAGAATCCATTTTATACTGAGATTGCATACAATTGGCAGCCTAGAGGGATCTTATCCTGTTTTACCAATCACATTTGAATTTACTAGGGGCTTCTGCAATTCTTGGTTTTCCTTTTACTTAAGATCAAAATGCTTTCCAAGTACTTATTTATGTTTTGTTTCTTTTAGTTCATCTCCATGGAGAATTGGACCCAAGTCATCTTCCTACAAGAACCAGCCAGTTTATTTGACACTTGACTAATGGATTTACACAATATCCAGCCTATAGCTTATAGAAGTCAGCAAAGAATTATTTCTTGCCATCTAAGGACCATCCACATTGTTGCAGTCCAGATATGGTAGACTTAATTCATTAACTTTTAATATTTGCATAGGGAATTATTTATAATAGGCTTGGAAAAGAAGGCAGTATTCTGTAGGATACATGTTTGCATTAAGAGATAAGGAGTAGGCTTTGGTTTATTGGGGTAATGTTTGTCTCCAAATACATATCATTTTGAATGGACATAAGAACTCTACAGCAGTAGAAACTGAGAGTTGTGCTTCAAAGAAACACTTCATCTCATGTTCTTCACAATTTCTTCAGATCTTGTTTATCCCTGCTGGATGATCTAGGCTTGAGTTTATTTCTTTTCAGTGAGCATTTACATTACTACAGTTCAATATTATGCCATCAGCAGACCTGGAGAGAAAATTTTGTAAAGTTCCATATGCGAAAAGGGTCTTCCCTTGAAAAGGGCATATTCTATTACATTGTAATTTCTATCAAGACAAGGTCCTTGCAAAGAGGTCCTACACTCTTCTAACTTGATTTCTGGGACAGACTGATGAATTTTATGTGCAGTTTTTACTAGCGGATAAGATGACTCTGGCCACTGCTAAGTTTGTCTTCTCAACTTGCAAAACTCATACAGTATGTTGCTGATAGCAATATAGCACAAATGTGATTTTATATTTCTATTTTCAATGCTCTATTGTATAGCTCTACACTGTAGGTTTTATTTAGCCTGGGTCATTGACCTGTAATAAAGAATTTGAATTTGAATTTATTTCCCTGAATTATTTATTCAGCTATATGTCATTTCACTGTAAGTACCAAATAAGCAAATCTTCAGAATTTTCCATAATTTTCATTTTCAGTTCTTGTATCTGAATTCAAGCTTTCATCTACAGTAAACCTGGGTGGCACCATGACTTTTCTCCTGAAGCTGCTGATAGAATCTCTTCAAGCGTCCCCATTGTAGTGCCATTGAAGGGAAGGGAGGACATACTGCAAGCCAGGATAATCCATGCAGCAACAAAAATGGTTTGCCATCTAGAATGAGAATGTAATTATAGATATTGCAGAGTGTTTGACCTTGCAATGGAATTGTAGTAAAAGAGAATGTGAACATGACTTGATTCTTCCAGCAGAACCAGCAGAGCATGATTTATTACATACCTCCTCAAATGCAGTAGAGGACCAGGAGGAAGTTTTGCTTGAGGCAGAGCTCATGTATGGAGAATGAGCCAGCAATCAACTTTATCATGCCCACCCAAGATATGGCTCCCACTGACTTGACCAAGAGGTCCTCCATCCAGCCTTCAAACATATTGGCATCAGAAAAGAGAAAAACAGAGGACAGATCTGGGAAAGTCAATTGGTGAGAAGACAAGAGCAAATTAGAGCCAGAAGTATTCAGGTGGATCCAGAGGTTACCAGAACAATGCTGTTGTGAAACCTTCATAACAGTTTCTTTCTGAAACACTGACCTGGTTTGTATCTGCATTACAAACTGTTGCTCTTTGCCCTTGTACATTGTCGGACGGGTAAGAAGTCCCAATATGTATCAACTAGAATTGGAATTATGACCTAGAAGACAAGCCTAACATTTTAATTGCTCTGGACGATCAATGAACACTCCCATTGGAGAGGCCTGGGGATTTGTATGGAATGAGACTGCATGCATGGGACTTGACAGCCTTCAACATGTTGCAGTATTTCTACCTTTTCACCTGTCGGGCATGCTGTTTAAGGGGTTGCCTACCCAAGATAATGCACATCAGGATTGCTTCAGGCTTCGAATGGAATGCCAAGGGCACAATCCAAAGGAAGAGGAGGCTAGGGTCCAATCTGGATGGGAGTCCCAGAGGTTTTTAAGGATGAAAAGGGCTCCTTAAGCAGTTTATAGGTTTAAGGAGTCCATTTTGTCCCTTAAATCTCCCAGTGCCAAACATGGGAAAACAAGGGGCAAAGAGTATCTAGCATCTTTGCTAGGATGTGTCAAAACAGAGTAAGCTGTAAGGATTCTAAGCAAATCATTCCATGATCACTGCATTTTTCTGCATAATTTTCTTGCCCCTTTAGAATGTATAAAATATCCCATTCATCTTTCTCTCTCTCTCTCTCTCTCCCTACCTCTACCTCTACCTCTACCTCTCTGCCACTCTTTTATTTTTCTGTGTACTGAGTTCATAGTTGGAGTTAAATAAAAATATTAAAGAACAACAACAACAAGAAAACACACTTTAAAATATATTAATGACCATAAAGTTAGGGAATTCTGAGAGTTGAAAAAAGTTTCATCTCTTTTAAACCTAGCATATTGAAATTGAACCAGGGAACTCATTTGAAACCAAACTACTACATACAGAATCATTGGAAAATGGTATCTGTAAACAAGCACCAAATAACAATTGGATTTATGCATTATGAGCCAAATTGGGGTCTTGAGTACTCCTGAAAGCCAGATCCAAGTTCTGCATTATCAAAGCACAGATGAGCTGTGTCTCTCTGGGGTAAGCACCATTCAGATATGAAATGACTGTGAATTTCAAATCAAGGAATGTTTGCTTGGTTGGACACACAAGGATTGGGTGATGCTTCCATCTGGCTTCGTTCTTCTTGCTACTTGAAAAAGAATTTGCCAGTAACTTCAATGAGCTTTCCCCAATAATTGTCCAAGAGAGTTCTGAAATCATTACAGTGTTAGCAGAGGAAATATTTCTGTCAAAAGTCAAGAGGGAACCTTGTTTATTCTGTTGGTCATGTTTTTATAACCAGGATTGATATCTCTCCTACATTCAAGGTGTATGCAGAGGGAAAGGAGACTCTAACAACTAACATCATATCTGAACTTTCACATTTACCTACTTCTGGCACATTTCCTAACAAGAGCATATGAGGAAGCACTGAACAGCCTCCTTCTCTCACCTTGATGAACACTTAAAATGTAATTTACTGTTGCTTTCAATTACTAGAGATTCTATGAGTGTTTACTATTTTTGGCATCCTGCAAGTTCACAGCCAAATGATGATGAATGAACACTACTTCAGTCCCACTTTTTTTTTATTTTATTCTTTAAACAAATCAGAAATCTGATGTTAAAGCAAAATAAGTTATTTAGACCAATCCACATGACTTCTGCATGAAACTTTAATAAACTGTCAAGAAAACACGGTAATGGTGTGGTGCAAGTCATGCACCGTGTTGACAGATTTTTCACGGAATAAGTTATTTATTTAAGGAATAAAAGAGGACGGTGACATATTTCATTTCACAAATACCTTATCTTTATTCATTATGCAGAAGGACTGCTTTCATCATGAAACTAAGCTCCTATCAGACACTCTTGGTTCAGGTGTTATCCCTTCCTTTGTCCATGGTGCATCATTTTTTCTTCTAAGCTTAAGATGGGGAAAAGAGAAAGAGAAAGAGAAAGAGAAAGAGAAAGAGAAAGAGAAAGAGAAAGAGAAAGAGAAAGGGGGAGAGGGAGGGGGGAGGGAGGGGGAGAGAGAGAGAGAGAGAGAGAGACCGAGCACGCCAGGGGATTCTTCTTCTCCTACTTTGCTCTCAGGAACCTGATTTTACTTACTGAAGATGCAAGAAATGCAACAGACTATGTCCCTTGGATTACAGAACAATCCTGATAAAGCATCCACAGGGAAGGAAAAGGGGAGGAGATGTAAGGTGGGCTTTCTGCATGACTCCTCAGAAATATTCTTTTGGCTGGAGCATAGCTGGCTATTTGCTGGAAGCTAAAATGCCAATAATTTAACAACAGCAACAACAGGAAAGGTGAATCCAGGGAAATACAGTTTGCTTCTCAGGGATGTGGAATTTTGAAAAATCTTTATTTTTAACTAGCCATTTATTTGTTTTTATTCCATAGTGGTGCATTGGTATAGAAAGAAGAGTATTTTTTTCCCCCAGAAGTGGAGAAATGTGATTATACTATAAGGAGGTATACACATGCAAACTCAATTTATTAATGTTGAAATTCTCTTTTCTTTCCCAGGTAACAAGAAAAATGGGCCCCAATGCATAACAACATGGAACTGTTAAAAAAAAAAAAAAAAAACCAGACACACAATACTAGGGAACTTCACCTCTGTTAACTTTTTATTCATAGTTACAATTTTAGTTTCTTGGAAATTTGTACTTATTTTCATGTGCATTTCTCCCAAGGTATGCATTCTACATTCTTTCTTAATATACACATTTTTCAAGTGATTTTTCTTTAACTTAGGCATTTTCCAGCACACTTTCTCTTAATATAGTTTTTAAATATGGAGAGTTGTATATGAATGGATTCTGATTCCACAATAAGTGTGAGAAATATGAACTGGGTAAATTTGCATTACAATGTTAAACCAAATTTCCTATTCCTATTTTTAATTATGGTGCATTAAGTTGTCCAAATTCATCCTGGAGATACATTGAATTGGAAATGATGTAAAGTTTGTGATTTCATAAATAGATTCTTCAATGTTAATTTGGAGCATGAATATTAGATATTCAGTGCCACCAAGCCCCACTCTTTGCACGTGATCCAGAAGGATATCATAGTTGATAGTATTGAAGGGCACTGGGAGGATCAGGAGAAGGCATCTTTGCTCCATCCATGACTTTATAAAGATCATCCACCATGTGACCAGAGCTATTTATATCTTATGATCAAGCCTGAATTTTGCCTGTGGAAAGTCCAGAAAATGAGTTTCCCATAGTACCCTCAATAGATGGGTCCCTACACCTTCTCTAGAACATTGCAGTTCTAGATATTAAGCATATTAAGCCATTTCTTGACAGCCTTACGAAAGTGATTTGTCATTGCCTTTTTCGGTTTCCCAGGACAGGAAGCATACCTGGCATTCTCAGGTGGCCCTCCATCCAGCGCTAACCATTTTATTTTCTGAGATCACCCAAGATCATCTAGGAGCTGCTACCTGTTGAGGCTTGATATGCAATAAGCAGCAGTGGATCAGGCCAGTTAGTAGATGAGAGAGGAGGGACCAGCTGTTCCTTCTTAGGACTTACAGTATGCTCCAAATGTCTATGTAATCCAATATTTGATCCAGAATGAGCAGACACCATGATTGAAGTCTGCTTGGCAAAGACCAAAGGGTGATGGTGGTCAATTTGATCCATGTCTTCCTATCAGTTTCAAGTGTATTAGTGCATGGGATTTAATGGATGCAAGGTAAAGTCTTGGGATGCATCATGGAACCATTCATTATTGAAGAACCCTTCATTTCAGTTAATTTCCAAGGCAATGCATTTTTTCCAGGAGCGGAAATGGAAATAACAGCTTTGCCAGCAAGATCTGCATGACTGCAGGGTCCTTACATTACTGAACAACATGGGATAAATACTTTTGAGTACTTTTTTTTTTCTTCCTAGCATTTTTCCTACAAGTGGAGGGTCCACTTTTTTTTTTTTTTTTTTGGATCAACCAAATGTTGATCCATTGGTTGTGACAGGATTTGACCAACCAGCTTGTCGCCTGAGCCTGTTGTGGGCTGAGAGAGAGGGACTGGCCCAAAGTCACCCAGCCGGCTTTCATGCCAAAGGCAGGAATAGAACTCCCAGTTCTCTTTCTAGCCTGGTGACTTCACTGCTAGACCGAACTGGCTCTCTTGAGTACCAATATAATGTAGGAATTTTAACACCAGCAGTCCTAACTTACTAGCTATTCTGTACCATTGTCTATGGTGTGAACTAAAATGGACAAATAGCTCACAATCACATCTTCAGGACTTGGGTTTTTGCACACCACTAGGAAAACTCAGAATGGAAATTTGGTTTGGAGAACATAAGCAATGGCAACACTAACAGCATATATTCACCACAGAAGTTTAACCAAAATTTATGCAAGGATGGCTTCTATCCATACTATATTTTAAGCAGCATGGCAAATATACATATTTAGACATTGGTTTTTAGAAGGGGAAAGAACTAACTAAAGAAACACAGAAAAGATTTATATGTCTATAAATATTGTACATCAGTGAGAATACAACAAAGGGGAGCTGAGAAGTAGTACTAGGGTTTAGTTATAATATTTTTAGTAGGGATTTTTAAAAATTTCAATAACAAATAGTGAAGATTTTGGCACTCAGCTCAGAAACTGAACTTCTTTCTCACATTGCTAAAATAAGTTAATGTATCTTGCTTTTTATAGTTGATTTCTCATCAATAATATACTGAGCGCTTACTATGCAATCCTGGCAATTCTTATGCCCACTTACTGATATTATATTTCTATATCAACTATTTTTTTCTTCTTTTTCCTTTTGCTTGTTGGTTCACTCTTTCAAATGGTTGCATGCCAGGAACTGTCATTCCATGGAGGTGACCTGACTCAGCCCTGCTTTTTTTCAGCCATCACCCACTGTTCTATTGGAGAACCTGCAACAGCTTTCCAGAACAGTAGCTACCTTCTCTCTCTGTTTCAAGGGGAAAGCTACCTCCATGCCTGGTGATTTCAAATACCTGGCATTCATAAAAAGCTAGGAGGAAGGGAACCACCCTCCCCTGGAACTTGCTTGTTGATTTGCATGTTTAATTGTAAATCCAGGCTGTTTACATCAGAAGGCTGGGAGAAAGAGCACAAATGCTGAGCGGTCCAGAAACAATCAATGTCCAAAACCTCCCTGACAAGCCCAAACTTTTAATTATGTTTGCTGTCCATATGTGACAGCAGAATGAGCAGAAGAGAGAGGGCAGATTTCCCTGCTGAATAGGAAAGTCTGGGCTGCCTCACCATGTTCAGCATATGTGCTAGCTAACACCTGCATTGAGAAATGGAAATCAGGCATTATAGTATGCAGTGCCAGGTAGAGTTGATGCTGTTCTCCTCACCGTTTTATATTTCTTTTCTAGTCCTTTTTAATCAAATGCTAAAGTTCACAGGGTAGCTTGATGCACGTTTTCTCAGAAACGAGACTCACAGAACAATATTGCTTTTCAAGTTGATGCATCTCTCCATTCTTTCAGGCACTCATCTGGATTCCATCAAGGTCCTGAAAGTAATAGATGTGCATCTGGCTCCTCCTTCCTCCTTGAACAATCAAAAGCAATTTGCCAGGATTCATAACAGCATAAGTATCCAATTCTGCTCTTCTTCCTCCATTTATTGGTTGCTGCTGGTGGAGAGATGGGACTCCAGCATCTCATGATATTGCAACAATATAATGAAGAAGGGTGAAATGCTAAATGTGCTTCATCATGTTGAGTCGAATACCTTCCTTTGTGTGAAGGCACTCAGATGCAAAGCATTTCCAAAAGACAACCAAATATTGAAGTAAACACATTGATGCACGAAAAGTACAACAGCCATTCAAAAGAACTAATGTAACTCAAGAAACAGAAAAACACAGCAACTACCCCCCAAAAAACAGAGTGTACAAAGAACATCTCATCCAGGCAAAACAACCAACACCTCCAGCAGCATCCAGATATTCAACAAAACTCCTTTCTCTCTCTTAACACATTTCCATGGGTGGAAGGGATTTTATGCTAGTGGTGTCCTCCCCACCCCCCAATGCCACACAAATATACTACTGATAAATAATAACCTAAAACACAAACACACACACAAGCAGCCTCTTTAAGTCAACTTTCATCTTGACTTCCTGGTTTCAGCATAGAAGTGGTTTGGTTATATTTTAGTGGTTATGTTTTTCTGTGATTTTTTTCCCCATCTGACCTATTGTTGGCCCTTTGAGGTAGTCCAGACAAGAAGAACCAACCGTGAATACTAACACTACTTTTACTGTAAGGTTACGGTAACAGAATCTTGCAAGTCTGAAAGTACATCTCTTCTCCCTCATCTTTATGTCCAAGAAACTAGGGAGGTTCCCTTCGGAGACATTTGCCATGCTCCCGTTCCTTCTGCAGACTCAGCTGCCTCTTATCTGATCACTGCCTAGACTGTATCGTCTCCTCCTCCTCCTCCTCCTCCTCCTCCTCCTCCTCCTCCTCCTCCTCCTGTCTCTCAAGGACATTCTTACATTACACCTGTCTAGCATATAACATTCCCCAGAGGCGTTCAGTGCAAATATGATCCTGCTTAGCTTCCAGCTCAAAAAATGTTCATTTTTTGCCAGTTGCTAAAACATTTTTAAGTAACTGAGAACAAAAATGAGGTCAAATCAGCTAGTATCTCCATAGGAAAAATAACAGTGAAAGAAAACCATCATTGTTTCCTAAAAACAGGTCAAGCAGAACATTTATTGGGGTCTACCTGAACTTTGCTGCCCAATGGTTTACACAAAAGCTCCTGTTCTTGTATGATATATTGCTGAAATTTTGTGAAATTTGGGCCATCTTTATTTGTTTTAAAAATCGTATTTCACTTTTGTATCTGAATATTATTATTATCAGTCTGAATCAATCCATTTCAGGATGAAGGCCTCTTCGCTGAATATTATGATCCATAATATACCACATACTGGCCAATACAGGTCAGTAGATAGATGCTTTTCTATGTCCTGCTCTAGGGCTGAGAAGGAGTGACCAGCTCTAGGTCACCCAACTGGCTTCTGTGCCTAAGACAAGAACCTGAGTCTCTCTGGTGCTAGTCTGTTACCTTAACCACTCTACCACACTGACTCTTGTGCATATGGGATATATACTGTACACACAAGAATATAAAATATGCATATATTCTACAATATTTATACAGATTCAACATAGACTGGGTGATGCATAGAAAAAAAGGGGGGGGGAACCCCTCAATATATCCCACTAAAACAAATAGCAACAATCATTAGATGGTTTCAAGCTAATCCCATTATGAGTCAAAGACCTGTTGAAACCAAATTATTATTTTCAGAGCCTTCTGAAATGCAAGAAGGAGAAGGGACAACTGGAACTCTGGGACAGGGTGTTCCAGAAGATCATGCTTGCAAGATAGTCCCATGTACAGTATGTATATGTATGAGTGTATTTCATGTGTGTGTGTGTGTGTGTGTGTGTGTGTATACGTGGGCATGGAGAGAGGGAGGGAGGTAGAGAGAGAGAGAGATGAAATTGATGAAAAATAATCCTTGGGGAAAGGTGGAATTTGTGCGTGAAAAGCCTCTGAATTTAATTGTGGTACTGATCTGAAATTTTTGTTCACAAGCACCATTGTTCCTTAAGTTTTACTGGATGACCATTCACTTGCTGTGTGTTTGCAACTCCCATAAACATGTCTGATAAATTCATCATGGATTTCTTTCTAAACAAACACTGTGATCTGCCCAATTTACTTTTGCAGATTAAAAACCGTACAGAATAGGCTTAGCTTAGGATGATTTTGTGCAAAATGTACATATCTGGGGAAGTTGCTTACAAAATCAAATGTGGATTTTTTTGCATTTAACAAAATGCAGGAAGATGTAGAGCTTTAGCATACAGTACTAATGGCTTCATTCTGACAGATTCTAAAAGGTTGGCACTGGAAAGAGAAAGGGGAAGGGGACGATAGATTTGTAAATGTGAAGTTCACCCATCCGTGAATTAAAGTGTGGAAATGGGAGAAGAAAATCACAAGTTTTTAATTATATACAGTACATCACAGAAATATAAGATTAGAATATTGGAAAATTGTGAGGGGTAGGAACAAAGTGTCACACATTTGCAGTAGAATCTTCTAGCTGTTTTATTAAAATATTTCTTTATTCAGGAACTTGAGACAGCAAACTTCCTTCTCTCAGGATGGCTTAATAAAAACAACATGCAAATAAGAGCCAGCAGTGAAATTTAGTTCCCACTGTTCCTTCATTACTGATTTTGGGGCTTGCCTCAATTTGCTGAAGGTCTCATTTCTCCCCCTTTTATTTTCTTAAATGAAGCTTCATTCTCCAAAATCTCCTCCCTTGAGGGCGTCTTCTCTTAGCACCATCTTTTTAACTGTCCTTTTCAGCCTCTTGGCTCTGGTTTCTGTCTCTCATTTTTCCCTTGCTCCCTGGACTTCTCAATCCTCAGCCAAGCCTCCCGTGAAGTGTTGATTTCAGCCAAAGTGATAACATTCGTTTTTGCTCAGAAGACAGACCACAAACTGTGTTGCTTTGGTGAACCGCTGAATATTCTACATCATTATGCCAGCAAAGACATTGGTGTCAAGGTTTCCTTCGAGCACAATACAGATGCCAGAAAGCCATAAACTGTAAATGCTGATCCTTATTTCTAATTTAGGTTTTGGCAAGCACTGTACACATTGATTTCATAGCTATTTTCTGCTGTTTTCTGTGGAGTTAGAAAAAAAGGGGGGGAAATCTCAGATGCTTCAAGGCACATGCAAAGTACTTTTTGGGCAGATACATTTCCCTTCTGAAGGGAAGCAAAGTTTGCTTTTCAGTCAGAATTTATTCCTGTTGCTTTAGTTTGCATGCTACGCACAATGCAATTGGGTTTTTTTTTAATTATTATTATTTTTATTATTATAATTATTTATTTTTATTTTTAAATGCAAATCCATATGCATATTCTCTCGAGAAGCTAGTAAATTTCACTGAACGGGCATCCCTAAATTACATGCCATCTGCAGCTAGTGATGAAAGGACAAAACCCACTCAGCTGTGCTCCTCCACCAGCACGCTTCTCATATTGATTGGCTCCAGGGAAATCAGCCACTCTGGCTTTGAACTTTCCTAGTCCCCAAACAATTTATTAAGGTCTGGCTGAGTTGCACCACTGAATTAAAAACCCACTGGTCTAGCTTTTGGAATGCTCTTGTTCTTCAGCCTTTTGCCATCACTGCCCAGACAGGGCAGTGCACATTTAGGGATTCTCTAGAGTCCCCTTCAGAGCTGCACATAGTCTGCATGACACATAATGCTGTAGCAGCTTGTATCATTCTTGATCCTCATCTTTCCTTTCCTTTCCTTTCCTTTCCTTTCCTTTCCTTTCCTTTCCTTTCCTTTCCTTTCCTTTCCTTTCCTTTCCTTTCCTTTCCTTTCCTTTCCTTTCCTTTCCTTTCCTTTCCCAAAACAGAAATGAGGTGCAAGAATTCAAGAGCGACTGGGTGCTACAGGATTGCCAACTTTCGATTTTACCCTCTTGAAAAGGGACAGCTTGTCTAGTACAACCAGAACAGCCAAAATCAGGCTGTTGTTCAGTGGAACTTGGGAAAAACTCATGCAGAAATCAGCACATTTGGAGACCATAACAGAATCTGGAGATCTAGAGGTAAAACCTGATAAACTGGTAGACAGCATTAAAGTTCATTATCTAAATAACTGGACCAACATAGTATGATGCTAAAGTGTTCCTGCCCCCCTCCAAAAAAAAACCATAAATGGTTATGTAATGCAACCAAGTATCAGGGTTTCCATTTCCACAAAGAGGAATCATCATTTAGCTGCAGAGATCTTCCACTAAAGATCTGTCAGACAGAAACGCTGACAAATTTAAAAATTTGGAGAATAATTTGCTTGGGGTATCCGTCATGCAGGAGCTTAAATATTGCCAGTGAAATAACTTTTCCTATTATTAAGGTAGGGCAATAAATTCTACTCTTTCTTGCTTGTCCAGAGCCATGGCAATGAGAACACCCTTTAAGGCTGGATGCTTCCATACATTGAATGTTTGGGCTTCATCTCTACTATAAAGGTATTGGGAAAGACCTCTTTCTAAATTCTAGAAAGACAAAGACATATGAAGTAGACAAGGTAGAGTTAAGGGGCCAATGATGTGGTTCAGCATATTATTATATATCTTTAATCAGAAAAAGGGGAAATGGAGAATGGAGGTCTGAGGGTGTAACAAGTTTCATAAGGGGTTGATCTGATTACCAAGAAGAAGAGGGTTTTCTTTCATAACACAGAGGGCAGGGGAGAAGAAAAGAGAATGAGGAACAAACCCACTTCCAGTACTCTTTGTCTTTTTTCTCACTTTCTTTTGTGGAAATGCTTTCACACCTTCAGTTGTCTTTCCCTCTTCCACCACCCAAGCCTTTCAACAACTACTGGAGTGATTTGAATGTCAGTGATTAGTAGGAAACAGAATCATACCTACTCGCCAACTTGCAAGAAGCAAAGCTCAGTCCCCAGATATCAGCAAATCTTGCCAGTTATTGGAGGTTGCTATGTGTTGACACCAGACCCATTTTTATCCATTTGAGTGGAACCCAAGGACCACTTGTGATTATGCAAATCTTGCAAACACTCCTACATTGGGGTAAAGTATTGAAAAAAATGGGATTATGGTGGACCTATGGGGGCTTATGGTTGGCAAGTCCATTTATTCTTGCTTGGAAACTGTTGCCTTGGCAAACGGCAAATTCTATCAATCTAGGAGATGATATCAGGACATTATTAGAAGTGGTTAGAGATGCAATGCAGAAGTAGAAACATTAAATCTCACTGTCTGACTTAATGTTTTTATATTTTGGATGGAAATATACAGGATGGAGAACGTTCGTTCTGCTTAGTCCCCGCTCCCCCACCCCAAGGATATAGAATATATCCAGATATTGCAACTTATGGATTTTAGTCAGAGTAAATGGCAAAAAGAATTGGTATGCAATTTGGGAAGAAGAAATTTTGGAAGAAGAAATCTACAGCAATGAATTTTGTATATTGTTTGTCACCATTTGAGTTAAGATTGTTTGCTGGTTTTTGCTTTCTTTCCCCTTCCCAATAAAGGGCAAGGGATAAGGTTTTTGAGGAAGTTGGTAACATTCTTTTGTGGGTAGTGTAATTTTTCAGAATCTTTTATTTTTTTCAGTTTTATGTTATACTGTTAGCCCACTTAGGTGTATATGTATGCATATATAGTTGTGTGTTTGTGTTCTGATCCATCCACATCTCTCTCTCTCTCTCTCTGTGAGTGAGTGTGTGTATGTGTGTTTAATGGCCTCCTAATCATCTGTTGCAAAGTCATTCATTATCAAAAAATGTCTAACTAAGTTATTGAGAACATAAGATCACAAGGCTACTGAACTACCAAAAATGTATGATGGTGTTCTAAGTTTCTGGTAGTAATATCCATAGGAAGTCACCCTTTGGTATACCTTTATTTTATTTGTCATACTAAATATGGAGGAACAAGTGATGGGAATGCTTTTTCAACTGATCATATAAAACAGCACTTGCAAATCAAATGGAAATAATCTTTCTTGAAGTCTGTTTACTAGACTATTGATTTCTTCATGACGTTTACTATTTTGATTCTGAGTCTATGGAAGAGGTAGGAAATAGGTCCTACAGGACAAGATGTACGTTGCTTCTATGGTATCCATGTGCGTACACACATGCTGAGAATTATTGTCATTCAACTCCTGCCATTCTGCAAAACCTCAGAACTATTCAGTGGTCTTCTGAGATATTTAGCTCTCTATCTCACAGTATTTGCATTATTACAGATTTCCTATGTAATTAGGCATTACTGAACAGTTGTGAAAATAATGACACTCTTAGAATGTGACTCTTTCCCATCCCCCGAGCACAATTAATAAGTCAAAACCTGTAATATTACAGTGAATGAAATGCAGAATGTGTAGAGGGAAAAGGAAAACCTATGAGAATACTGCACAGATGCTCTCAGAGAAAACAGGTTTTCTTCCCTTTCCGTAAAAAGATTTAGGCACGCGCATGCAGACATATATCTTCAGTGTGACCAGAAGCCCCAGCAGCACCCATCACCCAGCTAGCAAAGCACTGAATATATCACAATCTAACTCGCGTAAACTAACTAACGTCAGGGGTGAGAAATGTGCAGACTGCAACTGTTTGATGGAAAAAGAATTTTGTTTATACACCATTTTAGGGCATTTCTTTCATTATTATAGTTCCAACTGGGTTGAGGTTTTACAGTGACAAACAGTGTGAGGTGTAAAACCTATTGATCAGTTTAGACTCCTTCTGTGAACTTTCCAAGATTATGTATATGGGGCAATATATCAAGTTTGGAGAGAGGGGAAGAGAGAAATCTATGGAGGAATCACACTCGCAACAGTGCACACAGTCCTGTACCTCTAAAAAGAGATTGTCAATTTTTTAAAAAAAGTTAATAAACAAGAGTGACCTTTGGCAGGACTGGGAGGGGGGGGTGCATCATCCCAGCTCTCTTGGATCTCTCAGTGGTTTTCAATCCTGTTTTGGGTTTTGACAGATGGCATACTGATGGCCTGAGCATATTTTGGTGTAGATTTGGAGACACTCAGCAATTTCAAGGAAAAAAATGCCTGGAGGTTGAGTCATGGCAACTGGACTTCTTTTCTTTTTTTGGTAGAGATGTTTCACTACTTGTCCAAGTAGCTTCTTCAGTCTGAAAAAGCTGGTTAGAGGGACCACCTTAGTTGGTTAGTTGAACATCTCTACCAAAAAAGAGAAGAGAAGAGAAGAGAAGAGAAGAGAAGAGAAGAGAAGAGAAGAGAAGAGAAGAGAAGAGAAGAGAAGAGAAGAGAAGAGAAAAGAAAAGAAAAGAAAAGAAAAGAAAAGAAAAGAAAAGAAAAGAAAAGAAAAAGGGAAGGGAAGGGAAGGGAAGGGAAGGAAGGGAAGGGAAGAGAAGAGAAGAGAAGAGAAGAGAAGAGAAGAGAAGAGAAGAGAAGAGAAGAGAAGAGAAGAGAAGAGAAGAGAAGAGAAGAGAAGAGAAGAGAAGAGAAAAGAAAAGAAAAGAAAAGAAAGGAGAAGGGAAGGGAAGAGAAGAGAAGAGAAGAGAAGAGAAGAGAAGAGAAGAGAAGAGAAGAGAAGAGAAGAGAAGAGAAGAGAAGAGAAGAGAAAAGAAAAGAAAAGAAAAGAAAAGAAAAGAAAAGAAAAGAAAGGAGAAGGGAAGGGAAGGGAAGGGAAGGGAAGGGAAGGGAAGGGAAGGGAAGAGAAGAGAAGAGAAGAGAAGAGAAGAGAAGAGAAGAGAAGAGAAGAGAAGAGAAGAGAAGAGAAGAGAAGAGAAGAGAAGAGAAGAGAAAAGAAAAGAAAAGAAAAGAAAAGAAAAGAAAAGAAAGGAGAAGGGAAGGGAAGGGAAGGGAAGGGAAGAGAAGTCCAGTTGCCATGACTCAACCTCCAGATAATTCCACCTGGATGACTGAGAATCTTCATAAACACAAGGAAACAAATGAGAATTTTTGATTAGATGAGTAAATGGGTTTAACCTGGCTTGGTACCTTCCTCCTACAACCTCAGAAACAGTTGCATTGATGGAATCCAGGAAAAGTGCCAGCAATTACTGCCAGCCCCAAGGATGTTATTGCCAGTCAAAATACCATTAATAGGCCTGTGAACTGAAATAACACATCGCATTACTGCCAGCCAATGTACAGTATTTGGTGGCTCACATAAGTCTTCTTATCTTGGGGTCTCGCATTTGCTTTGGCATTCTGCTTTTTCTAATTTAATTTCAGGTAATTAAGAAATGGCTAAAGATAAAAATGGGGGGTGGGGAGAGGAGTCTCAAAAATTCAGTTTAGGAACGCATGTGCCAATCTTTCATTTATGCATTGACTGATTTTCAAATGTCCATGTGAATGCACTTTGCCTTCCAATATTCAGTTGAGCATGCTATTGAAGCATGAACTAGATGCCAAAGCAGTTTTGATGAACTTAAACCTGGGTTGAAAACCAGATTCACATTCTTCACCAAACTGTTTAAGAAATGTATTTATGATTGGTTCCTTATCAAACTGGAGTGAGTGATCAAGAGGCATTGGCCCTATGTAAATGGTAGAAGCCATAATGATGTCATACGAATTATGACATGATCATACAAAGAATACAAAGTACATCATCTGTGTCAGTTGTACTGTGACTTAAATGCCATACGGTAAGTAAGCGTTTGTCAGATGTGCAGACAATGCAAAACTGGGTAGCTAAAACTCTAAAAGACAGCAACAAAATGATCTTGATAGGATAGAGTCGTGAGCTGAAATGAAAAATATGAAAATTAAAAGAGACAAACAAAAATGGGAAAAGAATTTAGATGTGATAGAGAATACCTGCTTGGCAATAGTCCATATGAAAAGGATCTTGGATCTATAGTTGAGCACAAGGAAAGGGTGAGCCATAAGTGTGATGTGGGCTCTAAAAAGGCAAATACGATTCTAGTCCTCATCAAGTGAGGTATCCTTTCCTAATCATAAACATTTATGATTGTATTTGTGGGCACAACATTTTAAGAAGGATTCAGAGAAACTGGAAGAGGTCCAGAGAAAAACAACATGAATGATTGGAACTGGATCTTTTGAGGAAGAAGTTAGGGTACTGGGAAAATTTAGGCTTGAGAAAAGGCGGTGGAGAAAATATCATGATAGCACTCTTCAAGTATCTGGTGGGCTTTTATATCCAAGAAGGCCATGTCTTGTTCCTTATAATCTCAGGATATTGAGTAATGGATTTAATAATAAGATCGATCCTGACTGAATGGTATGCAAACTTTCCTGATTTTAAGAGCAGTTTGACAGTTGAACCAGTCCCTAAGAGAGGTCAGGAGCTCCATTTTCTGGATGTGCTCAAGTGGAGGCTAAATATCACTAGGAGTTGAGTTAAAGGAAACTTTCCATTTCCCTTCATGAAGCTCAACTGTCCCTCCTGTGTGAGAAGACATTTATACATACATATACATGCACATAACCATACTCAATACATAAATACAAAAATGCTAACATACACACTCTGCCTTTGGCAATTTCCTTTTAAGAAAAAATCCACCTTATTAGGGTTAAAAGTCCAGTAAAAAACAATTGTTTCCCCACAGGTAGTTTCAGCCCCAAATAATTGCAATATGAGCAAATATATTCTCCGTTTGAAGCCGCCTGCTCTGAGTTTTGTTAAACTGAATCCATTTGCATTGTTCAAACATGTTAATCATTTTTGGGTCTATAGTTTGAAAACAAACATTTTTCAGTCCGTAGTTTAAAAACAAACACACAAAGAAACAGGGTAATAAAAAGTAACCACTGCGCTCTTACATATTCTAGCATCCTTTGTTTCTCACCCAAGACATACCGATACCCTTAATTCCTAAAGTCTACCCGAACGAAGAGTTCACCTTCCTCGAAAGCAATTTGGAGTATTATTCTTCATCAGTATTTCACAACTAGTGTTTGAGACGTGCAGGCTTGGTTTTCTTAATATCTCTTAATATCTGAGTACATTTGAAAGTCGTTTGCTCGGTCCCTGCAGGGTTCTGTGTCTGTCAGACCTAAAGCAGTGGTCTGCTTGCTGGGAATGAGTTAGTGAGGGAAGCGAAATGTCCTGACATCTGGTCCTCCATGCCTTCCTCTGAGAGAATACAATGGCCAATGAAACCAGCCCATTCTTCTTCCATTTGCTGCCACTCCTATTCCTCTTACCCAGTGAAATTTCCCCTGACCCAAATCCTTTACAAGCGATGGCCTTTGCACAAGGTTTTTCCCATTATTTATTTAGCCGATGAAGCTTACAAGGTTTTGGAAGAATGTATTTTCTTCCTGTTTATTATCCTCATGGTCAGATTACAAAGTTTACCTTTGCTGTTGGATTCAGGCAGTTTCACAGTGAACTTTGTGGGGTTCAGTGAGGCTTTTTTTTTTCACTTACATCATTCCCCCTTCTCTACTCTCTGCTTGTGTCTGACTTAAAAGTTTTTTTTTAAATTCCTTTACTATAGAAAAGAAAAAAGCAAAAAACAAACCAACCAACCCAGCCACCCAAATCACCATATATCTTTTAAAAATAATTTATCAATCAAGTTAAAATATCTTAAGGGTATTAACATAAGAATGCTCTGAGTAAATAAATCAATATTGAAGATATATATGTACACACTTCTCCATTAACTCAGCAGCGTTTTTAATTTTTGTCAATTGTGATTTAAGCAATTTGATATCTTTACATCCACAAATGAAGAAAGTTTCATTGAAATAACTATATCCAGATTTGGAACACAATTCATACAATAAAACCCCAATTTTTGCATTCTTGCTAGAAACATTAGAGTCTGTTAGAAGTACAGTACTGTGCAAAAGTTTTAGGCAGCTGTGAAAAAATGCTGTAAAGTAAGAATGCTTTCAAAAATATATATTGGAATTCTTTATGTTTATCAATTTACAAAATGAGCAAACAGAAGAAAAACCCAAATCAAATCAATATTTGGTGTGACCACCCTTTGCCTTCAAAACAGCATCAATTCTTCTAGGTACACTTGCACACAGTTTTTGAAGGAACTCGGCAGGTAGGTTGTTCCAAACATCTTGGAGAACTAACCACAGATCTCCTGTGGATGTAGGCTGCCTCAAATCCTTCTGTCTCTTCATACAGACAGACTCGATGATGTTGAGATCAGGGCTCTGTGGGGGCCAAACCATCACTTCCAGGACTCCTTGTTCTTCTTTACACTGAAGATAGTTCTTAATGACATTGGCTGTATGTTTGGGGTCATTGTCCTGCTGCAGAATAAATTTGGGGCCAATCACACGTCTCCCTGATGGTATGGCATGATGGATAAGTATCTGCCTGTATTTCTCAGCTTTGAGGACACCATTGATCTTGACCAAATCTCCAACTCCATTTGCAGAAATGCAGCCCCAAACTTGCCAGGAATCTCCACCGTGCTTCACTGTTGCCTTCAGACACTCATTATTGTACCGCTGTCCAGCCCTTCGGTGAACAAACTGCCTCCTGCTACAGCCAAATATTTCCAATTTTGACTCACCAGTCCAGAGCACCTGCTGCCATTTTACTGCACCCCAGTTCCTATGTTTCTATGCATAGTTGAGTCACTTAGCCTTGTTTCCACACATAGGCTTTTTGGCCGCAATTCTTCCACGAAGACCACTTCTGGCCAGAATTCTCCAGACAGTAGATGGGTATACCTGGGCCCCACCGGTTTCCACCAGTTTTGTGCGGATGGCACTGCTGGACATCTTACAATGTCAAAGGAAAATAAGCATGATGTGCCTTCCATCTGCTGCATTAAGTTTCCTTGGCCGACCACTGCATCTACGGTCCTCAGTGTTGCCCGTTTCTTTGTGCTTCTTCAAAAGAGCTTGAACAGCACATCTTGAAACCCCAGTCTGCTTTGAAATTTTTGCCTGGGAGAGACCTTGCTGATGCAGTAGAACTCTCTTGTGTCTTGTTGCTGTGCTCAGTCTTGCCATGGTGTATGACCTGTGACATGAAACTGTCTTCCACAACCTCACCTTAGTAGCAGAGTTTGGCTGTTTCTCACCCAGTTTTAAGCCTCCTACACAGCTGTTTCTGTTTCAGTTAATGACTGTGCTTCAACCTACATACGAAATTGATGATCATTAGCACCTGCTTGTATAATTGGTTAATCATACACCTGACTCTAATCCTACAACATCCCTGACTTTGTGCAAGTGTACAAAGTGTGCAAGTGTAAGAATTGATGCTAGTTTGAAGCCGAAGGGTAGTCACACCAAATATTGATTTGATTTGGATTTCTCTTCTGTTTGCTCACTTTGCATTTTGTAAATTGATAAACATAAACAATTAGAATATATATTTTTGAAAGCATTCTTACTTTACAGCATTTTTTCACACCTGCCTAAAACTTTTGCACAGTACTGTATATGAGGTTTATCTGAGTTAATTGAATTGCCTGATCATTTACCAAACTGTTGCACAATATCAATAATTTTGGTATAGAACATACATAATTGTCAACTAGACATTATATATCATCAGCATATAACATTTTATGTTCAAATGCTGCTTCAGTTTTACCCCAGATACAGTATCTTTTGTTTATCAGATAAGAAAGCAGAATGGTTCCAATACTGATGTGAGCATAAGACAAATTAAAGAAGATCCTTGATGAGTTCCATAGATATCTTCATAAATGAAGAAATAATTTAGTTTGTAATAATTCTAGCAGAAGGATTACAGTAGCATATATTAATTCACGTATTCACATATATAGAGTTACTATGGAGATCCTGTATCTCTTGAGCATTACTCTTTTTACTATGTCTTTAGACAAGGCTTTAAAAACGTTAAACCCTATTACTTTTCTCAGTCTTCTTTCCTGCTTAATAAGGGAGTATCAAACAATTTGGGCGAACAAAGTCTTTCTCTCAATGTCCAAAGTTCACTGATTTGGATTAAGCAAGCGGGCACATCAGAAGATATCACATGTGTGTACTCAAATGTCTACAGCCATAAAAAATGCATGAAAAGCCTATATTTGACTCATCTCTGGTGACATACTCCATCAGAGAGAAGCTACAATGTCTCCCAAAGCAGTTGCTGGAAAAAAGAGGGGAAGGAAGGAAAAGGAGGAAGCTATTCATCATACGATGCTCTAAAATAAAATCTTTTGAAGGTCTAATTCTTTTAGAGATGATGAACCTAAATCTGGGATTCACAACTTCAGATTGCAGGTATGGGCTCACATGGCTGAATATTTTATTCACACATATATATTCATTCATATTCCTCAGCATATAGACAACTGAATTATCACACAGAAACATTTTTTTTTCTCTGACTTACTAGCTTTCCATATGCAGAGATTTTAAATTATCACTCATATGAAGTTTTAAGAATGGGGAGCAAACTTTTCCTGGC
Source organism: Python bivittatus (assembly GCF_059951505.1). Classification (NCBI taxonomy): domain Eukaryota; kingdom Metazoa; phylum Chordata; class Lepidosauria; order Squamata; family Pythonidae; genus Python; species Python bivittatus. The sequence continues at coordinate 13,717,374 of NW_028277053.1, forward strand.
ACCAGTAGCATCAAATATAATATCAGGAGTTGGAAACCATTTTTAATCTCACGTAGAAGATTGATGGTCCTTAAATAAATAAACAGTGGTTTGGGGGAGGGGGGAGTTAACCTAGTTACATTTAGATTAATTTATGGTGAAATCTGGTCTGCTATAATGAAATCAATTTGTATTAACATGACAATACATGGAGATCAGTGTCAAGTCACATTCCCCCCCCACCCAAGAATATCTCTGGCATTTTTACAGCTTCAGAGGCATTCTTAGCAGTCAAGTTGATAGTGGTGACAGATATTTTATTTTATTCCATGCCGATTTCCCATTTAATTTAAAATAAAAACATCTTTAAAATAAAATCACATTGGGCAAAGAGCCAAATAATATTAGGGAAGGCCTCTCAGGAATGAGTTTGTCTTCACTTAATTTAATGTATAGATATATTTTAGTTTACTTTATTTTTATGTCATTTTTTAACCCCAGGGAGAAATGATATGAATATATGGTTATTATCACCTAATGTAGAAATTATGTAACACATCATCCAGTCAAAACTAATTTCTGAGTTTTCTTGTGGCTACTCAAACTAAGAGGAAAAAATAAAGCAAAACCACCCTCAGTTCATTATTCTGAGCTACATTAATTCAGTGAAATTAGGTCTAATTCATCAATTTTATGGGGGAAAAGATCCAGAAATTTCCATTAACAAGAAACAAATTCAAGCTTTTGCAAGTTTATCCTCAGAGACTTTAAAAATGTAGTTTGGGTTGGAAATTGTCCATTAAAATTGTTATTATTTTCTTTTTCATAGACAAGTTACCATATACTTGTTTTCCAGCAATATGTAAATACATTTTGAAATAGATGAAGAATTATGATAATATTAAATAGAAAAGCCTTGGTGCTTTGTCTGGTATTAAAAATACTGTTAATAGCATTTCATCTGTGTTTGTGTGTGTGTGTGTGTGTGTAAAGATCATAAAAGACAAATAATTTGTACTATTTTGTGATATAATAGGTACTTCTGATTATATAGCTGCTCATTTTTTTTTTCTGATTTGCTTGGACTGTAATTTATTATGACATTTATTTATTACATATATTTTGCCTTTTCTAACAAGAGCACAAGGTGGCCTACATAGTTGTCTGTCCTTCTATTTTTCCTTACAACAGCAATTATGTAAAGTAGGTTGGGTTGACAGAGAGTGACTGGCCCAAAGTCATTCAGTCAGCATCCATGGCTTGGTCTCCCTGTTCCAAGTCCCACACATTAACCACCACACCACATGGCCTCTCATGATGATGATCATGAATCATTATGGCTTCAAATTATTAATACACGTATCCTATGTGACACTATAAAAACGTGGCTGTAGCTCTGTAGATCTCAATTGTAGTCCAACGATTCATCAAGTTGCATGTTAGTGACACAATAAGAAAATATGGTTTAATGTCCAGAAGTGCCTGGGGAGAGGAAATTAAAAAAAAAGAAGTGAAGATCGTGGCCATAATTGTATAGTTAAAGGTCTCCCCCTGCTTTTTATTGTTGTTGTTACATGCCTCAACACCATAGTTACTATATGAATGCTGGAAGATGGCTCTGGAATTGTAGGAGCCTGAAACGGAGTGTGGTGGTGACCTTGGAAGACAGGGGGAAGAGAGGCCACTTAGGGAATGATCAGACAAAGGAGAAAGGAGTCGCAACACAGTGACGGTCAGAAGATGAAACTGGCTGACCGAGCAAGATGCCATTTCTTTGCTGTTGCATGATTCAAACACCTAGCTTCTAAAGACAGACACTGGCTTATAGAGAAGTACCCCATATATTTAATCTTGCTTCATGGCTTGTTGTCACTTGTCCTCCACTGTTTGTGCTATAGAGGGACCGCAAAAAGCATTGGTGAAAATTTGTTCTTGGCTGAGTTACATCTGCAGACTACAATAACTCACTTCTATTATTTGGGATTGCTGTTCAAATTCATACCTTCCATTTTCCCCAAGGCTTTCAAATCTCTCTGGAATATATTGTCAATGCCATCTAGTCTTTTCTACCTGAATTCCTCTGGGGAGTATGCAGATTTTTTCCCTTGTAGCTCTGAAGCTCTGCTAGGTTTCAGATGCTCACATTTTTTTTATCATCTGTTCTTGCGTGAATCTATCTGCCTTGAAAATCTCTCTCTCTCTCTCTCTCTCTCTCTCTCTCTCTCTCTCTAATTTTTTCTCCTGGTTCTCCTGGGAAATTTATGCCTGTTGCTGACATCTGTCCCTCAGATTTCTGTGGTATAAACAGGGAAAAATAATTCATTTCATTGCATTTTAGCAAAGTCTGCCTCTGGGGTAGTAAATTACTCAGGTTTTTTTTTTCTTTGAAAACCTTTCTCTCCTTCAGTGACCTCTCATTTCTCATGTATTTAGAAATAAAGTTTATCGTTTGTTTTATCCTCTACTGCCATTTCATATCACATTTTACTGTTTTAGCTTATTGCTACAATTACCATTGTATTCTCTGCTCTTTCTGAACTTTCTACCTGCTATTTTTTCTACCTGATACTTAAACTCATATCTCTAAACTTTGAGACACCATTGAAATGTCTCCCTAGCTTTCCTGTGAAGTTATCAGTAAAACAAAATCAGTTTCAAGCGAAGCTGATGATTTACATGGATACAACTGTGGCATTTTCTTGGTGTGGTAGAGAAGTGGTTTGTGCTGCTTTCTTCCAAGGTGATGTGATAATAAATGATGTGTTATGGCATCATTTGACATGCTTCATCTTTCCAGTTGATTGTATGTGTTACTGGCACTGTGTTATTTCTCCAGATTATATGCAAACATTCACATGTTTTATTTCACATACAAAGTGAACAATATGTTGTGTCAGATATAAAATCCTGGGGGTGTTAACGTCAACCAGCAACGTACTTAGAGAACTGATGAATTAGGCTAAACTTTCCAAATATTTTATTCCTCTTACTTTCAACTTATGTGCATGTTTTATTTTGTATAATGAGAAAGTCTCCTAAAAAAAAATGTTTGTGTGTGTGTGTGTGTGTGTACATGTACACAATAAACCATATATATTGTATACTCATATGCAGTGCACTAGATCTAGATACACACACTACCCTAAAGAGACTGAGTATATTGAAAGTGCCATTCATTTAACTTAAAGCCCAAGTACTCATCGGAACAGTACTTCTTTGGCTTGTTTTAAAAATATTTGCAGAGTAGGGTCATGTTGGAGGGGAGATGTTCCATAAAATGGAGGTCCTGACTGAGAAAGCCTGTTGTGTGGCTCACATTCCATGAATCTTGTTTGGAAGGCAGACCCACAACAAGCCCTCTCTAAATAGCGACATGGACAGTTGCCTGGTCTCTCTCCCTTCCTTCCTCCCTCCCTCTCTCTCTCTCTCTCTCCTGCCTCCTCCTCCTCTTTCTTCTTTTAACAGACTTCATTTTCTTGGGATTTCCAGATGTGCCAACCCTGTCTTTCCTACAAATGTCTGTACATGGATGCAGAATTCTATATATGCACTACCAGCATTTAGTTGTAATTCCATGGGAAGATTGCATCCTATAGATACTGTATGTAGAGGAAGAGAAAACAGAATTTTGAAATTTTGTGGTATTGTGGACTATGGAGTCCTTGGGGTTCTCTGAGCTTGGCTGTTTTCTTGCAGGTGTTTCATTACCTGGCTAGGTAACATCTTCAGTGCTACAAGGGAGTGGGGTTTGCTCTCTGTTTATATACAATAGCTTGCCCTGTCAGTGTTGGCGGGGGAGTTGCTTTTTTTCTTGGTAGTTCTTAAATTAGGTTCTGGTTTACTGCTTGATTGTCTGGTGTTAGTGCTGTTGTTAATCCCTGCTTATCTGGGTATTGATTGCTGGCAAGGAGGTGTTCTGACCTTTTTGTTTCCTTCTTATTGTCTCTTTCGAATAGTGTGTAAATGTTGTTTCTCTCTGTGTCTGTTGATGGCAGACTTGTCTGAATACCAAGCTTCCAGGAATTCCCTCCTGTTTTTGGATTTAACTTGGTCTAAGATGCTGACAGTTTTCCAGTTGAAACTATGGTTAAGTTAGTCTGTTAGTGTAGGTTGTTTTTCGATAGACCTGTGTTTCTAATTTGCTGTCATTTCCTCTGCTGATGTGGATATCCAGGAAGGGTAGTGTGTTGTTGTTTTCTTTTTCCCTTCTACATTCTATTCCTTTGAAGATGTTGTTGATTGTATTATGTATCTTCTCTAATTATCTTTTTTTTTATTATAATAAAGGTGTCATCTGCATACTGGATCCATACTTTTGGTTGTATGAATGGAAGTGCTACAGTTTCTAGACACTGCATTACAATCTCTGCTATGAGCCCTGAGAGTGGCGATCCCATGGGTGTTCCTCTGATTTGTTGGTATATTTGTCCCTCAAACTGAAAATAGGTAGTGAGGCAGTGGTTGATGAGGTCTATGATCTTGGGTATTTTGATCTTCATGTATTTGGTTAGGGCGGGTGTGTTGTGTAGTATTGCGGCCATAGATTCTTTCGCCAGTTCTGAATCTATGGATGTAAAGAGTGCTGTGACATCAATTGAATCCATAATTTCATCTTCATCTATTTGTAGATCTTTGATTTTCTGGAAGCACTGTTGTGGGGAACTACCAAGGAGGAAACAACACCCCCACCAACACTGACAGGCAAACTACTGTATATAAACAGATAGCAAACCCCACTCCCTTGTAGCACTGAAGATGTTACCTAGCCAGGTAATGAAACATATGCAAGAAAACAACCAAGCTCAGAGAACCCCAAGGACTCCACAGTTCAATCCTGAGCTACATATATTCTCTTCTTTTGGCATTGTGGACTATCAGATTCTGCACTTACCTGAAGATGAACTTGAATTCAAAACAAACTCCACCCAAAAAGATAGGCTAAGTATAGAAAACTCTTCTGCATTTATTATCGTACTCTTGTAGACCTAAGATAACTCCTCTGCTTTAAAATGAATTACTTGGGGAAACATCTGGTCTTCTTTGAAGTAAATTCAGTGTTAGATCTATGAAAAGTGTCCCTCTTCTTTTCAGTACTTGGCCTTGATCTAGACAGCACAGCAGTCTGATTCAAGATGGTGCCTTTAGACTCAAGAAATCACCCACCACTTCACTCTGCTGTTAAGTGGTATCTGTACTACTTCAATCGCAGATGCCACTTCAAGGAAGTGAATCTTCATCAAAGCAAAGCACCCATTGAGAGATCTTCAGAACCCTAATGTTTATGCCAACACTGCCAGTTGAACAGAATCTCTTTTATCCCTTTATCTTCAAATGATGTCCATTGCTATCACACTTCCTTATGGATCTCCGTAAGAAGAATACAGGTATCTTCAAAAATTCCAATGCTTGACATGAGGTAATGGGCTGCGAGCATAACCTTGAGGCAGGAGGAAGAGCTGCAGCCTTGCAAGATTGATGTTAGCCCTTCAAGGTAGTCTAGACCAGGTAACCAAAGTTATGAATGCTAATCTACCTTTATTGTAAGGTTACAGTAGCAGAATCTTGCAAGTCTGAAAGCACTCCCCCCCTCCCCTGCCTTTACATTCCAGAGAACTAGGGAGGGTCATTTCTGAGATGCTTTCTCCACTTCCATTCCTGCTTTGGACTCAGATCTCTCAGATTCTTGCCTTGGCTCCGGCTCTTCTTCCTGTTCCTCAGGTTTATGCTCAAATCCCATTACACATTCAGAGAGTGTTGCTAAATTACTCCATATCCAGTCCCTGCCAATTTCATTTCTCTACAATCCAAATATGTTTCCTATAAGTATAGCCATTGGTCATTACACAAGATACTACTTCTCAAATTAATGTGGAATATTCACTATTGGAAGCAAGGGAGTCTTTTAATAATCCATTGTCATGACTTTCAGATAGCTTCCCAATAAATTTAACCCTACCACAGTAAAAAAAAAAAAAAAGACATGCTGTTAGAAAGGTGAGAAACAGAATCCAGTTATGAAAAGGAAAAAAAAAATCCCTTGATCATAATCTAATGATAACAGTGTAGTACCTTATTAAGGATTCCTCCATCCCTACTCCCATAGATAAAAATAAAGGATATTGAAGCACATAATATCCAATCTTCAGTCGTGTATTAGACTTAATATAACAAACTTTTCTTCCAATTGGCTAAGAGGGTATCTTTGATTGGTTGGCATTATACTTTAGAATATTAAGAGTATGAAGGTCTGCACTGGATCTGGTTAATAACTGGTCCAGGCCATCACTAGGAAATCCCATGATTGTAAACTAGAAAAGCCCTTTCTGTACTGTTGCCAGGAAAACCTAATAGACCTATCTGTGAAGTTCAGGTCATCATATGTCTATGGCATCCCCAGGAGCTGAGTTCAGCTTGAAGGAGACTTGACTTTTATGTTCACTGAGTTGTCTGGTAGTCTGTTTTCAACCTACCATACCATGGAACAAATCCAGAGACTACGTGGGTTTGCTTGTCAGCTTTATATATTCTAAAACTCTAGACTCTGAACACCCCAAGGGAAGTCGTCACAGTAGAGGAGATTGTTAGTGTAGGCCAGTGTTGCCCAAACTTGGCCACTTTAAGATGAGTGGACTTCAAGTCCCAGAATTCCCCAGTCAGCATGGGTGGCTGGGGAATTCTGGGAGTTGAAGTCCACTCATCTTAAAGTGGCCAAGTTTGGACAACACTGGTGTAGGCCCTTGCATGCCCATCTCCTTGTCTTTCTGTCCTTTGAAACTTTAAGCAGGGAGTTACTGTCTTCTTCAGGAGTTGATCAAAAAGGTTGAGAATCTGAGCTCTTGCTGAAGGTAAGACGTGAGACTGGAGTTCCTCATGGAAGTATTGAAAGTCATTATTCAGAAAATGGAAGATGTGATTTATTCTTTTCCCCTAGCCCAAACACGAGATCCATATAATATCTGTGGTAAAATCTTGCTCTATTGCAGTTTTAGAATTGAATAAATAAGCTGTCCCTCTTTTGGATAATAAAGCTTAAAATAACTCCCACTGACTTCAAAACTACCATTTTAATGGAATCTATGTGAATACAAGAAGCCATTACCTTACAAAATAAATGCTAAGTATTTAAATGGTTTACATTATTCTATGGTAGATTCTATATAGATTTTTTTTTCAATAAACCTGTTCTGTCCCATTTCTGTATTAATTTGCATTTTTCCTTCATTTTTTAAAATATTATAATTCACATGGAAGAACAATTAAGATACTACTTACCAGGGAGAATTCCTGCATTGCTTTTCTGTCCCTGTGTGTGTGTTCAGTGTGAAAAGCAATCTTTATCTTCTCACAAACTTGTACGTCCACTTATACAAAACCAGGAACTTTTGTGACCAGGGCCTTCAACTCTCTTGAAACTCTTAGGCACATTCATCTTCATACATGGAGGGTTTCTTTCCTATATTTAACTAAAAATACCAAGGATGTCCACAGGACATAGACAAGAAAATCAATAAAGTGGCCATAGCAGTACAATCAAAGCTCCGCCCATTTTTATGTCACTGCAGAAACTGGGCAGAGCTTTGATTGAATCATCGTGGCTGCCATCTTGACTCTGTTGATTACTCCTTGTAGATTCCATTGGAGAGAAAAACATCCAGGACTGCAGCTCTATTTTCTTCCTGTGTATTTCACTGAACAGCTGAGTCTGTGCCTGAGTAGATGTACAATATGGCCCACCAAGACATGCACCTTGACATTTCTTAGCCATTAGAAATTTCTGAGCCATGCATGGTTCAAAACCCAGCTTTTTTTTTTTTTTTTTTTAATTCCATAGAAGGACAGTTGCACACCTGCTTAGTTCTGCAGAAATAGGTAGTGGGCCCTACATTATCCATTCCACTCTGGACAACGTTAATCTCTGATTATAGAATCTGTACAGATCTCCTATTCTTTTCTCTTATGTGCATACTTAGTTGCCATAGTTATGCACGCAGAGACATTACCTTCAAGAGTCACCAATGCTGGGCTATTTAATTCCAGGGCATGTTAACAGAAAGTCATCTTAAATGCTTCATTCTGCTGTGATGCCTGCAAAAGTTCAGATCAAATTCTGCCTCTGGGTGTTCTTGTTCATCTCTCTATATTTTTCTTTGTTTTTTTCCCTTCTCTTCTCTCCTCTTCTCTTGTACCTTTACATGCCCACTTCTTCTAGACGATGTTCTGTTTTGTCTTCAAGTTTGTTTTAAAATTACAAGCATGTTTCTTTTGGCTCCCTTGCAAAACGGTCCCTTGTCTGACCTGTGTCACTTTGTGGCACCGGAAAATGAGCTGTATTGCCCAATAACTTCAATTAGTAAAATATTCCAAACTAGCACAGTGACAGTGAATTTATGTTTCAAGGCAGGGACTGTTTGACAACCAGCTCATGAGTAAAGGCTGTTTTAGGGTGCATGGATTAGTTTTATCCTGTATCTCTTCATTCTCCCCAAAGATTCCTTTAAAAAAAATCTGTAGCAGCCATAAGTAGATCCAAAACAGGGTCATGCCAGATTACTGTTAAGTTGGGAGACTACCAGGAAATCCCACAGCTATCAAATAGACTGGGGGGTAGGGGGTGGGAAGCACTTCAGAGGAAAGCAATGGAGAATCTTCCATACTGTTGCAAAGAAAAGTACATGGGTGTGCCTATACAGTCATCAGAGTACAGCTTCACTCAAAGAAAACATCACCTTCTGTCCCACAGAACCCAGCAGGTAGCATTTAGAATTGGAGCCAGTTCTCCATCTGCAGTGATTCATCTCATCATCTTCTGAATTGACCTCTGGGTCAACAGGTTGACATTAGTTTGTGTGTGTGTGTGTGTGTATTTGTGTGTGTACATATAATATTTATGACATTAGAAACTAGTATTTAGTGCTATGCAGGAGAGAAAAAGTCATTTTCTTCTGCTAGTTCTTCTCCAGGTTTCTTCTAATATTCCTCATCCCCACCTCCACACTTACTTAGTTTTGAAATGACCATGGTGTGTGTGTGTGTGTGTGTGTGTGAACATAGCTTATCTTTGTACAATGATCTCTCCAGAGCTTTGCAACACCCCTATCTTCCCACACTTCAACTAAATCCCAAGGAAAGGCATAGTAAGGGATTTAAGATGAGAACGTGTTGGCAGCCACGGAGACGTCACAGGGATAGAAAGATGAATAACATCTGCCACTCCAACATCAAAATAAGCTCAAAACTGCAACCAAGAGAAATGGAAAATCCTTAAGCATCTTGAGCATATGGTAGAAAAAGCAGATTTTCACACAGTGTTACATGCAATCAAATCTTCAGACTTAACTATGACATATAGGAGTATTACTTGCAAATATTCCCAAGCAGTTGTTAAAAGCACACAATACTGACTTCTCCCAATTCTGTTGATATTCTAGATGCTCCCTTCTTAATACCTAGACACTGCTTGCTAAGTATGAAAATGGATGCTTTTCAGCTCAATTTATTTGAGAAACCCACCCTTCGCTGCTGGACGACTGATCCTCAACAAAAACAACTGTTTGTAATTAGAGCTGACTGCCAGCTTTTAACTTGTGTAATACAAAGCTAAAATAGTGATTCACACCCACTGAATAGGTCTTTGCAGTTTTGTACACAGTTGTCCCCAGTAGATTCAAGCTGGAGTGTAGAACGTGTCTGTATCCTAAAATGAACCTTGACGTGCCTAAATAAAACTGAGGTAAGGGCAAGTCAAAAATGGTATGTGCAGGAGGAATTCATTCAGTTCCTCAGGCCACTGGGATCTTTTTATTTACCTTTTCTGGCTGATGCATTTTCTTTTCATCATCCCAGATAATATAAAAACATTTATAATATTAGCATGTAATTGCCTTCAGACCAACATCTTGCAATGCTAGAATATTGTCTGTATGTCATGTCAGCACATTGTATTATTACTATCATTACATAATGTCAGATTGTTGCTGTTTTTAATCTCGTTGTTAATGCTATGCTAATATGAAATGGTATGCCATATATTTTTGTGAAGCTATGAACAGTCAAGCATAAAAAAGTTGTGTACATGAGACCCACTTGAAGAATACTGTAAGCTGCACAAAGTCTTCTGGAGAGGGTAGCCATAAATAATAATAATAATAATAATAATTATTATTATTATTATTATTATTATTATTATTATTATTATTATTATTTCTGCAGCATCTGGAAAAATACCAGGATGAACATTTCTAAGAAGTTTCCACAAAGGATGGTTTTCAAAACAACAGATAAGATTCCCATGTGAACTGGATGAAGTGATGATGGAAAAGTACCAAGAGGCATGAGAAGAATTTTTGTGTTCATCTTGTACCTTCAAGTCAGTCTTGACTCCTGGCGACTGCCTGGACAAATCCTTGCAGTGTTCTTGGCAGGTTTTCAGCATTGGTTTGCCCTTGCTTGCTTCCCAGGACTGAGAGAAAGTGACTGGCCCAAGGTCACCCAGCTGGCTTCATTCCTAAGATGGGACTAGAAGTCACAGTCTCCCAGTTTCTAGCCTGGTGCCTCTAACCACTGCACCCAACTGGTTCTATATGAAAAGAATAGCTAACTGTTGTTCTTGTAAGAAGTTATAAAACTTATAAAAGAGAACTGTATTACTTCAGAACAATCAAATAGAGCAAAGTACCACATAGGTTGGGTGTCCCACCTCAAGTCTTCTGAAATCCAAATGTAGCCTGGTCAGCTAAACTGTACGTTGGGTATATATGTGAGCAAGTAGACTTCTCATTCAAAACAGCAACAGTTCTAAACCTGTAAAGGAACTCCAGTGTCTTGAATCTCTGGATAAATAAGAACAAGAAGTAACACTGGAGGTGCTTTACAAACTTATAACATGATATGAGAGTTATGTGGATCTGTCACAGCCAATAAGTAATTGGGAGTAGCCCAAATATTGTTTTGCTACTTGAGCTGACATACGAAGTTTTGATGCAATAGAATTTTAACCCAGATGATCACTCAATCCATGATTAGATGAGAAAAGTCCACATTTTGTGTATAGGCAACATACCTAGCCCTTCTATAATGCTGTGCTGCCCAGAAGAAGCTCAGTGATTTAACTGTTTACCATTTGCAATGGCTTCAGTTTCTTCAGCATGTTAGCCTTTATAGTATGTGACAGTCCTTCATGAAGCTTCAAAGGAGTGTTTCGTTTGGACCAGTGTTTAAATAAAGCAGGCCTTGAAAAGTGCCTCATGAAGTTACTATGCTGCTTCACTTTGTTCTGCTTTTGAGAACCTTTCACTTTTCTCCCAGAGTTCAAGCTATGAAGGAAGGCTGAAAGAAATTTTTGCCTACAGGGCTGGTGTAGGAGCTTCCAGTCTGGACAAGCTTTAGGGAGCATCAGCTTCCATGAGCTTTTTGGGCCATTCTGAAGCCTCTTCTAGACCACTTGCTGCATGTCTTGCAGGCTAGCAGCTTTGGAGTATGATGTGAGCCATCCTGGAGCCACCTATCCTAGAAGCAACTCACTGAGAGCATTGGCTCAGAGGAGTTGGAAGCCATCTTAATTGCTTGACTCAGCAAATTGGCAGTCTGTTTGCATGGTGAAGCAAATCATGTCACCTCTATGGCATAAATTGCTTTACTGAAGCAAATCTAACCAAGTTTAACCTGCAGGACTGATAGGCAAAACTTCCTTGGTTTATTCCTTAGCTCCTGTTAAGTGTGCTGACTCCAATCCAGACCGGGACCAGGAACCAACCTATATATGTTGTGAATGCTACTTACGTCTGAGGCCTCATGGCATCTTCCTCATATCACCCAGTCATCACTGATGTGGTTTGAAGCCTGACCTCACGGCTGATGTTTTGGCACCATGATGATGGATGACTCTAGGAGAAGTTATAAAGTGCTAGTGGGAAAATGACCTGAGAAATGCCCCCCTGCTTCATAAATGAAAGGAAAAATTGTTATTGTCCGTGATGAAGAGTCTTTTTTTTTTCCTTTGAACATTTAAGTGAGGAAGAGGAAAGAAAGCTTAAATCTTCTCAGTCTTTGACCAGAGGCTCATCCAGTGATGATCACTGGAACTAAAAAATTAACATGAAGCTGCAAACTACATATCATATTATATGTAATCTGACCATTAGCCTATGGCTAAGCAGTCTAGGAATCTTCAGAGTACCGACCTACAGTTCCACAGTCGTTTGCCACTAATTTATTTGATTTATAACCTGCCTTTCTACTCTGGTGAGCTTTCAAAGGAGCAAACAAAATTCTGACCTATATCAACATTAAGAATATAGATGAAAAGGAATAATAAAAGGAATATTAATGATTAAAAGCCTGTTGAAAGAGATGTGTCTTTAGAGATTTTGTAAACACTGCCTAGATCTGATAGGAGACGAAGTGCTAAATATCAGGTGGGTTGCTGAATCTTGCCTTAGCTGTTCCTTAAATTGTCAAGGGAATTGAGCAACCAGAACATCCACTCACCTTTTATTAGGAGAGCGTACAATCATCTCCTTCACCCCCCAAGGGCTCAGTTTCTATATTTACATTTCTTACATGCTGTCTATATTCTGTGAATATTTTTTTTGTAAACATAAGACGTAACCCAAAATATTTTCAACATATATTCTGGGGAAAAAACAACAACAACAACTTTGGGCAGGAGTAAACTTTCTCTGTTCCATTTCTAATATCGATGCTTTTAGAAGTACTTTTGTGCTTGCTTTAAAAACAATACGCTGGAGCAATACTTGTAAATGAGTGAATCTGTTGCCTGGATGCTGACTGTTTGATGGGTAAGGTGTTTCTTGCCCAGGGTTTGAGCTAGAAATTATACTGTATTAATTTTTCCCAAACATAGCAAACCTTTTATTAATGGGATGCCAAATGATCAATTGGCAGCTAGAACTGGATATATATTGCATATTCTGGACACTGGATGTAATTTATTGTAAAGGTAACAAAGTTAATAATGAGGATGCAGTTCAGAATTGAGGAGATGCCATAGTGGTAATACAAATGGCACATCAATCTTGGGTTTGACTTAGAGGAGAGGTCAGGAGTTGCAACTCAGATTCAGACCTTCTGGAGATCCTGCAGAAGCTACTGGTGATGCAGAATGTTTCCCAGAATAAGTACGTCCAATTTCTTTTTCCTACCCCACTTTGTTATTACTCTTTTTAAAAAAATAAAAAAATAAATAAGGACCAGAATGGGAACCGGAATGAAAACTGCTACCATAAAAAAATTCTACCACAGAAGGTCTACAATTTGAAATTTGGCCATTTTACTGCCAGATTTTCTGGGTATCACAACAGGCTGCATGTCCTACCTCAGCCCTAATCAGCCCTTATCCTGGTCCTGTGTGGGAAGGTGAAGAACAAATAAGAAATGAATTCTCCCCTTGCTATTTAGCCCTCACTGCTCTGTACTGGTTGAACACCGGTTGCTTGACAAACTTATATTCTTGATGAACCTGCACAGTGCTGGTTTTCTAAATCAAACTGTTAGTTTTTTTAGCACTCAAGATAATACCTTACTATGGTCTTCTGGAGAAGGTATGAGGTGAAGCCTTAATACAGCCAGCTGTCAGACATGGAATGAGATGCTAAAGGGGTTGTTTTGTACACTGAATGCTCAGTGGTGGAGGACTAATCTTCCTTATTTGTTATGAGGACAATGAGGCCTCTACCTGCCACGTGTTCATGATTAAAATTAAATTTTGGCACAGGCTGCTGAGAAATGAAAACTTCCAGGTGGATGTTGCTCTTTTGTGCTTGCTTTCTCTTTTCTCCCCTTTCTGAGAAGAGACTTAGAGACCAGAATAACACCTCAGATCTCATCAGGTTTTTGGATGACTTACAAAAACACCATTTTTAAAAAAAAGAAAAAGGAAATTGCTTCAAGATTCTGGCTTTCATTACTGTATGGCATGTTGATAATTTATTAGGAGAAGGAGCATGCTGGACCAGCTTTTTGGAAATAGATCAAAAAGACATTGCCCTACTGGATTCTCCAAACAAAAATCACACAGCTAGTAACTCCAGCTTGTAATCAAGCTAACCAGCTCAATGTGCAACCTTTTAAAGATGCACAAGGCTCTATTTCAGATTCCTCTCTTTCCTTTTTTTAAAAGAAGCCTGGTAGGTATTTACTTGAAACAATTATATTCTGCTTGTTGCTCAAGATCTTTCAATTTCCCATCCAGCTGAATAGCCTGAGACTGTCTCTTATGAGTAACTGACCATAGGCTTATAACTTGGTGCATGAACAATACCTGCTAAGTTTTTCTATAGCTTAACATGTTGGATAAACTTAGTCCATTTAGTTAGCTTATGATTCAATGCATGGCACAGCCCAGAAAATTGTTTAATACAGAAACCAGCTTAATCATGTTGCTTAAATGCAGCTCCTGTGTGGCATGGCATTGATTGCACATGTGTGGCAGTGTGAAAATGATACATAGATATTATCCACAAAAAGTCTAAATTGGAGACCTTTGTCTAAAAGTGCAGAGTTATGAAAAAATACGTTGAGTTGCCACACTCCCCTAATAAATAGGGCCATCACCTTTCCAAAGAGAATGCTATGCCCTGATAGGATTTACAGTCTATAGATTATGTGTACAATGTTAGATCAGTCTTTTTCAATTTCACACTCTTAAGATGAGGTGGTATTCTGAGAGAAATTGTCGGGGGAGAAAAATTTTGGAGAACATTCAGAATGTGCAATGAGTGACCAGAGTGGTTTCGCTGTCACTTTTCCACCTGGTATCACACTGGGGAATAAATAGTTTTTACAATATATAGATCATGATGACCACTAGATGGGGGCCAAGAAATTAAAAAAAACAAAACAAAACTCCTTGTTGCCATCTTCTGATGACCTGCATTTTTCACCTGCATTTTTGATATGAGTCCTCACAAATGCCCTAAAGACCTCTTCCATATTTCTTCTACTTTTAAAAAGTCTGGATGTTTATAGCAACACTGGGTTGTGCAGATGGATTCTACAGATTCAAGACTTCTTCCTCAGCATTTCCTTTTGACCATGGAACACTACAGAACATCATAACACTAAGTTCAAGACTTAGTAGCTTCTGCCCCACTTTGGACCTACTAAGAGAAAAATTCAGTTTTGCTCCCCAGAGGATTGATGATAAAATTCTAATATCTAATTATTAGTTTGTTTATATTATGGATTTATAGGGCTGCTCAACTCAAACAATGGGCCTCTGGGCAGTGTACAACCAAAACATACAAGGGGAAAAAAGACCATACAATGTTAAAAAAAAAAAAAAACAACCCACAACCTAACATACAAAATATAAAATGGTGAGCAAATGTGATCATTAAACAGCCAGAAGGGGACTCCACTCAACTGGGATCAAATGCCTGGAGAAAAAAAACAGGTCTTAACTAGTTTTCTTAAGGCAAGCAGAGTTGGGACCTATTGTATATCGGGGTGGGGGAAAGTCATCCCAGAGTGCATGGAAGCCACCAAAAAGGAATGCTTCCCAAGTCCTATAAAATGACAATGTTTAATGGAGGAAACCTGGAACTTGCCTTCCCTAAGGGAGGAAGTAGGTCAAGCAGCTGCTCTTGGGAGAAGCCAATACTGCAAGTAACCTGCTCCAGGTGTGAAGATGATAACCAGTGTTCACATTTATCAGTTTCTATTGACATTCAGTCCAAGGGATTAGGTCCTAATCATTAAGAAGTATGTATGGAGATCACTGATCTTCTGTATGAAGTAACTAAGATATACATGCCTACTTGCCATTATTGCCTTATTAATACATAACAAATCAGGTAGCTCAAAATACAATGAACAAAGAGAATAAGGCTGGGATCTTTCAAGCTACTCTTGATAGGTTGTATGATCAATTGTGTATGGGAAGTTTATTCATTTGGAATTTTCCTTTCCTTTAAAAAAATTAGAAATAATAACTAGTACAAAAATCTCCATGTTTTTTCAGTCTGTTATCTGGACATCAGGATATGTATTTAGGTTAAAACTGAAATTAAATGTCTAGGTATGACGGGTGGTCTCAGGATAGAGGAAACCTTGCAATGTCACAGAATGTAAGTTATAGCTTTTTACACAGAAGAAGACAAAGTTCTTCTGTGGAGTGTAGAAAAACCCATTCACTGTACTTTTAGAGGCAGATAGCAAATCTGAAGGACACTTCCTGGAATAGACTGACAATCCTACACTTTCTCATTAATTAGAATTTTCCAGGAAAAAGAGAAGAATAAAGAACTTAATCATATTTTTCTCTACAAACCAAATTAGTTGACATACTGTATTTTTCATCCTGAATATTACTTGTGGCTTGATGTGGTCTGAAGAAAAGTCTTGCATTCCTACAGTATATTCTTTGTTCAACCTGCATGAATTCAAGGCAATTTTTGGGAACAACACCCATGTTTTATTTATTACATTTCTTTAAATGGGTTACATCTTTATTTCTAGAAGTTCACCAGGCTGGGAATGACGATTTAGCTTGCTTGGGCATAACTACCATCTCCTGCAGAGAGGGGTGCACTTTGGCATTCAGATAAAAAATAAAATTGAATCTACATATACCACAGAGACAATTTTAACAGAATGTTCTTATGCTACATCTTCTCCAGACCCAAACCATTAAAACAGCCATCTTAATTATCTTGCCTATCCAAGGTGCAGCTTTTGGAAACGGTGGTACTCTGAGTCTATCACAAGCAATTTACGATTCAAGGAATGAATCATATTTTGTCTTTCTTTTCGTTGAATGGACCATCTTGCAATTCCTGTGTATTTGCTCATCGGATGTATTTAATGGCCATATGGGTACTGTCAATTGCTTCTGTAATGCTAGGAAATCAAGCAATCCAAACAAATCATTTTCATTTGCTGCAGGTGCTGCCTTTTTAAAGGGAAAGATGTACTGGGCTGCTTTCTCAATTAAAGCTTCCAGTTCTTTGATTTGTAACAGCCAGCCAAGAAATCCCACTGATTAGCATCCTGGGGGTCAGTGGCCTGGACATGCTGCCAAAATCAATATACCGTAGGAGATGGGCGCTGCTTGGACAGCAAAGCATGGCTAGTCAAGCTTCATGAATCTGGTGCAGAAAGCCTTCTTCTCCTTGGAACATCCGCTTGCATTTCCCCCTGCTTCTTCTTTCTCTCCTTTATTGAGTCTGTCTTGCTACGCGCACTGGGAGCTATTCCTGCAGATTGAAATGACCTTCGTGGAAATAAGCTTAAATAGGATGGACACTGTTATAGCATGCAGCATATTTCAAATCTATGTCCACTTCCTGCAAATTGTAATATGCTTTATTACACCAGTGTTTAGGCTTTACAATGGTGTGGTTGGTGGTTACGCCTCTGAAAATATTCAACAGATTGGTGGAGGGTTAATCATTCTAATACATTATATCCAGTGCATTCTATGCATTATTTAACATACGCAATGACTTATATTCCATCTATAAAGTGTGTAGGTATTACATAATAGTGCATGCGTTTCAGAATTTATAGAAAGCCTTACAAAAGATTACAAACACACGGTTACTATCCATTTATTAATCAAGTGCATTAGGACAGAAATAAGTCTTCCATTACCCTGTAAAGCAGCTTTGCACATTCCACTGTGCACTTGATCTGGCATATAACATATGGATTTCCTGAGGTCCTTTCACCTCAGAAAGGCATGACATAGTAATGTGCGAAGATCTTTTTCACCTAAAATTGACATTTCCCCAAGACACATTTAGCCATGATTTCTGTATCCTGTTCTTTCCCAGGATGAAACAGCACACACCTGGTTAACTGACCTGATACGGACCTTTGGGGGCTGCATCATGTCCTTTCAGAGAATCATTTCTCTCTCTCTCTCTCTCTGTCTCTCTGTCTCTCTTGCAGGTCCACTACAAACCATTGGTGGAAACAGAACTACCTTGGATTCCTCACTTGGAAGCCTTCCCAAGTAAAGAGAATTGACTTCATTACAGTGCATTAAAAAACCGTACTGTCACAATATGGGTTAATTTATCCATTGGGCTGTTGAGACGGCTCTATATCATTGCATTAATCTAATGAATGTCTGTATATAGATGGGAAAGATTGTGAATGGTGAGCCAAGCAAAGTATATAGGAGAGATCATTTACCCAGGGTTGGAATGATTGCACATTTTCTCCCAAATCAATGCTGGAGAACAATAGTATACTGTATGCATTGTTTCCTCATATTTCAGGCAACTAACCAAGTGGTTTCAGATCAGAATTTCAGAAGCATTACCCTGGTGGAACCAAATGTGATGAGTGGGAAGAAGAAAGGGACGTGCTGTTTGCTTTTCTTTGGTCTAGCCAAGAATTAGCAACTTGAAGCTACCCATCAGGAAAATCAGGAATTACTGTAGTAACTTGCAGCTGCAAACTCAGGAAAAGATGCAGCTGTTTTGAGGAGTTTCTGGCAAGTGTAAAGTAAGTGCCCTTCATGCTTTGAAATACATTCCCACTTCAGATCTGAAGCACAGTCCTGTTAGGCACCCATTCCATATGTGATCATTTCAGAAGGAGAAGCACAAGCATCCACAGGGGAGGCAAGTGAAAAAAAAAAGTGTGTTTCACGGGATTGCAATGCCAGCTCCACCCCTTTTATACATGTATTGTGATGTAATGAGCACGCACAAAAAGGGGTGGCGTTGCTAGCACAATAGTGCAATGCTCATTTTGTTATTTTTCGCAAAATCCCCGGCTTCTGCCAATGCCTCTGCAGAGAAGGTCTGTCAGGCCACTGCTCTCTTCATCATCTAAAGGAGAGTTGAAGACAAGTGCTAAAGAAGCATACCTTGTTGAAGAGTAGATGAGTGGCAACAGGTGGAGAAGGCTTGAACAAAAGGAGAAGAAAAGGAAGGCAATGAACAGAAAAGTTTGGGAAAAGGAATCAAAGAGGATGAACAGAGAAAGAATGGGCTGAACTGGAGAATATGAAGGTCATAAAAGTCCATGTCTTACTTTTTATGTTCTTGTTTCTCCTGTTATTCCTTAGAACTCCACTTTTGCATTGTTCAAAGTATTATTATATGAGGACTGTTTTCTTCCAGAGGTACTTTCCTCCTCAAAAAATAAAAATAAAATTGTAGTGTCAATTAGCATTCTGCTGATTTTGGTGTAAAACCATGAAAGGTTATGACAGCAATTTCCTTCAGTAAGTACTTCCTATAGAGTGTTTGATAGGAGTGGTAAGGGCTAAGTATTGTGTTCATTCCAAGAAGCTATATGTAAATTGGAACATAATAACGTTTCATTTTCTTCAACCAAGTATTATTGCCTTATTAAAATGGGCTGGTCCTCCCAAGGATTCAAGATCTATCTGTCATTTTTTTTGGTGAAAATCAAGGAGCAAGAAAGTTCTGTGTGTTGTTACTAAATATATATTAAACTCACTTTGAAAAAGCATGTGCCTTTCACCCTAAACTGATAACTTAAGAACTCCAGCCATTTGCTATTCCTACAAAATTTCTTTAGCATCCTTCCATATTCAGCCATCTTGTCTAATAGCATTGTGAACCTTGTTATCCATTAATTTATCTAATCCACTTTTTAAAGCCATCCAAGCTAGTAGCCATCCCTAGTTGTTGGGAAAGTGAAATTAACTAAGTCAATGAAATTCCTTTTCTTTGTATTGCCCTGTTGTCCTAGCCTCTTCATTATTCAGTTTTCCCTTTTCTGAACCTTTTCATCATGTAATGTAATATTTTATGTATTAAAACATTATGTAATATAATATGTAATATTTTACTTTATGCTATGTAATATTTACTTTTTATAGTATGATGTAGTATGTAGTATGATCCTTACTATTTTTTCCCCATCCTTGTGACACAGTGGGTTGATATGTTCATTGGGCTCTCCATCATTACTCTAAAATAATTTTCTGTCAAGTAACTACCTAGTCCAACTCATTCAGCATATAAGTGAAAGTTAAGACTTTTTGCTACAGAACCATTACTTTTATCTTTCTTACACTTAACTGTGTTTGCCATTTTTATGTTGTTTCTTCTAAGCTGAAGAAATCAGGACGACTTTGCTATCTTTTTCATCTCTCAGATAATTTGGTCCACAGAAGAACTCTTGATATACAGTATAGAATTCACTTGAAATTCCACAGTAGGCAGAATTTGCAATAAGAATATTGCAATAAACAGCAATAAGAAATATTTAATTTCACCAGAAGAATGGTAAGAACATTGTCATAAATGTTCTATCTTTGACTTCTGGGGAAGAAATGATGAACACAACAAGCACAGCAGATGACTGCAGTGGAATGAAGACCTGGTGAGTAGACTGGCTCTTTGCAATTCCTCTCCAGACAAGGAGAGAACTTGAGATGGCCCACAAATGTTCCAGATAGTTGCTTCTCATAAGGAGATTGCAAGACAGCAGTCTCTGGTGGGTTTAGAGCTCTGGGAGGTGAGGGAATAGCTATCTTGCTTAAAACATGGTCAGTGCCTTCAAAAGGACACTGGGTTTGCATACTTCCTTTTTAAATCACTTTGCTTGTTAACTGGTTTTCAGCTATTAGGAACCTTTGGATTGAAAGGTTTTTACATAACTGTGTGAGTTTCCTTCAATCCTTAGCAAAAGAAGTTTTAAATATAAGTTTAAGGACTTTTGTTCTTTTTTGAATAAACAGCAAAAGGCTGATTAAAACTTTGATTTTAGAAAGTTACATACAGACTAAGGGTCCAGATAAATTTGAAACAAGATTTTGGAATTAATTATAAAGAATCCTTCCTATGGGAAAATGCTTCTGTTTTGAATTCTTTTTTTTTTTTAAAAAGTAAGACTAAAAATTGGACACTAGAGGGAACTAGAAGGAACTAAAGATTACAATTAAAAGAGAAGAACAGTCAAACTCAACTTACTAATACAGAATGAAGCAAAATATTTTAACATTGGACATACTGAAGAATATTTTTGAACAACTGACCCAAAAGTTAATTTTAAGAGTGTCTGCCTCTATCGATAGACTATGTTTAAAATATGTTATCGAACAGGAACAAGTTTTACCTGACAAGACTGAGAGTGATTTGAAAGTGGATTTAAAAATGACAGACTAAAAGAATGACATGAAAAGAATTATTACACTGGACACACAGAAGAAACTGGCTGATGTCTTAATAATTAAAAGGGATATACAAATAACAAGCCAAGAAAGTGACTTAGATAATTTTCCTATATTGGATTTAAAAAAGAGTCTTGTTAAAGTTTTGAACAATTTTGCGAGAAAGGACAAAGAAAAGAAATGAAAAGAAATAAAGTTCTAGGACATTTTTTGAAGGCAGTAAATATCAAGATTGTTAGAAATAAGAGGAAGGAATATAAAGTTGGCTTATTTGATCAAGGTTAAAATAAATATGTTATTATCTCTGGTAACCCTTAATGGACTTTTGCTGACATCAAGACTGAAATGATGAAGCTTTAAAGATTTATTTATAGATAAGAATTGAGATATGGGAAGAAGAGATCATTGGTTGTAAATTAAGATTAGATGAAAAGTTACTAAAATTGTTTATAGTTTTTTATGATGAAGGGGAAAGTCATTTCTTTATATATTTATTTTCTTTTTCTTTACTATATTCTTATTTTTTCTTTCGTTTCTATTTTTCTTTCTATTTGTTCTTTCTTTTCTTTTCTGCAACTTCTATTTTTCTTTTTATTCTTTTCTTTTTTTTTTTAGTTTGCATTAGTTTTTATTGTTGTAAATTGTAATCTTTAATAAAATTACTATAAAAAATAACTGTTCTATCTTCCTTCAAAATACCTTGAGTTTCATTTTCCGGATTTGCCTGGAAATGTCACTTTACCTGACTTTTGGTGGCAACTTGTCCATCCCTACATATTGCTTACAGACTAAGATTTTCCAGGCTATTTACAAGATAGAAACTACATCAAAACCTCTTACAGGGATTCTTTTGAAATGGCAGCTGGAACAAGAGATTATCACTTTAGCATTTTGGATGTAGCTTGAGGCTAAAAAAATAGCGGATTGTCCAAGGTGTTCAAGATCTAACAAGATTTCATATGGACATTTCACAGTTCACAGCTGTCATTCTTAGATTAGACCAGCCTTCCTTCTTTAAATGTCACCATCCCTTACTCTTGAACTTTCCAACTGATAGGTAATAGAGTCCAATGCATGTGGAAGATAGGTTGGAAAAGGAAAGTTCTGCACACTGCACAGAACTAGATATAAAGTAGGATAAAATATGGAGTAGCTATCCTGTGTCTCCTTTCTTCATAGTGATATAACAGTGATATAACACAGTAATATAACAAAATTTGTGACCAGGCATATACTAATTTCCTTCTCAATTATATGTGTATAGCAAAAAGCAAAAGCGAAAAAGGAAATGGGAGGGAAAAAAAAGTTAGAAATAAAATGGATCCTCAAACTGCAGCATTTCTTAACATTTATTCCAGTTTTGCACAGGCATTTTTAAACATTATTCAAGGAAATGTGAATGACAAGCTAATTAGTTTTGAAGAGAAAATATGTCTTTGGATAATGAGTCATTTCTTTGTTTTAAATGAAATGCAAGTTTCTCCAATAATTTCTACAAGGCTTCCCCCTCCCTATTTCTGTAACAATTATTTTAATTGTCATGGTAATTATTTGCTGTAGTTCATCCCAACAAAAGTTGGTATACTGTAGACAATTTGCTAACATTTAGAGAAAGAATTGACATAATCATGTTCTTCACTGCAAGCTAAATGCTATCACTGTGATAGAGAGGTGAGGCACTTGGAATGCTGAATCCTGAAGCCAGTCAGACCACAGGTACTGAATATGAATGGCATCGTCTACCACCATTTTGACATGAGAAACACTCAAAGACAGTGCAGTAAAATAGGCTTAACACTGTTGAAAATGTAAGCTTTCCTCACAACGGAAAACATCCACAAATCAGAGCCCCATTAACCAAAGCAGCCAGGCAGATGTTAAGTAGGGTACCTGAGCATCAGATATTGTCCATCCATGCTGTTAAAATAGGCAAAAATAGTCAGAGTTTCTAAGATGGAGTGTGGTAGCAATGGGGTGATCTCACAGATTTTGGAGTGGCAGAAAATTCACATTTTGAGATAACTCACAAAATTTAAAATTTAATTAAAGCCTTAAATAAAAAAAAATAATAAAATTGTTCAGGGTAGTCATTCCAAACAATGAGCCATACTTTGGATAGTATACTTCCAAGTATAAGTAATAGCTCGTTGCCCCCATTTCTCCCCATCCCCTCCTCCAAAAAAAGCCAGGATGTCTATGAGTCCTATTACTTGGTCATAGAAAGTACATATGATATGGCACCAGTCAGATATTTGTGGCTGTTCATTTGCTTTCCATTTGTGACCATAGAATGTAGCACAATCAGCTTATTCTTGGGTCATCACCGTGCATTCAAATCAGGATCTATGAATTTTTTTTCCTTATAGTTTAAGCCTCCCATCAGGAAACCTTAGTCTTCAATTTGAATGTCTTCCATCTATATTCATATCTGAGATATGGAGAAAGAATAATCTTTATTCAGTTAGCACTGAGCATTACTGGTGAACCTCTTTGCTCTACTAGGAACATTTAAACTTTTCAAGGTTATGAATCTTTTTCTTTCTTTCTTTCTTTCTTTCTTTCTTTCTTTCTTTCTTTCTTTCTTTCTTTCTTTCTTTCTTTCTTTCTTTCTTTCTTTCTTTGGAATATTGAAATAAAATATATTTAAATTATTCTCTTTATTTTTCCTTTCTTTAAATAGATCACTTATGAATCTTAACTGGATGTACGCAGTGGAGTCCTATTTCATGAATGTATGGAGTGAGATTTCTTTAAACAAGTCTTAAAATCAGGGTAACCTTCACCCCATTTTGGGATTTGGTCTTGGTTGTAGTCAGGACTGAAAATCTACTTTTCACAAGGATAGCTAAGTTGAAAGGACACGATAGTAGGAACTTCAAGCACCTCTGAAAATGGTCATAGAGTCCTTTTCATTTGTCTGGGAAGTTCAGGAGTCCTGCTGAATGTAGCTTAAGAAACTCTGGTATAGTCAGTGCTTGGAAACAGCAGATTAGATGCTTTGCAATATGGCAACTAGCAAATGGGAAGGGGAGAAAAGCTCACTGCCCCTGTTAATCTCTGCAGCTTCTCCTATACCATCCTATAAATTTCAGGGGTACCATGCTAAGCATTAGGGCTGTGAATTGGATTCCCTAAAGGTGTTTCTGAGCACAAGGGAATATTCTTCATGATGAAATTGGGCTACCAGATCTGAATCACAACATTCCAGACCATTAAATGAGGAAGCTTTCTGTATTTTTGGGATGCCATCCAGTCGATTTTTGCTGCCCAGATCTGGTAGTCCTGTATGTTGGCATCTGTTCATAAGACATCAGTGTCAGAAATCAGTGCTAGGATCCTGTTGAGCCATATAAAGCTGTAGAGCATAAGGAAGATGACCTTGACAGAGATAGGCCAACGCGACAAGGAGAAAAACATGGCTTAAGTCTAAAACAAACAGAGAGGATGTGTAAACAGCTCAGATGGACATCTCCTTAATTCACATGAAGAGGAGGAGGCAGAGCCCAATCAGACTTGCAAGATTCTGTTATTTATAGCCGCTCTCAATAAAAGTAGTTTTAGCCTTCCTGTGGAGTTGATTACCTGGTCTAGTCTAACTGGGGCTGGTAAAAGTTGCTGAGTCCATTTTTTATATTCAGTGTTCAGTTGTGAACTAAATCGCTCAGGTTCTGTTCATTCCACAGTTCTTGCTTAGCAGACTATCTCCCTCCCTCCTTCCCTCCCTCCCTCCCTGAAAAAGAAAAGCAGAAATAGAAGAGGAAAAGAAAGAAGAAAAAATGAATTCTGCCTTTCTTTTTGGATAAAATGTACCAAAATGGGAGGACGTTTACTCAGGCCATTCCTTTCCTATAAACGTCAAGAAGTAGTAATCATTTCAGTGATGCTTTAAATCACATGGTAAAAATGTATCCTGCTCCCGAGGATTATTCTGTTCCAGGGTCCCTTGCCATATCGGCTTGAATGCTCTCTCCCTTTGTTTACAAGACTCCTCCAGCTCTTGGCAGCTATTACACTTGGTACTGAAACTAAAGGAAGTAATCTGAATCCCCAACTTTCTGGGACAGAAGAAAGAAGTAAACAACATGCTGGCAGAAAGCTTCTTTGAGCTATTTAATTCACGTTTTGACAAATGGGGAGATGAAGCTAAGCACTCTGCAAAGAACAGAGATGCCAATATACAGTATGGATGATAACAGTTCAATATAATTCAATCATTAGGTGAAAGAATCCATTGAGAGCAGGAACATTTATTTATTTATTTATTTTTCAAATTTGTATGCCGCCCATCTCCCCCAATGGGTGACATTCCATGATCAAACTCTGCAACTAATTGCCCAAAAAGGAAATAAGCTTCGCTGTGTTGCATTCTTGTCACTGACGACTGAACTTCTTGATTTTTAAAATTTATTTATTTGTTTGTTTGTTTGTTTATTTTGAGTACCATGATCTGGATGGTAGGGGGATATTAAATTTATGCATCCTGGGATCCAACATGTAGAAAGGTACCTAATGGTGGCATATGTAACACCACCTTCTACATGAAGGAGAGGGAGCATAGTACTGGTCACCAAAGAAAGCCATCAAGATGTAATTCCTCCCATGGAGCTTCTTTAGATCAGGAAACATTATTATTCAATGGGAGATAACCAGAAAATCTCAGGGTACAGGCTAGGCTGGCAAATAAAAAAAAAAAAATCCCATTCATATGATTGCCAAGAAACCTGATAATTGTATGTATTCATCAAGAGTTAGTCTTAAGTTCAGGGTATTTTTACTTTAGCCACAGCAGAAGTCAGCACATAGACAACATTTGTTGCTTTCAAAAAAGTAATCTGGATCAGAATGGGTTAATATTCAGATGGGAGGCCACCATAAAATTCCAGGATTGTAGACTAAAAGATAGGGGGTCTCCTGGAAGAATCCTTGCCAAAGCATCTCTATACCGATGCCAAGAAAACTGCTTGGATGTGCCCAGGTACTATGAGGAGTAGAATGTAATTTAAAGGAAACTACTCTTGGGGGATAGAAGCATTGGACCTGGGACTAGATTTTCCCTTGGTATCTTATTTCTGAGGTGAAAGACAATTCTTATCCTCAATAAGTTATTCTCAATTAGGCAACCCATTTTTGTCTCAAAGACCTCAGTTAGTTGCATTTGAAAGTTGAACCAGTTCTCTACCTGCACAAACTCTCCTCTTCTTCTCCTGAATTTCACCCATGGTTCAGTTTCCATATTGTTGCAAAGAAAAATATTTAGACATGTCCGTGTAGTTGCAACTAGGAGTTGAGCTGGACTCAGAGCAGATTTTACCTTTTCAGATTATAACAGGCCTGGGATGCACAGTTTAAACGGAAACAATTGCATTATTTTGCCCTCTCAGACAGAAGATATAAACCCTCCTTTTGCATCCTAACAAATGAAAATTCCATTTTGCCGTAATGAGATCTGGTTCGCTTGCTTTCTATGTGGGTTCTTTTGCTCTCAAAATTGATTTTAAGAAAATGGGTTTGGCCTTTTGCATTAGCAGAGGGCTCTGATGTCTATTCCAAGCTCAGCATCAGCCCCTCTGACATAACAGGGGCTACCAGATTCAAGCAAATGTCATCCTGACAGGCTTATTGTTAGGTGACACTGATCCAAAAAGCATGAGATAAGGGTTTGATACAATTTTTCTTACTGAAAATCAATAGTCTGTTCACTTATTGTAGGCATAGTATTCAATATGACAGGAGGGGGGGGGGGACCTAAGATAACATTTGCATTTCATTTTCTTCAAGAAAGAAGGAGCCACACACAGTGTCTGCCAACATATTCCCCCCACACCCCATCTTTTATGAAATTCTGGAAATGCTTAAGCCCGTTAAAACCATTTGTATAACATTTTTCATTTATCCTTATTGTGGCTCTGAAAGGGACAGCATGTTATGGACAATGATACTGTGTGAATAAGTAAGTAAATAGGAGGTCTGTAGCCAGAGAGATTAAACTGTAATTGCTATGTTTATCTTTTATTTCTTTAATACAGTATTTTGGATTCTTTCTAATACTCTACAAAGGGGGTTATATAGGATTATTGTCAGCTTTTGAAAGGTCCATTTAAATCCTGAAATTAAGAAGAAGCTGGGAGCTACCCACAAAAGCTTCCATTTTCTTTTGCTTTTGAATGGTGGGATTAGGGTTAACCTTTCTGAATACTGGCTGGTATTTTTAATGGCTACACCCTCTGTTTTATACTGCCTAATTAAATTTGGAAGAGTTTAATTGAAAAGTTTGAGTTTGAGAGCCTTCTAAGCTAACAAAATTGTTTACATGAAGTTGCAGTGAATGGACTGTTGATCTCTCTTGACTAAAAGCCCTGCTTTCAGTTCCTGGGCTCTAAGGGGAAGTCCCCCCCAGTTTTCTTCATCTTGAAGTTGAGCCAAAAAAATGTAGGAATAGAACATGGAAATTTATGTATCTGTG
Source organism: Python bivittatus (assembly GCF_059951505.1). NCBI lineage: Eukaryota > Metazoa > Chordata > Lepidosauria > Squamata > Pythonidae > Python > Python bivittatus. The sequence goes on from NW_028277053.1 coordinate 13,744,934, forward strand.
GTTTTCTGCATAAAGGAAGCTGCTGATGGTCTTCTTTTTCTTCATTTTGGACTTTATGCTGCAATTCCACAATTATTCATCACTGAATTTCACCAGCACAATGGATTCTTCTGAGTAAACATGCACACATTTGTTGAATTAAGGGACCTTTCCAAAATAGACAATAGTCCTATTTCATTGTTTAAAATATAGCATGCCCACTGTCCAAAGTATCTCACAACAGTTTATAGTTGAAGATTTAGGCTATATTCAATGAAATATGTATCTATCTATATCTATATCTATATCATCTATATTTATATCTATATCTATCTGAATGGTAATCACTGTTTAAGGTCCTGGATGAACTACTCAAATTTGCTGGGTGTCTCTACATTTATTGCTCCACAAAATAACTCAAATAGCTCCCTGTAAATTAGAATAAAATTAAATAATTAAAGCAACTGACTTTTAAAATATAAACATTACCAGATCTCTTGAGATCTTCTACAAGAATTCCATTGTCTCCCAGAAAAGCCTACAAGATCTCTGCATTCTTGCAAGATCTTCTAACCCTTTCTTACCTTTTTATTTAAAGTTATAAGACTATCAGAACTATATTAATCTGTTCAGTGCAATGCACCCAATTCTTTGTGCTGATTTTAATCCATCCTTCTCTATAGCTCAATGAATTATGTATGGTTGAAACAGGCAAATTTCTCCCTTCCCTTCCCTTCCCTTCCCTTCCCTTCCCTTCCCTTCCCTTCCCTTCCCTTCCCTTCCCTTCCCTTCCCTTCCCTTCCCTTCCCTTCCCTTCCCTTCCCTTCCCTTTGTTGCATTGGTTAGAAAGTTGGATATTAAAGTGAATAATAATAATAAATGTTATTGAATTATGTTCTCATTTCAGAATCACTTTCCATCCAGGAGTGCTCTTTAATAAATAAATTTAATAAATATTTGACCTAAAATCTTTACTTGAATGTGTATATCTGGAGATTTAGACACACAAATAGCCATGATCTCTAAAATCTCATAACCTACATTTTGCATGTTGACTAGGTGACACAGGGTTACATTTGAAATGTATATTTGGATGTACAAAACCTTTCACTTGGGCTGCGGAATTTGTTATCTGAACATGTCTCTGAACCTCCTCCCTCCAGAAATATTATCTTTTTTGGTCTGAAAGACCAAGGCCCTCACTTTACTTGGAACTTAATTCATGTGCATTTGAAGGTTAGATTTTGAAAAGGACATCTGGTGGAACAGATGCTTCTGTTTGCTTTTGAATGCTGAAGTTGGCCAGAAATGCTGTCCAGTTGAGAAATCCAACCTTTGCAGCCATCTGAGAGTTGAAGGATTGTTGACATGGAAATGATGTTGATCCAAGCTATCCTATCCTTGGCCTGTGGGGTTAACAGAAGATTACCTTGTAGGGCTATCCCAAGCATTTCTTTCTGAACACAGCCTCTTCCCATCCTGGGATAGGAGTTTAATAGTTATGGACAACTGGGTGGTGGGGTGGTTGTGGTGCTTGCAGATCATAGCATGATCTACAGTACTTAAACCCACCCTTAGCCATTCTTTCTTGATCCTAGATCCTTCCTATCTAAACTGTTAAATGAATACACCACATGTAGTTGCATGAACAAAATAGGTGACATGATGATAGAGTGATAAAATGATATATTCTTCATCTCCAAATCAGAAATGTTCAGACTTGAACCTGGACTTTCAGCTTCTGAGCATCCTGAGATTCATGGACATTTGAGTCAAGAATACCCAATGATCTAGAGAGAAGAGGGAACGGCTTGATAGATAGGAAGAAGAATTGCTACCAAGCCAATGATCAGATAAATAGGCCTGACTCCATAGCAGGAATGTAACATGAGTAAATGCCTCAGACAAGCCCTTACCTGGTTCACACAAAGATAAAGGGAAGGAGGGGGTGTTTTCTCCAAATGCCCCCAAAGGTGCTCCTTTGGTTAAAGTGAATATGCTATATCCATAAGGGATTCCCAAGAAAGAGGAGCTGAAAGCCAATGTGATCAGTACAAGCTTGATTAAAGGTAAATACTTACAGGAGTAAACACGCTCCCTGTGATGGACAACAGGTATGTATGCTGTGTTCTGCCATGGAACAACCATGCCAAGGGGCTGGTTTGTAAACTTTTATAACCATCATGCTGAGCATTCATTCATGTTGTGTGCAAAACAAATTGTGTGAGAAAGTAGCCTGTCAGTGAAATGCCCTTCCTGCAAATTCCTTGGTAACCCTGCACCTGGCATTACCTCAGCATGTGTTGCCAGATACATCCTGTGCTGTGCTGTGCATTTACTATTTTTCATACTAATGTTCATGCAATAATTAAATACGGCGTTAGCCTGGTTTGGTGTATACAGGCAGAAGGCACATTCAGACCTGCAAGATTCTGTTATGATAGCTTTACAATAAGAGTAGTACTGATCTGTCTGGCACCTGTTTCCTAGTCTGATCTACCTTGAAAGGCTGACAAATATATCCTGCCATAAAGGCTTTTTAGCACAGACACAAAGGAGGTTGCACAGTAGTGGAGAAATGCATAGATCAGGAAATGCTTACTATCAGCATTTTTTTATCTTCCCTGTTGCAACATAAAGTAAGCTCTGGAGCACTTACCCAAAGACATTTGAAAGAAATCCACAAAGGTACCCTGAGAATGCAGTAGAAAAGCAGGAACTGTTTTTATGGGGCAAGAAAACTCCTGGGCAACTAGGAGTTTTGGCAAGAAGGATTGGGGAGGAAGACCAGCAACTGTAACAAATATGATGAAGCCAAATAAATAGTGGTTAAAACAAAAATGTTTAGTTAAAACAGGCATCAAGAACAGATTTGATGGAAGAAACCAAGGTAATGCATACCCATTATAATAAATCATTCTTATCCAACTCAGCCAGTGGTCAAAATGTTTCTGAAACAAGAACCAAGAGATATTGGTAACAACACAGATAAAATGCCATCTGTTCATATCTGAAAATATTTAGCTCTTTTTGCTCAGTAACGGAATGTTTGAATCCTCTGAAAATTAAGATTATATTAAAACAGTGTTCCCAAAGAACCTTTGGACTCAGTCCTATTATTCATTTGCTCATTTACTTATATTATTTCTAACTGGATGAAGCTATCTAGGCAGGATAGAGATACATAGACACAGATAGAAAAAACAAAAACAGTGGGTACTATGGTAGTGCACCAGAAGATCCAGATTCCATCAATCATGGAAACTAGTCAGAAGGGAGTCATAGGTATAATGGCTGAGTTCCTAGAGGGAAAAAAAGGTTGATGTCAACTTTGATTCCTCCTGACTTCATGGACATGTTGATGTAGTTTTCTTGGCAACAGTATGGAAGTTTTTTATCATAGTCTTCTTCTGTTTTTTTTTTTCTTTTTTTCCTTGTTTCAATGTCCAACCCACCCTACATCCCTGGGATTCTATTCTCTGGTAGTTTCCCATCCATATACTAACCAGCATGACCCTGCTTAGCTTCAAGCTCAGACAAGGTGGGCCATGTACTGCCTCCTGTTAACAGGAAGGTGGAAAAATGGGATATAAATCTTAAAAATGAATATCTTCTAAAATGATTTCTGTAACCATGAAGAGTCATCTATGATTGTGGCAGGATATAAATAAAAAGAGAGACAAATATTTGAATCTTATGAATCCATAATATAATACAGACAGAACGACAAAGGAGGATTTAAAAAATTATTCTCAGCCAATATATTTTTGTAAATGGCCACTGAAATCCTTATTTTAAGTAAGAGCTATAACCTATTTTTTACCCAGAATTCAACATGATGTACATAGCTTTCATGTTATCTCCGAAACAACAGCCTTGTGAAATAGGTTGTGCTGAGTCAGATTGATTGGACCAAAGTCACCTAGTGAGTCTTCATGATTGACCAGGGTCTCCCAGATCCTATCCCAATACTACTGCACCATGCTGGTCTCCATTTATGTATCAGACAAAGAACATATTCAGAAAAAGGTGAATGAAAGACGGTTTCCTTGATCCTATTGCTAACTGGGAAATTCCCCTTTTTGTGATCCAATGAAAAATGATAGATCAGCTCTACTCTGTCTCAAGGCTGAACCTCTGGCAGAAATATATGGTTGGAGTCAGCTCACATACTGTTTTATAAATTGTATATACTAGAATGATTGCAAAGAGGATGGCTATAAACGTGGAAGAACGGAGAAACCACACCATGGGATTGACACCTCAATCCACAGCAAAGGGGAAATACCAGTAGAAGAGAATATGTGTAGCTCAGGGTTGAACTGTGGAGTTCTTGGTACTTTCTGAGCTTGGTTGTTTGCTTGTAGACATTCATTACCTGATTAGTAACTTCATCAGTGCTAGTGAGTGTGGGGTTTGCTCTCTGTTTGCTCCTCAGGCAAATGTCTGCAATCAAACAACCAAGCTCAGAGAGCACCAAGGACTCCACAAGGGGGAAATAATATGATTTTTTTTAAAAATAAGCAGCTTTCCAGACTATGGCACCTACCTTACCTGGTCTGGGTGGAAAGCTAAGTCGGGTCATTCCAGCAAAATATTTAGATGGGAGATAACCAGATCTTTCCAGTGCAATTGAGAAGTCACACCTAACCTGAAGGGGATTTTACCCCCAATGCACTAGCAGAACATTAAACAGATGAACGGATAAAACGAAATTGCAGAAATTGTGGCACACTTTGGAGAAGGCACTGCTCTCCAAGATTATTAGGCTCACATTCTGAATCAGTCCATGAGTAAAAGGTAACACTCTGTTTCTGATCCGGTCTCTGTTGGCTGCATTCATCCATAACTCTATTTCACCTTACCAATGCATTCATCTACAAGTTGTGTGTTTGTTTTCTTCCAAGAGTATGTATTTAAATATAAAAGTTGGTTTTGAAAAATGGTATTTTGGTTTAAAAAATAATAATCATCATAAAAGATATATTAAATATTTTAAAACCTATCTGAAAGCAAAACAGAAGTAAAGAAGGTTGCAACTGAAGGAAGCAAGATTGGAAAGAAAAATTGGGACTGGTGTATAGATTAAAAAAAAAAAGATGGAAGCACAATTAGCAAAGCAAATAGGAGGTTACAAGTAAAAAGAGAGATATAACCATCAGTGAACAGTTCAAAGGATTTTTTCTTAATGCAAAGTTTTTTTTTTTAATGCAAATAAATAGATATTGCACTCATATGCTCAGAGCCACATCACATTTGTGCCAAGGTTTGGCCTGAGTGCCAGTAAACCTAAGACTGATATTATGTTCAGCCCCACTCCCCAACATCTGTCACTTCTTTTTAGACATCTTTTTTAATGTTACTTATTTGTTTGATTTATATCCCGCCTTATTTTTTTGCAACTCAAAGCAGCATATATAATGCTCCCTCTTCCTATTTTCCCCACAATACCAACCCTCGCAACTGACAAAAATGGAGAAATTTATCACTCCTAATTCATCCAATGAGTTCTATATATATGCTCATATATCATAGTGTGCAATGCATTTGTTTATGTTGAAATCAATTACCCAACTTCAAAAAGAAAACAGATCCGCAACCCCTGACCTCTTAGGAAGGTTCAACTTACAGAATTGCGCTTACAGACTACATTTCTAAACAGTCTTCTAACTGAAGCTTCTGATGATCAACAGTTGTTCAAGTGTGCGAAGAGAAGTTCTTCAGAATCCTGAAAACAAGCACCTTTTCTCCTCCAAATATCACCCTTTCTGCAACCCTAGGAAGATGCAACATCCATTACTTTTATATTCTCTTTAGTTTCCACATACTTCTTCCACTGGAACCCACAATAAATGTAGCAATAAACGATCCACACACACAATTAACCAAGGGTAAAACTAATCAAGCTAAGCAAGTTTGCACATACAGGTTTTTAACTCACCTGGCTAAAGATGTATAAAAAAAAACAATATTTATAAGTCACTTTTCTCCGTTTTTTGATATACAGTACAGTGTACAGGAATTTTCTGTACACCTCTCACAGAGGTCAACACTTAAAATAGTATATATGAAGCATGTTCAGTAATATATTCTTCTATTTTAAACTGCATGTGATAATCTCTAAAATCACTTTTGATATATGATCAGTAGACATGGGGAGAAATTCATGTCATTCACATCTGAATGCAAACATGTTGAATTTCACATTTTTGAACCAACACAAGAACCAAAATTGATTTAACATTTAAATTTTACCATTTCCTGAATTATGCCAGGCAGTATGCTAACAATAACTACGTGTATATTAGGGACACATTTGTACAAACATAGATACTTATGAAAATAATATAAAATGCATAGTAGATAAAAATATTTGAAAAAATGGAATATATTGGAGAAAATTGCAAGCAAAAATGCATATTTGGGGAAAATGTATGCTGAATTACATATTTGTGTCTGTGTGTGAAATTCTTTAAAGAAATTTCCCACATTTAATGAAGGGAAGCTGACAGATTTGCAAAAGTTAAAAATGGACAGTTGACAATTCATTCTTAAAGGTCAGTCTAATTTTAGGGATAAATTTGCAGTATCAATTCCAATCATCATGAAAGATTTGGAAGGGGGAAAAAAGCAAAAGAAATATGTACTACATCATTCATCATACATACCTCCCATTCAATGCATTATGCTTCCTAGTTCAGGATGGAGAAGAAAGGAAGAGATCTGAATTTCAAAGCTTTTATGAGGATAAAAGTAAACCTCTTACATATTTTAACAAAGTTCTTCCCCTAATGTTTGACACTGATAGAAGGAAAGGTATAGAATAAGAGAGAGTAAAATATAATTGAATGGCAAGAGTATCTCCTTTTTTAATGATGCTGATGACCATTAGGACTACTGTCAAAGTACCTTAAGATTAAAAATACATGATTTCCCCCCCCTCTACCATAATCTCTGTATTCTTGATAAATATCCATGTATATTTGCAATTTTTAGTTTAAAAAAAAAGATAAAAGCTTTCTTTGGGTTTTTTGGACAAGGTGTGCTTATTTTATTTATTTATGATTATGACAAATGTTTTTAAGGGACTTGAATAATTAAGATTCTAAATGGCTCACAAACCACAGCATGCACATTGCAATAATCTCATAATCAATATTGAACAATAAAAAAGCAATCAAACATTTGCAACTTGTAACACCTTGGAAGTGGTATGCATGTTCACCATTCATCTGAAGAAGGTAGGAATATAATTTCACTTTTTAGCAAAAAGCATTTATTCACATGTAGTGTCTCACATACTATGTCAAATTCTATTCCATTCTCCTATTAAAAAAAAAAAAAAGTCTTCCCCTGAGAAAGACATGAATGGGATTGAGATACCAATTGTTTTTTTATGGCATTTCAAAACTGACCAATTCCATCACTGTACTATAAGCATATCAGCATGAAACTGAGCAAACCCAGGGAGGCAGTGAAGGACAGGACAGCCTGGTGCGATATGGTTCGTGGGGTCACGAAGAGTCAGACACGACTTGACGACTGAACAACAACACTATAAGCATATCCAGAGAAATAGCATTAACTGTACAATAAAGAGAGGGGGGATACTCCAGTAAAAAAAAAAAAATCCCATTCCCACATCATAAGTGTGAACTGTTGTAATTGAAACAAGAAGCTACTGAAATTTTAAAATGCTGGCTTTGGTGCAAATTCTCTTCTGACATGAAACTAAAACTTTAAAATCAAAGTTAGAAAGGAGAGAGAGGGAGGGAGGGAGGGAGGGAGGAAGGAAGGAAGGAAGGAAGGAAGGAAGGAAGGAAGGAAGGAAGGAAGGAAGGAAGGAAGGAAGGAAGGAAGGAAGGAAGGAAGGAAGGAAATAGGGAAGGGAAAGGTCTCTTTACTAAAGTAATGAATCATGAATAAACGATAATTCATGAAAGGCAGAAGGTGGAAGAAAGAGACAAAGAGTTTACCAATGGGAAAAAATGCTTTTCTATTTAGATTTTTAGATCTGGGACCAATGTAAAGTAAAGAGTGAAGGAACTTTTGATACAAGTCTATTAGCTGCCTAGCAAGCAAACCTACTGTGAAAACTCTCCATAATAACCATTTCCGATGTCATCTAATGACTGCTGATTCTGTGAGCCATTAAAGTGCATAAGAGCTACTTGAGGACTAGATGTGATCTCATAATTATTTCTAAAAAAAGCTTGAGATAGATTTGGGACTTTCTTACAAAAATCAACTGAAGCATTCTGAAAGGACCATTAAACATTGCTTGAAAAGGTAAAGGCACCCTTGAGTGGAACTTCAGTCCTTGGGCTGCATCCATGATGTTTCTTTGATGGCATTATTGATTTTTTTTTAAAAAAACATTATCCATGTTTTTGTCTGAGATTTTTTTTTTTCCACAATATTCAGTAACTACACCCTTGGAAGGCCTGATCTACTGAATAATTGATTGGGACCAATCCTGCTTAGTTTCCAAAATCAGCCAAGGTCCACCAAATGCCACCATCTGCCAAGGAAAAAAATTCTCAGCATCTTTGAAAAGACAACTTTTCACACCTCTCCTTCTCCTTCTCCTTCTCCTTCTCCTTCTCCTTCTCCTTCTCCTTCTCCTTCTCCTTCTCCTTCTCCTTCTCCTTCTCCTTTATGCAAACTTTCCATAAAGGATTTCCAGTCACCAATAAATGTAGGTATTTATGTAATCAAAGAAGTCAGTTTGTCCATATCAGCAAAGTCTGTCAATTTCACCAAGCATTCCTCCATGGTGGGTAGTGCTGAATCTTTTCATCTGTGTGGATATAGTAATCTCGCTACAGTAATCATATACTGAAATAATTTTTCATGGCTTTTTTCTAATTGTTTATCCATTAATCCTAGGAAAGGGAAAAGGAAAGCAAAAGTTCCTGTCAAAAGAAAAAGTTCTGGCTTCAACTGAATATTAATCTTTAAAATCCTCTGTATCACTGTATGAATTTGAATCCAATTTTTTATTTCTTGTGCTGAGATTCACAGAAGTGTTTTCAGGCACAACCTGGGTTTATATCTATTCCATATTCTCAATATGGCATGTCTAATAAAATGATTCTTAAAATCCACATTAACTTTATTATACCATAAGTATCCATACCATCGAAACCTCAGGTTGTGATCTTCTAGCTCTAAAAGTCTTTTGTTTCTCAGCAACAGCCATTCTTTCATCCAGACCAAACAGCAAGCTGCAAAATACAATTTCAAATCCAGTAAACCCAGTCCTTCTCTTTCCTTTGTATCTTGTAACACTTTATATTTAGCTCGTGGTTTTTTCCCTTGCCATACAAATTTTTATCTCTCTCTCTCTCTCTCTCTCTATCTCTCTATCTATCTTTTTGTCATTGTTTGAATGGTACATCAGTTGTCAAAACATATATTGTCTGAAACAAAAACCTCATTCTAGGCAAAACATTCATTTTTAGCACAGAGATTCTCCCTAACAGTGTCAATTTTAATTTCTCCCATCTTAACATGTCCTTCTTAATTTCTTTTTATGTCTTTACTTATTTTGAAATAACGTACAATTCATATTTCATAATAATACCCAAGTATTTTACTTTTTCTCAATCTTAAAACCAGTTCTCTTCATCAGTTCTATCTGATCTTCTAATTTCATATTTTTTGTTAACTCCTTTATCTTCTGATTGTTAATCTTAAAACCTGCTAGCATACCAACGTCCTTTAATTTTCCCATTAATGTTTCTACTCCCTCTGGCAGATCTTCCAAAACTAACACCAAGTCATCTGCAAATGCCCTTAACTTATAAGTTTCTTTTTTAATCTTAACTCCCATGATTCTCTCATCTTATCTTATGTCTCTATTCAGTATCTCAAGAATTAAATGAACAAAAGCAGAGACAGGTGATTTATAGTTTTGATGATTAGACAGGATAGATTATAGAAAGAAGAGAGTCATGATGTAACTTTAGAGAGAGAGGTTAAAATATACAGTAATTGTACTTATAACTACTGTGAAGAATATTGGAAGCTACTTCTTTATGCCTTTATATCTTTCTTTATATTGTTCTCCTTTTCCCCCCTATTTTCTTCTATTTTCTTTTCTAATTGCACTTTTAGCGTTTTCTTTTATTTCTCTCTTTTTTGTTTTCTCCGTTGTAATTTAGTTTGTATTAGTTCTTATTATTGCCCTTAACACTTTTATAAAAATATATAAAAAGGACTTTTTCAAAGTTGTTTGGCATTTAATTAATGCCAAATTTGAAGCCCATTTGGACTTTCAACGTCAGGAGAGGTAAGTTTCTTGTGAACAGGAAAAGATTGGACAAGTTGGAACTTGTTTTAGGAGGAAAGTGAGAAGGTCTCCCTATAAGTCAGCTTTTACCACCCCTGTACATCCTCCATATGTGTGGACCGAAGCTGCATAATTCCTAACCAGCACTGGATTATACAAGATCTCTAAAGAAACTGTTAGTACTCTTGCTTGGTAAAAAGCCATTCTTAGAATTAGAAAGACAATGTAGAGATCCCCAGAAAGACCCTCTGCATTTCTAACAGCAACACTATAGTCTGATCTGTACAGGTTCACCCATCAGTCAGATAGATGATTAAAAAATCCATTTGGAATTATTTCAGTTCCAGTTGTCTTAATGATAACACATAGTCAACATCCCCCACCGCTCCATGGTAGTGTATCTGATATTATTTGATAGATTTATAATCTTATTTAGGATTGTAGAAACTTATAAAGTCAGCTGCAGAATGCTTTAAAACACATAAAACAGAATCAAACTCTAAAAAAAGACAGTTCTTACATTACAAGAATTAAATATTAAAAGCGATATTTAATATTTAATGAAGGACTTAATAAAAATCATATCCTTATTTCATCTTGGGGTGTTTCTCTTTCTGGGATTCCATTTATGGCCAATTTTAAGTAGAAATCAGAAGCAAAAGTTCTCATAAAACTGGGAATAATCTACATTGTTTCTCATCAAGTATTAGAGCAGCTTATTTATGAGCAGGCTACTTTATACACTGTAACACCTGTCTGTCTGTCTGTCATCTATCTTTTCATTTTGCCTGGGAGGAACTTCTAGAGTACAACACTTTATTTACTGTGATATCATTAAATGTCAACTTCATCTTCTTTACTACCATGATTAATGGTTTATGTTGCATTTTCTTGGCTATGTCAAGCCATAGTCATGGCAACCTTTAACAATTCCTTCATATGTTCCCAACTTTGTATGCATACTGGTGTTTGATCAGTTTTCCTGATGGACGCAGGGTATAAGCATTACTTCTTTTTATGTTCTGTAGTCTTTTCGAGATGTACTCCTTTTGCTAGTATGTATTGGTGTGTGCTTAAAAACACCCCCCTGGCAGACTGATTCATGCTTCAGAAAGAGGAAATTTGTCAGACTTAAATGGAAAGAATATTTTCTGTCTCTGTCTCTTTGGGCTTTTTATTAATACTTGCTTGTTCTTCCCTCTGAGTATTACAGATCTCTAATTGGACCTCATTTGTTTTTAATTTTTTTTCCCCCTGTCATCCATGGCTTTATCTTGATACTGGAAGCAAATCAATATAGATGGTGCTCAGAGTTCAGACTCCTGAAAGGGAAGAGAAATATGGGGGAAAGAGATAAATTATTGAAAGGGAAGGAAACTTCTCCCTATCAAGAGTATCCGGTAGCAACTCACTTCCAATGCAATTTCTATTTTCTGGACCAAATAGGTGAATCCTTCCAACTGCAATGTAGCAGTGAACTGTAAAGGCAAAATGGAATGACTCAGAATGGAAAAAGATAGTTGAAGTAATTTAACACTTCTCATATTTTAAATGGAGAATGCTAAACACTAACCACCTTTACATGTACATTGGGTTGGAGAAAAGGTAAAGTTACTCATCTGTTTCCAAAGCAATATCATTTTTCTAACCCTTTTATTCACTAAGCAATAAATTTTTATTTTCATTTTTTCTTTTTTTTTCTTTTTTTTCAATTTTCATTTTCATTTTGTAACCCAACCCCAAATCCTAACTCAGTAGTTTCCAGCAAGGTTGGTTGATGGTCACAATTATATGTAGAAATATTTTAAAGCAAGGAACTTTATTTTCTTCAAATAACAGTTTTAGAAATCAGGGCTTTTTTAGACTTCTTGGTGTAAGATATCTGTGAGGTATAATGACCCTTTTTCCTAAAGACATTTCTGTATGTTTTCAATTATTCTGCCTGGAATGCTGGATGGACAAGACAAGAGAGACCTTTCTGATGCTCCCTTCACTGAATAGTTGAGACCATACTTGTAATCTTCATTATTCTTGTAATGTTGGCAGCCTTGAATCATATAAGAAATACCACAGCATGGTGCCTTCTGGCACTTGTGAACCTCTATGATTCAGAAGGGAAGAATTTGGGATAAACCCAGTGATTTTTTCTTCCATTTCCATTAGAGATGTGTGTGTTCATCTCTTTCTAGCTCTGTAGTTTCTACAACAGTTGTCAAATCAAATCCATCAAAACAAATATCTTTATTGCAGGCAAAGACCAGTACATAATGCAACTCAATAGGAGATAGATAGATAGATAGATAGATAGATAGATAGATAGATAGATAGATAGATAGATAGATATCAGTCAAACAGCAATCTGCACATTTTGTATATGATGTATCAGAGTTTAGCTCTATTTAGAGTAATGGAGTCATGAATATCTGAAAGTAAGAATTGTAGGTAAAGTTTGACCATGAAATTTGCTTAAATGTGCTTAAATGTGGGGTTATCAACTCTGACCATGCACCAGGATAAAATGGAAAATATTGTCTGGTTACACTGAATGTGCGATGTTTGATTATTCATGGCTGCTACTTTATGCTGTCTTACATTATTTATGTTTATAATCACTGGTTGTGTTTTACCTTGTTTGTATTTTTTTTTAATTGTTAGCCACTCAGAGTCATGTATATGAGATGGGTGGCGATATAAATTTATCAAATAAATGAATGAATGAATGAATGAATGAATGAATGAATGAATGAATGAATGAATGTATTTGCGAGTTTCAATAGCCTTTTCACTGCAGGGGCAAAATCTCAGCCCCAGTGAGATGTCATCGTATCTCCCTTCTAGGAGTACAGTGCGAAGGGGATCAATTCAAGCCAAGCCAAGGAGAACATCCTCCTATATTAGAGTAATTTGTAATTTGACTTGCGTATCTAGCATATCTAAGGAGAGTAAAAAGCTAGTCAGGAGCAGATCCTTGGGATGAGATGCCAAGTCTAAATTGGACATCAGTATCTTTAATCTGTGCAAAGTTGGGTTAATGAAAATCCAGGGAACAATTCTGCATATAAATGATGATCAGATATATACTGCCGCATTCACAAAAAAGATAATTCAATATATAGCATCTGACAAGCCCCAATTTTTGAAAGTATCTTCTCTCTCTCTCTTTCTCTCTCTCTCTCTCTCTGTGTGTGTGTGTGTGTGTGTGTTTGTCCAAATGCATCTTATTTGCACCTCAAATATTCATTTTAATGGCACTTTAATACATCTGTCAAGTGAGAACTACATCATGAAAATCAGAAATACATGGGAATTACTTTCTCAGCTGTATATCCATCCGGAAGGTATAGCTAAGAATGTTTCATTTCAGAATGTGGGAAAAAAAAAATCAGATGCCACATGAAAAAACACTATCATTAATTCTTCCCATGTGAGAGGGACATATCCTTTCTGAAGCACAGGATATGGAGTTGCACATTAATGATACCAGTAAATTGAAGTTTGAATAGAATATAATAGTTTGACTAGAAGCCATCCCTTCTTAATTAGAACTGAGCATTTTTGCCAAAATGCAATATACGTATATTTGATGTCTAATATGTAAACAGCAATTTATAACTTTCCTGATTCAGAGAAGGGGGGTGGATGTTTGTTCAGTGTCCTTAAGTATCTATTACCTACTTCTACTAAATTTTTCTTTTCTTCCGCTTGTATCATGATAGAGCTCATTCATGCTTAGAATACACACTGAACTTAATTAGGCATGCCCTAACTTATCTTTAGGTCTGTTTTAAGCTTGACTAATTCTGGCTCCAAGAGTGTTTATTTTCACTGAGGCTAAAACACCATCCGTTTTTGTTGATTTTTAAGATGATGAAAACTTCCTTGCTGGAAGAAATCCAGATTCCTTCTTTGCTAGGGCTCTGTAGACAGCCAGGGCCCTGTTCAAGCCTGTAGGCTGGGTGACAGGGCTGTGGGGACCTCTGGTTGCCCACCACTGGCTTTGCTATACACTATTTCTAAAAATAGAAATTCCATCTAGACCTCATAGATCTTAATAGCCTCAAATCACCGGGTCCAATTTGCTGAAATGCTTTCCATGCAGAACATTTGCACCATGCAGCCTTTCCATGCAGAACATTTGCACCACTTCAGAATCAGCTCTAAATCTAACCACTCTCAAGGAATAAATAAGCTCTCTCCAGGAACAGAATTTGATCTGCCACTGGTTCAGCAGTGGTGTGTTTGAAATTGCAGCAAATGTGGTCTTCCTTTGAAGCCCTGCAGCTCTGTGAAGTCTAACAGCAGTTCCTTTTTGTATTGGTGGGAACTCTTGCTTCCTCCTGGCTGCCCCTCCTGGGGCTCATAAGCAATAAAATAGGGGTGGGACATAATTTAAGTTCCTTTTGATCTTAATATTAGTAAAGGGATCTATTTGCTTCCCTGAGTTTTCCTCCCATTCCAATTACATGTACCCCACCACCACCCACCCTCCCTAAAAATGGGGAAGAAATTATTACATTCCTTCCAGGATACCCTAGCATCAACAGACAGCCTTCTGCAACACTTTGGCAGGTTTGTAGACTGAGATGAGGTTTTATCTTCTAAATATTTCAGGTGTCTGCCATAGTATTATATTAATATTTCATGGGTCTTTTAAGGGCAATAGAGTAAAGGTGGTTTGGCAACTCTCCCTACAACAACTGCAGATGCTGCCAATTTATTTGTTTATTTATTGTGTTAAGTACATTAAAAAAGAGGATGGAGGGCAGTTAATACCTTGCCCATGGATTTCTCCAAAGGTTACATCTTGCTGCAAAAAAAAAAAAAGGGGGGGGGGTTGACATAAAATATGTTAGAAAAGAGATGGAGGAGGAGGAGGTGGAAATAGGAATATACTGAATCTCATTTGCAGCTCTTCAGTTATTTTGGCCAATGACTCCCATCTCTAGCCATGCTGAAGCCATAGTCAAAAACCTTTGGAGGCTCCCAAGGCAGAAAAGGCTATGTTGCAATACAGATCATCAGCCAGAAGTCCATCTGAGTCAAAAAGGAAAGTGTTATGAGCAGACAACTGTGTGATCAGAAGAGAGTCAAATAACAACAAGCCAGCAAGAGGGAAAAGGAAACGGTGGGATCCTACTCATAAATTGTTTTACAGCCTCAGCCAAATGGATGAGAGAAGAGGGGAATGAGGTTGAAGCAAGCAGTCCTAGGAGAGAAACTGCCCGTAGTGTGGCTTGCTAGAAAAACAGCTGAGTGGTGAGGAAAAGTCTCCATTGGGAAGCACCAAATCAGAATAAAGCAATGAGGTTATAGGAAAGTCAGGTGTAAAACGTTCTCTTTCTATGGTCTGTCCTATATACACATGCAAATACAAACAGATACACAGACAGAGGGCTTATTCTGTACATGTACATTAGTGTGATTGTAAATGTATGCAAATACTGGCCTTTTGTTTCTTGCTGTCTTTTACCATTGCAAGTACCCTTAAGCATGTGCCTTTGGGTGAATATGATTCTATATTTGGACCTTCTTGGACCATATGTTTGTACGTATGCACTAATAAAGAACTTTTGCTACTCATTCACTTTCCACATAGGACCACAGAAAGGAGAGGTTGAGACCTCAGAAGCCATACAGCCTGGCACACATGCACATACACACCCAAGCACACATACAAACACAGATCTCAACTAGAGATGTGATTTGGCTAGAAAGGACTAGCCAGATTAAAGGATTAGTGATAAAAGAAATGAGGCAAAATTCCTCAAAAGAGAACAAATCTAAGAAGTAGTGGGAAAAGGAGAGTATATGCTATCTCTCAAAGAGCCTGAAAAAGGGGAAGTCTGAACAAAATATTTACTTTAAAATCTGTGACCTCTTATCTAAGGCTTCAGGACAAAACTAGGAATGAATGAATGAATGAATGAATGAATGAATGAATGAATGAATGAATGAATGAATGAATGAATGGATACACACACATGCACGCAGTTGGGATGGCTGTCAAATCTCCTTCTCTTTCTCTCTGCGTATTCATCAGTGAGACCAAGTTTGCTCCTTTAACCTGTCTAGTGATAACAAAATATTGTATTCTGGCTTAGATAAAGAGGCTATTAATAAATCTGGGAAGAATTGACATTGTCTATCCATTTTGCATCTAGGCTACTGGATAGCAAGCAAGGGAATGCACATTCACTAGGCTCACCGTTCAGCACATGAGGAGCACAATAGTGTCCTCCAAGGGTCTAATTGTTTCACAAGAAGGACATTGTGTATTTCACATGGTTTAGCACCTGGATTTGGAATTTCTCCATGCATCTGTTGGTGTAATAATGTTGCCTTGTGATCCTGGCAAACAAGGTTGCCAGCTTGAAGGGTGATTCTGAGATCCGGAAAGTAAATCCTGGAAGTATATATTTTCCCTCTGTGTGGCTGGATGATAAGGGGAAAAAGAATTGGTGACAACTTCACAGATGTGTGTCTGGTTGCTTGACAGAGGCTGCCTCTGAAATTTATCACTTTTAATTTGTTATTTTTACAGAGAAAGGAAGAGACAGAGAGAAGACTTTGTCGTTTGTTTGGGATACAGATCTAGAGTCTTCAAGAGGGCTACTAATAATCTGTCTGTGAAGACATGACACTTCAGATTTAAAAAGGTTTTGAAAGATAATTAATAGAACATTCCTTTTAAAATAATACACCAGCAAAATATGTCAGACATAATATAATATGAATGAAAGCAGCCTTAAACTCCCTGATTGGCTAAGGGAATCTTTTGTGTTTTACAGGAAACATAGATAAGTTTCATATCCTGTTTTCATTCTTCATCTGCAGATTATGGGGAGTGGCAGTTCTATAGCATGGGAAATTTTTTCCTATCTCAAATGTGTGCATTGTTCCATATGGAGGTAAGATACTTATTGTTTTGCATGCTGTTTGGGAGGCAGATGCTCTCCTTTCATCCTGTGCTTTCATCACTTCTTGGAATGTGCAGTAAATATAGTTGATTCTCACATACCCAATGTACAGAAGTAATTGTGATGGAATGGTTTGATGAAGGCCGCGCTCAGGGAGATAAGCATTTCCTTAGTGCCCAGCAGGAGCGTGGGAAGGTTAAGAAGATGAGACTGGCACTGTCAGGCCTAGCCCAAGGAATTCCAAGAGACAATGCTAATTCACTTCAGCTTTGTTTATTAGCTACAACCTCTAGCAAGATTCTTCCCAGATTAAAACCCCAGTTCTCAAAGTCCTCCAACCACAACAGTGTGAATTCCTCAGGGAGGTGCCAGTCTCATCCTCTTGATCCTTCCACAGGGTTCTGGAGAGCTAAGAAAATGTTTGTCTCCCTGATCTCTGCCTTCACAATTCCATTCCATCACAGGCACCACCCTAAGGAATTCACGGTGTTTTGGCTGGCTGGCTTGGGAAGTGTAGATTTCAAGAGAGGTTGAAGCTAATAAATGCAACAGCACTGTATCTGTACTGTCTCGTGGAGTTCTTTGGGCTGAACCTGACATCAATCTCTCCAGACTCAATCTACACTTCCCAGGCCAGCCAGCCAGCCAGCCAGCCAGCCAAAACACCGTGAATTCCTTAGGGTGGTGCCAGTCTCATCTTCTTAACCTTCTCACACTCCTGCTGGGGGCTAAGGAAATGCTTATCTCCCCGAGCGCAGCCTTCATCAAACCATTCCATCACAGTAATATTGTTAAGTTCTTGTTACTACTGATCAGACTCTGCTATAGCCATCATCAATCAGGCAGGTTTTCTTCTTCACCTTCCCCTGTTCTATCATATTCTTGACTGTCCTTCATTGATCTTGAGTTCCAAATCACAGGGGATCATTTTTTACATTGGTTCATCCTAATAAGGTTCTGTTAAACAACACTGGGGAAAGTATTGTCCCACTCAAAGGTTGGTAAATTTAGGAAGCCTTCAGACTCAGCTTGTTGTGTGCGTTGTTGCTGAGGTGTAATGGTAATTCAAATATGCAAGAAAAAGGAGTAATCACAAAGAGTTTTATAAGGGTATCAGTCATGAATATTTTATCCTGACATTGGGCCTATTTACTCCTTGGTCATTGCACAGTTAAGAAAATCCACCTACTTGGGAGAATATACCCAGAGCCTTGACTCAAAAAGTAGTTCTTCCAAAGTGTTCATTATTTCTATTTTTGTTGTTGTGGCTATTGTTGTTGCATTCTGAGTATTACAGCTCTCTAACTGGATCTTCTCTCTCTCTCTCTCTCTTTTTCTCTCTCTCTTTCCTTACAGCTCATGGCTTTCTCTTGATACTAGAAACAAATACAGTGGAAATATACTGACTGTCATTCCTTTCTATTCTCTAACAAGGGAGGAAATAAACTGTTGTGGAAAACAGTGGGAAAGGGAAAAGAGTGATTTTTACCATTGAAAATGACCCTTTAGCAGCACTTAGGCAACACTGCCGAAATGAGTGACAAAATAGCATGGATGGATTCCTTGGAAAATACCAGAGCGCCTTCACTTTCTCTTTCTCCTTCTCTTTCTCTTTCTGTCTCTTTTTCCCAGAAGATCAGACAAACATTCTACAGGCTTACAGGTAAATCCATTTGAATAATGATTCTGTTTTCTGGAATATCTTTTCAAAATTAATAAACTGCTGGGTACTTCCTTATGAGATCACTTCATTACTATCTAAAATACGATAATTTCAATTTTGTGTGTTCTTTTATTAGTGTTAGAAGTGGTTTCCCTACCTCCACCCTGATATGTGACTTGAATATACTTTACTTTTATTCATAGGGGCATCAGAAGGATTTAGGTCATTTTTCCCAAAATGGCTATCTTCATGTAATGTTAGCATGACAGTATACTTGAGTGCTTGGCCATCTGGAGATCCATTTATAGAAGCCAAACAATGGTGCTGTGTTTGGGAAAAGGATGGACATTTAAGTGCTCCAGTCTGGGGGAAAAGTCCTAGTGCTTCCTCCTTAATTCCATATACATCATTTCATTGTTCTTCTGTGAGGTCATCCTGAGGATGCTGTACATCCTGAAGGAAAAACAAGATAAGGTAGGCATACTAGAGGATGTTTTTCTTCCTTGCCAAAAAAGAATGATTCAAGAAGGATATATTTTAGGTATTGAAGTATCTAAAAACTATCCTTCCCATCCCTCTCCTCCTGTTGATAGGCTTAGATTGCATTTATAGATTTTTAGAGCTACTCTATTGCTATATCTACTGATAGATAGGCTCAGATTATATGTATAGATTCTGAGAGGGAGGGAGAATATTTAAATGCAAAGACACAGCTACATATCTTTATTTAGAAGGACTGCTCCTCCAGTAGGTGTATTTAGAATTGTCACTTTAAAATAATACATGAAAAAAAAATGGACAAAATATTCCAGTTAAGCGGCCATGTTAGAATTTTTTTGACCAAACAGCAAAAGTGTTGTTGTATTTTGTAGGAAAAAAACAACAACTGAAAGATACCAAAATAAATATTTAAGATATTGTGAGAATTGCACAGAATTGCATGGAAAAACAAACACTCAGTCTACCAAATATATCCTCTCAAAGGTCAGCTAATTATATTAGCATACTGGCACAATGGAGTGTTTCAAAAATAATTAGAATTTTATAGGATATTTATTAGATAACATTGGATTATTGCCATTTTGGCCGAGAGCATAAGTGTTGTTCTGTATATTTTTGAGGTTGAAAGTATACATATCTATAATTTACTTGAAAGCATGTACATATTTCTGATCTATCTATTATTGTGAAAATACAATGAAATAAATGAACTATTTTTTAAAAAAAGGGGACAGAAAAAATCCATATATTAATATACTATTGTAGATGCTACCATATACTCTTTTTTCTTTTCTTTTCTTTTCTTTTCTTTTCTTTTCTTTTCTTTTCTTTTCTTTTCTTTTCTTTTCTTTTCTTTTCTTTTTTCCCCCAATATTTGTCGACTTCCACAGGAATTTGAAAACCATTGGGAAAACACTTTCCTGGGATACAAGAACTCCGTTTGAAATATCAGGTACAAGGTTTCTACAAATGAAAGAAGATGGGATTTCAGCCTTTAAAGAAGTTCTCCCATTTATCCACTAGCTAACACTAGCTAAATTAGTTTTCATTTGCTGTTTTGTTATACCAGCACACTGCCTAAAACTGATACCTAGCTGTACTAATATATAAACAATTATATTTTGCTTTTTTTTAACCAGTCAAGAAATCTGTGTGTCTTTCCTAAATATACAGACAAATCCCAGTAACTTCTAGAATTTATATTTTCAACACTAGGAAACAGTCCTTAAGTATGCATATTTTTTCCCACCAAGCCTCCATCTAATCTGAAAATGGCATTTTAGTAGAGCCTGTTCTATTTAAGCTTGTAATTCTTTGTCCCTCATCTTTCCATACTGATGCCAGAATTTTAACTCTGAGTCAGCCTTTCTCTATCTTGCCCAGTTAAGAGGTTTAGGAGTATCAAAAGCTTCTGTATTGTGTGGGGTATTTCATTGATCTAATAAAGGCATTGTCTGACAGTGAATTTTAGCATTTTCGGTGCAAACTGTGCCCTTTTTCCTCTCAGGAGACCTGAACATTTGAGACTCCGAAGGTATACGTCAGAGGGCTGATACTGGCAAGATACTGGCAGACACATTAATGTGTGATGCTACAGAACTGTTAGCAACTGAAACAGATCTTAAACTTCATAAGCAATTGTCAATCATACAGCTTCACATTTTAAGGCCTGCATTTTATTTATCACTGTGTTCCCAACTAATGCAATGTCTGACTTCAAGAAATTCATTTTTTATAAATGCTTTTTCTGCCTCTTAAATTTAATTGCTTATGGATATTCCTTTAAAACAAAGAAGATGATATTTTAAGGATTAATGAGAAATAATGTATTCCTGATTGTACTCTTTGTGTATCATTAAAAAAAGAAAACATATGTGCATAAATTCCTGATGTTGTACTTAGGTTACACACACACACACACACACAGAAAGGAGGACAATGCAGATATCAAACAAAACCTAAAAGTGTACTCTTTTCAGTAACAATCCTTCCTATCTGGGGATGGGGTGGGAAAAACATGTTGACATGCATACATCTATTGTGGTTGAGATTATATTAAAAGCTTTTTGTCAGTCTTTAGTTAAGTAGTATTTGAAAAAATGTAACTTCAGGTTGTTTACAGATACTGATTTTTCTCTCAGGATAATGCAAATACTTGTGATTTGCCTTTCCTGAAGTCAAAAATCTAACAAAAAATGGATTTATGAATGATTGTGCCAAGTAGAGAATACATCTGTAAATATTATTAGCTCTCCTGCATAAAATGAAATGGATTGCTTCAAGGGTCATTTACAGGAGGGTTCAGAAAGACAAGATGGTGGCCTTGCCCTTTTGACGGAAGCCCTTATGTGCATCACACAAGAAAAAGAGGCGAGACTTTAATCGGGAAAGAATGTAGAGCTGGCCTTGGCAATGAGGAAGGAAGAGTGAGCCGTTGAGGGGAGACTTTCAGAAAAGAATACAGAGTCCATCAATGGTTTTTGAATGCACAGCTAAGAGAAAGATTCAAGGTAGATAACAGGACATTTGGAATTGAGACAGAAGACAGAATTTGAAGTTGAATTATGTACAAATGAGGAACATGCACTCACCAAAATATATAAACTCTTGCTGAAATCTGAAATGGAGAATGAACAAGTGAAAGAGTGTGTGATAAAATGGACTAAGAATTTTGGACCTTGTTGGGACAGTGCCAAAACATGGGGTGGAAAGGACTGAAATTCACATTATGTTATAACCTAAAAGAGAATTTTTACAAAATGATGTACCATTGGTATATGACTCCAGAAAAATTAACTAGAATGTGTAAAGGTACCTCAAATTTATGTTGGAAATGTAGACAACCTGAAGAGTCATTTACTGTATATTGTGTTTGGAGGACTTGTAAAAAAGCCAGAAAATTTTGGGTTCAAATACATATACTGATACAAAGAATTTTAAAGACTAAGATTCAGCTGAAACCAGAACTTTTTTTGTTGGGATTAACAGACAGCCAACTAGAAAAGCCATGGAATATTATTTTTATATATATGATTACTGCAGCAAGACAACTATATGCACAAAAATAGAAAGATTCTGAAATACCCACAATGGAGAAATAGTTGGTGAAGATGATGGAACTAGCAGAGATGGCAAATTAACTTTTTTGTGTACAGAAAGATCAATTACTACATTTATTAATGACTTTTATTTATTAAAAAGTCCAGTCATTATGGACTTTTTGCTGAAAAAGGGAAAAAAATGAACTGATGATTTATGAATTTGGTGATTGGAATGGGCAGATTATTGATTTATTGATTATTAAACATTGATGTAATCTTAGCGAGAGAGAGGGTAAAATATAAATGTACTCATAACTGCTGTTAAGAAGATCAGAAGTACTTTTATTATTCTTTCTTTTTTTTCTTTTTCCTTCTTTTTTCTCTTTTTTAATTTCTTTTTCACTTTTCTATTCCTTTTCTCTATTTCTCTTAACTTTAACTTAAAATTTGTATTGTTTTTACTCTGTGAAAAAAAAATCAATCATCATCATCATCATCATCATCATCATCATCATAATATAAGATTAAACAGTCCAGCGACACAAAAAGTGTGAGAAAGAAATTCAACATAAATCCTTGATTCTGGTTGGTATAAGAAAGGGCAGGGAGAAATTCTGACAGGCTTTCAAGATTTGGTTATTCCACCCTACAGTAATAAAGAATGCTCCTAAAATTTGCCATGCCTGTTTGCTGACCTTGTGTACCTTGAAAGGCTGACAGTTGTTCCCACCACCTTGGCTTTTTTGACTCCAACCTCCAGATGCCCCTGATTTGGCTCCACCAAATGTTACTAATTAAGCTTCTTGCAAAGATGGCACATGGATATAATTTAAGTAAATTTATTATAATACTTGATATGATCTAAATTTTGTAGGCAGTAGAAAATTCTCCAAAATCAACTATCACAGAAGTGGAACAACTTATGAAAGAATTTTCCCCCCACCCCCCAGATCAACTGAATGTTGATCCATTGGTTGTGACAGGAACTGATCAACCAGCTTGTTGCCTGAGTCTGACATCATGGGCTGAAAAAGAGTGACTAGCCCAAGATCACCCAGCCAGCTTTCATGCCTAAGCTGGGACTAGAACTCACAATCTCCTGGTTTCTAGCCTGGAGCCTTAACCACTAGACCAAACTGGTTCTCTTATGAAGGAATGAAATAGTGCACATGAAAAACTGAGGTTAGATTTGTAATGTAAAAAACTCAGTCTATGTGCTGATCACTTGAATGGGATTTGCTGCAGAGTTATACACAAACTCTCCATCTAACCTAGCTGCCTACTAATATCAAACCCATAATTTCCTGTCTGATCCTATCATGTTCTTTGTATATGGATCTGTGTTTACATGTGCAGGACACTGTGTATGTGAGAGATCCAGGTATACCCAAGTTGCAGTTAAGGTCAGAATACTTCCAGAATACTCAGACATGCTTAATTCCAGCTGATTCCACCCCCACCCCCAGGACTGGATTGGTTTGTGACAAAATGTTTCCAAGGCCCTAGAAATCCCCTTTCAAATATTTGTTTAATTCCTTTTAAATCAGTTCATATGTAACGTGTGTGGGTTGGTTGTTAACATTCAAGAGCTGATAATTAAATTAAGGTGATCATACTGATATTTCTTTTACAAGGCTCCCAACTTGCTCCCCAAGACTAGTGCAGTCCTTAGACCCACGAAAGTTGTGGGTCCTGCTGTAGATTATATAGTACTTCTTTCTCCAACGAAGAATGACATTTTTTGGATATAGATGGTAATTACTAGGGAAAGGGGGGGGGGGTCTTTTTGGTAGAGAAAGAGATAGGCTTCCACATAGTCATGTACATACAGTATATGCACTAATATGTTACTTTCCTGAGAACATCACTTTCTTAATAAATCTCATTCCTTTAATACCATGCAGCTATATTTCCTTCCAGACTTGTTCATGGACTATGTGTCTGCATTTCTCTATTCCTTCTTGTAAAACCTGAACTGCAAGATGTTTGGATCAGAATCTGGGGGAAAAAAAAATCTGCCAATCTTATAAGTCTGAGATGGGTCTCAAAAGCTTCTCTAGTGTGCCATTGCAGTAGTTTTGCAACATGACTGCAATTGATATAATTGCTTCCTTCCTCATAATTCTGCCTTTACCAGGGAGGGCTCCCAGATCTGGGTTGTAAAAATCCAGATGGCAAGATATAGAGACTGCTGTAACTCACCTGGAGTTTTGCAGCCTGGGTCTCTTCTGTTGTTGTTCAGCAATTCAGTGATTTCTGGCTCTGCGAGTCCCAGTGGACCTCATTTTGCCAAGATTGTCTGTCAGTAACTGCTTCAAGTTCCTGTAAGCTCATGCTTGTGTCATTGTAGGAGGAGAGCTGTGTTAGTCTATGGGGGCAAAAAAATCAGAAGGAGCCTGGTAACACCCATCGTTAGTGATAGCATCAAGCCACTTTGTCTTCTGTTTTTTCCAAGCATCACAGTCTTCTCCAAGAACTCTAGCCTTCACATGATTTATCCAAAATATTTTAGCTTTACTTTTGTTATTAGTGTTTCTAGCGAGCAGTCCAGTTTTACTTAATCCAATACTGAATTATTTGTTCTTTTTACAGTCAAAGCTGCTCTCAACTATATTCTCCAGCGACATGATGTAAAGGGATCAAATTTTATTTGTTAAGCTTTTCTGATGGTCCAGTTTTTCACAGTCATACATTGTAGAACTAGAAAGCCATGGTCTTTCCTTTAACTTAAATGTTGTTTCGGTAAAGATCTGGTAATGAAATATCTTATAATTAACCAGTAACTGAGAATACAATGAAATTAACAATAAATGGTGGGGAATGTTTTGAGTGGGGAAGGTTCCATTGAGATCTCTGAGACTTGCATGCATACACGAGAAATGCATTTAGCTAGAATAGAAATAAAACACACTGAGCTTTCCCAAGTATAGCTTGATAGTACAGAATATACAATGGAATCATATATTACTTACAAATGAAATCACATTTCTTAAAAGTTTCCTCCAAGGATTTCTTCTTTTTATAGTATTTATGTATAGTTTTGCAAAGACGGATGCTGCAGGCTTCTCTGACTTGCAAATGTATTAAGATTTCCGAAGGGAAATGGAAGCCAAACATACATAAATTGTTCCTCTGAAAGTTTGAAAGTCCTTCCAAATAACAATTATTTTAGAGCTAATTTACTGAAAGGAAAACTTAGAGTGAACGCAGAAATCCTACTGAGATGTATTACAGTAATGAGACTAAAAGGAATGGACTGCGGGCAGGAACCCTTCCCTTAATGGTCTCAATTGGGTTGCCCCTTCATATTTCTGAATTTCCTGTGTCTGCAGTAGGTCTCCACTAAATGGGATCTGAATGCAAGTAAAATCTTTTACACTAGAACCTTTAATGCCGTTGAAGCAGGGAATTCAAATGAACTTCAGAGGTTGGATATTATGTGGGCAAGACTGGCGTACGGAACTAGGTTACATACTGCCCAATCTCTTCTCTGCAGACCTGCAAGCATGTACAGGTTTGCACTGGCCCATTCCTTTGACTGATACCTGAATATAGCTTGGAAGCCAAGGCAGAAGTGGTAGACTCTGTTGGAACACACATTGCTTGCAGGGACAATAAATGCTTCCAAGTGCAAATGTTTGTGTTCAGAGCACAATGCACAAGCTTTCCTGAAGCTAAGCAAGGTGGGTTTGAATCAGTGTCTGGAGGGGAAATCATCTGGCAATTCAACATAAGCTGCCTTGATTTCCATTGTGGCTTTGTAAAAAAGTAACAGAGGAATAAATATTTTTTCTATTGCGAGAAGTCTTTGAAAACCACTGCTATAATCTCAGGAATAATACAAGGAAAATGAGACTGTTCAGTCCCAGATCTAAGACAGCCACTCCAGTTATCTCCCTCCTTCATTCTAATATGTAGCAAAACTGTGACATTAAACATCGCTGTCTTTTTAACTAAACTTGAGGAGTTAACCCCCTTTAATTAAAAGGAGCACACAAGAAGGGCACAGATAAACTTTTATTTTCTTTCCTCTCTTAAGCTCTTCTAGGCCTCTACACTATTGCTGTTTGAAAGAGACATTTTACATCTCTTTCGCATAAAAAAAGCAATTCCCTTTGCAGTGTTAAAAATGCCTGCCTCTCTGTCTACATGGGAGGCGGGGTAGGAATGGAGCAGTTTTTCTTCTTCTCATTTCAGTTTACTCTCATGTTCAAGCAGCTTGTTCATACCCAAGTTCTTTGTCCTTCCGTGTCAGTTCATAGCGGCGATTAAGCAGGCCCTCCTCAGTGTTGAATGAGGGAGAACGGATTGGCAGACTGGAAGATTTTATCTGGGCATGATCATAGCGTAAGAAAATGAATGACAATGATTTCATCCTCTGCTGGAATCAGGACTGGAAGCAAAGGCACATTCCAGCCAATAAGAAATAATAAGCGGAGACCCACTGATCACAGTGGGAGAATTAAGGATATATTTATCCATTGAAATCAATGAGAACTTCAGTGCGCATAATGCCAGCTAGCCCTTGTTGTTAATGTTTAGTGGACGCACTGCTTCTACTCAATTATACCCAAGTATGGTCATGTGGTTTTCTTAAAGTCCAATTACACTGTCTCATAGTTAGTGCAAGGCGTTGAAATCCTAATTATTTAATGATTACTGCATAGTTTGCTTTTTCTGGCCTCATTTGAATCTGGCTTTTGGTCTTTTTTTGATGCCAGAATTGCTCTGGTAGATGATTTTTTATTTTTTTATTTTTTTGCTAAAAAAGGCACAGTACTAATACAAGAGTGTTGATACTGTCCAAAAATTCTTTTGGACTGTCTGCCTGTACTGTCATAAATGTCATGTTTGGGGGCTTCAGTCTTGACTTGCGACCGATTTGTAATCCACATTAAACTAATCAGGGAGTTGGAGTGAGATGTGGTTTAATTAGAGGAGATCCAGATTTGTTTTGGAGGGAATTTTCTGGGAATAAAATGACAAATAAACAAAGTAATAAAATAGCATTATTGCTAAGGCTGGGCAGAGTTATACCTTTTTTCCAGGGGCAAGGTTTACCAGGAAAACATAGTTCCATCTTTTTCTAAAAATGAAATGAAATGAAATAAATATTTCTTTAATTTTCCATACAGACCAGAAAAATAAAACCTGCTGTTCCACTGAATTACTAAACTAGCAGTGCAACACTTTTCAAACCTATTTATGTCAATGAAAGAATTAAGCATAAACTTAAATCTCATGGATTGATCTTTTGGGATTTAAACATGAATATCTTTAGTTGAATTGTGTCTGAAGGTTAAATTAAATTAAAAGATTAAATTGTGTCTAAGAGCCAGCTTGGTCTAGTGGTGAAGGCCCCAGGCTAGAGAACAGGAGACGGTGGCTTCTAGTTCCGCCCTAGGCGTGAAAGCCGGCTGGGTGACTTTGGGCCAGTCCCTCTCTCTCAGCCCAACTCACCTCACAGGGTTGTTGTGGGCAAAATAGGAGGCAGGAGTATTTAAGCCTGTCTGCGGCCTTGAGGAGTTATTTATAAAAATAATACGAAAGGTAGGATAAAAAATCTAAAAAAAAAAAAAGTGTCTGAAGTGTGACATTATCAAGATTTGCAGCATCTGCTTTTTTCTTTTTTCTTTTTTTCTTGGCAATTCAGCTGTTAAAAATAAAAGCCATGCTCGTGTTAAAATTTAATTTATTGTGATGTTTCTGGATTTCAGTCTGGAAGGATTTTAGAAGTGGAAAAACCCCAGTTTTGCAAAATGAATAACTACCCAGCAAAAATCTTTGGAAGTTCTGAGTGGCTCAAAAATGGATCCAGTCCTTCCAAAAATGCCCCCAATTTCTTCCCCTTTCTCAAAACATACCCTTCAGCCACAGCTATGAGCACGAACTATGAGTTCATGCTGAGTATGGTAACAGCCTGGAGATGTTGCAGTGCAAGCCCCGCCAATTTTGTACATGTGCCAATGTTGCAGGCAAATACAGATGGGGTGGGGTTCATAATGCCACACCTGTCTTCTTACAGATTTTGGCACTCCCTCTCCGATGCCCCTGAGATTAGTCAAGGTCACCTAGATGTTAAACAGCTGTGACTAACGGCACCCTTCTTCATACTCCTGGGGACTACATGGATATTTCCATTCTGTTTCCTTAGCAAAAATTTGGAGCTGGTTTGCTATTGTTTCCTTCTCAGACATTTTTTACAGTTTCCTAATGTGGCCTACAGCCTTGGAATGTCTCCTATCCAAATACTAAATGGGTTTGACCCTGCTTTGCTTCAAGACCAGACTCGGTTTAGGGCTGTATAGATGAGAATTGTAGCCAGTTTGTTATGGCCACTGATCAGAATTTAACAAATTAACAGCAGAAGAAACAACATAAAGCAGTACAGTTCACGGCTAGGTCGTCAAAATGTGTCTGGTTTTATAAATATCAAAATTTGGCCACATTCATAGAAACTGCGTCGTACTGGTCTGATAATAACAGCTGTACACAGAATAAATGAGAATTTCCATACATACACACCCACACACACACACACACATACACACACGCATACTAACATACTAAATAACAATACAAGGGAGACTTCAATAAATAATCAGCTTACGATCGAAACTTCTCATAAATAACAATTATTTTGATGTAGTGTTTCTTTTTCAATGTTATACTCAGCTTTGGATGAAAAAGCCAAATAATTCTATGTTTGTAATATTGACACCCTAAATTGTAATTAACATTGATAGAATGTTTCCTTTCTCTCTCTTTTCTATTCTCCATATTCGAAGCTATCCAAATAATAGAATGTTATATATTATACAAACATCAATGTATTGAAATGAAACAATATATTGAGATTTATTCATAAGAAAAAGGAAAAAGAAAAAGAAGAATTTCCTAGGCACTTTCTTCAAGAAGGAGTGATAAGGTGGATCTTTGGACCTTTATAAAAAATGTGCCATAGCAGGACATGGACTATGAATTCAATAGTCCCTTCTCCACAAGGGCCCAATCTTAGCTCATCCGGGATTCTTCTAATCTGTCCTCAATAATTGCTGGATATTAAAGCATTCTAAGGTTAGCACTCTCTGTAGCTAGGGACAGTTGTATAGAATAAATATCTTGCTGGCCTAAAGAAAGGGAAATTCTAGCCCTACTTTCACCAATTCCTCTGGACATCCATCGAATTCTCAGAAGCTAAAGGAATATCCTCAGTTAGCACCTTCCTTCTTCTCACTGCATCCAATGTGTATTTTTTTTCTTTTTTGGGGTGGGGGGTTGTAGGTTGCTCTATTGAAGTCAATGACCCAATAAATGGGAGTATGTGGGGAAAAGCTAAAATACCGTTGGGATTAGCTTTTAATTTATTAGTTTCATTGCCCTGAATAAAGAATATTGATGAACCTTCATGTGAAATGCTCAACTATGCTTTGAATGTGGGAAGTCTGGAGAACTACGCACACACACACATCCTTGCACAAACAAGGATTCCCTGTTGAAATTTTACAGGGTGCCAGGAATGCAAACAAAAGGGGAACTGAATACAGTTGCTAATTCCTGAGAATTCCATGTTATATCAATTTTTAGTCTAATGAAGACCCAAATGCTTTGAGAAAAGAGGAAGATGGGAAGGCAGAGAACAGCAGAAGGGTATCAAGGAAATATTTGCAATTAATCAACATTTCAAAGGATATTGAGAAGTGGATTTTCCACACTGCAAGAATTCTCTGGATTTTTTCAGAATGAAAAAGCCCATTGCAAATTGAACATTTTTTAAAAAAAAATCTAAGTAACTAGAAATTGAGAAACGGGAAAAGCAATATTTACCAAAACAATTTCCCCCTCAGCCCTCCTGCTCTATGAAAGGTTGGTACTGCAGTAATGATGGTAGCTTTTGTGATTACTTGACATAATCTTTGAAGTGTAAGACAAGTCCTTGTAACTCCTGGCCATTACAGTGTCTTAGTTTAATATGCGCTCCTGAAATATAGTTTACAATGAGCACAAATCTCTTTGTACAGATGTGTATTCAGCTTTGTAAAATACACAGGAGATAACAGGGAGAGTTGCCAGGGATTGTTGGATCAGACCCAAAAAGACAGAGTAGAACAGCTCCTATTTGTGCCATTATCCAAAGGCAAACATATATTTCATATTGTTGGCATGTTATCAAATCAGAGGTGTAGGAACACAATTCCTTAAGACTGCTCATTCATTATCTTCCTGTTTTGCTTCATTTTTTCCAGTTTGATCATCCAGCCCTCATTAGTTTCTGGCTTGCATTGGCCTTCTGTATTTCTCACTGTTTCTTCCTCTGGTGCACCTGGCGATATCTGAAGAACACTACAGATAAACTAATAAAAAAACCTGCCCATTTCTTTTGAGTGCAGCAATGGTGATTCTGACCACATAGATGTTTTGGGAAGGAGTTCTAAGAAACGTCAAGCAAAGCATAGAATCCTAACACAGCAGCCATTTACTGAATACGCAGCATTAAGCTGCAAGCAGTTATGATTAAAGGGCGTGTGGAGTAAATGAAGTATTTGCATCATTTTTACTAATTTAAGAACTGCTATTTTTTTATTTCTCTTTCAAAGGAACTAAATATTTTGAAAATAAAATATTTAAAATAAAATAAAAACTATTTCTCAGTCCTTGTAACCTTTGGTGGAACTTCTATAAGTATGTCTACATAACATCACATCTCACTCTTTCAGGGTTCAGTAAATATTCTTATTGCACATATCAGGATGGAGACATTAAAAGTATATAAGCACCCTATTGGAATTCTGGGGAGCAAAAGCAAGAACTTTAAGTTCTTCATTGGCTGTTTTCCATCCTCTTCTGCCAAAAAAAATAAAACTCCCAAAAGGGAAGGATGAAAGGTGGCCAACTGGTGAATTATCATGATGACTACTGTCACAATGGATCTGTCATCCTTCAGACTTGTGATAGCAAGACAACCTCTTGGCTCTAAAGATTATTGGATTTGTACTATAGTACAGACTCATGAACCTTGACTTTGAATGATGCTAACAGTTTTCTTTCCTCTGGGGATCAGGGTGCTGCTTGTATTTCAAACTTATGACAGAGTTATTGACTTGAAGGAGGATATGCCTACCATCCTCCTTCCATCTTTTCTTGAACTCTTTGCAAATTGGTAGAACATTTCCTTTCCCTGTATTCGGATTTTGGTAAGGAGAAAAGAAGTGCTAAACATTATAGAAGGCATCAGGTGAGGTTTTGAGTGTGAGGGTTTAAATATTTGAAAACATTCCCAGAAAGGTGGCAGCATACAATGGAAAAGATCAATTGCTCAGCCATTCCTACGTAACTGCCATCTTTTTTACTAATACTTTTTTGCACAATTGTGCTTTTTTGCACAATTATAAAGTGTTCAGCAATAAATACTATATTTCAATGTCTTTGTGTTGCTCCTGGGATGTCAGCAAGAAGGACAAAGAGATTCAACTACGATGGCTGGGGTGGGTCTTCCGGGCTGTGTGGCCGTGTTCTGGAGGTTCTGTTTCCTAACGTTTCGCCAGCACCGGTGACCGGCATCTTCAGAGTGCAGGAGCTCAGACAGGAGCAGTTCTCTCTGTGCCCAGAGTGATGTGGCCCTTTTTGTGGGTATTTTTAGAGATCCGGGGGGGTGAGGTGCTGGCGAAACGTTAGGCACACCAGCCATCGTATGCTGGCCGTGAAAGCCTTCGACAATACACAGATTCAACTACGTTTTTAAAGGCTCTTTATATGTGCCTGTCACAGATATAGTCAAAGCTAAGAGTATTTATGCATTGTTTTTCTTAAAAAATGACTTAATTATAGGAATATCCGCAGTAATGCTATTTTTATTACACACTATTGTGCCTTTGGCTTGCATACTTAGCACAAAGGCTCACATGCCATTTAATAGTCTGGATTAAGAACAAGAGTTATTTGGTATGTAGTCCCTCCAAGCAATTACATCTCCAGATTCCTAACAATTTAACAGACATTCATTATTTCTATGCTCAATTTTTTCCAATTTCTATCATTAGGCAATGGTATCATCACTGCAAAACAGGATCACAGATTCACAGATTTGGGTACCCCAAGGTTTTCAGAAGTATAAAAACAAAGCATTTTTAAAAATTAATCAAAACAGCCACACACACACACACACACACACACACCATGGTGAAGGGCAGCTAAGCGATTTAGGTAGTACAGAATGTTGGATGAAGGAAAATAGTGGCTTGGATATGTCTAGCTAGCTAAAACTGCAAACAGAGCATCCACATTCTTCTTATGTTCTCAAGGTATCACTTGTTTTTAAGGGCTCACTCTGCATTGATAGAGCAGAAATAGCTGTCTTCTAGGGAAGCATTACTTATGTGCTGTCATTGGATGCCAACAACTACTGAAATTCTGTAAAATGATTTGTCAGAACACAATATCCATTAATTAATAGTTGGTGTTCTGCTTTGAGGACTATATTATCCTATTTTGATACAATGCTAACTCTTGGACTGAAATATGTTTTTGTTTCACTCTGAATAAACATGGGGAAATTTTGCAATTCTATAACTGTATGTAAACAGTGAGTCTAGAAGAAGCTAGAGCAAAATAATGGGGGGAAAATAGTCATTATTTGTCTGCAGTAAATTGTTTGACTAAAGCTGACCAAGCTTTCTTTCTGGACCATAAAGATATTAATAATTCCTAAGTATTACAACCTTTCTTTCTATAAATAGACCCTGGGTTTTGTGATGTCATATGCAATCTGCATGTAAGATTGTTAATATTATACTGTTCCATGTGGTGAGAAGACAGTGCTGATCAGTCCCAATTAATCATAAGGAATCATATTTGGGGACACTGTAAATAGAGGTCTCAGAAGAGTTTAATTTGGTCTATATTTTTAAGAAAGCTGACCTAATTTGTAGCTCCCAGATTATTGTCCACAATAGTTACCATACAGATTTCATGCTTCTCCAAATTTGACAATGCAGTTCTTTTAAAAATTGTACATATCTGGTAAAAAAGTACACAACAGTGTAGGTTAGAAAAAAGAAAGTACAAAAGTATATATGTTATGGAAACATGCAAGCAAAATAAATGGAACTTTTCTTGCCTTTTCTTTTTTAATTCCTAGAAGAATGGGAAAATCTGATTTCCTGGGCATTGAGTAATGCAAATGAATTGGATCTCAGGTAGGCTGATCTATACAGTCCTATTTGCAAGTTTATAATCAAGACACAATTCTTTTGCAGTTCTGTTGACTATAAACAGCATTGGTAGAGACAGTTTGTCTGGAATAGTAATGTGGTTTATGTAAACAAATGTTCTTTGTGACAAATTATATGTGGCCCAAATTCCCAAAGGTTGGGGCGGGGAGCAAAACATAGAGCAGTTGAGAAACAATTGCAGCTCAAGTTTTGTTGTTGTTAGTGCATGGAATAACTAAGTCTACCTTTATAGAAGCAAGTATTACTTCACTGTTCTTCCTTGGGTCTATCCAGGGTTTGAGAATGGGTTCCATTACAGCTACCATTAAACCAAACACATGGGAGGCTTTGTTAATCCACCGTTCAGGCAGGTTACTGATAAGGCAATTAAGTTCTAGAAAACATTCCCCAGAATTCTTTGGAACCCAACAGGATTCATCTGCTTCTGAGGACAGACCATGTTAATCTTTGCAAGGGCATTGTCACTGAGTGCTATTCTGAAAGTAGCTTCAACATAAATGTTGATTTCCCTGAACCAAAACTCTTGGCTTCTAACACCAGCTCTGAAACCAATTGTCAAGTCATGGCTTCTTCTTGGTTCCACAGTGGCCAGTCCTTCAGCAGAATCCCTGTCTTCACCCAACCATGCAGTATACAGTATAAGCACCTTCAAACTAGCAAAATCTCAGATGGGGTGGAGGAGTGGGAAAGAGGTGAATATGCTCATGGACTATCATAACAAGCTCTTCTGAAACAAAATTCTGCATCATTCCTATGCAGAAGAATTAACTGGTAGCTAATAGGCCCAACCTGGGCTCTCACCATGACTAACCAGGTCTCTGTCATATATAGCAGGTTACTCCTTTGTTCCATTGTAAGGTTATTTTAAATTTGCTTTAGTTCACCTAGCTCTCACAGATTCTTGTTGTAGTTGTTTTGGTGTGGATTTTTGCTTTTGCATAACCTTTGCAGGAACATCTTGTACCTTGTTTTTCAAGATTGTTTGTTTGATGTAAGGTTTACCCCGTTCGTCTCAGAGAAACACTCGTGACACATGTGTTCAGCAAAGCAGTTTACTCAAGCATAACGTAAGTAAGTACAGACAAAGCCAGGGTTGGCTTAGCAGAGCTTACATGGTATTTTATAGCTTCCCCGTTCCCGCGCTTTACCCGTTGCTTAGTTACAGATGACCCACAGTAATCTCCCCTCGCCCAAATGGCAGATTCAGTCCAGTGCTTTTGTCTTTCTGATTGCCATCTATGGGTTGTGCTGTTGTTGCCTTTGTTGGGTTTGCCGGGTTGCGCACAAAGCCGGGAGTTCTCAATCGCTCCTTGATTGCTTCGCTTCCGAGCCTCTGCGCTTTCCTTTGTTTGCAGCGCTGATGCAAAGTATCCGCTTGTGGTTTTGAGTTAAGCGTCGCCACCTGTCCGTAATCAGCTCGCGGTTTCACTACCCCTTTTCCTTGGCTAGCGCCCGGGTGGTGAAATTGACTTAGGGTAAGCTGAGTGGTGCCTTCGCCGTGCCATGCTGTGCCGTGCCGGCTGAATCTGACATATGCAGTGCTTTGGATTTGATTTGGAACAGGTGCTTTAGGAACACTCAGGGCTATACAAGTATGCACGCAGCACGTGTCTACAACTCATTAAAGCAGCCACTTCTTTTTTCAGGATTGCATGGCTGTTCTAATAAGTCACAGACATGTGCTGTGATTTGACATGCCTCTTTCAAATTGAATCAGAATCAGTGCCAAGTCCTAGTGCTTTCGTGAACACAGACACCATATAATCTATCTAAAGGGTTAATGATTTTAAACTTTTACACAAGTGTGGTGCATAGGCAGTTTTACTGCCTGAAAGACTCATTGTATCTGATTATGGAGCGCAGTGCTGTGCTTTTTAATCAATATCTCATTATGTTGTCACAAGGCTGGGTTTTAACTTCATTGTGTTTAATTCTTACAAATTTTAAGAATACAAGTAAAAGAAATACAATTCTTAATTGCATTTAGGAACATTTGTGCATTTTAGTGTTCTTGTGGAAACCTTTTTGAATTTTTAAAAATTATTTTCTGCTATATTGATACATATCTGTTGGGTATATTTTATGGAGTGTTTGGAATTTGTGCCTGGACATGTATACTCTTCCCGTTTATTATTTATTGTTGTTATTTATAGTGTATGCTGCCCCGAATCATTCTGGAGTCAGGCAGCCTAGACTCTAATAAATAAATAAATAAATAAATAAAAAATAAATGCAATATAGACTCTAATAAATAAATAAATAAATAAATAAATAAATAAATAAATAAATTCAATATAGACTCAAATAAATAAATAAATGTAATATAGACTAATAAATAAATAAATAAATGCAATATAGACTCTAATAAATAAATAAATAAATGCAATATAGACTCTAATAAACAAATTAATTAATTAATAAAATGCAATATAAATGAATAAGCAATGTTATCCTTATAATATAGGATCATTATAATAATCTATGCTTAAAACGCCAATAATAATAATAATTTACTAAACTTGTATGCTGCCCTACTCTCCATGTCTGGGAGCGGCTCACCTCAGCCCAACAAAAAAGTTACAGTAAAGTCAATAAAACATAAAAGAAAAAGATAAAAAGTGTGAATAATTTCAATTTTCAATCTATTGAGATGTTGTTACTGTTGCTGCTGTTGTTACTATCATCTTGGAAGATCCTCTTGCCCTGGCTTTGCTCGACAAGAGAGGAGAGTGGAGACTCCAAAATTATGCATATTAGATGTCCACCTAATTGGACTTGTCTAACCCTGGCCCTATCATGGATTTATCTTAGGAAATACATTGTTTTAAAAATGTGTATGTGTTATTTATATTGGCATTGAATGTTTCCAAGCCAACTTTCCCTTCTGATTCAATATTGAGAGAGAAAATAGCAATGATAAATTTAATTTCCATTTTAACAGTCTAATTTAAGCAGCCTATCCATCTCGGAAAGTTCAGGTTCAAAGGGTGTGCAATTATTTTCCCGGAGGCTGCCTAGAAACAAAAGCTGGAGGAACAGGAACTCAGCCACTTAACTTGCACCAGCCCGGAGGCACAATAGTAAGTCATTTCAGTCTCAGCCAGCAAGCTCACATTCAGTTTTCCCTAGGGATGGTTACGGTGTCTTTCAAACAGGACTACAAGGAACTCGCCACAATTTTCTTTTTCATTCTTGTGGCAGCAGAGTCAATATTCTCCAGAAGGAAAGGAGGTTTAAATTAAATTAAATGGTCTACCAGGTGAGTGCCTGCATTGAAAAGAAATCCATGGATAATAACACTAATGCATTTAAAAATAGGTGCCAAATAACATGATGCAAAACTATCCTGTGTTGCAACAGCAGTCTTCCTCAGCTGTATGGGATGAGTTGTACAGTATTGCAAATCAAACCATTAAGGGCTTGAAAGGAACCTTAAGCCATGGACGTTTCCTGAAAAACAGAAGTGCTCCTACACAAAGAAATAGAATCGTAAGAGCAGTTTTATCTGAGTCTTGTTTCTTAACGGCACCATCTTACCTGCAGTATTTTATCCCTCTCCAGAAAAGCAAGCTGGAGAAGTGTTGCGAGACATCCCTCACAGGAGTTGTTCTGGGGAAGGAATGGGACTGACCTCAGCAGGTACTGAGGCTAGCAAGAGACTGGGCTCCGATAAGAATGACATTGCAAGGATACTCCCAGGTTGAACACAAATCCTGGTGACCTCATGGGTAGAGCACTGGCATAGGAGGGTTTTTTTTCCATTGCCCCCTTGGGTGATGTCTGATATGGGCTGAAGTCCTGGACTCTCCTGCAAATCTCCCATTCAAATATTTATTAGGGCCAACCCTGCTAAATGTCTGAGCCCAAAGAAGGTGAACTGACCACTAAAAGAGCATGCAACAAGAAATGTAAGATCATGGATTAGTATCCATAGCGGATTAATAACCAGATTTTTTTCCCCAGTCATATTGTTCTGTTACTCGGATTATTCTCTCTTACATTCCTGGAAGACAGGCCAGCATTAGCAATTCCACATTTCAGAAGTGCCTGTGGCAAAAGCTTTGCAGACTCTTTGCCTTCTTCCCTCCCTCTCTCCCTTCCTCCCTCTATAAAAGAGAAATTCAGAATTCTGGATTAAATTTGCAGGCAGTGGGAAAGGGAAACCATTTAACTAAATATTATCGGGGGCAAGAGATAGAATTCTCTAAGAGATTAGAAAGTAAACAGGTTTTGTTTTCCCCATAAAAGTCTGCACTGAGAAATTTTATCTCAGCTAATAGTAAACCAAGAAGCTACATTGTTAGCAGGTGAGGCTTGTCTCATGTTGGCAATTACTGCCCATGAGCTCACACTGACCTGACCTTGAATCCATTTGCTCTGCTGATTCTGGGCCCAAATCTGTTTACATTCTGATTGCCTTCCAAACTGCATCTTGTTGTTGCCTTACAGTCTAAGATTCCATTAAAAAAATAAATAAATAAACAAATCACAGTGAAAGTGGACAGGTACTGTAGCCAACATGATCAGATTAAATCATCCAGTGCTTTTAATTTCCTTTATTGTGTTTTCTCCACCAAGCAAACACAGAAGGCAGCTGAAAAAAAGGTGTCTGTCTGAGAATGAACTTTTTCCCCCAGAGCAAGAGAAAAGAAAGAAAGAAAGAAAGAAAGAAAGAAAGAAAGAAAGAAAGAAAGAAAGAAAGAAAGAAAGAAAAAAAGAAAAAAAGAAAAAAAGAAAGAAATCCACAGCCAAAGGCTATGAAACACAAAGCAGATTTGCTTAGACACAATTCTATCTGTCTGTCTGTCTGTCTGTCTGTCTGTCTGTCTATCTGTCTATCTATCTATCTATCTATCTATCTATCTATCTATCTATCTATCTATCTATCTATCTATCTATCTATCTTTCACATTTGTCACCGCCCATCTCACTAGAAATGACTCTGGGCCATTTACAGTAAAAGAATAAATATTAATTAAATTACAACATAACAGCATTCCTACAAATAATAAATATTTTACAATCGTACAATCTTATGTTGTAGAAAGAGTTACAGAAAAAAAAGTTAATGCTCTAGGGCCTGTAAATCAATGTAAATTTGCCTTTTATTTTGTAATCCAGTAAAAAAAAAAAAAAAAAAGGATTAGTAATGATATCTTAAAATTCCGCATACATTTAAATTGGCAGTGTTCCTTAAAAAGCTACTATTTAATCAGGGTGATTTCATTTCTCTGAATGTGGCTAAACTTCGTTTTGCTATTTGTAAAATGCACCATACTTTGGCCCTCTCAGTTTTATCATTATTAAGCATTAGCATGGTTTCGGCTTGTCATCTCAGAATGTTTTGTTTCTTTTGTTTTGTTTTATTTATGACTTGGTTAATTATTGTAATAAAATTTACTCTACTCTTTTAAAATGTAGCATTTTTCAGAGTGGGTTAAATCTGCGTGTGTTTGTGTGTGCGCATGGGATGCAGAATGACTGGTGGGACAAGAGACTGTGCTGTGGTTTGGTGTGTCAGATTCAGCCGGCGCGGCACGGCTAGGGACTTGCCCAGCCGCACTTAGTCAGTTTCACCGCTCGAGCGCCAAAAGGTAAAGGGAAGTGAGAAACCGCAAACTGATTAATGGTCCAGCTGGTGCCGCTTAACTAGACTGCAAGCGGATACTTTGTGTGAATGCCAAATGGCCGCGGGCGCGGTAGACAAAGGGGAGAGCAGCGGATTAGACGTAAAGCAGTCAGCGCATGATTGGGAACTCCCGGCTTTGCGAGCAACAGAAAGACCCAACAACTACAACAACAACGCCATCGGTAGAAAGCAATCAAGAACACAAAAGAGCTGGACTGAATGTGCCATTTGAGTGAAGGGGGAGATTACTGCGGGTAATCTGTAACCAAGAAACGTGGGCTAAGCACAGGAACGGGGGAACTACAAATTGTATTGTAAAATGTGCCAAGCCAGTCCTGGCTGTGTCTGTAATTACGTACGTTATGCTTGAGTAAACTTCTTTGCTGAACACACGTGTCACGAGAGTTTCTCTGAGTTGAACAGGGTAAACCTTACATGGTGGAGAAATAAGGTAAGTAAGAAGGCTCTCTGGGGTAGGAAACAAATACTAGAAATACTCTGGGGAAGGGGTATGTGCATGTGTACCTCTGTCATCCACAATGTCTTATTCATGTGTCTGGATTTCTGAGCAGAGGAAGACCTAATGAGCAAATGTTGCTTAATGTTGCTTCATGCTGCTGATATCAGCCAACTGGAATTAAAATTCTATTCACTTCAGTTAGCATCCTGGATCATCAGGTAATCTGGACTGTACCACTAAAGGACACGAAATGGATAAATACTGTATGTGCAAATCCTGTGGGAAAGCAAGAATCCATAACTGATAAAGGGTCTTTTAACCTTAGGGACCTTTTTTTAGGGTAAGGAAATAGTAACCCATATCTGAAGCCTCCCATATCTGAAGCCTCCCAGACACAGAGGAATTGAAGATACCCCTTCCAGATGGTAGGGATACATGAATGTAAACTAACTTAGTGACCCTTCCCTGGATACTGTCTCTTTATGATAATGAGATGTCAACCACACTCCCTAGCATTGTATAAACAAGAGGTCAACTGGCAGCCATCCATCATTATAACCTATGTGATGCACAAGGTCATAACGACGCTCCTAACCAATCATGTAATCTTTGATAACTATGTAACCAGTCGTGTAAACTTTGATAATGATGCTGTTTTTTTAAAGAGTATAAATAAGCTAAGCTTTCTATCTTCAGGGCTCTCTTCTTGGGAAGGAGTCCTCAATTACTAAGGTGCCTTAATAAATGAGTAAATGAGTTTCTCGAGTCCAGTCTTTCATTGGGTTAAAAGACTGGGCTGAAACCACGGTTTTGTGGACAACACTACAAAGTCTTAAAAAGGAGGAAAGACCTGGGAAGAGGGGGAACCAAGTAGGAATAGATTTATCCTTTCAGGTTCTGTTTCTGAATCCCAATTTTTCCAGCCTCTGGTTTGTCTCATTTCCTGCATCGGTTTCACTTTTTTTTCAAGTTTGCATAAAGATTCATCTGCATTGTGGTGCACTTGTCTTCACCTGCACACCTTTATACTTAATTTTGTCAGATGTATCCATTTTTCCATGTAATTTGCCCTAATATAACACTTCTGAGTCAGTGAGATACTAAATAAGTCTTTCATTAAAATAGGAACAAAATGTCTGTCTTTTCATCAGGCTAAAGGGCATTGTATTGAATCCATCGTTAGAGCTGAAATTGATTATTTCATTTAGACTGAATAAAAATAAATGATTTTAGAAATCCAGTTTTTACTTCCAGTCAGAGGATTATGATTTAATGAAATACAAGAAAGTGCAGAACATCGCATTAACCTTCCCAATATTTTCTACACCGAATGGCACATGGAATATTTTC
Organism: Python bivittatus; assembly: GCF_059951505.1. Taxonomy (NCBI): domain Eukaryota; kingdom Metazoa; phylum Chordata; class Lepidosauria; order Squamata; family Pythonidae; genus Python; species Python bivittatus. The sequence continues at coordinate 13,785,999 of NW_028277053.1, forward strand.
TAGTTCCTGGTGAAGATCACAGGGATTAAATTACAACATGGACAACAGTTGATGATTTCTTATGCTTCCTATCCTGTTCATTTCAAATGGAAATTGCTGTGAGCTTAAACACACATACCCACAAATCAAATTACCTAGGATGCATTCATCCTTGGATGTTCAAGTTGAAATGCAGATTTATTAAAATTCTACACGGCTTTGCTAGCAAACCACGTGGACTGTCTTTTCACTTATTTTCACTTATTACTGTTGCATCAGAGACTGAGCAATCAATACTGATAAGTGCCCTGTGCTATCCCTCTTATTGAACCAAAGATACTATCATTTCGGTTTTCCTTGATAAAAGAGTGCTACAAAATTTGAAGTATTGTATCATGTTCAGTTATACCCAGACCAGTTGTTGATGTTAGAGAAAGGAGTGGAAGGTACTGAATGCAGAAATTCGGGCTTTTGTAAACCCCCCACCCTTCCTTTTGGCTGAACGAAATTAGCGAGCATAAAGCTCTGTATTGCCCAAGGCACCTCCTGTTTCCATTAAGAGTCCAATGGAGAAGATCAGATTATAAAACTTTGCTTTTGTTTCTTCTTGTTTTAAAGGGTGGGGCAGTGGAGGCTGTAATTATAGAGGGACAACTCTATTCAGGCATCTCCTCTCTGTTCTCCTATGCTTCTCCTGCTTAGACCATAGAGCCAGGAAGGCAAACAGGTGTCTGCCTAATTGTCAGTCATGATGCAGACAAATATCCTCAGATTAGTAACATTTTCAGATGCTGGTGCCATTAATTTATGCCAAACTTTTTTTTTTTTTAACAAGACGGTGGTTCAAATCTTTCTAAATTACCAAATCTCATGAGATTTGCCTAACTCAGCCCAAGATCCAGTGAGATTTAAATTTTCTCATATACTATATATATGATTGATTGATTGACTGACTGACTGACTGACTGATTAATTGATTATGGGCTACCAAGTTGTTGTTGACTCTTAGCAACCACATGGATTTTCTCAATGGTAATCTGTACTTTAACCTGCTCCTTCAGGTCTTCCAATGGTGTCCCCATCACCACTGTAACTGAATCCATCCACCTTCCTGCTGGTCATCCTCTTCTTCTCTTTCCTTCCACCTTTTCCAGCATTAGAGACTTCTCCAAATTATATATATGAGAATGTGCAATATGATGGCATAATTTTCAGTGTTTTTTTTTTTCCTCAGAAGAATGTGGATTATGCTTTTGAGAAACTTATCTTCCTTTATCCTTTCTATAGGATAGACTAGCTGCTTAAGAGCAGAAGATAATAAGTGTGTTCCACTAAGAAAACACCCAGCCTTTCTCAATAACACTAATTGTTTCAAGTGCCTTTTTGAAAAGTGTAGATTTTTTTTAAAAAGTAATGTGCGGTACAGTCCTTGTACTGGTAGCAAAGAAGGTAAAAAGTCTGCCTCTTGGTTGAAGCATTTAAGACATTACAGTTAGCAGGAAATTTTGATTCTTGTCTATAGAATTGTTCTTTGTTCTAGTTCATCATTTTTCCCTCACCAGCATTACTTCTACAAAAAAAGTGATAGAGTTTCAATCAGAAGAAGGCAGATGATCACTGTGGTTAGATTGGAGCAGGTTGTTAAAGTGTCTGTTTGTATTCATCAAAATCCCAGCTGTTCCTTTTCAAGGGAACAAGTTGTATATTATTAGCTCTGCTTAGAGAAATCCATGCCCTTGGAGACATGGGTCCATTTCGAGCAGAGCAAGAGATTTGCCTCTGAGTTCCCTTTGACTTTGTTGGGCATTCTCCTCTCCTCTCCTCTCCTCTCCTCTCCTCTCCTCTCCTCTCCTCTCCTCTCCTCTCCTCTCCTCTCCTCTCCTCTCCTCTCCTCTCCTCTCCTCTCCTCTCCTCTCCTCTCCTCTCCTCTCCTCTCCCCTCCCCTCCCCTCCCCTCCCCTCCCCTCATCTTTTCTTTTTTCTTTTCTTTTTTCTTTTCTTTTCTTTTCTTTTCTTTTCTTTCTGCAGTGCAAAATCACCTTTTTCTTTTTATTTCTTGCTTGCTTTCTCCAAGCACCTTGTTTGTAATTCATTGCTTTGTGAACTTTCCTCTTATGGTAACCCCATAGAGATATGAAGAATCCTAAAGTTATGAGCAGGTCAGTCAAGCAAACAGCCCCTTGGTCTTCAGGGGAGACAGTTCTAACGTTTGACTGCGTGAAGGGTTGTCATACAGCCAACCGTTTTCTTCTCACTTGGACGAGTAGCTGCCTGTTTCTTTCCATGAAAGTGAGAAGCCAGAGTCAGTCACTGCTGGAGTTCCTTTGGATGCCCTGAATTACTTGATCTAATCCTGTTTTATTTCAGTTGGAAAGTAAAGGAAATCATGAAATCTTTGAAGTAAAGGAATAAACAAACATTGTAATTTTACTGGAATCATGCTGTATGTTTTTTTTATTGCTATCATTTTTTTTTTAAAGGGAGCTGTTTATGGTCAGTTACCAGATCTCAGAAGTGCTACAAAAGAATTCCACAAACAAGGAATTTAAAAAAAAATCAGAAAAAAAAATTAAAACATAATGGATGGCACAGAATTATTTTCTAAAACCTTCTCAAAACATCAAATGGAAGGAAAGAAATTTGCTTCCTGGTTCACTCAGAATGAATGATCTAAGCTTTCTTGCACCAATACAAAATGAAAAAATTTGGGTGGGCAGCATTATACAGGCTTCGTGGATTCTGTTGATGGCCCTTCAGCAGAATAATACTAAACAACAAAACCAGGAAATCCCATGCTTGCATGCAGTATTTACCATGCAATACTGATGCATTAAAATAGAGCAAGATTTCCCAATCATACACTAGGGAGGATTTCAACAGAAGAACTGAAAGGGCAAGATGGACCTGAGATACGGTTACATCAGCTTAAACTTTGGGTTCAGAGCCTCAAATGTTGTCTGCCATCCTTGAGTCAGTGGAAAACTACCACCATGAAAGTGTGTTTTCCATTTGCTGATTCCTATCCTGCCTCTGTCCTCAGTCAGTGCCAGTCATCCTTCCAAAGTTGTGGGTGACAAAGATTACACACAACTTGAGGATGACCTAAGATGGTGTTGGAAGAAAGGAAAACGTTCTGCTTTAATCCTGGTACAACTTCTCATTTGTGGGCTGAAGACAAGAAGGAAGAAACATATAGGAACATGGCAGAAAAAAAGTGGGGACTTTTAGTCTTTCCTTAAGAAAAGAAGAAATCCATACTCTTAGAAAATAGTCATACTTCCTTTCTTTCTAACATGACTGGGGGTTATATTCATTACTAAAAAAAGACCCCTGCATCTCAATTAATATTAGTTTAATTATGCTGCTAAGATTTATAAAATTGACTGCACAACATCTAACTGCATATAATATAACTGTAGTGTGTCATTATTGTGCAATTCAACATTTCAGGAGACCAAATTGACTTGGAATGTACAACATTTTAAACCCAGGTGAACCGTTTTGCTTTAAAACTTGCATTTTAATTCTATGCAGGCTTTTTTAAAAAATAATTTGTTCTCTTGGAAAACCAAGGGGCTTAGAGAAATTTCTTTGCTACAGAGTAAGCTTCTGAAAATATTCATTGCTCCAAATCAATCAGATGAAGAAATGAAGAATCTGTTCTTCAAATCACATGTACCCAAATCAATTTGGATGCCTGTTGCATGAGTATTTTAATGGTGTGCATTGGTCTATATCAAAACAAGGTTAATCGAAAGATTGGGACAAATGAACAGAATCAAATCCTTTTCCTTGATTTATATGCTTGAAACAAACCACATTTGCACTCCTCTTCTTTAGAAGCTACTAGATTACAGAAGCAGGCAAGTGAACCAGATCTTGCAATTATATTTGTTTATATAAAATAAGATGGTCAGAATTCTCAGGAATCTCCCTAATTCATACTTCTAAACAGCCAATTTGTTATAGTGATTAAAGGTGCTGGACTGGAAGCTGGGAAACTGTGTCCTTGAGTCCCACCTGAGGCATGAAAACAGCTGGGTAACTGTGGGGCATTCTCTCTCTCTCAGCCCTAGGAAGAAAATCTGGCAAAAAAATTCCAAAAATGTTGCCAAGAAAACTGTGCTCTTGTCCAAGTTGCCTCTAGGAGTCAAGACTGATTTGAGGGACTACAGCAACAACACTGTCAAGAATGGCTAAATTAAACAAAGATGTACCAGAGTAGGAAAATGATAATTAAACCTGAATTAGGATTCCTGGTGCTTGCCCCTCTAATAAGCTGAAGTTTAAAGTGGGCTTCTAGACCTTGGATCTTTAGAAGAGTGATAAACTAGGGTCTAGATTGGGGTGCTGCATTTAATAAGTGGCTGCTTAGTTTAGTTATTCCTATTAGCAAAAGAAGTTGGGGTATAACACTGTTAGGCAGAAGCACATTTCCTAATGCATGGACTTACACGGAATGGGCTGTTCCACCCAGGCTGGTGCAAGTACAGTGGGAATTTTATTCAGCTCTGCATCAGTAATCAAGTGAAGAAAGGCGGTGAAGACTTTTTATTATTATTATTATTCAATGAAATGTTGATGCTGATGTTGAAAACATCATTGGTTTTGGTTTTGTACCGCTCCACTCCTCAAAAGGGCCTGGCTTTTTCTTTGTCCTCATATGCATGGTGACATGCAAATCTAAGAAAACAGTCAAGTGTGCATGCGTGTAGATGAAATGCACCACTTTGTTGCAGTTGTATGCAGTGGAAGATCAGACTGTTTAATGCAGTTTGCCATTTTCATAGAGGCAATTTAATCCAAATGTCTGCTCAGGGCAGGAACCACTGGGGTATCTCAGACAGATGACCCTTGAGGTTCTGTTGGAAGAACTTCAGAGAAGGAAAACTCACCATGTTATGCGGCCACCTGTTCCACTGGTCAACAGTTTGTATAGTCAGGAGGGTCCCTAGGGAAGCCCTTGGTGTGCAGAATGAAATCATAGCCTGAAGACCGAGAATCCTGTACTGAATTTTACAATCTAGCTGATGAGACTTCTGTATAAAATTATGTTCCTGACACAACACCTTCCTTCTGCACAATCAAACATACTTCTCCTGTGGGTTCCTAAGCATACTTTTTTTTTTTTTTTTGTCTGCGCTCAGTCATTGCTGACCCTGCAGTGACTGCTTGGACGAGTCCTTGCAGTTTTCAAGGCAACTGTTTTTCGGAAGTGGTTTGCCAGAGCCTCCTTCCTAGAGCAGAGCCCAGCTGGCGAGCGCAGGAGGCGGGGTTTCCGTTGCTTTGCGCCCTTTTTGGGCGCGCACGGTTTTTCGTGCTTACCGGCAACTGCTCCCGACTACTTTTTTGCAAGGCGCTGCCAGCATTTTTCCTCCCACTGGAGTGAGAGTCCCCATTTATCTACTCACGTGAGTTTTCGACCTGTTGGGTTGACAGGAACTGGGGAGGAAACAGGAGCTCACCCTGTTTAATGCGAAGGCTGGACTTGAACCGCTGAAGCGTCAACCATTTCTGGCCGGCAACTTTCAGCATCATTAAGCCACTGCGCATATTGGGTCTGCATAATTTCATCTTTTCCTTCTTCTAATGATTTTGTTGTTGTTGTTGTTGTCAGAAAAAGGAAAAAAGAAAAAGAAAGAAAGAAGTAAATGTAATATTATAGAAGTTACAAATGGAAAATGCTGTTATCTGCAACCTAAGTTCCCCTTGGAGTAAAAAAAAAAATGCTCCATCTGAAAGCACCCAAGAAATCCACAGAATTTGATACACTAAAAGAAACCCTCCTTGCTGTTCTCGCTTCTCCAATGAACAATATTTAGGTCCCATATTGACTGCTCCCCAGCCAATCATAATGGTGGCTATTAAATGTTCCTTTGCCTGTTTGCTTAGAGGCACAGAGACAGTTGAGCAATATAGGTGCCATTCTACCTAGCTGGAGATCCTCCTGAACAACCTGGCCTGTGGCTTTTGACCTCACAGCTTTCAAAACTGTCTGCTAAGATATTTATGTGCAACAGGAAAGATTCAGTACAAGGGATCCTGTAAGGTTTTAAGGGTGGATGTGTGAATGAGAGTATGGGTAGGGAGAAAAGAAATGAAGAGAGACAGGTCTGCAACTTCTTCAAAGCTTTTTACCCTATTGTGTTTCTCTTGTTTGCTAGTGTGTTCCTGCAATGCATTTTTTTTAATCAAAATCAGTTGCTGCAGCTTCACTGTGAACCATCATACTGACTACTGACATATCCACATGATACCAGCCTGAAAGAAAGCATCATGTGCTTTAATGCTATTTGAATCACCACCCCTTAAAAGGGAATCCAGGGTAGGTACTCCCATCTTTCCTCTCCAGCTAGCCTACTGAGTAACATTCAGATGGGCAACATTACTGTACATACAACTGAGGTAGGGAAGGTTGGTTTTCCTGGTCCCCTGGATCTCCTTAAACTGCAGTGAGCAATTGTGGCTGCCTGAGCATGGCTAGTTTTGCAAACGAACAAATGAAAAGCTAACTAAGGTCAGACTTGCTAAGAGACCATCAGAATATCCCCAAGCTGTTGGATTAGATTGGGAACTTGAAAAATATCCTGGAAAAAGGCAATGTTGCCAAGAAAACGGCAATGGATATGCTAGTAAAGTCACAGGGTGCTGAATTGAACTCAAAGGAGGCTTGAGTCTTAGAGTGTGCAGCAGCCTCTAGTTGACCATGGTTATTCTCAACAGATGCTAAATGGTGTCATCCCTCGTTAGGACTTGGATGGAAGGCCACCAGCAAATCCCATATGATTGCCAAGAAAACTCCTGTATTGTTTCAGTTCTCCTTGGATTGACTCCCAAGCGATTTCCTCCCCAGAATCTAATTGCCCAATTATGTTGCGATCAGTCCCTTGCGCTAGCCCCTGAGCTTGTCTTCTACCAAGGTGTCATCTTATCTTGCTGCTCCAGAAGGAATAAAAACCAGCTGTTCCACAGGCACGGCCTGCCCTTCTCCTAATCTCTTGCTGTTTTCATGGATGTCAAGTACAGAGGGAGAGAAAGGAAAAACACCACCTTTCAGCATAACTCATGCCTAAGGCATTGCAGTTCAGCCTGCTGGTGCTGGTGCAGGGCCAGGCCCCAACGAGGGCAGAGCAGAATGAAGCATGAGGCTAATCCTCTTTCCAAACCCTTTGCAAGAGCAACATAGGAAGGAACACAATCTGGGTTGGTGCTTTGGGTTGTCTGCTACAACCCTGCTCTGCAAAGTCTTTTGACTGCGCTCCCTAGAATGGAAAGCAAGAAACAGCAAATACAGAAGGAACCCTTCTTAAGTTAGATGCTGAATAATAATTTAAACACATTTTTAAAAAGAGCCATCTCTTTCAGCACATGTTTAATTGTGGATGACTCTTCCACTTGATTTTAATTTATATTTTTCAAAAATGTAAAATGTTTGCATCAACACTGGCTAACTTCAGCACTGTTGAGGAGATAGCATATAAATTGAATAAGTTAAAAAAATGTTAATGAAGGTCAAGTTGACCCATCCATGCCATTTTCCTGCCAATAATACACTGCCTTCTCCCAGGACGTTTTTGGTTTCCTATGTATCTTCCAATCCTGGGACTTCCTAGTGGTACTAGCCAGGCCTGACCCAGCTTAACGTCTGAGCCCAGACTAGTTCAGCTAGGTGCTAGGCTTTGCTGTGACATCAATAACTGTAATCATAATGCCATATGACAACACTTGTAGTAGTAGTAGTAATAGTAGTATATTATTGATACCATTACTATTCTAAATAATAATAATAATTATCATCATCATCATCATCATCATCATCATCATCATCATCATCATCATCAAACAATATCTGCCTATCCCAGGTCCTTGAGAAGGACTCAGTAGTTGGACAAAAATGCCAAATCCAGTCTAAACATCTGGCTGACCATGTGATCAACCATCATCATCATCATCATCATATGTAGAGAGGGAGGGAAGTGGAAATACTTCTCTGTGAGTGGAAATGAGTCATCATGTTTGACACTGTGAAGAATGGAATTCTAAAATGTTAGGAGTGTGGAAGAACATCTTTCTTTGATTTGGCTACTGATATAAATTGTCCCAAGACTTTTTGCAACGTCACCTTCCATACCAATCCCAAATGAGCTTTTTTTGAGTCTGCTAAGATTCTAGAAACAACCGGGAATTTCTGAAAATAATAAAACAGGCAAATGCGTTCATCATATTCATTTGCCATTTTAGTGCGGCTCATCCTTTGTATGCTTTATTATTCATTTATGATAGCTATTATGAGCCTTTCAGAGTCTCTCTGGCCCTCCTGAGGAATATTTATGGCTATTACAAGGCTCTTAGAGGAGACCCAACAACGGTTATTGCAAGGATCCTGAGAAATGCTACATTAGTGTGGAGATTGGCTGAGCTGTAAAATGTCTGAACTTCTTTCAATGTCCCCCCTGATGAAGATTAAAAGACAGACGTCTTTGGGCTCAGCGGTAGAGTTCACCACAGACAACATTAATACAGAAAAGCCCAGTCAGGTCTAAAAGGAAGGCCGACACTAAGAACTTTAGGGATTCTGGGGAGTGAATGGGTAGCAGGGAACGGAAGCCTGCCTCAACATTTTGCAAATATCAGTATTTCAATACGCAGGTCTAGTTTAGAATGTGAATTCTTTCTTCTGTGCTTTGAATAGTCCTTAAGATTCTAAATGAAGTTACTTTAATCTGCCACCAATTCTATGCTGTTAGCAGCAACCAAATTCTACATATACAATAAATATATGTCATTTCATCCATTAGGTGCATCTGGATAACTATCGGAACCCACTGTCAAAAATCTTGAATACAGTGGCATGTTTATGAGGGCTGCACGCCTACTATATAATGGTAAAATCCTAATATGTTAGACATACTGTTTTCAAAGTTTTTGTGCTTATTTAGGGCTGTTGTGCAGGAGAAAGACAAGCCCAGGAATCCTTTGGTGTTCATCAAACACCAAAGTAAGTAAGCTTCTAGTAAGCTTGTTAGGCTTGTACTCAGAAAGGGTTGATGGATGTGATCTCTTCCAAGTGAAGGTGGTCATCAAGAGCGGTAAGCAACTCAGGAGGACATGCCTGTTCTCAGATTTTGGAGCAGCCTAACTGCAGGTGGAGATTAATCAGAAGAAACAGCATTTCCTACAGTTCCATTTTGATGCCTTCAAAATCAGCTTGCTTAGCTTCATCTCTACAAGCCAAATTTCTAGTCTGCTGGCAGCTAGCTTCTAGTGTCACCATAGACCTCCAGAAGCAACTCTGCTCTGACAAGAAAGACAAGCATGTGGGTTTTTCCCATCATATACTGAACTCTCCCTCTTTCTCTGATTGCCTGGAAAGTTTTGGGAACCTAGCCAAGAAACTGGAAAAGTTGACTAGAAGGGAGAGAGCAGAGCAGATGGACAAGAGACACTGGATTTCAGCTTGGACCATCACAGCATATCAGTGTTTTATGGACTGATACAAGTTAGTGTATATCAAGGAACTAAGAAAAAAAAAGTGATTTCCATTGCTTACAACTGTAGTTTGAAATTATTTTTAATATCTCAGATTTCAATTCTGATGTTCAGGTTTCATTACCAGCAGCCAAGAGACTTGGCTAGTTGGCAGGATCTTCCTAAATTTGCTAAATGAATAAATAAAGCACAATATCTAAATATTCATTGTGGTTCCTGAAATGGGCTTCCTTCTTTGATATCAACAAATGTTGTAACTTTTGCCAGCTGACAGCTACTACATTTAAATGCTACAGGAAGTGTGTGTGTGTGTGTGCGTGCATTTTCCTTCCCTTGCAGTTGCTGCTAATTTGCTTTTATTTCCTGTCTTTTCCGAGCCAACAGTAATTAACAGACAGCAGGAACTCTTTTTTCTCTCCTTGGTATTTGCAGAGAAAGGAAAAAGCAACAAGGAACCCAAATTCAACTCTTTATTACAGTCATCCAAATTCTACAGGAGGAATCATGTAGCTGGAAATCACCTCATCCCCATTTTAGATGATAGATGATAGATAGATAAATAGGTAGATAAAGATAGAGATAGAGATTTAATTTTTAGAATGAGCAAACCCAAACCTGAGAATTAATTAAAGTGCCAGTTGAAGCATATTATTTATTCAGATTACCAGTTTATTAACCAATGCTGTGACACTTTGCCCATTTGATCATAGAGGAGGAGATAGTTTCAAGCTATTCCTCACATCCAAAAATGGCACTGAGTTTTCCCCAATGAGGATCTTATTTTCTGGAAGATTGTTGCTGAGGAGTTAGGGGTGCAGTCTGCAGGGGGGCGGGAGGAACATAAGTGTGCATGTATACATTCTATTAAAAAAAAAGTAAAGTCAGTTTCAAATTTAATGATTTCCTTAGATATATCCATATCGTTTTATTAGCAATCATTTTAAAACAATTTGCCTTTCTTTTCTGTCAGGTTGTTTTTAACTTCTCAGTCTGTCCAACAAACTCAGCTGTTTGCTAGTCAAGAATTAAACAGGCCCAACCCTGCTTAGGTTCCCAGCCAGACAAGGTTAACCTGGTATAACGAAGGGATATAAAGGCACACAGAATTAAATCTGATTCACACTGCTTGATTCCTTTACAATCATACATGGATTTAATCAACTCTTCCTAAAACAGATGCCATACCTATCTATCCAAAGATGCTCCCCATAATTGTAGAACTTTTGTAGGGGTTCCATGTATACATTTGTACAATTTTCTTGGCAACAATACGGAAATCGTTGTTATTGCAGTATAGTTTGTTTTTCCAGTGTCCCTGTCTAACCTATAATCCTTAGATTGCTTGGTCATCTTCCACCCAAGAATTAACAAGGTCTGACCCTACTTAGTTTTTTAAGATCAGCCAAGGTTGGCCAGGTGACATTTCACAAAGCCTGTTCTTGCAGTCTTGATCCTCCGTTAGAGAACAGGATGTGGAGAACTCTTCTAAGCATTGTTGAGTCATGACCTTGCTTCAGTACTGCCTGGTTGTACCCAAAGGATCTGCTCCTCTCCATACCTGGATCAGGGCTCAAATTGCACACTTCGAATATATGTGCCTGTTGCAATTTAACATGTTCTGCCTTACCCAGATTTTCTTTCGTTGACGTTGAAAGGAATTCTGCATGGTTTAAAATGTTGAAATCTTGTTCATTAAACATAAATGATATGTTTTATTTTATTTTTTTAAAAAGGGTGCATTTGTTTAGCATGTTTCATTGACTAATACAATTGAAACCAAAGTCCTTGCTTTTGCTGGGCTTGATAGCTTGCCTTATGATATTCTATGAAGCCCAAAACCCCAACATGTTTATTAATACTGATTCTGAAAAAGCCAGAACCTTGAGTCTTCCTGTCTCTGATCAAAGCTAACCCAAACCACAATTCAGTTCACATTATCTCCTCTGAAAGCTTTGTTCTTGCAGAAAGCAGCTGAAAACAAAGAGTATTCAGTATGTACAGAAGAATTCTTCTCTATGCATAAAGGACAACAGATTGTCTTAATTTCCTAGGCATGTCCAAGGGTTGAAAAACAGGTCTCAGTTAACCAGGTAGCGTTTCTTTTCTGGGACAGTGGTTATTAATGCTACTTCTAACTACAGAGGTTTTTAAGTAGTTGTGAATCGGGGGAGATGTTTCCAAATTCCCATTACAATTAAAACACATTAAAGAGAGAATCCAATTAGAGTTGAGTCCCTTTCAATCTGTAATTTGTGAAGCAGGTGATATGCCAGAAAATGAAATGACGTATTTTTAGAGTAGACTAACATACATAACAAATCAGATTTTCAGTACACTTTGAGACAAATGCAAATTGACATAGAACCTAATAATCTGATTATTATATTGATGAGAAAATATTATTACAGTATTTCCTTGTCAAAGGAAGCTAAATGCCAACTCAAGGGTGTAACCACAGTTTTTCCTGGGCCTACACCCTGGTTAAGGCTTAGATTATGGTCTATATTTCTACCCTAGCAAACACTTGGAATGCAAGTCCAATGTTTTTCCAATTGCCACTTAGATTAATCCCCCTCTCCCCCCAGGAAAAGCATCAATTAACATTTGCACATGGATAAACTATTTCCTCTTGATAGAAGGATGTTCTATCACTCTGGCCCCCACCCCAACATATTTAATGCTAAAATGTTGGAAGGTGATATCTTTAAAGATGGATCTCTATTAGAATATGAAACCCACTTGGCTTTGGAAGATGTCAACAGGAAAAAAAAAAGTATAAGAGCTTTTGACTAATTGCTCAGCAAGGAAGCAATTGTCTCTGGTTGTCAGCACTCTCATAACATTGGTGTCCTTATATAAGTGCATTCGGCTGATTAATAAACACTTGGGGGTGTATGTTTTCTCATTTTATTAAAAAAATCATTTGATTAAAATGTGTACATAAACACATGATTTTAATTAAAACAGATTGGAAGCTTTTCTAGCATCTCTGAAGAATCTATAAGCAAGCTTCCAGGTGCTGGGTAGGACTGATGGGACTTAGATACATACACTGAGCTTTATCTCAGTCCAGGTGATGAGTTATAGGCACCAAGACCTAGTAGGTTATATGTTAGTGGCATGACCAGTTCTTGAGGAAAAGAAAAACAGAAGTTATAGCCCGTCTGTTGATATGGGGTTATACAATATGCATCTCTGGTTATGAACCAGGCACACAACTGGACCGACACCTGTTGATTTAATTCTTCTAATGTTTTCCACTGAAGATGCTTCTCTAGAAGCACTCTTCTTTAGAAGACTCCCCTGCCTAATAATTGTGTGTGTGTGTGTGTGTGTTTCAGGTATTCATTTCTTCCCTGAAAGGAGGCCCTTCGTATATCCATATCTCCTGGTGCTCTTGACCACATTAGGAGAGACAGCAATGCCCCCATTCAGTGGCTGGTGTGGGTCTTCCGGGCTGTGTGGCTGTGTTCTGGAAGTTTTGTTTCCTAACGTTTCACCAGCATCTGTGGCCGGCATCTTCAGAGAGCAGGAGCACAGACAGGAGCAGTTCTCTTTGTGCCCAAGATGATGTGACCTTTTTGTGGGTATTTATAGAGATCTGAAGGGGGGGATTGAGGGGTTGTGGTGGGGGGCTAGGGGTATGTGGGGGTGTGGGGGTGTGTGGGGTTTGGGTTAATGAGTGGCTGCTTGTTTTGGTGTCAGAATCTGTGTATATCTTCCTGGGGGTTAGGCAGGGTTTTTTCTTCTATTGAGTTGTTAACGAGGGGCTGCTGGGGGTGATTAGCAAGTTCATTGTGTGAACTGTTCACACGTCCTGGTGGTTGAGCTGAGTTCGTTGACTTTTTGCAGGCTGTATTTTTCAGGATTAGTAGCCAGGTTTTGTTGATTTTTAGACTCTCCTCTTTTTTATTGAAACTGTGCTGGTGTTTGTGAATCTCAATGGCTTGCCGGTATAGCCTGGTATAGTGGCTGTTGGTGTTGTCCAGTATCTCTGTGTTTTCAAATAGGATTTTGTGTCCAGTGTGCTTGAGAGCATGTTCAGCTACTGCAGATTTTTCTGGTTGCTGTAGTCTGCAGTGCCTTTCGTGTTCTTTTATCCTGGTATGGATGCTGTGTTTTGTGGTCCCAATGTATACTTGCCCGCAACTGCATGGTATGCGGTATACTCCTGCGGCGGTGAGGGGATCCCTTTTGTCTTTTGCTGATTTTAGCACTTCTTGTACTTTTCTGGTGGGTCTGAAGATTGTTTGGAAATTGTGTTTTTCCATCAGTTTTCCCATGCAGTCAGTGACCCCTTTGATGTAGGGCAGAAATACTTGGTTGGTGGGTGGCTTTTTTTCTTCTTCAGTCGCATGTTGTTTTCTTGGTTTGATGGCTCTTTTTATTTCATTCTTGGAGTAGCCATTCGCTTGTAGGACCCAATTAAGGTGGTTAAGTTCAGAGTTTAGGAATTGGGTTTCGCAGATCCGATTGGTCCAATCCATCAGGGTTTTGATGATGCCTCTTTTCTGATGTGGGTGGTGGTTGGAGTTTTTGTGTAGGTACCAGTCTGTGTGGGTGGGTTTTCTGTAAACTTTGTGTCCTAATTTGAGGTCTGGTTTGTGTATGACCCTAACCCTAACCCTAACCCCCATTGAGTACTTCTGCAATTTGCTCCCAAACATATGCTAGGGTAGAGCAACTACCCAACCCTTCAGAGTCTCTGCAAGATCCCCAATGGGATGGGATCAGATCAGAAAGATGGCAAGCATGACATCTTGCTCAAATTCATACCCCTTTTCTACATGCACAGACATCACATGCACATACAGTTGTGACACCATTCCTGCCTTCAAAGTCTGCTAGAACGTCCACCTTCTTACTTCTATATTGGCCACCAGCCTCTGCTGTCATTCTTTCCTCTCTAGGCTTGGTTTTGACTTTTGGAAAAGGAACCAGCAAATGGCCATTGTGCAAGGGAAGCAACAAAGCCATCCTTTGGAGAATCTGGTAAATATGAGAAAATAAGGTGGCCCTGCACAATGGCTACAGGAAGCAGAAGGGGAATCTGAAGAACCAGAAGCAAGAGAACAGATTTCCCACTGGTGGGATGTTGCTGACCCTGGGCTGCCAGTGGTAATCTTTCAAATGATATTTGTTTCCTCTAGAAATGGAATGAAGGGCAGACCCAGAGTTAACCATCTAAAGTCCTCCTGCCTTGGGCATGTGGGAACTTTAGTCTAAAGGGCCTGAGATGTCTGGGAAACTACTTGATAACTATTCTGTCTGGATTGTAAGCTACCCCAGAACCCCATTGGACAACTTTGCTGCTGCAATTTCTGCCCATTCATGTTCTTGGTGGGAATGTCTGCCTCACAGAACGCTTTATAAAATGTCATTGTTTTACAGTCCCCAGCTCCCACCACATGCCCTACTAAAAAGGGCAACAGTCCCAACTAATGCTAATTTAAAGTTCATGGCAGAATCCTCCATCACAAGTTTTGTTTTTTTCTTTTTTAAAGTCCTTTGACATGGTAAACCAGTGATCTTCTGAAACAATAGTAAAAGCAAAGAGCAACGGATCATGAGTTGCTCCTCCAAGTACAAATGGTGCTGCAGTGGTGTAACTGCGACACTAGCGTTGGATATCTCAGATCAATGTAGAACTGGAATGTGGAAGGGAGGACTATTAAAAACAAGCAAGCAAGCAAACAGATTTCTCTTTTTTCCCTTTCTGTTTATTGCAGGCAATTTCCATTCTCAATTATTATTATTATTATTATTTTAATTTAAATTATATTTTTCTCTCTTATTAAAAATGCATTTGGCAAATTATTGTCCATATATAGACATAAGTAAGAAACGTATAGATTTCGGCCTTTTTTTAAAGAGATAGAGAACATCTGTGTCAGCTTCTCTAATAGGGAATGGGGAAAATACCTTTTTTCTTACCTTTGAGAAAATTTTTGCAAAATGTTCTAGAAGGTATGTTAGGTTTTTATTTTCTTGCTACTGTATAATGTGAAAATCAGAGCTAACTATTCCTCAGTATTGCAATAAACTTTACTGAAAGAGTAAGTATCTACCATATATACCTCCTTCTCTCTCTCTCTTCATCTTTATTAAAAGAAAAACCTCTCTAGGAAGGGAAAAGTCATAACTTAAACTCAATGGAAAGTTTTCTAGGAGGTCCTCTTGATGCTCTCAGTACTTTTACTGTCGCTTTCTCTTTGCCAAACAGATGGAAACTGATTTTACATGATTTGAATTTCATAAATTGGAATTGTCAGGAGCTTCTTTACAAGAGTTACAGAAATTTTGCTGGATCCAATTATTGAATTCCAGGGACAATTAGGGTTCCTGTAAGGTTGAAGAGGACAAATAGACTGGAGACCAAATTGGCACAGAACCATCTGGCCAGATCTGAAAAAGGACAACTATGATTTCAAACTGTAAGTTTTTTGTTCTTACTTACTTATTTATTTACGGACTCTTTCCTGCAGGGTAAACAGGGTATGCAGGTAACTTTGCTCTTTACAAAAATGAATGAATGAATGAATGAATGAATGAATGAATGAATGAATGAATGAATGAGTAAATAAATAGTGAGCACAAATGAGGAAATCTCAAATCATACACCTTACTGATGTTTCCAGGGAACATCTTTTGGTAAGCACATGTTCTAAACATCTGTTTTATGCTACCATTTGATTATCAGAGGCAATGGCTCTGACATTTACATTTTTCAATCCCTTTTGAGATATAATCAGAGGAGGAGGAAGGTGCTTGTACACCTAAAATTAATTTGATTGAGATAATTTCCCCAGTTGTTCCATCAGAGTTACTTCAGGAAATCTAGGTTAAATACACTTCTCAAACATTCTGTGACCTTGGATAATTTATTCAATTTACCTTGGAGCTACAAATCGGTTAGTGTAGGTACAGTATATGTGCATTTTGCTGAGGTTTTCAGCCCTGTCTGTTTAGTCAGTTCTATCTCCATATAGAAAAACTGAATTTTATATACACTAAAGGCTTAAAATAGTGTAACTGCATTGTTTTCAGTGGAAGATGGGGGCAATAGATAATTCCAGTAGAAGATTGTCTCAATTGAAGATCTTTATCTTCAATCAAACAAGTATAGTTTGGCATTTTCCTACAGAGTTGTCATATCTAATAAAACAGTTCCTGTGGTTCATTTTATCCCATATCTACAAAACAGGAGCAGTGCAAAGTATGTAGAAATAATTGTAAACAGCAATGTGTTATATAATCCTGTATGTTTGCAGAGAAGATACTAACTGATATAAAAATTGCATATTCAGGGCATGGTTCATTTCACCAAGGGTTCAGAGTCCTACATTATTTATTTCCCTGATGATTGCTGCATAAAAACATTTTTAAGGAACGTAAAAAGGATTGTTAAGGGACAGTTGGGTCAGATTTCCAGTCCATTCAGTGCAAGGCCATGTGTGCTGGAACTAGGGTCAAGCTGACTTGTGAACTTGTAATATAGAATTATGTCTGGGGCATAAGTACTAAATATCATATTAGCTTCTCATGTTATAAACAAAATATCATGTTACAAATAGACTAAGAAGAAAAGAAGAAAGGAAAGGAAAGGAAAGGAAAGGAAAGGAAAGGAAAGGAAAGGAAAGGAAAGGAAAGGAAAGGAAAGGAAAGGAAAGGAAAGGAAAGGAAAGGAAAGGAAAGGAAAGGAAAGGAAAGGAAAGGAAAGCAGTGTAATGTCTTCATTTTGCTTGGCCAGATTCCACCCTCTTTCTATAAGAAGCTTTCAGTTTAATGCAATAAATCAGTGCAAGTTGATGTGGACTTTGGTGTAATCTGTTAGGACTAGGGGGGAAGCTCCTTCCATTCCCAGTTAGCACTGGAGCTTTAATTGGGTAAACTGCTCCCATTGTGAAGCAATGTAGCCAGAAGCATCCAGAGAACATGCACAGATAGGACATCGAAAAATGAGACAAGGAAAATGTTTAGAAATGAAACGGAAGAGTCTTGTTGCAGATGTAGACTAAGAAGCATTTTTATCTAAAAGATGATATGGCCATTTCATCCATCAGCACAAAAACCCCAAGGCTGATGCGAGCTGATGAACCAGGATTAGTATAATATGACCAATCCATTTGTACTGATTACAATCGGCACAGCTGCAATTTTGCACCAGCTATCACTCACATGCTTATGAAAGCAAGTTGCTGAAGTAATTGTGGAGGAAGAGAAGACACTTGTGGATTACTTTTAATCTCAGCCAAGCAAGAATAAAGACAACCACAAGGCAACACTTTGTTATGTTTCAGATACAAAGCTGAAGGTTTAACATCGAAGATGAGCGAAATTGGCAACAGTAATGTAGTCTGAAACATACAACGTTATTTTACCATTGTTCTGATCAAGCCCAGCCAAAAGCATAGGGGATCTTCATTCCCATAGAGATTAAAGTAAATTCAATTTATAATTCAACAGCATTGTTAATATACAACACAAGATATGAAACCTCATAGCCATAAACAACGAAGCCCACCGCTCCCAGATTAGAAAAACTGAACTGCCCTTTGACAGGAGGATGAGATATGAAAAAGAGTCAATTAGTCTGAGAAATGTTCTGTGCCAGAAAGCAATAATCCTTTTTCATAAGCAACAGAAGTGTACATTATTTATATGGACGCAAATCCCACTCTGATTGAATTACCAATGAGCATTAATATATAGTAATACGGAATAACAGCATTTCAGATCATTATAAAAGGGCACAGTGACTGGTTTGATTTTATTACTACCAATAAGTTGATGGCATTCTTCCCAGTGGTCTTTAGCTTGGCTGGACTTATATCTATTGAACATCTCCATCTCCATAGAAGAGAAGGATTTATACTCCCCACGCCACCCTTGGAGTATTCAACACAAGTGGCATTTCTGATTCTGGGTGCTCCTTTGTATTAACATTTCCTTTAAGTTCCTAAACTAACCTGCTTCTTCTGATGCCAAAGGATTATATTTGCTAATAAATGAAACAGGATTGCAACTAATTCTTCCACTTGTGCATTTAAGCCCAGGGTACATGCAATGCGCACCAATGAATCATAACTGTGTTACCCCACTGGCATTTCTACTGGAGAATGTGATTCTAATTTCATACCAGTCTGAATGATGCCTTTTTAAAATGGGAATCTGGGTGGTTTGTCTTCTGGAAGGGGTGATCTTGGTGAATCTCACATCATAAGTTTTGATCTATCCATTTGCCCTGTTTGCTTTGTATTGACTCAGAAACATACCATTTTTGTTATTTAAAAAGAACATTTCCAAGCCACTTTCACATTTGTAGCTATCACCTGGTTCATGTCACCTCTACAAGTCCTTCCTTTCAGCAGTCTTCAAGGCTCCTTTCAAGGGTATTGAAATAATAGCACCATGTGATGGAAATAAAGAGGGTGAATATGCATTTTCTAAGACATTAATGTGGGGTTCACCAACACTTTCCCCATGAGATATTAAAATAATCCAAAAGCTATTTACCCATGAAACAAAAGATAGACTTATGGTACACATAATGCATCACTCAGTTTTGTCATTTTGAGCAAATACTACAGAATATTATTTTAACTGGGAAAGTTGCAAGAGAAAGGGTTAAACATCATTCTGATGCCATGATTCAAAACTCTACTTCCTTTGCACTTTTCAATGTGTGTGCATGTGTTTTAGGAATCAGAAATTTCTCATCATGGTTTAAAACCTCATGTCCAGCCATCAATCTGATTTAGCTCTGTTAAGCTCAAGTAGACCTAAATCTGAAGTCCTAGAAAATTGTATCATTAAGAGTCCAGTGCCACCTTACCCTTGATTCAATGTTGTTTTTACTCTATTCTTCTCCTACCCTTTCTTCTTTTGCAAAAACAAGCCTGAGTAATCTGAGTCAAAGCCATCTATCCCAACCTGTTTTTAACCTTCCTCGATGTATCACTGTATCATTAGTATTGCATTGGTGATACTGCATCTTACTGTATATATCTTACTTTACATTTAAAATATTTCTAAAGCAACCTAGACTGCAGAGGAGAACATTCTATCGTATCTATCTATCTATCTATCTATCTATCTATCTATCTATCTATCTATCTATCTATCGTATCTATCTATCTATCTCTATAATCTTTTGCACTGTAGTTCAGCAAAATTAGCACAAACAACAACTTCCACCCTCCTTGTGTGAGATAAAAAGAAAAGAAGGAACAAACGCAATGCATTATTTCACATGTTGCTGGTGGGCAAGAAGTACTTTAGAAAAGGTACAGATTTCCTATCCAGAACAACTTTCTTTTAGCAGAGAAAGACAATCAGCAGAATCTTGTATCCAGTTGACAATTGGCAATTGGAACAGCAGGTAGCTTTACATGCATACCTATCCATCACACTTTTCCCCTTCTGGGTAAGCAACATTACGCAAAGTGCGGTAAGAGTGAAAAATAGTAAGCAAAGAAATTAAAAGCGGGAGATGAGAAATAAGAAAAGGATTATTAGCTGAATCTAGTTTACATCAAAACCATTCACTATGCCTCTCCATACTTTTGCATCCTTGCAAACCATCCTTGTGTCTAGTACCTTCATATACTGATTAATATACTGGCTTTTTTCTTTAATCTTCCCATCTGTGTTTTTAGGACCTCATCATCTCCATCCAACCATAACTTTCCTAGTCTTCTCCTTCCTTTCAGCTCATTAATTCTGCCTTCATATATTTGTTTTGTAATTTGATCCTCATTTTTTAAATATGTGACCACTTCACCAGTACTTCTTTTATATTGATCACTTCCTTTTTGTATTTAAGCCACTTTCATTTATCACCACTAATTCTTAACCCTGTCTCTTCTAGTTTTACAACATCTTCAGTAACATTTCGAGTTGGAAATTTAGTTTACTTTTAGATTTGTCTTGACACATAAAAATGCCACTTCCGTGTATCAAAGTAGGGACAAGCACCCAGCTATTTTCACTTCTTTTTTGTAAATATTTATTCCTTGAAGGACCTCATGACCTTCCCACTAACTTTCACATATCTTAAAATTCTTTTTTTCCCTAATATTTAGCAAATATTCTATTAAGGTACACAAATGTAGGTCCTTGCTTTAAAGTGTTGTCATTTATCTGTAGCTTGCAACTACCCACTCCATGTTCCCCATCAAACACAATACCTAGGTCACTGATACACTAATTTTCAGACCCACAGTTTGATGCATCATACATTTCATCTGAGATTTATTGCAAATAGTCTCATACAAAAGTATGTGCAAAAGTAGTTACACATTCACATCCCTGACCAGCACAACTCTAACATTAATGTTTCAATTTATCCATAAGTACGTTAAACAACCAAGGGTTCATCACACATGCTTGAGTCTCCTTGATCATTTACTAAGCATTCCATTTATTCTCCTCATGTTTAACTTCCATCATTTATCATGCACATCTCCTGACATAAGAAACATGCCCTGATAACTGTAAGACCTGTAACAACCAGTTCTGACATATTTTGACTAGTGTGCTACAAGCACAGCCACATCCTAGTTTTACTCAAGCATGTTCGTGCTGTTCTGATGAAGCTAGGATCTCAAATCTAGTGACTACTTTGCAAAACAACATATTGTTGCTGGTATCCCACCATCTAGGAGGTACAGAAAGGAGCATTCATATAGCTTCTTTTGTAGTCAAAATGTCTCAGATATATCAAGCTATATCAAGGATAGGGGACCTAACCTACAGCATCTCTATCCAACATGGCCAGTGGTGGCAGAATTTGGAAGCTGGCTACAATTCACCACCCCTAATGTGCAGTGAAGTCTAATAATGGGACTGCAAATTCCCAAGTCAGTATTTGCATCCCATGTTCTGAACATCAGGAGTTAAAACTGTTGTTGTTGTTTAGTCGTTAAGTCGTGTCCGACTCTTCGTGACCCCATGAACCATATTGCGCCAGGCCTTCCTGTCCTTCACTGCCTCCCTGAGTTTGCTCAGTTTCATGCTCATTGCTTCAGTGATGCTATCTAACCATCTCATCCTCTGCCGTCCTCTTCTCCTTTTGCCTTCAATCTTTCCCAGCATCAGGGTCTTCTCCAAAGAGATCTCTCTTCGCATTAGGTGACCAAAATATCTGAGCTTGAGCTTCATTATCGATCCTTCCAATGAGCAATCAGGGTTGATTTCCTTTAAGATTGACTGGTTTGACCTCCTAGCAGTCCAGGGGACTCTCAAGAGTCTTCTCCAGCACCACAGTTCAAAGGCATCAATTCTTTGGCGCTCGGCCTTTTATGGTCCAGCTCTCACAGCCATACATTACTACTGGAAAAACCATAGCTTTGACTATGCGGATCTTTGTCGGCAAGGTGACGTCTCTGCTTTTTAATATGCTATCTAGGCTTGCCATAGCTTTCCTCCCAAGGAGCAAGCGTCTTTTAATTTCATGGCTGCAGTCTCCGTCTGCGGTGATCTTGGAGCCCAAATAAATGAAGTCTGCTACTGCTTCCATTTCTACCCCTTCTATTTGCCAGGAATTAATGGGTCCAGATGCCATGATCTTAGTTTTTTTAATGTTGAGTTTCAAGCCAGCTTTTGCACTCTCCTCTTTCACCCTCATCAAGAGGCTCTTTAGTTCTTCTTCACTTTCTGCCATTAGGGTGGTATCGTCCGCATATCTGAGGTTGTTGATGATTCTCCCTGCAATCTTGATTCCGGCTTGTGATTCTTCCAGCCTGGCATTTCTCATGATGTACTCTGCATATAGGTTAAATAAGCAGGGTGACAGTATACAGCCTTGTCGTACACCTTTCCCTATTTTGAACCAATCGGTTGTTCCGTGACCGGTTCTAACTGTTGCTTCTTGGCCCGCATACAGATTTCTCAGGAGACAGGTAAGGTGGTCTGGTACTCCCATCTCTTTAAGAATTTGCCACAGTTTGTTGTGATCCACACAATCAAAGGCTTTTGCATAGTCAATGAAGCAGAAGTAGATATTTTTCTGGAACTCTCGTGCTTTCTCCATGATCCAGCGAATGTTGGCGATTTGATCTCTAGTTCCTCTGCCTCTTCGAAACCCAGCTTGTACATCCGGTAGTTCTCGGTTCATGTATTGCTGAAGCCTAGCTTGTAGGATTTTGAGCATAACCTTGCTAGCATGTGAAATGAGTGCAACTGTGCGATAGTTTGAGCATTAAAACTGTGGCTGATTACTTATGTCAAGTAAGTGCACAATAGAGACACAATTCAAAGGAAAGACTTTCTGATTTGCACCTCAGTATCTAACAGCACACATCTGAGTGTGTTTCCAAAGAGGCTTTACACTACAAATAGACTTACAAGTGGACTTGCTACCTAAGAGTCATGATTATTTTATAGCAATATTTATTCTCTTAACCAAATAGAACAGAACAGCTTAGTTACCATACTAGGGGCAAAAGAAGTGAGCCAAAATGACTGCCCCGTTCCCAGTTCCAATGATTAATCAAAGCTATCAGACTGAATCATTTTTTCCCCAAATACCTTCCAAGCATAGAGTCGTGAATGTGTCCCATTTTCTAAGTGAGTGCAGAGAAGCTTATTCGGCAGACCTTGAATAAGCTATCAATAGGCTCTTGCAATTCTCACCAAAGTAGTTTGTCAGGTAGATAGGCTGCACGATGCAGACCAAATTATTTTATGCTTGGTTTGTTATGCAGCATATTTCCACATTTAGCCGAATTGTTCTGCTGCATTTAGCCAGCTAATGACTCAGGAGCTTTATATGTTATCTTCATCAAAAGCACCTGCCCATGGTTTGCAATTATATGAGGAAATTATTCTATGGAATTAACAAAAAGAGCAGCCAATTTGGTGGGGGAGACAAAGTTCAATAGCATTTGTTCAAGACTTTTTCTGCTAGCTTAGTTGCAGATACATGGCACTCTGTCTTTGTGTCTTCTCAAACATTACCTTGAGCAAATAGGAATCCTGCCAAGTCAACAAGTGGCAAACACTTTCTTCCACGCCAGCTTGTGGCAGAAGTGAAAATTGCACACACTTTATAGGAATGGACCTGTTCTCTAAGAGTACGCCCACCTAGTCTGGAGGCATATTTTCAGAAAAATAGATGAATACAAAGGTGGGTTTGGGAAGCTTACCTGATACTATCTTATCCAAATGGTATGACTAGGAAATCAGTATTGCTTCAAGGAGTTGCCAGGTGCCTCTTCCTCCCCCCTCCTTCAAGAAAGGGCATCAACTGCCTTTATTTCAATCACAGTGTTCACCTATAGCTATGTGCATGCACAGCAACTGAGGGGAAATGATTGCCATAGTTACCTTGAAATAAAAGGGCAAGATTGAATTTGGGGTAAGGAAGAATTAGCATGTATCACTCTATTTAAATATCCCAAAGTTCATATATGACTTATACATGAGTTGTATTTCAGGTCTTTCCAGTGAGGAAGGGAAGGGAAGGGAAGGGAAGGGAAGGGAAGGGAAGGGAAGGGAAGGGAAGGGAAGGGAAGGGAAGGGAAGGGAAGGGAAGGGAGAGACACAGAAAGGAAGGAGGGTTGGTCAGTAGAAGGGAGAGAGAGAGACGAGAAGCAGGGAAGAGAAAAGGGACAGAAACAGAAGGAGGAGGAAAAGGAGGACAAGGAAGAAAAGAAGGGAACAGGAGGCTAGGGAGGCAAGGCAAGGCAGAAAGAGAGGAGAGGAGAGGAGAGGAGAGGAGAGGAGAGGAGAGGAGAGGAGAGGAGAGGAGAGGAGAGGAGAGGAGAGGAGAGGAGAGGAGAGGAGAGGAGAGGAGAGGAGAGGGAAGGGAAGGGAAGGGAAGGAAGGAAAGAAGGAAGGAAGGAAGGAAGGAAGGAAGGAAGGAAGGAAGGAAGGAAGGAAGGGAGGGAGGGAGGGAGGGAGGGAGGGAGGGATGAAGGAAGGAAGGAAGGAAGGAAGGAAGGAAGGAAGGAAGGAAGGAAGGAAGGAAGGAAGGAAGGAAGGAAGGAAGGATATCTAATTTTAGTTTTGGTAGTGACCAAACTTTCTTATCCAATATTTTTTAACCACTTTCACTGATCACAGAACAAAAACTTTGTGAAGTGCATAATAAGATTTCTTCTTTTCCTGATGACAGTACCATTCCACTGCAAAAGAGAACAGAGTTCCTAAAATTTGGACTTCCACTTCCATTTGGCATGAAATTTTCTTTGCCTGAAAAGCATAAAATCCAGGTGGGAATTTATACCACAGGGGTTGGGGGAGAAGGCTTTACCGTGTGTGCCTTCTAGGGCAACATACCCATATTGCTTACTCTCCATGCCAGGTTATATTAACCATTGGCAGAAATGAAGTATAACTGAAGGGAGATGTAATGCATTTTTAATAGGTATCCAGAATGAAGCGGAGATGGATGTTAAACACATCACCAGAAAAAATTTCAGCTTTCCCAGTGGCCCCAAATAAATGAAAAAGTGCTCACTAAGTTTTCATATGTGAAACCAGCTACAAATCCATATTGCTACCATCGTAATTTCACTGCAGGTTTAGCTTGGCCCAAGAAATCTACCAGTCAAATCATTCATTCTAGCCTGCCATTCCTGATTAGGAAGGGACAGTCTAAAATCATTTCTTAAGAGGTGCAGTGCATTTCAGCAAATGCTAAATGTCAGGATTAATGCATCAAAGGGATTTTGTGGAAAACACAAGGAGTTAGGAAAATCTCACGTCAACTCCAAGTTTCAGAAACACATTAAAATGAATCTGGAGGTTCCTGCATGAGCCAAGGGTCTGCTGAATTTCAATAGGTGCCAAGGAGTGGGAAGAGAATTTCCACATTGCTGACACTGAATGTCTTTGAAAATGGCTTCTTGCCATTAAATTCCCATGCTTCACCTGGAGTTTTTATGATTTCAGTTAATGGCAAGCAACTTGTTTTGCAAAAAACAAAACAAAAACAAAATCATTTTTACCTGTTCAGTTAGGTGGCAGTACCTAGAAAACTTTAACGAATCTAAAAAAGTGGGACGACCTTAGGAGACTGGGTCCAGAGACACTTCCTGGGGAACAGTCAGATAAGAGAGGGCATAGCCCACAACTGGGTAGTGGGGAGAGCAAGAGGCTCTGAAGGGACCCTCCCTAGCTTCCCGGGCTCTAAAGGGGAAGGGGGGAGAGATGTACTTTCAGACATGCAAGATTCTGTTAATCTAGCCTAACAATAAAGTAGAAGTACCTCATCTGTTTGTGTTTCCTGTCTGGTCTACTTGCTAAGGCTGACAGTACTTGGATCACCAAGAAATCCCCGTTCCATACTGCTACCAAGTAATATACATTGATGTATCCATAAATCAGGAGTCAGGAGATTTATCTTTACTATAGTTCACTCCTGTATTCATCAGATGCAATGAACTACAGCTCCTTTCCTTGTATCATCACAACAGTGATGTTGTGGCTAAAACCTGGCTCGCCTAAAGCGACCAAATCACTTTGAAGATACAACATAATTTTATTTGCATGCATACAAACAATAATACAGCATAGACTGGACCCCCAGCAAAGCTTCGATACGTACATTGCTGAGTGGCCATGAGCAAAAGCAGAACCAGTTTATATACCTTTGGCCCACCACATTGCAAAGGCAAGACAAGGAAAGAGGCAAACACCGTGGAAATTACAACATGAGATGGGAATGTTTTTGATAAACCCATCTGGGTGAACTTATTATTATTTTTCCTGTCCTACTAGGGTCAGCACTCTAGCCATACTCTCTTTGAGATATGGTCATTGAATAGAAGCAGCCTGGTTTACTGGGCCACGGGTTCCTGACTGAGTCTTCTCCCTGTCGCCACTCAGGGTCAGTTCCGGTTGCTGTGAAGGTTTTCTTACAAGGGCACTTTCAGCAGTTCACATATATGTTGGTGGTGGAGTGGGGTGGGGTGGGGATCTCATAGGCTTAGTAGTGAATGCAGGTCACATTTGTATGGGAGGTGCCTATTACCACCACAACGGGTATGCTGGGTGAGTTCTCTTTGTACCTGAATGGATCATTAGAGTAATGCTAGAGCATCAGCAGTGATCATGAAGATGATGAAACCTGGGTCTCTGGTGCGCTGTTCATTGAGAAGCAAAATCTGGTGGCCCTGGAATATATATTCATCCTAACAGAAATTTAGAACTTAGCTGCCTTTGACTAATGTGGAAAAAAACAAACAAAAAAACCCCAAATTGTTCCTGATTCCCCATGCCAGGGTTGTAGGCTGGACTGAAAAATTTTAAAAAGTGCTGTGTTGTTGCTGCTATTGTTGTTGTTGTTGCTGTTGTTGTTGTTATTATTATTATGGTTGGTCACACAGTCAGCCAGATGGTTAGACTGGATTTGGCATTTTTATCTGCCTATCGAGTCCTTCCCAAGGATCTGGGATAGACAGATGTTGTTGATGGTGTTAAAGGTATCATTGCAGGATGTCAGCTGTTCCAAGTCAAGCTGCCTTTTGCAATTGACTGATGGTGATTTTGTTAATGCCAATGGTCTTCCAGAGGTGCTCCAGATGTTTTGGGATTGCACCCAAGGTGCCTATTACTACTGGTACTATCTTTCCTTTCTTTTGCCACAGTCATTCTACTTCTATTTTCAGGTCTTTACATTTTGTGATTTTCAACCGTTTTTTCTCTTCTATTCTAATGTCTCCAGGTATTACAATGTCCACTACCCAGACTTTTTTTTGTCTTTCTTATCAACAATTGTTAAGTCTGGGGCGTTGTTTTTTAGTTTTAGCTTTTTTTTTTTTTTAGCTTCTTCATTTTCTATGACTTAGTCTGTCTTGTGGTCCCACCAGTTCTTGCTTGCAGGCAAATGGTATTTCTTGCAGATATTCCAATGCACCATTGTTGCTATTTTGTCATGCCGTTGTTTGTAGTCAGTCTGTGTGATCTTCTTGCAGCAGCTGACTAGGTGGTCCACTGTTTCTTCAGCTTCTTTGCAGAGGCGGCATTTGCTGTCTGCTGCTGTCTTCTAAATTCTCATTTCTTTAAAAATGAAGGTGCTTCTACTTTTTTTATCTATTTGGAAATATATCTTTTAATGGTTAGTTAGGCTTTTTCTTATATTTTATTTTTTAACAGAAAAATACAGAACACTGTAACACCAACAGATTGAAAAAAAAGAGGAAGAATTTAATAGTGGTTTTATGGTGAAAAGACCCTAAATGTATTACAGTGATTAAAATAAAATAAATGTATCAAAAAAAAGGGGGGGGGAGCTGACTAACAACCACACAAAAATAGGAAAAAAGATTCATATAATATTGTTAGTATCGATCTAAAATTAATTCAATCCCTAAGCTTATTATTAAAGCTAGACCATATTGACACATATTGCTTCCCTTTCTCATTTTCAGAACATAAAGGCTTTTCAAAAACAGACCAGAAACTCCTACCTCAGATCCATTCCTTAACATCAGGAGGATAAGTTTCTTTTGACTGAGGGCTCATCAGACTTACAATACATCTAAGTGGGCCTGTGCTGCATGGTTTTAAAATAAAATAAAAATAAAATAAAATATTCAGAAGTTCAGACTTTTCAAACAGCCTTACTGTTTTCTCTTGTTCTCTGTCCCAAATGTTTCAAGGATTCTGAATAATAAAGGAGGCATATTGAAGGCATAGAGGGGAAAGTGGGGGAAATGGACCAATACAAAGGATTTTCAACAGATTTCATGTGGAAACAAGTGAAAAGTACCAGAAGGCATGTGCTGAAAAGAACATGCAAATCAATGCTGAATTCTTAAAAAAAAAAATGTGTCAAGAAAAAGAAATGAAGAAACCAGGTCAATCTAACCCAAAGCAAAATCAGTATTTATACCGATATTTATAAAAATGAAGACGTCATGGTGACTCATACACTTACACTTGGATTAGTACATGTTTTTATGATCAATCCTTTTGAAAGCTACAGTGCTGAAGTCCAGAATGCGAAGCGATGTACTGTGGAGACATCTTCTGTATAGAGAGACAGTAGGACTAACAGCATCCTGAGCTTTGAACCCCAGACTTTTCCATCAGTCTGCAGACCAGAGAGAAAGAGTGATAAAGAGAAATAAAGAGAAAGATTTTCCAAGTGACTATGGGAGATCAAGGCTATCAGGAAGAAGGGGGTGCATTCTAGGAGGGGAAAGGAGACAAGAGGCAACATAGTCTGCAAGGAGAGTGTGAGAAGAGTAAGAGATTCAGGATAGCCACTCCCTAGAATCTCCCAGGGTAGATCCACTAGTTGCTGTAGTATAGATTTAGTTTGACAAGATTCTGTCCATAAGGTGTAAGCAAATAAAGGAACTGTACTAGACTGGGTTATTTCATTGTTGTTCTTGGGCTGGGCCTGGCAGTGACCTTTCAAAAGATACCAGGCAGGCATCTTTTGATACCATTGTTTTCTCTTGCATCTTCTGGCTATCATTATCTCAATGTTCTTATGATGTTGCCACTGTAAATTTATAGAAAATATGACAGCAAACTTTCTGATGCCCTGGACTGAAATCAGAAGACCAATGGTACTGGCTTTTCTCTCTATTTATCATATGGACCTTGTGCTGAAAACAATAAAAAAACGACAGTGGTTAGGGTTCTCTGAACTGGGTTTTGGGGTTGTAAACATTTCATTGCTATATTGCATAGCACTATTAGTGTAAAAGATGTAGATAAATGTCTCTGTTGTGTATCTCCACTTGGATAGGGGAGTTCCATGCTGGCAGTGAATTTACATGTGATTATATTTTTGATAGATCCATGGATAGGATTCAAAATTGATTCAAGTCTATATGTTTATTGTTCATGGTTTGACTGGAATGCCGTGTTCCTAGAATTCTCTTGCATTTTTCAATCTTGCTTGCTCTAAATTTTCTGTTTCTCTTTTATGTCCTAGGTTACCTGTGTGGAGAGAGATTAGTGATGTAGCATTGTAAGAGGGGAGTCGTGTTGGTCTATAGTAGCCAAAACTCAGAAGGCATCTGGTAGCCCCTTTTCAGACAAGCACCACACCATGCATCAGATGAAATGAGCTTATGCCTTTTAATAAAAACTGTTAGTCTGAAAAGGCGCTACCACCCCTGTTCTGACATAGCATTGTGTTTCCAACTGCTAGTTGGTGCTTATGGATACATTTTGCTAGCCTTCTACCTATTGGTCCTATGTTTACAATCTTTGCACTTCATTCTATAGACACATGTTTTGTCTTCTTTTGCTATGGGATCTTTGAGTTTGCTTAGTATGCTTTGTAGGGACTTTGTTGTTTTGAATGTTACTATTATTCGAAATGGTTGAAGTAGCCTGTTGGTGGATTTTGGAAAATCAAGAAAGGCAGTAAGTTCAAGTCATGGCCAAACAAAACCCTCTTGGATTGCTTGAGTGTTGCTGTAGCTCTTTGTTCTTTTGATCAGCTTATCAGAAATTAATTCCATGCTATAGCATTGAGTAAGGCTGACCATACTTTGAAAAGGATTTGTTATACGTATTTCAGCACCACTTTAATGAGTAGAGTCTTTAAAGCAGCCGAAGGCTGGTGTAGAAGCCTGAAGAAAATTGGGCCTGCTGAATGGATGGAAGAGGTGGGCCAGGCTCCCATTTCTGAAAGGCTGAAGCTCTTCTCCTGCATCCTATTTTAAAACATTAACTTCTCTGGAATATAGCAACACCTTTCCTTATGGCCAAGGTCTTCTGCTTACAAGTATGGCCTGATCAGCAAAGTTCCTTTCCAATACTAATTAAAAAAAATCCTGTTTGCAAAGCCGTTCAAGTTTTTATTTCTTCCAGATGATAACAGCCAGGGGGATTAGTGATGGATCACTAGTTTCATCCTATTTCTCCTTTGAATTGCTTATTTTTATTGCTTCAGTCTCAGTTTCTGCTCTTGTTGTACAGTGAAGAGACAGTGATTATTTTTTTTCCTTTTTTTAATGCAAACCAGCTTTGTCAGTGAGAATAGTATTACTGTATCCTTCCCTGAAGATTGTTCTAGATGAAGAGCAACACACCATGATATCATCCATTAGACGTAATACTAAGTTGCATCTGCTAGGAAGAACTTTAAGACAAGCAGGAGACCAGCTTGATCCCAGTCTTTGGCTAAAGAAACAGTGTGGACTTCACTGACTCTTCTGTAAATAGACTTGTAACTTAGCATTTGAAGAATGCCTTAGATCGCAAGTCTTTATGTTTAGAAATTCCCCAACAGAAAAACAAAACTGTACACATACTCCCTGCACTTTCAATCAATCATCATAGTTTTATTTTTATTTATTTTTATTTTATTTCCTAGTATTTTTATGCTGTTCTACTCCCAGTGGTGAGAATGGTCCACATAGAAAAAATACAGAGGTTCAGAACAACAAAACAGTCTTATCTTTGCTTCCTTTTGGTATATCGCCAGTGAAGCAATAATAAGAATATGAACCAGTGTGGATGCCAGGCTAGGAGTGTGGAAACCCAGGTTCCAGTCCTTCCTTAAGCATTAAAAACAGTTGGGTGACCTTGGACAAGTCACTCCCTCTCAGCCTTAGTCAGTATCAGTTCTGTGATAAGCTAGCTGAAAAACAAGCAGGGGAAATGCTAGGAACAATATAGCAGCAGCAGCAGCAGCAATAATTTGGTCTTTCTTGTAGGCCAGTTTGGTCTCTTTGGTGTTCAGTGAGCCTTCATGGTGTACTAGCTTCAGTGCATCTTCTTCACTGTCCTTCAGATACTCTTCCAATGCCCTTTTTTCTTCTTCAACTGTCTGTGTACTTGCAACACTTCACGCCCACCTATGCTCCTTGGTAAATATTAATTTGGTAAGAAAGACCAAATGAGGAATAGAAAAGAGACAAGGCAAGGGAAAGTATTACACGGCCAGGACACAAAGCAGATAACAACAAGATCGGGTGAGAAAGTTGAAGAAAGAGACAGGAAAAACAGTACCACGCACATTTCTTCTAATCACGTTCCAGCATTGACTGAGAAAAGCTGCCTAGAATTTGCTTGGCTTTGGCCTTGTAGAAAACATGCCTGCTTTCTTATTTGAGCAGGTGACAGAGATGTATTTGCCCCATCTTCTCGCCTTCCAGTTCTCTTGGTGGTGGTGGTGGTGGTGGTGGTGGAGGAGGAGGAGGAGGAGGAGGAGGAGGAGGAGGAGGAGGAGGAGGAGGATTCTAACCAGAATCACAAGATTATGGGAGTGCAACTTGGACCAGATTCCATTCAATTTTCTGAATCACTTTTATTTGGACATTGAAATGGAATCATCAAAGCAGAGTGTTCTGGTTTGCATGCCCAGTTAATTCTGCATGCCCAGAAATCACCTAAATCATCCAATTCAGTTCAGAAATTCAGTTTGATCTGGAGATTTAACCGAATCTCATTCAAATTGAATCTCTAAAATAAGCATCTGCACAATCTAGTGAACATGATTATATACTATAAAATAGATTTATGTTTACTATATAAACCTATTGCCTTCTCTGCACATCATTTCTCCTGGCCACCACCACCTCCTCCTTCTCCTCCTCCTCCTCCTCCAACCTCACCTCTCTCTTTAACATACTTTCTCTCTTTCTCTCTTTTAGTAGAAATCACAGAGAGTCATTCTTCCCTTCAGATCATACACAGAGGTTGGAGAGGTGAAAGAAGAGGACAGACAAGACATGCAGAGTGCAATATAATGTGCTGGTTTTGACCTATAAAGCTCTTTTGGCTTGGTTCTGGGTTACCTGCAGACCATATCTCTCTAGAGAAGTCAGCCTTACCACTTCGATCATGTCAGGATAAGCAGCTGGTTGTCTTGATTTTCAGGAGGTTGGGGAGGTGAAGCCCAGAGGCATTCCTTTTCTGTAATTGGGCTGGCTGTCTGGTATGGCACCCCATGGTAAGTTAAATTGGTCCTAGTGTTAGTCGCTTCTGGAAACATTTGAAAATGGTCCTTTTCTAAAAGACATTCAGGGTGGACACCAGATACTGTTTCAGGTGGTAAGTTTTTGTACTGAAGATTATTATTATTATTATGCATTGTTTGGTTTTGTTTGTTTGTGAGCCACCAAGAGTCCTTTTTAAAAAAAAAAAATTCTGATGGGTGTAAGTCTTCCTCTGTTCAGGTGAACTCCAAAATATGGCTAGATTATAATTGTGCTCCTGTAAAGGACTGAGAGGGCAAAATCCTCCAATTTCTTGAATGTTTTTTTCTGTTTTTCTATCACATTCTTAAGTACTTTAGAATTTGGCAGTGGATTATGCAGATTTTATTGTTAAAAGGTGGTAAAAGCTACTGGTGATATTTTTCTACTGGACAGCTTTCCATTATTCTGCAGGCTTCCAGGCTGTCCTTGATTTCTTAAAGAACAATTTTCTTCTGATTTCTTTCCTTCAACAACAGGAAGCCGAGGAGTCTGCTGACCATTGAAGTTGATGTTCTAGTGAAATATGGGGCAATAAACCCCCTTGCTCAGTCACTCCTTAACTAAACTACTGTAATTGCTAGCATGCCATATTCCACCCAGAAGATCATCAACAATTTCTTTTCTTTTGGGGAAAAAAGCAATGAATGAAAATAGGTGAAAAAATATGGAAGAAATATTTGGCACAGTTCTAGTTATAACTGTGTCTAGTCCAATATAATGGCATCTATCCTGTAGACTTTCCCCAGGGAAGATCTAAAGAAAAGGGGAAAGGTCCCCATATAATCATTTATGTTTTTTTTTTTTTTATGTTAGTTTTATACTTGAAAAGAGTTATAGAACAAACCCATTTTTGTTATATGGAGTGACATAAGGCACTACAGAAAATGGTCTGATTTCCTTATGACTGACAATTCTTTATGATAAATTTGTTACCATCAACTGACTTTTAAAGCAGATAAAAGCTGGATATCTCCATATTGTGTCCATAACAAATAGTGAAGATGGATATAACTTTAAAGCACAGAGTATCTCCATTTGTTACAACTTGAAAACATTTTTCTTCTCCTTGCAAATGAAACTGTAAGGAAAACCTTTGATTGTTCTTTGATTAAACTTCAGTGAGTCACTAGGGACCAGATAAAATTGTGCCAAAGGGCAACTCTGACTTTTTGACTGCCAGTTGCTATCTCTGGTATAAGAAAAAATCCTGTCCTGTTAATAATTCATAGATTCATATAATGCCTGCCCTTTCCAAGCAAATATTTTTGGAAAATGTAATTCAATGTTTATTTCAAGCAATTCTGCCAAAAGTAATTTTAATTCAAGCTGGGAAAAAAGGAATAAAATGGGTGATTTATCTCGCTTACTACATTCAGGGCTGAACTGACTAATTTTAAAATGGAGAGCATGCCTAAGTGCTCAACACAATATTTAAGCATATTTTAAATTCATCCTTCAGTTTTATTTGAAGTTGTATGACCTGGACAGATATTCTTAGTTCATGGATTGGAGAATTAAAATTGAATATTTCCCCCTAAAGCTTATTTCCCGGTGTGAGAAGATTGATCAGAATCTTGCTTGGTTAGCTCAAAGAACAACCCTCAAAAATCTAATCTCATAACACAAAATAAACTTTTTGGTCAATTGACAGTGAATATTAATGATGCTTACAACTTAATGCTGATTCCTGGGGACTTCCAAAGACATGTTTATAAAGATTCCTTCCTTCCTTCCTTCCTTCCTTCCTTCCTTCCTTCCTTCCTTCCTTCCTTCCTTCCTTCCTTCCTTCCTTCCTTCCTTCCTCCTGAATCCCAATGACTTTGAGCTCTTTCATGAGTAAAAAAACATTAAAAGCAAGAAAAAAATACCATAATAAATGAAAATAAAGGAATAGAAGATGGCAAAGGTGACAAAAGCAGGCAGGAATAAAAAAGAACAGACCAACATAACCCAAAGGGGGTTTTAATCATCCTCACCAAAGGCCTCAGTGAAGAGCATGCAAAGAGCTTGGCATGATACAAAAGTAGTTTGTCTTCTGCCAGAATGGATTTTCAACTTCCTAGCCCAACTTAAATCTGGAATTACAAGGCCCGCCCTGCTTGGATTGGCTCAGTGCTGCCATCTGCTATGGTGTTTTTCAATAGGCATTTTCAAAATCTGAAATCATAGAGGAAAAGACAGCCAGCTGCATTCCTAGGTTTCCTTCTCTCCATGTTGTCAGGAAAAGGAGCAGCTGTAATGATTCAGCTTTGGGAACCCTGAGTTATTATGGTGCCTAATTCCCCCAAGGACTCTACAACTGCCTTCATTTGGTGATGGGCATTTTTCATACTTTCCCCATCAACACTGGGAATCAGAAGTGAAAGGGATATGATTCTGTGTTCTTTTGTTTGCCTGTTGCAAATTTGGAAAGTGGGCAAATTGCCTTTTCATTAGTCAGTTTGTTGTGGGAGCAATCTGTATTGTGTCAACTCAAGCTAAGGTTGAGATTTCACTCTTTCTGGTTTGCTAGATCAAAAGGAGGAAGTTTCTGGATATGAGAAAACCATTATGGGCTTGATTTGATATGGACTCTTACTCATTTATGAGCTATGACCTCAGAACTGCTTCCCAAACCTTTTCTGGAAGGGGGTCGAGATGCAAGAGATGTCAACCCTTTGAGGTCAACCAGATCAGGAAATCAACTCCACAAGAAGACTAAAATTATATTTGATTGAGATTGGCTATAAGAACAGAATCTTGCAGGTCTCATTGTGATTTACTTTCCCTCCCTCTTAGCCCAGTGGGTTAGGGAGGTGTCAACTTGAGTCATTTCTTAATACTATCTCCCTTTCCAAGACTTAAGGAATTTTTTTTGTCCTTTCTGCTTATGTAACCGTTTCTGAATATTTGCTTTCAATGCTGTCTCCCTGGCTCTCTATGGGGGAGATTCATATATACAATATATGTGGGGAATTCAAGCTAACATTGCAGGCCCACTTGGAGTCAGCTCATTTTGGATTGGAGAGGATTAGTTGTACGTTCATATTCAAAAACCTCTAATACAATGGCAGTGTCACAATATCAGGGATCTCTGGAAAAAAGCAGAAAGGAGGACACCAAATCTCTGTGTATGAAAGACAGAGAGCCAGCTTGAAACTTGGTTAGCTTCACATAGGTTACAAACTAACCTAATTCATCTTTATGGGACATGAAATGCCCCTGCTTGCCCAATATCCACACATTTCAGATTTTTGTAGGCAGATTTTGTGATGCACACCAAAATGTATATTACAGAAAGGTAGGCAGAATAGCACCATTTATTTGGGGAAATCAGTTGTAAAAAATACCCAAGCATGGAAAAGTGGATAGTGAAGGCGTATATGGGAAGACTGACCGTAGTTTTTTGGCAGCCATGTACCCAACAGAGAAATAAATGTTAATGAATTTAGGACTGGAAAAATGACAAATTCAGTAAAACCAAAATTAACAAAGCAACCGGAAACACACTTGCTTTAGCCCTAGCAAGCTCACCTGAGGGTGTAACAGAGTTTTTACATTGAGGCTCATATTGGTCTTTAGGTAGTGTTACAAAAGGCAAGCTGCAAAAAGTTGCCAAGAAAAGAATTAGGTAGGGCCAGGACAAACATTCAATTTACATGAAAAGCAATTAAATACAATTAATATGATTATAACTTGGACATTTTTTACCTGCCATATTAAAAAAAAAAAAAATCAATTGATGACAATGTTGGGACAGAATCGGAGAATTTCACTTAAGCTTCCTGTTGTGAATCTGTCTATCATCCATCCATCCATCCATCCATCCATCCATCCATCCATCCATCCATCCATCATAATCTCACATACACAAACAGCACACATACACACTTCATTAAGATGTTCTTCATGCTATCGCATGACTAATTCTAAGCAGGCCTGACACAGGTTAGTCTCTAGATGAAACTCCAAGATTGCTCGTATTAGAAGTTTTGACTTTTCCTGGAGGAAATGTGGCATATGAATGAAATAAATTCGTCGTCACATGGGAGATCTAATGCACACTTGTGTTTCAAAGCAGCAGCTGGCCTGCACAATAGCTACTGAGTTTCCGGTAAATTGCAAGCACGCATCCGAAGGGAACGTTCAGCAAATAAAAACCTGATGCTTTAAGACTGAAATATAATATGTTTGAAACCGTGGCATTTTAATGGTGGATCTAAGAGCCCTGATCCTGCACTTGGGCAGTTAACAGCAACTTGGCAAGTCTTTGATAGATGTTATTGATATGTGGGGTTAAAGGCGCCTTGCCTGCAAGCTTAGGGGGTTTTGTGAGTTTTTGATAAGAGCTAAGTCTAGCTCCCAGGAAGGAATTATTGGAGGAAATGCTTAAAAGAGTAACACATTTTGTTTCTTTCCACATCTTGGCTTAATCCTGCACAAAGCAGCTGCAGCATGTTGCATGTGTGAGTGAGAGGCAAAATGTGATAATCAGACTCTAAACTAATTAGAAGGAGGGCTTGCCAAATTGCTTTTGCTCACGACTGAACACTGTGCAAATTAGACATTGTTACAGCAGCAGTTGCAGAATACTTAGCTAAGCACCAGAGTAACATGTGGAGGAAAGTAATTAATGCCATGCCCTGCCAGGCACATCCTCTCTCTGTTCCCAGACCTCAATACCTACCAAGCATATTTATGAGCAAGGGAGGAAACACAGATCTTGCTGGTCAGGAAATGGCACTTGGTGTTTTGGATCAGTGCTGATAACAAGAGTCTGTTCAGCTACCCAGTCCTTCCAAACAGCCTTTTCTACACTGTCTGAAGTCAATCTAACTGTTCCATGGGGTTGATATGTTGCTCCTGAAATGACAAACAAAGAAGGAAGGAAGGAATATGGAAAAGACAGGTATTTCACTGAATTGATATCTGGTCTTCCCTTCAGGAGCTCAAGGTTACTCATATGATGGCTCTGCCTTCAATTTTGGCCCATGATAACCTGGAAGAAAGTTGGGCTGAGACAGAGTGTGACTGACTCAAAGTCTCCCGAGAAGTTTCCATGGCTGCGAACGTGCTTGAACCTGGGGATCCCCACTCTCAGGCCAGCACTTAAACTATCCCATCACATGGAGATAGACCTACATTCTGGGAATTCCAGGCGCCGTAGTCTCAGCAAAGAAAAACGAGTTGGGAAATACTAGGTGCATATGTGTGAAAGTGAAAGAAATTATCTTGCCACTGCTAGACAAATAGTAGAATAAAAAAGTCTGTCCCATCATCCTTACTTCAAAGGTTCCCCAGCTACTTCCAACATATTCTATTGCCTGCAGAAGCACTTCATTTATTTATTCCCTCCCGCCCAGTAAAGGGTAATTTATCCACTCCATAAAGGGCGGAGCAATCGTTGTTGTTCAGCTGCCCCTTTTGAAGAGAAACAAGCAATCAGCAGAAAATAAAATAAAATTGTCTGCTATTCCTACCTCACTAGCCTTTGTGCTTCCCTTTTAGTGATGTTATTTACTCATGGGCACTATTATGTTGTATTGCATTTTCATAAAAAAATGTTCACCAAACTACAGAGGTGGGGGAGGGAACTGATTGTAATCCCTTTAACTTTAAAAGGCTTCCTTGTCCAACAGGGTCTGCATTTTCCTCACTGAAACCTGTCTCTCTAAAAGGTCAACCAGTCCTGCAAGTTACATGTAATTCCCCCAAAAAGTGATTAAAAAAAAAAAAAAAGGAGTTATAAGCATCTCATTTGCAGAAAGACTCTCAAACTTAGATGGAAACTATTTGTCTAAAGTATTCAGGCTTACATACTGAAAGGGGGTTGGAGAGCTTATATATTCCATCCAGTATTTTTCCCCCTCCAGAACTAAAATGTTAGTTATTTGCTTATTTTTCCCCTGGTCCATATGAATATATGGACAAGTCAAGTTTTGGATTCCTCAAAGCAAGGCTGAATTTTGCTTTCCCAAATGACTTTGCAGAGCCAAATGACAGCTGTGTGAAGTACCAAAGGGAATTCAGAACTCCAAGGCACGCCTTTGGGCTTGGAAGAGTGAAATCAGAGCTCGGCTGAGGAATGTGTGTGGAAGCCATTGGCCCTCAGGGACCAAGCCTGAATATCTTCAGGGTTGGGTGTTCACTTAAATTATGGGCAATATTGTCGGGATTCTTTCTGGATTCCTTAGCATGGCTGCTAAAGAGCACAATGTTTGGACTCAGTATAAAACAGCAGCTGAACAGAATGTTTCCATCAAATTCCCTGGCTTGAATATGGAAATGTTTCCTTGGATTAGATATTTGGTGAATATGACCCAAAGAGTTACTTAAAGATTAGCAGTGCTCTTCAGCAGAGATTGAACACACCTATCCTAAAGGACAGTTCACAGGTCAAGTCTTCCCTTATGTATTTACTTACTTACTCATTTGCTTAGTCAAACCACCTTAGCCATCTTCTCTGAACTGGAACTGGTCATTCATAGGGAAATACTAGTGTGATCCAGGTTATTCACAGCAGCTCTGTATACACATTTCTACAGTTGTACTGCTGTGAGCATCAAGAATCACTTCTGATTGTTCTCTGATCTAAAATCTATAGATTTAAACACTAATATGCTTAAATTCAGAAGGTAGATGAGTTACTAACCTTACTAGCTGGTAGCATCTACCTGACTTTGAGTGATCTTGGAAACTAAAAATTTGGGTGGCTGGATGGGTGATCACCAGAAAATCCCAAGTAAGAAAGGGAAACAACCTGGTAAACTTGTTTGTTTATTTTTAAAAAGGCAATATTGTGTATTGCCTCTTTTGTATTGTTGCCAATAAAACTTCATGAACATGTCCATCTCATTACCAGAAGTTGAACTTGGTGAAGGCAGATCATAACTAAGTTTACCTAGTCCTAGAAATAGATCATGGAGAGTTAGTCAAATCAATTTTCTGGAACTTCAGGTAACTGCAGAACAGGGAAGACTTCTTATTATTTAAAGCTCTCTGGAACCATTGCTGAGAAAATAGAATTGTGTAGTATAAAAATCAGATTAACACATTTGGTCCAGAATAACCTCATAAATGTCAAGGACAGAATATTTACTGAGAACTGGGACGAATTAACTCCTGTCCACTAACAGTCCATGAGTTATAAAAAGGTGGGATATTATATCCTAGAAGGGCCAATGTAAGCTGACATATGGGACGTATCATTTAGGATATAATGGGGGAGGGGGCTTGTTGGGGATGGAGTTCTTGGGATGAGGGAATTTCTTCGAAATTTCCTGGAATGATGGATTTCTTTGACATTTGAGAAATCTTACTGTAGGTTTGGGAGAAATGTTTAGTTTTTGTTATTCCTGAGAATACAGTTTCTCGTTCTCAAAGAGCAACGTTTGAAGAGAAACTGTAAACATAATTCTTGCCACTTTGATAATGCCATGTTTCTTTTAAGTTGGGGAGGGACCTAATTAATCAGTATGTGGTTTGCTTTAGTTTACTTCTCAGCTATTTCATGCAGTGAGTAGCTGTATTGTCTGGTTCCATCTTCTCCATATTACAACTTTTTTGGGAAGCTGTTTATCAAATTAAATGCTGTTATTTCTATCCTAAATTCTTCTCTTACAATCAGAAACTACAAGGATTGTCCTGCAGCTAGGCCTTGTGAAACAAAAAGAAATTTAATTATACTCTTATAACAGTACAGATTCAGGATCCCAATAATTTATCATGGTGATTATTGTTTTAACCCCTTGGTGAAGTTATCTGATGAATTAACAAATTATTCTTTCATTTCAGTTCCTTGGTGCCCACCCTCTCCAGCCAAGAAAAAAGTGTACAAGTAAATCCAATATTTCACACCATATTGTATTCTCAGATCTGTTTTTAAATTTTGATAGAGCCCTGTGATGGATTTTCTAAAATACATAATGAAATTCAGAGCCTAACTCCAGCAGATTTCCAGTGGGATTTGTATGTTTCTTCTTGCTAAGAATCCTTAAATTGCTTTCCCTTCTCAAGTACTATACCTAATATCTCATTATATTTAAAATATCTCACACACACATACACGGTTTTGTCTTTGTAGACAACTTTCTACAGTAAAACAGGATTGGCACCTTTATTCTGGTTTCATGGCTAGATTGAATCAAGCACAATAATTTCCTTCCTGGAATAAATTGACCTTCAAATACTCCCTTTTTATAAGTTTTCCCGTATTAATTTCAGACTGAGAATCAAGTTGGCCTCAGCTTGAGATGCT
The DNA here is from genome assembly GCF_059951505.1 of Python bivittatus. NCBI lineage: Eukaryota > Metazoa > Chordata > Lepidosauria > Squamata > Pythonidae > Python > Python bivittatus. The sequence goes on from NW_028277053.1 coordinate 13,826,600, forward strand.
GAGTGCTACATATCACCAAGGGAGGAGGATATTATCCAAAGTGGTTGGAGTCTCTACCTGTATGTATGTATGTATGTATGTATGTATGTATGTATATATGTGTTCATTTACTATCTCCCCTTTCTACTCAGATGAATATGCAAGGCAACTTACAATGGTTAACATGTTTTAAAAGATAAAATTAAACTAAACTTCATTGATAGATAAAAGTCTAGCTTCAGTGAAGATGCTTGAAAAGTAAAATGATTGGGTCCTGGGCCAAACACCGTTTTCAAAAAGTGTTTTCTATCACCCCACTTCACCCTGGTGTGCCAGATAATCGAGGTCCGAAAGGATAAACATCTTCAGAAGGACCGTCCTGATAATCTTAACAGGCCAAAGGCCTACACAAATGGTCAACCCCTAAGCCATTGAGAGTTTTCATGTTCAGTAATGTAGTCATTTCTGATTCTTTGTGTGACCACTTTTAGACCTTTGTGGTCCACTCAACATTTTTCCAAGATCATCTATCAGCAACTGTTTTTCTTTTTTTGGGGGGGGGGGGGTATTCTTGAAAGCTGCTGCTTATGTCATCAGTGGGAGTATCTAGCCATTTTGTCTTCTGTCACGCACTTTTTTGATTGTCTTCACTTTTTCCCAACATCAGGATCTTCTCCAAATACTCTTGCTATTTGCATTATGTGTCCGTATTAAGCTTTACCTTCATGGTTACTATTTCCAGTGAGGAGTCTGTTTTTACTTCATCTAGTACTGCATGACTGATTCTTTTTGTGGTGCAAGGAATTGTCAAAAAAACTGAACCATTCAATGTTTTGTCATTCATCTTTTCTATTCATCCAGTGTTCACAGCATGTGTTATACCTGGGAAAACTCTTGCTGTCTATCTTTGTTGTCAGTGTGATATCTCTGCACCGATATGCTTAAAGGTTAAAACTAACCCTTTGTCTTCTTCCTTGCAAATCAACCAATGCAGATTATTCTGTATGACCATTGTATCCCCTGTATCTTGTATCAGTTAGCAGCTGACTTGCTGGAATTTGTATCAGTGGCAACTTCTGAACATTTTTCAAGCAACTAATATAGGCCCACAGTTACCCTTAAGTGGAGTGGTTCTAGGCACCTATGCTCCTTAATGGATATTAGGGGCAGGTATAGGCCTAGTTTGGAGCTCTGGAAATGTAGTAAGAGGATTCTGATCCACTTTACTTCCTATATCCAGAGTGATATTCAGAAAAACAAGCGGAGCTCTGTTATCTATATTCTAGCATGGGATGCAAATGCAAAGGCTTTAACACTTTTGTTTTTCAATAAAATACTGTATGGTGAAACCTGTGGGCAAGAGATTGGATGGGCAAGGATAAAACATGCAAATTTTGAATTCTGCTCAAAAAAGAGAGTTCAGAGTATACTCCTTTAAAGATCTGGGTTTTTAAAAAGTATCTTAGCTTTGTTGTTTTGGGACATAAGCTGTGTTTAATGAATTTATCCATGATTTGTAAATTAACTGTACAATATTATCATCAACAACAATCTGAGCTGATATAATTCAGTTTAAAGGTTCTCTAAAACTGTGTCAGGATGGCCTATTTATAAATGCCAGTCATTGATGTTGGAGCCATTCAATGGTCAACATTTATTTGTTTGTTTATAATCCCTTAAATTTCTACCTCCCCTTTCCTTCTAGAGCTCATAATGGTAGACATAGACTCTGTCCTTCCAATTTACCCACACAAGAACAACTCTGTGGTGTAGGTTAGGCTGAGAGATAATGACTGGCCCCAAAGCTTCCATTCATTTCACCTGGATGTGTTTCCATCATAGTCGAGCCTCTTAACCATTGCACTATTTTGAGCCAGCCCTACACTTGGTTACTATTCCAGCTTTGTCTTCTGATTCCTGACAACTTATGAGAACCTGCAGCATAGGAAACATAGCAAGGTCAACTGGAATGCTAATGTTCATATGACCAACACAAAATAACACAGTCAGTTCTTCAGAAAATATTTATTCTGTATTATTTACTTATTCTGGCATAGGCTGGAAATCTAGCTCTTTAGCTGTCTTAGTTCCCCACTTGGGAAGTCTGACACAGTGAAACACAGTTATCAAAAGTAAACTTGCGGAAGCCCCTTTGCTGTTAGTGGTGCTGGTTGGAAGTGTCAGCTCATATGGAGAAGGCAACCTACAGCTCACTTACTGTAACACATTTAATCTGTTGGCCTTTATGTGCGAATTTGGCCCTCTCATTTCTCCACTGGAACCTCCTTATCTTCCAAACTATGTGGGATGGGTTGTGCCAAGATCATGAATGGTGGAGTTAAGAGTCCAAAGTTTTCCCTATTGCAAAAGCTTTCATTTATGCTTGGCAGCGTAGGAAAAAAAATTTCCTCGTGGTGTCTCATGAGCATCTATGAAGTAGGTGTGTGTGTGTGTGCTGTTTCTAAGTAATTTAACTCAAGGGAGGGAACAGAGGCAATGATCATCTGTCTAGGATCAGAATTAATAGGACTAGTATTGATCAGCACAGCTCTTTACACAGTTCTGGCCAGAGTCAAATATAACATTTCTTCACTTCTGCCTTTGATTTTCTCTAGAGACTTTCATCTCAGTGATGAGCAAGCTTTAGAATCTTGGCTATTTGATTCTGCCCACCAAGAACAGCAAAGCTGGAAGGAAGATTTCCTTTAAAAACTGATAGATAATTGAAAGCTGAATGGGCAAAAGACAATTCCTTGCTAAATTTTACATAGCAAAAATAGACAAGGAAAGGTATCTGTTCAAAATGAAAGGCCACTGTTATTGTCTCCCTCACGCTCCATTTCTTTCATCAGGAATGCAGTTTTGGATTTTGAAACTTCTTGCATTCAGGATTAAATTGCAATGAAATAAAATAGTGGCGTCTAAGAAAATACGTGTGGTGCTTTTCATTCCTTAGAAGATTAAGAGAGGTGCCCTCTAGGAAAGACAGAAAGGTTGATTGATTAGCCCCAATAAGCTGCAACACTGGTTTAGCAACTGAGTTGAGAATTATTTAAGGTTATTTAGATTCTGGGCTTTTTCTGTGTGCAGCCTTCACCAATGTGTCTTCCTTGCATGAATCAGCTGAAAATGATGCACACAAAAATATTAAAATCCACACACACAGACACGCACATATACATATACATTTACACATACACATATGTATGTGTGTGTGTGTGTGTGTATGTATAGTAGAGGAAGGGATATATTCAATCCCTTCCTCTACTACACACACACACACACACACACACACACTACAGTCATAGATAATTCTAAAGTACCTTAACATGGGTTCTAAAAACAGCAAAAGGATTGTTCAGATTCCTTCTGTTGGGTAAATGTTATTATCATCCACATTGTCATCCTAATCTAACTTGAATTCTAGCTTCAATTGACAGACAACCACTATGCTTTTCATACTCTCCTTTCACAAGAATCGGTATTCCTTCTCCAGAGATTCCTTCTAGTTTTTCTTTTATTCTGACTTCTGGAAAAAGAGATTATGGACTGCTGAGGGGGGGAAAAATGAGTCACTGACTTCATTTATTCATTCATTTCTGTCCCACCAATAGGGCAACAAGGAGACCAATAATAATCAAACAAATGTTGAACATCAAAGTTCAGTGCCTAATTTAAGAGCTATCACAGTTAAGGTTTCAATAAAAATATTAAGCATACAATGAATCTCTCCCCCGTCATTGGGGGGTTAAAATCCTCTGAAATTATAAAACTGGCTAACTCTTTAAAAGCAACCCAGATATGGCTTGTAAATTGCAACCTGTATTTCCTTAATTTGGAGATCCAGTTTGGGATGACACTTAAAATCCATCTTTGGTATATACCAAATCGTTGGGCTCATGGGCTCATGTCCGAAGGTCCTGAAATGTAATTTGTGTTGTTGTACACTTGTGAAAATTAATCTACATGTTAGGACTGTACAGCATTCCAGATTATCTTCCAAGAAGGTTCTATTCCACTCTGCATCATCTTTGCACGCCCAGGAAAAGATGCAGCAATTTTAAAGAGTTGATGACAAATATTCTGTAGGTGTCCTTGCATGCTCCAAATGACTTTTTCAGAATCAAATCTGAAACATTCAGAGTCCTAATACAGACACACCAATGCAAGAAAATAAAGTCTAATCAAGATTAATTTTTGCCTCTAAAGTAACAGTTGGCCCTAACAGTTGACTAAGTATTCCTTATTCCACAGATCTGAGATGATGCCCACCTGCCCAATTCCTAAATAAACTTAATAATGTTAATTTAGAAAGGTGAGCTGGTAAATGATATAGGAGATGCTCCATTGAAATATTAGCAACATACTGTAGTTTACCAAATCGTTAAGAATTTGCAGATTGGTTGTAAAATTGTGTTGTACTGCTACATTGGGTTGTCTCTACAATGTGAAATCAAAAGACTTCTGTCTGTAAATATAATAATAAGCTCACCAGCGTGGAATGAACTCTGGCTGGAGTTGGCCGTCTCCTGCACACTTGAGAGAAAAAAGAAATGTATAAAACCAATATCATGCTTGGACTTGTGAGTTACTTGGGGAGTTGAAATGGACTAATAATGCCTCTTTAGCACTGTGGTTCTACCTGTGATATTTGACATTGAATTTATAAATTGGAATAAAGGCATCATTATCAAGTATATCCACACTTTCACACAGAACAATGGATGCCCACTAACTTTATGATTATGCTGTTTGGGAAGCTTGAAAGGCATTAAACTTCAACAGTTCTGGGGGAAAGGGGGAAAGACAGAGCTCTTGGCAAGTTAACTGGTTTTAAAATGAAATATTTCACAGAAGGAGAACACCATGCAGGTTAGGGAATGAACAGAAAGGGAAAGTTTGTTCTGTGAAATGCTGCCTCTGAATGAGAAGAGGGTTCCTCCTCAGTGTTTTTCGAAGGCCGTGCTGCAAAATCAGATGGTTTGTGATCTATTGGGGAAGCATTGCATAGGCTCTGTTGCTGTACACCCAATTCCCAATTGCAGCAGGTTGTATCATTGTATTGGCATTGTGACATTCTAAGGGCACAATGTCCAGAATAGGGGTCATTGATTGCCTTGGTTCAGTTGAGTTTAACTGATAGCCATGGAGTTGGGGAGAGGGGAAGAATAGCACACCCATGGCCAAGAGCCATAAAAAAAATCAAGATTAAGATAATATATCCTTGGAATATAAATTTCCTCAGCATGTAATACTGAGATTTTCCTGAGGAGGGATTGTTTATCCTGAAACTCATCTTCTTAATTTAAAATTGAGATTATGAAATTATTTGCCAGTTATGCACCTGCACACTCTGTCTTCACTATAGGCACACAGGGAAGATTGCTAATTTTGATGCATGGTCTGCAACATGAAAGATGGGATGGCCTCCAAAAGAACGAAGAGAATAAGTGAAAGCTTTGCCAACACAACACATGCAACAATAATGTTGCAACCATCATCTGGGCAGTAGATTATTTTCTTTTCCTAACTTACAGATCTTCCTTGCAGGCCTAGTTTGAAGCAGTAGTTCATCTCTTCACCCCCATCCCCAAAGTAGTTCATTTAAAGTGGCTTCCCCTTCCACCGAGAAAGAGTCTTTATTTCTTAAACTGTCTTTCATCTTTCACTACCATTTAAAGACCTTGATCCTCAAAAGAAGATGAAGGATTTAAATTCGAAGGCACCACAAAATGCATCTTGATCCTCATAGCATGCAAATTCATATACATGCACTTGCTTAATCATCAACCTGTTAAAAGAGAAAAAGCTAATCAGTCATGCATTCTTTATACAGTTGGATGCCCTTCTACAATGCGATCATTTTCCTTTGTTCCATTCTAATGGAAATAGACTAACAAGTGTTATTCCTATTCCCTATATAGTTTCAGCAGAGAATTTTCCCCCCTACCACAGAAATGTACCCAAGCTTTTCAGTGACAGTTACTAAGGATTTAGCAATGTTTGCCAAGCTGGCTTATCAGTTGTGAGACTGAACAGTGCTTCATTAGCTCTTCTGAGTAAACTGCAGTACAATGTCTCTGTTTGGGCTCTAGGATTTGATTCACCAGAAAGTTCTCCTATTAAAATGCAGCCAGCATAACATCTCAAAGGACTGAGCAACTATTTTGTAAACACCACTTAGTCTTATTCTTAATAATGATAGTAATAAAAATATTTTCCAAAGAGGAAAAACCAAACCAAAACATCTTGCTTGGAACTTCCTATGTGCTACAATGTAACCTCCATGATTCCTAGGCTCTTTGTCAGAAATTGAATCATCACTAAATATGCAGTCCAAAGACTGATTTATTAGATGAATAGACAGTAGCGTCATCATCATCATCATCAACAACAACAATAGGAGGAAAACTGCATATAGGGAGGAGGCGTGTGCTGCAACATGACTCTTCTTGGCTGAAATTAATAATTCCACCCTTCCTTCCTTCCTTCCTTCCTTCCTTCCTTCCTTCCTTCCTTCCTTCCTTCCTTCCTTCCTTCCTTCCTTCCTTCCTTCCAACACCACTTAAATAAAAAGCAGCATGGTATCTAATAAATGCATGAAATTGACTGCAGCTTTATCTATAATGCCAATGCTGGAAATCAGGATGCTATCAGTAGTTGTAATGAAATCATCCTTTTTTCTGCCTAGAATACAAGTATATTTGTATGTGGTTATCCCACTAATCCATACATCATCTCTTGAAAGATAAATAGCATTATTATCCCTGCATCTGACTTGGAGGGGTAGCAAATCATGACCCGCTTAAGGTGACGTTATGGCTATGTGGCAAAGATAAGATTTGAAATGGGGCTTCCCAGATCACAGTGTTAGCTATACCACTGGTTTGGGCATTAAGATGTATGTCTTCCCAGATTTCTTGTTATTTATTTATTTATATTTCAAATTTGTCACTGTCCATCTCACTAAATATGTATTTATCATTGCTGTACACTGCTGTATTCTGGACTTCCAGAGGGTAATAGCATACATAAAACTTCCATCATAAATCAGTTTAAGTAATTAATTTGATATAAATTCAATTTAAATATCCATGGTGGTGATGGTAGTGATGATAATGATACTATATTTAAAAAGCTCAGACTGTTATCCCAACAGTAAACAGCATTATCTAATCGGTACCAAAATTTCACCGGAATAGCTCTGTCTTTATCAACTTCCAGGAACTAGTTCAATATGGTGGAAAGTCTGGTTTCAAGTAGGAACCAGGCAAATACAATGTCAAAGGTAAAATGGAAATCTTTTCCAGAACAAACATAATATAGTGGTTCCAATCCATGTTTGCTGTTTCTCAACGGTCCACCCACAACCCATTGGAGAGGGAGCTGAGAAGTGCTAGATGAACACAGATTTTGCATTTAAGTTCTACTACAGTGTCTGTTTCCTCCAAGGTGAAAGGTCACTTCAGATTTTCTCTAGAAATGGCAAGGAAAGGGCCTTCCCTGCAAAGAAAAAGTTGTGCAAATCTTTGATTCTAAGATATAATACCTGAGCAAATCTCCGAAGTGAATCACCTTTCCAAATCATGATTGAAAGTTGAATCAAACCAACAGTTTGGATACTTTGAATTGTTTTGAACTGCTCTGAGTCTTCTGTGCATGTGGGAAAATGTAGGCTGTCAGAGTGTGGATGGGAAGGAACAGATTCTATATGAATCCCTCCCAGATGCAGCGGTGTAGAGCTTGTGAGCCTAATAATTCCATTGAAATTCCATTGCAGACTCTGAAAGGGCTTGAACTTCCTCACTCAGAAGTGTCCCATCGTCTGGGAGTTGTTCTGGATTCCAGCTCCTCCTTGAAGACCAGGTTGCAGCTGAGAGTAACAGGGCTTTCACACTACTACATCTTGTGCCAGTTATGACCTAGTCATTTCCTATTTGCACTAATGAAATGCGTCTACATGGGGCTGCCCTTGAGGAAAATTCTAAAATTACAGCTGATGAAGAATGCAAACACCCATTGACTATATTATGATATAATCAGGTGACCCTGCTGTTTTGGGATCGGCATTTGTTGCCACTTGTCACCCAGGTGTGACTTAAGGTGCTGATTGTCATCTTTGAGGCACTATATAAACAGATTATCTGAAGGACCACCTTCTCCTGTATTCCTCTGTGTATCCAGCCAGATCAGACAAGGCCATCTCCTTTTAGGTCCTGCCCATTTTGGATTGGCGCTCGATGGGGCACCTCTACACTTTAGAACTCCCTCCCAGTAAAAATCTGATCTACCTCATCCCTCCTAAATTTCAGGAAGACTTTGAAGCCCTACCTGATCAATTTAGCACAGAGAAAGGGTGATGTCTGATAGGTAGATGGGATTGCAGCGCATGATAATTTGTATTTGTTGTTTGGATTTCCTATACTTATATGTATTTGGGTTTTTCTGGAGCACTTTTTTCCTGCATGTTTAGCTGCCTAAAGCCTGTCAGAATGGGTAGAAAACAAGCATAAATAAATAAAATCCTTTCCTTTGGGAGTAGTGTGCTTCACAAATCAGGTGCACACCCTTCTGTTCATGTGGGGATAAATACACCTTTCTTCCGCAGGAGCCTTAGAAGTGAAAAACAAGAGGCACAGATCCTTTGCCTTTCTTTCTCTTTCCATTCCTGTGAAACTCCTCCCTGTCTGTAGAATGTGTAAAGCAGCCTTGAATAGCTGAAAGGTCCTGTCGAATCGCCCTGTCTGAAGTTCTTTGATTATTTAAGATATTGTGGGAGCATTTTCTTTTTATGACTGGCTGAAATCGGTCTCAAGCAGGGAAAATGTTGACATTTGGGCCCTAGGAAAATCAGTTTTTATTGTTTTGAGTGATGTTGTTTATGTCTGCAACCAACCTTCCTTCCTTCCTTCCTTCCTTCCTTCCTTCCTTCCTTCCTTCCTTCCTTCCTTCCTTCCTTCCTTCCTTCCTTCCTTCCTTCCCCTTCTTTGCCCTAATTGTTTTCTGTCTGGTTGGCCCATGTGGTAGTGAAAATTTATTAGCTGTAACAGCCCATGTGACATAATGACATTATAATACTATGTCTGGAATAAACAAAGCAAAACAAAAAATACATTTGCCCATAAACAAATTTGTATGTTACACACGTCTGGGGGTGATGTGGAAAGTGGGGGACAATTAATCAGGTTAAATAATAGTGAGGCTGCAGATAGCCAAGAAAACAGGACAGGAAATATGCATGAATATTTCATGAGTCAAGTTATTTTGGTAATTAGACTGTGTTAAATATGCTAATTGAAAAAACATATTTGGTGTAGCCCCATATAAAATCTTAAACCTCTTGAAGAGCGAGTGTATTTATTACTGCAAGCGTGATCTGCTATAATCTTTAAGTGTGTTGTGTGCAGACTGGATTTATTTGCATGGCTTGTTTCTGTTTGGAGAAAGGAGAGAGAGAGGATTTGGTTTGGTTTGATTTGGTTTGGTTTTAAGCCATTCTTTTGTGTATGTACGATGTATTTATTGTTTTGCCATCCGAACTGTAAAGGCATTCTCGGGAAATGTCATTTCATGTTGTATTAGTCACTTTGGGTGGGAACATGCCCTTGCAAAAAGTAATTTGATGGAACACATGAACACCAGCCCTTGCTTTGCAAAAGGGTCAGGCCGCCAAGAACCCTTTAAACAGTAATTGGGGAAAATGGCATGTAACACAAGCAGTCTCCTCTTGCTCTTATTTCGCTCTCCGGCTTTGTAGCAAATTCTTTATTAACATGCTGTAGTTCAGAAACGGAGGACATGATTTGGTCTGAGATAAGCTTTTTAAGGCTTGACTCATAAACAGTTCTTGAGGAGTGCTCCTTTGCTGAACTAATCACCTGTTACTCCTGAGTAAGCTTGCTTAGAATTGGAGTGCTTATTTTACATCAGGATGGTGGGAGTAATAATCTTATTCTGAACGACTTGTTCCCAGAGAAATTTGCACAGTCCTTAAGAGTATATTTGGGTGCCTGAGTGTGCAGACATGTCTGAGTGTGCAGACATAATCTGCCAACAGATACAATTTCTCTTCCTGCTTTAGCAGATCAGTGCCCAGAAAGTAGGGGGAAGATGGTGAAGTGTTGTAACAAGGCAAGCTTAATATGGAAAACATACATGAGTTCTGTGAACATCTGCTACTGTTCCTTTTCATGTTTTTTCTCTGCTGATCAACAATGGTAATAAATTACTGACTAACTCGTATCTTCAGCATTTAAGAACAACCCACTGAGTTCCTTACTGGATTGAACACATGCATTTCACTCACTTAGGCCATGGTCCAGCCAAAGCTTGAACAGCAGAATCTGCAAAATGTTAATGAAATCATTACATCTGATTGTTTCTGCTATAGGAAGAAAGCTAACATGGAATATTCGGACAATGAAGAGGAGGCTTCTGGAAGGAGAAGGGGGGTAATTTCAGGAGGGGTTGGTATCTCAGTGGACAATACAGTGACAGAAGTTGGGCGGGACCAAATCAATTTGTTCTTTAATGCACACACACACACACATTTAAACATAAACTTTTAAAGTGGCAAGAAACTCTGCAATAGCAACTGTATAGCTAAAATTATACCAGGCCATTGGAGTCTCAAGGGGTCTGCAAAAATGGAAGACTGAGGACCTGTGAATTATTTTCTGCCTGCAGGTTGCCCAGAATCATTGTGACCATTTAAATTTTAATTTATTGATTATTTGGTTTGATTCATTTTAATCGATTTATATAGCCACCCAAGTTGAAAATACAACTCTGGGTGGCTAGCAACATTTACAATCTATACAGAGCAAAACAAGGTAAAAACAGTAATACAAAACAAAGAAACATAATATGGCAACTGAAGAAGATCAGCAGCCAACATGCCTGGGCTCAGCTAACATATTGACCCCTATATCTGAGGAAACTGGCAGGTCTTAGGGGTTTTCTGAAATGCCAGCGGGGTCAGAGCTAATCTGATCTCAGGTGCTTTGGAAAATGTCATTGGCTAAGATTCTACATGAATGATCTAAAGTGATCCATTGAACCCCCACAGCTGATTGAGCATCAGAATCTCTGCTGATGGCATTTGCGGGGGGAAAATGACAGAAGAAGTGTCACATCATTCACCCTCATATCGCAAGCCCCACCTTTTTTGTACATAATGCCACATGCACACACAAGACGGGTGGGACTTGTGACACAACGGCCTAATGCTGTTTTCAGCAAAGGCACAGGATCCTGCAAATGCCATTTTTTTCTACATCTAAAACCTTAAATCTGGAATATTGCTAATTCTAGAAGCCTTTTTATGGGGAAATGTATTTCAATGTCTAAGTTCCAGAATGACAACTTTGTGCAAGCAGATTCTTGAGGTTTCTCCTGGCCCAAGTCATATTTCCTGCCTTGTCATTCTTCAGGCTTTTTGTGAATGCCATGAACTTATATTTTTTATCAGAAACAAGGGTTCTTGCTCATGCCTCAGTGCCAAATATTCCTCACTACTCTGTTGCTCCTTCCTTGATTGCAATCTTTAGCGTTACTGTTAACACATTTCTGATTCCCCCATCCACATAGTAAAGTTTGGTATTCAGGAGATTAAAAGCTATTGCTTTCTGTTTTTGCTTCCCTGTCCATTTCCTGTATATATAACCCATCCAGAGTAATTTTTTAATTAGGGGCTGCAGCAAACCCAGGTTCTTCCTTCTTGATTTGAATTTTGTAGAAACAACCCCTAACTGGGTCTTCTACAAGCAGTAGATAATATTTGCAAGCAATCTGGAGGGGGAGACACAATGTGTTTTCATCTTAGCAGGTGTTTGGTGATACACATCACTCTGCTGTGTTTCAATCTTCTTGTATTAGTCATCCCGAGACCACAGAAGAGATTAAGATTGGAAGCAAAACACTTTTTAATCTATTTCATATCCAGACCTCCACAGTATGTCCTTCAAGGCATTTTTGTAAAAATGTTTTTTTCCCCCTTCTGTTGAGTTATTTATAAAAATCAATATATAAAATAAAGCCATTTTCTTTCCAAGTCCATTGAGTAAATTTAGACAAAACATGGCAGGTGTATTTCAATTAGCCGTCCAGATTTTCCCATTAATAGTCCAGGGACTGTCAGAATTCTATTAGGAGAAACCTAATGTGTTTTAAATTCAGAACAGTAGACAAAGAACTATGTCTGATACATCTGCCTTGCTCAGATTCAGCATTTCCTATTTTTAAAAGTGACCAATGTGAAGCCTTTCTCAGGTTTTTCCATGGACAAGATTTGCACAGATCAGTTGCATACATTGCGCTGTTTGAATTACAAATTCTCTGAGAGAAAATTACCGAGTGATCTGTTGCACAGATCTGTCTCTCAGTCCAATGTAGCGCTTTGCTAAAATATATTCTGCATTTTTAATAATTCTCCTTTGATTTGTAAAAAAAAAAATGAGATGTTGCTATGTTGCTTGCTTAGAAGGGTAACATTCTCATAGCTGAGGTGGGATGTTCCCTCACATATGTTGAGTAGAAGTTGACAAAAATAATGTTTGAGCGATCTGTTTTTCATTTCTTTCTCCATTGTTTGAGGGGCTCTCTGCTTTCCCTCTCTTCATCATGGGAATTTTTTCAGATCAGGAAGTAAAAGTGATGTTGAGTAATCAAAACTCCAACAGCAGAATTTTCTGCTAGCTGACAAGTACAGAATCCTAGGGTTTGAAAGGACCACTGAAACCATCATCTCCAACTCTCTGCTCAGTGCAGGTGTCCAAATTACTTATCTCAAATTACTTATCTCATGGCTGCCCAGCTTTCATCTAAACACATCCAACATATGACAGCCTGCCATTTCTCATGGAAATTGATTCTGCTGCTGCATTTCACAACATCCAAAGCAATGCTAAAGACATTTTAAAACACCTCAACAATCAAGGAGGAAACTTTCTTTTGCAAGGGAGGAAAACAATGGGGGAGTTGGTGAACAGATTTCAGCCTAGAATTGTTTCATATCACCCAATGACAAATTAATGGTAGTAGGCTCACCCATGGATTTTTGCATTTTCTTATAGTAGTGTCAGAAGTAGAACAAACATAACTAATGGAACAAGCATAACTACTAATGGAATAACATTTTATTTGATATCATCTTAGACACAATGCTTTTCAATAATGCCATGACTTATCTAACACATTATCATCGTCATTGTCATCATCTAATATTTTTGTACTGCTGTCAATGCCAAAACATTTCAAAACAGTCTATAGAAATAAAATGGACTGTAAAACAGTACATTAAAACATTATGAAACAACATTTAATAAATACATGAATTTAAAAGGTGGGGTAGAAATTATGCAAATATTTTTTAATGTTAATGAAGTGTTAATGACAGATCAAGTAATATCCTTCCAGATGTGACTCACTTCCCAGGCTTCATACATTGGTCTATTGGTGAGCTATTTGTACTACATGAAGTGTCCTCTCCTAATGTTTAAATAAAATAAGCCATCCTGTAAACGTGGTTAATTATTCTAATATTCTAATAATCACACTGCTAATGATAATTCCTTTAGCAGATGCAAAGGAGCTTCTTGTAGGTCAAAGAATTGGGAAAACAGTCTGGGGCTACAGGCAGACCCCTCAGGCACATCTGTAAGGTTCAAGCTGATCCATTTAGGGTCAAAGGTGAATTTATCGAGTACTTTCAAAAGGATTAAATTCTGTAATCAAAAGGTCATTTCCACCTCTTTAAATTCCTTCCAATGGTGATTTTTTTTGATGCCAGCTAACAATCACATAATTGCATTAAACAAAATCAGCACATTGATATGTATCTCTTAAAATATTTTGATTCTTGTCCAGGCATGCTTTTACATCTCAGATTTCCTTCACGCCAGGTTTTTTTTTTTACCTTTTGTGCCATGGGCCCCATCAAGAGTCTGATGAAAACTAGAGACTCCTTCTCAGAAAAAAAATGTATTTAAAAGCACAAAATAAAATGCATAGATACAGATCATATTACAAAGGAAACCAATTATGGACAAATATTATTGAGCTATTAAAAATATAACAGGTATGTAACATAGCAATATATGTGCTTCCATTAAATCAATAATAAGACAATACTCTTTTGTAGGATATAATAATTTTAGATAATGAGATGCATTGAAGTTAACAAGTTTTGGAATCTAGCGGCCATAAATTACTTTGTTGCCTACAGACATTATTGAATGAAAATATAAATTTCAGTTGAAGGTTAGTGAAATAAAGTTGTAATTTCCCCCCCATCCATATTCATGGGCCCCCCAAGGAGTTCCAGGTTAAGAACCTCTACTACAGGCCCTCCTTATTGTCCTATCATCCCTAATTTCAGTTGGAAGAAATACTGATGCAGACCATGAGATATCAATGCATGAAAGATGAGGGCTGCAACTCAACTGGTTCAGCCCATTTTCAGCTGTGTAGGAGAGGACTGAGATGAGGATGGGAGCCGAAGGCTTCTGAAAGACAAATGGCTTCCAGTATTTCTCTTAAAACCAGTCCATCTCCTGAAATTGCACTGCGGAAATTCAGCCATTTTGCCATAAGTCTCTAGCAGGGCAATCTCTGTGTGCTGGCCATTGTTCTAGAACAGTGTTGTCCAAACTTGGCCACTTTAAGATGAGTGGACTTCAACTCCCAGAATTCCCCAGCCAGCATGGCTGGCTGGGGAATTCTGGGAGTTGAAGTCCACTCATCTTAAAGTGGCCAAGTTTGGACAACACTGTTCTAGAACTAGAAGACCTGTCCATTGCTGGCTCCACGGAATCCACAGGTAGATAGGCCAGTAGGCTGATTCTGCATCGCAAAGCGTTATGCTCCCTTTTCTTCGTAGGTAAGAAAGGAAACCACAGCCCCTTTGTGGTTGAGCCACATTCCTCGCCAGACTGAATCCTTCTCCCAAATCTCAGCAAATAAAAGCAACACCGCCGTAAGCTTTTTTTTTTTTTTTTAGCCAAAAGGATTAGATTTGTCTCTTAGACAGGTCTGACATAAAATATAGATTTCCAATTGGTTGAGTTTAGCCAGTCATAGTTGTGATTTTGTTAGAAGCAGAGCCGTTTTCTGAAGACAAAGCCTGTCCCCTACTGGGAATGAGGAGATTATTTTTAAAGCAAAACAAAAACATGGCAATGTTTATTGGACTTTTTTTTTTTTTTTTAATAAGAGTAACACAGGCTTTTGGATGATTGTTCAATACCAAGGTGGCTTTTATTCACATTAGACATCAGTTGATTTATGCAGCCAAATCAGCAGGTGTAGTCTTCCACACAGAGTTTACATATGACTGGAAGATTTTACGGCACTTAAGGTTTTGAACAAGGAGATCTAAATGTCTCCACTTGCAAGATGCACACTTATGATAGTTATCCAGAAGCACACACTTACAGAGTCCCTGGGCAGAGACTCAGTTGCTTAGGAAAAACAAATCACTCCCCGCCCCCCGCATAAATCCCAGGGACAATTTTCATGCTTTAGCATCATTTGGAGACAAAAAGCAACTTTCTACTGAGTTAAACAAATTTCCAAGAGAATAAAAAGGAGCTGATTAGCATCAAGGTGGCAGCGGAAGGAAAGGAAAGGGAAAGGAAAGGCTGCCATTGAATCATAGAGGAGTCTGCTAAGAGACACAGATCTCTCTTTCAGTTGCCTCTGTTCTTTTTGAAAGGTTGTCTCCTTTGGTTACTATGCTCCAATCCTGGGAGTCATGGAGAGTAGCCATCCTGGAATTGGGTGACTCTAGATGGCAGCCAAGAGATATTGAAAATTCTAATTTTTTGGCTGTCACCTAGTGGCTACCCAGATTTTTCCATCCAGAAAGGGCAACACTACTGTCAAATGATAGTTGTAGTCTTGTAATAAAAATGCAAGCTTCACTTGTTTATTCTCTATCATAGGACACAAACAGATTCTACATTATATGCCACAAACATTATGAACCATATCATCCCTTTATCTTATATAAGTGGTTTAACAGGTCTTTCTATAATTAGTCTCTCATTTTTCCTATAGTGCATAAATCAGAAGAGCATAATATAAAAAGATCCCTCCTGCTTTAGGCCAAGAAGTCTCCTCTTCTCTTCTCTTCTCTTCTCTTCTCTTCTCTTCTCTTCTCTTCTCTTCTCTTCTCTTCTCTTCTCTTCTCTTCTCTTCTCTTCTCTTCTCTTCTCTTCTCTTCTCTTCTCTTCTCTCCTCTCCTCTCCTCTCCTCTCCTCTCCTCTCCTCTCCTCTCCTCTCCCCTCCCCTCCCCTCTCCTCTCCCTTTCAACTTCAACTTCAGGTGAGAACTGGAGTTGGAGTATTTCTCAGAAGAATAGAATACCTGGGTGGAATCCTCCTCTGAGACTGCAGTAAGCACCAGAGACCCTTAGAAATTAAAATGGTGAGACCTAGAGACAATACTCCTGGCCTCATATTCACTTGGATCAATCAATCAATGAATCACAAGTTCCTGCAGAGACAGTCTCTGGAGATGCTAGTGTTCTAGCTGAAACAGCTGGGCCACAACCTCAAGAAGGTGGCTTATACTGGGTGCTAGTTTGTACCTTGTTTGGGCAGATTTCCAAGAGACAGGGAACTTGACCAGGACTTCAACCTAAAGAGGAGGGAAGGGGAAAAGCCTATCATTCTGGGCCCAGTGGGAGGTTGTTCCTGCTGCTGTAAGACACTAGGGGGAACTGAGGAGGTGGAAGGGCAGTTACTGGTCTTCTGAGTGGAGAGTATGAAAGGTAATGGGGGGAGAATTTGGTAGCCCATGTTGGAGAGTGCATTCCACATTGATAAGGAGGGTAAGGCAATCCCAGGAGTGACAGGGAGATGGAGTGAGATATGCAGGATAGGCTATTCCAGGAGAATGAAGACTGGCAAATGGTCCCAATCCCCTTTCTGGCCTGCTGCCCCAAGTTCTGGATCTTGGTATCCAAATAGTTGGTGACTTTGTCTTCAAGCTACTGATGCCAAACACCAGATGCATTTGTAATACAACCTTGTTCTTCCTCAACTTGGATGAGCCTGCCAGGTAACAAAATTGGCTTGGTGAGGTCAGCAATGTCACAGTCTCCAGATCTTTCCTTTGTGGTTTAGGTCCTAGAGAAGGCCATGGCAGAATCGAGTGGCACTGATCTACAAGAGCCTTTAACCATGGAATCCTGAGATACTGGGTATGAATGCTTGTTTGTGGAGTCCTTAGGGTTCTCTGAGCTTGGTTGTTTTCTTGCAAATGTTTCGTTACCCAGCCAGGTAACATCTTCAGTGCTACAAGGGAGTGAGGTTTGCTCTCTGTTTATATAAGTGGCATGCCCCGCCAGTGTTGGGGGGGGTGGGGGCTTTGTTTTGTTTTATTTTTCCCTCTGGTAGTTCCTTGCTTAGGGTATTATTTACTACTTGATTGTATGTCTGGTGATAATCTTGGTGTTAATCTCTGCTTATCTGGGTGATGATTGCTGGTGAGGAGATGTTCTGGTCTTTGTTTTCCCTTTCTTTTGTCTTTTTTGAATAGTGTGTACAGTAGATGTTGTGTATCTCTATGTGCCTGTTGATGGCTGCCTTGTCTGAGCACCAAGCTTCCAGGAATTCCCTGGCATTTTTGGATTTAGCTTGGTCTAAGATGCTGACAGTTTCCCAGCTGAAACTATGGTTCAGTCTGTCCATGTGTTGTGAGATTAAGGAGTTTTCATTGTGTCTTCTGACTGCTAGTTGGTGTTCATGGATGCGCTCTGCAAGCCTTCTGCCCGTCTGTCCTACATAGTGTTTGTTACAGTCCTTACACTGTATGTTGTAGATGACTCCTGTTTTTTCTTCTTGGGCTACTGGGTCTTCTGGTTTGCTTAAGATGTTTTGGAGGGCTTTAGTTAGTTGGTGTGCTACGGCAATGCCATGTGTTTGTAATAGTCTGTTGGTAGTTTCTGAGACATTTCTGATGTATGGCAGTGTGATCGTTTTCATAGCTTGTGTTGGTTGTATTGTAGTAGGTTGATGGTCAGACACTTTTTGATAAAATTGCATGGGTATCCATTTTGTTGGAAGATGTTCTATAGGTGGTCTGTTTCCTTTTTCTGCTGTTCTGGGTTGCTGCAGTGCATTTATGCTCGTTTGAATAATGTTCATACACAGGTCCTCTTGTGAGAGGTTGGGTTGTTGCTTTGGTAATGGAGTACTTGATTGGTGTGGGTTGTCTTCCGATAGACTTGCGTTTCTAATTTGCTGTTGTTTCCTCTGCTGATGAGGATATCCAGGAAGGGTAGCGTGTTGTTGTTTTCTTCCTCTCTGGTGAATTTTATTCCTTTGAAGATGTTGATAGTTTCATATATCTTCTCTAGTTGTTCCTTTTTTATTGTAACAAAGGTGTCATCTACATACCAGCTCCATACTTTAGCCTGTATGTGTGGAAGTGCTATAGTTTCTAGGTGTTGCATTACAATGCTTGTTTGTTAATTAGGACATAGACTATTCAAATGGCAGTGTCCCTGCTACCTGTTCGGATCCCTGTTCAAGCTCCTGATATGATCTCAAGGCCAGCATTGCAGTCTCCTTGCCTTCTGAAGAGTTCATTCTTCATGCCCTGGGGCTGGAAAGGCTCAGGACCTAATAGCCTCTGGGCAACTATGGACTTCTTCTAAGCAATATTGGGCTTGATAGGCACAGGAGGACATGCACTGGATCTTGAGTTTGCCTCAGAGCAGTTGTTGAATGATCTGGACATAGAGGACATCAAAGATCATTTCCTGGTCCTGATGAAATTATTGGTCACCTGGACCCCAGGGAGGTGAGCATATTGATTATGAATTTTCTGAACCTTCTGGAGAGCAATGAAAAAAGAGATTTCTCGCTTGGCTGTTGTGACTATTTTGCCTAGCACTTTGTTGACAAAACCACTTCAGATTTAAATTAATTTTTTTACTTTTCATGGGCAGATTCTGAAGTGGTGAGCAGGGCAACACTTTGTGATGTTGGCTGGGGCTCCTTTTGGCTTGAGGAGTTTGATGAAGAAGCTCCTTTGGAGGGCTTGTAGGACTGGCTGGATACCAGAAGTGGCCAACACCTCACTGTAGGAGGGAGTGTGACACCTGTGGTTTTGATTATTATTTTGATAATTATTGCTGAGACTCCATCCTTCCCTGTTGAGAAAGTGGTAGGGAAAATAATAGAAGTGGATTGACTGGATTCGGGACTCGATAAGGGGCAAAAACAGCATTGGTTGCAGTAAATTAACTTTGTCAAAACTTTGACAGGGCAATAGAGCTATACCATTGACTATGGTAACCTTCTTGACTACCTGTGACAATTGCAAATTGAGGAAAGTATTTTCCACTGGTTGCACTCCTTCCTTAGCAAGTGGTTTCAGCTGATAAGGAAGTGTAGCCACCAGCTTGTAGAATGCTGCAGAATTCACTCCTTTTCTACCCTGGTATTTAACATCTACATGAGGCACTGGAGGTCATCTGCTGATTCAGGGTGAACTATAATCAGTATGCTAATAATACCCAGCTTTACATTACTCCCCCGGAGCTGTATTGGCAATACTTTATTGCCTGAATGGTTTGCTATCTACTGCAGACTTAGGCAGCTCATTCAAGATTGAGTGGCTGGTTGTGTATTTTCCCTCTTGAGAAGTCTATAATGCTGGGAAGTGATAGACACAGTGGTAGAAGATCTGAAGATCTTGGAGACAGACAATCCTGTAGAAAGTCTTTGTTGGGTCAACTCCAGCTTGATGGCACTTATTCAATTAAACAAAAATCTATTCTAATATCACTGCACCCAGTGATTTATTTTCTTCTAGTCTCCCTTCTCCTCCTGATACATACATTCTCACTCTGTGTGTGAGTGTGTGTGTGTGTGAGTGTGTGTGTATACTGTATACAGAGCTGGCGTGTTTCAAAATAAAATGCTTCAAAATGAAGCACCAACTGGTTATTGGTATACAGTGGTGTTTTATTGCTTCAGCAGACAGCACAAGCTTCCTTTGTGGCTTAGCTTGATTGGATTCCTCCCTCCCCTATTTTTGTGATGTTTTATAAATACAATTTAGAAGAGATAAACAAAAACAAAAGATTACTATAGGAATAACAAAGACTTTAAACTGCTGTTTTTGTTGTTTCTTTCCTCCCCACACTGCTTTTTTCTTCCTATCTTTTTCTTTAAAGCTTTCCCTCACGTAATTTCACTAAACTTGGTGTAATTAATACACTTCATGGGGCTTAAGCTGCTGTTTCCTCTGTAAAGAATGAAAATTTGAGAGTGATATGGATCTCCATAGAAGAAGGCAACAAATGTTTCCTGCTTATTAACTTGCACATTGTTTCTTCAGTTCCACAAAGAGGTGACAGAGAAAGTGAAATCCCTATTTTATTAGGATCTCAACATATGCTTTATAGCCACTTCAGTACTAAATGGGATGCATCATTAAATTAACACAAATAATGATCCTACATATAATAATGGAACAGCCTGTTAATGAATGTAGTCAGATAAATATCCATGGTGAAATCAGGGCTAGCATTTATACCTTAATCTATATCTTATCAACATACATATTATGAATGCTGCATTAACTACTTATGCTTTGGAGGAATTTAGAAGATTAAGCATTAGAAGGATTTTCAAAGAGTCAAACCAATTTGAAGCCTAGAAGGCATTCAGTTTGGTGGTTCAATTGGACTTTGTTTCGAATCTCCGAAGTGAATATTTGCATGGTTCTAGAATTTACTAAACTCATAATTCACAAAATTGTACCAACATTCAATAAACAGCATAACACTGATTTTCTGACTGTTTGCTGTTCAGAGTCACTTGTTTGAGATGGGAGGCCATATAAATTGAACAAAATAAATAAATAGTTGACCTAAAATGAATTCATTATCTTGCTTGTTAAAAGTCCATGGAGAATAGGAAGAGCATAACTGTAGAAAAATTTGGAGAAGAGTACATGGTGCAAGATGATAACAGAACATGTTCCATCCTTTTCTTAATTCTAGTTTCAAATATTTCCTTTCACTCTGGATGTGTATAGTGGAACTCTTAGTCTGAACTTATTTTTTGGCCATAAACAATCTATGTATTTCTGCTATCAGATTGGGAACTCATATTTCCCTTTGGTTAGGCTGCTTTGAGGTCACAGAAGCTAGTAGAACCACTGGGAAGCAAGAAAGGAAAAAGACAGGTACAGGAGGTTGGATTTAAAGGTAGCTGCAAAATTGGGATACTAAAAAAGAGAGTTCCAATAAGATGAGAAGAGGAGTGTGACAGAATACAAGGGTTGGTGAGAGATTTTTTGCTCCCCAGACAACCATGTGTTCATGAGAGAGACAGACAGACAGGATAGCGAGATGTTAAATAGACAGTGGGATAGATAAACAGATACTAGACAAAAGGTACTGTAGATCTGTCTGTCTATAGGTTGATTGAGCTATCCTAGTCATCTCTTAACTACTACATTTTGGGACATTCATTGCTGAATTTCACTGAAAAGTATTAGGTTCATACTTGTACGTTCTCAGATTATGCTTCCATTTGTGTGGATTCTGGAACGGCGCCTTCACATACACAAAATCAGTCAATAAGTGATAAGATGTGCCTGTTTGAATTACGTGTACCAAGCAAAGATTTTGTTGTTTGTGGATTATTGCTTGGCCTATGCATACCCAATAATAAAAGGTCAGCCACAGAGCTTACCTTGGCACTCATTCTCCAGATATATCCCTTAATTGCCAGCTATTTCTTCTGTCAATATCTATAATAAAAAGAGTGTGGTGATTTTTGCAGACTTCTGAAATCCACTTCTGACGCAGCGAGGTGCTAATTTTTCACTTCAACATTTATTTGTCTTCCTGGCACCTGTTGGCTAACAAAGGATACACGCATAAGTCATAGTTAATCTTCAAACTAAGCAGTGATTTCCATATCGTCTAGTTTAATGTGCCACTTATCAGTAATGCGACCTCTTTTCTAGGGTAAACAGAGGATGACAATTTTGCTGATAGACACTATATAGAGAAAAACAGGCATTTATTTGGCTTACAGAATAAGGCTGAACAAAATATTATTTCTCTGCTATATAAATGCTTGAGTGATATTCTCATTAGTTCTTTGCCTTATAGTAAGCATTTACTTTGTTTCAAAGATTATTTGTTTAGATGCACTGCATTTGTTTTATTGAAACACTGCCTTACATCAAATGAATAATCTTTTTGATGAAGAGAACTGTGGCTTTGAAGAACCCAACAGATTACTTCTTCAAAGGGAAGATATATTAAATACTATTTTAAATGGCTTCTACTGCTAATTCAGATTACCAATTGCTTCTTCAGTTGTTCATTTTATCTCTTAATGAATTGATTCTGATCAGTTGGTGGTAGGCAATGTTTATAGCTATGCAAATCATAAAATACACAAAACTTCTGTATATAAAATACACACAAAGTTTTCCAAACTCCCACAACTATCTCACATTCAGATAGCTGGCCAGCTACATGCATGACTGGTTGAAGGTAGCTTGTTTGTAGTGAGAATGAGATTCTCAACTGTGTGAGCAATGTCCTGAAATGGAGCAAAAATTGACTTGAGTTTTATCCCAGGTGCACGTCAGGAGACTTAATCACAGCAGAGGCAAAGCATGAGGAAAAAAGGTAATGTGTAGGTTGGTCTTATCTTGCCAGTTAACTTTGTGATCTAGAATGATCAGGGAAGCTTGTTTGGATTAATTGAAGGATGAAAAGCTCCACATGACAATCAGAAATATGATGGAGAAAAGAGAGGCAAATAAAGAGGAGGAAGAAGAAGATTCCTGTTATTTTTTAAAATAGATTGAATGAAGTAAACTAATCCTATGATCAGAATGGGTAATCCAGTAATGGACTTCAGTCTAAAGAAGAGCAGATAACATTTTTCAAACTTGAGAGAACAAATCCTTTAGACTGTGTGTGTGTGTGTGTGTGTGTGTGTGTGTGTGTGTTTATATGGGTCCATGTATGTATGTAGAACCCCACACCTTCCACACACTTCCACAAAGGGCTATAGTAGTCTGGGTGATGACATCATCACATAAGTGAACAAAGCTGGGATTTTGGTCTGATGAATCAAGAATAATTAAAGTTTGGTCAGGTTTTCCAACATACGTTTCTCCTTCAGTCAAATTAGAAATTACTAGATCATACTACTGTAAGTATACTAAATTAATGTTATAGCAAGTATATTTTAATTAATTAATTTTTAGTCTTGCCCCATCCATCTCTTTGTCTAAGATCCACTTTTGGGGGAAGGGGGATGAAGTCCCTAATATATCACTCAAAGGTCAATGAAGCCACCAGACTCAAAACCTTTGAGTTCCTTTGTCCTAAAAGTCAACAATAAATGATATAGAAAAATAGCTGTTAGTAGCTGAATGGGAAACCACCAAAAATTTCCAGAGCTGTAGTTTAGGCTAAGAAATTGAAGAATAGAAGAACACATCTCAGAAGAGTTAGTTACTTAGATACAAGCTGAGCTCAACTTCTTTTGACTGCATGGAAAGATGTTCAGCATTTTGACCTGTCTCTAACAGAAAACTGTAATTTTTCCAAGAATATCCCTGTAATCACTTTGATTCCACCCAGATGGTTGCCAAGAACCAAGAAACCATAGACTTTTCTAAAAAATTATTGTGAGTTGAGCAGAATTCAAAGAGGACAGTTTGGCCCATTCCACAGTTCCTCCATAAATATTAATATAAGGATATTCAATCTGGAAGATGTGTTTATTTTAAAGCATGTCTTTCAACATAATAAAACAATTATGATTAAATTAATACAGTAGAGGCATCATGCTTACACAGACTCCTGGATATTTTGTCCAGTAGAATAAGTCTCAGTCCATTCTTAAATGTTAATTGTATGACAGCTTGCACTCACTGCCATATTCCTGCAAAGGGCAAAATTTCATTCATATTTTCTAGCTTACTGCATAACTATGTTTTAAAACAACCTTTCTTTGGTACAGCAAAGGTTAAATTCACATGTAAATTAGAAAACCTCATAATAACACTACAATATTATGTAGTCCTCTTTACAAGATAGAACTTCTCAGTAGACTTGATTGCAAATGCATCCTTTTAACATGCTTTGCCTCAACCCAGAGTTTTAATCTAATGTGAATGCATGATAAATTGTATCAAATTGGCTCTAGGTATTTCAGCCTCACTGACAATTTTCATTGTATTAAACTTACATTTACTTTCTAATTAAAATTAAACTTGCAGTGCCTGCAGCGATGGCAGCTTTAACATCAGGCTGGCAAACTAAGGTAAGTAATTGTTTCTCTAAGCAATTCTGTTTAAGTCTAGTTAAAACTTGGCTTGCCTAGGTCATAAGCCTGAGAAGGAGTTGTAATTGCATGATTACCAAAGCCATGTTTGTCATCACCAACACTAAGTCCGCCCATCGATAGTTGTTTCACGCCAACTGCACAAGACTTTCTTGTGTGGCTTAATAATGATGGATGTCCTACCCCTGGAGCTCTTTCCCAATGCATTTGCATTCTGCTGTTACCAAGGCAAAGTCAGATGTAATTATTACTTATATAGTATTTGTAGGACTCAAGGTATTTCACATGCATTACCTTCTTCAGTCCTTATAACATCTGTCCCCCCAACCTGTTCTTTCCAGAAATTTGAGGACTGTAATAGCCTCCACAGTTGCGATGGAATGCATCTACGAAGAGGAGGCTGAAGTGAGAGATCAAGGCTATCAGGAAGGAGGGGGTGAATTCCAGCAGGGGAAAGGAGACAAAAGACAACACAGCCTGCAGGAGGAGCATGGGAAGTGAAAGAGGTTCAGGATAGCCACTCCCTAGAATCTCTCAGGGTATATCCACTTGTTGCAGTAATATAGATTGGGTCTGGCAAGACTGATGTCAGGCCCAGCCCAAGAACAACAGTGAAACAGTCCAGTTGAGTAAAGTTCCTTTATTTGCTTACAGCTTATAGAGAGAATCTTGCCTGACTAAAACTGTACTCCTGCAACAAGGGGATCTACCCTGGGAGATTCTAGGGAGTGGCTATCCTGAGCCTCTTTCGCTTCCCATGCTCCCCCTGCGGACTGTGTTGACTTTTGTCTCATTTCTCCTCCTGGAATGCACTCCCTCCTTCCTGACAGCCTTGATCTCTCACAACAATTGAGGGACATCCTGGCTGGGAATCACAGAACATAAAGAAGGTCCATCACAAATTATGTTGGGTATTGTGTCTGATTCTGTGCACCACACTTTTAGTAAGAAGAGTAGGGAGCATGTTTAGAGGATTAAAATACAAGTGCTATGAAGAGAGGTTGAACAAACTGGATATGTCTTGCCTTGAGAAAATAAAGTTGTGAGGGGACATAATAACACTTTTCAAGAATCTGAAAAGACGCCACATAGAAAAGGCCAAGATTCTATTCTTAACTATTCTCAAGTTTTCCAGAGTTCAGGACCTAGAAAAAAAGATTTAAGTATAGAAAAACAGTTTCTAATTGAATTTCACCCCCCAGGGGAATCCTTAATAATAAGAACAATTGAACTTATTGTAACTAAATGTATTCAAACAGAGGCTAGACTACCATCTGTCAGGGATATTCAGTTTGACCACGTTAGCAGGCCCTTATGACCCTGTGGAGGCATCAGATTGGGGATGTTTGCTGTATAACAGTGCAGGAAGGTAGCTCACTTTTATTCCAATATGTAAGGCAGCCCTGATGCTGAGAAATAGGAGATTATCCAAAAAACCCTTTTCTAATCTCATGTCACCTCTGTTGCTCCTGAGGTTCATTCATTAGGCCTTGGTATCGAACTAGAGAAGCCTATATATGTAGACAATGCCTGAGTAATACTATTGGCCAAAGGGGGTCTACATGCAATGGATCAAATGTCAAAGCTTAAAGCATAATAATCAGGGTTCAGAGAAGCCATGTGCCTTCAAAGGTATCAGTAGCCCAATTCAGCTGCCCCTTCAATAAATGTTTGTAATTACAATATATGGGGGGTGGAGGTAGCAGATGTTGTCACCTTGCCACTGTACTTACTAATGGTAGCATGTATTCCCCTATAGCAGAAGTGGGCAACTTTCCAAAGAATGAGATCACAATTCCCTCATCTGACTACCTGGAGGATTGCAGGCAATAGTGATCTGAAGAGCAGTGACATCACAGGTGTAAAGTTTACCCCCGTTCATATCAGAGAAACTCTTGTGACACGTGTGTTCAGCAAAGAAGTTTACTCAAGTGTAACATAAGTAAGTACAGACAAAGCCAGGATTGGCTTGGCACATTTTACAATGTATTTTATAGCTTCCCCATTCCCACATTTTGCCCCGTTGCTAGGTTACAGATTACCCGGAGTAATCCCCCCTCGCCCAAATGGCAGATTCAGTCCAGTGCTTTTGTCTTTCTGATTGCAGTCTATGGGTTGTGCTGTTGTTGCCTTTGTTGGGTTGCCTGTTTGCCCGCAAAGCCAGGAGTTCTCCTTCTTGATCGCTCCTTGATTGCTTCCCTTCCGAGCCTCTGGGCTTTCCTTTGTTTGCAGCGCTGATGCAAAGTATCCGCTTGCGGTTTTGAGTTAAGTGTCGCCACCTGTCCGTAATCAGCTCGCGGTTTCACTACCCCTTTTCCCCAGCTAGCGCCCAGGCAGTAAAATTGACTAGGTGCAGCTGAGCAAGTCCCTAGCCATGCTGCGCCGACTGAATCTGACAACAGGAAGGGATGGGGGAAAAAAATCCACCCCATTCTTTAATATTTGGGAAGAGGGCTAAGGATTGAAATGGGTAATCCTCGGGAGGCAGACTCCTCCCATTTTTACTCTTTGAACCCCCCCCCCCCCATGGCTAGAAATCATGCCACTGAAATTCAGCGAAAGTGCAACTTGAGGCTACTGTTTGGAAGACTGAAGGATAAAAAGATAATGGGCTTTTTCCTCAAGACCTCCCCTCCCTCCCTCCCTCCCTCCCTCCTTCCCTTCCACCCATCCATCCATCCATCCCTCTCCCTCTCATCAATTATTCCATCAAATTTTGGTGATGATATCTTGGGGCACCAGAGGGATAGAGGTGGAATTTGGGGAGCTTCAGGTAGTCAAGTTTCTTGATCCTGATCTATAGTGGAATCTTTCATAATAGGAGCAGGCAAATTTCTTGTGGCTAGGGGCACGCTTGTTGGGGCTGTTGTTACAGTTTGTTTGGTTTAGGGGTCCCCCCCCATTTTGTTTTAATTCTCAGAGTCTGCAAGAGTTATAGTGACTGATGTTATCATATCCCCAGGAACGATAAGGGGAAATTAAAAAAAAAAAAAACAGAGAGTTTGATTGGGTTCTCTTTTGCTTAGATATTTTTTTGTTTATTAAATTTAGAAAGCTGCCCAAATCCTTAATGTCTCCAGTCAGCAAAGAAATTCAGGAAGGGTTTAAGGCAGTGTTTCTCAACCTTAGCAACTTTAAGATGCCTGGACTTCAACTCCCAGACATCTTAAAGTTGCTGAGGTTGAGAAACGTTGGGTTAAGGGCATAGCTGTTCTTGTATCACCCTCTCCAAACTGGAAATTTCATTCAGTAGTTTTGGGGATTTTTTATTGCTTTATTTTAGGAAGTAAAGTAAGTAACTTAAATTTGTGCAAGGGTTAGCAGATGTCACTGGTATTACCCCTTATCCCCTTGAACTAAAAACAGTCCCGCAAAGTTGCCCTTAACCACTCCAGAAATAAATCCTGTGGAAGTCTGAATGCGCCTAATGGAAAAGAGGTTGCTCACCTCTGCAATGGAAGCAGAAGCTGTCTCAGTGGAATGAATATATTGTGTGGACTGAATCCTGAAACTCAAGCCATGCTTCCAGCCCTGGTCAAGTCATTTGCCAGTTGATAGGTGGACAATATGGTCATTATCTGTAACCACAGGATATATGTTGTCCACAGTTCCACTGAAGGCATATTTAGAAGAGAAGGACGAACACTAATATTATATGGGGTGATGTAGAAATGTAGCTACTGTATCTTCCACAGTTTCTGAACACTGAAAATACATTTTTGAAAACATGTTTGGTTCATACAATAAACAGAAATGTTCAAGACTTTCAGAGAATAATTGAAGCTTGGAAACAAAATTATACATTTATCCTGTTCAAGGCCAGAAAATCTATACATCTAGTTGCCTTACAAAATAGCATTAAAAATTAGATGAGGAAAAGACTGATTTTAATTATCTTAACCTCTATCTATTGGGACAGATTTCAGGTAGATACACCAAGGGCATGGAATGAAGTACATATGTATATCCTCAGGAGAGGAATATCAGCCGATTTTTATTGATGTAATCACTGTTTTTCCCTCCCAACCCACATGAGATTCTGACACTGATACTGTGTTGCTCTTCAGATAGAAGAGGAAACATAAGCATAGTCCTTGAACAGAAAATCACAAATTTGCACAGCAGCCCCTTCATGCTAAGAGGAGCATCTAGAGAAGCTGGCTTACCAAAATGTTGGGCAGGCTTTTTTTTTTCCTCCACTAGTTCAAGGTTAACGCATGCATGATCACCTGTTGCTACTGAAATTGTCTTCTTCCCAGTGACAAGAAGGGAGAGAAGATGCTTACTCAGATCAAATTTTTCTGTGATATAGCAGAAGGAAAAGTGTTACTTGATCACACATCTTCCATCTCAGGAGCAGTGGCCAATGATAGAACCCCACCAATACATAAAAACCAAAAGTACCAATATTTACCTGATCTAGGCTCTTGGAAGCTTTGCCAAACATGACTGACCTATGTTGGGTGAAAACAACAACAACCAATTCATCATATCCTGCCTCTTAGTTTAAGCCAAGCTATATTGTAGTCTTGCTTGCAAGGACTGTCATGCAGGTCTTGTTGGCTGTAGCCATCCAACACAGATGGGAAGGCAAAGCAAGTGATCACAATTAATGGTGTTTTTTAGCAGCTTTTGTCAACCTGGCTAGGAATCTTCAGGGTTGCAGTCCCACCATATCTGCAGACATCATATAGGAAAAGGCTGTTGTAAAGTAACAGTGAAGGAGACTTGTATGTTGAACCACTAAACATTACCACTGCACAGGTTGATGGTCTAGAATTAAGTCCTCTGCTCATACTCCCAGAAGTGCTCTTGTCCTTGAACCTGCTCATAAAGTATGTTGCTTCTTTTTGTCCAACGGTTCTGGGCTATTTTAAGCAGAATGCTGATATAAAAATCAAATACAATAAACTGCAGTGGCTTCTATCAGTTTCACAGGGCCATTGGATTGAAGGTCACCCTGTTAATTACAGTTACTTGGTCATCACCTTGGGGCAGAACTGACACAACCTTCAGACACCTGGCCAGTCCGTCATGAAGAGTGGCAGCTTGACAAGTGAGGAAGGAAAGGAAACCGAACCAAACACATACTGTACTTCCAGGTTTCTACCTTCACATACTGTAATGAAGGGGAGGGAACAGGGCATGTTCTTGCAGATGCTAAACTAAGCTATCATGGATGTGCCATATCCTTGCTGTTGTTTGACTCAAGTGGCTGTTTATGTTTCCAATGAATAAGTCATGATAGGATGTCTATTTTTTTCTACCTGGGTAGGCTACAACAAGTGAACAGGAATGAGGAGGGTACAAAGAAATGCACAGATGAGCCATCGTCAACAATATAGCTCTGAGGAATATAGGGAAGATGTGTTGTTTTAAGAATATAGTCAGTGTGTGATACTATTCAGTCCAGAAACCTCTTTTTAGTATCCCAAACTGGATCCATCAAGGACTTATTGTGCAGACAAAAAAAAAAAAAAAAAGGAAGGGCTATTTCTTTGACATGTCTAAAATATGTCAATGACCCTTTCTCTTGCTGAGGAAGGAAATATCATTTAAGACACAGGAGAAATTGAGAAATTATATACGGTTGATGAACAAAAAGTCTCTTTTTCAATATTTTGTTCATGATTTAATTTAGTTTCCCAAGTAAGTGATTAAATAGAAGCTTATATTGAGAGAGAGACACACACAGAGAGAAAAGCATTAGTATGACCTAGGGCACAATCCAATCCCAATTAAGTATTTTATCTTTAATTGGGAAAAACCATATCTATATAGAGATATGCCTTTGACAGACATTTGGAGCACAAGGCACCCTCCCCAGAGCTGCTGGGGTGTTGTGATGCCCCCAAGGAACATATATCCAATGACATAATTGACAGCCCTAGAAGTCAACATGATTGCTCACATATGTAAAATGGGGTTGCTTTGATTACAATGTGATATTTGTTAGGAGGCTGGGAAGAGCAATGATTCTTTCTATCCATTGTCGATCACTTGTGTTTGTTATGCCTTTATATCCCTATAAATCAAAGCCCCAGAGAGGAAGAACCCAGAAGAAAATACAGTGAACCTGATATCAGCAATCACAGGAATTCATAAACCTCCAAATAGGAGGGTTGTGAATGTTCAAAGAGTTTCCTCCCATTATTTTTTAGCTCCTCTGATAATCCTACAAGTCTTAAGTTAATCTAAGTATTATTAACAAAGTTAAATACATGTATTTAACAATCTGCAATTTTTTTTGGGTGGGGAGGGAATGAGCAATCGTTCTGTTTGATAGTGGCCTGGATGCTTATGGCAGAAAAAAATCAGTAGGGTCATGACAGCAAGCTTTCCACCTTCACCCAACCTACATAAGGGAATGTATAGAGAACCCACTGATGATAGTTGAAGTTTTGGGGGACCATTGAAAGCAACTTTCCAATCATCAAAGGAGAGAACACTGTCTAACTGTACCTTTCTAAATACAAGGTTCTCTGGCAGCGTCTGAACAGATATGCATAGCTTGAGAAGGCTGTCTTTGCAGTGAAGCTCCACACTTCAGAAATATGGTCTGACAAAGGGTGCAAAAAATTATTGAACTGTGACAAATTTAATACTCCCCCTTTTTGGAGCTCCAGATGAAAAAGAAGATAGTAGCCTCTCCAAAATAATTCTGTGAATATTCAGAAGGCACCAGAAGGCATTTTAATTAGGATTGCCCCCCACCCCCTTCCAAGTGTTGCTGAATGTTGAACTATTAAAAATAATACCATCTATCGAACGCTATCAGAATGATATGACAACTTTCAACAATTTTCAACCATCAAATATTATGTGTTAAATAACAGTACCAAATATTCCAAATCATAATTAGCAGAGGAAGAGTTTGTATATAACTTTCAGGAAAATTATGCTGGGGTTTAAATAGCTCAGAGACATAATATTTTTAAAAAATCCTCCATGGGGTTTAATTGGAAGCACAGACGGGGAGTTATAATTGATCCAGTCCCAGGAAATTTGAAGCACTGAATTAGGGCTCACCAAAAATCTGGATGATAGAATTTTTCCTCCAGGTATGGAACTCTAAAAGAACTCAGTGAGTTCTTGGTTATCGTGTTCCCTGATGTGTGTGCACAGTTGTGGAGGAAGGAGTGAACGTGGTCAGTGAGTTCCATAGTCTCTGGTGGATCAGGCTTGTCCGATCTGCCACAGCCACCAACTCTTTAAGCAGGGATCAGGGAGGAACAACATTATAACAGAAATGATCTCTCTGAGTGATGCTTGACTCTTTTTCCTAAAGGAGTGCTGAACCATTAAGAATTGCTTTTTTGTCCTGAGTTCAGATATGTTCAGTAGGGTGCATATTGTTGTTGTGTGTAAATAATTACTTCTTTCCTTTTCCAGTGAGCATGTCATGCAGAACTATATCAAATGCTTTATTAAAATCAAAACGTCGTAGGTCCGTTGCATGTCCTTTATCCACTAAGCTTGTTATCCTATCAGAGCAAGAAATTAAGTTAGTTCAGCTTCATTTGTTTTTGATGAACTCATGTTGCTTACCTATTTATTTCTCCCATCTATCTGTATCTGTGTTATTAATTGCCATTTTTGCCATACAAAAGTGCATGGGAACAAAGATCTAATCCCTATTTTAATGCTAATAGTATAAATAAAAATGCAATTAGAGCCAAATGAATGATCTGTTTATTTAAACTACAGCTGCTATTGATAAACCTCTATAGCACTAAATTAATTTACTAAAAAAAGAGATCCTATTATAAACTATTATTTGTATGGTGGACCACTGTAAATCATACAATGTGTATAATAATGTAATATAATACATATATTATAAAACAACAAATCCTGTGAATTTCTCTATGAATGCATTAAAAAAAATTAAAAAGCTTCAAAACCTTTCCTAGAAAAGAGAATATACTGTATCTTGGGTGATCAAGAAACAGCAGATGTTCTGTAAAACTCATTCTACAGAAGGTTATTTCTGAGCAACACAGCTTTAACAAAGGCACCTACATATATTAACTCTAGTGTGAAGTCTGGAGAAAAAAACCTTAGATGTTTCTGGAGTATTAAGAGAAAAAGTATCATAACAAAAACATGCCAAAATTTTACCAATAGTATTCACTGCAGAAAATAGGGAATAAAAACAACATAAATTGCAATAAAAAATCTATATCAAAAGTCTGTTAGAGTTAGACCAAGGCATACAAAAAGTAGGTAGGTTCACTGACAATTTATTGGTTGCAATAGTTGTGTTTTTAAGGATAAGGAACTCTGGATCTTCTGAAAGCAGACCAGTTAAAGCACAGTTAACAAAATAGCAGAGCAATATTCAAATGTATCACCTGAAGCAAATAAAAACAAATTAAAGCCAAGAGCCTATAACAAAATGTTGGCCACTAAACCACCAATGGAATAAGCTAGAATTCTCTTGTTTTACATTGAGGGATCTAAGCAGAACCTTAAATTCCTCAGTGAAACGCCATCTCCTTTCTCCTTTCTCTCGGTTCCTCCAGTCTTTGGTTTGCCACCATTTTATTATTCAGAAACTAAGGAGGATGATAGATGAAAACAATGTGAGCAAGCCATGTAACTGCTAAACTTCTACTTCACAGGAAATATAAATGCAAAATCCAACCTGTTCTGAGCAGACAATAGCAAGTGTCTGGACCAGGTGTTGATTTCACAGGGTATATCTGCATGATACCTTCCTTTCCTAGGAAAGAAGAACGACTGAAAATTTCATTTAAGCCCAGATTGTATCAATTTCAATACTATGCTAACATTACATAATGCTTCCATGGAAGCCTTTCTGGTTCTTTGTTTCCAAAGTTTTGCTAGTAGATACATCCTACCCTCTCCATCATAAAAATTAGAGACCAAAATCACTTTTTGTTCAAGCAGGGGACCACTCTTTTTCTGTCTCTGCATAAGTTTGCAAAAGTTTTGTTAAAAATCTGTGTGAAAATTGTCACTTTTTCATACATACAAAAAATACTTTGTGTGAAATATTTCCACATAACACAAGTATTTTTTGTAATAGTCCCCCCAAGTTTATTTTCAATGCCTTGTCTTTTTAAATATCTATTTATAGCAGGATTTATGTATATTTGTATGTATGTATGAATGAATGTACATTCTTTAGGCAGGCAACACTACCAAAGATAATTTGGGTTTCAGTTTATGGAACAGTTAGGAACTGTTTTTTCACTGCATTAAAATGCTGATCAAATTTCCATCCTCCTTAGGTCGAATCTTCAGCCTTATCTGTCACAGCACACTCACTGTACAGGTTTTCTATTAATGCCATTGCTGTATCTGTCTGAATTCTTTTCCAACAGATAGATCATAAGGATCACAATAATAGGAAGTTGTTCAAATTCTTTCATCAGGCCCACCTCAAATACTGTGCACAGTTTGGGATCCCACTCTATAAGATGGATTCGGAGAAACTGGAACAAGATCAAAAAATGGTGATAAGAAAGAGGATTTGGGGACTAGAAACTAAGTCTAGTGAAGAAAGTAAAGGAAGTAAGCAGCTTTAGATGTGAGAAAAAGTGACTGAAGGGAGAAATAATAGCAGTCTTTAATTACCTGAATGGAAGATGTAGAAGAAGATCAGAGCGCAGGACACAGAATAAAGGATTTAAATCACATGAAGGCAAGTTCCAATTGTTAGAAAAAAAAAATTCTAACAATAAGAGTAGTTCAGAACTAACCTAATGACCTGAACAGCTAGTAGGCTGGCCTTCACTGGAGATGCTCAAGAGAAGACTGTTGGATATGCTTCTCTTATTCCATCCTTCTTCACACTATAGACAGGTCATTTGCCTCATTTGTTTTCAAAGTGATTGAATGAGTTGCCCCCGATGGAAGTTTCCAAGATAAGTGGCAAATTCTGGATAACAAGCCTTATGGGGATGCATCAGGCAATACCCTCTATCAGCTAATACTTGGAGCTCATTGGAGCCTTTAACCTAGCAATTTCCTCATGTCATACTGAAGCACTCAGGCAGGCAGTAAGGGAGTGACAGTTTTAGTTGATCAAGGTACTTTCCAGTTCCACATGATATTTGGCAATGTTAATCTTTAGCTATTCTTTCATCCTCATTTGATTCCAAGACATTATGGCTCCAGATGTGCAGTGACAAAGTGTGGTAATTGCTGAGTACTGAACTATTGTTCCCAGAAAGCCACAATTATTTGAGAACACTGGAAGCTCCCTCCTGCTGCTGGCACTGGCAGATGTTATAGAAACCCCTTGAGGGGCCTCTCACATGTGCAAAGTAGCTCTGTTGCTAACCTGTAGATTGTTGTTTTAAGTGCTACTTTGGTCGTTTGCAGAAAAGGCTTCACAAAGGGTATTCCCAGTGCATTTTAATACCACAGTCCAAAAGCAGCAGAAGTCCCACATTTAAAGAAGACTTTAAAGATGTCTTTAAAATTCAGTATTCTCATAATATTCTACAGCAGACAAAGGATGGATGGATGGATGGATGGATGGATGGATGGATGGATGGATGGATGGATGGATGGCATCTCTTTTTCCATGTACTGTAGGGCTCTATCAGTGTCGGCTGATCCTATGAATTATTTCCTAGCATGTGAATTTAAGGATATTGTATGACAGTTTGCACACACTGTTAAGCATCTTTTTTCAGTACTGGAATTATGCCAATCTGTTGGCCACTGTGTTGATCTCCAGATTTGCTGGCATAGCTTGGTTAGAACCTTTACGGATTCTACTTCTGCTGCTTGCCATATTTCTATGAGTATTCAATCAGTTTCTGTAACCTAAACAAACTGGAGTGATCTAATTTTATCATCTAGAGGTTCTTATAAGTAAGGAATATCTTCTGATGTATGTTGAATATTAACATTTCTACTATACAGTGCTTTAGTATACTCCTTCCATCTTAGATTGATATTAAAATTAGTTACTATCTGTCCATTGGCATTCTTTAGCATTCCATCTGAGATTGAAACCTCCTTCTGAGTTCAGAGATCTTTTGGAAAACTATTCTTGTTTTTTCTATGTCTGTGTCCATCTTTACAGATGTTATTGTAATACTGCTTCTTCTGTCTTCTACCAGCTCTCTGAAATTCTTTGTTAAACCTAAATGTTAGCCTATAAATCCAAAGCATGTAAACTTGCCTATTCACTGAGTCCAAATGAGAAGGACCCTTTGCATGTGCTACCACAACAAGAATTTTTCGGTATAAGATGAAAAATTCAATTCATGGTTCACTTGGCCTCTTCTCTGGTGACATTTATGGCATTTTAATTTTATGAAAAGCTATTTCTTCTGGAAGACTTTGGACTTGATTTTATTAATTTCATCTCATTTCTCCTGGACTATAGGCTGCATGTCCCCCGCTCCCAAGGTTGCTTTTAATTCATTTTGTGATGGTACATTTCTAATCCTGTTTTGTTAGCAATCTCATCAAGCTTTGTTGCTGAGGTGAGTGAGGTGAGGTGAAAATAGAAACAAATATACAACTATTACCCTTAGATTATAGGCAAATATCCTTTCTAAATTAAGTACTTTAAAAGATACTAGGAATTATTTAAGAATCTGCTCAATTCTCTCACTGAAATTATTGTTTATAAAAATGTTTACTGGCAGTAAACTGGACACATTTGAAAAGTAAAGATAGTAATACACAAGTCAAGATATAAGATATCAAACAGCTATACTGTTTTCTAGGCAAGAGTACAGAAGTGGTTTCCTCTCGTATTCTGACTTGTTTAGAACTTGGTTGTAATCTTGTCTGGGCTTGGAAACTAAGCAGGAATGAAACTGGTTGGAATTTGATGGAAGATGTCCTGGAAGACTAGAGGGATTTTCTGGATATCTTCCATCCAAATTCCAACAATCCCATCCTGCTTAGTTTTTAAGTCCAGACAAGATTATCCAGAAGCTACTCCCAGCTGATAAGTAAAGATAGAGACTTCCTTGAGTCATATTTGATTCCTAGCAATGTCAGGATACAGTTATGTACTTTTCTTGGAAGTAGTTTATCATTTCTCTTTTCCCGGATAGGTTGGTGTTGATACAGTTACTTCACAGTCTAACCTACAGCCATAGGATCTCCTGATGGCCTCCCATTCAACTATTAATCAGTCCAGATCCTGTTTAGGTTCCAAGCTCAGAAAATGCAGTCCAGTAGTGCCAGCTGCTGGGACACAATAATTGGATGAACTCCCAAAGCAGAAGCAAGATCGGTCACTGCAATCTTCCCTTTTCAGCAATCAACATGACAATATCCCGGAGCACTTCTTGGAAGCCTATCTTGCTATCGCCAAGACTGAGTGAACATTTAATTCACCATGGCAGTATGATTCCTTGGCTGGTGAAAGTTCCATTTTCAGGGTGTAGTGATGAGTTCCTTCATTTTTTCTTTGCAGTGGAAGAAAGTTCTGTCTCGGGAATTGAGATCTTCTGCTCATGGGCCTCTTGGTTGTTTGGTTGGTCTCTTGGTTGACAGCTAAGAGTCAGAAAATGTGTGAGTCAAGGAAAGTTATACATGAGCAGGCAGTGACCCCAGATTGGAAATATAACTGGAAACAGATGGGGTTTTGTTGCTCTGGAATATGCTCTTTTGTACATAAACTACATATTAAAAGCAATAATATAATTCCAATGTGTAGGTAACCAAGGCAGAATAACACGTTTTGTTCCCAAATGTTATATTATACACAATTCTAAGGAACTCTTGCCATATTTAACATAGTGGTGATGCCTCTATTTCCTAAGCATCTCCATTTGAAGGAGGAATTGCTAGGGATGAGCATTTCATTTTTCCTTCAAATCGCTGATGAACAGTGATGGCAGCAGCGATGGGAGGAAGGTGTTGATTCAGGTTTTGGATGCTATGGTGGGAGAGATGCCTCTCTGGGTAAAATCAAATCAAGACATAACAAAAGCATTTTCGTGTGTCCTTATTTATAGAAAATGCTCATTACTTTCTATGGGTCCTTTGAACAATGATGAACTGCAGGTCTTGATCCAGAGAGAGAGAAAGAGAAAGAGAGAGAAAGGCATCAGTCATGGCTAGATAGGAACCTGTAAACTGCAAAGGCTAGCAAGACGGATATCAGAACGAAGCCTAATTGGATGTTGAGCTAACTCCCAAGATACTTCTTTGAGTGTTTATGTTATTAACAAAGAATAAAATGCAAACTTATGAGTGTTTAGACTGCATGAATGTGAAGCATTAGAATAAAACCATCTCCCTGGGTTTCACTGGCCGGGTGCTATTATTTCTGCAGGCAGGAACTCCCATCTTACAACTTACTGACAAGCTTGCTGCCAAAAAAGGAGGAGGCCTTTAGAAAATTGCCCTCCAAGTAGCCCTGCTGGCTGCTTTTCTCAGAAAGAGGCGAGTCCCCATAGTCACTTCGGAACATTTCAGCTGCATTTCTCACTGTGAATGCCCGTCTGAGTATTTGTTAATGCTCTAATAAGCATTCCCCACTGTAAGCGGAGCTCTTAACATTTCCTAAAACATTAATGGACAGTTCCTATACAAAGTACCTTCTTCTGGTTTTCACTCAGTTAGGCCTACAGGGAGCCTGGGACTAAATATTAAGGGAAACCTGCAGTTTCCACCAGCCAAACCAGCAGCCTGACCCTCTGTGTATTTTCCTTGGAAATAAATCCCATTAAGTTTAATCAGGTTTCTTTACTTTATTCCTTTATCCTTCATG
Source organism: Python bivittatus (assembly GCF_059951505.1). NCBI lineage: Eukaryota > Metazoa > Chordata > Lepidosauria > Squamata > Pythonidae > Python > Python bivittatus. The sequence continues at coordinate 13,864,640 of NW_028277053.1, forward strand.
AGTAATCAAGTAACAATAATAACACATCTAAGCTATTTCAGGCTCCTTTAATGGCCTATAAAATCATGTATATTCAGGTCTGGTCATACAAATCAATCTGTTATAGTTCGATCTCCTTCTGAACAGCAACATCTGCAGAGGAGTCAGAATCTATACCTATATCTGGCCAGAATCTATACCTATACCTGGAGTGTTTTGTTTTGCTTTTAATTGGAAGGGGAAAAATATTTTTAAAAATATGGGTGGGAGCCAGAAAGACTCATTCTGATGTCATATTTTCACTGTTTCTGATAGAAACCAATTTAATGTCCAACCCATGCAAGTTAGTTTCATTGTAAGGGTGGGGGGCAAATAGCTAGGCAATCCTATTGTTGGGAAGAGTGACCCATTTTTAACTTGCCCCCTTTTGCCTGTGACACTCAGAGAGGTACAGAGCTTATTATGAAGACTATGTTGAGACCAGAAGTAAAGCAATACATTGGAAAAATGGCCAGAGTCTTTAAAAACATCTTCTGCTTCTTTCTAAAGAGATTCTTATGCATAATCATACTTTCTGCCATAATCAATAGAAAAGAGTCATTAAGGACATAAAGCCGCTCTTTTAAAGTCCAGTGTAACTCATCAATAAACTTTAACAATTGATTTGCAAAAAAAAAAAAAAAAAGCCACAATAAAGAAGCCATTATTTCTACTCAAACTAGAAAATAGTATGACAAAATTAGAACACCTACCTCTTTTCAGCTATCACTTTTCGACTCTCTTGAGTATTTCTGTTTTCAGACTAAGGAACCAGTGATGGTTTTAATTTTTCTTGTTCTGAATTAAATGGATCAGGGGGTGGAAAATTGCAAGTTTGGGTAAGAAGGTGATACTAGATCAGTAATGCATTGTGAGTAAATACTGTATGCCTAATTTACATTAGTCATGTACAAAAATGCATCAGCTATTCCTGAAATCTTTTAGTATTCCTTGTAATATTCAACTCCAGCATTGGTGCCTCTTAGTATATAGAATAGAATAGAATAGAATAGAATAGAATAGAATAGAATAGAATAGAATAGAATAGAATAGAATAGAATAGAATAGAATAGAATAATAACTTTATTGTCATTCCACTATACACTGTACACGAAGTGCATTATAAAATGAAATTCCGTTGCAACTGGCTTACAAACATACACTAAAATACAACTGAAATACCTAAGTTACTATAAAATATATATTCTATACATTTGATATTAAATAGCCTGGGGGACAAAGCTATTTCCCAATCTATATACAATAATAGCAAGTATCTTTGTGACCAATCCTGCATTGCGTGCCTGTACCCAAGCTAAGACAGGAGTCACTGGTTAAGAAGGGTAACAAAGTTTGGTCGATTGACAGAGCAACACCAAGATATCACTTAGCTTTCTTAATAAAGCAGATATCACTTATAGAGCAAATACACTACTGGGTATAATTACCTCCTTCAGTTTTGCCTTCTTTGTCCCTTTGCATTTCCTGCCTTTTCAGCTTGACATGAAATGGATGAACTTCAGAATGAAGATCGCAGATCCCCAACCCGTTTGGAACAGAGTGCAGTTCCCTGTAGAACATTTTCTTGGCTTCTTCCTTTTTTTCCTAATTCACAAAATAGTGGCAAAAGTGATAGTGAGTACAAACGGTAGGCTTCAGGCTATGCTCTGCCATGAACAAGTGCAGCATGATATGGGTATGACAGGATATAGATGCTGTGTTTATTGAACGTCCAGCTACACTTGCTCGTGACCGCACTGAATTGAATCTAAATCCTGTGACTTAACAAATGCTTCATGTCCCTTCTACAGTACCTCTTCCGCAGACCGATTTATGAAAGGAGTAAAAAAAAAAAAAATGCAAGGAAAGTTCATAATATTCCTGTTGGGTGATAAGTCTGCTATGTCGGAGATGTTCCTGAATCAGAATTGTTCCTAATTCCTTAAAACTCTTGAACCACCCACCCACCCTTCTTAAAATGAGGCCTGGCTCCACCCACTTTTTGAATAAAGCACTTTACAAGCCTTGCAGAACCTGGGGTGGTCTTTGAGGTGATGGAATTTGCAGATCCTTGGATTAAACTAATGGACTTTATCCATTTTTATTCACATTCTTCTGAAGATATTTAAATCATACAGGAGCATTACACAAAAGGAATGCATTTCCTTGCAGGCAACCATCTTTCAAAGCACAATTAGGAACACAGTTACTAATATAATAGAGTTGATTAAAAAGAAAACTCTTTCATGTTCTGAAGTTAGAACTGGAGCAAAGTTATGGTGATACAGTGAATGCTGTTCAACCTTAAGGATGTGTTCCAATCAGAAATACTCAAGGATATAAAATGCACGGAGGTAGCAATTTTATGAAGTCTATCAAACTGATGTGGTCCAGGGGGCTTACTTCTGAGTAGTCATGCACACAACCACACTATAACAACTTGCTGTTGTTATTGTTATTTATATTTCTTATAGCTGCCCCACTCCCCAAAAAACTAGCAACATCTAATATACAATTTAAAACAATTAAAACCATAACTACAAAGTATAACAGTCTGGACAAAAGCAGCCATAACAGTAAAGGACACTCACACACACACAAACACACAACAAGGGCTCCCTAACACATTACTCACAGGCCTCGGAAGAGATTCAGGTCTTAATGTCCAGTGGACGCCACATCTGTCTCTGGAGGGATGTTATCCCAAAGGGCAGGGCCTGCAACAAAGAAGGGTCACTTCCTCACACTCACAAGATGACAACATTAATTGAGGAGCACTCCACTAATTAACTGCAGTGCACCACTCTGCCTGAACATGCCATCTGCTCAGACACAATTGGAGACAGTCCCAAAGATAACCAGATATGACATGAAGGGCTTTATATGGGTGATGACCAACATCTTGAATTGCAGTGAGAAGCCAACTGGTAGCCAATGCTGCTTGTGCAGCTGCAATGAAACATGGGCATAACAAGAAGTGCCATTACTGGTTGCACCGCTGCATTTTGGACCAACTGTAGCTTCCATATTGGTCTTCAAAGGCATCCCCATGTACCACACATTGCAATAGTCCAGTTGTGAGGTGTTTAGGGCATGACTAACCATCTGAAGGGTCTTTCGGTATTTCCATAATGTTATTATCATTAACTGAATGAATGAGTTGAATCAGCTACAAGAACATCAAAAAGCTGTCCATTCATCCAGTTAAGTAACCCCAGGGATTAAATTTAGCTCTAAACAGGACAGAGCAACAGATTTAAATGAATCCCACCCCAAAGTCATGTTGTGGAAACAGTTACATCCAATCAATCCATTTTGGGATGAAGAGATGGATGATTTTTCCAAACTTGTCCAGGAGAAATGTTTCTCAGGGTAGGTCATCTTAGCAGTGACTGGAATGCTGCTACTATTGTCATGGAAAATATTCCCTCGCAAAGTTTTCTGTTGAGGTTAATTGAAGATGATGCTGTCAGAGAAAGATGTGGACAATGAAAGAAGATGTTAATCTGGGCTTCTTGGCCTCTTCAGCCTAAAGAAGTGCAAGAACAGCACATTCTCACCCCCATGAGAACCTTTCCAGAATTCTCATCTTCATTGCAGAGCTTCTAAAGCCAATTTTCTTCCATAAATCTGAATGAAAGCTGGTAGGGAAATCCTCTGCCTGGGACAAGTAACACCATTTGGCTGTTTGAAGTGGAGTCCTAATAGCGCTCCTTCCTTCTAGGCCTAATGGCTGTTGTTGTCTCTCTGCACCCTTCAAATGCCAATTCATTTTTCACATTTACTCTGCTTGTAATGTTTTTATTCTGTATATTATAGCATCAGATAGTGGAAAATATAGTCATTTAAGAAGAATGCCCTGTATAAGTATGGATCCCACATGAAAGGACCTAGCTGCTCAGTGGTTGATTATAGAAGAACTAAAAATACTTAAAGGAAGAGAAGGAGAAATAAAGCACATTTCATCAATAGCCTTTTCATTAGGAAATATTCAAGCAAGCATTGGGATTTAAAGAGCAAAGCTACAGCAGAAATTGCTTAGTACATTAAAGATAATTTGAAATGCTATACACCAGAAGATATTTTCTACATGGTGCTGCTTATTACCAATTTTGTCTTTTCATATTACATTTATTGTTTCTCTATTCCTCCCTACAGTTATTGAGTTGATGTGCCACAGACAAAGTAATCTTTTTTGGAGTCCCTTCCCTTTCTCCCTCCTTTTCTTCCTAGTGATTTTCAGCTTGATTCCCCCCCTTGGTTTTCTGATTCTTTTTTAGCATTCTTGGTGACACACTATCAATTAGGTTTAATTTTTTTCCCCTCCTTTAACAAGCAATACATTGATTACTCAATCCTTTATGAATTTTTTCCTCGCAATGTAGAACAAAGCGTCTCCATTGAACATATTTCTATAGTGGAATCACATATGATAAATGAGGTTGGCTACACATTCTAATAAGAGATCATCTTTCCCTGCACAGAACAATGGAGATGCTGAAATGCACATAGAAAAAGCCCCATCTGAAATTGCAATTTCTTCTGAAAGGCAGATGGCAGCTGTACAATATCACAATCTCTTTGTACACATATACTACCTGGTCTTCCAGAAGAATTCTTATGTGCCCACATTTTCTTTTCTGCAGTAAATGATTCTGGTTAGGGAGATAAGGAAAGCTGGGCATTTATGTGTGTGCACTGTAGGGGGAGGAATCAGTGTATAACACTAGTAAAAAAATTATCATTTCTACAGCACATTTAAAGTGTAGCATTATTTTAGTCACTTGAACATTTCCTATGTAGTTGCACAAGGAGACAGAGAGAAGAAGGGCTCCTGGCCTTCTTATCATGGATCAGATCAGATCTGAATTACAGAACTTCTTAACATGACTGAATAATAATGCTGGGAATGCACAGTCAGGCTAGGAGGACAACCCAACAGTTGGTTCACACACGTGTTCACATGTCCTAAGTGGTTGATACCTGGATTCTTGGGTAGGACTACCAGATCTAGAGTGTAAAAATGTAGATGCCAGCAAAGAGATACAGAAAACTCTGAACTTTGTGCTTTTCCAGATTGTTGCAAACTGGATCTCATAATCCTATCCTTGTATTTCTATAAGTCTGGAAACAATGCTCAGCATTATCAGATAACTCCCATTTCTTTGCCATTGGCCATATAATTTAGAATTAAAAATAAGTGCCCAGGGGAAGGAGGCTTTTGAGCAATGTGCTTTGTTTATAACATACATATTTTATGAGAGCCTTACAAAAAAAAACAGTTATATTATTCTTATGGTAAGAGGAGAGCCATGTTAATCTATGGTGGCTCAGAATCAGAAAGACTCCTCTTGTGTGTGGTAACTGTGTGCCTTCGAGTCAGTGTTGACTCCTGGTGATTGCCTGGAAAGGTCCCTGCAGTTTTCAGGAGTAGTTTGTCATTACCTGCTTCCTAGGGCTGAGAGAGAGTGACTGGCTCAAGGTCACCCAGCTGGCTTCATGCCCAAAGAAGGAGCAGAACTCACGGTCTCACGGTTTCTAGCCTGGTGCCCACTGCACAAAACTGGCCCTCTGAAAGACTCCTGTAGCACCGTTTCCAACAAACATATTTTAGTAATTTCTTAATACCCATTCTGTGCTTCACTCTGATGAAGTGAGACACAGCTCATGACAGCTTATGCCTTTTAATAAAATCTGTTAGTTGGAAAAGGTGCTGCCTGATTCCTTCTGAGACAGTTGGAGAAGTTTGATATCATATTCTTCCACTAATTCTGCTGTAAACTTTAAATACTTTAGATTTAAATACTTTAGACATAACATGAAGGGAAGGGAAGGGAAGGGAAGGGAAGGGAAGGGAAGGGAAGGGAAGGGAAGGGAAGGGAAGGGAAGGGGAGCGGAGGGGAGGGGAGGGGAGGGGAGGGGAGGGGAGGGGAGGGGAGAATCTATTTAATGAAAATGTTAGGCAAAGTGGATAAACGTATCATATCTCTATCATCTCTCTCTCTCTCAGAATTCAGTTGTTTTGAAGAAAGTGGCCAAATTTTATGAAACTGCCATTATCAATATGACAAGAAACTTTTACGTAACTGACATATTGTCAGTCTGTGCTTGTTTTTATAGCTGATCTTTGATTATAATAAAATATCTCTTCATCTCTTATTGGAAAGTGAATATATATTTGCTGTTTAGTCGTTAAGTCGTGTCCGACTCTTCGTGACCCCATGAACCATATTGCGCCAGGCCTTCCTGTCCTTCACTGCCTCCCTGAGTTTGCTCAGTTTCATGCTCATTGCTTCAGTGATGCTATCTAACCATCTCATCCTCTGCCGTCCTCTTCTCCTTTTGCCTTCAATCTTTCCCAGCATGAGGGTCTTCTCCAAAGAGATCTCTCTTCGCATTAGGTGACCAAAATATCTGAGCTTGAGCTTCATTATCGATCCTTCCAATGAGCAATCAGGGTTGAGAATATATATATATATATATATATATATATATATATAAATTTGAAAATAACATTAAAATATGCAAAATTTAAGGAATAAGAATGATTGCTTATAATACAGATTATTGAACATACATATACATACAAAAATACACAGGGGAAAATGAATTTGGAAAAATAAAAAACAGTGAAACCTATATGGAGAAATTTGTCCACTCTGCCTTGTTTCCAAGTATATGATTAAACACTAAATAAAGTTTCAGAAAACTGTGAGATTACGATAAATGGCTGAACAATAGGGAAAAATAAGGTAATTGGTGTATGAATTTTAATAAATTGGAAAGAGAAACCAAGTGTAATTCCACTGAGATTGGCAGTCTCTTGTAGCTTCTTTAAGGCTATAAGGCTAAACATGGGCTAAAGAACTTTTTGAAAAATTCAGTTACCCTACTGAATGCAGTCAACCATGGATAGTCTACAGCAGTATGATATGCCAGATTCAAAAGAAGAATTTATCAATTTCTCCTGGAACTGCAGGGCACATTTACTAAGAACTGTATGGATCCATTTTTTAAATAAGGAATAAAATTTGCTTTCATTTTAGAAACATTTGAACTATAGACCAATGGGATGTCTAATGAGAAATAATTAAGAACATAGAGAACTGTGTAACTAGAAAGGTATTAGGACACGGAGCAAATTATTTTGAATATAAAATGGAAGTCATTTCTATGGAATCCTTAAATAAAGAATTACACTTTTTTTTTTAAGTTGATAAAATTTGTATGTTTAGGGTTAAAGGTTTACCTTAAGTTTTGGGATAGGGAGTCTGTGATTGAAGATGAAAAATATATTTAGTTCTTCTTATCCATTAGAGATTAAAGGATAAACAATCATAAATTTCATTGTGCTACTGGTATTCCAATGTTGTAATAAGATAATAGTAAACTTGAATTAATATCTTTTAAAAACAAACACATAAATGCAGGCTTAATCTCCTTGTATTTGAAAGACGGTTTTTACCTGCCTGTGCTTATGTTGAATATTTTAAGAATATAACAAATAAATAAATAAAATAAAATTTATTTTTAACTTGCAATCTGAGACTAATTTATAAAACCTAATAAATAAGTCTAAAACTAAATAAATACTACATCTAATCATAATCAACAGGATCATCTAAAGATTATAACAATATGAAATAACCTTACACAACAATGCATAAATAGCCTGGAGCAAAACAGCTTTTGGTAGCAGAAGGTCATTTCTGTGTGGTTTGCATCAGAAGGAACTTAGTTTTAATTATGGCAAAGTAAAATGTTTGTCTTGAATAAATACTTTTTAAAAGTTTCTTTTGAAATACAATGACCTTGTCAGTGTTATAACAGTAAGGAAGTAATGTTTGACACTTTGGTTTAGACGTTCAATTTTGATAGTACTTTTAGCTTTTGCATTACTTGAAATTTAAAGTAAAAGACAAAACAGATTGAAGTTATCCCCTTATGTTTCTTGTTAATGCCAAAGTTTATGTTAATCCAAAGTTTATGTTTATGTTTTGTTTACGTTAATGCAAAGGTCGCAATGCAAAATTGAACACACCTTAACAGTTTTGGTCAACCTTTGAAATGTATTTCTCTGTGGTCAATTTGTGATGGGCGTTATATTGGAATTAGTTGTTCTAGCGAGTAAATTCATAGCGATTAAGACAGATCTCCTTTCCATTCTGCTGTTCTTTAAGGAAGGAGAAATGGGAAACTGAATTTCTCAGATGCAGCACATTCCATGAGTCACTTGTGAAGGTAATGGGTGTGTGTGTGTGTGGGGGGGGGGTGTTACCCTATTTTAAAGCAATTCGATGGGAACAAAGATGATCTCAGCAGGCTTGTTCAGGCAAAGCTGAGATGTTTCAGCACCCTTTCAAAAACTCACTCTGTTTTGACAGATGGCCTAAGGCTGGGTCTCCAGGCAAAGCAGCTTATAATTTAAATTAACTTGCTATTTACCTACCTAACAACTAAACTAACTACATCCCCCCTTTGTGAGTCTATACAATCCTACTTTTGGGAATGGGGGGGGGGGGTGTAAATGAGCTGGGATGCCCAGACAAGTTTTGGTCAAAGTGGAATTTATGGTAAGCCTATGTAGAGCGAAATCCTTGAAGAAACATCATGATCCTCAAAGTGGAAACTCAAAGGGCAAAGAGAACAGATGGGAGGTCAGGAAATGCTCGTATTAGCTGGATATCTTATCATTTGTTCTCAAAGCTATGAGATGAGTGAAAAGAAAAAGAAAAGAAGAATCCTGTATCCAAGTACAAAAGGCAAGTCCCTACTTTCAGGAATACCAAAAGAATTGTAACAGGCAGCAAATGCATGTTTTAGTACAATAGAAGCGAAGACTGCAGTAATAAAAAAGTAATCATGCTACAAACAGGCTCGAATCCCACTCATGCCAACCGTTAAAGTGGAGCTAATTCTTTTTTTCAGAAGGCAATTTATGTTTCTTCCCCCCCCCCCACCTTACTCATTGTAGGAAAAAAATGACCATCCCAGATTTCTCTATCCATATTTCTCCACCATCCTAATGCTTGCCAGTTGAGGTTCATTAAAGAAGTGAGTTACGGGGTGAAAATATATGGCTAGACATGCAATTAACGTTTCCCAGGGATTCACTGAAGTGGCAGCAAAACAAAATAAAACAAATACACCCCAAATCCAGGCCATTTTAATTGGAAAAGAGGAGATAAATAATTATCAAAGAAAAAGATGATAGCTTCTTGTTAAATAACCTGCCTTAAATGCAATGTGAACTCTTTCTGTTATTACAGACAGAGGCATCCTTTCTGCTCTTTGGACTCAGGAACCAAGGATCCAAAAAGTGGCTTGATAATATGAATTGTAATAGCATCGGTGATGTGATAATATTGATAATATTAATAACATTATTAATCAAACAGCATCAGACGATAATGTAATATTAATATACAGCCTGAGCTGGTACCACTGATAAAGTTGTTTCATGGAAAATAATTAGTTTAAAAATTCTAAATAAGCACGCATTGCTTCTATGCCTAAGTTAAGTGATAACCCTCCTTTGGTCCAGAGGCACAATGCAGGTGGATGGTGTTTTTCTCCAAAAAGAATTCAAAAATTTCACAATTCTTTTGTTGGCTTCACGAATCATTACCAATTTTCAACAGCTGTAATACAAGCTGTGCGAACAGAACTGCGACATCTCTTTTCCAAATGCAGTATCTCTGAGTTAATATTTTAATGCTAATGAAATGTTAAATGTTAAGTTAAATGTTAAATTGATGTGAATAAGTAAATGTGGTTGATTAATGACCCAGCTACTTTTTTTCTCCTGTTAAGGAATTACTTTGATGGCTAGTAGGCAACATTACAAAATGATCCCATTACTGTATGTGCTGGTTTCATTACTTATATTTTTCATATTCATTTTCATTAAGTTAGAATCTCTCTCTCTCTCTCTCACACACACAGACATCCTTTTTTTTAATAATAATTTTTATTAAAGTTTAAAAATACAGAGATAAAAAAACTAATACAAACTAAGAAAAATTTTAAAAGAGGAAAAAAAGAAAGAATAAAATGTGCAAAGGGAAAAAAAGAAAAAAGGGGGGAGAGAAGAGAAAGATCCGTGTCCTTGTCTACTAAATGTGTGTGTGTGTGTATACTCCGGGAAAAGCAGGAGTAAAGTACAAGTAAAGCATTGTATCTGCCTCGACAAAAGCCAGTCATCAAGGGGCAAGTCATTTCTTTATATATACTGTATATGTAAAGAAATGACTTGCCCCTTCATCAAGACGAGTACAAACATTTTTAAACTCTGAGCATAGTTTACAGGGCAATGTTATTACCTATGCAAGATGAGGCATTGGACTGAATTAGTATATGATTGCTCTAAGTGCAAAAAGGTGGCCCATAGAGTATTCTGTTATTTCACTTTAAGGGATACTTCAGATATAAGAGAAAGAGACAGAGAGAGAAAAGTTCTGTTGCTGCTGGGTATATCTATGATGACCTGAAAATGTGCTTATCACTGCAGTTATAGGTTGGGGGAAAAACAAACAAACAAAAGAATTAGAAATAAGATAGTGTTAACCTTGGAATGACCCAGTCACTGAAATGTTACATTTTATACTTTGGGATCAATTTCCCAATGTCACCTGTGGATTAAAATGGAATGGTCTCCACATAAATGAATTTCACATTCATATAAAACTCTTCTGTTGAGGATACCCACACTGGTGTCCATATTCAACTCTATACCAACGTGCTCTGTATGTGGATGTTGGCTCTTGACTAAAACATATCCTTCCTAAAACATACAAAAGAAATTTAATAAAATGTCTCATGGAAACATATCTGAGAAAGAGTTAAACACTGTCAGTACAGTGTGACAACTGCTATTGTGTTACTCAAACATGAAAGGACTTCTCATGATTCTCAACTGTTAGTCATTTTTAGCAATGCACAAACGTCACCAGGGCAGGAGATGGTGAAGAAGGATAAAATTGGTGACCTTTACTGCAAACAGCATGGAGGTGTTAAGGAAAGTTGATGACTGGCTTTTGTTGGGGCAGATGCAATGCTTTACTTGTACTTTACTCCTGCATTTCCAGGAGGTGAAACATGAAGAAGAAGTAAGGTCAGATAACGTATGATGCTTAAAACATACAAGCCGTGATTTGTATTTGTATTTTCTCCTTTTGTCTCTTTTGAGAGCAAGCAGTTGCATGGAGAATCCATCCACAGGTTTGGGTTTGTAAAGCTCTACTAGTGACTTTGACCGAGAGATGCTATTTGTAGTAAGCAGCTGCTGCAGAAGGAATAGCAGCAGTGACAGTTGGAGGGTGAACTGAGGGGCATTACAACCTGTCAGTAGGTTGACTGACTTGCTCTCAAAACAGATAACATATGCTTTCTTTACCTCATCCTTTTGACTGTATTCTCTCTCAAAAATCCTGACCCCACAACTGTTTTGATGATGGCTCGTTTAAACAATCATAACATGTCTTTGTACGATTTGTAGGCACATCTTATGCTTCAAGGTTTCAGCTTGTGGGATGTTGCTAAATAGCATAGGTTATTTATGTAAGAAGTAAAAATCAAGCTAACCATCTGATTAGAAGGCACAAGAAGACAGAAGGAACAGAGAAGGAAGTTTATTTCTAATATTTAATTAATATGTTAAAATAAATGCTTTTTTTAGACGCATACAGACCTTGCTGTTTGAAAGATGACTCTTAGATGCTCAAGGGAAAATATACATTGCCAGAATAAAATTATTCATCTAGACAATTAAATTGGACCTGTGCTATAGAAAAAGAAATATGTCGACTATTATTCTTTGCCTTTCAGAGATAAATAGAAGAACAATCTGGAAGATGAGTGGGCACTCAGCATATTTTATTGTGTATGAAATGAAGCTGGAAGGATAATAATAATGAGCAAACACAAAAAGACCATCCATCTGATTCTTTAGAAGCACATTTCCAGCTTTGAGATGATGCCATATGGGTAGAAGACTGGAGGTTAATCTGCAGCAAATCAGAGGTAAAGCAAATTTTGTGCATGACATATACAGCTTTAATCCAAAGGGAGCAATTCACAGTTGTAAGAAGCGACTGAATTCAACAAACAGACTCCATGGCACCTGTCATGCCTGCAGTGTATATCTCTTTGACTCCAGGAATGCTAGCAGCACCCCTCTGTTATCACAGTGGCCAGAACTGTGATGGTTCTTCCAAAATCTCAAGCCAACTTCTTTTGCAGGTCTACTGGAAAAGAACTTTTCACATCACAGAGTGTCTGCCAGCAAAGAATAACCTCAGGAACACCAATGTAAAACTGGTTTACTAATATCAATGATGCTCATGCACAGGAAAGAATCATGTAAGAAAGTCCCATAGATGACAAGTACATGTAGCTTTGGTAGCCAACCACTGGGTGAGCAATTCTTAAGCATGGCTCTAACTGTTGATGAATATGCCAGAAAGGGGTGGGAAGGCAAAAACATAGTACAATGGTTTTCTTTCATTACTCATTGTCTCTGTCATTATTCCTTTTCTTTGTTTCTTTTTCAGGAAACTACTGAGTCAGGAGGAGTGAGTAGCTTATATGGTCTACAAGAGAGTCACTGAGGCCAAACTGATTTTCCTCTTCTAATATATATCAGATGCCCTTGGGCAGTTACAAAGGTTAGAGTTATAATCGGAGTGATTATAAAAATGACATGCTTAAAATGCATGCCTGCAGAGTGGCTGCTAAAAATAGGAATTTAAAAGTTTATTACAATCAAACCAGGCAAAATTGTACAACTTTCTCTCACCCTTAATATTCAAATGTAGGTTCAACATATTTATGTATGATATAGCCATAATTATGCACCTGCTTAGTGAGCTGAGGTTGTAGTACTGCTTTTACAATTCATAACAGTGTTGAATTGCTTATTCCCACTGGTGAAGTTTTCTATTATCTAGCTGCAGCATTGAGAGAAAGTAAATAGTTATTTCAAGTAAATGAGATGGATAGGAACTAGCTTGTTTCTGATATTAAATTGGGATTTGATAAATGCTGGAGACAGCACTCATCTTCAGTTGTGTATAAAATCCAAATGCACAACCACTAAAGAATCCTCTACCCTTTCCTTCTCCCCCAGTTTAAAATGTCAAGGGATTAGCAAGCATGGATTGAACTATCAGGTCCTCAAACACATTTCAGCCCAAACAATCAAGCTTTACACTGTTTCTACAGATTCAGTTTATGGGACACTGGAATGATCCCTGGCTGGGCATTTGGAACTCTCCAGGCCTGACGATTTGGTGTCCAAATCCATGGTTTAATTGATTTCATATTTTCCCCCCCCCTCCCCAGAACTTGTCATTACCTTCAGACACTCACTCAGCTTCCCTATTCTTGGTTGCGTCTCCACCTGAATTCTATTCTTCCTAATTCATACATGCACAGTTCTGCCCCATGTATTGGCTGTCTGAATTTTTTTTTTTTTACCCCCTTTGTTGCATTTGACCTAAGACTCATCCTGGTAGTTTTTCACACCTCCATATTTCCAATATATACATTTCTTTTATTTGTTTTGATGACATCTGCTGTTTTTAAGATACTTCCACTGAAAACCAATGAATAGATCTCAGGGGGCTCTGAGATTGTTTCAAGTTGCTATCAAAGGGACATAAAACACAGGGACACACATTGGGTAGAGTTTATCTCATCCTGTCCAGAGGAAGTGTTTTGTGGATATGTGTGCATGTTTATCTGTGACAAGGAAATGTAAATATATCTTTGTCTACCACATTAGACAATAGTCCCAATTTAATCGTTAATCAGTTAATAATTTAATAGATGTGGTTTATTTTAAGTTCATTATGCCTGAGCACATTCCTGAAAACTTCAGGAGGTTAGAAAATATAAAGATTATAGTGCTCAAACTTGCATCCTAGAACTGGGGTCTCTGGCCAAAGTCTACAGTGAATGAGTAACTCCTGTATTAATTAGCAAGAGTAGTTGAATTATAATTGACTTACACATTCCAGGAGGGTCCTATAAATTTACAGAATTATAGCAAACTCAGGGACATGTAGTTTTTTAAAATGCATTTGGATACAATCTGATTTTCCTGTTCACTTAAATTATATTTTGTTTAAGCAGACTTTTTTTCAGGATTTGCACACTCAGGATTCAAAATTTGTTGATTTATATTATTTATATCCCCCTCTTGCCTGGTGCAACTGATGCTTATTTTCAGCCAACCAGCAACCTCATATCCTTCTGCACCCATTCCTTTTGCTTGTTTTGGGTAAAAAGTAGAGAATGCCCATAAATAATTTTGTCATCCAAGTATTAACCAGGTCTGGCCCTGCTTAGTTTTTTGAGATTAGCTATGTTGGCTAAGATCTGCCAAATTTCCTAATGATATGAGTTGTTCGCCATAGAAATAATTTATACTAAAGGAACTGGACACTCCTTTATTAAGGGTTTTAAAGAAGATTAGTCCTGTCATATAGACATTGCCCTAACTGATTGCCTCTGCTGGCAAGGAGAATGGACTAGATGACCCTTGAGTCACCTTTAAATAATTGCTGTCAAATAGTCTATGAATGCAGGCTTACTCTTAGTGACTTCAATGGATCTCTTGTTCAATGTTATGTACAGTATTTAATTATATTTGGGAGTAAGATCCCTAAATTGCCATCTCCCCCTCAAAACTGTATGAAGGAACACCACAGTTTCCCCATCTACAGGAAAAATTGCCATTACACAAATTCTATCCTTATACAAGAAATAGCGACACTTCTAATAATAGTGTGCAGAAGTTTCAAATCTGAACCGCTTTAAATTGGAAGCATCCCATGTTGATCATGAAATGACTATTTCATACTTAAAACACCCTATCCTGATCATTTTGGAAATGATTCCAGTTTGATGGAGCTTTGTTTTCAGCTTAAACATTGAAGCTGAACTCAAAACTATTTCAAACGCGAAACAAGGCATTTAAAATTCAGTGCTTCAAAGAGAAAAGGTTTTGCACTGGCCAAGCTCCTAGCAAGCATCAGGACAACATCAGAAGGACTCCATAGTCCACCTAGCAGAATGAATGCAGCTGTACCAGATGCAGCAATTCTCATCAAAGTATTGCAAATTCAAAGAGTAGAATTTGGGATAGCAAGAAGGAACATAGGAAATGCCAGTTCAGAGTGGGATATTGAACTGAAGTGAGATGTTCACTTTATCAAGAGTCAGATAAAATAACAAGGCAACACAGGTAGGCAAACATAACAAGAATCTTGGATCAGCTTTAGCATCAAGCTTCTTTTTAAAAAAATAGTCTTCAAGGTACTACAAGACTGATCACTCCTCTATCCAGGATACTTTACTTTGGATTTCTGCATTGAGTTGGAGTGGGATTCAGTTGGCTGAACGTCCCCTTCCAATTCTAAGTTTATATTGCATTCTGAATTAAATCTGGTAGGGCTCATCTGACCCATTTCAAAAGAAAAGAGGCCTGTATCCCATCTCATATACTAGCAGCTGAAACTTCCTTGAGCACCTTCCAACAACTTCTTCATTCCATGCCCATCTTGCCTTCCAGCTCACTGTGTTTCATGACACATCTGGTCCTGAAAACACCATTCTCTGCCTGAATGACAGGTTCCAACTACAAACAACACTGATGAAAAAAGGATGAAATGGCCTTTGCAATATCACAACACAAACCATGACTTACATCTTCAGCTGGACACAAACAGTTGAGTCATGGAGTTTGGCCAGTGATGTCATGGCACTTGTTTCATTACTAACACAATGCACCCCCACCCCACTCTCCTTGCAGATGCATACCACCCAAAACTACAACATCTACAACATATTACAGAATAAACCCAAACACCATTTCTGTGTTTATATAATATGCTGAAGCATATAAATCATATTATGGTTAAATGCAATGGCCTGGATCACACAATGTGCTAAGGTAATGGCTGGGGTCCCCCAACACAGTAACTCACAAGTGATCCAAACCCAGTTTGCCCTGCTGTGCAAATCCAGACTCTGAAAAAAGACAGGCAGGGATCCCAAGGGCTAGAGAAAGAGAAGGACAAACTGGCCAAGTGAGCAGGAATTAACAAATCCATTCTTTTATAATGGGGGGAGAGATATACTTTCAGACTTGCAAGATTGATGTCAGCCTTGCAGGGTAGACCAGACAGGAAATGCGGCCGGATGAGCTAATTCTACTTTATTGTAAGGTTACATTCACAGAATCTTGCAAGTCTGAAATTACATCTTTTCCCCCATCCCCTTTACAGCCCTAGAAACAAGGGAGGGTCCCTTCTGAGCCACTTGCCTCACCCTCATTCCTGCTGTGGACTAGATTGTCTTTTATCTGACTGCATCTCTGTGCCCTATCTCCCAGGGTCATTTCCCACATACCATTACAATAAGTGAGATGGGTAGCTATACAAACCAGATACAGATCAGTTGATGTAAAGGTTACCTTCTATTATCTGTTTCAAGTCTGACTGAATTGGTTGCATGTCTCATGCATACTGCGATCTTCATGCAAATTAAACCAAATACTTTCAGTATTGGGGTTCATCTCCCTCTCTTTCAAGCAAATTCAAAGGACACAAATAATCAGAAGTAGATACTAAATTCGTAGCTGTTTCTACGTCCAACATACAGATTTTTCCTTGAGCCATAGAAATCAAGTCTCAGAATTACCTTGTGTTGAGATAGGATGATTTCTAATAAGAAGCCAGACTCCACATTCTTATTTTAACCAGCCCAGTCCTTTAAAAAAAAGAAAAGAAATGCATGAAAATATCTTGCCTTATTTTTTTTTTCTTAAATTTATAAAGCTAGACCCACAGATAAATTAGACTCTGTAATCTCCATAGCTTCTAGTATAATTCAGCTATTATAAATAAACATTAACCGGTGTATTGTCTCTTATCCCTGAGTCATCAGCAATAAAACCAGCACCATGTGGCAGAACATTGATACACAGATACATCTTAAAGGTATGATTGGTTTAAATATTTTATTTCTTTATGTGTCATGGAAATATCTCAGTCTGTTGTAGTATTGCATTAAGCAGCTATTCTTCACCTTCCCATTGTTTAATGTGGTGTCTTTCCTTCTACATTTTCAAGGCTCCACCTTTCTCTTGGTATATCTATTGATTTCATTCCTCCATCCCTTGCTGGACATTCCTCCCTCCCTTGCTACCTGAAATTTGCTCCCTTGCTACCTGAAATTTGTTCAGACTAAAGGCTGAGAGTCTTGAATTTGGTTAAGGAATAAAATGTGGAAATGCCACAAGGTGGCCACTGAAAGCCACCTAGAGCCTGTTTGAAGTAGTGACATTGGTCCTTCCTGCCCTGATCCTGATGATAGTTTACTGGTGTTACTGTAAACAACATCGACTTGCCTAGATGGGGATAAAGGAGGGACAGATTAATAACCACACTGCTTCTTTGATTTCATGGACTGTAACTTCTCACACATTCAGCCAGTTCTTTCTAACAGAACATTTTGAAAGAAATCTGTATCGAATTGTTAAGGAGAAAAAAAGTTAAAACTGATTAAAACTGTTTTGTGTTACGTAAATTGTATGGAATCAGGAGGAAGAAGGTAAAAAAAGTCTTCATTGATCGTATTTATTTGATTTGATTACAGTTTGTGTAACCCGCCCTGGCATACAATAAGGAGAAGAATAAAAACAACGCAAGTTGATTAATCATCCCAAACAATCTTAACAAATGAGCATCCAAGCCAATCAAATGCTATAGGATTAAAAGCGCAGTGAAACAGACTTGTCTTGGTGGGTCAATGAAACTTGGTCTTCACAGGATGCTTATAATAGACAGGGAGATTCAGTCTTGGTGAGGGGATATCTGATATATCACAATGCTATTCAGCTTCTGCTGCTGCTGCTGCTGCTAATGATGACGATGATCATTCAGCAAAGAATAGCATAGCACAAATAACAAACAAAAGGGACACATCTTTGATGATGTTCTTTGGAATTTAAGTTCCAGCCAGCAATCTAGAACTTATCCAAATAAAGTTGTAAGATATAACATGTGCCCAGCAAGCTGGATTTTTTTGTAAATCCTCAGTTGATATAACCAAAAGATCTAGTTCTTGGAATTTTTTTGTTTAATCTGTTTGCTATTCTGCATAATAATTAGAGGGATGATTTTGCAAGATCTACCTGTATTGGTTGTTAACTTTGCATATTTTGAATTTTTCTTTCCAATTCTTTTTCCTCGATTCTGCTGTCACTAGGTATTGCCACATCTAAACTTCTTTTTCTTTTCAAAACAAAACTGATATGTTTTGTTCCAGATGGTGATAAATTTGTATTCAAAAATCCCCCTCAAAAATTAACATCAACATTTTCAATTATTTTTTTTTCCAATGTTTTGATGATACCACGGTTGAGTATAATCAGAAATTATCATTTTTGCAAAAATATCAATAACTACACGTAGAGGCTGCTCTATCATGATGCTGTATATAGCTAGGTTGAACAATTTTTTGCATTCACTAATTACATGATGTATGGTTGATGTTGCTGTTGTTATTATTTAATTATTTCCAGCCTGTATTTAGATTTCCATAACTGAGTGCTATGGAGTGCCACTGAAGAGAATTCAGAAGCTCTTGTTAATTCAAATGGTTTTGATTTGTTTGAATTGAAGGGCAGAAAATTCTGTCTTATGGTATTTAAAGTTCTACATATGTTGGCCCTGTGAGATAGTTCAGAGAAGAAGCACAACCAGGAGTACCAGCTCTACCTTTATTGTAAAATTGCATTAACAGAATCTTGTAAGTCTGAAACTACATCTCTCCCCTCCTTTCCTTTTACTTTCCATAAAACTAGGGAGGGTCCTTTCTGAAATGTTTCCCACACTCTCCCTCCTTCTGTGGGCTGAGATATCTTTTACATGCTGGTTGTCCAGTCTCTTTCTCCTGTTTCCCAAGGTCATTGCCCTAAAGTATTGCCTCTTCAACCCTAAAAAGGAAAGTCAGGTCTGTACTTGAAAATAAATACTGTAGGTGTGAATGTTTGCTTTTATACCAGAGGTCATTATTCAAATCTGTGAATCTTCTGTGTGGAGGAGATCAGTCTATTTTAAAAGGCTGTTACAAAAGATAGAATTAAGATGCAATGTCTGGAGCTATTTCAACTGAGTTTATTGTTATTCTGTGCTTTTTATTCTTTGATTATAAGGCATTTTGAAAAATTAGTATGTAGAAAAGCAATTCTAACTCCCTCAACGAGTCCTTAATCAACGAATATATTTTTCTCCACATTATTGTTATGACTTGTAGGTCTCAAGTAATTTTTGAATTCATGGAATACAACAAAGATTCAAGTTTATTTTTTTATTTATTTTTTGTTTGCAATATAAAGACTTACATATTTTCTTTACAGACTTCATTAAATTGCTATCCCATTTCTTCACAGATTCAGTAATACAGTAAGGCTTTGCAGAAATCAAATTGTATCTTTATAATACATAAAGCAGGGACATCTGTAGCCATAAGGAAAATTAATCTGAAATGATGCTGGGTTAATATCTTTATTAGGCCAACTCACAGTCACAAAATAAAGTTTCAAGTTCATCTGTGTCAGATGCTAATGAAAGAAAACATGAAAGGGGAAAGTAGGTGTCTCAATCTCTGCATGCAATTATATCTTAAATGGAGGAGGAGGAGGAGGAGGAGGAGGAGGAGGAGGAGGAGGAGGAGGAGGAGGAGGAGGAGGAGGAAGATCTGGCAATGACTAAGAGCAGGAAAGTTGATGAAAAAGACAAAGGGGCTAATTCTGGCTGCACAAGACAAACCCTTAAGGACAAACATATATAAAGCCAGAATTGAGAAGACAGCAACAGACAGCAAATGCTGCCTCTGCAAAGAAGCTGAAGAAACAGTGGACCACCTAGTCAGCTGCTGCAAGAAGATCACACAGACTGACTACAAACAATGTCATGACAAAATAGCAACAATGGTGCATTGGCATATCTGCAAGAAATACCATTTGCCTGCAAGCAAGAACTGGCGGGACCACAAAACAGACAAAGTCATAGAAAATGAAGAAGCTAAAAAAATAAATAAAACTAAAACTAAAAAACAACACCCCAGACTTAACAGCTGTTGATAAGAAAGACAAAAAAGTCTGGATAGTGGACATTACAATACCTGGAGACAGCAGAATGGAAGAGAAAGTACTGGAGAAAATCACAAAATATAAAGACTTGCAATTAGATCAACTATGTTGATTTTTATGTAATTTTTATGATAACTGTCAGCTGCCTCTATGTATAATTTATAATTGTTTTAATGGTTTTGATTACTGAAATTGTCCCCACCCAGAGACATTTGCATTGAGATGGGCAGCTATAGAAATTGCATGAATGAATGAATGAATGAATGAATGAATGAATGAATGAATGAATGAATGAACCTTAGGTGCCATCCCAAAATATCTGGAGAACCACTTGAAGTTCATCAGCATTGACAACATCACCATCAGTCAATTGCAAAAGGCAGCTTTACTTCCTGCAACAATACTTTTAACACCATCAAACAACTACATCTGCCTATTTCAAGTCCTTGGGAAGGACTCAATAGGTGGATAAAAATGCCAAATCCAGTCTAAACATCTGGCTGACTGTGCAACCAACCATGGTAATATATTAAACTTGCATGCCACCTGACTATCAATGACTCTGGGTGGCTCATAACTTACCAAGGGATTACAATAATACCAATAAAACATAACAAATAAAGCTAAAAGATGGCAAGTGCGATGAAGCAAGGGGTCTCATTGTCCCTTGCCAAAGACGTTTGTGAAGAGCCAGGTCTTCATGGTTCTTCTAAACAACCTTTAACTCTTCTAAGAACAGCAAGAAGAAGAAGAAGAAGAAGAAGAAGAAGAAGAAGAAGAAGAAGAAGAAGAAGAAGAAGAAGAAGAAGAAGAAGAAGAAGAAGAAGAAGAAGAAGAAGAAGAAGAAGAAGAGGAGGAGGAGGAGGAGGAGGAGGAGGAGGAGGAGGAGGAGGAGGAGGAGGAGGAGGAGGAGGAGGAGGAGGAGGAGGAAAGAAAGGAGAGGAGAGGAGAGGAGAGGAGAGGAGAGGAGAGGAGAGGAGAGGAAAGGAAAGGAAAGGAAAGGAAAGGAAAGGAAAGGAAAGGAAAGGAAAGGAAAGGAAAGGAAAGGAAAGGAAAGGAAAGGAAAGGAAAGGAAAGGAAAGGAAAGGAAAGGAAAGGAAAGGAAAGGAAAGGAAAGGAAAGGATGGTAAATTCTTCATTTTGGGGATATTCAATAGTTAACTAAGCTAAAACAAATTCCCCATTTATCTGTATATGATTTCTGTTGTTCTGCAACAGTAAGTCACTGGGAGGAAGAGCAGGGAGGGGTCAAGCCACTTCTCAGAAGTTTCATTCTTTCAAAAAGCTTGTTTATTGTATTATGAATTGTAGCATTTCCTGTGAGAAGGAGCTGAACAGCCACCAAGCCACTCTTCCTCTGAGACCTGCTAGGGAACCAAAGCATGGAGAGAGGAGACAGACTGAGCAAGAAATCCCACAAATGGGGGAAATAGATTCTCACAAGTTGCAGAACTGCAGCAGAAATAATAATAGCTTTACTGTGGTTTCAAATGCATAACATTCAAGCCCGAAATAGACTAGCTCAAGTGCCTAATTGGACAAGGGCAAGGAATCACAGAGATGTGGAACTGCTTCTGGATTCTCCAAACACCCCACATGGATTTACCCTAAGTAGTGGCAAAAAGCTGTTGCCTCTTGGACTGCAAACAAACAGTAAAAGGAAAAAAAAAAAAAAAAGGAATAATGTGAAAAAAGAACTTCTGTGAAACATTAACACCCTTTCATGCTGAATATTTTGGCATTTCGAACATTTGGCTTAGTGCATTACAGAATATCTTAATTTCTCTCAAAAAGGTACCTCGTGCAATTCCTAATAAATCAATGAGATCCTGCAGAGCAAAAATCAAACAGTCTCTCCATATGAATCATTGCCTCCCCGTAGATCTGTTTATTTAGATGGTTCTTTTCCAAAAACAAACGCAGAGCTCAGAGCTCTGCCAGTTGGCCCTCTTCAACTCAGCCAATATGCTTGGGCTCTGGCTTTTATTTGTGGTTCCAGGGACACATTCATTAATACAGATTTCTGTCTAAGGAAGTTTATTCCATTATTGCTTCATCACTTCCACTTAGTGTCATGAACACTTTGCTACTGGAGTAAGAGTTGCATTCCATTTTGGAAAGCTACCAGATCTACAGTAGGTGGCCAGAAACCTACATTGGGGAAGGTGGGAAGGCAACAAAGGGGGGGGGGAGTTAAGGCACCAGGCTAGAGACCAGGAGGTGGTGAGTTCTAGTCCCACCTTAGGCGTGAAAGCCGGCTGGGTGACTTTGAGCCAGTCCTTCTCTCTCGGCCCAACTCACCTGACAGGGTTGCTGTCATGGGAAAAATAGGAGGAGGAAGGAGTATTTAAGTATACTCAATCCCTTGAGTTATTTATAAAAATAATAAAGGTGGGATAAAAAATTAAAAAAAAAAAAGATGTGCAGAAAGTCCCAACTCTGCTCCAGCAGGTGATAACCTAGATTTTTAACATCAGTTCTGGTAAACCCACATGTTGTGTCTGGCATAATTCCATTTTATTTATTTTTTTAATCTGCACTCAGTCATTACCGACTCTGCAGTGACTGCTTTTTTTGGACGAGTCCTTTTGCAGTTTTCAAGGCAAGTGTTTCGGAAGTGGTTTGCCAGAGCCTCCTTCCTAGAGCAGAGCCCAGCTGGTGAGCGCAGGAGGCAGGTTTCCGTTGCTTTGTGCCTTTTTCGGGCGAGCGTGGCTTCCGCACTACCGGCAACTGCTCCCGACTCCTTTTTGCAAGGTGCCGCCAGCATTTTTCCTCCCACCGGAGTGAGAGTCCCCATTTATCTACTCACGTAAGTTTTCGAGCTGCTGGGTTGGCAGGAGCTGGGGAGGAAGCAGGAGCTCGCTCTGCTGCGGGAAGGCTGGGCTCGAACCACTGCAGTGTCGACCATTTCTGGCCGGCAGCTTTCAGAGTCATTAAGCCGCTGCGCCACCGCGTCCCCCTTGGCATACATCTTTTAAAAATGCCATCGAACCCAACTTAGTTACCTGCACCTCTGGATTTCCTTCCCCTCCCTCTTTTTCTGCATATATTAATAGTCATCTGACATTCAGCGTGCTTGAATGAAGGCGCTTGTTTATCCAAGTGGGAGGCCAACTTCCAGAGACAATTCTGTTGTCGGCCTGAGGTCCTGGAATTTTTCCATTTCGGAATGGCTGGTACTGCAAGATAAGTTTTACTGTGTGGAAATTTCAGGATTGGTGTCTGTATATGTATGAAAAGCTATCATTTTAGCTCAGCATTAAGAACAAAAGAAGCAATGTACAAGGAAAACAAAAATAACAGTGAAAACTATACTGGGAAGAAGGGAGTATGTAGACTGCAGTTTCCAGATTGTTTCTTCCCAAGCAAAAAGTTAAAGATGACCTCCATTTAACTAACCTCATACTCTTGTTCTGAAAATAAAATAGGGTAGGAAGAAAAAATAAATGTATTTTTCAAGGAGGGGGAAAAAAAATCATGAAAAGTATTATTTCTTCCATCTAGAAAAAAAGGCTAGAAGGATGTGAAGAACAATATGTTTTGAAATTAAAATAATGCATTATCCAATAATGTTTATGAAATCCATTTCCACAAAAGCATCTAGAGCCTGATACTGTTATATCCAACTGTATAATTAAATCTTGCAGGCAGGCAAATGAAGAAAATGCGAGCTGCATTTGAAAGGATAATGGCTTCAGATCGGACGCCAGATTGAGAGGTCCTGCGACATCAGGTCAGGCGACATTTAGCAACTTGATAGTGGAGATCATTACTGTAGCTACATGTGGGTAGAACTCAAGGTAAACATAGGATGTCTTCCGGATGATAGCTACATTGGAAAGTGTCATCCCAAATACACTGGCTGCCAGTATTTTGAAGCATTTTTTTGTCACATAATCCTCTCCCTGGCATCACTACAGATCTGAGAGCTTGCCTGGAGCAAGGATTTGGAGGCAATGCCAGGCACGCATACTGTATACATACTCATACTCCCAGCAAAGGTGATAAGGTGTCGTGGTAACATATGCTAGACAAAGAGTAAATGAGCTTTATAAGGTTTAAATCACTGCTACCCCTTATATTTATTTCCTAGTAACATCCTGCAAGCTGACCTTTCTCACCTATCATGTGAAGAAGACTTCAGCATTGCTGCTGCTCTCTCAGAGAAGGCCAATCCTTCGTCAGGTTATTAGATAAGGAGACATTTATTTTATTACAAATTAATTCTCTCTGTCAGTGGCAGGAAGGCATGATCTCCATTAGGGTCGAGTTGCAGGTATTTCTGAGATGGAATTATAGCTTCACCAAGTTTAGAATTCAACTGAGATGATGCTGAAGAGGAACTAGTGGTGTGGAAATTCACTCTTAGGTTTCACCACATAGGCAGGAATAAACTATTTTGACTCAGAAACTACAGAGAAGTAATATTATGGAAGAAGACTTCTCCAAAGAATGTCAGCAACTGCTATGTTTCAAAAACAAACCCTATACGACAAACTGTCCTGTATTTGGTTTTCATTTTTCCCTTACATAGTGGGCTACCTGGCCCCTCTTCTCAGAGGGCTGCTTATTGTCCCCATCTGTCTTTTGTTTTTGCAGCCATCAGGTTTTCCTTCAAGTTCTTCACAGGTTGTATGACAGCTAGCTCTCATATGAACCCCACAACACGAGAGGCTACCTTGAAGGTTGCTCTGGACCCAGAGCAGCAACTCACACAGAATGGTAACATGGAGAATCTTTTAAGGACATATCATTCTACTATCCCCTGAATGAACAGTGGAGGCTAACTGGAATGGGTGAGAACCAGAGGAATACGTCAGGTCGGTTATAGTATCCAGCTAGCATTTTGGTTGGTAATTTTAATGTCTCATCCTAGGCACTCTTTCCTGGTGATGAGTTTCTCTGAACTTAATGTATTGGAGCACAACACATCAATGTTTAACAGTATATTAGCATTTTAAAATATAGCAGTAAAGGTTCTTAGTATACAATCTGAAAACAAATGTCTTAAAAGTAAGCTAGTACATTCATAGAGGGGGAAAGTAGTTTAGGATGATTTTTCAGAACTAGGGAGTGAATTTCAGGAGGCTAATTAAGTCCAAGGTGCATGGGGGGAACCATGACATCCTTCACTGAAGCTGTTGGCCTCTGCACCTGCAATGATTCTAATGAATGCCACAGCCTTGCACATCTGCGTCAGTCACTTAGTGCTGAGTTAAGCCCAAAAGAAGCTTTGCTGTACCTGGCCAAGATCTGGTGTCCTACTTCCTGCTGTGTGTGCAGTAAGTGAAGTGCTTTTTATTGGTCTGAACTGCAAACAAGCCAGCATTTTCCCTCCCTTGTGGTCTCTCTTAGTCTGCTATCTGGTTTGCTCTCTTCTCCGTTATTAGACCTATTGAAATGGGCAGGGAGCACTAACACCCTTTTTGGGGCCCACCATACCAGCTGAGAGATTCATGCCCTGCAGGGCTCACTCTGCCCTCTAACCCCCTAAATAATAATAAGGTCTTCAGAAAATAACTTTGAGGGCACTACTTTGAGGCCAATGCTATATGGTATTATATCAATTACAGCTGACTAAGAGAGATACAATCCTCTTTTGATCTAATTTCTGACTTCCAGTGCATTTTTATGGATAAATAAGCAGACTCTGAGCAATATTTTGAATTTGCTTTGGAATGGGGGTAGGGGATGGAGGAGAATGTAGCACCTGTCCGCAACTCTTTAAAGCAGCCAGATTTTTTCCCCCAGGAACGTAGAGGAACCACACATTCCCAGAAAAAAACAGGATCATTTTCAAGATTTGCAAACAGATCCTTTGTTCATGCTTCCACACTCTGTGGAGCAGAGCCCTAAATTTATCGTTTAAATTAACCACAATTTAAAGGTCAAGAGAAGCACCTTTTAAAACAGTCCCAATTCTTCCCCTAAGTGTCAAATAGCAACGTGAGATTTAATCATTCATTCCAAGAAGTGTCGTGGCTTATCAGGCAGAGATTTCATGATTTTGTGACAAGACAGCAAGCTTTTATTAGAACAGAACAATCTCCATCAAGAGTATTTATTTGGTAGAAAAAAGACTGTGCCTACTTGATGCAACCTTGACCTTCAAGTCTATTGTGATGACAGCATTTTGTGCCCTTAGTAAAAAACTGTCAGTATCCAGTAAGTCTTTTAGCAAGCAAGCTTATGAACTTTTGCCTTTGTTAGGACTGAAGTCAGAAAGTAAGAGGTTCTAACCTCAAATAGAATATGTGGTAAGGTGATAGATACATTTTCAAATCTATAATGAACATTCACTCATGCAATTCAATTCTGGATGTTGGAGATATTCACTGAGGAAGCAACATTTGTGAACCAGTTAATAGTAGCTCATAGCTGAATGAAAAGACACCTTCTATTGAGAGCCATTTCTTCTGAGATGGCATCAGATAATATGAAAATGCTGTGGCTGAGCAAAAATCGGGATGGCTCGTAAGTGATAAACATCCACGTGTGAAATGACTCGTGCTTCTGCTATCTTTCCATAAAAAAAGAACAACAGTTGAACATTATAATTGGGAGTTAATAGAATGAATAAACCCTGCCCTTGGAATCATGCCCATTGCTCAGGTGAGTCGGCTTTTGGATTCCAGTAAATATCCATCACACATCTCCTGTTGCCTTGATAGTGCCGGAAGGAAAGCAAAAAATGCCAGTTGCTCATGCATTTATTAAAATGAATAGTATTAACTTTCAGCCACTGACCATTCAGGACATGATCATGCTTGGATAATTAACATAAATGTGACTGTGTCATTCAATTGTTACATAATATTTGGCAGCACTATGAAAACCCAAGTGAGAGATCGTTCTGATACAGAATGGCTTGCAAATAGATTTGCAATGGCCCATTGCTTCAGCACACTGACATATGACTGCACACCTCACACATCATCATTTGAACAGCAGGGAAAGCCACTGAAATCGGTGTTATAATAGATAGAACAATCTTTACAAGAGATTTTAGATTAGGGAGCCCTACTGAAAAATCAGTCATATCTAAACAGACTTTCTGCAGAACATTTGCATCTTTGTATCTCAATTCCTTAGAACGTTTTGCTTTTCAGAACTGACAATTCTAACTTTGCTTCAGATATTACTGTAGAGGACATTCCATGGTAGCATTAGTCTATATTTTGTCACCTTTACTCAATACATGCAGAGCTTGGGCTCAGCCAAGACACTCAGTCCTTCTAAGAGATGGAGAATAATGGCCAGTACAGAGCTTGACTGAAAATCTGCAAACATCTTTTTTTCTAATAATAAGTATGGGAGATGATAAACTGCAGTCTGAAGATTGTATATGGTCCTTTTGTGTCCTTCTGCAGTTCCCAATAGTCACTTCTCAGTACACTGTTGGATCTTGGAGATGTAGTTTGCTCTAAAGTCAAAATATGCTGGTTATATGGTTTGTGTATATATATATATATATATATATATATATATATATATATGTGTGTGTGTGTGTGTGTGTGTGTGTGTATGTATATATGTATATGCATATGTGTATATATATGTATATATGTGTATATGTATATGTGTATGTGTATGTGTATGTGTATGTATGTATGTATGTATGCATGCATGTATGTATCTGTGTGTATTTTTTAAAAATATGAGTCCACCCACTGTTTTTAACATTTGTTTCTCCATCCTGGTCCCACCAATTTCTTGAACATAATCCTCATTCAGGGGAAAAAAAAAAAACAGAAAAAGGTAAGCTAATGTTACCAAATTGGTTTACATGATGAGATACCCTGCAATTGGCAAGGATGCCAACATTCCATCTCAAGAGATGGCACCTACGTTAGAAGACTTCTGGGGCAAATACAAGCAATGCTTACTTAAACTCCATCAAAATAGACAGGAAGTTATTAAAGGCTGATCTTGTCTGGGCTGGGAGGTTAGGTTAGTACTTGGATGGGAGATTCTCAGGAAACTACCAGTCTACGCTGGGAAGTTGCATAAAACTTCACAGAAGAGCACAAGTAGTAAACATTATGCTGCTAAAAAAATTGCATGGATAGATCCATGAAGCTGTGAGGGCTCAAGCTTAACTCAAAAGGGACTTCATCTTTTTAGAGGTCTATTCAGGCCATTAGTGATCTAGAACAAACAAAACTTGTTTTAGGGCCATGATCTGTTGATCAGTTGCTAATTTTCTACTTCTTTCAAAAAAAAAAAAAATAATGCTTGAGCTTCGTTAGCATGATGCAGGGTTCCCCAAAACATCAAGACAGAGATCCTGTGTGCATTTTCTGTAACTATTCCTAAAAAAGTGTTTATCCTGTCTATATTTTCTTTTACATTGCTAACTGAGCTTTTATGGCTTCTGTGCTGATTTCTTACCTTTTCTAACAGTTTTCTTGAATTAGAATTTATTTATTTATTTATTTATTTATTTATTTATATTAAATTTACATAGTTGCCCATTTCACATACGTGACTCTGGGTAGTGCACAGAATTAAAATAACAAAAATAAAAACAAAACCATTAAAAACAAAACCATTAAAATACGGTTTAAACAATTAAAAAACACAGAACAAAAAACACTGGAGAGGGCGTTCCAAATCTTATATCCAAAACAACCATTTCACAGATTCCATATTTCCATGGGACCTCCCCAGGCCCAATGACATTTAAACTTTATCCAAAGGAAGTTAGTCATCGAGCCCATTATATTCAATATTATGTTCAGTTCCACAAAGCAACCACATTTTTGCTACTTATGGTTGTCTGCAAAGATAGAACAAAATTAAATATTTTTTTTTAGCCATAAGGCTAGAAAACAGTGCTATAAAATCTAAAAAGTAAGTGAACATAAATATACATATATATCAATTGCCAAGTAGTACTATACTCTGTGTCTGTGAGTGTGTGTGTGTGTGTGTGTGTGTGTGAAGGAATAAGAATGACATATAGAATAGAAAAGAGAGAGACCAGATACTTTGGGAAGGGGGACTTTGCTGAAAGGAGAAAAGAGGAGAAACTCAATATTTCAGTACAACATCATGGTCAATGCATTCCAGAAAATCATACTGGATTCTAAAGAATTAGGATATATATCTAAATCTGTCACTGCCCATCTCGTTGAAACGACTCTGAGTGGTTTACCAAACACCTAAAATCAATTAAAATTACAAAATTACAATATACTATTAATAAATAGAAAATAAATAGATCCAGGAATAATTGGCAGCCACTCAGGGAGGGTCATCAAGGGACCAGGCACCCCCGGGATTGGGTAAGATTTAGCTGACGTACAGCAGGATTCTGAACTGACCTCCTATTTAATTAGCATGCAAGGTTTAAATGTAGGGAATAGAAATATTTGGCATATGTACAACTTGCTAAATTTAGATTAATCTTGGTTTACTAGGGTAGCCAGTTACCTGGTTTATACAGTACATTGAACAGATTTCATTGGCTTGATCTGAGCAATACAGGGAAACACGATTAGGACTAACCAGTCTCAGCGTTTAATGCAAACAGTCAGAATATGCCTTTATACTTTCTCTTGGTGAGCCTTGTAATAAAATACTTGATGAACCAAAATCACATCTCAAAGAATAATTCTCCAGTTTATTATAATTATAACTGTAATTGTGTCCAATATATAATTATCATTGTGTCAAATATATAACTGTATCAAATACATAATTATAATTGTGTCAAATATAATATAGATCTTGGGGGCAGAAAGTAAAGTTGTTGTTTTTTTCCCCCACTTGAAAACTGGCTGCTGCTACTAGTTCCTATATTTTCCTTCTGCATGGATTAGCCCACATAAATGATTCTTCAGGGATAATACACCGAATAGGATAACAGAACCCCATTCTGTCTGAATATATGTGACAATATATATTTGGACAAATATTTGCAATTGAGAAGGAGAGCAAATATAAATGCAAGAAATGCCGGGCCCAAGGCATTCTTCCCAGGATGCTGGAGCACAGAAACCAGAGAATGATTGGGCAGTTTGATAAACAAAGTTCTCTCAATTTGGACTCCACTGTTAGACCAGCCAGGTTGCTGTAATCTGAGCAACAATTTGGCTAGCTACATTCCTTTCACCTTGTAGATGTTGAGGATGTAGATAGATGGGACTGAAGCTATAAGTAAAAGAAAATGATTAACACCTCTTTGTTGAAAGGACATGATTAAAGGAGGCCATTGTAGAACTTTCTGCAAAGAAAACTTCCCTTAACCCAAATGAACCAGGTAGTAAGAGCCCAATCTCAAATGTACCATTTGTGTAAGAAGATGATACCCTCAGGGCTCTAGATGCATTTGGATGGCACTAATTATCTGGATCTATTTCAATCCATTTTTGCTTGGATATGGGATTGAGAGTATTTTTATCTCTTTAATGGATGCTTTATCTTAGAATCTAGAGAGGGGAGATTTGATCATGTAACTTCTCAAAGATCTGTCAGTGCCATTCAGCACATGGTTTCCTCCAAGTCTACCTGACAAAGATTGACCTTAGATGCCCTGCACGGTCTTTCTAGTTTGATCCTGTCTTGAATATGGTGCTATGGAACTAATGTCTAACACTATATTGAACTACATATTTTATCCTTTATGTTATTTATTGAATGTAGAACAATGCTGAAAAAGGTCATCTAGACTTTTGGACTGCATACATTTGTATGATGATCATCACCATCATAACTAACATGCAGTATCCTAGTTATATCACTCCCATCACTAGCTGTCAATTGTTTTCCAGGCTCACGTCCAGGTGTGGATTTTTTAGTTCTAAATGGCATGGGATCCAATACGTGAGAAGCTACTTACAGTCGTTTCTTACAAGTTCTTACAAGATCTACAAGGGAGGCCTCTTTGAAGACTCCCCATGCACAGAGGTCCAGCACTTGACATATAGGAAGAAGTCTTCTCCACCAGCCTCAAACAGTGGAAATGCATGCAGCAGTTGGGACCAGTCCCCCTTTCTTCTGCTTCCAGAGAGGGCCTCAGAGTTGTCTTTCACATTTAGCCTTTTAAATGCTAGTATATCTAATGTGGTTTTTTAAATGTTATGATCACTGCTGTTTTATATGGTCCTAAGTTGTTTTGTTTTATATTTTTAATGGCTATTACATGAACTCCACCTTGATAATTCCGGAAAGACAGCATAAAAATACTTCAAATGAATAATTTACTGGAAAAGGGAAGCAGTTTTCAGCACAGTTTGGGGGAGAAGGGAGAAGCATTTTAGCTTGTCCCAAGCACTGGAAAAATAATAAAAATTAAATGCACCAAAGATGCATCTTAATGTGTTCTTTTTCCCCCTCTTGAGTCTTTAAGCTGTTAGAGCACATTCTAGATATATATCTGTAAGATTTCATGAGAACCACAAACTGATTTGCTTAAATGGAAATTGAGCTTCCCATTTTATACAATAAGGCAGCAGCTGGGCCTTTAAAATATAATTGTCATCATACATATATTATAGGATGAAAGTTGGCAGCTGTGCATTTATATATATGTAGATCTTGCATATCACTCTGATGTCCAAGCCCTGCACCTTCATGTTCTTCGGAAATTTGTTTTGAAATGTATCTATAAGGCATGTTGGTAGAATTCATAACATTTCTAAAACTCATTTGTGCCCTTTGATATATCACCTGCAGTGTAAGCTTGTTGGCTACAATTAAAGAGAGAATGAAGAGGTGTGCGAAGGGGATATACAGTACTTTGGATATGCTTATCACAATACATTTTATCTCAAAGGGATAACTCAATTTAAATCATGCTTTTAAAACTACTTGATAAATAGCTTAAACAATACTCCATGGGTGCATGGATGTTGACATCCATGTCTGTCCTCACCTTATTGGATCCCAAGTGGCTTTGGAAACTTTCAGCAGTTTTAAAGCCGTTGGTCAGATAGTTTGACATATTCCTGTGAGGGAACATCAGAAAGAAGGTACACTGTAGGTCTTTGGAGATATAGGTTCTGGAGGCAGGAAATGGCACCACCCGTACACTCATTTACACATGTGTACACCTGCAAAATTTAAATTATATACATACAGAGATTGGGTATGCCTCATGGGTTGTTGCTTGAGAATCATTGCTATAAAAATGCACGAATTATGCATAGAGACATTGCAAGATCACTGATTTCCAGGACTTCACTGTCCCTAAGTACAGCAACACCAACAGCTAAAATCTTGGCATCACAAAGATCAATAGATTCTTTGGTTCATCTCTTTTTGTCAGATGGTCCCTAAGTACCTACAGACAATTTTACCTACATTGAGGAAAGCAGTTTTTCCTGATAGTGCCAGGGACATCTACAGATTAACTGAATGGAATTGAAAATGCAGAAATCCAAGCCCAGAATGCAGGCGACTCCAACATATTTTGCTCTTGAGGTGAAGAATAAGAATGTATTATCTGCAACTCCATACAGAAAAATTGACTGACAGGTCTTTGACAGGACACTGAACATAATCATGACTGTTGCCATCATCATCATCATCATCATCATCATCATCATCATCATCATCATCATCACCATTATCATCTGCTAGATTTATATCCTGTCTTTTCTCTCTTTGAATCAGAAGTTCAAAGCAGCTTACATGGGAATGTCCCTTGATTTAATCTCAAAACTGCAACCTTGAGAGGTGGGTTGGGTTGACAGAGAGAGACAGCTCTAAGCCAGTAAATTCCCATTGACAAGAGGGGACTAGAACCTGGGTGGGAATTGGATTTGTTCCCCTTCCTCCTACTATTCAAGCTATACAGTATTCAAGTCTAGCTGAATCACTGGGCACCTACAACAACAACAATAATGATATCCTTGAGAATCAAGTCCAATAGTAATAACATCAAATAATGTTTTATTGTCCTTTCATGACACTTATAACTATGTGCCTGCTGCAACTGCCTTATTCAGCCTTTCAGTAGACATCCTGAACATCAGGACCAGAATTAATGGTGCATCTGACTTCCAGCATCCCATCTGCAATAGTCTGTAGAACAAGAGCCATAATAGGTAACTGCTGTGTTCAATGCCATTTGGACAACTGAGAATCTTGGCTCACTTGGGCAAGAGATGAGTGAACAGAAGTGAAGCCTATTCTTTTGCAACAGCCTTTAAGACATAAAACTGCTAGAGATTTTCCTGCAAGGCAAAATCCAGAAAGCAGATCTGCAGCTTAAATAGGGTGGCATATTTGACATTGTGTCTGCTAGGATATTTTGAAATATTTGGCAGGTGTCTCTCTCTCTGCATTGTCCCTTATATTCTTCCTAAAGAAATGCAAAGCTTACAGGGCACAAAGCTAACCATGACTCACCAGTCAGGTATGAGGGTCTTTAGCCTGCCTGGAAAATCATCAAAAGGACAGCAACGCAGATTGTGAAGCAAATGGCAGAGCATAGTATGTGATTACACAGCTTGCACAGATGTAGCCCATTAGGCAACGGTTCTGGATTTAGTGGTGGGCATTCTATTTCAAACCTTATTTCTTTAATCAGGTGTCTTCAGCAAATTGGTGTTCTTCTACCATTTGTAATCTATCTAAGCAATTGTCTCCCAATTACCTGTAACTCAATAAGCCTCTTGGCATTTATTTATTTATTTGTTCATATTTGGGACATCAGAAACAGGAACTTAGTCAAATGCTGGTTGGCTTGTAGCGAGAGATCTACATTCATCTATGTGGGATGGGTGTTTTCAGCCCTGTATATAGTATATGTTAGCGTGGACTGCTGTTCTAATTTACATTTGTCAGTTCAGTTTTCTATTCTGTACCATACCAAAGCCCGGCCAAGTGGTGTCGCCTGCCTTCCCTTTGTGGATTTTTGAAAAGCTAAGTCGGGTTAGCCCTGGCTAGGACTCAGATGGGAGAAAACCAGGGAATCTCAGTTTGCAGACTAGCATGAGAAATCAAAACAAAAATGCCAGAGAAAGGCAATGGCAAATCAAATCACTTCTGTAGTATTTCCAAGAAAAGGATGTGGATGTGTTCATGAGTTCACCAAGCGTTGAATCTGACACAAAAGAAATGTTATTTACCTTATGTTGTCAAAAATATGCAAAAATATGAATCTTATACTCTCTGGGAGGTCAAAAAAAGCAGCGCTTTTATTCTAATCTTGGAAATACTGTAAACTATAGACAGACAGAAAATTGAATTTATGTTTTGAATTACTTGCCAGATTTGTCTTTCAACAAACTGCTCTTAATATTTAATGCACCGAGGGTAACAACAATACTGCCCTTTCAGCTTATGCAACTCTGTGATATCATTGGAATGACAACTGGGAGACATAAAGGAAATCAAGCATTATGACAACAAAGTTCATATTGAGTTCATTGTGAGACACAGTATGATTTTCTGCAGCTTCAGGAGTAGGACAGGCAGGGCTGTGATGACTTTTTACATTTGCGTCCTGCTCTTCTTCCATGTAACAAGGTATTGGTATGCATCCCACATCACAACAACCTTGTGAGGGAAGCTGTTCCCCAGAAAACTGCTTGAGCTTGACTTGAGGCAGTCTTTCCAGGCCACCCACAACCCAAGGTGAACTGAGTTCTACCTCTTCATCTCTCTTATACAACTCTTATGATCCTTGCCAACTGTGGACTTCTGGAACAAAGTCAAGAAGAAATCAATCGTTTTTGGTTTTCCAGCCTGCCCTTAGTTATGCTTTGTGTGTAGTTTATCCATCAGATTACCAGAGATTACACTTTAACCTGTATTTCATCTGAACTAAATAGGCCTCTTTTTTGTGAAAAATTGTGCCGCTGCGTAATTCAGTTCCTCTGCTTTGAAGAACAGGATGGAGGTGAGATGAATAGAAGAAAAGTATTACATGTTGCCAACCTATAGTAACTTATTTCTATGGGGGTAAACATTGTCAGAGGGCATTTGTAACTTATCCCCTCACATAAATAGAACAATTTTTTTATTCAATATTTTCCCACTGACAGCAATAATAGGAAGGGTGTGGGGTGAGATGAAATTACACTAAATGTATAGAGTGAAAAATCCCTGTAGGAAAACTTTTTTTTTCCATTCAATTCATATTTAAAATCTGACTCTGTACCTTATACCTCTTTGTGTATTTCTAACTGTCTATTTATCCACTGGTATGAAATGAGACTTAACATTCTATTTTTTTTTTCAATTAATTCTATTGTGATTGGCCATCTTGTATCCCAGTAGCTTTTACAATGCTTTTAAAACTGATCTTTAACAAGCATTCGCAGTTGATTACATTTACCTTATACCCTGGTATTAGTTTCAGCCTTCATCAAGGCTTAAACAGTGTTGTCCTCATTTTCTTAGGCACTACAGTATGATGAAGCAACAAACAAATTATTTGCAATAATAGGATTTTCCCTCCAGTTATTTGTATTTATTTATTTATTTGAATGTATAAGCCACTGTACTCCAACGGACTCTGCAAGAGTTGCTTCACTTGCCATATGTGTACAAAACCAGTATTTCCTATTCGAATCCAGCTTAGTTCCTGGGGAAAGTCTGGGAATATCTGTGTTGGTCTTCTGAAAACCATATGGAAATGATTTGCCATTGCCTTCTTGCAGGTTGTGGTTTTGTTTATTTATTTATCAGAGTTTATTTATTTATCATGCCACTCAACTCTCAATGACTCTGGTTGGTTGGTTGGTTTACTTAAAAAACAAACAAACCTCTGAATCTAGCCTACAGCCCTGGGATATCCTGGTAGTCTCCATTCAAATACTAATCAGTTTATGATCTTGAGATCAGCCAAGGTTGGGTGAGTGCTGACACTTAGCCAGGCCTTACACAAGGGCTTATCCTGAAGGAATAGAATTGAAAACAAGGAAAAAGAACCTCTACTCCAGAGATCTGAGAAGTATTTCTGATGAGTGAAATACTGAGGCCTTTAAAATATTGGAAGGAAGCTTTCCAAGTTTAGAAATATTTTATCAAGGATCAGTATTGGAAAGGGGAAAAGGGGAAGAAATGCTGTGACGTGTTTGTGCATTGAGATCTGTTTTCAAATAGTTTGCATCAATGTACACGTTAGGGAGGAACAAAATAGCCAGGTGGTTTAGATGAATTGAATTTCCCCCCATAGATATCATTGAATCTAGCTTAATTTGGAAGAAAACCATCCCACTGACATTAAAGTATTTCTAAGAAAAATACAGTGGTATCCAATCTCTACCTTAACTACAAAATAAACTTCCTAATGTTAAAGGTTATACAATAAGTCCCTTTGCCTCATTGTACAACATACTGTAGGTTGGTCAATGTCATCTAAGAAGTGGATCTCCTTTTAAAACTTTTTAATAGTATACAATAAAAACTTTATGCTCATCCAGGATTAGAACCTCAAACAAAATGCCTTGCTTGTAGTCAATCTCTGCCCATTTCAGCATGGAACTCATATGGCCTAACAGAAAATATCTGAGTTTATTATCTAACAAAGGATTAGGTAACAGAAGGTAACTTTCTTCTGGTCTGATATAGTGTACTGGTAGATCAAATACAGTCTGCTGTTCCAGCACAAAGCCAGCGTACCCAAAATATACTTTAAGTTTGTACAATCCAGCATGCAAAGTCAAGTCAAAATCATTTAGTGCTTCTGTGGGTTGAGCCTATAATTAAGCAAAATATATTGGATTTTATATTCCTACATCAATTTGAATTGTAACGCCCGTCAAAAGCTTCATCTCTTAATTCCTCTGGATAAATGCATTAAAAAGAAAAAAAGACTGATTGAGACCAGTTGAAAAAAATTGACAAACCTAGCAACAGTGTAAAGTAGGTCTTTTTTCTTTTCTTTTGCAGAGTAGAATCCAAAAATCCAGAACGACAAGGAACTGAAATGCAGATATTTCATGCATTGTACAATTGAACTGAAGTTCCAGTCAGAATAGGTCTGATCCATTGCCTCAAAGAAGCCACTACTGAAAGACAAAATTGAAACAATTCCTTTCTGCACTGTCCAAGCAATTATGAAAGCTTGTTAAGCCAGAATTCCATAGAATCAAAGCTAGCTCATAAATCCTAGCGACTCCTTTGGAGTTTGAAATCTTCTCTGAAATCTTTTTACTGAAGTATTGCAACTTTAAAGGGAGTGACAGACTGTCCTGGAAGACTGAACTGTTCTCTTTTCAGTTTGCAAATTTTTATATATCTGATTGGTACAATTGAACGCAAATGTTAACAGCATTTTGAGAATACAAATTCATAACCAAATCAGGGAGCCTCTTTGGAATTGCATTCACTTATGAGAATAGCATTGTGAATATGGAAATATTTGGTTGGTTATGCTTTTCATGGATAAGTGAAATGTATGGTATCTATCACATTATGTTCATGGTAACAATACACTTCAGGTATATAATTTTTGGAAGGCATAGAGGGAGGAAATCCCAAACACAGTGTCCACTGTCTTATTCTGCTCTTCTATGGTCATCTCAAGCTAACATTTCTTTCCTGTTCTTTCTCCTCCCGGATGTGTGTGTGTGTGTGTGTGTGTGTCTGGGTGTGTCTGGGTGTGTTTCCTTTCACCTGATACCTGGCAGCTGATCCGAGGCTGAGTTTATGGAGAGAATATAAAACTAACACAGTGACATTGTTCTCCTGACAGAAAGAGCGCTTATCCAATGCAAGATGAATTGGGCATCAGTTTTTCCTATCATGGGATTGCTATTTAGTGACCCAGATGAGAACTGAGAGTGTTTGTCACAGAAGTGAGGAGGAGGAGGAGGAGGAGGACTGGAGACATCTTTAAATGGGGAGCCAAATCTGCCCGAGTTTGGGAGTTATGTCTAGAAAAACCAAATTTGCCATAACAAACTTCTCAGTGCAGAGTACATTAGGGTGAAGGATGGTCACGTGGATCGTGATTATCTGCACACTGATCATCCCTCAAGAGGTAGGCCTCAGTTCTAGCTAGTAGCAAGGAGAGGGCAATAACCACAGAATGTGCTCTTCGCAGCCATCTTGCAGTTCTGCCTTCTTCTTTTTGATCTCTGAGTAGCTCATTCTGGCATATAAATTGTTTGCTCTTTGTTTTGCCCTTTGTTAAATTTGAAGGTGTGTTTGCGGAGTCAACTCTAATCCACTGGAGATCTGAGGTGAGGTATTAAACCTCACAAGGCCAGCCTGGAACACTTAGAGTGAGAGACAGGACTTTAATCACCTGCTCTGTGACTGCTATGCTAGAAACTTTCTGACCTCACTCGAGTTCTTTTTACACAGAGGCTAGGATCAATAAAAGTATTCATACTGGTAAAATTGACTCCTGCTTAACTTGAGCCCAAAAGCTAGGCGGGAGCCAAAGGGGATTTCTTTCTCACGTATGCAGAAATTTCTTGCTCTGCCTTTGCCCTTCAGAATAATTCAGGTTTAGCTCCCACATTGCTAAATAATTCAGAGCTGTTGTGTCATCCAAGACAGCATAT
Organism: Python bivittatus; assembly: GCF_059951505.1. Classification (NCBI taxonomy): domain Eukaryota; kingdom Metazoa; phylum Chordata; class Lepidosauria; order Squamata; family Pythonidae; genus Python; species Python bivittatus. Next base: position 13,903,289 of record NW_028277053.1, read on the forward strand.
TTAATCCCCAAACATCTAATATGTATTTTCTGCACAACCCCCTGATGTTACACATACTAATGCAGCTTGCCATCTGGGGGCAGAAATGAAATTTCATTCCAGTCCAGTTCCACCTGAAAGAGACCCTGGGGTCCTACTTGGGGTGGGATAATTTCCAGAACAGATCGAGTATCTCTCAGCTGCATTCCAGCAATGTTGTTTGTCAGTACAGTTACCCAGGTTTTCCTCACATACAGGATTTTAAGAACAAGCCTAGCTTATAACCCAAGTTTTGCAGTCTGTTCTAGAGTTTGGGTATAGCGAGATCCAGCCATGCTGGGATCAGCATAGCCTTTCCAGAATGGAATAAGTTAACTTGCTGATAATTGCCAGGGTAAATCTATGCGCATTTGCTAGCAGAACCATGTGCTAGCAAATTTGCTGAGGCTGGTTCCTAAGTCAGAATGTAATTCTGAACTGCTTAATAGTTCATCATTCAAGAGCATTGCTGATGATTTCAGAAAATAACTGCAGTACAAGTAATGATAATTTTTTAATCCTGGCTTTTTGGCACTTAGAGGGAGAGGGGAAGGTTGGGTTGAGAGAGTGATTGAGCCAATGTTACCAGTATGATCAGTGCTCGAAATGAGGGCTTGCATCTGTTGACGTGATAGTACTGAGCTAAACAATCACCCCTCTATTATTACACTGTAAAATTGACAAGGCCATTTGGACCAATCTTACTTTACTCCTATTACACAGATGTGCTAGAAGATAAGACAGACTCCTTGTGAAGTTTTTTTTAAGAAGATTTGAAACCTCCTATCACTCAACAGCTAAGATTTGTGTTGTTGCAATGGAAATAAAGCAAAGGCTGGTACAAAAGCTGACTTTTTTCAGTTCCTTGGGCTGTGGTTTTATAGATTACAGTCATACTGCTAAAATACTATGTTTTTTGGGTTTTAGGAACTACCTTGACTGATTCTTGATTGATTATGTGCCATCAGGTCAGTGTTGACTCTTAGCGACCACATAGATAGATTTTTCTTCATGATGATCTGTCCCTAACCTGGTCCTTCAGCTCCTCCAACAGTCATTTTCTTATGGATTATAGTTTTAATGTCAAAAATATTAAGTTCTTGAAAATTAATCTGGTCTTCGAGATACATTTTAATGATGCAACATACTGATATTGTTACTTCCCTTTCCTGCTTGAGATGTTTTTGAGAGGTGGGACGTTAAGATGTTGCGTTGTATTTTCTATTTCTCTAACTCTTTGTTTATTTTATTTATTTCATATGGACCAAATAAAGATGACTTGAATTACAAAGGAGGACTTGGACGTTGATATCTTCTGTTCAAAACCAGTTCCTTAACCTGTACATTACCCTGGTTCTCAATTAATATTAATTTTTAGTAATAATTTTTTATTTTTTTTTTTGTCTGCGCTCAGTCATTGCTGACCCTGCAGTGACTGCTTGGACGAGTCCTTGCAGTTTTCAAGGCAACTGTTTTTCGGAAGTGGTTTGCCAGAGCCTCCTTCCTAGGGCAGAGCCCAGCTGGCGAGCGCAGGAGGCGGGGTTTCCGTTGCTTCGCGCCCTTTTCGGACGCGCGCGGTTTTTCGCGCTTACCGGCAACTGCTCCCGACTCCTTTTTTGCAAGGCGCTGCCAGCATTTTTCCTCCCACCGGAGAGAGAGTAATAATATTTACTACTAAACTCGCCAATCCATGTTTCTTGACCTGTATCATAACAAGTTGTAAAACCACCAAATATTTTTGATTTTGGCAGTGTACAAATTAGAATAGATAGACAGATAATAGATAGACAGATAAATAGATAATAGGTAGTAAACATATATAATACAATATAGAAATGCAAGACAATATTCAATAATAGTAACAACAACAACACAGATGATGGCCTTGATATAGAAGGCTGAGTTATAACACATGTTCAGATTGAACAGCTACTGCAATTTGGGATCACATCACCTTAAAACCTAAATTTTGGCCCTTATAATTTCCCCATGAACTAAACATTATTATTTCAAGCCATGCCAAGATACAATCAAATCTATTTTTAAAAAGAGTGATGTTAGCCAGAATTAAATGTCGCATTAATGAAAGCCTCTTTAACTGAGATGGCCTCTGCCCACAGATCAGGGCTATGTATGTTGAGTATTAAACCAGAGCATCCCATTAGAGCTGAGTAAATGTCTGATTAAAGCCTTGGGAAACACATTAAGTCTGTGTTTGTTCTGCAGACTTATGAAGTGTTGGCACCATTACAGTTTCCCACTCTTTGCCCTGATCTTCCACCCATTAGTTGTACTATAAGCATAGAGTCTGTATTATATATTTAAGCTAGAAATATTATAGTCTCCCATTTTAGGAGAAATGCCTTCTCCTACTATTAAAGTTACAGCTCATTTATCAGCTGTGATATTCCTGTGGATTTTCTGGGTATGAAATTCTCCTGGCAACCTCCTATCATTTTATTTGCTAACAGATCACCTTATTTGCTAACTGATCATGCTGTAAATCTCTGGCATTCACAGGAATGAACAATGGTGTATTCATCTATATTTGGAACCTTTCAAGGGAGTCAATTTCAAGTTATTCCCACCAAACCCGAATACGCTTTAAACACGGTTGCAATCTTCTGGCCAAGCATGGTAGGTCATTTATTGCTGAAAAAGGGCTTGTTCTACATCTGAGAAATCTGATAAATAATGTGTAGCATATATAGGTACTTTGAAACTCTAGACTTTTCATTGGTGTGAAGTCTCTCTTTAAACAGAAATGTGTGTTAGGTCATTTTTTCGAAATATGATCAACCAAGCCTTGTGCATTTTGGAGCCCTCCTGCTTGATCTACTGAGTGGTTCCTAGACATTGTCCAAGCAGCCTGCTTTAAACACAACCTTGTATTGAGTACGTATCTGGCTACCATGTAAGGTTAACAGTCCAACTTGTCCTGGCAGGTCATAACCACTGCAGTCAACCTGTTGCTATGTCCAGCATATGCTGAATTCCTTGAACTCAGCGCTAGGCTGCAGGGTACTTGTGCAAAGAGATACATTGCTAAAGTTTTCCAGTCCTTCAGTGGAGGTGACTAGAACCATTTGTACATTGCTTCCATGAGAGATGAATGTCTAAATGTTTTTTTTTTTTAGTTAAATGTCTAACTAAATGCCTAACTACATTATTTTTAGTTTAGGCCTCGGATGCTTATCCTATTTTTGGTACATTTTTTGCAATTGCAAGAAAGTTATTTTTGTTAACTGAAACTGCTGCATTTTATGCCCTACTTGAATCACAGTCACTTCTTTATTACATAATCAACAAGTTTTCTTTTTAATTCTTTTTGAAAAACCAGCATGTTCACACATCTGAATTTGTAGACAAGATACACTGGAGTTGCGGGCTGAGGGAGAGAGATGTATTCTCTGTGGTTTATTTCAATTTTTTTTTTTTTTTAGCCAATTCCCTGGCCGCTAGTACATTGATGAAAGTATTATCAGTAATTCTCTTCCACCTGGGACCTCATGTGTTCATTTAACAAGCACTATCTGGCTTAGATTTTGAGCTGCTGGAGGATCTTTATCAAAGTCAGCATCATAAAGCTTTAATGTTATAAAACTGCTGCTCAGCTTGATTTTGGGTGAATGTGAGGGAGTTAGAGAACCTCACTGAACATGTTCCATTGCCCACTACTTGTCTTCCTCTTCCCCTTTAAATGGTTCGAGGTGCTGTGCTTCCCCAAGTGACCCTGAAAGCTTGATTATTTTCAAGTAAAATGATACAATGAAAAGAAGAAATTTTGGTAAGCAAAAACAGATTTGGCAAGGAAAAGCAAAAGATTGTAATTGTAAAAATTAATGAGGACATCTGATTTTGAAAGAGTGCGTGGCACATGAATCATTTTAAGGGAAATTTTTTTTCCCATTCAAAATGGATGGAATATCTTTAGAATTATTAAATAAATAAAGGCGCTTTTGATGGAATTGCTTAGACCTTAATATGGCCCAGTAATCTTTGCTGATATCCATTGACTTGACACTCACAATTCAAAGAAAAACAAATGAAATGAAACATCACATGGAAACTGACACCTTATTTTGGCTGAGAACTACATAGAAAAAGGGCCACATGAATACATTTTGTTTTCAATCATTTTCATATCAAATTTTGTTCTGTTTCCAAAACTTTTTTTAAAATGATCATGTGTGCATTTCCCCATGCACGTTACAAGTACTTGCATCATGTATATGCTATTGACTCTATGTATGCATTTTGTACTCATTTTTAATGAGAAAACTGGATTCCAAGTTCTAAAAAACACTGAAAGTGAAGAATAACAGCATCCTAGTTCAGAAGATACAGATTAAGAGGGTTTATATTAAACTGCAACTAAATTATTTTTTTTTCTTCTGTGCCTACATGAAACAGAGTTGGAGAAGACTAATACATTTTTTTTACATATGTTAATCAGTGCTTTTGATAGAGAACTGAAGAAAGATTAAACATATTTGAAATAATTAGAAATGCCCTGAAGTGAGTCAAGGCTTTCTTTTTTCAAAATATTTGCTGTTTCATTAAGTCCATCTGCTGTGCATCGACTATACTGTTGCAGTAGACATTACATTTAGAAATACAAGTTTAATGGATATTCATTAAACACTGCTGTCTATTAAAATTTCACATATTACCCAAGCTCAAGACTTGAAGTAGTCAACATATGACTGGAGATATATCAAGTAATAACATTTTTGAGGGCCAGGTTAAGCAGACTTGACAGGCTACACATCCATTATGAGAAGACAACTCCATATAAACAAAGCAATTACAAATGAAAAATCTAAAATGACAACTTGTAAGACAAGTTGTAAGACGAGATAAGAAACAGCAGTGAAAATAAAATAATGATGAGGTTATGACGCTAGTCCAGCTTTGTGTGGAAGGAAGGAAGGAAGGAAGGAAGGAAGGAAGGAAGGAAGGAAGGAAGGAAGGAAGGAAGGAAGGAAGGTTGGTTGCAGACACAAACACCATCACTCAAAACAATAAAAACTGATTTTCCTAGGGCTCAAATGTCAACATTTTCCATTTGACATCTCTTTCAGCCAGTCATAAAAAGAAAATGCTCCCACAATATCTTTAACAATCTAAATAGTTTCTAAAGCTAATTTTCATAATGTTTTAACTATTCAGAGGTAGAATTGTCAGTATATGGTGAACAATGAATTTGCACTGAAGAACATGATAGATTCAGTTCAAGAAAAGTCCAGTACTGTAATTTGGATTTTATTTACATCTACGCTAATACACAATGGTTAAGTTCACATTGTACAACACCATTAGGTGCTTTGTTTAATGTTGGCTTATGTAGAAACTCAACATTTTGTGGCATATAAACCATAAACTTAGTCTGATGTCAATTATTCAAGAAGCTATAGTTTTAAAAAATACAGTGTTTGAATATAGATACACAGTGCATGATAAGAGACTTTTGAACCATGAGGAGTTGCAGAAGATGGTCCATTGTGGTCTGCTGTTCACAGAAAAAGGTATGCCTAATCAGTTATTTCATTGGGTTGAGACAAAGTAGCTCCTGGTTTACTCTTCTAATTTTACACATGTTGAGACAGCAGATCAACCAAACTTTATCTAGAGTTGTCACCAGTTAATTTCTAGTTCTCTCAAAAATAAATATGTTTGTAGTACAATATGCTCACACTTACTTGGCTTCAATTATCATTGATTTCATTGGGAATTCTGTTGAACACATATTTACTCTTCCCACTGAAATCAACGGAAGTTAAAAGTGTACTTAATTTGGGTTATAGTGACCTCCCTCAAAAACAGTGATAGATCGATTGCCCTTCTTGTCTTGCAAGGGGCTCAGAGCATTGCATTGTTTATACTTTTGCAGAAGATGGTACAGAAATAAGGCAACTTGAGAGACAGTAATTCATTCAGGTGGACAGTGAATTTATTGGATAAATTAGGGCTACAAAAATATGGACAGCCACTAGAAGACAAAAAAAGAATTATAGTTATAACTGGATTTTTGCAGCCCACATCTGAATGAAAACATGAATCTGAACCCAAGTCCACTCCAATCTTTCCCCAGCCTTAAAGAAGCCTATCAAGACAATGCCAATCAAGCTGAACAGGAATGCAGAGCTATTGTATTAAATGGGCGTATGTGACTGAAGCCACATAAACTGTCAAGGCTATGAGCAGGGCATGCCTGGCTGGGCACCAATCTTCCTTCAAACAGTTTCTGGTTGTCACCCTGGAGACTGGACTCTGTACTCACCAAATTGCCATTTTAAGAATTCATTAGAGAACATTCTGAGATGTCACATTCAACGTTTAATTGCTTTCAAGTGAAGGCGGAATGGATCAACTGGTGAAATAAAAATACTGCATGATGACATGTGTTCCTTCCATCTTGATATTCTCTCTTGTCTCAACCTCTTCATCATACTTAATATGCAGCTGACATCAGCTGCTCTTCAGAGAATAATTTTGCCTCCAAGAAGGGATGTTTGGAGCACTGGTAGTCATGAACTGGAATTAAATAAAGTTTTAAAACACACTAGATTTCTTACTTTTTCTGTACGGTATTTTAACCTTTGTTACATTCAGATGGAATAATAATATAGTACTGTTGATATCAAAATGTTTTTTCACATATTTCATGTTCAGTATCACATTGTATATGAGGAATTTTATAATCAATGATATATTATATATATATCAATGATATACAGTATATCGTTGAATCCAGACCTTCCTCTAAACAGAAACATGCATAAAAATAGGAGGAAATTCTTTTTGTTCCCCTTAAGATATTTCAGATATTTCTCCTCTCTACCAAAACCAAAACTAGCAGGCTTAAAATTTGCTTTAGATTTCATTCTATATGAAAGCATATGGAATTCATCTTGATTTTTTTTTAATTGAGGATTGTGATATGTTGTATTAATTTTTCTTCATAATTCTTTGATTACTTATCCTAAGGCCCCAGTAAATTCATTTCAGCTTGTTTGTTTTGGTAAAACAAGCCCATTAATTAAGCATAGGCCCCAACTCTACATTTTTATTAGTCATTTCCAGCTGGTAGATATGCCAACCCTCCATATGAAAAGTATGTATTTTCAAACCTAAAGGTTGAATTGATTTCACATATCCTTTTAAAGTGCTCACTGTACTCTCATTAGTGATCAGAGCTAATACACCTGCTCTTGAATCTGATAAACTCTATTCATGAGGTATCCTTACTGAACAATCAATACCCAGATGTTTTGAAGGCAGTAGCAAAATTGTTATGTATAGCCTTAGCTTATAGAATCCATTTGGTCCCTTAAATGAATTGTTAATTCTGTAGGGTTTCTATTGCCGCATAGGTATGTATTAATGGTGTGTTGTATTTTAAATTTTTGTGACTTGGACTTGGACCATAAATAAACAAATAAATACTGGTCATTTCCATAATATTCTTTTGCTTCTTTTTGTAGCTTACCTGAGATGGAACCATGCTATTCCTCTCAAAAATTCAGATTGGATGAACTAAAAGCTCAGTTGAAATACAAGTTAATCCATAGTCCCTTCTATTTCCCCGTCCCACCCAAAAAAACATGGGATTGGAAGAGAGTATTTATTCTTCCATTATCACTGCCTTCTTCCAAAATCTGTTCTGCACATGTCACAATTAATAAAATATGTGGAAGCTTCCAATAATGCCAGAAAAACTGGAATTTTAGGAGAACAGTGGATATCAGGAAGGTTAAGTAAACAAAATCTGTGCTTCTTCTCAAGTAAACAAGTCAAGGAGAGAGATACATCATATGTAGTTAATATAACATGCAGTCTGACCATTATTCATGATTCTGTTCTCTATAAGGACAATAGTAATCAATTAATTCCAAACAATACATTTTTACAGATGATGATGATGATGATGATGATGATGATGATGATGATGATGGATGTTTTCTATAAAGAAGTTAATCTGAAAATGATGTTTCATCTTAGTTGGACCCAGAAGTTGAAAACTATGAGTCAGATGCAGTCTTTGCCAAATTCAACTCCTAGAATCCCGGGCACCAAGGCAAATCTGATTTCCGAGAAACATAGATATGGCCACAAGTCCAATTCTTTCAGTAGAATTAACAATTAGGCAAGTAAATGAAAAACCAATAAATTGTATTCTGTGTCTTTTGATTCAAGAATGGTTTGGAGTCACCAGAAAGCCTGCCAATAACATTACAAGTCTGGATATAAATGAAATATGCAGTTGGTCAGAACAAACAATGACAGGGACACAGAAAGTTAGGATGGCAACAACATGCAATGATAGTCCAGGCAAAGCATTGTTTTAAATCTATCTAATTTTGGCTGCATTTTGCTCATTTTAGTCCCACTGAACCATAGACTCTGCTTCATCTAACATTTCAGAAAAATGGAACCCACTAAGAAAGATGATTAATAATGGTCAGAAATGTATTCCACACAAATTTGAATGTATTCCACATTCTAAACTCAAAATTGATATTATGGACATTGATGATTGATTGCATCTATAGCCACATTTGATAGGGAACTATATGGTTACTTGTTATATTTTATAGTTCTTAGAATCAGGAGGGTGAACTCATTGCAGTTTCAAGAAATGTTAACCTGTAATCCTTCAAATATCATTTTAAAAAACGATGAAAGATGGCAGAGAGCACTACATATTTTTCATGTTAAATAAATATTTACCCTTATAAAATCTAAGAATTGAACATATATATCTGATATGTTAAGTCAAACACAACAGTGTCAGAGAGAGGTGGGGAAAAAGCCCTTCAGTATGCTTATTCTGTGTTTTGAAGAAACTCATATACATCATATGTGACACTTGAGAACCAAAGTCAAACCTACAGGAACTCTACATTCTCCCAAGAAAGTTTGTATTTATTTTCCAATAAACCCGGACAAAGAATATAATTAAAATGGCATGGAAAAAAATTATTGCATCATTTCTGTATTCTACCTTTTTCATGCATGATGTGATTTGGTTTTTTTCCATACCATTTACTCAGACCTAGTTCTTTTGGATGTGTGTGTGTGTGTGTGTGCGCACGCGTGCGTGTGTGCGTGTGTTTTAATACCTTAGAAATAACGGGTCATCCCTGCTTCTTGTGATCTTCTGGAGAAATAGAAGATAAGGTGGACAATTAACTTGTCAAAAAGAATTTGTGACAGTCTGATCATCAGGATGCAAAATCTCCTGTCATTAAAAGAGACTGGAAAATTAATTGTCATTTAAAGCATGTCACATCTCATAACAACATTATGTAGGAATAAGATTTTAAGTGCCTTTTGGAATGAGCCAAAGCTAAAAGTGTATCTGAATCAGCAGCCTCTGTGGGATCTTCTTGCTTTCGTCGGAATGACAAAGGCAGTGACACACTGAAGTTGCAACACACATAGAAAGGAGGTGGGGCTTGCACTGTGATGCTGCAATGCTGTTTTCAGCAGTCTGAACCCCCTGGCAACCCCCACCATCACCACCACCCCAGATGCCACTGATCCCAATTAATCTAAACTGAACTTGAAGCAATATAGCTTGCTGAAGTAATGCCAATCCTTTAATCCTAACAAGTACAAAAAAGGATCTAGGTCTTGCTGAAAAAATCCATCACTTAAAATCAGAAGTGTAACTTAACCAGATTTTGGAGCTCCTGAATGTAACACTTTGATGTCATTCTGACACCCATTTTAGCGATAACCTGGAAACTCCCATGGTTCCAACGTCCAAAATGCCTGTGGCTTTTTTAAAATTCCTATTACAAACTGCCTGAAATCAGCCCTGGCTGCTCCTTTTTGGAAAACTATGGGCATCTCAAATATTAAAACAACAACAACATTCAAAACAGGTTATAGAAGAGAGAGAAAGTGAGTAAAAGCGAGAACAGTTGAGGAGAATCCACCATTAGAGGGTGATTTGTGGTCAGAGTTTGTCGTCACAGGGCAGCACATTGAAGAAGCATAAGTCAGCTGCTAGGAAGGAAGGGCGATTGAATGGGGAAGATGCTTGCTAGCAGAGCTTTACTGATAAACAGCAAGTTCAGTTTAGTTTGACCGCACAAAGAAAGCCACTGAACGAGAGATCAAAATGCTAACAAGTTAAGATATGCAGACAAGAGTTCTTTGCTAGCTGGAAAAGGAGGAGGGGGAGGAGGAGAGCTCAGTTTGTGCACACAAGTTTTATAACTGTTTATTTCTTTTGCATTTTCAGACTCTTGTATGACTTTTCACAACACTGGTGCAAATGTGCAAAAGCATAAATTCTCCAGCAGAATGTGATTATGCAGGATCCCATCCTTACCTGAATCCTGACATTTCAGCCAAGCATCTAATGCACGCACGTCTCAGTCCCAGCAACATACGTTAGAGGTGTCTTAGCAACTGTGATGCTGGTGTCAGCAAATTTAAGAAAGTGTCTTAAATTAATTAATGTCAAAGGCACAATTGGAATACAAAACATAACAGAATCTGTTTTGTGTCTTTGCTGTTGTGATACATGTTATTTCTAGGGGGGGTTCGAACCTCATTGTGTAGACATCTAGCAAAAGAAGCCGGTAGTTTGTTCTCTTATCAAACATGCCTCCTAGTCCCAACTTCTCAACTTCTAATCCTAGAGTTGGCTATGTCTGTATTTCTTGGTTTTCTGATGTCTTGGGTTCCAACATTAAAATACATATGCAAAAAGCTGAAAAGAGTACATGTTCCTTCCAAAGGATGTAAACCTACTGGCAGTTTTGGAACAGCCTCTAATTCATTTCTGTTTGCTTGTAAATATTTCTTTGCCACCTCTCTCAAGGTGTGACTCAGATGAAAAAGATTCCTTTCCTTTTTTTTTATCCTAACATTGCTCTCTGAGATGCATCATGCAAGTAGGCTACAAGCAATATATAATTACTGCTTTGTACGTTTTACTGTGGCATTGCACCATGGACGGGGCAGAGTTGCAGATATATTCAACTGGCAGCGGGGTGGGGGGGGGAGGGAAAGGAGCTTTGACATTCCAAAGGATGCTGTTTGGTTCCATGAAATATTGTCTGCTTTGTCAAGGTGCACAGGGCTGGGGAGGTTTCTCTGAAGCACACAATGGCAAGAATAGATCTTAATAAATCTAGCATTGCAATCTGCCAGGGAGAGAAATGAGAAAACAACGGAGAGAGAGAGGCTGCTGCATCCCTTTCATTCTCTCAGCTAGAATTAATTTGGAACTCACTATAACAAAATCTGTTAATTGTTCCCATAAAATACATTCCTCCTCCCCCTCCTCCCCTTTTTTAAGATTTCTTTTGCCCTCACAATCGAGTATATAAATATACATCTGATACCTCTGAACTGTTAATCTGAATTTGAGCAAGAGAGCTGTATAACATGACATTTTGTGTTGCTCCAATCTTCTTGTTCCAATAGCTAAAAATAATTCTGCTTCTCCAGCTTCTCTTCATAAGAGTCCTATTATTTAGTCCAGGGTTCCTCAACCTTGGCGACTTGAAGATGTGTGGACTTCAGCTCCCAGAATTCTGGGAGTTGAAGTCCACACATCTTCAAGTCGCCAAGGTTGAGGAACCCTGATTTAGTCCACTCTTCCATTTCTCCCACTGCCCTGCTCCAAACATACCCCAGTGCTTTCCCAGTTGTGTAATTCCCTATCTTGGTATCTCCCAGCTGGGTTGAACAAGAATTCCCAGAACTCTGAGCCAGCAATGTCTACTTTCTGAGAACTCTGGAAACCATGCTATTTAGACAGCAACATTTGTGAAAACTACCGTTCTTTTCTTCTTTCAACTATTAACCAGTTTCGTATCATATTCTTAACAGGCACTGTATAGGGTAATGAATAATGCACAGATACACTTCATTTTGCCCTCTTAAGTTTCCCATGGCTCACTATATCAAATTTTAGTTTCCTTCTCTGAATTTCTAGGGAATGTTACATCAGCATTTATAGCAGATATTACTCTTGCCCAATATTTCTCTGTTGGAAGAAAGGTACTGAGAAACAAACACTAACAAGTAATAAATATTTGAAATGTGGAAATCTTCCCTGATCCAATTCACATGGCCAGTTTGATTCCAAACCAATTGTTCCTTGTACTGGAAAGGTCAAAACAATTCAATTTCAAATGATGTGAAAATTTCAAAGCCAGATGTTTCAACTCAATCCATTAAATCCAGTTGATTTGAAAAATCAGACTGCTGTGCATATACGAAAGCAATTGAATTATTGAGTTGATCTGAATTGTGATTTGATACTTCAAATTGTACAGGCCATTTTATTTAATTGATCAACTCACCCTCAAATTGAATCTCCATATCACATTTTTGCATAGCCCTGATAAATACATGTTGAAAAACAGAGGTAAGAAAGACAAGAGTCCCAAGCAGAACACTTTTTAAAAAAGTGAAACTTTCCATCAATCACTTCTCAAACAATGAGATCCCTGAATCTCCAAACGTGGCTGCTCCTAACCAAGGTGTTAATAAAACCAAACAGGCTGAGCAGAGAAAATTCTATTATATTACAGTCCCTGGAAATAATATAGTTTGAAGTACTCCTGAAAAACTGCAAACCCTCTATTGGATGGTTTGGCGCATGACATTTCAAGAGGACACTTTGATTTCAAGGAGATTTAGACTGAATGACTCTCTTTTTTTCAAACAAACAGAAAGCAATTTGATGTTTTAATAGAATTTCTGGCTTGCAAAATTTCAAAGGTTGTTGTGGCATTCATTTTATACACAGGCAAAGCTGGGGTATGGGAGTTCAGCAGTGTTTAGCGCTTTCTAATATTGTCAGGAGTGGCCAGCTAATCATGTGTGTCACCTGCACAAACTTGGCCCATCAGGGTGCTTGAGGGAATGCTGCTTTGATGCTCTCCCACCTTTCTGTTAGAATTAGTTTAGGCAGGTTCACTTGGAAAGGGAGTGAGAGAGAAACAAATTTGTTCATTATGCGAGTGAATCTGAGACGGTATGCTTGTTTGCACATAGATTACAGACTATTTAGTTGTACCACAGGATGTGATACGCATGTCTCAGGTATTCTTTTATTAAAAAAAAAAAAGATTCATGTACAATATGTAACTCATCATTCTGAGAGGAATTTAAACTTGTCAAGAAACATTGCCAATCAGCTTGATGGTCCAGGATAGGAACCAGAAGATGGTAGACAGTAGATGTTTTGCCTCTTCTCTCCCCTGCTTTTATACTCACAACAATTCAGTGGGGTAGAGTAGACAGAAAGAGAGTGATTTGTCCCTGGTTGTCTCTGACCTTGGATCAGTGCCCCTTCTTTCAGCTAAGCCAACCCATGGCATTCAGTGTGATCCTTTGGTTCCCCCATTTAAATAAACTTCTTGTTACTCAAGAGTTTCCCCAGCAGGGTGACAAAATGAGAGAAGCCAGAAAAGTTAGTGTCTTTCAGTGGCTGAGGCTCCCGCCATTATAGTCACCAGACACTGAGTTCAGTATAAAGGGGAAAGAGGGAGTAGCAAATGAGAAAGTAGTTCTTTGTGGCAGGTTAAGGAGGCTCTTAATGCTTAGCTGGTTGTGAGCATTACTAAACTCCTCGCTGAGTCCAAGAGGAATGCAATAGTCAGCCTCTCTAGTTTTCAAAGAAAAGAAAATGTGGCTTGATGGATGGCAAGTGGGTGGCTTTTCCAAAGCATTAGCCATGACATGGAAGAAGGTAGGGGAAACAAACAAACAAATAAACAAAAAACAGATAAAGAGAGTGAAGCAGATATTGTGGAAATGAAAAATCATTTCTTTACACATACTTTGATTTACGCCACCAGTCTTCCAACATGAAAATAATACTTCAGTGAGAACAAGCAGGGATATAATGGTACTTTCCAAATAGCACAAAATTATAAAAGCAACGTGGGGCTTCCTGAATTTTATTTCACTACTTATTTGGATAAACACACTGGGAGACAAGTGAGTGATGACCTACCAATTATACAATTGCTATCTTGCAGTGTCTTTAAGAAAAACCCAAAGAAGAACAAAGTAGCTTGATTTGGCTCTATTCGCCTAATCCCAGGACTCTTGGCATCATTTCTAAATAACATTGTTTCTGTGATAGTTTCCATATATTTATAAAAGTCAAAGCGCAAAATTGCATCACAGTTTATGGGGGTCTAAGAGCCCAGTGTGCAGCTATGCAGATGGAAGGAGAGTTTATGTGTGACACATTAAAAACCAAGCAGAACTTCAATTGTACTACCGTGGCCAACATCTTGACATTTTTGACCATGCCCTGTGAACACCCTTGCCCATGAGATCTCTAAATTACACCCCTTGATTTTGTCTAGTGTAAAAGAATAGTATGAGAATAACTCAAATGCCATGTTTGAGGGCACTTTGTAATAAAAACAAACCATACCATCCACCCCATACATTAGTTGTCAATATTCAGAGGCAAGGCTTTTACAATGATGTATAGGTTATGGATTAACATTTTTCTAGGAACTAATAAATCTGGATGTCTGGCTTGGTGGCGGTACCTTGGCCGATCTCACAAAGTTAAGCAGGGGCAATTTCAGTTTCTAGGCTAAACTGGAGTAAAAGGTAGAACCCTTTCCTATCCCCAGACCTGGATTGTGTGTGGATGTTTTCTGTTTGTGGTGGCTTTAGTTTATTTTTTAATAACTTTCTGTTCTTGTTATTTCTTGCTTAGGGTTTATTATATTGCCTATGCTTTTGTATTTTAACTATTTTACTCTAAGAAGGGAATGGAAGTCATTCATATAGAATGATGATGAACTGGAATAGCATCTAAGGCCCAGTAAACAATCCAACCCACAAATAGGGAAATAAATGAATAAATAAAAGAATCCTAGAAGACGGAATAACAAAACATTTTCATTTTGCACCCCCATGCAAAAAAAAAAATACAAAAAAGAAAAAAAAACCACCCTTCATGGACATAGCCATGAGTCAAATTCACCTCAAAGGGAATTTAAGCAAATATGGATACACATTTTGAGCAACAATGGTCTCAACCTCCCTGACATACAATCTTTAAGCAGTGCCACTTATATTATAAACATTTCTGGCTCTGAAAGACTACAGATCTGACCCACGTTATCCATTGGTTTGTGAATCACATAAGTGATGCAATATCAATAGCCACTGACTTTTCAAGGTAAAACTGCTTACTTATTGTGATGGATAAATAGCCCCCAAGTCCTTCTATGAAAGAAACAAACAAGCAAAAATAAACAAAGAAGAGTAAACTGGATCCTCAGGCCAATAAAGTCCATTTCTGTTTAAAGATGACAGGGATTCCCATCTGTACGTAATCAGATGGATGCCTTTTTTTAAAATGGAAAACCCAATGTGCATATAAGTGAAGTCTAAAAAATAACACATGAAAACCACAGCACTTTTGTCTCTGTGTTGTGAAAATCCATGTGACCAGTTTTTCCAGTGAGCATTCTATGTCTGTTCTGGATATTTCAGTTTTAACCTCTGGGCTATTCCTTTTAAAAAGTATCCTTAAGCAACTTGCCAGAACAAAAAACAAAAACCTAAAAATGAAAATTTAAAAAGTGGAAAAAAAGAGAAAGTTTTGATGGCTCTTGGTGTTAGTCATGCTCATTAAGAGGCCTTCCGAAGCTAACACCTTTGTTCATGGCAGAACTACATACAACATATTTCAGGATGTCTTTTCAGTTCCCTTTTTTTGGATTGGACAATCAAGCATATACATTAGTACACTGATTAAAAAGTCCAGCCCAACTTCAGTGGTCATCCTGAACAGAGGTTACTGATATCCAAAGCCAATGAATAAATTACTGAGACCCTCCTACTACTGACCCAAATTTTACAGTTTTTCCTCTACTTTTTAGGAGTGTGCAAACTGAGTCCAATCAGCTTCACTGGATTTGTCTGATTTAGAAAATTGGATCATGTTGAACTGGAAATTTGAAATGATTTAAAGTTTCAATTCAGTTTAGAAACTCAAATCAAATTGTCCAAGAGGGTCAGTGGAATTGATTTTCTGAGTCAGTTCGGAAAACACATTTTCTCCCCACCAGCACGAGCCCACAGACAATCACACTTATCCACAGAGATACTGCTTCTCAAATAATTCTCGTCCTTTCATTCTTATCCCATTAAAATTTAATATGGCATATGCCAGAATTGTACTCAAGAGGTGTTTACATCCTGTGAAGGAAGGCTGGTTCTGGTCCTTGAACTAATAGGTTTGTAAATAATCCCTGTAGATCCTGGGACAGAATGGAGCAAACTGAACCATCATTCATTCAATGTATATCCCACCTTTCTCCTGAAATGGCACTCAAGGGCTTCAGGTTTTAAGAGCTGTTTCCTCTTGCCAACCTGGGAATCCAGGGAAGTAAAACTATCAGCAGGACAGAAAAGTAAGGGTGGGAAAACAAAAGAAGGAGGAATTATTTGGGTGAAAACCAAAACATCCAAAGTGAAAGAAAAACAGTGATTAAATTTTGTGGCATACAGATGCCCTTAAAATCCCAGTTAAAGTCTCATAAAAAAAGCAGGCTGGTTAGAATATAGGTTGACTGAGAAGTGTAATTAAAATGATGAAAAATGTCTTTCCCTTTTCTAAACAATGAGAGATACGGGTTTTTTTCCAACAATGAACGGTCACCTTCAATCATATGCCGAAAACAAGCACAGTAATTGTCACTGAGGTGCCATTAATCTGCATATGCAAATTGAATAGGCTGACCAATTACAAGCTGGAGGGTTTCAACAAACCTGATGGCTTTAATATAAATGTTGACTCTCAGTTCTAAAAGTTGTGTTCTGAACAGCAGCAACAGCCCAGACCAAGATGGGATCTCCTTCAGAATCCTTTTATGCCACTTGCCATTCATTTGCCATTCAAGCTAACCAAGGGTGTGAGTGATGAAAAGACTTTCCAAGGCCTCCTTTGGCAATGCTGCCATCATAGTAATAGGAATAGACCTTTCTTTAAAGAAATTATCCTTTAAAGTAGACAAGGGAGGGGGTGAGCTTTGAAGACTACTAAGCTTTGGAAATAGCTTTGTCTTCAAAGCTTTCTGATTGGGAAAAGTTCTGAAAGTGAATACACTCTTCAGTGGAGGCTCTGAAGATAGTTATGCTTCAGGGGAAAAGTCTGAACAGATCTGGTCAGAATAGAGTGGAGAGAACATGAATGGCTTCTACTGATTCCTCACAGAGTTTCTTTCTATTTCTATTTATTTCTTAAGAAAGTGTTTCTGATTCAAAAATCCATTGCATTTAATTAAGATGGGTCTATTGGCCCAGGAATGAATCACGTGCCATCTCCCCCATTGTCCTCCTTCTTCTTGCAGCCTTCAACAGCCACCATTTCTCAACCACATTGCCTATGCCATTCAAACACGCACCATTTTCAGACTGGGATATGAAACAAGATCTGGTTCCAGGAAATTGTAAGGAACAAGGAGAAAGGTTGTTTCTACATAGTCCTCACATTTATGCTCTGTCAAACCTGGAGCCTTTTGTCTAAACAAGTAAATAGGGAAAGGTAGATCAAAAAACAATATAGTCTGTTTATCCTTCCAAAGGAGACAGATTTTGCGTCCTACCCATAATTCTGTCTTAGTCAATGTTGTTTCTCTCATTCTCCTCCACCCTGCTTATCAACAGTGTACAGTGTTGAAGGTTAAATGTTACAAGAGGAACAACCACATTTGTCTCTCATATCTGGCTCATTCATATTTACCATCATAAGCTGTGTGCAAAACAGAACACTGAAACTCTTACCTCCCTGCACTTTGCCCCTTGCAGGCATGCTTGACCCTAGCAACTCAGAAAAACACAAGCTGAAAAGAAGTTTGCCTGTACTGATTACATACAATGAAGTGAGATGGGAGAAGACCCAGTTTTACTTTAGTGGAAAAATTAGATCTCTTCTTCTTCTTCTTCTTCTTCTTCTTCTTCTTCTTCTTCTTCTTCTTCTTCTTCTTCTTCTTCTTCTTCTTCTTCTTCTTCTTCCTCCTCCTCCTCCTCCTCCTCCTCCTCCTCCTCCTCTTCCTCTTCCTCTTCCTCTTCTTCCTCTTCCTCTTCCTCTTCCTCTTCCTCTTCCTCTTCCTCTTCCTCTTCCTCCTCCTCCTCCTCCTCCTTCTCTTCTTCTTCTTCTTCTTCTTCTTCTTCTTCTTCTTCTTCTTCTTCTTCTTCTTCTTCTTCCTCTTCCTCTTCCTCTTCCTCTTCCTCTTCTTTTGTCTGAGAATGGTACAGATGGGTGAGTAAACAAATACAAATCCTTCACAGTGTAAGAAACAGCTTACAGATTCATTTTCTTTTTCATCTGACTTGTCCAACTCATTGAAAGCATTACTGTGTGAGAGTTATGTAAATTGGAGTACATATGTTCGTTGCACAATGCAAATGAATGGAATAATAAAAAGGGAAGCCATATTCCTGTTAATAGTGAAAAGCAAAAGAAAACCAAACCAAACCCTGTTATACCTCAGTATAACCTGGTAAACTCCCACATCTATATCTATATTTTGGAAGACTTTGGAGATTAGCAGTGCATTTGCTGTAAACCCACAGATTCATAGATTTATATCAAGATTCTTGTTTTTTGTTTTTTTTATGGCTTTGTCACCACAGATGGCTCATTTCAAATCTCAGGCATTTTAAAGAAAAGAAAAACAAAACAAAATACCCCCCCTCCAAACTCCAAGACAAGTATTTCAAATATCATTGATTTATGGTAGTAAGGCAAGAGGGCAAGTAGCTTGTCTCAAAATTATGGCTTTTCTTTTCAACATATATCAGTTTACATTTCATAATAAAATGTAGGTCTTTGTATTTATACTGCAAGCGTAAATTGATAGCAATTGATCCCCAAAATAGGTATTGTGGTATCTGTAAGATTAGCAGCTGGAAAAAGTAAATACTCACTTTATACAGCATATAATCTTTGGAGATAGAGTGTAATATATAAGGCCGGAAACTTAATTAACAATGTTATTTCAGTAAGCACCATGGAACTTACTTCTGAGTTAGAAATAAAGCACGGGGGACTTAAAATGCAAGTTTGGACATTCTCTTTTTACTGTTTTCTGTTACAGTTCTGTAAAGTATAATGCTATTATTTTAATTAAATTTATTTAACCTGCTCTTCTGTCACAGTATAGTCAGAGTGGCCTAAAAAATGGGAAATACTATGTATGAATCAGTCTTAGATTATGTATATATAATCATTAATCTCTTCCATCAAAATTCTGCACCGTTTCTGTGATTTAAAAAAAAAAAGGTTTCAAATACATCATTCCCTAACATCTGCATTTTGTGTATACCTGAGGCATCATTCTCTAGTATCTATTTTTATTACTACTTTCTTAAATACATGTATTATTGTATTAATTTTCTAAATACTCTTAAAAAAAATATATCTGTCCCATATATCTGTTCTGGGATAAACTTGAATACCTATTAGATAGATAGATAGATAGATAGATAGATAGATAGATAGATAGATAGATAGATAGATAGATAGATAGATAGATAAGAAAGAGACAGAGAGAGAAAATATTGGTTCAGTTATAATTTTTATCCTTTCATCTCATAAAAAGCTTTCTTTATGGAATAACATTAATTTAAGAATAGCTGGTAAACTGCTTTGGCATAAAATAAATATTATTATTGTTACTATTACTACTACTACTTTGGATCAAATTAGATCCAGTAAAGCAACTTTAGTAGAACTTAAATTTGTATTTTGATGTTTCTTGGCAATTTATTCAAATTAAATGTTTCTCTTGGTCTTCATGATTTTTGTCAAGTTATTTGTTAGACATTCTAGAAAAATTATAGGGTCTCCTGAGCCAGTAATCCATCTTCATATAAAGTTGAAAGAAATAGATGAAATTGATATTACCTGTATAAGCTTTGGAATAATAAGCTCCAATATTCTTTAAGAATACGGAAGATTTTTAAAAAGTGAAACTAGTTTCTTGATGTTAAGTGTATTGATTTTATTTTATTTTTAATTTTACAGTTTTTAATACTACTCCAACCACTATTATTGTGAGGTTCCTAGAACAGGAAAATAATATTTCATTAATTTTGGTAACCTCAGAGAAAGTTGAATAAGGACTTAAATTCATTTACAGCGGTACCTCGGGTCATGAACTTAATTCGTTCCGCGACTCTGGTCACGACCCAAATTGGTTGCAACCCGAATCAAATTTTCCCATAAGGTTCAATGTAATTACGGTTAATCCGTTCTGAACCATATGTATTTTTTTTTAAAACCACAAAAATATGAAACAAAGTACAGTACAGTATGAAGAGAGAGAATGCTAACCTTGCTCGAGGCGACTTCTGGCATGGAGGACAGGAAGGCGGGTGGGGAGGCGGTTATTGCTTGGAGGGAGAATCCCCCTCCCTACAGGAAGCCACGACCATGTGTCACGGCAGGGAAAATGGCCGCGGATCCTATTCGTCACCCAATGCGGAGTTTGCGGACGGAAGCAAAATTTTGCGAACGGTGCTGTTCGTGACCCGAATTGGTCGTGAACAGAAGCGTTCGTGACCCGAGGTACCACTGTATTTATGGTCCAAGACCCAGTGAAACAAATGCAAAATTTAAAATACAGGAACATCAATAAAAAACAAATACAAACTTTAAAATACAGGGGAAATTCCAAATCTGAAACAATTAATAACAAGAGGAACATAGCACCTGGTTTCTGTAAGCCATCTAGCTATTCCTAGAAACTTGGCAATCTTTATAGTGGTCGTCCAAGTTAGGTCTTGCAGAAAGAAGATTGCAGTTTCTTGATCAGAAAGATGACTGAAAATTCTGATACTCAGGTTTACTAGTTCCTGACACCACAGGTACTACAATGGGCAGACTAACAATGCATGGATTATTTTTTTTTATTTGTTATTTATTTATTAAAAAAAAAAAAACTTACTTAGCATCTGGGCCTGAGTAGAAACACATATGACTGTTGTATGGAGACTATTCTGTTTGCCTATTTACCAGCAGGGAGATACCTTGCTCATGAATAAGGATTGGTTGTACTTGCTTTGCTGTTACAGATGTAATTCAGGAACTGGAGTACGTTAATAAGATTTGGTCCTTTCCTATGATTGTCTATTTCACAAGATTGTCCACACAATTTTAGAATGATCCCTACTTGTCAGTGATGCAGTAACTATGTCCACTTTTGACTATGTTCCCAACAGGCCTGTACAAATCAATGAGATACTCATTTGTAAGCAAAACCTCCCTCTGGATTAGTTCCTCAGGGCAGCAAAACTTCATCCCAGATCATCCGGTGTCTTCAAACCAGTGAATACCAGACATAGCTAGCAAACCAGACATAGCTAGCAAACCCAGGAAATGAGAACCACACAGGTTTTTGAAACCCATCTTTAATGTTAGTCAGGTGTAAAATCATATTCTTGAAACCTGTAAATGTAAATTCCAAGGTAAATTTATAGCAAACCAATAAGTCAGTGTCTCTTTGAAAGTTTCCTTCCGATGTCTCAGCTATGCTGTCTGATCTCACACCCTCTCACTTCCTTATACTAATAGTTTTATACTTTTCAAAATACCTGTTGTTCAGTTATTCAGTTGCTTCTGACTCTAAATAACCTGATGTACCGTATTTTTCTGACTATAAGACAATACTTTTTTCTAAAATCCTTACCCTAAAAATTGAAGGGCGTCTTATTCAAGGAAGTCAGCCGAGAATCGCGTGGTTGCAAAACTGCCCATACTTTGTTTCTGCAGAGAGGCTTCCTCCTATTGCTAGCCTCCAATCACGAGTGAAATAGCTTGTCTCCCAAACAGACTTCCTCCAATCACGAGCCTGATGTAACTGACGTCAGCTAATGCTGAACAAACCAATTGGAGGAAGGCTGTTTGCAGAGACAAGCTATCGGCAGTTTCACTCGTGCTTGAATGTAATCAGTTAAGCAAAAGAGCCTGGAAATAGAGCTGCAGAGAGACGGTTTGGACCTCCTCCCACCGAGTGTATCAGGTCAATGTTAACTAATTACTAAATAAAAATGTGTTCTGCACTATCTTTAAAATATTGATTTCTTAATTTTAGGTTGGAAAAGTGGGGGTCGTCTTGTACATGGGGGCGTCTTATTGTCGGAAAAATACGGTATATCATTTTGGTTGTCAGTAATTGAACTCTCATTCTTGGGTCACCAGTGATAGGATCCAGCTTCCACTGTCCTCTTTTTTGATGGCCTTTAATTCTTCCAAGCCACAGAGTCTTCTCCCATGACTCTTGCCTTACATTTTGCAACTAAATGGTTAAGCTCTGGCTTTATTATTAATGCTTCCGGTAAGATGTCTGGTTTTATTTCATCCAGTATTGAATGAGTTCTTGAGGTCCAAGATGCTCAAGTTCCTTAACAAGAAACGAATTTGTTAATGATTTAAACTCATTCTGATGGTATAATTTGTATGCTATGGTCTTATGAATACTCAGTAGAAAGAACTATCTGGACTAGTAACAAAATTCTAAAATAGAATTGGCATGGTACAAAACCAAGGAATACCAGATCTAGGCTACCAAAATAATAATAATAATAATAATAATAATAATAATAATAATAATAATAATAATAATAATAATGTAATAATTACTGAATGACAGTAAAGAAATATCAAACACTCTCCTTCTTGTCATTTAGCAGTTATTTAGGTTTTTTTGAAGTCCAGATCTGGTAGTCCTAGGAGAAACCAAAGTGAGACAGAGGTGAGCAAGCTGCAATGAGGTCTTCCAAACTTGGTGAATAGAAAAATAGGCCTTATCTTAATTGTCATATCTTGTTTTTAGCATCTTGTCCTGTTGTGAGTTTAGGACTTTACTTACCTACTTTTTTGACAAACATCTTAGACACGTGTGATTGGGATAGTCTATTCCAATAAGGAAGGATTAATGGAATATCTGATTGACTTAGAATCTTCCTTGTCAGTAGGAGAACACTACCATGTTCTGTATCTCTTCTTTGTCTTCATCTTCCTCCCCAGTGGGGGTGGACGGGGGTGGGTGGGGTGAAGTTTATCTGCCTTTGAATCTTCAAACTATTATTGAATTCTTTTCATTTTGCACAATGTTCCCCTACAGACGTATCCCACTCTTTGTTATCTTTAGGTGAAAAGTTTAATTTAATAGCTGAACTTTGCAAAAAGAGCAAAGAATTCATCATACCATAACCATCCCCCCAATAAGGAAGCATATCTATGCTTGGTTCTTGCCTTTCTAGAGGCAGTGGCAGCTTCAAGAAGATAGGTTCCCAAATTGGCTCCCACAATGAATCCCAGTTCCCTGTGGACTGATTGACTGGTGATCTGGCACATCTCATACATTTATCCTTCTGGAATCACATCAAACCTGAGCTTAGCTCTACCCTGAAGGAACAATTTTATACCTCTTGCTCTGCTTCTGTCTGTCAGCCATATCAAATAATACTCCCAAGTACTGGTGGTACATTCTATTTCAATCAAATTAATTGCTTTAGAAGGAATGATCTATAAATGACATTGCAAAAATAAGTGACATTGTCTAGCATTACATCTAAGGCAATTTCACAGGGCTGACTGTTGTGAACTGATTCTTTCTCAGAAAAATAAAATAAATTTTAAAAAGCCAACTGCTTGGTCCTTTGTTCAGACCATGCCATTACATTACATTGGCATTCTGCAAAAACAATAGCTTTTTTGTCAGAATATAATTTAAAAATAGGTTTAATTTGATTGACAAAACTTTTATTTGTTCAGTGAAATTGAAAGGAGTCTTTACTATAATCTCTGGTGTTATTAGCAGTAAGTCTTTTCTTTTTTCCCTTTAACTGACATGTGTTAAAGATTCTTCTTTCTTTTTTCCTAAAGGCCAAATTATTTATATCTGATTTGAGAGGGAAAGATGGAGAGAACAGTTTTCAACAAAAAGCATAGAAATGAAGCAAAAAGGCCTTTAACCCTCATGAACACACTCATAAGCACTCATGACTACCTCTGAAGCCGCCTTTCTGAAATCAAAGCCTTTATCTTACAAAGAGTCAGAGTCTACAACAATATTTTACTATTTACCCCATGGATATTCCATCTTTGCAGTCAATCTGTTGTGGGGAGGTAGACACTAAAATCAAGGCTTTCAGATCTGGGCTAAACTACCATAAATCAAGCATTCAGAGCAAAAGGGCTTAACTAGTAGTCTTCAGAATAATCAAAGTATTTTTAAGACTATAGGGAAGTCATCAGATAAAAATCCATCCATTCTAGTAGGGTTCAGTAAATATCCTAGTTTGAGATGATAGTAGAAACTAGGATAATTGTCAACTGGAAAATATAAAATGCAGGTTAAGTTGCTTCAGTGATCCCAAGCTGTGTGCACTAGGATTATTCAAACCAGATTTCTTTAAGAATTAACAAGAAGCAGGAAGGTCTGTTTTTCTACATCAACCATACCTTAATTTGGTTGCATGTCAATGACAAATCTTAATATGCCTCCTAGGAACTGCAGTTATCAAGGGGTGATTTGCTTGACCGGTTGTACTTTCACAAAGCAGAAGTAGTACAGATTTCCCTTTGCATAATAATTAACATGATATAATGGGCAGTAGCAATAATGTTGAGAAACAGGAGGAAGACAATGGTCAGACAGGAGAAGTTTGAGTCTGAGGCAGAAATGTAATTTGATAAGGTGTTTCAGGCTTGACCCTCCCTAGTTCTCTTGAAGATAAAGGAAAGGAGGGGGGAACGGGATTCAGACTCTGTTCCTGAACCTTATAATAAGTGTAGCATTCACATTCATAACTTCCTTCTGCCATTACATCAGGGTGGGGAAAGTTAAAAAAAAAAAAATCATAATGGCAGCTATATGATCAGAGCCCCACACAGTTTTCCACAATAATAGGATTATTTTGCCTTATTCTTGCAACAAAGGATACTCAGAAATCATAATTATGAATGGCTCTAGAAACCATTCTTTATCTATTTAGGCACAGAATCCCCATCAAGTTAGAAACAAGTCTATTGAAACTTTTCACTGTACAAGTGATTCCCATTGGACACATTTGAAAAATACAACAACTGTAAGAATTGTAAGCTACCAATGCTGTCTTCCTGGTAGGGCAAAAGAAAAAAGAAAAAAGAAAAAACTGGACTGCATTGGGCAGGTGTAGAGATATTTCACAGTCCTGATGCTACATCTGAAAAGCTCTGCTTTGAATCATCACCAGCCTTCCAACAGAAATGTCACCTGGAGCAATGCCTCACTGGAGGACCTTACTTCATAAAATATGTATTCTATTCTGGCTTTGCTGTTCATGAAAACTTTATATAATTTTAAAGGGGAAAAAGTAGATGGATATACTGTTATTCATTGTTCCAAAAGGAACAATGCATGAGAAGTACCATGGGTGTTCCAGGTTATTTTTGTACTAGAATTAAAACTGTCTCTTTCATGTCAAGATGAGGACTATCAAGAGAACACCATGTTGGCCTCTGGCTATTATTCCCATCTTCTAGAGGAATCTAATTAACTCAATAATTAAAAAGGGACTTCATAGGCATTTTACACCATGGTGTAGAATCACAAAGCCATTTTATGGGTGGCATTGTTTACGTTCAATGAGCCTACAGAAACTGAAACAACAGGTTTGCTATGACACACACACTTAATAGCTGTCATGATTTAGACTTTGTTTATCATTGCAAGGAAATGAATTATGAGTAAAATCAAAGCATTTTTAACAGTAGGGAGCATCTGATATTATTAACTTACATGTTTAATGCCAACACTTATCTATGGCATATTATTGTATTCTGTCTGTTCTTTGGTTTTGATCCTATTAAACCAAGGACATTTCATTTACATTTTGACTAATAAGGTAACAAAGGCTTCTCAGTTTCATTCAGACAAAGAAAATAAAAGCTAATAATAACCAGACAATGTGATTTCCAGACGAGGAACCTTCAGTGGATGATAGAATAATAAATCTATGGTTGTGCTGGAAAGCAAAAAGCCGGTATCAACTTGTCTCAAAGTCATACACCTTCATGTTCTTCCTATAATGAAAAAGGGACTACATGGATATGCCTGTGCCATTTTTATTTTATTTTATTTTATTTTATTTTATTTTATTTTATTTTATTTTATTTATTTATATATCAAATTTGGATTCTCCCTGCCTTACTACTAAAGAATAAGAGTGGCTCACAACAACTAGGACAAAAAACAAGCAAAATGCAGTAATAACCAGTAAAATGAAAAGGAAAGAAAAGATGGCAAGAATGACAAACCAAACAGGAGGAAAGCAAAGTGTCTTCAGTCTCCCTCACTAAAGGCCTCAGAAAAGAGCCAGGTCTTCATGAGGGGAAGGGCATCCCGATTTCTTGCCAGCATTACTGAGATGGTTTGCTATTCCCTGATTCTTTCTTTCTGATTTTTCTGACCCAGGTCATTCCCCAAGTACTAACAATGTGCGTCTGCTTAGCTTTTGAAGATCAGTTAAAGCTAACTGCTTCTAGATAAAGGAAAAAACTCCTCTGAGTTGAATGTCTGTGACCATGTGGTTTTCATGGGAACAGCATGGAAGTCATCCATTGCTGACATCTTCTGGAATGCTCTTTTTTTTTACTTCCTAGTCTAGTCTACAGGCCTAGTATCTCCTGAAGGTTTTCATCATACTAAGCAGATTTTGAGCCCAAGCAAGGTTATCCAGTTTCATCAAATGTAGAATTTCTTAAACTATGTTCCACAGAAAACCAGTTATCCCCAAGTAACATGAAGGGGGAGAAAAATAAATTATTCCATGAGTACTTTGAAAGACAATGAAGGTCCTACTATCTTTCCTTTCAATCCGTCTTTGTGGAAAGAGGATTTTTAGCTCTTCCTACAACTAGGGCCAAACAGCTGCTGTCGAAACAAGACTGATTATCACACCAATCCTAGGACCATTTTTAATGAATCTCACTCCAAACATTGATAAGATCTGCTGTTACATGCATCCCTGAAAGATTTATAATTGAGGCATTAAATGGAAATGAAAATAAACTAAACATTAAAACACATTTTATTTCAATATTTCTATTCCCTCTTCTTTTCAAAGGAACAATCACAGATATTCCTCATTTTTAACAGAAGTTCTGTGGCCTTGAAAAAAAAATAGAGAGAGAATTACTGCTGTAGCATATAAATCAGTATCATGCAAATACCGCTGATCTGACAAACCCTCCATTCAATTTCAATATGTGATGATGATGATGATGATGATGATGGTGATGACGATTTTATTCATGCAAGTTTATAATTTTAAGAAATAGTCACATGAAGGAAAAGAAAGAGAAGATGGAAGCTGATGCTTTGTACATCCTGTGGGGGAGCTGGTGTGATACTGTGAAAAATGGATGAAGATACATGAAATTAATTAAATAGGAACATAATATGGGAAGCCAGTAGAGAGGAGCAGAAGTCATGGAAATACAAGTTCAGGGGGAAAGATTTGTATACGAGATATAGAACTAAATTCCTAAGTTATAGGATATTTTAATCTATAATCAAGTTCAAATAGAAGATCAAGCCTATTTGAGACATAAGTGGCGTTCAGCACATGGTGCATTTAAAAAGTCAGCTTAGGAAATCCAGTAAAGTTAAATCAACTGTTTCTTCCAATGTGTGGTTAGTGCTACACTGCTGACACTCATAAGGCTGGTCTAGAAGAAAGCTGTTTCCCATTCTGAAATAACATTATTTATTAACGTTATTATTTATTAATTAATTCACCACCATGTCATTTAAGAATTACATTTTTAAATGTTTCAATTGTTTTAAAAGATGAAGACTATTAAAACAGATCTACCAACTGTGCTGGAAAAAATGGTGATGTAAAAAGATGCAGACTGTTCTCACTGTTTGTTGCCATAAAATAATTCTCTCGATTTTTGCTGTCCACATACATTGATGTACAGTTGTTCAGTCCCTTCTGTGAGCAACAGCTTCTTTGAGTTGTGGTAAGCTCCTTCTGTATCATCAGTAATAGCATCTAGTAATTGCTTGTTCTTTTGCCTTTGATTTTGCCAAGCATCAGAGTCTTCACCAGTGACTCTTGCCTTTGGATTATGTGATCAGCATGTTTAAATTTCAGCGTCATTATTAGTATTTTCAGTGAGTAGTCTGACTTTTCTCCACCTAGTATTGACTGATGTTCTTCTTGTGGCCCAAGATCTCTTCAACAATTTTCTCCAGCATCACAATTCAAAGACTTCTTCTTCTTCTTCTTCTTCTTCTTCTTCTTCTTCTTCTTCTTCTTCTTCTTCTTCTTCTTCTTCTTCTTCTTCTTCTTCTTCTTCTTCTTCTTCTTCTTCTTCTTCTTCTTCTTTTTTTGGTACAGATCTGCATATTTCTGCCATCTCCTTTTTTTGTCTTCTTTTTCCATTAAATCTTTGTTTTCTTTGTCTTTTATTGTGACCATCGGTTCCCTTGATTTCTGTAATTTTCCTAAACGTATCTTTTGGGCTTCCCATTCAGCTCTTATCCTCAGTTTCTTTGCATTACTTATTTAGATATGTTTCCTTGTCCCTTCTCTAGAATTCATCATTCCCATATGACTGGGAATATTTTTCCATCTTTGTTGCTTTTTCCTTTCTATTTTTCCTTTCTATTTTTCTTTGGTGATTTGCAACTGTCAGCTGACAGTCATTTCACCTTCTTTTACTGTTTGCAATTCAATATATTTTTGTTTGTTTCATCTTTAATGATGTCACAAATTACAGTCCCAATTTCTTCAGGCTCTCTGTTGTAATCCATTAAATCTATTTTTTACCTTCAGCATAATCATATGGGTACTGATGAGATCATATATTATTGGTCTGATTTCTTTATTTGTTTTCTTTAGTTTAAGTTATAATTTTGCTATAAGGAGATCATAATCTGAGCCACATTCAGCACTAGGTCTTGCTTTAGCTGACTGGGTAGAGCTTCTCCATCTCTACTTGCAGAATCAATTTGATTTTGGTCTTGCCCATCTGCCGATGCCCATGTGTAGAATCATCTATTAGGTTGCTGGAAAAGGTGTTTCCTATAAACATTACATTTAAATGGTTTCATTTGGTCCTGAGTGACATAAAATATAGTTAATAATCCAACTTTCAGAGAGAAAATTTAATCTTTGAAATTGTCTCCATTTAAAAACAATTGTTCTTAAGATGAGAAACTGGTATTGAAGAAAGGAGCCTGAAATTTGCCTTCTAACAATTAATGACAGAGGATTCTCGGTGACGAGACAATACACACAAAAGTCTTCCTACAATACAACATATTAAGTGACCATGGCCTGGGTCATATTGCCACTCCTAGGAGGGCTATTGCATGTGAAAACTTACTTACTAATATCCAAAGTGGGTTTTTAATTTGAGATCAAATTAAATATGGAAATATGGAAGAATAAATAAATAAATAGAATAGAGTACACATTCCAACCAACAGCTAGCTAGCAGAGAAGAGGTCCATGAAACTGTGACATGCAATCAATGGGATTAAAAAAGGCAAGTTTGCTGAAATCACATACAAAGTCCAGCTTCCTCTCCCCCATGTATATTTTTTCCACAATGCCCTAATTAAACAGAGAACTGAAAGCAATGGATGTATAAGGTTTAACTAAAAAGATGTGCAATTTTCTTGCCCAAGACAATAATTGACTTCATATAAATTGGAAGACGACAAGTGCCGAAGACCAATAGCAGTTATATTAAAAATGCATCTTAAAAGATGAAAGTGGAACTGAAGAAGGTCCCATCTGCATATAATAGACCATGAATTTCTTTGGTTAATATTTTACTCGCGAATTTCAGGAAGGCAGCAGTTGTTGTCTTGGACAAAAGAGGCAGCCACACTATTCACATTGCTCTAGAATATATGCCAGGTGCATCAAATGGATTGCATTGTCTTCTGTGGAGCTTGGATCACATTTAATCATATTGTCAAGCAGCAGAAGAAGAGTCTTCTGAAGCCAGTGGCAACCAAACAGTGAAATCAAAAACTGAGCAAGACCAAGGAAGAAAGAAGGACATGAAGTTCACTAAGGTATCTTTCTTGCTCATCTGGGGTAACTGTAGAATCTTAGAAACTGTGAGAGGAATTTCTCAGCTTGATTCATGGTTCACTAATTAAGGCAGAGTCTGTTTGGATGTCGCCAATTCTCCCCACCTGATCTGAGTGGCCATTTATGAGATAAGCTGTCACTTGACTTGCATTCTGCTATCTCTTTCATGTGGTTCTTTCCCAGCCTCTCATACTTTGGCACAGCCAGAGCACAAAACAGAGTTGTCTGAACAGTCCAGAGAAAAGGCAAAAGGGTGCCTTTGATCTTGCCCACAATATACTCCTGGAACTATGTAGTCAAGTCAAGTCAAGTCAACATATAGAGTTGTGTGGATCATTCCATGATATGCCATACTCATGAGCACAGGGCATATATCAATCCATGACACAAAAGAACAAGTTCCTTAAAGGTTTATATGGCTGCTTCAAGACTCTCCTACATCCACTGACATAGTTAATATAGAATAAATCATTTTAATATTTGGTTCCTACCCTAGGCTTTAAAAATAACAAGACCTTTGTACATTTACCTGTCTTTTGGACATTTTGCTGCTGATAATAACATAACTACTTCCACAAACATACTTATATTAAATGTTTTATCCCTAATTTGTTCTTTAAGTGTACACATAAACATGGAAGATATGGAACGTAATAAAACATATTATGTCATTAACATGGAATTTCGAATGTATTATCAGCAAATATCAGAGAACCAAGATTTACTGAGAGTCCCGGTTGACTATCACTTATGATAAATCTAGATTTTCTGCTCTACAATATGTGAAATGGCTTCAGTCTTTGGATGTTTGGCTTCACTGGGGAACAAATAGAATTTTAAATAGATTTTATATTAATTGTGGCTGTTTCTCCATATGTATAAGAAATCAAGCTTTCCTGTCACGAACGCTAATGAAAAACTATGTTAATCTTTAAAACATCCTATGAAGAAGATGCATTTGAAACTTGATATTATCATAATATTTAGAGGATGCACTCTTGGTTCCACTTCTGTTTTTCCTAAATAGAAGAGAAGGGTTTTTCCCCCCAATTTATCTACACAGCACGAATTTTGACTGTTCAAAATGTTGTGTTTGTAAACAGTCTGTCGACAAAAATTAGTCACCAGAGGGATTTTCTAATTATTTTTGATAATTAATACACTGAGAGATTTGCAATCTTCTGGTTCACAGGCAAATTATTAAGAGAAGAAATGATTTTTTTTCCCCTAATAGGATGACGTTAAAAGAAGGATTATCTGCCTATTAAGAAAGGATGGGGCAAACTTATATCAACATATTGTAAATAAAGTGTGTAAGAAGGCAGAAGAGAAAAGAAAGCTTAATTCAAAGCAGATCCATTTTTTAGAAGGCTGAAATAGTTTAGACCACCACTGAGTTTTCATCAGAAGAATGCCAATATTCTCCATGAAAACCAATCCATTTCACAGAAGCCAAAGTGAAGGACGGATAGCAGAGTTCATAGTATGGGGTGCTATGTCTGTCCAGTGAGGACATAAATGTGAGGATCTACTTCTGCCTCCTCTGAAGTGCAGCGTGGAAGCACAGATAAGCAGTGATGGGTGTCATGCCTTGGAAGCATAGAATGAAACAGGGCCATTGGTCTTTCCATGGAGGATCCTCTTTTAGGGCATGAGAATCAATGACTTGACAGGGAAAGTCAATATTCATTTCTGCCTCTGTCTCTCTCTCTCTCAGGTCAAGTGGGTAGACAGTCATGGTGCCTTGCATCCAGGCTGGCCCGAACTGGCAGCGTGAACAGCCGTTAGGATGATTCTTTGCAGTTTCCTTTCCTGTTGCTCATACATGGATGCAAAGCTACATCATGAGTCAAGGATTATGTTGAGGGACATTTCTTCTTCCTTCTGCTTGTGATTGCACTCTGTGATGGCTGGGATCAAAGGATGATAACCCATGTTGTATCACAGTAAGGAAAAAACGAGGAGAGGGATTGAGGAGGTGGAAGGATACATCCAAGAGAGGCTCAGAGTCTAAGTCTGGGAATAACTGTCCTGTCAGGGATACAGGATTAGGAATAATTTTTGGGTAGGGGTAGGTTAGTAGTGATTGGGATTATAGATATTTGTGGAAATAAATTTTTAATTTTTAAAATAAGTTATTTCAGAAAAGCCCATTTGTTCCTAAAATCATCAGAAATGTCTGGCCATTCTATGTTACCCACATTCCACCTACTTCTTTTTTCTTAGAGACTTAAAGAACGTCAAAACCCTCAGAGGAGTTCAGACCAAAAGGATGTTGAAAGAAAAGACCTTCCACAACACAAAACAAGAAGATACGTGACATATACCTTTTTGATAAGGAATGCAGAAATGTTCTGTTTAGTTCAGGTGTAACATTCAGTTCATTATCCCACTGATGAACATCCAGAATCCCCCTCTCCAGCAAGTACATCAAAGGTCATTAGAGCTCTTACCATCTGAAAGAAAGATAATGAAAATTGCATTGCTGAATTCTGCCTCATTTTCAAATAGCACATTTGGGGGAGTAGGCACCATAAACCTGGGGAATGCCACGCAGAATGCCAAAAATCCTGCAGAGGCTTGGACTATGAGCTTTCATCACTTCCAGACCTAGCTTGACCAGAAAATGGGTCAGGGTATTTCAGAAGTTCAGACCCAATAACTAATTTACCTGCTTTTTTTTTAACCTGTGCAGCATTTGCACCAGATCCTCAGCAAAAGAATACAAGTAGAACATTTCCCAATTCAAGATAAGTCTAAAGATTAGCTAGACTCAGTGGGAATGCTTGATAAGAGAAATGTTTGATAAATACATGAGATCCCACCTTTCCATCCCCAATGGTAACTCCAGGCATTCTAAAGGCAATCTTGAGTCAATTTGATAAAGTTTGTAATTAGATCAGTCCATGCTGTTTTGGCTGTTTTTAGATCTCTTTGTGGTCTTTTTGATCTTTCAGTCATTCCCATGGTGAACAGTAGCCCAGGCAAAGTCACCACAAGCAAAATTGGCCAGAACTGATTGGCTAGAACTTCTAGATGGTCTAGAGCAGGCTTGTACAACATCCAGCCTTGTGCAGTCCACCGGTATTTTTTGAAAACTCCATAAATCTACTGCTGCCAAACATTGCCGCTACCAGGAAGGATCTGCCACTGCTGAAACCCAAAAGACACACTGCTGAGTGCCTCCAGTGCCTCCCCAACACCACCAGCTCCATTGCTGCCACCATGTTGCTAGCCACCAGACAGCTCATTGGTTTGCTAACCATTCCTTTGTGGCCCGGAATTATTTTTATTAATGTAGCCCCTTTCCCTCTAGAAGTTATACAGACGTGGTCTAGAGATCAAAGAATTGCCACTTTTAGTTTGAAATAGATGTTTTCTGTCTTTGGAAACAACAGCAACTCCCTACAACAATTGTACAGAGATTTTTCATGATTCCAAGACACCAGAGTTAAGAAGCCTTTGATGACCTGGGTGCTCAACTTGTGCCAAAGCTATGACTTCATTTATTTTGTAACCCCCTGAGTCAGTCAGCCATTAACAAGGGAATCAGGATAATACAGCTCATGAATTAACTGATAACATTCCTTCCATTATTTTTAGCCCTAATTTTGCTTCTTTTATTTTTTTTCACATATGGGTTCTTATTTCCTCTCTCTCTCTCTCTCTCTGTCACACACACACACACACACACACGCACACACACCTTGGTGTCAACTCTTAGCAACCACATAAATGGATTTTCTCCATGACAATCTGTCCCCAAGCTTGTCACCAATAAAATAAGATCCACTAATGCAGTATAGATTTTAGGTATTAATGCATTCTACTGTGTTCAACACCTATTCCTATGGTGCTCATTTTTGGGGGATCAGAATAGCTACTAATGCAATAAATATTGGTCTAAGTAGACAGGCTGACAGACAATGTTCTGCTGGTGAATCCTCAAATAGTATTAGCATTATTTTTGGCTGAAGGTGCCACACACAATTAAGTTTGAGAACGTCATCCTTTTGACAATATTTGGTCAGTTGGCTATCCTGCTAAAGATCTCAATTTCTAGCTAGCTTATTATGTTCCTGGCACATGGGAGAGAGAGCAACACCGATAATTCAATTTAGGATTTATGCTGATTTCTATGAGTCACAAAACAGGAAGTGGGATGGGGCCAATTTATGCCAACTTTCTGTCAATTAGCTCATGTCATGTCTTGACTCTGTATTTTGGTGAAAAGGGTCTGGTGCATTGAAAAGGTGGTAGAGAGCAATAACAGATGTGTAATATGGCATAGCCTAGAAAGAATAAGTCATGGGTACTTTCTATTGTCTTGTAGCAGTAGATTCACATTAAGCATAAAGAGGAGAAATTACTACAGGTTATACTGTATTTCCAGTATTGTTAGTAGTTCATTCAGACCACAGTTATTGTTCACTGGAAAATAGGATGCACCAAATACAGTGGGGCTTATGTCTGAGTAAATACGCATAGAATTTCATAAGTAGGAAATCATTTGAACCTGGGAAGAACATTCACCTTCTTTTGAATATTATTCAGTTCAGTGCTGCCTTTCTGTCTTAGGTTGGCTGATGGATCCTGGAAAGTGCTCTGCAAATATCACCTTCCTAATTATCAGTTTGGCACACACCAAACCTGCTCATTATTCTGAAATGCCATTTTGCAGAAAAAGGAAGAAAAAGGGGCAGGCAGCCAGAAAACCAAAATCTGGATAAGTTCCGCAGATTCATGGCTGGAAACCAAAGAGTTATAGCTGGAAGTTTTTGATTTTTTTTTACTTCTTTTTGAGAAGCAGTTCCAACACTGAACACACAACCAATGCCATACCACAATTGTTTTCTTTCCTGTTTTGCCATATCTTTTTCTCCATATGGTATGGGGGTTGGTATTTCAGAAACTTTCAGTCAACACTTTCTTGCATCTACTTCTCTATCCAGCCTCACATATAATATCTAATCTGAATGTAACCTACAGGAAGATAAATCCACAGGCCCTTTTCAATTATTGTTTGGCACCGGTGACCACAGACATATACACATGATGCAAAGTATTGCTAACAGTTGCTCATGTTAATTGTGTAAGACCCCATTCCAGTTCAGTGAATGAACTTTAAAGTATGGAGTTTTTCTCATGGATTACCATACTGGGAAATAGACAGTATGACCTCACTGTTATTCCTGGATTTCTCAAAAGCTTTCAATGTTGTTGATTGTAGTGTCTTGTGGAAGCACTTTGGGGCGGGGGGGGGGGAGGTGGAGATAGTGACACCATTTTGCTGTAATGGCCCTCCAGTTCTCTGGATTCAACTAAACAGGAGTCTGTTTGCACCTTTTCTGATTCACAAATTTTATTAAAAAGCATCAGCTTTTGTGAGCTGCTACCCCCAGAATTGCATGTCATGAAGTGAACGGCAGCTTGTGAAAGCTGATGCCTTTTAATAAAATTTGTGAGTCGGAAAAGGTGCTAACAGACTCCTGATGCTTTGCCACCACAGGCTAACACGGCTCTCTGCCTACAGTCTCTAAGATTGGACTCAACTAGAAAATGATATTTCTGCTCAACCCCTTGGAAATTGTCCAGAGAAGACGTTTTAGGACTTTATCTAGTCTTCTATGTTACTTTGTACCTGAACCAAAATTCTGGGAAGGACTGATTACAATTCTGGAGTTATTTGTCATCAACAGACTGATAATACTTTGCGTTTGTTTTTTCTTTCCTCTGAATTTAATGTTAAAATTATTATAGCTTCCATGAGACTTTAAGGCTGTAAAAGATTCCCAGAATAAAAATGAAGTTGTTTTCAGATGAGACAGGTCTGTAACTAATTCTGGAACCTGTATTTCAGGATTTAAGAAATCACCCTGTTCTGGATAGGGTTTTATTCCTCCTTAAGGAACAGCTTTGACAATAGGCACACACATAAAAATTGTAGCAAGCAATGCCTTTTATCAGTTTTGCCATCCCTTCTTGGAGGCCCAGTTTCAGTGACACATTGCTGGCAACCTCAAGGTTGGTCTAGTCCAATGCATTCTTCTTGGTATGGTTCTTGCAGATAGTCTTGAAATAGGTATGGCCTAGATGTGGCTGTACAAGTAGTGAATGAGATCTCCTTGATATTCATTCATTCATTCATTCATTCATTCATTCATTCATTCATTCATTCATTCATTCATTGCCAGTTGCTTTCTAAGCCCAACTGAAGGTGGTCACCATGATGTATAAAGGCTTATAGGCTTTGAATCTCTTCCCTAGCCCAAGGCTCAAAGCTTAGAGTTTTTCATTTTTTAAAGCTGGATTGTGTGTGTGTGTGTCAAAGGCTTCCCAGAAGAGAGGATTCTTAAAAGTAACGTCATACAGGACACAGTTTGTTTTCTCATGCAGGCAAGAGAGAAAGGACCATAGCGTCAACAGTAGATTGGCAGATTATTAACCATGGTTGTTTTCCCCTTGCTACTTGCCATGGGGAGGGGGGATTTTACATATCACTTATCAAAGCAATGGATGGATGTTAATGCTCCATTTCTAAATTATCCAGCGCTTTTAAAGGTGTGGGCAGTATATGAAATATCTTTCAAAATAAACAAATAGCAAGCCTATGAGAGACCACTGCTGCAGGCCGAATGGTATAGTTAGCTATCTGCATGTCAAGCTTATAATGCTATTGCTCAGTTTTCAAGCCTCTTGCAACTGTAATTTTTGAAGAATTTGGAGAATTTTATTAACAACCTCTCACAGAACTAAGGGAATCCTTGGGGGGGGGGGGGGGACACAGAGAAAGAGAAAAGCCAAAATGTGTCCTTTCTTTTGCATTTTAAGGCAGAGAGTCCAGCTCACTTGGTCTCTTGTTGCTGCCAATCCAGAGATTTAAATCACCATAAAGTGGGTGAGATGACATATAACCAATTTATAAATCAGTAGCATGCTTGCACAGCCAGAACTAGAGGAAATCACATTACCTTTCAGCAATTATGCTCGGCCCAACATTTAATAGGACGGTTGAACAAGGAATTCTACAGTCACTCAGTACACTTATATAGCTTCAGTTTACACCAGACCTTCCCTTTTCAGACCTTTTTCCAGAGGGACTACTTGAGTTAAAGATGTCCCTGATTTGCATTTATTTCCAAATGGCTAATGGGAACTTGGTACTTTATCCTTGGTTTTTGCTGGTGTTTCAGCCCCCAAAACCTGTTCTCTTTTTCTTCCAGGTCAGAGAAACAAATTACATTGGTAGCTCTGGGAAAGTTTAGCCCCAAAACTCTATAAGGCACAATCTCGCAAAAAGTTATCATGTGGTTCCTAAAATTCTTCAGAGCTGAGTAATGTTGTAAGGGCAGCAGCAAGGAACCAGGAGGGCTCTTCTCTTCTCTTCTCTTCTCTTCTCTTCTCTTCTCTTCTCTTCTCTTCTCTTCTCTTCTCTTCTCTTCTCTTCTCTTCTCTTCTCTTCTCTTCTTCCTCATAGACAAAATTTCAGTGAAAATTACAGGAAAAAAAAGGGGGGGGGAAGGGGAGAGATCCAAATTTCATTTGCCCAACAGCTTACTGCCTTGCACACCAATGCACTGCACTGCAAGACAGGAAGATGGCAATTCTAAATCCATCCTTCTTCCTTGAAATTAATTATTGGTGCCATTTTCTTTAATTTACCTTCTCCATTACTAGCTACTATTAGTTTACCTTTCTTCATTCTACTGTGAAATCTCTTCCTTAGCCCAAGGCTCAAAGCTTAGAGTTTCTCATTTTTTAAAGCTGGATTGTGTGTGTGTCACAGGCTTCCCAGAAGAGAGGATTCTTAAAAGTAACGTCATACAGGACACAGTTTGTTTTCTCATGCAGGCAAGAGAGAAAGGACCATAGCGTCAACAGTAGATTGGCAGATTATTAACCATGGTTGTTTTCCCCTTGCTACTTGCCATGGGGAGGGGGGATTTTACATATCACTTATCAAAGCAATACATTTTTGGACAATTTGATAATGAATTTTTTTAAAAAAAGTGTACCTCTAGAGGATGAGTGACAAAAGGAAACAGATTTGGGTGGTACAAAAATCTAAAATAATATGTCTGAAATTATGTTAAAATGAAATGGGTTTCTTTCTCCAACCCTCTATTACTTTGTTATTGCAGAGTAAGTTCACCCTGAACGTATTCTCTCTGTCTCTTCTTCTATCTCTCTCACACACAGACTTTGGTTGTCATTAGTTTTTAGCTCAATGGGCTATTATTTTCTTCTTCTTTTCCCCAACGGGGATAAGTTGCAACCCTATTGGGGTTGACAATTTTTTTAAAAGAAATCCTTCATTCCACCTTCCTCCAAATCATATTAAGGCTGAAAATGTATGTGTGAGCATTGAAAAGAAGCAGTCTCAACAATAAAATAGCTGAGGATAATAATGCTGATTCCTTTTTCCTATAGTTGCCTTTATGCGGTTAGTCCTGAATATCCTGTGTCTATGTTTTATAGTGTGCATTTTAATAGCACCAAGAGAAATCTTAAACTGTGTGAGAAAAATCTGGTGATAAAACCAGGCAAAAGGTTGTCCACAAGGGAAGGGATGGTTGTGCATATTTATTCTGCGGGAAAATAAAGAAAAGCCGAGCTTTTTCCAAGGGTCTTCCCTGAAAAGGATAAGCTTTCATATACTGCCCATCTCATGCCCACCTACTAGTAAGTTATTTGTGCTGTGCAATCACTAACCCAGAGCTGGGGAATATGTTATTGACAGAGGAAGGAAGGAAGGAAGGAAGGAAGGAAGGAAGGAAGGAAGGAAGGAAGGAAGGAAGGAAGGAAGGAAGGAAAGAAGGAAGGAAGGAAGGAAGGAAGGAAGGACGGGAGGGGGAAGGGAGGGGGAGGGGGAGGGGAGGGGAGGGGAGGGGAGGGGGAGGGAAGATGGAACTACATTTATTGGACATAATGTTGTATAGTGACTTTCCCATTCTTCAGAAATATTCACATTTTGTCAGGCCTAGCCCAAGGAACTCCAGGAGACCATACAGAATCAATCCAGCAAGGTTTATTAGCTACAACCCATTTATAAGAATCTTCCCAGAATGAAAACCAGCTCCCAGGCTCAGTCAGTTCACACCAATGGAATTTCTTAGGGAGGCGCCAGTTTCCTCTGCTTATCTCTTCCTCGCTCCTCTGGAGATGAGAGCACATTCTTTACTCCCCTCCCACCATTCCAGTCCATCACACATTTCCTTTTAAATCTAAGAAAGCCAAAATATGGATTTATTGTAAGAACCTGAGCTCCTGATGATATTTAAACTGAACACTCAGGGTGGCAATAAACCTATTAGTGATATCAATAGCCCTGAGAGCTGATTTGTTTATTTCAAAGAAGCGTCTAATTACTGTCGTTGGCAATACTGGAGTAATGAACTTTAATTTATCCTGGAGATTCCTATTTACATTCTCAAGTTGCATATTGATGCTTGAAATCCTACTTCACTCCATGATTTCATTGTTTAGAAAATATGATTTATTAATGGAAGGACAGCCATTTGAAAAATTCACATCCTTACAAAGCGGATAAAAAACTTCTAGGACACCAAGATCAGTCACTTAATATATTTAACTGTTATTTAACAAGTCTTCCTGGAGGAAATGGGAGAAGCACTTAACTGTAAACATTTGGAGGATAAATGAAAATTAATTTGAAGTAATTGCTAAGGATAACTACTGTATTTGTATTAGTGATGCATTAATACATCTTTTTGTACTATTTTTAATAAGTAAATGGATTTCAGAAAAATGCAAGTGTTGAAGTAAACTGATATACTGTAATTCAGATATTTCTTCAGAAAAAGAGAATTGGGTAACTTCATTTTAAAATAAAAACTATATATGGATCTCGTGCATGCACACACCCAGATCACCCCAAAGACATTCAGCAGCACATCTTTAAATTTTGTACTAAAACAGTGTTTACTAGAATACCCATTTTTACTTCTTTTTTTTTTACTTTTCAAACCATCAAGCCTTTTCTGAAAAAAACTCTAAACATTGACTTGAAAGAGTATATTTTACTATTTAGCAGGTGTGTATAAGATTATATTGCTCAACCACTGAATAATGCTCTCCTTTAGTCTTTTTTAAAAAAAGTAATATTAACATTATTTAGTTTTTATTGTGGAATGTTTTAACGTTCGTTTTTTTATGTTTTGTTTTTTATCGTACGCTGCCCGGAGTCACATTTGTGAGCTATATACATGCGAGGAACAAACAAACAAATAAATAAATGTTCCACTTCTTAGCTTCCCACAAAATTCCAAAGGGAGAAAGTCTGCAGATATTTGGATGTTGGCATCAAAGAGACACAGAAAATGGTTTGCTGTCGTCTGGTGGTCATCCAGCTATTTCCAGCTCAGATATAGGAATGCCTAGTACAACATCAGTTTTCTACTCCAATCATAAGATGCCAGCAGGGATAGCTTTGCAATGGTGAGAGTACCTGTCAAAATTCAGCTTTGCACACACTGTCTTTCTGCATCAATAAACCTCCTGATGACTGGGCAACAGATGTAGAGATAGTTAACAGAGGGACCCGACACTCTGATCTCCCTTTTTTTTTTGTCTAAAAGACTTTGTGTGTTTCTCTCCTTTGGACGGATAATGTCAGAGCTTTCTTCACTTCCTTGCTCTTTCAGTTCAGTCTTCTGTCTCTGACATGTGCAATTTAATTTGGGTATTTATCTGACTTGTTCTCTCTCTGTAATGGAGGAGAGCACACTGCAGGCTCTTAGCCTTTTTCTGACAGTATTTGTTTCCTAAATAAACCCTTTTTCCCCTTTCACACAAGCACCATCCTCAAGAAGACTTCCTTATCAAAATTATTCTCCTAACTTTAGTGCTTCTGTCTCCACACCTTCATTCCACTGTGTAAAGCTATCTTCTGCCCACACCAATCTGGAGTACTTTCAGATAAGGGAAGCAGAAGCTATTTTTGTGGTGGTAGGGTGAATAAAAACAGGGTGAAGGAGAGGAGAAGAGTTGACAAGTTAGAACCATCTCCTTAAATTTGGCCCATCTTACACCAAAAAGCCTGAGACTGAAGTGTGGGATCAGTTGCAAACTATCTCGTCTCCATCAATACTTTTTGCTCATCTTGGCTGATGCTAATGCTAATTATTAAGAACATTACATGGGAATATTCAGAATGGTTGATGAGGGTCATTTGAGGTTCATGTTAAGCTTAAATATGAAGCACAGTCAATTGTGAGTGAAAAAGCAAAATACACCAGATACTTCTCTGGCCATGTTGCAGAGATCTCAGGGTGAGGAGAGAACTTTTGGAAATGACACCGTCTTTACAAACCCACAATAAGTGTGAGAATATAATATAAGATACTGATTTAAACCAAATTGCAAGAGGAGGCCAGTAATTATAAAGCAATAGGCTTCAACTGGAATGTAACAGGATGATAAGAGCCTAGACCAGATTATTGGTAATGCAGGTAAATAGACTGCAACTGAGATATAGAAATGATTGCTTACAATGAATGAGAGTGCTGAAGTGTGATTTGTGAAGCAGGGCTTACCGCTCCATTTGTAGATGCCCTTTTATCATTTAATCAGGTGAATCCTGACTCCCCTAAAATGTGGTTTGTAGCTTTACCCTGCTATTATGGTTAATCAGTGAAAGGATATTTCAACCTTCCTAGGTCTGAATGAAATTTAGTTTTTTCTGTATTTAGTTACCCTGCAGGTGAGTTGCTTTTGAGCAGATGGTATTACTGTCACTGCATATTGGCAAGAAAAGGAATTAGTACCTTGACGGTTAGCACTGAGCCATGAAGCTCTTCTGAAAAACTGTGATATTGCTGACGCTGGTGAGAAGAATGTCCTTCCAACTGTCAGTAGGATTAAGAGGGTCACCAACCACATGATTCTTGCATCCTGCAGAATTTTCTTGAGTCACACACAATTCCAGTTAATAGTTGGGATTTTTATCTCTATATTCCAGAGAATGCTGTAGAGGTTCTAGTTTTGGACTGAACTTGCCAGATACTTTTTTGGAAATGTTTCTGAGAAGATTGAGAAGAAATTAAAATATCTGGGTATCACTATGAGAAATATGAACTGTATGTTATTTCAAAA
Source organism: Python bivittatus (assembly GCF_059951505.1). Taxonomy (NCBI): domain Eukaryota; kingdom Metazoa; phylum Chordata; class Lepidosauria; order Squamata; family Pythonidae; genus Python; species Python bivittatus. The sequence continues at coordinate 13,945,544 of NW_028277053.1, forward strand.
TAACTATGTTAAAACTTGGAATAAAGTTTAAAAAGACGTTAAGATGGAAGAAACTTAATTGTCATTGCTGGGGAGAATTTCTGAAATAAAAATGAATGTCTTGCCTAGAATTTTTTTTTTTTTTTTTTTGGTTTGTTTGTTTCAGACAATACCTGTTTTGACAACTGATGTACCATTTAAACAGTGGCAGAAGGATATATCTAAATTTTTGTAGCAGGAGAAAAAACCACAAGTTAAATATATGTTGTTACAAGATGCAAAGGGAAGAGGAGGATCGGTTTACCTGATTTGAAATTGTATTTTGCAACTTGCTGTTTGGTTTGGATGAAAGAATGGGTGATGCTGAGAAATCGAAGTCTCTTGGAGTTAGAAGGACACCACCTGAGAGTTGGGTGGCATTTTTGCTACAATAAAATCAAGGTAAATGTGGATTTTAAAAATGCCATATTGAGAATATGGAATAGATACAAACCCAGATTGTGCCAAAAACACCTTTGTGGCTCTCAGCACCAGAAGCATTTTATAGATGAGAAATAATAGGCAAACAGAAATGGCTAACCTATCGTGAGATATTAGAATTTTGTCAAGGGGAATACAAAATAAAATCAAGAGAATAACTGATGGCAGAAAGACATAGTGTCAATGGTTTTCCTGTTTACAGTTATCAGAAAGATTCAAAGTAGACAAAAGAGTTTATGGGTTTGAACATTGTAAGACTGAGTTTGAAATAGAATTGTGCACAAATAATGAACATGTAGTTACTAAATATATAAACTTATATTGAAATTCTAAACAAAAGAGCAAGTGAAAGAATGTATGATAAAGTGGACTACAATTTTTGGTTATAATATATAGACAGAACAATGGGAAAATATGTGGTTGAAAGGACTGAAATTTACACTATGTTATAATATTAAAACAGTATTGTTATAAAATGATGTACCATTGATATATGTCACCAGATAAATTGTCTAGGATGTATAAAGGCATTTCAAATTTATGTTAGAAATGTGAACAAGAAGGGACTTTTTATCATGTTTGGTGGATGTGTAAAAAAGCTAGAAAATTCTGGATTCAAATACATACACTGATTTGGAGGATTTTAAAGATTAATATACAATTGAGACCAGAAGTATTCCTCTTGGGACTGATGTACAACAAGTCATGGAACTTTGTTTTTATATATGATAACCACCATGATATTCTTGTATGCACAAAGATGAAAAGATTTGGCACTACCCACAATGGAGGAATGGTTGGTGAAGATCATGGAACTTGCTGAGATGGCTAAATTGACTTCTTTGATCAGAGAAAAGACAATATCTATGTTTATTGCTGACTGGAAACCCCTTATGGACTTTTTGCATAAAACAGAAACAAATGAACTTATGATTTATGGTTTTGATGATTAGACAGGGTAGATTATAGAAAGAAAAGAGTCATGTTGCAACCATAGAGTAAGAGGTAAGTTTATAACTGCTGTAAAGATCGGAAGCCACTTCTTTGAATCTTTTTCTTTCTTTTCTATTTTTCTCTTATTTTTTATTTCTTTCTTACACTTCTAGCTTTCTCTTTGATTTCTTCTTTTCTCCTTTTTACTTTATATCAGTTTGTATTAGTTTTATATATACATATAGGCATGCGCGCACACACGTGTGTGTGTATGAAACATTTCTGAGAAGCAGGTTCTTTCTTGATAGTTTTGGCCTTCCTAGTGAAAATGTTTTCCTACTTGGTTGCATCGTTTTTACTTGCTTTCACTTTCAAAAGCAAGAATTTCTTGAGTGAAGCTTAGTTTGCAAATTTTACTGGCTTCAGAAAAATAGGAGGCATCCCAGTGGCTCGGATTGCCACTGCTGTTTGACCCTCGATGGGAGAAAGTAAAAGAAGCTGGAAGAGAATGCAAACATGCCAGAATTGCTTGCAAGCACCTTCTCTTGCAAAACCTCATATGATGTGAGAATTGTGCATAAGCAGAAAGCATAGTATCTACAGCAAAATGTTGTAGTGTGAGCACACTTACTGTCAAAATTGCTTTGTTTCTTCAGAAGACATCTCTTCCATCTTTCCATCACTGTTCTTTCAATTATGACCTTATTTTTATAGGGGGTTTTTTTTCTCTCAACTTTGAGATATTGAGCATGTTCCATCCTCCATTTTTAAAGCATTTTTTTCTGCCACAGCTGCTGTTATTTATTTATTTATATTATTGATTGATCATTCTGCAGATCATGGAGTTCAAGCAGGCTAATGCTTTTGTTTTATTTCTCAGTAATCCTATTTTGGGTACACTGTTTTAGTTTGCTATTATAGTGAGTTCTGCTTGCAAAACTCACTATAACTCTTTATAACTCAAAACTGCTTGCATAATAATCTGGGATTATTATGTCGTATCCTAACTGCTCTTCCAAATGGAAAGCAATAGTAACTTATTTGAGTGTTGTAAAAATGTTCCAAGTGAAGAATTGATTTTTGTTGTTGTTGACATTCCACTGCTCAGGTGCATTGGCACGGTCCAACAAAACAATAGACCAAAATTAGGTACTTTTGAATCATATGTGTTATTATTTAAAGAGTCAAGGATTTTGTAAGGATTGGCCTCTATTTGATTTGGTGTTCATTTGAGCAACAAGCAAAGTAAATTAATCCCACACTAAATTATTGCTGGTGCTGAAAAGCAAAATAATGTGCTTACCCTACTACAACTTGACTGTCCATCTCATCTTACATATGACATTAAAATTATCTGTCATTGTTCCCAGTGCAGCTGGGTTGTCCATTTGCATCTCTGTGTGTGCCTAAGATGTCAATGGTGTTGAAGGATTTTGCTAGCAGTGTCTGAAAACAGCATATTCAATGCAGTCAATAATATTTGTAAATGCAAGCATTCGTCTTTCTTTCCAACATATGGAAAGGAACGTACTTCTAAACTTTAGAAATCCGGTCTTCATAAAGTTTAAGAGTAAGAAACATTTGGGGAGCGGGAAACATTAGTAATGCTTTTACCTACATAGGAAATGGTGCTTTTGTTATTACGTAATTTCTTCCTTTGCTAAAGATACCTGCTGCCTTTTAGCCCAAACAGGCTAGATGGTTTTCACTTTTAAAATAAGGCTTTATATTCTGCTAGACAGAATGGAGGAGATGAAAGGGCACCAAAGCAAATCCAGTTGCCTACTCTTTGCTGACGTTGGTAAAAAAATAGGGATCGTATGTCCAGTGCTAGAAAGAGCTCTACGGAGTAAAGAGACAAATGGTTTTTAATCCAAGCAAGTAGGATGAACAGGACTTGCTATTTCATCATTTTCTTGAATCAAATCATGGACATGTTTTATATCATGTACAATGGTTTTTCCAACAGCTGGCAAAATATTTCTTTTTCATTGTGGGAGGCTACTACATATATACTTAGAAGAATTGTTACTGGCATTCCTAGAGCTATAGGCTCGGTGAAAACCAAGGGACCCTGTTCTGTTAATATGAAAGAGTGCTGAAGAGGGATTCCCTATGTCCTCACAGATTTGTAGGTTTCCATGGGGACAAGCAACTGATTAAAATCTTGCCTGGGGTGGCCAGAAAAATAGTGACTTGTGAATGGACATCAGTGGAAGATATCCCACATTAAGCAATATAAAACAATAGTAGCCATATTGTTCCATGAAACAAATCTAGAATCCATTGTTGGATAATACCTTGTAATGGTATGTGGAAGTGATGTTGGGAGACAGGAGGGAGAGCCACAGACTGGATAACTGCATGTAAAAGATATGTCAGCCCACAGAAGGAGGGAGGGCATCGGAAATTCTTCATAAAATTTCTCTGGTGAGTAAAAGGAAAGGAGGAAAAAATATTTTCAGTCTTGCAAGATTCTGTTAATGTAACCTTACAATAAAGATGAGAGATAGTTAACATATCTTTACTGGGGCCAGCATTTTCTTCCATTTTGGTTGGTTCTAGTAAAGATACTCAGCTACTACGTGGATTCTGAATCAGGAGCTTCCAAACTTGGACTCAAAGGTCAAGAATGATAGGGATGATTCTTTGAAAAATGTGACCAGACCCCTCCATCTTCCACTGCATAGCAAAGGAGGGTGTTCTCTGCATCCTAAGGTAAATTTGGAAATCATATTGGGCACTGAGAGAAACCAATAGGATTGGCTGAATTATGTCTTATATAGCACATTACGGGCCACATTCCAAAAAGTAACTGGGGATACGCTGAATAATGGATGAGAAAAGTGAGATGAGAGAATGGATTTATTGTAATGTCTAGCTGTGCAAAATCAGGCTGTCCAGCTCTTTGAAGTCAAAAAGGTGCTTCAAAGTATGCAGAGATGTCAATGTAACAAACTTCTTAAAGCAGCCATGTCTTTTCCCAAGAAGGTATGGTTATTCTTTGCAGAGGCTGTGTATGGTTTTAGGCTAATAGAGAATTGCTGTGTTTGTACCTGTACGTATCTTTTTGGGGTTGAATCCAAAGTGCTTCACAGCTCTACTGCAAAATAACACAATTTAAGTTCTTCCCTCATTTAACCATCTTTTCTTTAACCCTGCACTATATAACTTTTATTAATTAATATTCATCATACTATACATTCATTATTAGTTATAATTTTCCTGCTTAACACTACTAGAAGGATTCATTCCTAGTATATTTTTAAATTGCTTTGACAGGTAGTTTATTCTGGTTGCAGTTTGAGCTGAAGAAGGGTGGGATCTGGGCAGCCTGAAATGGAGAAAACATATGGGAGAATTTCCAAGCAGTTTGCTATCAGCATTTGAAAGCAAACTAGAATAATGCTGAAACTTAGCAGCACCCTCAGTTTTTAGCAGAGGCGTTGATGGACAGGGAGGTGGCACCAAGGACTCAAATGGGTGTGCTGTGGTGCTCTATAGCAGGATGACACAGAGACATTGTGGGGAAGTCAAAATGGCCACAATGTCTGCTTCTGCACTGCTCTTTATTATCCATGTGTCAAGAGCATTGCTTTACAAATCTTCCCCAAATATCTCCATCTCATTTTTTTTTTCCCCTATTCTCTCCCCCAGCCCTGTTCTCTTGAGTCAGTAATAAGTTGAAGCCCTGGAAGAAAGTTTCAATGACAAGCTCCAAAACACAGAACCCCATCTAACAGTTGTGCAGTTTGATGACCATGGCATGTCACTGTTGAAACAGCCTCTACTCTGATCAGTCAGGAACGGCAATTAGACAAGCTATCCCAAAGCAATGTCAAAAGCCTACAAATTACTGAAGCTATAAAAACCCAATCCCAACAGATTTCCACAAATATGTAAATCAGCACTGCTGAAAATGCTATGTAATCAGGTCTCATTTATCATTATAATATCAACTGAGACACAACAGCAGAGTAAGTGTGTCACAGACAGTTCCTCTAAAAAGGCTAATAGCTGGCACCCAACCAATTAGGCACCTTAACAAAGTCAGCTATTTAAATAAACCCCCAAAGGGGTCCAAAGTGACCTAGGTTTGAGATTTTTTATTTAAATTAAAACAGCTTTCTTTCTTTTTAACCAAACTGATTGCTCAGATAGTTAGTCATAGCATGTTGTACTATTGCATGGTGTAAGCATCTGCAAATGTGCAATCAGTTGGTATGTTTATCTCCCATAGTTTTATCAACATTTGTTTTCCAACATGTCTTTGCTTTTAAATGACTCTCTGGTAATAAATTCTCCTCTTTGGTGTTGCCATGATGTAACTGAGTGCCACTGTGGTAAAATTATTGGCCACCATTGTGAAAGTATGGCCCTGGGGCAGCCAGGTTCTAAGGTATCTACAGCCATGAAAACTCACTCCATGGTTTGGGGTTACACTGAGCTTCTGAATGAAGCAAAACAAAACAAAGTCTCCTTGAAACAAACTTGAATCGTGTGTCTTTCCAATGTTGATGATCTGGGAATGTGGAATGTGGCAAGGGAACAAAGCAGAGATTCCTTCAGTCCTGCCAAATACTGATTTAATCTCCTCACGGTCGTCTATTCAAATGGGCCTAACAATCTCTCATCCCTAGCCAGGAAAATTTACGTCATGGACCAGGGGGATGGCAATGTGTGTAGCCTTGTCCTGCACCAAAAGTTTATCTTAGCTACAACTGATAGGTAAATTCATAACAGCAAATTCTCCTTTCACTTAAGCTTGCCTCCTGCTGACTTCATGTACACATCCATGTAATTTACTTGGCAAAAATAAGCCAATGGTTTGCCCCTTGATTCTTTCTTGAACTCACCAGGTTACCGTATAGGCGTGCTGAGTTCCTGAGTTCAGCCAGGATTGACTCTCACCCCCTGAAACAAATTGCCAAGCTTTATTTGCAACCCTCTTCCACGTATGCTCTATGTGATGTGCCCTGGCTAAGTTATTTATACACAATAACATGTTGTGCTCTTAGGTACTTTGACAATGCATCAGATATGAGATTGTTTACTCTTCTATGCAACTAAGCCCCATCTGTTTTCATCGATTTTTTTTTTTTAATCTTTCAGAATTCAAGCAAGCACAGGGCTTTGTTTTACTGTCTGGTAATTATTGTTAGTTGCTGGAATTCTCAAACATTTAGCAAAGCATAAATGATACTCATCTTGTTCACCTTATTTTATTTCTTGAGCCCCAGACTGCAGATTTTGCCACAATAGATGATGGCATAGAACAGGGCTACGGTTCTGGGTCAGTGGACATACATGGAATTTTTGATAGAGCCTCATGAGTGTTCTCATAAAATGGAAGTAATTGCTGTAGAAGCTTCTCTGTTCAAAACATGGATGCCATAATTAGGCGTGGACAATCATAAAACATCTCCATATCAGAAAATGAACTTTAATGGGCAGAAGGAATAACCTTGAGGAACAGGAAGAAGAGCCACAACCAAGACAATGATCAGATAAAAGAAATCTGAGTCTAGCACAGAAATGTAATCTGAAAAAGCATTTCAGACAGGACCCTCCCTAGAATAATGACTGCAGCAGTCATTGGTTTCCTTTTCATAGGCAGAAACAGACTGTAGTCTATACTATATATTTTTATTTATATTTATAATTATAATTATATTTATATTTATATTTATATTTATATTTATATTTATATTTATATTTATATTTATATTTATATTTATATCTATATCCATATCTATCTATCTATCTATCTATCTATCTATCTATCTATCTATCTATCTATCTATAGATATATATATAGGATACATATATATATTCTATAGTCTCAAACTGCCTCACCAAGGAGCATAGAATGATTCCCACCGGCTTTCATTGTCCTGAGGTTATTGGTATATCATACAGGAAAGCATAAACTCTAGATTAACTGCCCAAATACCTTGTCTGTTTTAGAGAAGAGCTAACCCTCTGTATTTGGAATGCAGCTTCTTTGGCTTTAATGGTCCTTCCGATTGCCACTCTCATAAAATCTGAATTATTCATACAGGAAGTAAGTTTCCAGAAACATCCACCAACTCAATATGTAATTTAGCCATCATCTTCATCATCTTTTCTTGACTCTGTCATGGCATGTCCTATCCTTTGCTCAGGTCCTGCAGAACTGAGAAGCAGAACCCTACTCATTGGCCTTATTTGATCCAACGCATGTTCCCTGAGTTGGATGAATCACTACATAAATGCACAGATAATTACGTAAAGCAAGTGATTGCATAGATCAAATATATATCTGTAACCCCATTCCCATCATCAGGATTAGACATTCACTGGAGCAGCTAGGTCGTATTAGATATTAAACTCTCTTCTTGAAGAACCTCTGTTCTCTCTCTCTCTCTCTCTCTCTCTCTCTCTCTCTCTCTCTCTTTTGCAAGTTGAAGAAATGATCTGGAGTACAGATTTTTTTTTTTTAAAAAAAAAGCATGAAAATGGAACCAGTTCAGGGAAAAAGAAGCCTAAGCAGAACAAGCTCAATTTACACCATTTATTTGTGAACACAGTTTAGCTTTTCTTGGGGAAGAGTTGGAGCTGTTTGACATGGAATTGGAATTGGATTGGCATCAAATGGGAACAAAGCTGCCTTTGTGCACAGCATACAAATGCTTTTTTAAAAAGCTTTTACCTGCTCTCAACATCTCCCAAAATTTATTAACTAATTTCAGCCCTCTCCAAACACAGATCTTGCTTATCCTTTAATTGGTCTTTTCACTTTCCTTTTAATTGCGTGAACCTGTTAAATTTTAAAGGAATTAAATAGCTGTTTTCTCTTTAATACAATAGGATGCTTGGTTTTAATTGCAACCCCTTGATACTGTTCATTCATTCTGGAGTTTGGTTTGTTGGAAAATAAAGGTCACATAAACTTTGACAGCACCTTCTTAATCAGTGTACTTATTTTTGCATTTTTTAAAAGAAGTAATAACTGCATAAATGTTTAGTTATGTGACTTACTGGCAAACCAGAATATTTTTTTCAGCAGCCAATAAGATTGTGTTTACCAGTTAATATGCCTGGGAATGTGTTTTATCTCAGGGCAGGTCGAACAACTTGCTCTCATTGAAATGCATCTTCATAATTATTTACCTCAAAATGACAATTTGCAGATAATTAAAACTTTTAAAAACTCACATTTATCGGGAAACTTCCAAAGGGCAGAAGCACATGGGCACAGTTTTACAAGGCAGATGGGAAAAACACCTCTATTTCCATAAATATTTGGCTTTTTTTTATTGTTGTCGCTGATAGATAACATGTTGCAACAACTGTCTGCTTTGTTTGAAGCAGAGAGAGAAAGAAGCAGGGGAAAAGAGAATGAGCAAGCATAGCTCCTCTTCCCTTCTTAACATCGCTGCATCTTGCCTATTTCAACTTCACCAGCAAACATAAAAAATCACTTGGACTTAATCATAATTAGAGAGACCCTTTGTAATCTATGGAATGTTAATTAGATTACTTTAAGCTCTGTTTCAGTAATTCCATTCTTGGTGACTGCACGCTTACAGTTTTCTTGGCAGTGTTACAAAAATTGTTTACCGCTGTTTTCATCAAGGTTGCTTTTCACCTCCCCGGTCTCTGGATTCCGCGCAGATGTATTGTGTTTTGTTTCTGCACAGGAACCTTAAAATGGTACCAGTTGTAAATTTAGGATTGGGACACTCTGACAAGCAGGCTGTTGTAAAAGCCGACCTAGCATAGATGCAAAAGGGAAAGTCAAGTCCCTTTGCTGTCAGGTCCCAATCCCTATTCTGAGGCATGGTGGTGAATCCTGCCTGATCTCTGAGTTGACCAGCTAGAGCCAAAATCTTTGCAAAGATTTTTAAATCAGGCAGGGCGTGGTAGAGATCCATCTCAAACAAGTAAAACAAATTTGTCCTCATTGAATTCAGTCCAGGTTCTGGCTTTGATCCATGTTGGAGCACAGGCCTAATTTTAATCAGCTGGGGCAGTAGCAAGTGTACGGCAGCATGGTTTGGATTTTGTATAGAGCTGACTGACTTTGGTTCAGGCATTATCCCTCAGCCCCTTGCCATCTTCTGGTGGGGATCAAACCAGTAGAAATGCCCCATAGAAGTTCCCTTCAGCAATCAGAAGACTCGGGGGATAAAAAAGCATTGTTGTTTTCATATTTATGCTCAACTGGTAGAAGCATTAAGTACAGCAAAAAATGTAACAAAGTCAGCTAACATAGTCTCACGTTCACTGTGACTCAAATCCTGACCAATCTTACAGAAATATATATCAGGGCTTATTCCTGTAATTACTGAAGGCATTGTATGCTTCAAGTGTTGGATTTGTATAAGCAAGCAATCAAAGCAGGGCTCTTTTGAGCACTTTCACATGGATCTTCAAAAGATGATTTTTCCTATCCTTTTTTACAGGTCTACATTGCTTGAGTTCTCCATTCTTGTTCTTATATATTGCTTTCCCCTTCTGTACCTTCGGTCTCTTCCCTTTTCTCCTTTTCCATTCATTTCTTTCCTATGGCCCTGAGAAAAGCTGTGAGATGAAGGTCAGTTAAGAACTCGATATGTGCAAATCATCCACATGGTGGAGCAAAGTTTGGAAGAACTACGAAATCATTAGGCTCTCCATGACCAATGACAGCATCTTATGGAACATTATGGTTGTCTGCATTAGTGTATAACATGGTGGACTTTTTGTCCCCTTCTTGTATATCTCTGGCTTGGTTTTAATTGTAAAGTATGACAATCTCTGAAATTAAGGCACAATTAAAATCTAAACAAAGTCAACTAATTCACATAATGCAAAAAAGAGGCATATTTTCAGTGGCAAAGAATAGAAGCAATGTTTTGTTCAGAGAGATCAAATGTCAATCCCTGTTTGAAGGCATTTCTTAGGAAAAGGTATCTGAGGTATTAAACATTTTATAACAGTTGGCTAAGAGCAACCAACCAGATCACAGACCTCCACTGAACTTCTAATATGAGATGCTGTTTTCCTTCCATAAACAACCTGCCTGAATCTACATACACTTGCAAAAAATTATGAAGAAATGGAAAGAGGGAGCCTCTATGGTTTAAAGATGTAAAATATATAACAGTTCAGTTATGCTATGTATGCTTGTAGTTTCTAATGAAAAGATCTGCAGAAAATTCAGTTTCTCAGGAGGAAGCAGGCAGTCAAATTTCCCTTCTTTCAGTCTCAGTTGATCTCCCATCCATTTTCAAATTCAGTGCATCCCCCAGCATTAAGTTTCTAGCATTTTAAGACAGGTTTCTGACTGCCAATGTCTATCAATCATCTTTGACTTTCTTACTTTCGTTTGTTTTTTTCAGTTTACAGGAGGACTCTGATCTATGTATCTGTTCACCAAAAGGCATATGAAACTGTTAAAGAATATAAAACCATTTTATAGCAGGTGGTAGTAGAAAGGTTCCCTTTCCCATGGTGCTACATCTGTTACTTACAATCATTCAGAGCTTTCAGAAAGGCAATTGGCAGTACATAAGAGAAAATACATGCAAGTTCCACAACTTTCACCATTAAATATTAACCCACTTCTACAAAAGTAGTTCATCTTTCACCACAGATGAAAGTTGAGACAATCTTTGGGGTCACCAGGCTGTCTATCTCATGTGACTTTGGTTTTTTAAAGGTTGCTTTAATTAACTGGGAAAATACAAATCACAAAAGCAAATGAGCTGCATAGCAACCTGGGCATACTTAGAAAATCCAGAAGGTCTATTTGTTAAGGAGGGAAGGATGGACAGTAGCTAATCGATGGTAGTAAGGCTAGAGAAAGTGGTGTGGGGAAAAAAGAAACCTGTGCAATACATCTTCTGAGAAATTGATGTTTTATGATCAGGCAGTCCTGTCTAAGGTGGTCATCTGGAGATCAGATAAACCTCTACTTCAATATGATCATTTCATGCTATCAAAATGCCATATGTGTGTTCACTAGATATGGATGATCATTAGATAGCAAATGATACAGTCTTTCTCTTTGCAGTCTTCCAGCTCTCTGGGTTTCTGTAGTCCATATATGGTAGCCCAACTAATAGTCTAAAAATTACAGAAAGAATCCCTTGTTTTGCTCGAATTCTGCATTTTATAAGATTCATTGCATTATTCAGATAAAATTAATGATAATGATGATAATAATAATAAATGCAGAAGTTATACAGAAGAATGTTATACAGAAGAACCAAACAGTAGCCTTGTATCAGACGCATTGATGAAGCATATAGGAAGAGCTCAGACTGGGATCTGAAACATTTGGCAATCTGATTTAGATGGTGGGAGTGGGCCTTGGTTAGAATAAAGAAACCAAGCAGTATTGGTCCTGGCTAATACTTGGAGCAATCAATATATCCCAAAGTTATAAGAAAGACTGGAAAGTAGAAGTGAAGCAGAAGCAGGATGCAGCCATGGAAAACTATCTATCTATCTATCTATCTATCTATCTATCTATCTATCTATCTATCTATCTATCTATCTAATTTGTCACCACCCATCCCATTAAAAATTACTCTCGGTGGTTTACAGAGAAGTTAAAATAAATTAAAAGTACAAGTAAAATGGTCCTGAATAAATAGTAAATATAGTCCTAGAATAGATGTAATTGCCAAGTAGCTTAGGGAGCATCATCAGGGCACCAGCCACCCCCAGGATTGGGTAAGATTCTTGTTGCCCCACACAAGCTGGCAGAGCTAGGCCTTTAGTCCTTTCTGGAAAGCCGGGAGGGTAGGGGCCCACCACATCTCTGGGGGGAGAATATTCCAAAGGGTTGGGGCAACAGCAGAGAAGGCTCTCCTCCTGGACCCCACCAGTCAACATTCTCTTGCTGACGGGGTCCGTAACATGCCCTCTCTGCCTGACCGGGTGGGGTGGATTGATGTGATGGGGGTGAAATGGTAACCTGGGCCCTCAGGTAACCTGGGCCCATGCCATGTAGGGCTTTAAAAGTAATGACCAATACCTTGAATTGGACCTGGAAGCAAACTGGGACTCAGTGCAGCTTCTGCACTAAAGGTGTTATATGTGCCATTCTAGGGGCACCCAAGATTGTCCATGCAGCTACATTTTGAACCAGATGTAGCTTCCAGATACTCTCCAAGGGTAGCCCCATGCAGAGCATTGCAATAGTCTAACCAAGAATGACCAGAGTGTGAGTGACTGACCGGAGGGCCTCCTGATCCAGGAAAGGGTGTAATGGTGCACCACACAAACTTGGGCAAAGGCTCTCCTGGCCACGACTGCCACCTGCTCCTCAAGCAGGAGTTGTGAGTCCAGGAGGACCCCCAAATTACACACCAGGTCTGTCTGGGGCAGTGCAACCCCATCCAAAACCAAAGATTTGGGGTACAGAAGGACCTCCAATCCATAGCCACTCCATTTTACCAGGGTTCAGCTGAAGCCTGTTGCACCCCATCCAGTCCTCCACAGCTCCAGGCACTGCGAAAGGGTGGTCACAGCATCACTCACCTCATCCAGGATGGAGATTATAGCTGGGTATCATCTGCATATTGATGATACCTCATCCCATGGTGGTGGATGATCTCACCCAGCGGTTTCATGTAGATGTTAAAAAGGAGCGGAGACAGTATCGAACCCTGCAGCACTCCGTAATGGACAATATTGTTGTTATATGGAGTTGTGCTTGACTCAAAGGGTATTTATTTATTAAGTTAAAGTTTAATTTAATGCAAATACAATCAGTCTACCCTATAGCCTTGTGTTTCCCTGGTGGTCTTGCATCCAAGTTACTATGAAAGCTATCTGTCTTAGCTTCAAGTTGTTACCACCTACTGAAACTTTAAAAAAAAGAGAGAGAGAGAGAGAGAGAGAGACAATTACAATATGGTATCAGTTGAAGGTGTTCAGGAGCACATGAAGCCCCAGGACCTGTATTCTGAATTTTAGGCAAGAGGTGGTACTTCAGCCACCCAACAACTAATTAGAAAACAGATCACATTTTTATACTTTAACATTACTTAAAAATGGCATGTTGAAGGTTACTGGGCCTGGGCTTATTTAAGCTGCCATTTTAAAGATGAAAAATAAAATTGAAGTCTGTTAAAAAAGATAAGAGGCATCATTTAGGAAAATAATATCCAAGAAAATGAGTCAGGGCTGCTTGATACAAGTACTCTTTAAACTTTTTCCCCAGGCAGCAAATCCTGGAATCCCTTTCTTCTATCCTCTTTGTAGCAAATTGTTGTAAAGGAATCCCCCAATTTACCCCAGCATTCTGGACAGACCATACAGTCCTAGAGTTTGAAGGAGCCATCAAGGGAACTGAGTGTAATCCCCTGCTTAGTGCAGGAACACATGCTAAACCATTCACAACAAGTGGATGTCCAGTCTGTTTCAGTGTATCCAAAGGAAGGAGACTCACCAGCTTCCTTGGCCATTGTTTCAACCTTCAAACTGTTATTATTATTAGAAACCCTTTCCTAACCTTCTTCAGAACCTGTCTTCCTGGAACTTCTTTGTTCTCCATTCTGGGAAAGAAGAAAACAGGGAATGGGTTTTTGTGTGTGTGTGTGTGGCAATTCTCCAGGATTTAGACATGTCTCATCACATCCTTCCTGAGTCACATTTTCTCCAGGCTAAATACACTCTGTTTCTTATGTCTCTCCCAATAAATCTCATTTCTCATCCCTTCAGCTCTTGTGGTTGCCCTTCTTTGCATTTCTTCCAGTTTGGGTCTCTAGAAGAGTAATCTTTGCAAGCAACTTAACTTGACAGGAATTAAAAGAGAGAAAGGAGAAAGAAAGAAGTCCACACACTTTCCCCTATTCTCAACCTTTAGCAGCAGTTAATCTGCAAGGAAGGTATTGTGTAGCAATAACCAGTTCTTGAATGACAATGTTTTTAGACAGTGTAGACAGACCTTCACAATAGAAGAGCCTCTAAAATTTGAGGTTTGGGAACACCACACAATTCCTCCTGGGTGTGATGTATTACAAAGTTGGCCTTCTCCAAACAGCTAGGACTTTCATGAGATATTTCCATTCCTCAATCCAACTGGTTGATTTTTCAAGGGAATGGTAATAAAAATGTGCATTCTTAACTAAATGTAAGCCTGTATTATGCAAATAATAATGATTCTGCCTTGAAAGAGATTCTTGCTTCCACTTGAAAATTATCTTGGGAATAAAATGTAAAGAACCAAAAAAGGCTAAATGAGAAAAGCAGAAACTTTCTTTTCTTTTTTGTTAGAAATTAAATCAATGTTGAGAAGTTCTTTCTTTTGTCCCCAGGACCCCTTGGGTCCTGCCAAGTCACCCCAGTTCAGGTTCTAAGACCATCAAAACAGCAGAGATCCTCCAAAAATGAACTCAAATCCTATGGACTGCACTCTTGCAGTTTTCTTTGCAACTTTATGGAAATGTTTTTTTCCATTTCCTTTGTCTTTTTGTGTGTGGGGGGTAGCTTCTTTTACTTCCCAGTCTAGCCTACAGCCCTGCAATTTCTTGGTGGTCTCCCCTTCAGAACTAGATTTGCTTAGCTTCTGATAGCAACCACAGTTGCCTAGGTACTGCTACCTGCAAAGAGGTCCAAGCCAGTTACTTACCTATAGCTGTTGGATATATTATTGCTCAGTTATGAGGTGGGGGACTCAAAAGAGCCTTTAATATTCTTCTACTCCCCCCACCCTATCCTATACCATCTCTCAAAGTTTTTTGCAAAACACACGTCTACGCAGCAGCAGGAAACATTTTAGTAAAGCTGTTCTGCTGTATGTATACTATTCATCCGAAACACCTTGTAGGGAACAATTTCTGTCTCCCTTCTCCTTGTTACCCTTATCTCTGCTGTTGATGGATGGATGGACGGATGGATGGATGGATGGATGGATATTTGTATATTCTCCTTCAAATAATGATTCCTATGTTGCCTTTAGAAAGACTGATCTAGTCAATCCTTTCTCTAATTAGCATCTAGATGGGATGGTTTGCAGAGAATCAATGTTCCAGAAGCTTCATGTGGATCTATTGGGTGTTCCCAAATAATCAGAACCACCCCTCAGTTTAAAATATTCCACAGTGCAGAATCTACTGCATTCTTCTTCGCAACCCAAGGTACAAGTCAAAAGTCATCCCCACTTCCCCAATCGATGAAGGTTTTTGCTAGGATTCTTTCCTTATTAGAAAAATTATATCTGGCCTGCAGAAATCTGAATAGCCAGTAGACGGCAGGAAAGAAGATATAGTTTGATATATCTGCCCTCTAGCGATTGTTCAACTTTTTGGCACGCCAGTTATAGTAGCTTTACATCTCAGCTGCTCATCTCTATTATTTCTATATTGAATCACATATATTTAAAAGACTGATGAGCACATCAGCAGAGTATCTATGGTTCACACTGCAGAAGTACAAGTTAACCAAGCCACTTTTCTGTGTCTGACAGAATCTCTATATCTGAACAATCCAGTGGCAGAAGTCCTGTGATGCTACAATCCTGTTCAATGTAGCATATCAGAATATAGATGAATCTGTATAAAATCAAAACAAGAGAAAAAGATGGTCCTACGCAGCTGTTTCCCTGACTCTATCATTTGCAATAGCAGGTGTATTCTTGTTACTTATTACTACTATTACATTTGGTGCAATAGTAAACCTAAAATGGTGTTAAGCTAGATCTCCCTTTCATGGATCACTGCCTTGTCGTGGCAAAGGGGCTTGTGTAACTCAGTGAAGCCATGAGCTATGCCGTGCAGGGCCACCCAAGCTGGACAGGTCATGGCGGAGAGTTACTAACATTACTAACATTAATAACAACAATATTACTAACAATAAAGCTAGCGGAGATGACAGTATTCCAGCTGAGCTATTTAAAATACTAAAAGATGATGCTGTTAAAGTGCTGCACTCAATATGCCAGCAAGTTTGGAAAACGCAACAGTGGCCACAGGATTGGAAAAGGTCAGTTTACATTCCAATTCCAAAGAAGGGCAATGCCAAAGAATGCTCAAACTATCGCACAATTGCACTCATTTCACATGCTAGCAAGGTTATGCTCAAAATCCTACAAGCTAGGCTTCAGCAGTACATGAACCAAGAACTACCGGATGTACAAGCTGGGTTTCGAAGAGGCAGAGGAACTAGAGATCAAATTGCCAACATTCGCTGGATCATGGAGAAAGCATGAGAGTTCCAGAAAAACATCTACTTCTGCTTCATTGACTATCCAAAAGCCTTTGTGTGGATCACAACAAACTGTGGCAAATTCTTAAAGAGATGGGAGTACCAGACCACCTTACCTATTTCCTGAGAAACCTGTATGCGGGCCAGGAAGCAACAGTTAGAACTGGTCATGGATCAACCGATTGGTTCAAAATAGGGAAAGGAGTATGACAAGGCTGTATATTGTCACCCTGCTTATTTAACCTATATGCAGAGTACATCATGAGAAATGCCAGGCTGGAAGAATCACAAGCCAGAATTAAGATTGCAGGGAGAATCATCAACAACCTCAGATATGCAGATGATACCACCCTAATGGCAGAAAGTGAAGAAGAACTAAAGAACCTCTTGATGAGGATGAAAGAGGAGAGTGCAAAAGCTGGCTTGAAACTCAACATTAAAAAAACTAAGATCATGTCATCTAGACCCATCAATTCCTGGCAAATAGAAGGGGTAGAAATGGAAGCAGACTTCATTTATTTGGGCTCCAAGATCACCGCAGACGGAGACTGCAGCCATGAAATTAAAAGACGCTTGCTCCTTGGCAGGAAAGCTATGGCAAACCTAGACAGCATATTGAAAAGCAGAGACGTCACCTTGCCAACAAAGATCCGCATAGTCAAAGCTTTGGTTTTTCCAGTAGTAATGAATGGCTGTGAGAGCTGGACCATAAAGAAGGCTGAGCGCTGAGGAATTGATGCCTTTGAACTGTGGTGCCGGAGAAGACTCTTAAGAGTCCCCTGGACTACTAGGAGGTCAAACCAGTCAATCCTAAAGGAAATCAACCCTGACTGCTCATTGGAAGGATTGATACTCAAGCTCAGGCTCAGATCCTTTGGTCACCTAATGCGAAGAGAGGACTCTTTGGAAGAGACCTTGATGCTGGGAAAGATCGAAGGCAAAAGGAGAAGGGGACGGCAGAGGATGAGTTGGTTAGATAGCATCACTGAAGCAATGAACATGAAATTGAGCAAACTCCGGGAGGCAGTGAAGGACAGGAAGGCCTGGTGTGATATGGTTCATGGGGTCATGAAGAGTTGGACACAACTTAACGACTGAACAACAACAAGCTAGATGTGGATCAGAGAAAAGACCTTGTTTAAAGGGACCTTCCATCCAACAGCTCACATTTAACAAAGATAGTGTTCACATAAAGTGCTTAAGCATGCTTTTAAAATCACAATAGTTAAGCCCAATACAAGTAATATTTGTCATGTTGTGGGAACAAGAGTATAATTTTAAGCCACAATTTGGCATAACATGTTGCATGATGTGGTTTGGTAACCACGGTTTACAGTTAGGTGTGTTGCGTGAACACAATGTGAATGTGCATTTATTGTATTATTTTACTGAGCCCAAAGGAAGAATAGGCAATATTATAAGAGTCAGTGTTCTGTACGCAATATGCAGTCTAGATCCAGTTGCTGCATCTTCAGCTCTTGTTCAGTTCAATCCATTTTTGTACAATTGAGAGGGTTAATGGCATCAGCAGGACCACTGC
Source organism: Python bivittatus (assembly GCF_059951505.1). Taxonomy (NCBI): domain Eukaryota; kingdom Metazoa; phylum Chordata; class Lepidosauria; order Squamata; family Pythonidae; genus Python; species Python bivittatus. Next base: position 13,963,659 of record NW_028277053.1, read on the forward strand.
AGTCTTCCTACTAGTTAGTGCCAAAATGTCAATGCAGCTTCTCTTAGGGAAATTGCAGGTAATGATCCAAAGTTACCAAAAGCAGGAATCTGAAAGCTATTTTTCTTCAACTTCAAAATAAATCAAAGCTTTTGAAAGGGACAAAAGTGACAGACTTCAAATACCCATCTGTGAGAGAGAGTGAGAGAAGAAGAAAGGCAGGAGGTGGCTTGACCTGAGGTCTGGAAAGTGCTTCCTCTTTCTGGAGATTGGATGTAGTATGATACAGGTTGCTTTTGAACAAGTTGTACTCTTTGCCTCCACTACAGCATGCTTAATTTGCATATTTATTACATTTCTAAATTGGTTGAAATATTATTCAATGTTAAAAGTTTCCTGTGACCTTTTTCCAAAGGAAGCTAAACCTGGGTAATTTCTCAGCATTTCAGAGTGATGTGCCAAAGAGGTGGTAGAGTTTTACAGATGGGTCTTTTTTCTTTTCAAATACCACATATATACATGCATATCTAGTGGCATACCCAAGTGGAAAAATATGTTGAGTTTTCATTTCAAAAGATACTTTGGCTATAGAGTGAAGAAAGATCTCCCTCTGTCTCTATAATAGGTTAAATATCTCCAGAGAATGACAGGATGCTGTCACTTCAGGTTGCCAAAAGACTCAATCATCCTAGAACACTTCTCAAATACGAATAAAATTTATAGCTACAAAATTCCACCAAAACCGAACAATTAGTAGCATCCTTTGCAAAGGCCCATCACAATCAAGCCAATGATTTTCAGCAAAGTTGCTTTCCAAAGTTTCAGAGGAGGAACGAAAACAGTTAGCCCTGGGCAAGAAGCCAGTTGTCAGTAATCTTTAATATGAACAACAGCAAACACATCATAAGCAGAATTGCAAGCTAGAATCAAATTATTTGTGATTGATTGATTGATTGATTATGTGCCATCAAGTTGTTGCAACTCTTAGTGACCACATAGATAGGTCCTCTCCATGAGGGGGCAGTAAATACAATCCTTTAATGCAGAGAACGTAAATTCATTCATCCTTTCTGTGGGAATAAATAGGTGAGATAGCTCAGATGGAGTGGCTCTTGACTAATACAACTCTGTTATCAAGCCAGTTCAGATGGTCAGATTGCATTCCACCCACCAATCTGAAGAAACATTATAAGAACAGGAATGAGTAAAAGAAATTTAAATTGCCAACATACAGATAGACCCATCATACTATTCACTTTTGGGATAAGCAACATCTTGCGAAGCACAGAAAAGGATTATGAAATAGTCAACAAAGAAATCAAAGCTAAATCTTGTTTACATGAACACTGTTCACCATACGTCTCTATCTTTCACACAATCAATAATCCAACCAAATCCACAAATCACTTTATACATTACCTTTTGTTCTTTAAATTCCTGAGTTCTCTCTTCTTGAGGACTTCATTAACTCCACCCAACCATGACTCTCTCAGTCTTTCCTTTCCTTTCTTTTTGACCTCTTCACTCTTCCTATGTGTATTCATTTTGTGATTCAGTCTTCATTCATTCTCTCTATATAACCACATCACCTCAACAGAGTTTTTGTTGAGTGTACAAGTCACTCACTTTTGTATTCATTCAATTCATTGTCCAGTCATTCTTGACCCGTTCTCTTCTGGTTTTACCACACTTACTTCTTAAATACCTTCCCCCCCACATTCTGACCAAAAGATACACACCCATATACATTTTGACAAATGTCCATTCCTTGCAACAAACCACTTTCTACTAATCCTACTAACATTTGCACAATTTACAATCTCTTCATCTGTTTTCCTAACCTTGGTAAACATTCTATCAAGATTAAAAAAAAAAAAAAAAACTACTTGCTCCAGTTATGCATAACTTGTAACTGTTCATTCCATTTTCCCTGTTAAACAGAACTATCTTGGCCTTTGATGTACTCATTTGCATATGCATATTGCTACATACGATTGATCTAATGTTTACTGTAAATCCTTCAGGTTGCCAGCCCATAACATGGCATCATCAATATACAGAAAGTAAAGTAATACATCTGCCCAACCCACCCACCTCTAATGTTGCCTCAAGCATTATTTATACATTAATGCATTTATAGATTAATGTATAAGCAAGCAACAGGGCATCACGCATCCTTGCCTTGGTCTCTGCTCAGTGTTGAACCATTCACTAAGTGTTCTATTTATCCCAACGTATGCTTTACTTCCATTGCATACCCCTCTTCTCTCATTCAGCAACCAACTTTCCACTTCATATATAGGATTGCTTTTGGAGATGATCTAGAAGCTGCACTTGGCACAAAATTCAGCAGCTAGTCCCCTGATGGGTCTGCCATACCAAAGGAAAATAACTCCTATTCTGAAGTCACTGTATTGATCGATCATATGCTTCTGGGACCAATTCAAAATGCTGGTTACCATGTTTAAAGCCTTCTATGGCACAGTACCAGGATATATCAGGCAGCACATGACCAAAATTTAATCTCCCTTGCCTTAAATTTAAAATTATGTGTTTGTTTGTTTGATTGATTATGTGATTGATTGATTGATTGATTGATTGACTGATTATGTCAACATCAAATTGGTGTTGATTCTTAGCTACTACACAGATTTTTCTCTATGATGATCTGTCCCTAACCTGGTCTTTCACATCTTTCAATAGTGCACCCACACTAATACAGTTATCTACTCATCCTTAAAAACCATCTTGCTTTAACGTCTCTGATTTATTTTTAGTTTCATAACTTAAAGAGGTCTACCTTATGTTATGAAACTAAACATAATCTTCCGAAAACTGTAAATTGCAAGAATTATTTTTTTTTCTCCACTTCAATGGGCTGACATTTTTAGTTCCATGTGTACATTTTGGATTTGCGTCTTTACTCGTAATCTATTTTCATGCTCCCAAATTAATTTCCAGCATCTGAAGAAGGATGGATAGAATAAAACTCTGTAGAATGGTAATGTTAAGATTTTGTCCCATTAAAAAATGGATATTCAGAACAAACAAACAAAAAGAAAGCAATAAGTGATCAGAGACATATCCTTTGTAAAGTGGGGAAAATGTCTCCATTCTCAAAGATGGGAAAAACAACAAGAATTTTTTTTTAACAGCAAGGGTCATGTATATGGGTTACCAATTTGCTAGATATTAAATTACCTCTGCTACTTTCTGTGCTTTAAAATTATGTTGATTCGCTGTCATTAGCAAAGACAGCCCTTTCAATGAAAAGAGTAAAATCATTACCATATACTAATATCTGCAGAACTAGATGCTAGAATCTTTGGGGTGGAGTGACATCTTATTGCTTTCTTCTTTCCTTGAGATTAGGCAGCCATTAACTTTCCATTCTTTCCAATGAAGTAGCTATTAGCCATTGCTTTATTTGAAAGAGTCTAGATGTAAGGTGCACTTTTCTTGAAGCTTCCTACGAATAAGCTAATATATGTGTAATTCTTTACAGAGTCCATCTCAATTCGGAAATAGTTAATACAGTGACAGGCTGAACCAGCTTTGTTAAAAAAGAGAGGAAGAAATTTTAGGCACCTGTCAGCATTAGATACAAAACATTGGGGAGGGGGTCTTAGACATGATCTTCTCTTTACCGTTTTGAGATCACCTCTTCTGTCATCCCAAGAATCATCATACCTGTCTAGGATAATAGAGAGAGTAAGCCATACTACCCCTTCTCCATTTAAATATCACAAACTCTTGGCACCTAATTTTCACCAAGCCCAGGCAGAGGGCTGTCTCATTTTCTGCTTCTAATCTGAAAAGCTTGTGTGATTTCTCCCACTCGCACCCCTTCTAGATTTGTCCGAGCATTTTCTGAAAGTCTCTAATTTTGCCTTGATGGAAATGTAATTTCTTCGTTCACTAATACAACCCATTCCCTTTTATCCACTCCTTGTCTAATTTTAAAGATTATGTCTTCGCCTGAGCTCATTATTATTACACTTGTCACTCAAAATGAAAGGAGGAGGAAAAGAATTGGAAAGATGGCTCTCAGATGAATTCCGAACATGCTTATGGAAATCAGGGGATGCAAGCATTCATTTTGAAGTGTCATCACAGTGAGGGGGGAAAAAAGTAATTCAAGACCAATAAACTACACTAAATAATGAAATAAGTGTAGTTTGCAAGGCCAGCTTGATGGCAGAGTCTGGGATGAATGTAATAAAAAGGCCCTTCTTTAATTCTTGGTGTTTGCTCCTTATAAACCCATTTTCATTAATCTAAGGTAATAGCTATCTTCAAAATTGAACATGCTATAAATATTATAGCTCCTTCGAAGAACAAAACCAGGGCTGTTTGTCTTCTGGATCTTTTAGCATACCAAACTTCATAGAACTTGCATGGAAGGAATTGTTCATTGTGCAGACTGGTCCTGCCTTCCAAAACTTTCATTATTTTCCAAAAAAAGTCCATTTAAAGTTTCCCAGATGTCATTTTCCCCATCTATAACTGTTCCTCTAAGTATTCATGCAGAACATTCTTCCCAGTAAATGGCAAACAGATGTTAATCAGGTAGTAGAAGTGACAACAGGTCTATGTGTATGTGTAAAAAAAAAAAAAAAAATTCCCCTCTCACCCCTATGGGTGGTCTGTGTCTTCCTCAATCTTGGGTCCTCTACCAGAGACCTGGGAGTTTGAGAGTTCTGCACAAGATCTGAGCTGTTCCTAGCACTGCACTCTTCTGGACAGAGAGCTCTTATGTTGTCCCTGGGATCTATTGGAGCCATTCTCCCAGCTTAGGAGTCACAGCCCCGAGTGCTCCTACCACCACTGGGACCTCTTCGGCCTTGACTTTCCACATCCTCTCTAGTTCTCCCTTCTAAATGAGTTCTCCATATATGGTTCTCTCTCTCTCTCTCTCCCTTTTTCAGAATGTATGGCCTTCCTTTTCCTAAGAAAGGTCTGACAGTACAGTTTTCTGCATGTATGTTCCAAAGTCATTCAATCCACTGAATTAAATGGAGCTTATTCTCAAGTAAGTAAGTATAGAATTGTAAATTCTGATACAGGTTAAATGTTTACCTCTGCTATAAGCTCAACAGGTAAATCATTGCTTCTTATCGAACTATTATTTAAATACATATTTGCTCTGAAAATGGCAGCCCAAAATCTATTACTCTTGATAAAACATGGATGTGTGATGTGGCACATTTATCTTTATCCATTAGCCAGATGGCACAGGGCGAGAAGAACATGGTGATGTATTATAAATTCCTAGTTTTGATATTATAGTGAGGGAAGTTATTCTAAGGATACACACACACACACACACACACACACACACACTAACACACTGGCTGAGCCAAAGGTCAGCTAGTTTGCCAATGATCAGCCTACTTTGTTATATTAAGGATTACTCAGATAATATTTGAGAAATGTAAATTACAGAGGGTGGTTTCTTTTCTTTTCTTTTCTTTTCTTTTCTTTTCTTTTCTTTTCTTTTCTTTTCTTTTCTTTTCTTTTCTTTTTTCTTTTTTCTTTCTTTTTCTTTTTCTTTTTTATAATCATATCTCACATTCCACTTCCAATATATCTCCTTTGCAGGAACTTCCCGATATATCCCTCGTACTATGGAAACAATGTGCCAAAGAAATCCACTCCTGGATCCAGATAAAAGCTAATTACGTGCAGGAAGGGTGATGCATTTTCTTGCACGTTGTTACTTTATTAAATTACTGCCTGCCTTTCTTTCTTAGAAGCCTAGTTGAGAAAGGATGCTTTTCAGACAGGAACATTTCTAAGGTAGAGGCAAGGCCTGGCATAGAAATATGAAGAAATCCACTGAAGGAGCTGAGTCCTTTGAAGCCAGCGGGATCAGGAAACCATTGCAGGAGTCCAATCATTCCAGCCACATTACTGGGTGTATTTATTAATATGCCTTAAATGTTCAATATCTCAGTTAGATATTTCTCGAGTGAGAAATGGTGAAGGAGATGATTTGACCTAACTTATTGTTTCAAAAGATAGATATACCAAAGAAGGAAAGTTCCCTTCAGTAATAAGGAAGTAAAACATTGCTTACAGCTAAGACTCTTACTACAGGGTTAGGTATATAATTCTGGTTATATACAAGTGAAGTATATATAACCAGTATTGAACAAATTTTCAGTGATTTTGATGAAGGGCCTGGGGTCTAAAATATGTTGGGCTGTACAATAAGCCCTTCTCAGACACTTTTAGCCTCATTCTCCCAATTGGACTCCATTGGGCATGATGTGTCTGTACCTGCAAAGATCAGAACCATGCAAGCCATTTCCTGTGACACTCTATGAAAGCAAAAGTTGGACATGAAATGAGCAGGATAGGGAGAGTATTGGCCCTTTTGAACTTTGGTGATGGAGAAGACTTCTGAGAGTATGGTGGACACCCAAGAAAACAAACCAATAGATCATCAAACAAATCAACCCAAAGTTCTCACTCAAGTCACATATGACTAGGCTCAAATTATCCAACTTTAGACCTAGCTCTCTGAAGAAGGCTCTAATGCTGGCAAAGATGGAAGGAAAAAGAAGAAGAGGACAAGTAGCAGCAAGATAGATAGACCCAGTTACAGGGGCAATGAGTGCACTGTTGGAAGATCTGAAAGTCCAGATTAGGGACAGATCATCATGGAGAAAATCTATCTTTGTGATTGCAAAGAGTCAGCAATGTCTTGATGGCATATAATCAATCAAAATCTCATTTAGACCATAGCTAGATGTAGGCCTAATGGTGGCATTGGTAGTGACACCAGTTAAACATTAATTATAGCATGGGAACAGAGGGGCTTCATCAAGAACACAGTGGATGAAGAGATATTTAACTCTATAATGTCCTCATCAAAATTCTCTCCTCCCTCTAGTTTGGTCAATTATTAGTCCTCAGCCTACAAACTCATAGGTAATTAGCTATGGTGGCAACCAATGGAGGAAATATTTCAAATTAGGTTGTGCTCATATCTGAAGAAGCACACTGGGCAACCTTGAATAAGAGATAGTTATGCTTGATAAATCACCTTAACTTCATGAATCCATATCCATCCCTGAAAACAGCTATATAATTTTTTCAGGCTGGCACAGATGCCTGAAAAAGGACTGGCTGCTTTTATGAACAACAAAGAAGTACTAGGTTAACATAAGGCCTAAGATGTTTAATATTCCCAAATATTTTCAAAGCACACAAACTCCTATTTAAAATGGGATGGGATGGGAGAACCCTAACCCTCAGTAGTATATTGGGGCTAGGTCTTTGGAACAGAAACCCAAAACTATACATACTTGAATGAGAAGGAGAGTGTATAAAATCAGCAGAGTGTCTTACCATATTCTAAAGCTTACTACATAGTACAAATACCATTTAAAGATAGATCATTCACATTAGGTCCTTAGATAGATGTAAGGGTACCACTGTAGCCCTACCCCCCAGAGTTGCATGTAGTCTTCTGGAGCACAGTCCCTTCTAAAAATTGCCAGCACGAATCAACTCATCAAACTGGAAAGTCAGTTTGAATCATTAAATGGAGAGAGATGCCTCTGAAACATCCCAAATGCTTTTTTTAAAAAAATCAGATCTGAAATGTTATTTTTTTTTTCAAATGATAGCAATAATTTAAATCAGATTTTGCCTGATTCACAAAGACATAATATGTTTTTTTACTGTATTATCTCTAATTAGCTTAGTTTCAGTTAAGTTTGTGTCCTGCTCCATCTACTTCAGGGGCTATGTTTGGCATGTACTTAGTCCAAGTTCAAATGCAGCCCTTGGCAGTGAACCTTGGCTTATACCAAACAATCCAGGCTACCAGTAGGCAGGTTAAAGCTTTTAATTGACCAGTCTGGTATAAATTAGATTGTACAATCATGGTTCCCTAGGCAACAAGTAACAACAACAGCATTTATTTATTATGGTCAGTGACCAAATCTGTACACAGTTCAACAACAAATTTACAAAATTTAAAAAAAAATGAGGAAAACTTGCTCACAATAAGTAAAGCAGACTAAAATTCTATATGGCAGAAAACTGCTCAGGGTAAGATCAAAGAGTAAAATGATAAGGGAGAAGATGCTATAATACAAGAAAAAAACCTGAAATATTTCTAGTGTGAAAATTGCAGCTAAAGTATTGCAAGTATGTAAAGCTAGGTTACTAAAATGAAAAACTGTTAAATACTAAAATAGTGGTTTAATAACTAATAGAGCATTAAGATAATTGAGAAATAACCCAAGATAAATAGATTTTTAAAGAACTAAAAGTAACATTGGTTAAGGTTCTGTGAAATGTATTTCTTTATTAACTTTACAGCTGTACTATTCAGTGACTGCCTGATTCTTGAACAAACTGCAGCAGCAATACTGCAAAATTGTGTTAAGTTTATGGACCTCATCATTGACTTATTGGCTAGAAGATGCAGAACAATGTTATCTTCTAGACTTCCAAGAAAGACTGCTAAAAAGGAGGAAGTAGGTCTTTTCTCTGAATAGAAAGGGCGGTATAAGATCATATTGCCAATTGTTTGAACGTTGCTCAATAGGTAGAAACCCAAAGGTTCTAGAAGAAGAGTACTGTCCTAATAGTGCTGGTGGTAACATATTATATCTGGACATGGTAAAAACTCACCTCTTAATGGGCAAAGGAGATCAAAACTATGGGAAGCTTCCAGAAAGGATCTGATGCTCTGAATGCTGATTTTCATAGATGCCCACATATAGCTCTGTTGTTTCAATTATTGGCTCAAATGAATTGACATGGATTCTCTGATCTCTTCAACTTTCTGAGAAAGCTTCATATCTACTTAGTGAGAGAGATTGTGGGGCAGGAAGAAAACACAGTCAAAAACAATCAACAGATAGTCGACGGCTCCATTGACAGCTTATTGAGTAAGTGGCAACTTAGCCCAGGTGCAGGCAAACCTGGGAAGGAACATTTCAAATCCAAACAGACTCTGACTGAATGAGGCTGGGAAATTCTTCTTACAGTTTCCATGATTCTGGATTTATCCCAGAACAGTATTAAATATATTTTACTAAAACTGGCGTACTTCTTGCTTCCTTGATCTGGGTGGAGCGCGACAAAAGGAATAACCATCAAATTCTGCAGCTTCATGATATTTGAATAGATCAAGATTTTATAAAGTCTGATCAGAGGCAAAAGAAACATTTTTAATATAGATTTCCAGAAAAACCTTTATTTTTTTTCCAAATTTACTCGATCCTGACATAGTCATTAGGCAATAAGTAGCCACTAAAGCCTTGGGTGAACCCTCTGGATTTCATCCCAAAGTGATTGACTTACAATGGGGCCAAAATGTGATATAATGGCATTTAATTAACTGCATTTAATTAATTAAATAACATTGATTAATTTTATTTTTGATAATAATAAAAAAAAATTGATTAAATCATGCTATTATCCTTGCTAGTATCCAATTTCTTATTTTGGCTGTGCCTGATTTTTGGAGTGCCCAACATGCCATTCCAGGGTCAAGAGCAGCCTTCAGACCAAAGAACGTGACCTTCTGCTTTTCCACAGTCCACAGAATTCTGCTTGCCACTTGCTTCAGAATATCCTCCAGGTGAGCTTGTTTTCTCCAAGTAGAAGGTTCAAGTCCACAAATTACAAAAAGCAGCCTGGTTAAGACATCCTACAATCCATCCTGCCTCAAACAAAGTTTCCCTTTTATGTGATTCCTTAAGAGTCCATTAAAGTTGTCTCTTATTATGAATTTCTGTTCAAAATCCACAAAAAGATTACATCATGCATAGGGGACAGGTCTCAAACCAAACATGTCTCATTTCTCCTTTCTAATATGAGCTTAGTGCCACCAGATCCACAGAGCATCTGCCCGCCAGTCCCCGTGTGGCAATACCCATGCATCCTCTTTATTCAATTTTTAAGCTCCTTACCAAGGTAGTGAAAACTCAACGTCTGTGCAAAAGTCAGGCCTTGAGGGGAAGGCAAGAGCTAGCTAGTTGGAGGGGGCAAAAGTGCTCAGACAAATGTGATACTTTCTGTTTTGTTTTGTTTTACTTTGCTTACAAGTCAGAAGAGATTATTATTTAGGAAAAATGGCTTAAAGGGAAAGGCAGTCTGGGGAAAATCAGTGAATTTGTTGCAAAAAGAAAACCCCAATGCCTTGTTAATAATAATATTGTATCAAGAAAGTGTTGCTCTTGGTTCCTAAAGAGCAGCCTTATTCATGAAAACAGGATAAAAATAGAGTAGTGAGTTGCGTTTGCGTTTCCTACCTCTTGCATTGTAATGTGTGAGGCGGCTATCATGTTCCAGATGACTGCACACTAACATAAATCTTCTTTTATTTGAGAGTAGTGTCATAATTTTTTTAAAATGTTTGATTTTTTTTTAAGACTCATGTCTCATCCAACCACCAAGGCCTGTCAAAATTTGGCAGCTCTCAGCATTTTTAATCTAGCAAATGTAAATGCAATTAAAAGAACAGAATCCTTTAAATCCATCACAAAACACTACAAAGCTACTGATCACATAAGATGACAAGCCTGTCAAAGAAAGGCCTTGCTAACTATTTTTTTTTTTTTAAGCATTTAAAGTTGTTTCCGTAATGTTCCACCCAAGTCGTGAGCCGTAAATTCACCAGATTCCCATTTCTTTTTCAGGAACAGACAAAATCCCCTTTTGGTTTGTTAGGTAATAAAGCTCAGAGTTCAGACTTGCAACAGCATTATTTATTTTTCCTAAACTTTAATTTTATTTTTCTTTTGTATCCGTTCTGCCCATTGACCTCCATAATTGTTTTCTTCACAGTGGTTTATTCCTAGCATGTTTCCAAGGTTTCTAAGTTATTTTCTCAGAAAAGCCATGCCTTCAGAACCAGTTCAGCCCATCTCTGGATTAAGCAATAGCCTCAACATGCTTGGAACAATGGATCATCCGAGAGAGACTTTCCATATGGGCAATTCCACCATGAAGGTTCCTCAATTTACCTTTCTCAACTCAAAGAAATATTGTCTTAGATTAGGGGTAGGCAACCCCACTCCCTTTTTTACAATCCAGGATTATGCCTCTGACATTCAACACCAAAATGATGATTTTTTGGCAGTGTAATTGTTAATCTGTTTATTAAAAAGCAGAAAAATAGTTGGGCTAAACATCTGTAAGTCTTAATACATTTCATGTTTCATGTACCCCATAACCCATAAAAGAAAAGAAAAATAAAATAAAATGCCAGTTCTGCAAGCAAGGGGGAGAAAAAGCAAAACTGTAATCCCCGTTCACATAATCCGAAGACCAGTTCTCTGGAAAAGGCTCTCATGCTGGCAAAGTTGGAAAGAAAAAGAAGAAGAGGAGGACCAGCCACAAGATAGACAAACTCAGTTGCAGTAGTAATGGGTATGCTGTTGGAAAACCCGTCTGGACACATAACCTGGAGAAGGTCTATCTCTGTGATAGCTAAGAGTCAAAACTGACTTGATAGAACATAATCAATCAAAGTGAAGACCCAGTTCCCCTGAGAAGCCTATAATGGTGGGAGAAGTAGAAGGAAAGAGAACGACCAGCATCAAGCTGGATGGAGTCAGTTACAGCAGTGATGGATGCGTCATTGGAAGACCAGGTTGAGAACAGATCATTCTGGAGAAGTCTGTCTCACTACAAATCACCAACTTGATGGCACATAATCAGTCAATCAATACAAATACCTAGCTCTGTTGAAAAGTCTGTAATGATTGGAAATGTGGAAAGAAAGAGAAGAAGAAGGTGACCAGCAGCAAGTTGGATGGACTCAAGTAGTTACAGTGGTGATGGGGGGATCATTGGAAGACCTGAAGGACCAGGTTAGAGACAGATTACCATGGAGAAAATCTATTTGGTTGATAAGAGTTGATAACAACTTGGTGACATATAATAAATCATCAATCCCTATTCAATAAAATGTCTCCCGCCCTTGTCTTAGATGGTATGGGACAGGAAGGGCAGAGCTTTGTAGGAAAAGAGTACTTATTGTTTTATAAATATATATATATATATATATATATATATATATATATATATATATATATATATTTGAAGAGGAGATTTGCAAACCTCTGGGTATCACCCAAGCCATCTTAATGGCTTAGGGCCTGGATATCTTCGAGACTGCTTACCCATATAGATTCTGCCCAACCAAACTAGGGGCACCAAGAATTTCTCCTGAAAGCTCCTGGCTACTGAGAGGTGTGATAGGAGGAACCCCCAAAGGGACCATTCTCCCTTCTTCTCGAACAGCTTGTCTCCCAAAGCAAGGTTAGCTTCCACTCTTACAGCTTTCCAGAAGCTTGTAAAATTTAGCTGTCTGGAAGGCCTTTAGGAGTTAAATGCTATAGATCTCCCAATGCTAAAAATGTCATAACAATTATAAAATTTTAACTGTAATTATGTAAGCTCTTTTTATTATACAGTACAGTATTTCACTGTGGTTACTGTTTTAATGGCTGAATCTGTTGCTATTGAATACCATCACTTCAGCCTGATTGAAGAGGTTCATATATCATACTAACATTTTGAAAAAAAATAGATTCATTTTTTTTTAAAGAGTGGTTGAAAAATAATAAACAGATATGGTTCATTTTGCCCAATTCTTATTCTCATGTTTAGGACAGGCCAGGTTTGCTGAAGGATAATCAAATACTGTAGAGTTGATATGAAAATCTGATCTTTCTTCCTTCATGAATGGCAACTCACTAGTTTTCTCTCCTCCTGAAATGTAGTTTCTAGAGCAATGATACTTCTGTTATCCTGAGATATGAAACAGGCCGAGAAAAGCTCTCTGCTTTGTTTGATTTTCACTACTTCGTTACTTACTGTGCAAACTATAGATCGACAATATATTGATAATTTAGATCTTTGAGAGTTAAAGAATGTGTTAATTTTTTTGTTAGTCACACATATATTATTTTTCCTCAAAGGAGATCAAAACAGCATTTGCTAAAAACAAACAAAGAAACAACAGTACTGGAACATAACTTGGATTTCCTGAAATATCTCAAAAAGCTATAAATGTAGATCTTTTTTAACAGCTGATTTCTCCAAAGAATTTTAACATTGATGGAGTTTTCCCATTGCATCACCAATCTATAGTTCCTTGGGAGAGGGAATGAGTGTTAAAGCAGCTGACATCAGTGTTGTAGACTGAATTCCTTGAATCTATCTGTTCACTTGTTCGTATGGAAGGCCAGGCATTTACTTGCTCTGGTCTACAAGCTGATTAATGAGGAAATGAATGTTTAAGAACAATGTCATCATACTGCAGCAGAGAAAAGAGACAAAAGCTGCATCCATTACAAAGAAAAGCAATTCTTGAAAAAAAAAATTGAGAGAATTTTGTAATCATGAAAACATAAGAACTATGCAGGGGGAGTGGACTTCTTTGAATTCTATTAAAGAAATATTGTAGAAAACTTCATTGTGCATAGAATATATGCACTGGTGCTGCATTAGAGGTTGTTTCTGAAAGGGTCCTATTTCAGATTATCTTCCCTTTCAGAAATACTGTAGAAGGTTTTTGATTTTTAATAGAAACTTGAGACAGGATGCAGCTAACAAGTTACTTTGGAGATCAATGTGTAGAGCCGCTAACCAGTCACATTTAAATTCTAAGCATATTGCAACCAATCTTAATGATAGCACACCGAAATGCATGCTCCATTTATTTCCATTCTAAGGGGCCATGATGGAAAGGATGAAAGGTGAAGAGGGAAATATAAGGATTAGGCTGCCTTACAAGATGTCTCTTCTCCAGATGTCCTGAATTTGCAACTCTACTCCCATAACAAACCATGGTGTGTGCTATAGGTACAGCTCTTTTGGTGAGCAGAAACTGTAGCAGCCAGACTATGGTAGAGAAAGAGGAGTTAAGATTAGGGTTTCCCCCTTATTGTTTTATTTTGTTTTGTTAGTTAGATTTTTTTCTCTCCATGCTCAGGTTGAATAACATGAAAAAGAGTGAAAAGCCAGTAAAATCCAACAGCAGCCACAGCACAGGAAACAGAGGGACATACAAATGTACAAGAATAACTATTCCACACTTAGCCTTCAATGTCTTTGTTAAATCTAAAATTGAAATCATTGGGACAAGAGAAATGTGCCTGTTTCTCTTCTCAGGGCACCACAGAGTAGAAGGTCCTCCCTCCTGCAGCTGACTATCTACCTTCCTTCCAGACGAACACCTGAAAGATGACCTCAGAAATCTGGTAGATACACATGGAAGAGACAGGACCTTCATGAAGAAAGAAAGAGTAAAAAAGGGCTCTTTGTTCAGGTAACAAAATGTGCATCTGGAGGGAAGACAGACTTCCTACACTACCTCCTGCTACAAACCCATCTGGATGCAAAAACCAGGCAGAGGGAGACCTGGTTAGTACCAAAATTAAAAGCTATAGGGAATTCCAGAGTGGTAGGTTGAGAAGATAAAAATTACTACCCCTGAAAATTAAATGTCAGACAGAAGAAGTGAGATGAAGAAAGAGTTTAGTGGGTCCCCTCCCCCCCGCTAGCTTTTTTGTATGCAGCAGCTTCTTTCATTAAGGTCATTATTGGCTAAACCTTTACATGCTCATAATTTAAAATATGCATCTACTCCACCATTCTCATTCCTTTCCTCAACAAGTGATAATATGTGACGCCTTTACAGGCTTATTTATGTCCTAGAGATGATGTCACTACATAATTCCTTCCATGGGACTTATTTCAGGCCAAGGAGTGGGTACACTGCATAGCAATAATGCATTCTGTAAAAGAAGCAAGAAAACGCAACCCATTTTGGAGTGGATGGCAGGATGCTTGAGAAGGCAAGGGAAGGCAGAAGAGGTGTCTCTAGGGCTACACCATAGCATACCTTCAGAAGGAAGGTGGTACTTCTTGTATCATACAGCCAATGACATCATTAGCTGACACCGATGATGGTATCATTTATCTATTTTATTTATCTATTACATTTGTTAAGGCCACTCAACTCCAAAAAGGCTCCCATTGGTGGGTGGTCATTGCTGCTTCTTGTACTGTGGCTCCCAGATGTCTCCAGATGTATAGCAAACTTAAAGACTAAGAAACGCTTCAAAAAAGTTTCTAATGAAATTTGGAAGCACCCAAAGCAGAAGGGAGAAAAAAGGGACAGTTTTTTCACAGCTTTTCTGTTAACAGAGTGTTCAGGAAATTAAGACACAAATTTTGGCACCGTATTAAGTGTAGTCCAGCAGAAACAGGCTATTGCTTTTATGAATTCATACTAGGCTGCTAGATGTCCAACTCAAAGCCCTGGATTCAGTAATGAAAATGTGAAGGCTTTTCACTGCAATTGGGGAAAGGAAGAGGGAAATTGAGGCAATCATTTTCTACTCAATGATGCAATTGTTCTTTAGAAACTATACAGAGAGAAAAATCACATTAGATACTGATCTCGCATGACATAGATTTATTTATGGCTGCCAGAATAGAGAGATGTCAGTGGTTCCATCTGTTAGGATACTGCCAGCTTATCAAAACTGACCAGCCTGAAGATCAGATCACTGAAACATTGAACTTAAACAAAAACTGTATTTGCTAGTAGCATTACTAGCAAGATAAAAAAGTAAAACATCTATTTTACTTTTCTCCACTTCTGGAATATATCTTGTCTATTTCCTGTGTGTGTTTTCTAATTGTTGTATGTGGTATTAAAGCTGGGTTGCAATCTCTCCTCTGCCATGAGAATTATCCTCCCTTGAGAACAAAGCCTTTTGGGGGGGGGGGTTCATTTGGTTTGGTTTGGTTTGGTTTTCCCCCCAATTTCTCAGTAAACTTTGTAACTGAGATTTTGTTTTGAAAGTCATGGTTTCCACTTACAGATCTCTCCAGCATTTTCACAGCCTAACAAGGCTCCATCAGAAAATACACAGAGTGCTTGGGCATGTCTGCTTAATATCATACGTGATGATGAAGCTTTCAGTCTTTAGTCTTTAATTCAAGTTGCAAGGGGCTAGGCAGCAGCGAGTTTGAATCAGACAGAGTGTCAATGTTGCACAGACAATCCACATCCAGCATCAAAACTGAAGAAGTCCAGTCTGGGCAACCAAGGAATTCATGTGAAGAAACACAACCTACACATCTTCAAGGTAGAACTGGCATCAAGTTATTCCAGGAAGGAATCTGCTTTGGGATACAACCTTATAAGCTGCCCAGAGTCATTGGGAGTTGGGCAGCATATACATTTAATACATTATTGTTGGTCACACAGTCAGCCAGATGTTTAGACTGGATTTGGCATTTTTATCCACCTATTGAGTCCTTCCCAAAGACCTGGGATAGGCAGATGTTGCTTGATGGTGTTAAAGGTATCATTGCAAGCTGTTCCAAGTAAAGCTGCCTTTTGCTATTGACTGGTGGTGATTTTGTCAATGCTGATGGTCTTCAAGTGGTGCTCCAGATGTTTTGGGATTGCACCCAAGGCTCCTATAACTATTGGTACTATCTTTGCTTTCTTTTGCCACAGTCATTCCATTTCTATTTGCAGGTCTTTGTATTTTGTGATTTTCTCCAGTTCTTTCTCCTCTACTGCCAACTTCCCCTGGTTTGCCTCTACTGTCTGAGCTACCTCTGTCAAGGCTTCAATTTCTTTGCCCTGGGTGGACCTCTGCAGTTCTTCCAATTCTACTTCTGTGAATACTTTATTTAATATTATAAATTGATGTTGATCTGCTAGCTTCTGTTCTGTTATTTCAGATTCTGGATGTTGTCCTTTCCAGAACTGGTGCATTCTTTTCAGATATCCTCTTTTCATTGGACTTGATTTGTAAGAGCAGGTCATTAACAGCAGATCATATGTTGTTGTTGCTGTTGAAATATATCCAAGTCTTCTGCATTCCCCAGTCAAATGCAGCTGAAACTAAGGAGCCTTGATTTTGCAAGGATCTTATTCTACGAAGCTTAAGCATCTCATCAAAAGCTTGGCCCTGCTGGTGGTCTCTCCTTTTGGTTGCTTCATCTGGCTTGGGTTGAGTTACCCTTCAGGTCATATCCTATGCATCAGGGTCAGGAAAATAGGATCTGTACCTAATGTTTCAGTGATTGTACTGAAATATGGTTCCTTGGCCAGGTTCATGAGCTTGGGGTCCTCTTCTGGAAGATAATATGTCTGGCTGGGCTTTGACAATCATTCTGCTACCTACCTGGTTGCTAATATTTCCTAATCTGAAAAATCTCCATGGATAAATTCCTTTATAATATGTCTGCTTTGATAAGGGAAGACAGGAAGGCTTCATACTGTCAGAAAGATGGCTCTATAGCAAAGACAGGACATATCTCTCAAAGGAAGGAAATGAAGGAAATTTGAGAAATTCACCACCCTTTCCCTTGGGGGGGAAGAATGGAAGAAACATCCTTTTAATCAAACTGAATGAGAATAGCTGAAAGAAATGCAGAAGAAATTTTTGGCAGGGTGTTTATTTTTATTACCCTCATTTTATATCTAATAGAAAAAGAAACAAAAATAGAATGGCATTCTGCTGTTATTAACAGTGCTTTCTGAAATTATATTTGGCGAGAACGTTCGCAAGTATTAGGTCAATGTGACTATTGAAGTTTTGAGGGCCAGTTCAAAGCAGCCTCCTCCACTAACACAATAAATGCAGTGTGCCATTAACCTGAATTCCAGGCTGATGGTGCCATCTGCAAAGAAGACAGTTTAAAGACTGCCAGGACTTGTAGAGTGTTACAGGTTTTGACCTTTAACTCACTGCTCATAGAGTGGCCTTTCCCACTTGAGTTTGGCATGTGGTGCCATTGATATGCATACGTAGTGCAGGTAGAGTAAAATTTGGGGGGGGGGCGGTAAGTAAAAGTGACTTTGACTTATGTTGGATGGACAGCTCCAGACCATACATATTGGCAGTGATCTAAGCTTCTTATTAGAAACCTATTGCAGTCCCTTTAGGCAATGAAGCAATATCAGTTACTTAACAGGTGGCTGCCAGATTTATTAGCCAACCTCAGGAGAGGAAAGTGGATAAATAGAGTGACGGTAATAGATATTGGATTAAACTCATTTCCTTCATATAGCTGCTCTTGTTGTATCCTTAGGCTTCATCATATCAGAATGGCTAATTCCTGACTCTATTTTGCTATGACTAGTTCTGGCATTTGTTTGGAAGAGCAAATATTTAAGAAGACGAAAGTCTAAGAAGGGAGACAGAAGGAACTGAAATGAATTTCCAGCACTCTGCTTCTGGACTGTGATGTATTCCTGTTGTCAACTCACTATAATTTCTAAAGACCAATGGTTTTCGTTAAAATCTACACCAAGGTACCCCACCTTCTAATTCATCAACGCAAGTCACTGCTTTCCCTTTGCTTAATCAAAAAGGTGACTCTTCAGATTGGTTTGCTCAAACTCAGATTCAAGATCTGAAGGCATTTTAGCAGCTGCTACATGCAATGCATATTAACATACAGTACTTGCATGTTTTTATAAAATAGACTAATAGTAAATTATTATCTTTATCTCAGTCCAACTACTTTTAAGGCCAATTCTTTGCAATTGGAGACATTGACATGAATAAGTCCGTCCAAATTAAATTGGATCTAAATTTAAATTTAATCTAAATCAAATCATCTGCCACCAAGGGGTGAGGTATCATCAGTAGGCTGATGATATTCAACTATACATCTCTGCCCTGGTGAATTAACCAATGCTGTGAATGTTTTATTCCGGTCCCTGGAGGCTGTGAGGGTCTGGATGGGGAACAACAGGCTTTAACTGAACCCTGGCAAGACTGAGTAGCTCTGGGTTTGGGGTCCTGCTGGTTCTGAGACTATATCATCTTTGGCGTTGCACTGCCCCA